>NC_090939.1:894741762-895991762 GCF_040938575.1 Ambystoma mexicanum
TTCTCCCATTTGGTAGGGCGCTGCGTGCCGAGATGGAGATTACTCTGCCGTAGGAATCCGCAAGACTGGGAAGAGCTGGACAGAAGTTGGATGCTCTTCGAGGAGAGTATTGGCAACAAAGTTCTTATTCTTGCAGGTGCGCTGGCGCTGAAGAAAGAAGAGGGCCTCTTCAGGAGATCCGAGCACGGTGAGTGTCACGATGCAGGTGCAGAGAAACGCAAAGCATGTTTCTCAGGCCGGGTGTGGTTTAAATAGTCTGTAGGTATCCCATGTATCCCTGGGCTGAGCCACACCCGAAAGACTAGACCGCTCATCCAGTTCAAGGGACTGAATTACATGGGGGCATCCATTGCCTCATAATACATTGCAAGTCCAATACGAAGTGGATCTCAGGACTGTGTGAGCTTGGTGCCAAAGGCGCCAAGTCTGAGTCCAAGTAGGTGTCTGGGGAGATGGAGAGGCCCTTAGGGGCCGGCTAGGTGGCCGTGACCTGGCTCCAGCCTGATATGCCAGGTGGGTTGGGGGCAGGAATCGTGACAGGAGTCCGTAGTGATGGTGACCTGCGGGCCGGCTGCCGGAAGGGCTTGCCCGTCCGCATATAGCAGTCCCCAGACCACCATGTGAGGCCAGTGTGGAGTGAATGAGGAATGTTGACCAGCTCCGATTGGGAGCCAGGTTCCCGATTCCATGAGGCTGCAAAGTGCAGCTGTAATCTCAGCTTGAGTCTTGTGTGCGGTATGGCCAGTAGGACCGCTGCCATGATACCCAATATATGTTGGTACCACCAGGCCGATGTCACTTCTCAGGAGAGGAAGCAGTGGCCCTCTTGATGGCTGTGATCTTGTCCTCCGAGGGGAACACTTTCTCGGAGGTCGTGTCCCAGATGAGGCCCAGGAAGGTCAGTCTCTGCGTAGGCTGCAGCTGAGACTTCTTGCGGTTGAGCGAAAATGCCAGCTCGTGGAGTGTTGTAAGGGCAGAGGAAGTGTGGTGAACCCTGGCGAGCCAGTCGTCCAGGTACGGGAGATGTGGTGGCCCTGGGCAACGAGGAGGGCCGCGACTGCATTCACGAGTCTGGTAAATACCCTGGGTGTTGAGTTTGAGGCTGAAGGGTAGCACTTGTGTTGGAAATGGCAGCCCATGATCCTGAATTGCAGAAAGGAACGATGCGGCTGCCAAATCGGGACGTGTAGATAAGGGTCTTTCAGATCCTGGGAGCACAGCCAGTCTCCCTTGCACAACCTCTCCGCTAGGAGTGCTGGCGTAACCATCTTGAATTTTTGAAGAGGGAGGGAGCGGTTGAGGGTGGGGAGGTCCAGAACACTCAGGTCAGCCTGGTTCTTCTTTTGTATGGCAAAAAATCCTGGAGTAGAAGGGCAATCCTCTCTGGGATACTGGGACTTCTTCCACTGCTTGGCTCTCGACGAGCGACCAAATTTCGGCCAACAGAGTTGCTGTCCCAATCTGTGGGAGTGGAAGGGAGGAGGGAGGAGAGGAAGCGATCGGTAGGCAGTACCCCATGGATACTACAGAGAGGATCCAGGGGTCTGCGAACTTCTGGCGCCAACACTGTGCGTGAAGGGCAAGACTGCCCCCCACCGGAGACACGTGGACCCGAAGAGACGCGTCATGCCTTCTTTCCCTCTGAGGCTTTTACGGAGGCGGTGGACTGAAAAAAGCCCTTACAATCCCCCACCCACCCCACATTTTGATGTCTGCGCCGGTGTGGACTCGGCGAGCAGTCAGGCTGCATGGACCTCCGTTCTAGAAGCCACAGAATGCCCCGAACTTGCGCCCCTTGTCAGAGCGCTGATATGACTGGGTGTGCGCCTTGGATGTGGCCTTCATAAGGATAAAGACTTTGTGGTTATGTCACGCCGCGCGCTCGCTCGCGGGCGTCGGCGCCACTTACCTGGGTTCCTGGTCCACGGCCGCAGCAGTCTCCTCCTTCATGGAGGCTGTACCCGCGGTGGCGACTCTCTTCACGCCGACCCGCGGTTCGGATGGGCGCCGTGGACGCCGCCATCTTGCGAGGATCTGCGCATGCGCGGATCGTCAGTATTCGACGTCCCGCGCATGCGCAGCATCGGAACATGCGTTCCAAGCCTCGTTTTGACCCCGGACCATAAATAGGCATCGCATACACAGGGACAACGCGTCTCAACGCGGTTGTTACTGTGTATGCGCTGCTGGAGCCTGGTGCTAGGTTTTCAGCCCTCCAGTTTCCAGGTCTGCCTTTCCTGCTCAGTCCTGCCTTTTCTCCTTACTCCTTACTCCTTCTTGCTTCTGGTCCTCCTACCCTTTCTTCCCCTATCTCCGTTACTAGCCAGCCCCTGGTTCAGGGTGGACGAGGTTTCGTCTGGGTTCCTAGTAGTAGTGGGGACCCCTGTCAGTACTGCTTCTTCTTGCAGTTTGCTTTCCTTTGCCTGTCTTGTGCCCTGCCGGTACCTGTGCCTTACTGCCTTGGAAGTTCCTGAGTTCCTCTCCGTTTTCATCGGTGATTTCATCAAGCCTTCTCAGCCAGTGGAAACACTGTCCCGACGTCACGCTAATCCTGAGAAGTGCCACCCGTGGCGTTGGGAGTTGGTTCAGTGCCATCCTGTCATATACCGTCAGGAGGGGATTGGGCTAATTCCTCGCGTTACTCTTTCATCGGCTATCAAGACTTCGACAGACTGGCAACCTCAACTCCACGGTCTACAGGAAAAAGAGGTAAACCACGATCCCGTGAAGATACGTTTAACAGATTGAGACGCCTTAACCCCAGTTCCGACATGGACGACATACAGGAACTACGTGAAGAAATGCGTGCCATGCGTCTTGAAATGACCACTCTCCGCCAGGAGAACAACACCCTCAGACAGGCATTGGATCGGTGTTTGGCTAGTCCCGCACAACCTGTCACACCGTCAGAGAACTCCATGGCTTACACGACTCCGATGAAGTATGATGGTGATCCGCGTCGAGTGGCTGAGTTCTGTACTCATTGTCGGATCCATTTCCAGTTCAGATCAACTCATTTTGCTCAAGACAAGGCCAAGATCGGGTACATCCTTGGCAATCTGACCGGCAATGCACTCGCCTGGGCAGCACCTCTAGTCTCTACTAACAGTCCTCTGTTGAGTGATTTCACTGCCTTTGAGAAAGCCTTTTTGGACGTCTTTAAACCACCCAATTTGGCAGCCATGGCTCAGAATCAATTAATGGAGATCAAGCAAGGGTCAGATGACATAATCCGCTACATCAGTCGGTTTCGACAATTAGCAACTGATTCACAATGGCCTGAAATTACTCAAAAAACCTTGTTTCGTCGGGGATTACGAGAGGAGTACAAGGATGAATTACTGCACATTCCGGAGCCAGAAACATTGCCTGCTTTGGTGGAACAAGTCTTACGCATTGACCACAGGTTGACCGAACGACGGAGTGAACGCCGCAGGTCTGCCAGGTATCAATCGATTCCTCTTGCACAGAACCTCGGACCAGCTGTTTCTACTGAAGTAGGTCCAGAACCCATGCAGTTGGGTGCCGTCCGTGGTCCGTTGTCCGAGACCGAAAAGAAAAGAAGACGACAGAAGAATTTGTGCCTGTATTGCGGTGGTTCTGACCACTTTTTAGGCACCTGTCCGCTGCGCCCGTTGAAGAAACAGGAAAACTAACAGGCCCGTTGTTTGAGGCGAAGGCAGCAACGGGCCGCCCTTCTGATTCCGTCCTTCCTCCCATGAACTCAGTACCTTTGTTGATCCTGAAAATCGGTGTTGCCTGGCTTGGAAAATGTGTGCAGACCTGGGCCCTTTTGGATTGCGGAGCATCCGGCAACTACATCGATGCTTCATTTGCGAATGCCAAGGGGATCCGTTTACATAACAAGGAACGACCTACAGTGGTTGAGGTGATCGATGGGTCTACTTTGTCTTCGGGTCCTGTTTGCCAACACTCTGATCCCTTGTGGCTCTCTGTAGAAGGGCATCTCGAACGTATCTCCTTGGACGTCATCAAATCCCCCTCATTTCCGGTGGTTCTGGGGTTACCATGGTTGTTGTATCACAATCCCCAGGTCGACTGGACCGCTCGCTCTTTGATGTTTACTTCGACACGTTGCCCTAGTGATTGCGTAATCCATGAAACCTTTCCTGCAGTTATGGAGTCCCTCAATCCTGCTGACGTGTCTACTCGTCTATGTGCCACTCAATCGGTACCTCATGAATATGCTGACTACCACAAGGCGTTCTCCAAGCCTGAGGACATACCATTACCACCTCATCGGTACTTTGATTGTTCCATTGACATTCTGCCTGGTGCGATCATTCCCCACGGCAAGATTTATTCGTTGACTCAACTCGAGAAAGGCATCCTACAGGAGTACATTACGGATTGCCTGAACAAAGGCTACATTATACCCTCCAAATCCCCTGCGGGATTCCCGTTATTCTTCGTCAAAAAGAAAGAGGGCACTTTGCGCCCTTGTATCGACTATCGTCAATTAAACGAAATCACGAGGAAAGACAGGTACCCGTTACCACTCATCCGGGACATCATCGAATCTCTGAAATCAGCACAGATCTTCACCAAACTGGATCTAAGAGGGGCCTATCACTTGGTGCGGATTAAGAATGGAGATGAGTGGAAGACGGCCTTCAAAACGCCTATTGGTCACTTCGAATACAGGGTGATGCCGTTTGGACTCTGCAATGCCCCGGCAGTCTTTCAACGGTTCATGGACGATGTCTTTTCTGACCTTATTGGGATTTCTGTCTGGGTTTACCTTGACGACATATTGGTTTTTTCTGACTCTCGTACTGCACACGTAGTGCATGTTCAGGAAGTCCTCCGGAGGTTAATACACAACGGCCTGTATGCCAAAATCGAAAAATGTCAATTTCATAAGGAAAGCATGGAGTTTCTGGGTTATGTGATCAGCAACACAGGAGTACAGATGGATCCCGCAAAACTGCAAGCTATACAAGAATGGAAACCACCACATGGCGTGAAGTCGCTTCAAAGGTTCTTGGGCTTTGCCAACTTTTATCGGCGTTTCATCCCACGCTTTTCTAAACTGGCCAACAGTCTAACCCGCCTGACCAGTACCAAGGTGCCGTTTATTTGGGACACGCAGGCCGAGGAGGCATTCCTGGAATTAAAGAAATCTTTCATGTCGGCTCCTGTTCTTAGACACCCAGATGATGAAAAACCATTTGTGGTTGAGACAGACGCTTCTGACTACGCAATCGGTGCGGTCTTACTACAGCAAGATGCAGTCACAGGAACAGAGCACCCGGTGGCATATTACTCAAGGAAATTGTCAGTGAGCGAGAGAAACTATGCAGTGATAGAAAAGGAACTACTGGCAATAAAAGCTGCCTTCGAGGAATGGAGACATCACTTGCTGGGTGGGAGGTACTCGGTGGTGGTTCGCACAGATCACCGCAATCTACAGTTCCTGCGCTCTTTGCAATGCAGAACTTCCCGTCATGCTCGTTGGGCCTTTTTCTTTTCACAGTTTGATTTCACTGTCACGTACATTCCTTGTTCCCAGAACATGAAGGCTGATGCCTTGTCTCGTTCTTTGGAAAATAACGTTGAAGGTGTCAATGAACCGGAACCTTTGATTGCATCCAAACATTTTCTATTGATGCTGACTCCCCGGCTCCAACAGTTTGTTGAGGCCACACGTACGGATCCCACAAGAGCACAGATACTACAACGTGCCGACATTAAGGAACGTGACGGCTTGTTGTTCTTCAAGAATCGTCTGTACGTTCCCACATTGGAACTCCAGAAAATCATTCTACAGAATTGCCATGATTCCGTCGTTTGCGGTCACCGTGGAGTCCGCACAACACAAGAACTGGTTGCACGACAGTACTGGTGGCCTGGATGGGCTACACTGGTAAAGCAATACGTGGACTCCTGTCCTGTATGTGCCCAGACCAAGATTCCTCGCAAAAGGCCAATTGGCCTTCTGAAACCCACGCCTACGCCTCCGTACCCTTGGCATACCATCGCCACGGATTTCATCGTTGACCTGCCCTTGTCCGGTGGATTTACCTGTATAATGGTGGTGGTGGATTGTTTCACCAAGACGGCTCATTTCTTGCCCTTTCCTAAGCTGCCCACTGCATCTCAGATGGCACGATGTTTTCTACATGAGGTGTATCGCCTTCATGGTCTTCCGGAGAAGATCTTGTCAGATCGGGGGTCTCAATACATCTCTTCCTTTTGGGGTCAACTGTGTAGGCATTTGGACATTCAGCGGGCCCTGAGTTCCGGCTATCATCCGCAGACTAATGGACAGACTGAACGTACCAATCAGACCCTTGAGCAATACCTACGTTGTTATGCCAATGCTACCCAAGACAACTGGTCGGAATGGTTGGACACCGCGGAAGCAGCTTACAACAACGCTGTTCATTCCGCTACTGGACTCAGCCCCTTTTATTGCTCTACTGGTCTTCATCCTCGCCTGCTGCCTATTCATCCAACGTATTCCAGCACCGTTCCTTCCGCAGATGCCCTGGTGTCCCTGATCCGCGATCAACATCGTCTGGCGGCCAGTACCTTGGCAGCGGCACAAGCACATATGAAGGAGCAGGCTGACAAGAGACGGAGCCCGGAGCCTGTCCTTCATGTTGGGGACATGGTTTGGCTATCCTCCAAGAATCTACCGGTACGCAACTTACCTGTGAAACTAGCCCCCCGCTTTTTTGGTCCCTTCCGCGTCTCTGAGCGTATTTCCTCTGTTGCCTTTCGTTTGTCTTTGCCTCGCTCTTGGAGGATCCATCCTGTCTTTCATGTTTCCCTCTTAAAGCCCTATGTGCCCGATGTTATGGGTCGTGCCTGTTCCCGTCCTGCCCCGCTACTGGTTCGGGGGGTCCCTGAATTTGAGGTGCAGGAGATTTGTGATTCACGAATACGGCGCGGTGTTCTGCAGTTCCTGGTCAGCTGGAAGGGTTATCCAGCTTGTGACCGCACTTGGGAACCGCGCTCCTTCGTGCATGCACCGCGCCTGGTTCGGGATTTCTATCTCCGCTTTCCTTGGAAACCCGGTGCTCCGGGGTTGTCCGGGAGGGGGTATGGTGTCACGCCGCGCGCTCGCTCGCGGGCGTCGGCGCCACTTACCTGGGTTCCTGGTCCACGGCCGCAGCAGTCTCCTCCTTCATGGAGGCTGTACCCGCGGTGGCGACTCTCTTCACGCCGACCCGCGGTTCGGATGGGCGCCGTGGACGCCGCCATCTTGCGAGGATCTGCGCATGCGCGGATCGTCAGTATTCGACGTCCCGCGCATGCGCAGCATCGGAACATGCGTTCCAAGCCTCGTTTTGACCCCGGACCATAAATAGGCATCGCATACACAGGGACAACGCGTCTCAACGCGGTTGTTACTGTGTATGCGCTGCTGGAGCCTGGTGCTAGGTTTTCAGCCCTCCAGTTTCCAGGTCTGCCTTTCCTGCTCAGTCCTGCCTTTTCTCCTTACTCCTTACTCCTTCTTGCTTCTGGTCCTCCTACCCTTTCTTCCCCTATCTCCGTTACTAGCCAGCCCCTGGTTCAGGGTGGACGAGGTTTCGTCTGGGTTCCTAGTAGTAGTGGGGACCCCTGTCAGTACTGCTTCTTCTTGCAGTTTGCTTTCCTTTGCCTGTCTTGTGCCCTGCCGGTACCTGTGCCTTACTGCCTTGGAAGTTCCTGAGTTCCTCTCCGTTTTCATCGGTGATTTCATCAAGCCTTCTCAGCCAGTGGAAACACTGTCCCGACGTCACGCTAATCCTGAGAAGTGCCACCCGTGGCGTTGGGAGTTGGTTCAGTGCCATCCTGTCATATACCGTCAGGAGGGGATTGGGCTAATTCCTCGCGTTACTCTTTCATCGGCTATCAAGACTTCGACAGACTGGCAACCTCAACTCCACGGTCTACAGGAAAAAGAGGTAAACCACGATCCCGTGAAGATACGTTTAACAGGTTAGCAAACTGTTTTTCTTTTTATCTAGCGCCTCATTGGTGGTGGAGTGAAAAAGGTTGCCACCCTCGAATGGAAGGTCCAATATGCGTTCCTGGACATCTGGGTTGAATTCCGTAGCCCGAAGCCAGGCAGTACTTTTGTCCGTGGTGATGCATATGGCCCGGCCAGAGGTATCAATGTGGGCCACGGTGGACTCCACGATGTCTCGAGCCACAATTTCTGAATCTGCCATTCCTGCCTTGAATCGTGACTGGCTCTGCACCGTAAGTTCTGCAAGGAAGTCGGCCATTTCCCGCCAAAGCCTCTGGTTAACGGCTGCCAGAATGGCATCTGCGTTGGATTGACGAAGATGCAGCGAAGCGTTGGAATATAGCTTCTTCCTGTATGCCTCCAAGATCTTCTCCTCCTTGCCTAGCAGCACTGAGGACGACTGAGGCTTTGAGTAAATTAACGCCACAGCAATGACAGAAGAATGCGGTCGAGGGTGGGCTGACAGTAAGAGTGTATCCCCCTCAATTTGCCTATACTTGGCGTCCAGGCGCCGATTGACAGGTTGGGCCAAGTGGGGTTTAAGCCACTCCTTCTTAGCCAAGGCGACAACGTCCTTCTGCATCGGGATCCCCATTCTAGCCGCGGGGCGTAGAGTGAGGACCTCAGCCAGTACCCATGGATCTGGTTGTTCAACTTCGGGTTGAGGAAGGACCAAGTACTCTGCCAGACGTGCGAGTCGTTTGTGGAATGCCTTGGCTGACGACAGTGTGTCAGGGTCCACCAGGGGATCAGGCTGGTGCACAGCAGTTGGAGGAGTGCTGGGTGCTCAGGGGTGAAATGTGGAAACCGGAGCAAGAGGCTGGTACAGAACTGCCTGAACTGTGGGAGGCAGGGGAGCCAGAATCGAAGGGGCCAACATGAGCAGCAGGGGCTGCATCGGGGCCTGCGGCGCTGGAGCCAAAGGAGGAATGACTATTGGAGCAGGCGGAGGGGCCGGAGGGAGCATGTCCCTGATCCCATCCCTAAGGATGGACCCCATCTGAGGCGATCTCATAAGCGTGAGGAACTTTTCAAAGCACATGTCCTCGCAGGCCGGTGGGGTGGCAGGGATTGACGGGGTAGCGGCGGCTGCTGGGGCCGGTGCATATGCTGTCTAGCTGGTTGTGGGGTAACTTACCCTGCGATGCAGATGGATAAACTGTAGGCCACTTACCTGTTTGCCACCAGTCCCACCTTGTAACTCGTTCTCCCACCTGCTCCGTTCCTCGGGGTGGTATTAGACGAGCGGCCATCTTGTCTGGCACAGCGGCCATCTTGTCGAGCTGCATGCCACGTGCCGAAGTCGTGATGCTTGGCTCACTGGGCCCAGCTTCCTCCAGGACTCTTGGCGATGGAGTACGAGACCTACTACACACCTCAGGCCGAGGCCTGGTAGGTGTGTCGCCCTCAGCAGTATAGCCGGTAGTGCTGTATGCAGGCGCCCCCTCCATTATGTTGCTGGCGCAAGGGCTTAGCACCTCGGGTGTACACCCGCTAAAAGAACCTTGCGGTTCCTCTGTACGGTTTCCGGAAGTATCTACAGACCCCTCGGCCTGACGGCCGATAGCCGAATTGGCCTTGGTAGTGCTGATGGTGAGAGAACATGAGGAGGTTCTTCCAATCAGGGTGTTTCCTTGGAAAGGAGTCGCCCTTGCAGTGGCGCACTGGAAAAGAGGCCCTCCCTTAGGCCTTTACTTATGTCTAACAAAGTCCTTCAAGTCCTCTGGAGGAGACTTCTCAAAGAGCTCCCCCCACGTAGCTAGTCTGTTCTTCAGAGCACGTGAAGAAAGTGCATTGCACGCGGTACAACCCTCCCATCCGTGGTGGGGGCCAAGGCAGCGGAGGCAAAGAGCATGGGGATCTGGTGTAGGGAAGAGCCCCTTGCAGGCTGGACACCTGCCGAAGCCCGCTGAAGTCGACATGCGCCGGGGGGGGGAGTGTGGCACCAGGGGGCCCGAGTACCTGATTGATAAAAGACAGAAGTATCCGGGGAAGAGTGCGTGGAATTACATGGCCGAAGCCAAACCCAGGAGAGCTGGTGAAGTTGGACCATTCCCGTTGATGCGGAAAAAGGGACTGAGAAGTGGTGCCGCTGGGCAGAGTCAGGGGAGCACATGCTCGAAGGGCCGCACTCCTAAACTTAAAGGGCAGGAAGGTTTTTTTCTGGTGAAAAAAGGTTCAGTCTCCCGTCCCTAGCGAGGGACGCCCATGCAGTATGGAGGAAAGTGGACGGGATGTAAGAGTAACATAATTGATTCTAAAGTGAAGCAATGCTTACACTGTAAGACACCAGAATGAAAGCAAAATAAAGATATGAAACAGCGGGCAGATCAACCGCCAAAACAAAAAAGCTAGTGAGACAACTATGAAATCAGAAAGGACAAAAAACAGAAAAAAAACTCAGCAAAATGGATACAACTGAATTATGAGGAAACTATAAATATACTTATGATAGATAGAACAATAAATGATCCTTAACCGAATAGGAAAACTCTCCTTGCAATCATGTCCAAAATCCCGAACTTGGAAAGAATATAATCAAGTGACATACAAAGATTACTTGTATATCAATCACGGAAAATGGACAATGTAGACTTAATAAAATAACAAATCATTAAATAAACAATATGGGCCGAAAAATCTGCCTTTTCACAATTTGTATTACATCTCTCATTAGTTGGAGTAGATCCTAGAATGAGTGAAAAACAAAAAAAAAGCCCCCAATGAAGCAGACCAATAAAACATAAGGTCACACAGGAAAAGATCCATTGCGTTGGATAAGGCTGTGCCATGGATTTTAAACTGTGCAGGAACAACCGGAGAACTAAAGAGTAGTGTATACAAGGATAAATCAATTATACCGAAATCTAATCCATCATGGAACTGGTTAAAACAAGCTACCAATCAAACAAAACAATGAAAACGAGTAGAGCCAGATGAAACCAATTCCGAGAACATTAAATATCGCCATATGGAACACCTGAGGATTTGCCCAGCTAATTGATCCAGCTCTAAGTAAACGTCTGATGGAGTATGACCTGTTAATTCTGTAAGAGACTTGGCTAATAAACAATCCTATATGGCCACCTTATGAAATTATCACCACACCTGCTATAAAAAAACTGAAAGGGCACCCAATGGCTGGCCTGCTAATTGCAGCAAAATTAACTAAAAGCGTTACTGACCACATGGGAGAACCCCCATTCTTGTATCCAATTGGCAAAACGCAACCTAATCTAGAAAGTGTGCCTAATTAGCGTCACTGTGCTAAAGTTGAAACTAGAAAGTGTGTGTAATATCGTCACTGTATGGATGGAATGAATGGAACGGATGAGTGGATGACTAGTTGAATGGAACGGAATGGATAGAACGGACAGATAAAGTGGATGGAACGGATTAGAGTGGATCGAACGGATTAGAGTGGATCGAACGGATTAGAGTGGATCGAACGGATTAGAGTGGATCGAACGGATTAGAGTGGATCGAACGGATTAGAGTGGATCGAACGGATTAGAGTGGATGGAAAGGATGGAAAAGAGTGGATGAAGGATGGCGTGGATGGAAAAAGAAGGGAACAGACGGAAAAGGTAGATGGAAAGGACAGAGTGGCTATATCTCTGTATCTCCTATTTATGCTATGTATATGCTATGTACCTGTATTCCCATATTATCCGTATCACATGTTTACCCTATCCATACTGTCGCTTTATATATGTATGCTGCTATGTACGCCCCCTGTCCTGCTGTCGTGCTTGGTCGCAGGCGCTTTACTGATAACCACCATATCACACTACTACGCTTACTCTCTCCTATACACCATCATTCAACTAGAAAACAGCTACACTATGACACATTCACCCTAGCTGTTCTCATACTAACATGACCCCACAAACTCATCATCCTAATAAAACACAGCTAGCGGAGCACATACCGGCTAGCTTAGGCATCGCCTCAGACCTAACGCAGCCAGAAATCAGTCTGGGTGTCCACCCTCCAGACTGAACAACTAATTTCCTCAACACCACATCTACCGCTAAGAAGCGGTTATCATGCAACAACCACACCAGCTGCACAGACATCCGGTGTTCTTTCTCTTTCTCTTTCTCTCTCTCTCTGTCTCTCTCTCTCTCTCTCGAACTGCAGTTCCTAAGGGCGTTCAACCTACGAGCACTTTGAGGTCATACCAATGATACATAAGGCACTATATAAATGCCAAGTAACATAACTAATCAATGGACAGAGCAAACAAAGTACCCATATGGCGATATTGAATATATATTGGAACAATAAGTTAAACACTAACAAGGATTTCTTTATAAAAATAACAAGCCTATTGGACATAAAAGCAAATGAAAGAAACCCATATACGATCTTGGTAAAAGGAGATTTAAACAAACCATGTATTAAAGGGAGAGCGAACAGAATACAACCGAAAGCCAAGAGATGGTTAGATCTTATGAAACAAAGAAATCTCACAATGCTGTATGGCACCCTCGAAGGTGATCCACCAAAAGCCACATTGGAAAGAGGACGAGCAAACTCGATTATCAACTATGCATTCATCTCACTAGAGGTAATAACCCTAATCAAACAATTTAAGATATCATAGACGGCACTTAGTGAGCATAATATATTAACAATCAATTACCAATATGCGAACCAACTAGAGAATCAATATTACACACCACACTGCGCAGTTGCAGAACGAAATAGATTCAAACGGGCAGAATATAAAGTAAATTAACTCCTGGAAAGCATGATCTAGACAAAAGAAACAGAGCAGACTAAACAAGTGCATTAATGATGTTTAAAGAACAGACTTCAAGATGCAGTAAACCATAAACCAATGTTCAAAAAAATATAATTCATGTGACAAGGTAATTAAAACAATAAGAAAAAAAATGAAAATAAGAGCACTGAAAAATCTAAATTGGAAAGTAGCGGGGAAAAAAGGGCACCAATATTCAAACAAAATATAGGAATTTCGTGTAACAATGAGCAAATGATCCAAGCTTTAGCTTCCAAGTCAACCCAACAAATATGGAAACTATTGAACGACGCAAGAAATACATGAACCACATTGCTTTTAAATCCCATTGCTGAATCTGTATGGGAAGAACACATCCGATATATCAGCGGAAATGGAAAGAAAAAAAGCCCTATTAACAATAGATATAACTACTTTTGCTCCTCTTAACTTTGATCTGACCGACATCCTGATGATAATCAAGAAATTGAGCAATCCTTGTGCGCCGGGCCCCGATGGCACTAGTAATGCAACTCTGAAGAAACATACAGACAAATGGGCCTTAATCATAAACTAAATATTTAAAGAAATAAAGAACACAGCAAAAATTCCAAACACCTGGAAACATTTGATTGCTATACCAATCTTCAAAAAGGGAAATAGAAATGTACCCATCAATTACAGACCTATAGCCCTAGTTGATACCACAGGGAAAATCTTTGCGCGATTAATATTAAGAAATCTGAAATCATGGTTAACCGAAAAGAAATTACTAGACACTTATCAGTCAGGATTTGTACAAGGTCTCGGGACATCAATACATTTGCTAATACTAACAGCGCTAAAAAATGAAGTATGGATGATACGGAAC
The DNA here is from genome assembly GCF_040938575.1 of Ambystoma mexicanum. Classification (NCBI taxonomy): domain Eukaryota; kingdom Metazoa; phylum Chordata; class Amphibia; order Caudata; family Ambystomatidae; genus Ambystoma; species Ambystoma mexicanum. Next base: position 894,755,362 of record NC_090939.1, read on the forward strand.
AAGTTACTTACCTGTAACTGTTGTTCTCCAGCATGGGTCTGGCATGGATTCACATGCTCATGAATATTCCCCGTCGTCAGGCCGGGAATCCTCGGTATAGAAAAAAAAAAAATATCAGTATCAGTTTCGTTTCTGATCTGTCTTTCTTAGTAGTAACCAATCACTGGTCTCTGGGTCATACTGCCCCCAGCCAATGACTGCCCTCTCCCTAAGCCCCGCCTCTGGCAGCCATCCTCAGATTTGGTAGCACATAAAGTGGCAGTATGACCAAGTGACGAGCCGCAGAGGGGTAGGCGGGAGGGTTCGCATGTGAACCCATGCCAGACCCATGCTGGAGAACAACAGTTACAGGTAAGTAACTTGTTCCTTCTCCAGCATGGGGTCTGGCATGGATTCACATGCTCATGAATAAGAGAATACATAGCAGTACACACATGCACAACCACGGGAGGTGGAAACTGGCTCAACATTAAGCAATACAACAACTCAACATTAAGCATCTCTTACCTCCTCACCAGGCTCACCTTAAGCGAACATGTTGCGCAGCACTGCCTGGCCGACCCTGGACTCCTCCCTGGAGTCCCGGTCGACACAGTAGAATCTTATGAAGGTGTGCGTCGACCTCCACGTCGCAGCCCTGCAGATGTCCAGCAGGGGCACACCAGACAGGAATGCTGTGGTAGCAGCGATCGCTCTGGTCGAATGGGCTCTCGGACGGCCGGGCAACGGTTGGTTTGCCAACCAGTGACAGTGCATGAGGTAGGTACACTAGAGGGGCAGCCCATAATGGCGGAACCGAAGGCTGAAGTAAGCAGTGTGTCACATAAGGGGGTAGCCGCCTAACAAAGTTACACCATACTCTAACTTGTGTATGTGGTGGGTATTATAAAATAGGTGGTCTATGCAGAAGTTAACCTATGATTCATCCTAGTGATGTAATCTGACATCCACTGGATGCAGCCGGAGAGCCATCTGGAAATGGAAGTCTTCGAGAGAGCCTTCCCTTGATTCACAGTCCCAAAGTTCACAAACAGCTGTGATGTCTTCCGAAAACTCTTTGTGCGGTCCATGTAGAACTTCAGCGCTCTAGCTACGTCCAGCGAGTGCAGAGTCCTTTCAGCCGGCGACGAAGGAGACGGGAAGAAAACTGGCAACACCAAGGGTTCGTTGAGGTGGAAGTCCGATGGCACCTTGGGCATGAAGGAGGGGTGCGTCCTCAGCACCACCCTCGTGTCGTGAAACATCAAGTATGGCGGCTTGCAAGATAGGGCCTGGATCTCTCCCACTCGTCGTGCGGAGGTGATGGCCATGAGAAACGCTGTCTTCCACGACAGAAACTTCAACGGTGCCGAAAGCATAGGCTCAAATGGGGGCCCCATGAGCCTGGTCAGCACCACGTTGAGCTCCCACGCCCGGGGAACGGGCCTTCACCGGCGGGAATGATCGGAGCAATCCTTTCATAAATTCCTTCACCAGTCGATGAGACCACAAGGACGCCCGTCCCGTAGTTCTGGTGTATCGTGAGATGGCGGCCAGATGTATCTTGATGGAAGCGTGAGCTAGTCCAGCCTTGGCCAATGACAGTACGTACGGCAATACTTGGGAGACCGTAATCCGCAGAGGGTTAATCTTCTGTGCACGGCAACAGACAGAGAACCTCTTCCCTTTATGTCCGTAGCACTTGAGAGGTGAGGACGCTCTGGCCTTTGCAAGAACCTCTCTGCAGTCGGCCAGGATGTCGTACCCTCCAAACTCTAGTGCTGCAGGAGCCAGGCCTGCAAGTTCAGCGACTCCGGGTTGTGGTGAAGAATGCCGCCTCCTTCTCTGGAGAGAAGGTCTGCGTCCGTCGGCAGCTTGACTGGTGGGGACGTTGACAAGTTCAGAAGGTCCGGGAACCAGATCTGTCTCGGCAACGCCGGTGCGACGAGGGATCATCCTGCACCGGGACCTCTTGAGCTGGTTGATGAGCCTGAGCAGCAACGGCAGCGGAGGGAACGCATAAAGAAATAGGCCGTCCCAGGGGAACGAGAAAGCATCGCCCATGCTCCTCGGCTGGGGAACCCGCTGGCGAACCTCAAGCACTTGGAATTCGTCGCCGTCGCGAAGAGACTGATTTGGGGTTCGCCCCATCGTCGGAAGAGTCGATCCACTTGATCCTGGCGTAGTTCCCACTCGTGGCACGAGTGCAGCTCTCTGCTGAATGAGTCGGCGATCGTGTTTTTTATTCCTGCCAGATGAAGAGGCACCAGAAACATCCCTTGGGCGACGGCCCAATGCCACAGATCCTGGGCTTCCTTGGATAGGGCCGGGGATCTGGTTCCGCCCTGCTTCCGGATGTAGAACATCGTGGTGGTGTTGTCGGTGAAGATCCTCACCACCTTGCCCTTGAGGGACGGAAGAAAAGACCTGAGGGCCCAGAACACTGCGCGGAGCTCCAAGATGTTGAGGTGGAGTGACTTCTCCTCTGGGAGCCAAAGGCCTCTCACGTGAAGATCTCCGGAGTGCGCTCCCCAACCTTCCAGGGAGGTGTCCGTTGTCACCGTCACCTGGTGAGCTGGGCTCTGAAAGTCTGTGCCCGCCGACAGATGAGAGCGGGTACCCCACCACCGGATCGCCTGACGGAACGTCTCGTTGAGAGGGATCCTGTCCTCAAAGCTGCCCGTCGACTGGACCCAGCGGGCGTCGAGGAACTCTTGTAAGGGGCGCATCCGAAGCCTGCAAAGGTGCACCAGATAAATGCAGGAGGACATCATCCCGAGGAGGGACTTGATAGATCTTACCCTGGCCAAGTCCGTGGACAGCAGACGCTGTACCTTGCCCAGAATGGTCCTGGTCCTTTCCTCCGACGGCGAGGCCAGCCGCGCCACTGTGTCGAGCTTGGCTCCCAGAAACAGGGCGACTTGTGACGGAACCAAGTAGGATTTTGGAAAGTTGATGCAGAATCCCAGGTCCGTGAGCAGCTGGACAGTCTTCGCATTGTGCTCTACGGCGAGCTCCCTTGTCCTTGCCCGGATGAGCCAGTCGTCCAGGTAGGGGTAGACGTGGATCCCCTGTAGGCGCAGCCGCGCCGCCACCGGTGCGAGGCACTTGGTGAACACCATGGGTGCCGACTTCAATCCGAACGGGAGGGCCTTGAACTGGTAGTGCCGCCCTTGGACCACAAACCTGAGGAACTTTCAGTGTCTTTTTAGAATGGGGATGTGGAAGTACGCATCCTCCAAGTCCAACGACGACAGGAAATCGCACTCCCCCAGCTGTCTCAGCACGTGCTGGCGGGTGACCATCCGGAACTTCTGTGCCTTGATGTACTTGTTCAGTCGTCGCAGGTCCAGGATGGGGCGCCATCCTCCTGTCTTCTTTTTTACGAGGAAGTACCTTGAGTAAACTCCGGAGCCCCGAAGCCTCTTTGGGGCGAGCTCGATGGCACCCTTCTTGAGCATCGCCCTTACTTCCAACTGTAGTTGAGGGACGTGATTTTCCTTCCTGGCCACAGGTGGAACGCGAGGGCACTTCTTCTGAAACTCGAGGGCGTGCCCTTGGGCCAGGGCGTCCAGCACCCAACGGTCGGTGGAGATGGACTCCCACACGCTGACGAACCTCGCCAGCCAGCGTCCCACTGGGGTGCTTCGGTGGGGGCCCGACCCCACAGTCGGTTCAATCTTGTTTGGAGGCCGCCTTGCCTCCTTGACCTCCCTGTCGACGATCACGGGCACCACCTGACTTGCTGCATCCCCTGTAGGCTTCCTGGGACGAAGATCTTGCCGCTTGGCGGTACGTGGAGGAGCCACTGCCAGATCCATTGGAGGCACCTTGTCTGCCTCCGGAGCTCCGAAAGGATGGCCGTCGTCGTTGGAGAACTCCCAGTGCCCAGGCAGTCTCTGTGTCTGTCTTGATGGCCTGGAGGGACTCATCAACCGCCTTCCCAAACAGGTTGTTCCCGTCCGGAAGGTAGTCCAACAGAGGGGCGATTTTGAACCACAATTCCCTGTCGTAACGGGCTATGAAAGCCAGGGCGTTGGCCGCCTTGATAGTCGTCGCTGCGGATGAGATGACGCGTTGTCCCATCGTGTCCAGCTTCCTGCCCTCGCCGTCCGGCGGGGAAGTTGATGTCGAGGCCGATGCCCCCCCCAGCTTTCTTCTTTGCCGCCGCTGAGACGACCGAATCTGGGGTAGGTTGCGCCCGAAGGCACAAGGGGGCAGCGTCGGGGAACCAGTACTTCTTCTCGTACCGGTCCCTCTTTGCCGGCGCCATGGCAGGGTTCTTGAGGAGGGCGAGCCCCTCATCCCAGATGTCATCAAGAAGTGGTATGGCGAGGACCGTCTTCCTTTTAGCCTCGCGCCGTTGGTAAAGGAACCCTTCCTTCTTCTCTTCTGGGCAGAGCTGGAAGAGCTTGGATGCCCTGGAAATCATGGCATGAAAGGATCCAATCTCGTCGGGCGGGGACGCCTGAGCAGGGGGCGACGGGGGACACGTCCAGTCGTTGCCTCTGTCGTCATCTGTACCTGTCGTAGCCGTGTCCGTGCCTGTATCATCCCCGTGGGCAGTAGACTAGGGGGAAGGCAGAGCAAGCCGCAGAGGTGGGAGAGGTGGTGTGGGATGCGTCCTCCTCCTCCTCTTATGCGGTGGACTTTCCTAAGGTCCTGGCTCCGGTTCCCCCGTCGGGTCTGGCTCACGTACCTCTGTCGGTGGGAGGGGCAACCGTGTCCTTATCTCCGAGCATAAGGACTGAATCATTGACAAAATGGCCGCCGAAGTGTCCTGCGGCGCCGCAAACGGGCGCGAGGGCTCTTGAGGAACCTCGTCGGCGACACCGCCGCCCTCGTCGGGATCCCTCCCGACGGGCTGGGCCTCTTCCACGACTTCGATGAGCTCTTCTTCAGAGGTCGTGTCCGTATCCACGATGGCCACCTGCCCCTCCCCCACCTTTTCCAACGAGGACTTCGTGGGGGTCTTCTCAATGGGCCGGAAAGACCACTCCCTCCGCGGTGGCAGGGAGACTCTGGGTCCTGAGGTCGCCTCCAATGGCGTAGCCTCTACAGGCTGAGCCAGGGCCGCTGCGACATCCTCAATCGAGGTCTTAGCAGGGTGAATTAAGGCCATCGTCACTTTCTGTACACCTGGGGCCTTCACCTTGGGGGGAGGGTCCGAGCCTCGCTCCCCCTCTGCCGGAATCTTAGAGATCGGCCGGGGCCTCTCCAGAAGCTTCGCCGGGTTCTCGGACTTCCTCTTACCCGAGCGTAACTCGGCAAAATCTTCACCCTTGAGGGGCGTAGAAAACTCAGAAACTGATCCCCGTTGATGGGATGTAGAAACGGTGGAGCTTGAGGCTCTATTTTTATCCGAAAAATGAGAAAAATCTCCTGAAAAAGCACGAAAACGCAGCAAAAGCTCGAGAGCTACAGCACGAGGATCCCAACACTTGAACGTGCGGTAAAAATCTGAAGATGGCTGCCAGAGGCGGGGCTTAGGGAGAGGGCAGTCATTGGCTGGGGGCAGTATGACCCAGAGACCAGTGATTGGTTACTACTAAGAAAGAGATCAGAAACAAAACGGATTTTTTTTTTTCTATACCGAAGATTCCCGGCCTGACGACGGGGAATATTCATGAGCATGTGAATCCATGCCAGACCCCATGCTGGAGAAATAGCTTTTATAGACTTTCGACTAGCGTTCGACTCTATATCAAGACCACTATTATGGGAAAAATTGAGAGAGGACGACTGTCCAAACTATATTCTTGCAGCAAAACAACAACTTTACACAGAAACTACAGTGCAAGTAAAATTAACACAAGAATAACTTCTGACCAAATACATCCATACAACCCGGGGATTAAAACAAGGCTGCGTCCTCGCTGCAACCATTTTTAATTACTATATTAGAGAATAAAAATTTATGCAGTTAGAAAATTTCCACCAAAACTGGACCAACTACTTGTTTTTCATTTGCTATATGCGGATGACCTAGTGCTGTTTGATAGAACACCAAAAGGCCTACAAAGGCAATTAACAATGCTTAGCCAATTCGCAGATCAGAACAAATTAACCATTAATACAGCAAAATCAAATATAATGCAGATACAGCCAGCTAACTCTACAAAGACACAGAATTTCGAGTGGAAGATTCATAAAGAAATAGTGGAGGTAACGAAAGAATATAAGTACTTCGGTCTAAATATAAATGATCATAAAACAGAGACACGATTCAAAAACACAATAGAGGCAAAAATACAGTCACTATTATCTTAAGACGCCATACAGAATAAATATGGCACGTATACATATATCCCCCTGATAAAATTGTATAAAGAAAAAGTGATTCCAGCAGTGACGTATGGAGGACCAAAGCGCCGGAGCACCAACCAAAATGAAATGTAATCAAAGGTCGATTCTGGAAAACAATCCTACCAGTACTGAAATGTCCCTCTACAGATAATACGATCCGAGATGGGAGTAGTATCTATGGAGACGTCGGTAATATAGAGCACAATATTGCTTCATGGGAAATGCACCAATACAGAACAAAAAAAGAATACAATGATACCTGCTCTAGTGAAACTTCTAGAAACAAGAAGAAAACCTTATTAGCAACTTGGGAACAAAACTGTATTATCCAAATGCAGAAAGCAGATATTGATTTAATACTATTATGGTCAAATCCCACAAGAGCAAAAGCAAACTGTTGGCCGACAGCTTGGATCAACAATTGGGAGGAATGTAAAAAAATATAAGACCGTCTGCATAGGAAAATGTCTGCCAAAAAAAGTGAACACCCTTCCGTCATACTTAAAGAAATTTCTGAGCAAAGAATATCAGGCCAAATGAATGAGACCACAATTTAATCTATGGCCTACCAACACTGTACTTTCAACAAGAACTAAAGGGCCCTGGAATAAAGGATGTTCATTTTTTTTTAAATGTGTTTAAGTTTTAGTGATGAAGAATACAATAAAACAACAGTATGCATTCTGCATGAACCATATATAACCACCCGCCCATCCCACCCTCCCAAGGCCACTGTCTGTTCTTCAATTTAGATCACACCAAACTGCAATCATGAGCTGTTCGAATCGCTAGCAGCGTCCTCTCTTTGCCTGGGGTTTAATAGCGGCATCGTAATCGCCACCCATTGATGTAGGTCTTCGCTGGTAACCAGTTTCTGCTCACGCAGTGCCTTTTCCCAAGCTCCAGTTTCTGCTGTCGTCCATCTGCAGAGGTCCTCCCACCACAGTTCGCTTGAAGCTCTTCCACCCCAAGGCTATGCGTTTGCGCCTCTAGTACTCTATCTGCTTCTGCCACTTTGGCAGCTATCTGCGTCCAAAAAGATTGTATCACCTGGCATCCCCAAAACATGTCTGTCATATCCGCTCGGGGTTCGCGGCACTTAGGGCATTCAATGATGCTTGCCTTGTTAAATTTGGAGATCACCTCTGGTGTAAGATACGCCTGATTGAGTATGTAGAATTGAATGAGTTGCAGTCGGGCGTTCCTGGAAACATTTTTGTGGTAGTGGGCGATGCGTTCCCATTCCTTTTCATCGAACTCCAGTTTCATTTCACGTTCCCACTTAGCTTTGCTCTTGAGGCTTGTGTTGGTTGTGCTATTCAGAAGTGTGTCGTAAAGCCTCGAGGTTTCATGCCCTCCCTCGGCTGCAGCCAGCATGTTTTCAATGGCCTCGTGTCCCAACTCTAAGTTCTCCTCAGCCGGGCACCGGTCTAAGAGCTTACGCACCACTGCTTATCCCAGCGGCAGCCCAGTGGTTGCCCGCAACTCATCAAATGTGAGGATCCCCTGGTCGTCTACAAGGTCACCCAGGGTGGCCACTCCATAGGGCTCCTATCCCAGCCTTACTTCGTTCTGCCCCCAGGGTCCACCTGCGAGGATGGCCGCTATGGGGCTCTGCGGGGAGTATGGAACTTCCATCTTGACTGCCCTACAGGTCCGCTTCCACATCTGTATGCCCAGTTTCACCAGGTAGGGGCAGTTACGGGTCACTTCCGGTGGGACCCAAAATAAGTCTGAGCAGTAACTGGGGGACGGCTGGTTGCAGGAGCCGGGTATCGAACGTGGTTTCATCAGCCATCCATTGTATGACATGTTTTAATTGGGCTGCCAAGTAGTATAGTTCAAAGTTGAGGATCTTCAGTCCACCCCTTTCGTATCGTCTTTGTAGCACGTCTAGTGAGACTATTCCTGCCTCCCTGCCAAAGAAATCTTCTGCAAAGTTTATTCACTTCTACGAAAAAGCATGGGGGGGATGTTGAAAGGGACATTGGTGAAGTGGTGTAGTAGGCAGGGGAGTGCCACCATTTTTAGTAGTCCAGCCGTACCCGCCACTGAAAGCAGCAACTTTCCCCAAAATGTCAAGATTTTTCTAAATTTTCCTTGGCCCTAGCAGTGTTTAAAGTGTATTCCGTGTTGGGTTCTCGGTGAATAGTAATCCCCAAGTATTTGAAGGATGTGGCCGTCCACTGAAAGGCCAGTGGGGGAAGTACGCTAGGGGGGGGTGTTCGCTCAAGGCAGCTAGGGGGTAGAGGCAAGATTTCTCCTTATTGATCTGGATCCCTGTGAATCTGGAGAACCCCTCCAATGTTTCTAGAACGTATGGTAGAATGTGTTCTGGGTTGTTCAGATATAGAAGTGTATCATCGGCATACATTGACACCAGGTGCGTCACCCCATCAATCACTATACCACCATCTCCGTATTCCTGGCACAGGTATGCCGCTACGGGTTCAACTGCTAAAATGTAAAGCATGGGGGAGAGTGGACAACCCTGCCGCGTGCCTCTATGGAGGTGCCATTTGTCAGAGAATGTGTTATTAGTGCGCACTCTGGCTGTGGGGTTTGTGTATATTAATTTGGTCCACTTTAGGAAGGCCAGACCTATACCTATTTATTGCCATGGTTGTGTATAACCATTACCATCGAACCGAGTCGAAGGCCTTAGTGGCATCTAGGGATGCCACTGCGCATTTCTCGGGTCTATCCTTGGTGCTATAAATAACATGGTGTAATCTATGTAGGTTTTCGGTGATGGATCGCCCGGGCACGTATCCAGTTTGGTCCTGGTGAATCAGGAGGTGGATTACTCTACGCAGCTTTCTAGCAAGCAGTGCCGTTAGGATTTTATTATCTGAGTTCAACATGGACAGGGGCACTCTTTTTCGTCCTTGCCTGGTTTCAATAAGGGGAATGATGGCTTCCTTCATGGTGTCTGGGAGGACGCCCACTTTATACGCCTCATTAAACACTCTGGATAAGAGGGGTGCTAGTATGTCTTCATATGTTTTATAGAACCTTCCCGGGAGCCCGTCTGTGCCAGGGGCTTTCCTTGAGGGTATGGACCTAATGGTGGCTATTATCTCTTCCGGGGTAATAGGTTAATCTAAGGCCTCAGCCAAGTGCATGTCTAATCTGGGTAGTTTAATCCTGTGTAGTACATCGTCAATTTTGGGGTGGTTGGGGTGCTGGCATACAATTCTTTATAAAATCTGTGTTAGGCAGAAACCTGTGCAGTTCCCTTAGGGACCACTGCAAAAAGTTTAAGACTACAGGTGTTAGCAGTAAACCCAATTGGTAGCAGTCTGTACCACCCAGATTTACCTGGTAGCTGTGGCTGAGCAGTCAGACTTCTCTCAAGAAGAGTTAGGTAGAGTATACACAATAGGGCTAAAAATACAGTAGCACAAGCAAACACTGACCAGAGCTTTGGTATAAAAGTATATAATTATTTATTTAAAAACACACTTGTAAAAATACACTGGCACTAATATGTCAAGCAAGTTCAAACACAGTCACTATAAGTATATACACCTCCCTAATTAATTATTTGACAAGCCTAGGTTAAGACACCACTTATTTAGCAAAACAGAGGTGAGCGCGTAACCATAGATGGCACTCCAATAATTTGTTTAAAAAGGGAGAGAAAAGGCAGAATAGGAAAATCACACAGTACCAACACTTTTAAAGAACCACAGCAAGTCATGAAAGGCAGGGTCTACTGTAGAGCAAAAAGTTCATAGGCCAGGCCCACTCTTGGAGAGCAAGGCGGAATGTGCCCAAGATCACACAGTGGAAATGCACTCAAAGTCTTTGCAGGAAAGTCAAAAAGAGGTTGGATCAAGTTAGAAAGGTAATGTTATTGGGTCCCAGGTCACCCCAGGATAGAGAGTCAAGGATTTACGGGACACCTTGGACAGTCTGTTGCAAGGGAGACCAGGCGGGACCCAGTAGCTGAAATGGTGAGAAAGCTCCAGCGGGGGCAGTTGTTCCTGGCAGCGGGTGCAAGTCGGGGCTTCGTCCAGGGGAAGAGAAGATCTCGACATGGAGGAAAGCTGGAGGTTGTTGCACTGCCAGGGAAGAAACCAGCCGCGGAGTTTCCCGGTTAAAAGGTACTACCCTTTTATTTGCGGTAGTGGTGAAGCGTGGCTATCCGGCCGCCGGGGTGCTGGCACGGGCGATTCGACCACGAGACGATCCAGGAAGGCGAAAAAGGCGAACTGGTTGGTCCCACCAGCTCAAAGGGAAGAAGACTCTCCTGGAAGAAGATCTTCTCTGTCGGCGGGAAAGTGGTGAGTTTCGTACAGCAGGGCTCCACCAGTGGTGTCGTCATTGTAGATGGCTCAGCTTCTCCCCTCTTCGGATTCTTTAGGTTCTGTGGCGACTTCTGAAGTTCCAGTCCCCAAAGCCCTGCTTTTATGCAGAAAACCCCCATTCATCAGTCCTAGCTGTCAATCAAACATGCTAAGTGGTGAGCCGGGCGGCTCACCACTGGGCCAATCACACAAGAGTGCCTAAACCCCCCCCCCTCCCACACATCCTGTAGACCCAGACAGAGTGGAAGCACTTTTGGAGGCTGCTGTGTAGAAGCCCGCCAAAAAGTGGAACAAAGGGCTCGACTTGGGTTGGAGTTACAGAGGGGATCACAAAAGCCATTTTAAAACCGAGTCCTGGCGAAAAGACCCAACCGGGGAATAAATATTAAATAAATAACCCAGCGGTATCTTTAACATTGCACCAAAAAGTGGTGCGTTTAAAATGAATGGGAAAATCCCATAGTGAATATTTTTAAGGAATATTTTGCGTGGTAACCACTGCCACCAGCCAGAAACTCGACGAGGGGAGACTGCACAGTGCCCCCTCGAAAAACAGACCCAGGGGCAATCTAATTACCCCTACAAGTACTTCCACAATATGATGGTTTGTACTGGTTCTGTTCCCAATTTAAGACTAGTAAAGTCAATGGTGACTTTACATGCCCTGGGAGACAGTAGTCAGTCCCAGGGTATGGAGTCTATGTTTGGGGGTCACTATGACACCCGAGTGTTACTGCACTGAGGGTGCGGTGTAACACACTAACCAAAAACCACATGAAACCCTATGGAGTAAAAGACTTTAGTAGCCCATAAAACACATTACAAAGTCAAAGGATATCTCAAATCATGTCTAAGAGTGGGAGAAAGAGTGTCTCACTCTTAGCAGGAGAAATAATTAAACCCCAAAAATCCAGCAAAGCGCTGCTGGGGGACTCACTAGGTTTGGGAAATTAGCCTTAACAGAGAATTCGCCCAACATACTCCTCACTTGTTCGCTAAAATTTGGGTCGAGCAATGTTTCACTTCTTAGCCTCCACGTGGGCACGGGGGGTCTGGGCGGGAACACCACCCAGTTGGTGACTAGTGGGGAATGGTCAGATAGAACCCTGGGTAGATAATGAGCTTCTTCAAACAGCGCTAGCCGTTCGTCGTTGACCTAACAGGTAATCTAACCTAGTGTAGACCGAGTGGGGAGGGGAATAGAATGAATACTCGTGCTTTATGGGGTTCTGTTTGCGCCAAAGGTCTACTAGGCCCAGTTGTTGCATCAGGGTTAGTAGTATTTTTGCAGGTGGGGAAGGACGTGCGCTTGTCATCCGATCTGTCCATACGGGGGTCAAGGGTGCAATTGTGGTCTCCCCCCCCAGATAAGGGTGCAATCTCTATAAGGGCTGAGTCGCTTGTGTAGTGAGCAAAAGAAGGTCGTAGCATCGTGGTTGGGTGCATAAGTGTTAATTAAACATGTCTCCCTGCCTTCAATGGACCCATGAACCAGGACCATTCTGCCTTCATCATCGGTTTTCGTGTTGTTTAGCTTAAAGGGGATGGAGGGGGCAATCCAGATCAGGACTCCCCTAGCATAAGTGGAGTACGTAGAGCCTACCAGGGTCCCTCTCCAGGATTTGGCTAATGCCTCCAATTTGCGCACATTCAAGTGTGTCTCTTGCAGCAGGGCAATCCCTGCCTTGCTTCTTTTAATTAAGGCATGGACACGGCGTTGTTTTACAAAGTTGTTCATTCCTCTGACGTTCCATGACATGATTCTAATCTTGTCTGCCATGCGTTATGGGTGTCCGGTTGAATTCAGTGGTGGCTTCACTGGTATTCTTTCTGCTGATTTTGGTGCCGTTTGGCATCCTGAGTGGTCTTGGTCGTTCCCCTAAAAAAAAACTTTCCCAACTTTAACCATAACTTTCATCCCTACGCCCATGTGCCCTCCCCCCTGTAGCTGCAAACAGTTCAAACTGAAAAACAGTTATGACCTCCCAGTTTCCGCTCCTTTCGACCGTGCATTGGTCTCCTGGTGCCCTACGGGCGGGTATAAACATCCGAGAAAAGAAACTATTCTGGGGGTTAAGGATCAGTCATTCCATCTCCAGTGTGCTCTCATGAAGAATCATTCCTGCTGCTCATTTTTATAGTTGCTATTTACTTCTGTGCTTTGTAGGCTGCCAGTCTGGCGTGTGGTCACTCATGACATCGTTCGGGGCGACCTACGCCCTTTGTCTTCAGTGTCTGGGATCTGCTCCCTATCCATCCAGTCCCGAACCTCCAGTGGGGTGTCAAATAGATGTGCTTTGTTGTTGTGTATTACTTTTAGTCTTGCCGGGTATAAGAGCATGTAGGGCAGCCCGGCACTTTTCAATCTGGCTTTGGAGTAAATGAATTGCGCTCTTTTCATTTGTACCTGGAAGTTATAGTCAGGATAGATAGCTATCTACGTCAAACCTCTTTGTATTTGGCCGCCCGACTTAGAGAAAGCCAAAATAGTCTCTCTATCCTTGTAATTTAGCACTTTTCCTATCGTTGGTCTGGGTGGGGTCCCAAGGGCCGGCCGCTTGCTAAGTGATTGGTGAGCCCTTTCAATTGTGAAGCCCCGCAATAGCTTCTTTGCTCCAATCTATACGAAGTTTGTGGGGTCCGAACCTTCAATGCCTTCTGGCAGTCCTATGAACCTGATGTTATTTCGGCGTGCCCGTCCTTCGGCTTCCTCAGCCCCATCCTCCAGGTTCTTTACCCTTTGTTGTAGTGTGTCAACATCCTTTAGGAGCATTCATTTTGCCTCTGTATTTTCACGGACCTGGGTTTCTAGTACTTTGGTCCTGCCGGATATGGAGCAGACGTCTTGCCGCAGGAGGCCCAAGTCAATGGCTGCTGCATCAATTTTGTTTTCCATTTTTGTTTGGAGCGTCATGATGGCTTCCAGGATCTGAATTGGCTGATTCAGCCATCACCTCAGTGGTATCCGGTAGAACCTTTGTCACACTATTGTTTGCAGTGTCGGGTCCCGTGGACCCGCCGGAGGCGTAGGTCTCCATTGTGGTTTGACGCTGTTTGGCTTTAGCTCCCTTTGTAGACATCTCTCCAGAGCCGACGGGGTCTGCAGTTAGTCGGTTGTTAGCTTATACTCGCTATGACTGCCGACCCGGTATGGAGTGGCGGAGTGGTGGCCCTGCGTCTCGAGCACTCAGTGTTCTAGGCGCCTTTTATGTGTGCTCTCCTGAGCATGTGGGGTGGGAGTGTGGATTTATTGTTAGGGCGCCGTTTTCTCCAGCTGGTCCCGTTGTTGTAGGTTATCTACCGAGTCCAGTGGAGCGGCCAGAGAGCAGGCTGGAGGTCGCCTTGTGGTATGTGGGTCAACCCCACCTCACGCCGGGTGCAGACCAGCTTGGTAGGGTGCGTAGCGTGTCTGGCGGCCAGGGCTGGCAGGCCACCAACTGCCAGCCTATGTTGTACTACTGTTCGGTGCGGGCGTTGCAGGCAGCATGTACTTTTGTGTGCAGGTGTTGGGGGGGGGGGGGCAGGAGCCACAACATATGCGGCCAGGTGGGTTCACTCCTCCCAGCTCCTCACCTTATGAGACCGTCTCAAGGGGAAGCTCTTACCGCGGGCTCTGGGCTCCGTCCTCCGCGGCACCAGTTTCCCCTCCCGCACGCCTCTCCGATCTGGGCTCCTCAGACAGGCTCCCAGCCCCTCGGGCGGCGGCTCCGTTTCTTGCCGCTCTCTCGTCGCAGCCAGCCTCTCTTTATCCGGGCCAGGCTCCGTCTGTCGCGCTGCTCACCGGCCCTCTACTTGCAGCCGTTATGCAGGTGGACTGCTGAGACTCCCACAGTTTCACAGATTCACGTGTATTCTAGGCGGGGCAGCGCCGGCCACAGGCGCAGGGCGCACCCGCACCCGCCTGTTCCTCTGTGTGCTTCGCACGACCTCACCGTGGATGAGGGCTTCCAGCCCTATGGAACAGCTGGTCCTTCTCAGCCTGGCTCGGGCGCCAGAGCACACTCCGTCCAGCATCTCGGGGGAAGCTCTGTTCGCGGGTCTCCAAGATCTATGTGCCTGCGCTACCCAGAGCGCCGCTCTTACACGCCAGACACAGCAACGTCCACTCTCCACAAGCCGCTGACCACGTGCAGGGGTCACGAGTCCGCCCCACGGTGCTTGAGGTCTGTTTTGGCCCAGTCTATGGTTAAGCGACGGCGGCTTCTGTGCGGCGCAGGTCTTCAGGCGGCCGCCGCCATTTTAGCTCAGCTCCTTGACTTATGTCAGATGGCTTCACGGTCTCAGCAGTGGTCTTTCAGCCGCGAAGTTCCCCCAGGTGGGTCCTTCGGATGTTCCCACAGTTGATTTTAGTGGCGCACAGGGATATCGAGCCTCAGAAACACTTGTTTAGCAGCAAACGATTGTCACATCTTACAGAGCTCACCAGGGATGCGACCGCTTCACATGGCAGTTAGCCACGTCCCCCAAGGATGGCAATTTTGTGAGCTACCTGATACAGAGGAAACCTTACAGCAAAAAAATGGCAAACACTTCGAAATGAGTACTTTTCAAGGTTTTTTAAACCATATTGCACATTAGATGAACAAATGTGGGAGCACATTTTTTATGCCACAAAAATATCAACGAACTTAGCAACAATGAGATTCTTAAATAAATTGAACCTGGAACCGACTAAATAATTGGACATAAGAAGATCTGCAAAAAACAAAAGTGTATACGCTATTGCTCTTGCCATTGTTTTTATGTTTTTGCTTATGACTGTTGACCTTGCTCTAATTTCATAAACTTTAATATTTTATTTGCATAAACTAAGCTCTTTTTGTATTAAGAAAAAGTATTTTGATATAGATTTGTAAAGTTGTATGTCAACTAAAACGAATCTTAATAAAAAAGAAAAAAAAATATATAGCTATTGTTTCTCCCTCTGTATGCCAATTGCTAAATGGACTAAGATGGCAACCCAAAGGCCATGGCCTCATCTTACTAACATCCCTCAAGGACTACCTAACTTGCCCTACTCTAACAAGTGTTTAGTATTTTGTAGGTAATAGTGCCTTGGATGTCCTGCTTGAGTCAGGCTTCTTCCTCTCCTAGTCTGGTCTTCTCCTCCAACTTCCTTTCCTCTACTCGCTCCTACCATTATGCTGTCCCTCAGACCTCCTCCACTCTTTCTGGTCCTCGCCTCCACCCATCTGTTACTACCTACTCTCTGCGGTCACCATCCCCTGCTCCACTACTACTCCCTTCATCCAACCTAGGACTCCTCTCTGCCACACCTTCACCTGATTATGGACAGACCCTCCTCCACTCTCTGAACCCTTCACTCTACGACCTCCCCTCGTCCACTCTCCAACCACCCCACTTCTACTCAAACACCCCCTTCCTTTCACTCAATAACACACTTCAGGGATCACATTTAGAATTTTGATAAGCAGGAGCTAGAACCAGCTCCTGGGTATACAGCATAAACCAGCGACCAGGAGTGATCACTGGGGAACGAGGAGCTAGTACATAGCGTTCCACAAATATAACTTCCACATAAGATACAAACTTATAATTTTGCCCATTATTTATGACCTATTCTGCTTTAAATGCCATATAGAAGAGTCCAACAGATTATTTATTGATTGTCCCAAACAGTTAAAATACACATAGGTGTGATTTTACGCCATAACTTGGCTTCGGAAGCCAAACATAGCTGTTGCTGTGAAGCCAACGAGCCTCCCCTCGATTTCAAACCCTACACCAACTTCTCTAAACACACTTGCCACATTAACAGGCACCCTGACATTTCAGTGCCACCTTCACTCACTAGCCAATACCTCACCTTGTCTGAAAATCACTGACACACTCTGCTGCCCCTTCCGCCCTCCTGCTGGTCTCTTGGTCTACTACCACCTCCTCCTTGCACCTTGACTAAATTACACACACTTCCTGCATCCTGTGGACAGAGTTATATCCCATCCCCTTTCTGAATTGGCCCCCTGTCCCTAGCCAAGTCTTCCTCAGGATGTCTTGTAGGCAGTCACGATTACAAATCAGGGTCTATGGACAACCCACTTCATCTGTGTGGGTCTGCCGTGGAACAACAATGACAGTTCGGGAGGTGGGCGTCTTCGTGTTCTGGGCTTTACTTCTTGTGCATTAAAGGGGTTACATCCCCTTAATTAGTCCCCGGTTGGCTAGGGTTTTTGGCAGTGGTTGTGCATGTTTGTTGCTGATGCATTGCAGCATTGCGTGGCTTCCCTAGCGGTGCATGAGTGGCACTCCAGCTCTCCCCAACTATCTGCTGTTCTCAGTCAGCCACCAGCGGACTGTAGACTAAAGGGGAGTTGAATACGGGTGGTCACGTTGCGGTCTGCTGGCATACATCGCTGAAACATTGCTTCACATGCGTCTTGCTGATTTCTCTTGGGATGTCACTAGGAGAAAAAATAAAAAAACACTTGCCAAGCATCTTGTTGAGAAGTATGCCATAAGAGAACGGTGGACTGCTTAGATACAGACACGAGAGGGACAGGAATTGGGGCCCTCAAGTGCCACAGTCCACCTCATGGGTAGGACTGGCTCTTGATTTCTCCCCGATAGGCCTCCTACCCCCAGCTGACAGGTATTCCTGTCCCGCGTGACAAGGCCAGAGTACTTGTCTTGAGACGGTCAACATGCATGACCCCAACTTTGACTGACTAGAGATTTATAACAAGGTAATTTTGGGACGCCCCTCAGACTATTTAGATTGCGAAAAACATATTAGAAATCTGGAAATTAGCGCTGGATGGTGTGGGGGGCAGGGGAGTGTGTTATGGGTGGGGATAATTGACACGAGTGGAAAATCGTATAAGGGAAGTCATTGCCTAGTGTTGCAATTTAACTATGTAGGATTTAGACTACATATATACACAGGACAGTCCTAACACAAACCAACACTGCATTTATGAGTAGGCCTGAATTCTTGCAGGCCGTGTTTTCACAGAAACACAGCACAACAAGGCCTTATCCCTCGCCTCACCATTGCACCAAGATTCTCAGGCGCGGCCGAGAACATGTATAAGCCCCCACATCAGTTGGGTCTTTCAACCAATTAGACAGGAATGTGTGTGTGTGTAGTTAAATATGCGAAGGACTGCGGCCCAGTACCAAGGTCATATTCCTGGGAACGAAGGTAGAGGGTCTCGGATGCCAAAATACAAACCAAGATTTAAGACACCAGCGACCCCAGAATGGAGACACTATTTGAACTACCAGATGTGCAGGGAAATAGGCCTTAAATCCTTCAAAGACTGGAATGATTAGTGGGACACTAGGTTTACTCTTGGGGAGGGGAACTGATAAAGGGGAAAGTGGAGAACATGATCTATAATTTGTGCCAATGAGAGCTAAGAGTGATGCCCATACAGTGGGGAGGGCATGATGGGGCTGCTTTGTTCGCAAGGACCAGCTGACTGCGACTTTACCCACTGAATTCACACAGATAACCAGTTGCATGTCACGTGGTAATGATCATAGGTGGGTTGGTGCCAATTTAAGTAAACCAATTGCCTTACAGCATTCCAAGATGGACGAGGACCCACGTGTGGTGAAGATGAGTGACAAGACAGCTGAACCAATTGGAGGATGGACTACATGTAATCATTAGGATGAATATCAATGGCAGCCAATGAAGGTGGGGGATTAACACTGTATATTGAGTGCGTCATGAGTGACGATTTTTGGGTTTATAACCTGAATTCTGTACGAAAGATGTTTGGCAGTCAATTTGTAATACCCCGTCACATTATATTCATGTTGATAACCTCTGGCCAGAGATATTAGCTCTCTTCCCACTGAGATAGCATAAACAGAACTTAATCCCCTACCCATCGGCCAACCGGGCCTAACCCGGTATTGCCCACCCATCTTCAACCAGTGTGCAAACTCTGTTGTGATGGCTTATCAGTCAGGCTAAGGGCTACATGTGGAAGTCGATGTGGATATTGGTCGCAGGTCTTCATGTGAAGGGGTAGCTGGGCTGGAGTAGGGTGCATTGTCAGTTGGGTTGGAGCCGTTAAGTGACTGGTAGTATCACGGCGTGGGGGTGGGGGCAGGAGGAGGGGGGTGCGGAGCACCATTGTTCTTCACAACATGCTGATATGAATGGGTCTAGTAGTTCCCAGAACGTGCCCACGCGCCGTTTGTCACCAGGGTTTTGTTGTTTAAAAACTGCCCGTTCCAGTGTGCAGATCTTGGCCAGTAGCCCCGTGTTACGGATGGAGGAGAGTGCGCTTTCCAGCGTATGACCAGAAGTTTGCAGGCGGTGACCAGAAGTTTGAAGGCGGTGAAAAGCACAATGCCTATGACCGGCCCCAAAAACATAGTATAGGGAGATAGCGATATGTCGGATTCTGGAAAGTTTGTATACATTGCCAGTAATTCTTCAGCTTGGGACAGGACCATAATACATGTCCCATCATGCCAAAGTCCTTGCACCCATGCCAACAGTTAGGGGTGGAGGTCATATGCAGTCTGGCCAGGGTGTAATATGTACACTGAATTATCTTAAGTTGGATTTCCCTATTTCTAATGTTCACGGATGTCCCTGGTATGGCTGAGAAATAATCATATATATCTCTCGCATCTACAGTGAGGCCGAGGTCGGTGGACCAGGTCGTTGCAAGAGCGTGGTTCCTATTTACATTGTTTGGGATGCTCATATTGTAAAAGGGGCAGAGATGGGGGTGTTCGACTGGTTGCTGTTCCAACTCGCACGGAGCTGGTTGAGTTTGACGGGAAATGCCAGTGGTATATTGTAGTATTAAGGCACAGAGTGTCCTATACTGTAGCCAGTGTCCGGCCTTAAGCTCTAACAGTTGACGGCCATCCTGGAAGGGTATTATTTGGGAGTCTTTGCATAATCCAAAATCCTTACCCGTGACCACAATATATCTTGTCGCGGGTGGAGCCGAAGCTCCCCCCCCACCCCCCAATTGCTGCAAGTGTACCCACACTTATCAACGTGGGCGCTACTTTGATGTCAATTCCCTGCTGGGAGTGCAACTTGTGCCAATGAGTTAGTGTCCGGCCTAATATGGGATGGGATTTAATATCGGTGGGAGCCATGCCGGCGGAGTGGCTAGGATATCAAAGGGCGACTGCGGGGCCCTCAGGGTTAGTTCTATTCCTTTCCAACTGGAGGTATCACCCGCATTCAACCACCGTTTAGCCCAGCAGATCTGTGCGGCCTGGTAGTAGCTCCGCCATGACGGAAACCTTGTCTACGTTATTAGCGCTCAGAATACGCGTCCGCATGCGCCCTTTTTTCCCTGGCCATATAAACCTGGAGATGGCAGTGTCCAGCTCTATATACAGTTTAGGGGTGGGATTACAGGAAAGCATCATTGCCAGGTAGATCAGCATGGGCATGGATTTCATCTTTATCCTACCTGTTGGGGATAGGGGTAGCGTTTCCCATCTTTGCAGGTCAGCTCAAATTCGCTCTAGCATGTGGGGGGTAATTGAGATCCCTCAGGTCTCCAATACGTGTGCTAATTTTGACCCTTAAGTATGTGATGTGGTGCGTTTGGAGGCGGAAGGGAGCCACACCTCCTGGATCCCAGGGGATGTCCTGATGCAGGGGGAGAATCTCATATTTTTCCCAGTTAACATGATACCCAGCCATTGGCACAAATTCCCATAACAGGTGTTCAACGTGCAGGATCGAGGTCGGGTTCTTCCCGATGTAGAGCAAAAGATAGTCAGCATAAAGGGAGACCTGGTGTTCCTCCTGTCCCTGCAAAAAGGCCTACCCAGTGGGGGTCTGTGCGTAACTTGATTGCGATCGACTCAATAGATAGGGCATAGAGTAAGAGAGCGGGCAGCCTTGACGCGTGCCGTAGTGAAGGTCAAACAGTGCCGACGTCGTGTCTGTATATAATAGACAGATCAGATAGATTAGGGATGGGGGGGGCGTACTCTGCAAGAACCAGGAACAAAGTCCCACTGGACTTTATCGAAAGCCTTCTTGACGTCGATTGCTAGGATCGGATCCTCTGTTTTCGGGTCATCAGCGATAATATGTAGTAATCTGCGTATGTTATCCCCAGAATCTCGTTTACAGATAAAGCCTTATAATCACTCCTACGTCCCGTCCCCTTTCATCCATACTGTACGGGCAATTACAACTGAATGCAACCCTGGGGATGAGAGTTGCCCCTCTAATAAAATAAGTTCTTCAAAACTGGGTGGACAAATGCTGCTTCCGATCTGGCATCCAAGCAGTAGTGTTTGCAAAAGGCTGATTAAGAAGCCCAAGTAGCCGCTTTGCTGATCGTCTGCCATGGGATGTGCCTTTGGACAGCCACAGCCATGGCCTCGGCTCTGTGGGCATGCATGTTTGCTGGCAAATACCTGTGCTGCCTCTCACACGTCTCCTTGATGGCAATCACCATCCACCTTGCTATTGAAGCCTTGGAGGCTTCACAGACCGGCTTTGACACGCCAAAAGTGATTAACAAGGCATCCGATTTACAGAAGCTCTTTGTCTTGTCCAGGTAAAATCTTAGAGCACGCCTGACACCCAGACAGTGCAATACCTTCTGAGCTTCATCCTTTGGATCCACAAAGAATGTTGAAAGTACTATGTCCTCGTTAAGGTGAAAGGATGACAACCTTCGGGAGAAATGCAGGGTGCGTCCTAAGCACCACCTTGTTCCGATAAAATGTGGTATAGGGCTCTGAAGCCACCAGCGCCTGGATTTCACTGATCCGGCGCGCTTATGTAAGAGCAACCAGTAGGGCAGTCTTTATAGTAACCAGCCTGATGACTGCCGACGCCATCGGTTTAAACGGTTTGTGGGCCAGGGCGCCAGCACCATGTTAAGGTGCCAGACAGGATGTGGACGCTTGACCGGAGGATATAATCTGGTCAGGCCTGCCAAGAGCCTTCTAACCACTGGATTGGAGGAGGAGATGACATCTCCGGAGTTCTTGTAGGCCCCTATGGCCGCTAGGTATGTACGGCAGGTGTGTACCTGCACACCTGAGCGAGCCAGATGCACAGTGAAGGACAACACATCTTCCAGTGAGCATGTCAGTGGATCTATCTGGTTTGCCTTGGCCCAGCGACAGAACCTTGTCCACTTGCAGTGGTTCCTGGTGGAGTCGCTTCTTGCCCCCTGGATGATAGCAAGGTTGTCTTGTGACAAGTGTAGATGTTCCAGGGTGACCTGTCCAGGAACCACGCTGCCAGGGATAATTTCTGCGGAGCGGGGTGAACCACTATGCCCCCCCCCCTTGCTGGGAGAGCAGGTGGGCTTGACCAACGGGAGGCTTCTCCGACAGGCAGAGGAGTTGCGAGAACCAAGGTCTGGCTGGCCATCATGGCGCTATCAAAATGAGTCGAAGGCTCTGACTCCCTGACCTTGGAGATGGCCCTGTGAATCAGCGGGATGGAGAGAAAGCATATGCATTCATGTTGTTCCATTGAATCTGCAACGTGTCCCCCAGAGATCCCTTGCCTTGTCCCATCCAGGAAGCAAACTGGTGGCATCTCCTGTTTCTCCTGGTGGCGAATAGGTCTACCTGAGGGCGGCCCCACCTGTCGAAGTTCCCGCTCAGGACCACTTTGTTCAACTGCCACTCGTAGTTGTCGACCCTCAGCCTGCTGAGTCTGTCCGCCTCCAAGTTGGAGTCTCCCGAAGGTGGACTGCTGATAAGTGAATGTTGTTCGACAGTGCCCACTCCCATATGTCGATTGACAGCCTGCAGAGGGGACCTTGTACCTCGAATACATGCAAGTGGGGCTGTCTGGATGCAGACAAACCTGCTGCTGACAATGGGGGGGGAAGGCTTTGAGAGCAAGCCAGATAGCCATCATCTCGAGCAAGTTGATGTGTTCCAGTTGTTCCTGCCGTGACCATACTCCATGGACACTGTGGTTGTCCATTGTAGCCCCACCCCCATCCCTCTAGGGACGAGTCTGTGGTAATGGTGATCTACGGTAAAGGCTGCCTGATGGCGAAGATCCAAGGACTGTATGGGGAGGCAAACAGCAGGAGAAGCGCAAGTGAAGAGATGCGGTTGGGGTTCCGCAGAGATCTGCAAGAGCGAAAAAGTCGAATATGGCGGTGCAACGCATACCAGCGTCTGCCCATACTGAAGCAAGACCTGAGGATTGGGTGCAGCTGGGCCGGTCGGATGGGCATGCTGGTGCGAACTGTGACACTTGGAGTGTAAGAGGGCAGTATACCCGGCAGCACACTGTTGCGCACCAGAGCTATCCCTCATCGGATACTATGACACGGAGAGGAGAGGTGTGTGAGCATTATAGAAGGGCGTGAAGAAGACATTGCGGAGTCGCTAGCACAACACTGCACCCCAGACGGAGTGATTGTTGTCCCTCTTCACAGCAGGTACGGGACAGTGGAAATGTTGCGGCCAACAGAGAACGCTGGGCCATACAATTAGGGACGGTGCAGGGGCTTAATTAACTGAAGACTTGGCCCAGAGGGACCAATACAAGATCTGAGTGACGGAGGCAATTGAGGGGAAGTGTGGGCTCCCTCCCGACCAGAAAGGGAGCGGACATCGGAACACACACTACCCAGTGCGAGGATAGGAACAGTGCACAGCAAAATCAGGTGACATCCCAGGAAGCGGCCATTTTCCCCCATATAACAATTAAGCCCAGGAGGAAATAAGACACTCCATTGAAGGGTCAACATGGAAAGAAGGTGAGCACACGCTAATATACTGGTGGGAGGTGGTGGGCCTTGGAGTGCATGCGTCCCTGGAGGGGGTCTGTAGGGCTAGAAGCGGAGGCGCTGTGCAGGTGCCAACTTTGGGAAATCCTGGGAAGCCCTGAGAGGAGCCGGTCCACACTGCATTGGGCCCGATCTCAGGCTTGAAAGTACATGCAGGAGGAAATGGTACTCTAAGTACTGAATACAGAAGTGGAACAACAAAAGGAGAGCACTTTGGGCACAAGGAACACACAGCAACGGAGGAGAGCAATCTTAAACACACGCAGACAAGTACAAGGGGGTCCCTAGAAGGAGTGGCACACAGAACAGCAAGGTTGATAGACTGAGTTGAATCAGGTCAGCCTGGGGTTGCAAATCTTAGACGGCAAGTACATCCAGTGGCTAAAGTGGGCATTGGGACGAATAGGATCCATTAGACACCAGAAGCAAGCTAAGTAGCAATTAGGAAAGTGCCCAAGACCCAGTGGAAGGACACTGGGCGAAGGCCTCGCGTACATGCAGCCCGGGAACCTGCACCGAGGGAGGGGGGCATAAAGGAGCACATAACCCCCCATTAGCCCGAGGGCTCCAGGTAAATGGCGAGTGGGAAGGAGGACGGACAGTTCCATTGCTGGGACGGCACAGACCGCGCACAAACATAACCCAGCCGCGGCTATCATCATCATGAAAAGAAAGGCAACCATAGGGCCGTCGGCCACTCGCAGCTATGGAAGTACACAGGGACCAGAGGCAAACAGCAATATACATGTAGATTCCCATATGTCCCCTGCCCCAGTGATCCCGTGGAGTAACATTTTCGGATCCCGATAATGGACGGGCAGGTCCATAGCCTTGAACGCGCATACTGTACACCTGTAAGGGCCCTGTGCAGTGTTAGGCAGAATGATATGCAGTACCCTTTGGGAACACCACACACAATTAAGACTACAAGTGACAGTACAATTTCACCTTTGGTACAAGCCTGTACTACACAGTTCGAGTGGTAGCAGTAGCAGAGCATCCAGATTTATCTCAAGAGTAAGTGAGCAGTATCAAATAGTTACACAAAGGACAGCAATTACTATGATTCAAGCAAACACTGACTCAAGGTTTTCAAGTAAAAGACTATACATTTATTTCACTCTTCAGTTGTATAACATTACACTATTATAAGCAGTCTAAAAATCCCTCTTAATACACCACACCACTTCCCTTAAATTCCAGACAAGTTAAGCTCACAAAATGAAGTGGGAGCAAAATGGCACTCCAGCCATTTAAAAGGGAGGGAAAGACAAAAGTTAACAGAAATGAAACCACACCAACAGTTAGGTACTCGGGGCAAGCGAACAAGAGAGACTACAATGATAAAATCAGACAGAAAAGGCTTAGGGCCAAAGTCAATGGTTCAAAAGTCTTTTGCTCAAGATAATACAGTTCAGGGTAGTTCCCGGTAAAGTTCGTGGCATGGTTTCCGGACGGGGTTAGTTGGTAGAAAAGTTAGTTCAAAGAGAAGAGAAGGACAAGCCCTAGGATTGGAGAAATATTTCAAACACTTTCACCGTGGCTGAACTAAACTCACAACCGCATTTCCACAGTACCTTAAAACGGAGAGGGAGCTGTAGCTGAGGCAGACGTTCCTGGTATGTCGGTCTAGAAAAATGGACACCTCTCACGATTGACGGCAAACGTATTTTGGTGGCCGAAGGCCAACCGTCTCATGTACATAACTATAGAAATACAGGTTTCAGAGTTTGACCAATGAGCGGCCATTTTGATGTAACAAGGATCGCCATTTTGTTTTCTAACTATTGCTCATTGCTTTCTGTTCAAGCGGCTTCGCAGCACATTTCTGCTTACTCTGCTCAACTGTTAACATTGTTGTCTGAACGTGAAAGGACAAGGCCGCAAGGCCGCGAGGCTAATAAGAGTTTGTTGAAACACAACATAGGCAGCTCCGGAGGAATGTCCGGCTCCCTCCCGAATGTAGCCTTGAAGGAGAGCCGCAGGGCTTTTAATCATTTCACAGCTGCCAGCCAGTCTCGTTATATGGTAGAAAATGTTAGAATAAAGCCCTAAAAAGGCTTGAATTATGCTCTTCTTACAGCCCTCCTTTCCCGAGCCCTGTAAGCGTGTCAGCTCTCAGGACACAAATAGCACCTCATAGATATCAAGGTCTGGAATGTGACTCTTCCCCCCGTATGTAGCTCGCTTACAAGAACAGAAGCACTTTGTTCTGTTCAACAAAGAAAAGTTGTCTCCACACTTGCAAGGTTGCATATTGTTGCTAGAATAGATATTTGAAGGGGTCATATTCGCCGAAATTGTCCATCATCAAACCGAGTTCAAAGAAACCCAATAAAGGAGGGTGTTAAACATGTCACAGCTGATTGTATGATATGCATTTTGTATATATGTAACTGATGTACGTAATTCGCTCTCTTGCATCCCTCGAGGTCTAGAGATGCATGTCGCGGGGCGTGAGACCGAGTTGGCCAACTGAGACTATTTGCTTTGCAATAAACCCTAGCTTTGGGAATACAACCTTGTGTCCGGCGTATCTATCGTGTGTGGTGACTTGCCTTGTTTCCATAACGCGAGGGACCCCTAGGGGCCCCTTTCAAGATGGTGCCCAAATAGGGACCCTCCCCCACTTGTTCCATCATGTACGTTGTAATAGAGTAAAGGCGGGGAACGACGAGGACGGGACGATCGAGCCGGGATCAAGAGGTGTTCGGGGCGCCCTGTAGAAGTGATGAGATTCCTTTGCAGATCTGCACGCATCTGATCCCTGATTGACGTATCTGGCCAGAGAACAAGGAGGCGAGGGTCCCGGAACGAGGCAGAAACCAAGAAACGCAGACACGTCATTGGTTGCGTCAGTATACAGATGAATTGTGTCCTGGACGACAATTTGATTTATCAGGTGAGTCATACCCCGATTCAAAATAACCCTGATATTGGTTGAGAGTTGACTTTGCAAAATCAAACGCCCTGGGTAAGGTTGATTAACCAAGGGGAGGTTGAAACATGCCTGGGGTATTGTCCACCCTAGCAGGGTTTTTACGCTGCGGTAGACAATCTTTGGAAGATGGCCAAATTGCACCACTTGGGGCAACGCCGGCGTATGAGATGTATGTGAAGTATGGTGTGGGAGCGATAATATTCTGTGAGACTTGGCATAGGCAAACCAGAAGGCAACAAGACCATCAGTGGCCAATAAATGGTAGTTTTGAGATGGTGAGAATAGATAACCTGGAAAGGGTGTTGATAAGAAAGAAAGCGCGTCCCGCAGCATTTGATATCGTTAAGGACTGAAGAAGGGAAGCAATGCTCCGATTTAGAAGTAGAGCGAAGCATGCGCACAGGCATAAATCGAAAGGTGAAGTAGCGGAAGAAAAGGAGGAGGAGGAGGAGGAGTGGACGGGGAGTCTAAGGAGGTCAGGTAGACGTGACCAGTTGAACATAGAATACATATACCCACAACAAGAATTGCACATAGCAGACGAAGTGATGGAAAACATATTGATACATACAAAACAAGGCCCAAGATCAGACGCGAGGCCAAACACACCAGTAACTATTGCTCAAGCCCCTCCCGTAGCTCAAACTCTCCCTCCCGTAGCTCAAGCCCTCCCACAGCCACAGACCGCGCACGTAACACTTCCTATTAGCCAACCAGGCCCACAGCAGACACTCCCCGTTCTTATTGTCCCATCCGCACCTCCCGCCTTAGATACAAACTCGGTACCTTCCGTCCCTCCAGGAGTTGAAGTTGAAACCACGGGGGCGGGACTGAACAAAGTAGATGCACAAGGGTAACTCGCAGTGCGATCAGCAAAGAAAGGAAGGTGAAATTGCAGCAACAGGCAGAAATGTAAATAGATGGGAATGATGGGACAGCAGCATTGGCTTCGATGTATGACTTCCGAAGAAGCAACGAAAGTAGTGTTGGAATGCATGGGTGAATATTTGGTGGAGAGATGGAAACAGTTATTTGGGAAATTACCACCGCAGCGATGGTTAGATTTGAATGCATTAGCACGCTGTAGAGAAAGAGATGAAGAAGTAAGGGAACATGCGTATGGACTTTGAGCTCAAAAATGAATTGGATAATGATTATGCTGAAATGTTCACTGCGCCTGGGAACAGGCGTAAGGATATCGGGAGAGATAGGAAGGAAGCGGTAGAGCCATATATACAGCGACGACATTCAATGTCATCAGTACAGAGGGGCGACATATTGAAAGTATGTATACGAGAGGCATTAAGATGGATGTCGGATCCCAGTATCCCCACAATGGAGATGCATGAGATATTTGATAAATATTCCATGCCCATGAAAAGAAAAGCACTGCAGTCGATGGCTGAACATTTAATAGATAAAGATATAAAAAACATCAAGGCAAGCCCACTCGAAATAATGGCAGCACTAGAGCGAGGGACAGGAGAAACAGCCCTATCGCTAGATCTGGGAATATTGTGACACATGAGAGAAGGGGGAGGGACAGTAAGTGGGGCATTCCCTATGAGGGAGGTCGAACCTACCCTTTTGCCAAAAACAGAGGTTCCCGCAGTGGGCAACGTAGCGGCGCAGGTAACGCCAGCCCATTATACCGCCCAATATGTACATGTCCCCTTTTCCAGACAGGAGGTGAACAACAAAGAAGACGATTCCCGATATAAGGAAGTAGAATCCTGCCTGCAATCATCTGTGCTTACCATGGGTGACATAGACCTAATATTCCCAGTGATCCTGCCAACAGACATATGGAAGCAAATAAGAAAGGTGGATGACGTAACTGCCTATGGCGCCACATGGGCGGACTTGGTAATAGAAGACAGGAATAAAACGGTTGGAGGGACACCGGGAGCGAACATGGTAGCATTACCA
Organism: Ambystoma mexicanum; assembly: GCF_040938575.1. Lineage (NCBI taxonomy): Eukaryota > Metazoa > Chordata > Amphibia > Caudata > Ambystomatidae > Ambystoma > Ambystoma mexicanum. Next base: position 894,783,567 of record NC_090939.1, read on the forward strand.
GCACGTATAATACAGAAATTAAAAGAAATTGTCCCAGAGAAAAGAATTCAATGGGACAAGTTGACTGCACGTGTGCAAGGGAAGGATGAGTTAGCAACAGATTATTTCAATAGGTTCGAGGAAGTATTCGCAGACTTCAGTGGGCAGGATGTGAGCTCGGAAGCGGGGAAGAGACTATTTGTTGATAAATATGTGAGGGGGTTGAGACTTCCAATTCAGAACCTAATAATGACATCAGAAAGTGCATGGCAAGCAAAAACGCTGGGTGAAGTATTGCACATAGCCCAATATTACGAGACGAGAGTGAATGCGGGAAAAGACCAGGAGGAGAAAGATAGAGTAAATTTGAAAACAAGGGTGTTACATAATAGAGGAAGAGGGAACGCACAAGGGAGGAGTAATTCGAATATGCATGGGGGGCCATTGGGACCAAATCAGTGTGCATACTGTAAGGAGGAAGGACACTGGCGAGCGCAATGTCCACATTTACAGAATAGAAATGGATCTGGCCAGAGAAGACAGCACAGAGGGCACCAAGGAGCGAATGGACCAAATAGGAATAGTATGCAGCAGCACCACAATAATGATGGTAATCAAAACCAAAGTGCTCCTAACCAGAGTCAGGGTTAGCAAAACCAACAGTATGGGAATCAGAGTGGGGGAAATAGAGGAAAGAATGGGAACATTTTCAATACACAGCCAAATACGTATTACAGTAATAGAAGTGACTACATATCGGATGATGTGTTATTTCCCCAATAGGACAGCCCAGGGCAGGGGTCGGAACCAGTGTCTATTCCCGTGAATCAGAGAGGACCCTACGTAGAAATGAGAGTCGGGAATGAGGAGCACCGCTTCCTTGTAGATACAGGAGCGCAAAAGTGTTCAATAGACCATCACTTGGTTCCGGATATACCACTGTCAGGGCAAAAGAATGTTTCCGTAGGGTTCGCAGGTACACCAGTCATAAACTCAGTGTCCCAACCAGTCCCAGTTATTATAGGACCATTCACTGAACATTGTCCCTTTCTCCTAACAGAAAATTGTGGGGTGAACCTGTTGGGATTAGGCTTGTTGAAAAAGCTAGGTGTGATTATACATTGCACGTCAGACAGGGTGTTTGACGATTTGGCCACAAGATGCCCCTGTGTCAGAATTCATGTCTGAAACTTTGCCAGGAGAAGAAAAGTGCCAACCTGTATATGGGCGATGCATGACAACGATGTAGGATGCTTGAAGATAGAGCCAGTAAGGATCATTTTGAAAGAAGGAGTTACACTGCTGCGAAATTCCCCAGTATAAAATTTCGGCTAACGGAGAGAGGTTTGAAAAGAACAAGTTACTTCTTACCTGGTAATGTTCTTTCGACGGGATGTTCCTCCGACGTATTCCTCATCTTTGATAATACGTTTCCAGCTTGCTGGCCTTAGAAATTTTTTCTGTAGAGGGCGCTGCGCGTCGACGTCCGCCGAGTCGATGCCCTTCGACGGCCACTGTATCGGCGCCGACGTCCCCATGCCCATAAATAGCCACGCGCTGCGTCCGTTGCTCAGTTCCGTTTTGTAGCATAAGAAAATTCATGCCTGAATTGGTTATTGACCTTGAAGGAGCGTAAGCTGCAACCACAAGGGAAGTTATCACTGCGGGGATGGTTGGGAGGGGCGATAAGGAATACGTCGGAGGAACATCCCGTTGAAAGAACGTTACCAGGTAAGAAGTAACTTGTTCTTCGAAGGGATTTTGTCCTCCGACTTATTCCTTATCTTTGATAGACTCCCATAGCAGTGGCATGTAATTGGAGGCGGGAGTGAGTGTTATGTATCCCTTTAGGGATGGACCGAATGTAATACGGCCTTGCCAAATCTGGTCTTTTGAGCAGTGGAGGAATCCAGATTGTAAAATTTTGTGAATGTATGTGCGGACGACCATGTGGCAGCCGTACATATGTCCCGGTACCCCTCTTTGGAGAGCCGAAGAGGCTGCGATACCCCTGGTTGAATGAGCCCTGAGATTTTGGGGTGGCTCTTTCCCTGCTAGTCTATAACATTCCAGGATGGCCAAAATAATCCACCTGCAGATGGTTTGTTTAGTTATGGGTAGTCCCAACTTGTGACCTGAGTATCCTACAAACAGTTGGTCTGCTTGCCTGATACTAGCCATTCTGCTGATGTAAAAGCTGAGAGCTCGCCTAGGGTCCAGCCTATGTAGTCTTTCCTCCTCTTTCCCCGGATGGGGAGGAGGGTAGAACGAAGGCAAGGTAATTTTCTGAGTAATATGAAATTCAGAAACCACCTTTGGGAGGAAATTAGGCTTCACCTGTAGGACAACTTTGTCCTTGTGGAAGATTGTATGTGGGGGTTTACAAGAGAGCTTGTAGCTTGCTCACCCTCCTAGCAGATGTTAGTGCTACCAATAGGACAGTTTTTAAGCGTGAGAAATCTCAGCGCGCAAGAGTGAAGGGGTTCGAATGGAGTGCCCATTAAGACCCTTGAGAAATTGTACCACTAGAGGAATTTTGAAATACGATGGTTCCTCCGCAGTGCGCTTGAAGATAGAAAGCGCTGCAAGATAGCCTTTTACAGTGCCCACTTGAAGGCCTGAGTTTGCCAAGTAGAGTAGAAACGATAACACCGTTGGTGTACCACATGAAAAAGGGTCGATATTCTCTTCACTTACACCAGCTGCAAAATTTGTTCCAACGGCAGCGGTATAAAGACTTTGTTGCCGGTCTTCTGGCCGAAAGCAACACCTCCATGACGTCATCAGGGAGATCCCAATCCTTGTACCTCAACCTTTCAGAAGCCAAGCGTGAAGGTTGAGGGTTCTGGTGTCTGGATGGAGAACCTGACCTCCCTTCTGCGATAGAAGATTCTCTTTGAGTGGAAGACGGATTGGAGGACAGATGGACATATCTAGAAGGTCCGGGTACCACGTTCTCCTGGCCCAATCCGGGGCAATTAGGATCATGGTTTTCCGGAATCTTCTCAACCTCCTGATCATTTGAGGAATAACAGGGACTGGAGGGAACCCGTAAAGGAGTGGAAACTCCCAGTCCACTACGAACGCATCTCCTAGAGCTCCTCTCGGGGGAAATTCCCTTGAACAGAACAGATCGCACTTCTTGTTGTTGCTTGTGGCGAACAGATCCACCTGAGGGGTTCCCCAAAGGGTGAAGATCTCTTGAAAGACTTCCTGAGCTAGCTCCCACTCGTGGGAGACTGTGCTCTGCCTGCTCAGAGCGTCCGCTGTCAAGTTTTTCTCTCCGGCTAGGTGGACAGCCGATAGAGAGATTCCTTCTTGGATTGCCCAAAACCAGAGCTGCATCGCCTCTCTGCACAGTGGCAGTGATCCTACGCCTCCTCTTTTGTTGAGGAAGTGCATGGCCACCGTGTTGTCTGTCATTATCAGGACATTTCTCCCCTGTACTGATGGCAGGAAAGCTTTCAGCGCTAGTCTGATTGCTCTCAGCTCTAATAGGTTGATGTGTAGTCTGGACTCTGATGGAGACCAACGACCGCTGATGGTCAAGTCGTTGGCATGGGCTCCCCACCCCATGAGTGAGGCGTCTGTGACTACTGTTATCTCCGGCCATGGTTGCCAAAACAGTTCTCCTTTCAAGATGTTCTCTGGATAGGCCCACCATTGAAGGTCGCGGGCTACCTTGTCCGGAATCCGGAGGAGATCCGTCATTCTCCCTGAGAATTGCGCCACTGACTTCTCAGTGCCCACTGAAGAGATCTCATTCTCAGGCGAGCCTCTGGCACAAGGAAGATGCAGGATGCCATGAGGCCTAGCAACCTCAAAAAGTCGAAGGCTGGGAGACGTTGGGCATTTTGAAACTTGGTGACCATCTGTAGAATATCTTGAGCCCTCACCTCTGGTGGAGAGGCTTTTCCCAGGGAAGTGTCCAGGACCGCTCCAATGAACTGGAGTCTCTGTGATGGTATCATCTGTGACTTCTTTAAATTGAGGGAGAAGCCCAGTCTGTGAAGGAAGTGGCAGACATAATCAAGCTGGGCCTGGGCCTGTTCCGAAGATACAGCCCTGATCAGCCAGTCGTCCAGGTAGGGGTAGACGTGGATCCCTTCCCTCCTTAGACTCGCCGCCACTACCGATATCAGCTTGGTGAAGACCCTCGGGCGGAGGTCAGCCCAAATGGCAGAACTCAAAATTGATAATGAGAGTCGCCAATTGCGAACCTCACGTATTTCCTGTGTTTGAGATGGATTGGCACATGGAAATAAGCATCCTGAAGGTCCAGAGATACCAGCCAGTCCTGGAGCTGGAGGGCCTGAAGGATCTGAGAGAGAGTTACCATCTTGAACTTGTCCTTCCTGAGGAACTTGTTCAAATCTCCTAAATCCAGGATGGGTCTCAGTCCTCCGTCCTTCTTTGGTATGAGAAAGTAGGGGGAGTACCAGCCCTTGTTCCTTTCCGCTACAGGTACCGGTTCTATGGCACCTTTCTCTAGCAGGTCTATAATTTACTGCAAGAGGAGCGGATCTGAAACTTTCAGAGAGCTATTCCCCGGTGGATGACTCTGAGGAATGTGTAGAAAGGGTAGGCAGTAACCTCGGGCAACTGTTTCCAATGCCCAAGCATCTGACGTTATAGCCTGCCATTCCGTCAGATGGTGAGTTAACCTGCCCCCTACAGGTGTATTGTGTGGAAAGGCCTCAGAGTGGTTTGGGGGCGGCTGATGCAGATGCTGAAGGTAAAGAGGCACCTGCTGCGGCCTTAGTACCTTTGACCCGTCAACCTCGGGTGGATCTCCTTTGGCCTCTTTGAGCCGGCTGTCCTCTGCCTTTCCCGAATGCGGAATAATAGCGAAAGGACTTTCCTCTTCTAGAGGTTCCAGAGGGGCGAAAAGAAGCTTGGCGGATAGCAGCTCCTAAAGATTTTGCTGCTGCTTTAGAAGTCTAACTTTTCCAGACTGTCATCAGCCTTTTTCCCGAATAATGAAGAGCCGTCAAAGGGCATATTCAAAAGTCTGGCCTGTACATCTGGAGCAAAGCCCGACTTTCGCAACCACGCATGCCTGCGGATTGTTGTACTCGCCGCCATGGCCCTGCTGATACGGTCAGCGGAATCAATGCCAGTTTGAAGTGATTCGCACATGGCATCCTAGCCATCTTTAATAATGTTAAGGAAGGCTTCTTTTTCCTCTCCTTCGGGTATGCAGTCAGCCGCTGATCAAGCACACTCCCATAGTGTGTGACTGAACCTGGCGAGCATACAGGTGGCGTTGATGGACTTCAACGCCATACTACAGGCAGAGAAAACTTTCTTCGCCATAGAGTCGTACCTCTTGTCATCTCTATCCTGTGGGACAGTAGGGTAAGCGCTCCTACTGCTAGATGAAGTTGCCGCTTGAACCACCAGGCTCTCTGGAGTCGGGTGTTTCGATAGGTATTCAGGGTCAGCAGCTGCTACCCTATACTTGGTTGACAATCTTTTATTGACTGCAGGGATAACTTCGGGAGTACCCAATTAGATGCAATCTTCCTTTGTAAGGCTGCATGGAAGGAGACCACCGGGTCCTCCTGTGGGCCTTTGTCTAATATATCTGTTAGGTCGTCCTGTTGAAAAACAGGTGAAGGCGCAGACCAACCCATAAACTCAATAATTCTTGCCATCAGGGTTCTATAGGGTGTTTCGGCATGTTCCCCTGGGTCTGGCTTAACAAATTCCACTTCTGGGGAAGTGTCCAGCCCACTTGCCTCATGTAGTGACTCCTGTAGGTCCTTCAGCCTTCTTTCCTCAGAGGAGAAATCCTCTGCAATAGGCAGTGTGGTCCTCTGTAACTCGAATGTTTCCTGGTCAGAATCTTCCCCCTCTTCATAAATTGAAGAAATTCCAGGGTACTCTGACCTCTGAAATGGAGTAAAACCCATCTCTAAGGCAGAAGGAGCCAAACTCGTCGTTATTGGACGAGAAAACGTTGATGTCGTCGACGCCGATGTAACAGGTTTCGAAGGCGCCGAAAACTGCATCGAAAAAACTGGAAGGGGTCTCGAAGAACTCGAGAGGATCGGGATCCTACTCAAGGGCATCAACGACGGTCTCGGCGTCGTGCCGGAGGCCCTTGAAATCACCGTTGGCAGTGGAGTGGCCTTGGTCCTCTCTTTCATCAGCGTCGAGTTGATCGACCGATGCGTCGAGGAACCCTTTGACAACGGCGTCGATCCGTGCGTCGAAGAAATCTTCGATGACGGCGAAGACGGTGCCTTCTTACCCGATGGCTCATGGTGCTCTCGGGAAGAATGTTTCGCCGGGTGCTGCGACTCGCTGAGTTTTGATTTTTTGGGTTTTTCACCCGCGGTATCACCCTCAGCTGTCTTCGAGGGGGTCGAGGCCGCGTTCTCGAAGACGCTTAACATTTTCTTTCTGAATTCCTCCCACTCAGCTTGAGAACTGTGTTTAGTGGGACAGGAGACCCTTTCTGGGGACACAGAAGACGAGGAATGAGACCTTCGACTTCTCTTTTTTGAGTGTCTTGATCTCGACGAATGGTGGGAGCTGCTTCGAGATCTAGAATGGGAATGTTTGACTGCGAGGAGACGAATGCCTCGACTCAGCCGACGAAACTTTCGAGGAGGTTTTGGCTGACTTACCTCTCTCGAGCTTCCCCTTGCGCTCCTTCAAAGCTTTCGCCGTCATGGACATGCAGTCCTCACACTCCGAACAATGGTGCTCGGATCCCAAGCACCATAAGCAGATCCTGTGTGGATCCGTTATTGACATTTTTTTACCGCAGTCTCGACATTCCTTGAAGCCGGATCGCGGCGTTGTCTGTTCTGATGCAGAAGCCATCGAGAAAGATAAGGTATATTCGAGTAGAAATAGATAGTTATCCTGACTGAACTGATCAACGACGTTCCGAGGCCCCATGAAGCGCGGAAAAACGGAACTGAGCAACGGACGCAGCGCGAAGGCTATTTATGGGCATGGTGATGTCGGTGCCGATACGGTGGCCGTCGAAGGGCATCGACTCGGCGGACGTCGACGCGCAGCGCCGTCTACAGAAAAAAATTCCGAAGCCAGCAAGCTGGAAACGTATTATCAAAGATAAGGAATACGTCGGAGGACACAATCCCTTTGAAGTATTGTTACAGATTTGGTGAAATTAGGGGTAATTGACGAAATTACAGGCAGTACATGTAACAGCCCGATTCTTCCAGTGTATAAGAAAGGAGGCAATGAAGTACCATATCGTTTCATAATTGATTTGCGCGCGCTAAACAAAGTAGTAGATCCACAATTTCCTTTGGTTCCAGACGTCACTACAATATTGACAATGATACCTGCCTCAGCAGAATACTTTAGTGTAATTGATCTAAAAAATGATTTCTTTAGCGTTCCGGTGGACAAGGACAGTAGATATTTGTTTCGCGTTCACTTTAGGGGAACGATCATTTACATTCACACGCATTCCACAAGGATATACGGAAAGTCTGAGTATTTACAGTAGAGCGTTAAAAGAGCAGCTAGACATGCTAGAATTACCAGTGGGGTGTGTACTATTGCAATACATAGATGATCTGTTGATCGCTGCTGATGCAGAAGAGATTGGTAAAAAGAGCACCGTATTACTACTGTCACACCTAGCGGCACATGGCTATAAAGCTAGTTTGAAGAAGTTTCAATATAATCGAAAGGAGGTAGCTTATTTGGGCTACCTACTTTCGAAAGAAGGGAGAAGGCTAACGCCAGAACGCATAGAAAGTATTTCTTGTATGCCTATTCCAAAGATACAGAAAGGAGTCAGAGCCATAATAGGCATGGCTTCTTATTGCCGGCAGTGGATCAGTAATTTTGCGTTGATTGTGAAGCCAATGGTGCTATTAACTAAGAAGGATGCGGTGATACCTTTGCAGTTTAATGAAGAATGTCAGAGAGCGTTTGATCAATTGAAAACCGCATTATGTTCTGCTCCAGTTTTGGGCACACCAAATTATGAAAAAGTTTTTAGATTGTTTGTATGCGAGAATGAAGGATGTGCATTGGCTGTTTTGACACAGGAATAAGGTGGAAGAAATAGGCCGTGCGGCTATTTTTCTTCTGCGCTGGACCCTGTAGCGCGCGCACTACCACGATGTTTGCGATCTGTCACGGCGGCTGCTGCGTCGGTGAAACAAAACGGAAGGGATGGTATTGGGGCATACTTTAATTCTGATGGTGCCACATGCCATAGACGTTCTATTAAATAGGACACAGACGCAACACCTCACCTCTGCTAGACCGACAAGATATGAAATTATCTTATTTGCGCTCCATATCCAAATTATGAGGTGTAGCACTTTGAATCCTGCAGAATTAATGCCACTACCCACAGAAGAAATTGATGACAACGAATCACCACCCCATGATTGCTTAATGGTCACTGAGGAAGAAACGAAGGGGAGAGTTGATTTAAGTGACATCCCACAAAAGGAGCCAGATGGAGAGTTATTTTGTGACGGCTCTTGTTTTAAACTACCTGATGGCACGTCAACTGCCGCTTACGCTATCACTACCCTAGAGAGCGCTGTAGAAAGCAAAAGAATCCTCTACAACTCGGCACAAGCCGCAGAAATAATAGCATTGACCAGAGCCTGTGAGATTTCTGAAAATTTGAACGTGAATATCTATACTGATAGTCAGTATGCTTTTGGGGTGGTTCATAACTTTGGTCGACTCTGGGCTGAGAGGGGTTTCTTGACATCGCATGGGGCCAGAATTCAACATGGCCCTTTGATTGTACGATTGCTGTCTGCAATCACGTTTCCAAAGCGCCTAGCAATAGTGAAATGCGAGGCACATAAAAAGGTAACATGCAAAGTGGGAGAGGGAAACGCATTTGCAGACAGAATTGCGAAACAAACTGCCAATGATTTGAATAATAAAATGATGAGTCCAGACTGAGGAAGTACCCTGTATGATAGAAGATGGAATTGCCACTGTCAAAGAAATGCAGGCCGAAGCCACGGCCAATGAGATACAAGGGTGGGCAGAGGGCTCTGCTGAGTTAGATTTAGAGGGTTGTTGGGTGGACAAGGGAACTAAAATCTGGATGTTGCCAAATTCCTATGTGACTGCAATGGTCACAATGGCTCACAGTCCTACCCACATCTGTGCCAAGAAAATAATACAGCGCCTATCTACGGTATGGAAGAACGTAAACATAAAAAAGAATGCAGAGAGGTTGGTGCAGAACTGCATTACGTGTTTACAACACAATGTAGGAAAGGGAACAGTGACTCCAATAGGCAGTTTTGGCCCGCCCTCTATGCCTGTTGAGGTAATCCATTTTGATTTCATAGAGATGGAGAGGTGCCAAAACTTGAAATAGGTCTTAGTGGTGATCTGTGCATTCAGCAAGTGGGTGGAGGAATATCCCTTAAAAGACTGCACAGCAATGAGTACGGCAAAAGTAATGCTTAAAGAATACTTTTCCCGTTTTGGCTTGCCCTGTGTCATATGGTCAGATAACGGTCCACATTTTGTGGGCGTAGTGGTATTACAGATATGTGCAGGTCTTCAGATTGATAAGAGATTTCATATTTCGAGGCATCCGAGTTCGGCCGGTCTTGTTGAGAGGCACAACGGAATCCTCAAGTCAAAAATTAGCAAGATATGTGCAGGGAGCAAGTTGAGTTGGGTGGATGCATTACCGATAGCGCTATTGTGCATGCGTACGTCTGTACAGGCTAGAACTGGGCTCTCCCCGTATGAAATTGTGATGGGGAGGCTGGCGAATGTTTGGTGCGCACCTCAGCCAAAGCGACTGAGTGAAGTAGAGCGTCCTGTACTTAGCACTTATTGTGGCCTTTTAATGCAGAAATTGCGTTTGATTCATCAGCAGGTGCAGGAGGCTCTACCCGTAAAATATACTGGTCAGGGGCACGCGCTGGAGCCAGGAGACTGGGTGCTGCTTAAGAACTTTGAGAGAAAATCATTGTTAGCACCCATGTGGCGCGGCCCCTATCAAGTGCTTCTGGCAACGCATACAGCAATACGGGTAGATGGAAGGAAGGAGTGGATCCATGCCACCCATGCCAAAAAGATCCCATCTTCACTGAAAGACTTGCCCAATCCGGACAAACGGAAAGAAAGAGACAGCGGTCCCAGAAACGAAAGAAACTGCTGCCAGTCCACTGCCGCTAAATCTGTCCGAGCGAGAAGTGAAACTCGAAACAAAGCCTGAAAAGATTGCCAAAAAGGGGGAAGGGCAAAGAGTGCCCCAATGTTGCCCAGCAGAACCTACATCACTGTTGGCCGACACGAAATCTGCATTGCAAATAACGGCAGACACTAAACGTGTACCCCTTTGGCGCCCACCAGCACTTACCATTGCGCCAGAACCAAAGACCGAAACCGCATCACTGTCGCGGCGCACACCAGCATCTGCCATTGCGCCACAGGCTGACTCTGCCTGGATCTGAAAGTGCACCGGCACTGTTCACGGATCACACAATACCAGGAGTGAGGCGATATGATTTGCGGCCTCGAAAGACAGTGATCCACAGTTCTTTGGTCTTTATGCTAACCTCTGGTTCCGCTCATGGACGGAGAAGGAACTAGAGGTGTAGAGGAGAGAAGCGCAAGAGTTGTGCAAGTGGGACAATTCAAGACTCGCGGCTCCTCGGTGCGATCATAAAAAGTACATGTGTCCTGAACCAGAGCGGACAAGCTGGGCGCACATGGTACAAAGGCAATAGAGAACTGTTCAGAAGTCCTCTGAGCAGTGTGAGAGAGGACAAGTGATCTTGCCTAGAACGAATAAGCAATCCAGGCTGCAAAAGGGCTGGCAGAATAAACTGTTGACAATTCCTTTGATCTTATTGACATCCGGACAAGTGCGACGAAGAGAGATGTCCACAACGAACTTTGTCAGGAAGAAGGACAGTGAGAAAAATGTCGGGACCAGTTTCAGCCTCCTCCTGCACCACTGCTGAGAATGAGTTAGTTATAAAGACTGTAAACTTAGGGAAAACGCATGGTAAAAAAATGGTATGCTGGCTTTGACAATAATCATGTGCTTCATGAGTGTGGTAGCACCAATAACGACAGCCTTTGTGTTATGGTATGTGGAGTCTATACACCCATTGGGAATGTTCTTACCAATAGTTAATATGTCCACTACTGAAAGCCCGGTTCAGGTGATTACTTATACCTTGTCCCCAATGGAAGAGAGACACAGAGAAGGGTATGGGAACAATACGCTATTACTCATCATGAACATGACGCATGCAATTCTAAAGAAAAATAATTGCTGGGTATGTGCCCATTTACCGCAGCATGCAGGGAAAGGAATAGGCTGGTATGTACAACCATTACCATTAAGTTCTGCAAGCAGTGCATCTTTAAGTGCAATGTTTTATGGGAAGTGGAATAAGAGTAGTACGGGTCAATTAGAAAGAACAAACATGAATGAGTTTGAGGAAATTATTATGAGGCCTGTGGGTTGTTCCATATTCCATAAAGCGCAAGTGATGATCCCAGAACCTACGTCTAAAAGTAAGTGAAAAATAACACGACAAGATAGATTGTCCGCGCCAGTTAAAACATCTGTGATGACGTTTCGTGTAAGAACAGACGGGAACAAAGATGCAATCCCCCCTTCTAACACGGTGAATTACAACCTGAGAATTGTCCCCTTTTGTCTAAAAAGGAAAGGCTCCCATTTAGTAGGAACATTTACTGGATGCATGAATACAGTGGTACTAAAATGGGAAATGGAACCAGTATATGTGGGAGATCCTCTTTATTTTATATGTGGAGAAAAAGCATATCCTTGGTTGCCCAGAAACTGGGGAGGTACATGTTACCTAGGTCTACTGTTCCCAGGAGTGTTCCTCTTAGAAACAGCAGACATGGCCAGGCTATCCAGATCTAGAAACCGAAGGAGTAGCGAATGTCTTTTGAAAGCGAAGGACGTAGCAAAATCATTCATACCATTCTTGTCCCAGATAGTGAACTCCTATAACATAAGGCAGCTATCCAGAATACTAAAAGATACGATAAACACAACGACAGATATACTATTTAACATGACTTTGGAAGAAAAGGGAATTAGGTTAATGACGCTGCAAAATAGAATGTCTCTCGATGTAATCCTGGTTGATCGTGGGGGAATTTGCAAAATTGTGGGATCAGCGTGCTGCTTATTCGTAGATGACTACTCCCCTACTATTTTTTAAGCAATAAAAAAAATGCATGTCCTAAGCTCCGAACTCCCTACTGGAGAAGGGGGCTGGGGAATAGGGTCCTGGTTTTGGGGAATACTGCGTTCTTGAGGATGGAAGTTGATTGCGATATTAGTAGTAGTGTTTGGAATATTCATAACGTGCTGTTGTTGCATACACTGCCTACCGATAGTTTGTACTGAGATAACTGAGGCATGTACTAAGGGATGTATGCATATGATAACAAAAAGAAAACAAACTTATGGCTGGGATGACAGAGACACGAATGAAATGAAAACAGTGACACAATTAATGGCTATAGATATTAATGACGATGATGATGCTTATAATAGCATGCAAAATTCAGACATGGGTACTTCAGACTTATCGTCATTAGAGGAGGATACAATGAATGAATGAGACGTTTGGCATACGGCCAAAAGGAGGGTTTGTCGGTCTAGAAAAATGGACACCTCTCACGATTGACGGCAAACGTATTTTGGTGGCCGAAGGCCAACCATCTCATGTACATAACGCTAGAAATACAGGTTTCAGAGTTTGATCAATGAGCGGCCATTTTGATGTAACAAGGATCGCCATTTTGTTTTCTAACGATTGCTCATTGCTTTCTGTTCAAACTGCTTCGCAGCATATTTCTGCTTACTCTGGTCAACTGTTAACATTGTTGTCTGAACTTGAAAGGACACGGCCGCAAGGCCGCGAGGCTAATAAGAGTTTGTTGAAACACAACGTAGGCAGCTCCGGAGAGGAATGCCCGGCTCCCTCCCGAATGTAGCCTTGAAGGAGAGCCGCAGGGCATTTAATAATTTCACAGCTGCCAGCCAGTCTCATTATATGGTAGAATGTGTTAAAATAAAGCAGCTAAAGGCTTGAATTATGCTCTTCTTACGGCCCCCCTTTCCCGAGCCCTGTAGAGCGTGTCGGCTCCCAGAACACGAATAGCATCTCATAGATAGCAAGGTCTGGAATGTGACTCTTCCCCCGTATGTAGCTCACTTACAAGAACAGAAGCACTGTGTTCTGTTCAACAAAGAAAAGATGTCTCCACACTTGCAAGGTTGCGTATTGTTGCTAGAATAGATATTTGAAGGTGTCATATTCGTCGAAATTGTCCATCATCAAACCGAGTTCAAAGAAACCCAATAAAGGGGGGTGTTCAACATGTCACAGCTGATTGTATGATATGCATTTTGTATATATGTAACTGATGTATGTAATTCGCTCTCTTGCGTCCTTCGAGGTCTAGAGATACACGTCGCGGGGCGTAAGACCGAGTTGGCCAACTGAGACTATTTGCTTTGCAATAAACCCTAGCTTTGGGAATACAACCTCGTGTCTGGCGTATCTATCGTGTGTGGTGACTTGCCTTGTTTCCATAACGCGAGGGAACCCTAGGGGCCCCTTTCAGGTAGTTCCTGCAGGCTCACGGTTCCTGAAGCGACCGGACTGATCAGAAGTAGGAAGACTGGAGGGTCCAGCACTACCCAGGAAAGAAAGCAACAGCAGAGCAAAGCAACGAATAAAAGGTGAGCTCCATAAAACCCAAGCAAGGTCCGACCTTCCTGGCTATCCAGCCCACTGTAGCTCTGTACAGCAAATACGACCAGCGGAGGGATCCTGGCTTGCAGTTTGGGTGAACTGGTTGGTCCCACCAGCTCAAGGGAAGAAGTTTCCTGGAGGATCTACTCTGTCGTATCCTGGAGATTCGGACCTGCGGCAGGGCTTCACCGGGCGATTCAGTCGTTGTAGGGGTCCTCCTCTTCCAGTTCCTCGTTGGTTCTTTCGTTCCAGTGGCGACTCTGCTCTTCCAGTCCCAGAGACCTGCTTTTTATGCAGTTTTCCCCCATTCATACAGCCTGGCTGGCCTGGCAAGGCCAGTCCCCTTAGCCAATCAGACAGGAGTGCGACTTGGGTTTCCAAGGAAACCTATGGCAAGGGTCCTAAAACCCCTCCCTTACATCCTGCCTACCCAGACTCTCAGGCGCCTAAAGGAGGGCTTCTGTGTGGAAGCCTGCAAAATGTTGAACAAAGGGACCAAACCTGGTTTGGCGCACAGAGTAAAATACGAGAGACTTTAACAAAAAGACATGGCGAATAAACCCGGCCGGAGCCAAAAGAAAATGTATTTGGTCAAGCGGGTTTATGTTTGAGGCCAATATAATAGCCTAAAACATTACCACGTCTATATAAGATAATCGCAGTAGAAAAGTTAGGGTAGATACCACTGCCACCAGTCAGGTCTTAATGTAAAGGGAGCAAAACAATGCCCCAAAAGGCACAGACAAAGAGGGATAAGAATTAACCCTTTCCAATACTCCAGGGAAGGGGAAGATGGGGTGTACTGGGTCTGTGGTAAAAGTGACTAAAGTTAATGGCAACTTTATCTTTTCTGGGGGACTGTAGTCAGCGGCAGAAAATGGAGTCGGTGGGCAGTCAACGACAACCCTGTGTCACTGCACTGAAGGTGCTGTGTAACAGGAGAAATATGGTGCCATGGAGTAGGTGAGGCTCCAGTGCCCAAAATCAAACAAAAAGTAGAAACACACATAGCAAAACACATGTAAGAGTGGGAAAAAGGCTCACACTCTTACCAGGTGAAAAAAATAAATCCTACAAATCCAGAAACGCTGCTGAGGGACTCAGTAGGTAAGGGAAATCAACCATTTATGAGAATTCTCAGTAACATGCAGGACATACTGGACACCAAGGAACTGAAGGAGTCACCGGAAGTTCACTCTGTCAACAGTGGGCAGAACGGACCGCAGAAAGTCTGTAGTAGAACTCTGGAAACGGGAAATATCCCCTGTTGGCGGCCTGCTAAGCCAAAGCGTATCAAAATAATACTGTACATACCCACCCAGCAAGATCCAAGTCGCTACGTGAAACCCACAGAGAACCATACACATCAAATACACCAGTACACTCCAGTGCGTAATGTATGGGATAGCAGCAACAACCGCCTCTAAGAAATCTCCAGCAAGCAAGGGAATCCATATGTTCTGGTGACGCAACTAGTAGCAGGAGGGCCGAGGAACTAGGCAACAGACCATGGCGTCAAACTCAAAAAGGCAAAGGGAAGCAGCTAACTTTGGAGGCATGCACAAAAACTGCACTCCCCTACCACCACACAGGGAGCAGATGCTTGAGAAAAGAGCTCAACAGATCCTAGAAGCCATAGCATCTCTGAAAGTCTCTAGAGGCCAAAATAGACGCCATAAGCATTGATGTGAACTTGTTACGACAAGATGTGAGGGCACTAGCTGAACGCACGGGAACACTTGAAAGACAGTGACATAGAATACAAGTGGCCTAAAGGACACCTCTGAGGAAGTCAGGGTACTGCAACAACACGTGTGCAACCTGGAAGACAGAGCCAAAGATGCAGTAGGCAGAGCTAGACGCAAAGCCATAAGAATTATTGGACTCCCGGAAGGAGGAGGAGGAACGACCCGACGAACTACATAGAGACCCTGCTGCAGCAAGAAATCGGCCCAGGCGCCCTCACTCAAGGCTTCACAGTCGAAAGGGCACACAGGTCGTTGATGAGGAAGCCACCACCAGGAGCCCCACCGAGGCCAATAATAGCCTGGATATTCAACTACAGAGATAGGGAAAAGATCCTTGAATACTTCCGCAAAGGGACGATCCAACTGGCATCTGCCACATTAACTGCATACCCGGATTACACCATACAGGTGCAGAAGCAGCAGATGAACTACATATCAGTGAAAAAAGACTACATGGGGCCAATCTGAAGTACATGTTGCTATACCCCGCTAGACTGAAAGTGACTCACAAAGGTCGAGCTATTTTTTTTTTTTTATAACCCTGGAGATGCAGGTGAATGGATGGAAATGCAGAATTTCCCAACCAGAGCAAAGGATGGTACGAGTAGCAACGAGTAAATGCTCTTAGGCGACCATGATCACTACAAGGCAGCAAAAAGCTATAAGCAGAAGACGCAGCAGCAGTATGACCCACCAGATGCAAGCCTTCAAGAAAACAAAAGTTGCCAAAATGCAGGAGCCAACAACTTGGTGCCTATTTGAGATCGCACTACGCAGGAGCGTCATACACCTAAGATTGGATGTGTTTGTTCAGATACTAACGGTTACGTATCCGCCTGCACCACATGCCAGGACAAGACCCTGGAACAGAGGCGAGAAGTGGGGATGCCTGAGCACAAGGAATGGAGCTGGGCAATTGTTGGGCAGGGGAGATGGGGTAGATAGTTGGGAGTTAGTCTATGACTCTAAACTGTATACGCTATATTTGAGCACTGAACCGCTGATACATGTTAGAAATTTTAAGTGTGCTGGGGGAACTTAAAATAGTATCCTGGAATGTCAGGGGCCTCAGTTACATTTAACGAAATAGAATTATGACTTAAGGCATCAGAAAATCGACATTGCGCTCTTGCAAGAGACTCACCTTACAAAAGACAAACAGAGCACACTTGCTAAAAAATGGCGAGGTACAACACTGGGCTCATGATAGGGGTGTACTAATATGGGTGGTACCGTCATTACCTTTGAGGGTGCTCCACACTATCCGAGAGTAAGTGGGCAGGATGTTGGTATTGCGAGGTCGGGTTTAACACAGAATTTTTTTATTATCAACAAGTACGCCGCAAACCAAGATACAGCAGCTTATTTCTGCACGTTATACCCACTAAGTCCACACAGGGACGGTACATTAATATGGGACAGAGACTAATTGCACGCTCAATCCTATACTGGACAGATCAGATGACAAATACAGGTACCCTGCCCCCTTTGCTAAAGCCCTGTCCACATTGTTGCAATCATTTAAACTCACAGACATATAGCGGACTATTCGCCCACAAGCCCGAGGATACCCACACTACACCGCGCCCCAAGACCTGTACACTAGGTTGGATTATATTTTTACGGGAAAAGACACTATGGGGGAATTCGAGAAAGCAGAATATAAAGCACGGGTGCTGTAAGATCACGCCCCGCTGGTGGTTACATAGCGAGTCCCCCCCACTAGCCCCCTGAAAGCATGTATCCTGGCATGGAGACTTTGGCGTGAGTCTCTGCAGGACGAAGCATTCCGAGAACATTTAAGGGAAGGGGTGCAGGATTATTTCAAGCACAACACTGAAAGTGTGTAGTCGCGGGCACATTATGGGAGGCCTTCAAAGTAGTGAGCTGGGGAACTGCGATCGCTAAAGCGAATGGGGTTCAAGCTGCAATAGAGAATGACCTACTCAAGGCTGAATTTAAATTAGAAGCCATGAATAGTCAAAGTAGTTTACCCAGTGTGAGTGCCAAAGAGGCTGTTGCCCTCCAGCAGGAGCGTTTAGTGCACTGGGACAGATTAGGTAAGCCGAGTTATAGAAAATAAGTGGAAAGGCAACATGCCAAAGGGGACAAACCGGGACGCTTGCTAGCCTGGTTGTACAAAAGCAAAACGAGCGTAGCATGATTCGGGCAGTCACCGCTAAGAATAGGGAGATCTGCGAGACACAACAGGACAAACAAATGTTTTTATAATTTCTATAACACACTATACGAGGAGACATCGGAAAACCTATGAGTCAGATTGAAGACGCCTTATCATTGATAGATCTTCCAAAGTTAGATGCAGAAGAGGCGGACAGGCCCGTAGCCCCCATAAGCAAAGAGGAGTTGGAACACACCATATGGGGGTTACCGTCAGGTAAGGCTCCAGGGGTGGACTGTCTACCAAGTGAGTTCTACAAAGAATTCATGGCAGAGATCAAGCCCTCATTGTTGGCAATGCTGAATGAAGCATTGGATAAAGGCATTTTGCCGATGTCATTAAGAGTCAATTATAGTCCCATTACTGAAGTCTAACCAACCAGATACTGATTGCGGCTCTTACAGACTCCCCTCGCTGCTCAACCAAGACAGAAAGATACTAACGGCTCTGATGGCTAACAGGTTAAAACCAATAATTCACAAGCTCATACATCCAGATCAATCAGGCTACGTCCCAAATAGGAATATCACATGTAATCTTAGATGTTTGCACCATGTCATAGACCAAACCCAAGACAGCACTCAGCTTATGTCAGTAACCTCGCTGGATGCAGTCAAGGCATTTGACTCGGTCAGGTGGCATTGGCTACTAGCGGTGTTGAAAGCTTTCGGTATAGGCCTCACATATATCAAATGGGTAAAGCTACTATACAGCAACCCAGAGTCAAGACAGGCTCTACTATACCAGAGCAATGGAGGTTAAGAAAAGGCACTAGGCAAGGCTGCCCCCGGTCCCCGCTGTTATTTATATTGGCCTTGTAGCTGTTGGCGGTATATCTACGGAAAGAATACCATGAGGCCGGCATCAAAATACTAGGCAGCACGCACCTGATCTCCCTGAAGGCGGATGATATGCTTCTTTACCTACAACCATCAGAGACCAATTTAGAGTACATATTAGATGTGTGAGCACTATACAGACCTTTCTGGGATCACAATTAATGCACAGAAATCAAGTTTGTTCCCCCTCGCAGGGTACAAGAGGAAAGCCGGGGGCGGGTTGCCAGAGTTACTGATTAAATGGGAAACTGACACATTCAGATACCTTGGAGTAGACCTCTTCCACGACCCTAAAGTTGAACATGCGCAGAACACAAAGACGGTGAATAAAATTGAGAACTCCATGACATTTTGGGCAAGTTGCCACTTTCGTTAATGGGAAGGGCCACGTTGTTGAAAATGGTAGTGCTTTCGAGGCTGTGTCATTATTTACGAATGTTCCATTTA
Source organism: Ambystoma mexicanum (assembly GCF_040938575.1). NCBI lineage: Eukaryota > Metazoa > Chordata > Amphibia > Caudata > Ambystomatidae > Ambystoma > Ambystoma mexicanum. The sequence continues at coordinate 894,802,510 of NC_090939.1, forward strand.
ATATTCCCAATGCCTTCTTTAAGACACTGAAAAATACTTGCTGGAGCTTCCTATGGCACAACTCGAGGTGTAGGATGTCGCTGGAGAAATTACAGAGACCATACAAACAGTGAGGGAAAAAAAAGTGCCAGATTTTGAGGGGTACTTTGTGGCGTGCCAACTTCAGTTTGTCACATACTGGCTGTCAGATGAACAGACCCAAGACACTGGGTTACTAAAACCGGCATGCATCCCATTCTTTTTGATAGAGATGGTGTGGACCACATGCGCACAGCTCTTAGCGTCTTAATGTGCAAGCTACCTTAGCAACAGTAGCTATTCCACCACCGCACAGTACGAAGGAGCAGGTTTGCTGCCATGGAGTCCATATGATCTTGAACCCCAGGTAACCTGCGTACCCCGTGTGCACTAGCGACATACTTTTTAATCCAGAGGAACCGCCCACTATTTAAGAATCAGGGGCCAGTTTGTACTTCTTTTCTCTGGCACGATCTCCGCTATGTTACCAATACAATCTATACAATTATTTTTACAGGGCACAACGATCTGTCCAGACCGCCACTACTTGCACAGAAAACAATACTCTGCTTAAAGACAAGATGTCTAATGTCTGAAGTAAGTATCCATTGGAGTGACAACTACTTATCCTCGTCTTTTTACTATACAAGTTAACCTATAGCACCCGTTGTTTTACCTCTCAGTCAGCCATTGTTACACTCACGATCAAGAGGATGTTGAGTTTTTTCCTTGTGTATCTACAGGGACCCCCCTGGGGACTGCACCACTAAGAATCAATGCAGAACCCTAGAATCACTTACCATCATTAAGAGACGGTAAGCTCCTAATTAAGGGCTTTCTTTAAGTAATATTAATTATGTATGCTTTTGTTTGAGCGACCATAATACTTACATAGTGGTATTATGTCTTTTATGAATAGGTTTGACCTGGATTTATTCACTTGTACTATGAACAAGAGACTGTGGCTTACATCATTTAAGATTGCCCACTAGCAATACCACCAATGACTCCACACTACTGCAACAGTTTCAACGTTTAAGTTCTGTTAAACTATCAGCAAGATTTTGGCTGTGGGTTTGTATGCCCCAGCCTCCACACTCCCCTGAAGAATTTCCTATCACTAGCTCCAAGGACCAGAGGAACGAAACATGTAGTGCTTTTACAGATACTAACACAAAGTATTTGAACAAGGATTAGAATTCCTCCTTTGTACTTTAGGTATATCTCAACTAAGGTACAATGTTGAGACATTGAATAAGTAAGAGTCTCAAGTGTGATACATTTTGTGTGGTTCTTTTGTTAAAACAGAAATTGAAAGTTGAATCTACTTGAAAAAAACCTTTTATATTATATTTACAGGTACACTTTGAGTTTGTTCTCGTATCCAGAAGAGAGATACGGTCTAATTGTATACTTTGCACTTTATTAGCCAGTTGGTGACAAGCACATAGTACTTTATCGAGAAGCACTGGTCACTTTGTTAGTTTTTTATATATGTTAGGTTTTATGTATATGTTTTAAACTTTGTATATCATGTATTAAACATCGATTTTAACAGAGTCAACAATTAAGTTAGGTTGTATTTTCCATGAACTTCGATAAGTAACTGTTTTTTTGAATTGTCCTTTAGTGTGACTAATTCCTAAATATCCAGTAATTGGAGTGTCAAACCACATTTAGGTACGGGAGCCTGTTTTTGTTCTTAGTTTTCTATAAAGATATGTCAGGTTTGCCCCCTTGAAACCTACAATTATACCCGATTTCCCTCTAGTTGTTTCTAGTGGACCACAGCATCACAGGATCCCAACCCCCCTCTGTTACTGAAGGCAGGCACATCGATGTGGCAAAGGGCATGCCGCTTTCTGGGCAAAGAAACACCCTACGCACCCCAGATTCCACTGGCGACGCTAAAAAGAGCAGATGCACAGCTTAGACTGAATGTTAAGAAATACTGGGAGACTAGAGGGGTGGAGACATTGGGAGATATACTGAAAGCGGGACGACCAAAGACCTTTAGTGAAGTCATTTCCGAATCTGGAGTACAAGAAGGGCAACACATAACCTATGCCTCACTTCTCCATAGTATAACATTGAAATGGCCAGGATCAGAGCGAGTATGGGTAGAAGACAAAAAGATCGAAACACTGATATCTCCGAAGGGGGACATGCAGTATCAAGACTATATGAGATACTGACAGTGAGACCAGATAGCAATCTAATACTGACTCAGCTACTTCCCAGCGTAGATTTGCAGGAGCAGCTGTCGGATGCACCTTGGAGTAGGACCATGGGGTACTACAAGAAAGTGTCCAGAAATGCAAAACTACAGCTGATCCAACTATATGTCACTTACAGAGCATCAATAACTCTGATGAAAATTGCAAAATTTGGTAACGCAACAGAACAAGCTTGTCTGAAATGTAGCCTGATAAACGCAGACCTGATACATATGTTCTGGGCCTGTTAAGAAATACGCTATTATTGGGAGGAAGTGGCCAGGACCCTAACTAAAGTTGGCTTGTCCTCAGACTGTCTCCCCCCAAGGCGTGCTTGCTAGGAATCTTTCAGAGACCAAAAGCAGGCTAGACATGTTAGTAAACTGAAAGATCTAGCGTACAACCTGGCAAAGCGCAGGATAGCAATGGGGTGGAAAGCACGTCATGGCCCAGTGATAAGCGTGTGCTTGAGGGACCTCCAGAAATGGGCACTGGCAGAAACTGCTGTGTGGCAAGAAGCATCCCGTCGGGGCCAAGAAGAGTAATACATGGATTTGGTGGCCTGGAAACATTTGATACAGGAAGTGACTCCCCCCTACACGTGATGACACCCAAATTCAGACACATGCACCATCACAATCTGCGCGATAGAGATACGCCGAGTAGTTCAAGCACTTTAATACATACCATAGGTAGACATAGCAAGTGGAATAGGCTGGGGGGTGGGAGGCGAGGAGGGCTGGTGGGAGTTTTGAACAGGCAAACAATATGAAGTTTCATTGGAAGTGATTCACAAAGTATATATGTTATTTTGTTGGAAAAACAAATAAAAAGTGTCAACAAAAAAAAAAAAATCAAAAAAGGACTGTATGGGGAGTAACTACGAGTTCTTGAGGTTGACCGAGAACCCCAGATTGTATAGCATGTGCATAAGTGCTGAAGCTGTGCGGTGTACTCCGTCATGTGACATCGCTTGGACGAGCCAGTCGTCGAGGTATGGGTAAAGGTGGTGCCCCTCCACCCTGAGCAGAGCTGCTACTGCATTCATTAACCTCGTAAAGACCCTCAGGGCCAAATTGAGGCCAAAAGGGAGGACCTTTTATTGGAAATGAAAGCCCATGATCCTGAACCGTATTAAGGAATGATTGGGCTCCCAAATCGGGATGTGCAGGTAAGCATGCTTCAGATCCAGGGAGCACATCTAGTCTACCCCACACAGTGTGAGCGACGAGTGCTGGAGTAGCCATCTTTAACTTTTAAAGGGGTAGGGAAAGGTTCAAGGAATAGAGGTCTAGAACAACTCTCAGGCCAGCCTGGTTCTTTTTCTGTATGGTGAATATATGGGAATAGAAGCCCATGCCGTGTTGTGAAGCTGGAACCTCCTCCACCGCTTGACTCGCAATGAGAGCGGATTTCCGCCAGAAGATTTGCCAGAAGAGTTGCTGTCCCAATCTGTGGGAGGGGAGGAAAGAGGAAATGGAAGTATTGGCAGATGGAAGCCTGTGAAAACTACAGAGAATCCATGGGTCCTCAAGCCCTGCCCACCAGGAATGGATGCGAAAGGCAAGCATGCCTCCCAACGGAGACTTGTGGATCTGGATGGCACTGTCACAGTTTCTTTCCTTCCGAGGCTGGTGCCTGGAAGGGGGTCTGGAAAAACTCCTTGTGAGAAGTTTTGTGCTGGTTGCGCCTGTGCTGTCTGGGTGACCTGTCACGCTGTCTAGAGCAGTGCTTCTGGAAGCCCCTGAAGCCACCCAAGGTACGACCTCGTCAGAGCGTTGGTGACTTTGGCTATAGGTCGTGGGCACAGATTTAGTTAAAATTGACAAGGACTGTTGGGGAGTTTTTTCTTTCCATCAAGCTCCTCGTCAGTAGTCGAGTGAAACAAGCCCCCACCCTCAAATGACAGGTCGAGAATGTGCTCCTGCACATTGGAGTTAAACTTGGTCGCCTTGAGCCAAGCTTTCCTCCTCCTATCGGTGGCAACACAGATAGCTCTGCCTGCAGTGTCAATGTGTGCCACTATGGACTCCATGATATCCTGGGCCACTATCTTTGCCACTGCCAACCCTGCCCTGAATCTCACCCGACTATGCACGGGGAACTCTGGGAGGAAGTCGGCAATCTCCCGCCAAATCATCTGGTTCACCGCTGCCAACAAGGCATCCGCATTGGCCTGGCGCAAGTGGAGCGTAGCATTAGAGTAGATCTTTTTGCCATATGACCCCAACAGCTTTTCCTCCTTCCCTAGGAGGGCTGATGTAGGGGCAGAGGAGAAGCCTGTGGCTTAGAGTAGAAGGAGGCCGCAGCTCTAAGAGGAATGAAGTTGGAGGTGCAGAGATAGTATGAGTCCCCTACCCGCCTACCTATACTTTGCGTGAAGGTCGGCCTCTCTTGGCCCTCTTCCTGCTCCTACCTGCAAGGCAAAAAACCTCGGGGTCATCTTCGACTCCACACTCTCCTTCTCTCCTCAAATATCTGACGTCTCGAAGAAGTCACACTACCAGCTGCACCTCCTCAGAGGTATTCTTCTTTTCCTCTCCTTCCCACGGAAGCTCACTGTCTCTAGAGCCCTGGTTCTCTCGAAGCTGGACTACTGTAACAGCCTCTATCTAAATCTGCCTGCCTCTACTCTCCGCCCTCTGCAACACATCCAGAACAGGACTGCGAGACTTGTCCTTGGCCTCAAGGCCAGGGACCGTATCTCTCTAGGACTGAAATCTCTACACTGGCTCCCAGTGGCTGCGAGGATTAAGTTCAAAACCCCCTGAATTGTCCACAAGGCCTTCTGGGGCCTGGGGCCTAAATATCTTCCTTCGCGAGCTCTTCGCTCATCCGTCTCCAACTCCCTCAGGGTCAGCCGCTTCTCCATGCAACAAGCTGGGGGTAGATCTCTCTCCGCGACAGAGGCCTCCCTCTGGAACAGCCTTCCTGCCTCCCTGAAACTTGAGGAGAACCATCTCCGGTTCCGGAAGCACCTCAAAACCTTCCTCTTTGCTTCTGCTTTCTCTCCCCCTCTCCCCTGCTAAATTCTTGACAGAAACTGCACTGAATCTGCAACTGGGCCACTCTCACCGATCTCGGTCCTTGGCCCAGCCACTCTCCACTTGCACTGCCTCCCTGGCAACCCCTGCACTGCGGGACTGTCTCTGTATCCCTACAGCCCCCCTTCCCAGCACTTGTCTGCACTTACCTTGCACTTGCCACCAGCTGGCCCTATTTATTTTTTATTCTACTTACCCTGTACTGCACTTTTCCCCCCTCCCTTTCCCCTTGCATTTTCCTTTCCCTCTACCCCTTCACTTGCACGATCTGAATGACACCTGGCCTAGTAGGATCGTTGTCCGTCTTCCCCTTGTTTCCCCCTCCCTGCCTCGTGGCGCCTTGAAACACTTATATGGCATTTGTAACGCGCCTATACACATCATATCATAAGGTGCTTATTTGTAGTCTGCGTGGAATGCGGCTTTACCCAGTCTTTTAGGCAAAGGATTCTACATCCTTTTGTAGAGGGATGCCAGCTCTTGTCAACACCACTGCCAAGTCCCCTGCCTCGGGTTGCTCAATTTGGGGCTGTGGGATCCCCAGGTACTCGGCCACACCTGCCAGCCTCTCATGGAAAGCCTTAGCTGAGGAGGGAGCATCCTGATCCTCCTCTTCGTCCGTGTCACCTGCTGTGTCCTGCAGGTCGGGAGCTGCTGGTGGTGTGCTGGTGCGGGCAACTGTGGCATGCTGACTGGCAGTGCCGGAGGCTGCAGAGGGGGTGGAGCCGCCGTGACTACCTGCAATAGTGAAAGCGCGGGAACCTGGGCCTGCACTGGAACCGTGGTCTGGACCACGGTCGGCGCTTGAGGTAGAACGAAGGGAGCATGTCTTTGATGGACCCCCCCTGAGAATGGTGCCCATTTGAGGCGACTTCATGAGGGTAACTTTTCAAAGAACCTATCCTTGCATGCTGGCGAAGGGCTTAGCTGCGTGGGAACAGGCCCCTGTGCCTGCTGTGTTCTTGCCTCCCCATGTCGCACTAAGCGGGGGTCTGTGCACCGCCCCTGTGTGGATGGGTATGATGTGGACCTGGTAACTGGAGTTGTCCAGTCCCATCTCTATGTGTGTTCCCATGCCTGCGCGCCAAGCTGGGGAGGCTCAGGAAGCGCTGCCATCTTGTCTGGCTGGGTGGCCATTTTGTCATGCCCAGCGCCATGTGCCTGCTGCGTGGTGCCTGATGAGCTCGGCATAGTCTCTGCCTGCGCGCTTAAGAGCGAGGGCTCCGACCTTCCCTGCACCTCCGGTAGAGACCTGGGAGGCGAAGTACCCTCAGCCATGCTGCCGGCAGTGCTAATGCTTCGTATAGGCCCCCCCTCGATAGCGACTCCGGTGCTAGAGCAGAGCCTCTCTGGGAGATCCCTGGTACTAGAGCCTTGCAGCCCCACATTGGTGGGACCGGGAGTGTCCTGGGACCCCTCGGCCTGTTGGCCGGTAGCTCTGAGCCTCGGTCCCCTTGCTGGTTTTAGGAACTGGAAGGCCCCTCCCGTTAGGACACTTCCCAGGGAAGGTGTTGCCCTTAAGGGGGTGCAGAGGAGAACAGGGCACCTAGCTTAGACCTGGTCTTCCTCCTGACATATGCCTTGATATCTTCTGGTGGTGATCTTTCGAACAGCTCCCTTTACCTGGCTAAACGGTTCTTCAATGAGCCCGGGAGGAGCATGGCACCAGAGGACAGAGTATTACTCTGATGATTGCTATATAGAAAAAAAAGAAAATATCCTGGGGAAGAGCTCATGGAATTACAAGGCCGGAGGCCTAACCCAGGAATGCTGGAGAAAGCAGTCCGCTTCCATCGATGTGGAAAAGACTCGGGAGTGGCAACGGTGGGCGGAGTCAGGTGAGCACATGGGCTGCACCCCCACACACATCTAATTTTAAAAGGGAAGACAATTTTTTGTGGTGAAAAAGGTTCTGTTTACCGTCCCTAGCGAGGGACCCCCATACAGTATGGAGGAATGGGGAAGGGACGTAGGAGTAAAAGGTATATAAAAAAATGCACCACAGTCAGAGGGGTAGGCAATGACTAATACGTTGTGAGGAACATCCAGTAGAATGAACATTACCTGGGGTAAGTAATTTGTTCTAAGTGTCTCCTCCCACAGATTCCTCATCTTTGAGAGACTCCCACAGCAATTTTGTACAAGGACAAATTAATTATTGGTCTATTCTCATGGATGATTTATATTGTGTAGAACCACTCTTACAGATAGAGGTTCTTGGCCCGACAAAGTGTCCAAACAGTAATGTTTTGAGAATGTATGCAGTGAGGACAAAGTTGTAGCATTACAAATGTCCTTCACTGGTACACCTCTTTGAAGAGGCGAAGTGGAAGCTGCTACCCTGGTGGAATGGGCTCTTAGGTTTTTAGGAGCATCCTTTCCCGCAATGGAGTAGCACTCCAAAATGCATAAGATGATCCAACTGGATGAAGTTTGTTTGGTTACGGCTTGGTCTGGCCTGTGCCCTGTATAACCGATAAATATTTTGCCTGACCTTTTCCATCCTAGAAATGTAGAATCTTTCTGGGTCTAGCCTATGTTGCCTTCATCGTTAGTAAGGTTGAGAAGGTGAATAGAAATCTGGTAGTATTCTCTTATGTGTCAGATGGAATTCAGACAAAACCTTGGGAAGGAAGGAGGGACGATCCCTCGAGACTAGCTTCTCCTTGGAAAATATTGTAAAAGGAGGTTTACATGACAGAGCGTGTAACTCACTCACTCTGCTAGCAGAAGTGATGACTACCAAAAACATGTTTTTCCAAGAAGCCCCTCCTTGAAGTGAGGAATCCATAGTCAAAGTATGATCCGCTGGAGGCGGTCTGAATGACCTGCCCGCCTTGAGGTTTGCATAATGCTCCCACGACGTCAGGTCCTGCTGTAGGTGTGTGGGTATAGTGACCGGGGTTACTTGATGACCCGACTCCTGGTACCAGAATGCAAAAAGTAGGCAAGTATGGCGAGATTTCAAACAGTGCACCCATTAAAAAAGGTTAAGACCAGGTTCAAATCCCTGGAAGGGACCAGAAAGGGAAACAATGGGAAAGTATTTGTTAAACCCTCGAGGAACTGAATTGCAATTGGCATCTTAAAGTAAGAGCCTTGCTCTGGCGTACGTTTAAAAATGGATCACACCGCCAGGTAACTCAACGGTAGCCACCTGCAGCCCATGATGGGCTAGGTGCAGCAAAAAGGAAACTGCTGGTGTATTGCAAGTAAAAGTATTGATATCTTTAGTTCTACACCCGCTGCAAAACATTTCCAATGACAGTGATAGAAGTGCTTTTGTTCCTGGTCTTCTGGCCGAAAGCATCACCTCCATCACTTCTTCCTGTAGGTCCGAATCTTTTTATGTTAACCTCTCAGAAACCAGGTGTTAGGCAGAATTCCGTGCTGTGCCCTTAGGGACCACTACACACAATTAAGACTACAGGTGGCAATACAAGTTTTACCTTTGGTACAAGCCTGTACTACTAGGTTATAGTGGTAGCAGTAGCGGAGCAGCCAGGCTTATCTCAAGAGTATATGAGCAGTAGCAGAGATTACACAAAGGGACCACAATTACTGTGACTCAAGCAAACAGTGACTCAAGGTTTCAGGTAAAAAATATAAGTACATTTATTTTTAAACCATTTGTTATTAACAAAACACTCCTATTACTTAAAAAAACCACACGTAAAATATACTACAACTAACCAATTCACTTTGTACAGTATTATTCGAAGTAAGTACCCTGTGTTTGAATGGACCGATGTTATGAAACAGAACACGCTACCGTGAATACAATTGTGATCACTTTTTGACAGTTCGGTCTACTCGATAAACGCGTATCCGCAGCAAGAAATGTTACCGGGGTAAAAACACACTTAGCACCCAAAATACCCAGAGAGAGTTGGGGGCAAAAATCACAGGCAATATGTTCGTTAGGCAGACAGAATCGAAGAACACAGACAGGAATTCAAGAATCAAGGGGCCGGAGCCAAAGTCAAGTGACACCGAGTGCCTGTTGTCGAGGATCACCCAGTCGGACAGTTCGAGATTCAACGTTGTCAAGAATACTTTGATATTGTCAATGTTCGGAAGCAAAAGTTATAAGAAGGAGGGAAAAGTAAGGACAAGCCTTAAAGTAGAAAAATGGGGATTTCACCCAAAATTCCTCAAACAGGACAGTACCTTTCTCAAAAAACAAAGCTGGTGCCACGGCAGTTCCGGTTTTCCCGCAGACCCACGCTTTCCTGCAGCTTCAGCACGAAGGAGGACAATGAGGGGGTCCGCACCACACAGGGATGAGGCCGGCAGCAGCGACAATGAATAAAAGGTGCGCGCCATAAAAACAGGAGGGTCTTCAGGTGGCTATCCGGACCACTACAGCGGTGTGCAGCGATTTCGACCACAAAGGCGACCTCTGGCTGAAGAAGATGAGCTGGTTATCCCCACCAGGCTCAAGAGAAGAAGATTCCAGACTGGATCTCCTCTTAGTCATTGAAGGGTAGATAGCTCAGGACTGCAGTAGGGCTTCACCGGTACGGGGTAGTTGCAGCAGTCGACCTCTCCTCCACTTCTCGTCGATTCCTTGTAGTTCCAGTGGCGACTCTCTGACTTCCAGCCCAAGAGACCTGCCTTTTATGTGCAAAACCCCCATTCACACAGCCTGGCTGTCAATCACCCAGCAGGGGGGGTTGTCCTTCCCGGACAACCACCTTGTCCAATTAGGTCAAAGTGCGGCTTGGGTTTCCTAGGATACCCTGTGCAGGGGGTGACTACACCCGTCTCTCACATCCAGCCTACCTAGACACCCAGGCATTCTGAGGAGGGCTTCTAGGTAGAATCCCGCCAAAGGACAGTGAACAAAGGAGGCAAACCTGGTTTGCTGCGCAAAGTGAAACACAAGAAGGAGTTTGACAAAAAGAAATGGCGAATAAACCGCACCGGAGCCAAACGAAAAAGGATTTGGTCAAGCGCGTTTAAGTCTGAGGCTAACACAATAGCCTACAATATTACCACGGTTATATAAGATAACCGCGGTAGAAATTTAGGGTAGATACCACTGCCACCAGCCATGTCTAAATGTTAAAAAGAGCAAAACAATGCTCTAGGAGGTACAGATAAAAGAGTTAAGAGTTAACCCTTCCAGCACTGCATGTAAGATGGTGTGTACTGGATCTGTGGTTACATTTGACTAAATAAAGTTAATGGTAACTTTACCCTTTTCTGGGGGAAGGTAGTCGCCTCAGAAATGGAGTCGGGGGGAGTCTGAACGACAACCCTGTGCCACTACACAGAAGGTGCTGTGTGACACACACAAAGAAGGGGGCTACTGAAGTGGTGTACTCCAGAGCCCACAATCACAAAAACAGGTCAAACAAATATCAAAATACAAGTAAGAGTGGGAAAAAGTTCACACTCTTACCAAGTGGAAAACAAACAACTCCAGAGATCCAGCAAAGCTGCTGAGGGACTCACTAGGTAAGGGAAATTAGCCATGAAATGAGAATTCTCCCTAACACCAGGCGTGAAGGTTCAGAGTTCTGACTACTGGGTGAAGAACATTGCTTCCATCTTGTGAGAGTAAGTCCACTCTCTGGGGAAGACGGAATGGAGCACAGATGGACATGTCTAGAAGGCAGATGGACATATCAGGCCCAATCTGAAGCAATTAGAATCAGACTTCCTCAACGTCCTCAACCTCGAGATCACATGGGGAATGACGGGGACGGTTGGGAAAGCATACAGGAGTGGAAACTCCCAGTCCACTACGAGTGTGTCCCCCAGAGCGCCTCAGAGTACATTCCCTGGAGCAGAATAGGTCACATTTACTGTTGACACTGGAAGGGAACAGATCTACTTGAGGGGTTGCCCACAGAGTGAAGATCTCTTGAAGGACTTTCTGAGCTTACTCCCACTTGTGGAAGACTGCACTCTGCCTGCTCAGACCGTCCGCCATCGTGTTCTCTTCTCCGGCTAGGTGAACAGCCGTCAGAAAGTGTTTTGTAGCGCCCAAACCAGAGCTGCATTGGCTCCCTGCACAGTGGTAGTGACCCTACAACTCCTCTTTTGTTGAGGTAATGTATGGCTACTGTGTTGTCCGTCATTATCAGGACGTTGTTCCTGTAAGGATGGCAAAAAGGCCATGATGCCAGCCAGATCGTCCTCAGGTCTCAAAGGTTTATGTGTAGTCTGGATTCTGAAGCGGACCCAAGATCGCTTATGGTAAGATTGTTCATGTGAGCTCTTCATCCCATGACAGAAGAATATGGGACTACTGTTATCTCCAGCTAGGGTTGAAGAAAAAGGTTCACCCATCACATTCTCCTTGCGGCCCACCACAAGACCTTGCTCATGACCTGAAGAAGGTCAGTCATACTGCCAAAGGACCTTAGAAAGGAAATGGATTTCAGACAAAACCGCAGAGAGCAAAATTATCTGGAAAAAAAAGGACAAGGAATATAGAGAAGATTAAATTAGCAAAGGCCGACTTTTTCAATTGTGAAATTGAGCTTGCAGAAAACAAGACAAGCAAGCTTTTTGATATTCTGAAGAATATTGAAAAGCCTGACTCTCTCACCCCTCCATTTACGCCATCTGAGGAGGATTGTAATATGGTTTTAAATGCCTTCCAAGCAAAAATAGAAAAAGCAAGACAGAATATTATCAAAGCTAGATCCTCTGCTAATCTAGACACCTGCCCTTTAGTAACAGATAATTCTGCTAGAGAGCAGTCGTTTAAATTTAGCTCCATCTCAGAGTCAGAGATGTTAGAGGTACTGAATAGCATGAAGCCAAACACTTGTGCAGAAAATATCCTGCCTCCAAACATCATTCTACAACATAAAGACATCTTCGCTCCTATTCTACAGAGAATAGTTAACTCATCTTTTCAAGAGGGCATAGTGCCTAGAGATCTTAAGTTACTATTACCCCTCTAGTTAAAAAAGCAGGTCTGGATCCCAAAGACCCCGGGAATCTCCGTCCAATAACTAATTCGAACTTTGTTCTTAAGTTATTGAACAAGGTAGCTACACAATAACTGCAGCAGTTTGTCGAGAATGAGGAGATCCTGCATCAACAACAATCTGGTTTTAGAGCATCCCATAGTACGGAAACTGCCATGCTGGACCTGCAGAACCAGATGCTCAGCTTAATGGATAAAAGCAAGTTGGGAGTACTTATGCTTTTGGATCCAAGTGCCGCATTCGATCTGGTGGATCATCGCCTTCTTATCAAGGCGCTTAGAGAGAATGTGGGTTGCTCGGAAGGAGCCATTGATTGGCTCTTGTCTTTCCTCTCGGATCGCCAAACAAGAGTACATTGGGGCAGTAGTTTTTCCGATCCGTATGACATCCTATTCGGAGTCCCACAAGGGGCCAGTCTGTCCCTATGTTGTTTAACATATACATGCGCACATTGTGCAGTCTACTGGTGAATGCGGGGGTGTCGTTTACTAATTACGCAGACGACACCCAACTCATTCTGGAACTGGGTGGCAGCCACTATGATTCAGACAGTGAAATAATAGCCAGGGTTTATAAAATAATCGACGATTGGATGCAGACAAACTGGATGTGTCTGAACAACTCTAAAACCGAGCTGATGCTGCTTGGATCAAGTCGTCAGCTAGCGAACTTGGGGGCTGAGTATAAATCGTTTAAAATCAAGAATGCCACTATCCAGGTGGTCCAGAAAGTGAAGACCCTGGGAATAATGGGCAACTCACAGGTGGATTCTCATGCCCAGACTAGCTACCTACAAAAAAATACGGCATATTACTTAAGGCTCATGAAAGCCATTAGGCCGTTTCTTAATCAGGGTAATATGGCCACCGTAGCCAGGGCCATTATACTATCAAGGCTCGACTATGGCAATGCCCTGTTATTAGGGGCCTCCTCTAAGGATGTTTCTAGTTGTCAGGTGCTTCAGAACAACGCGGTTAGGCTGGTAAAAAATCTGAAGAAAAGAGATCATGTTACTGCAGAGAGAATAGCCTTGCATTGGCTCAGAGTGGAGGAGCGTATTAAATTCAAAGCTCTCTGCCTGGTGCATAAATGCCTGTACGGCTCTGCTCCTGAGTATCTGAAAAAGGGCTTAGTGCTTCATACCCCCAGTAGGAACCTTCGTTCAAAGGGTAAATGCCTGTTGATCGTCCCCAAGTTTAAATTGAAATCTGGGCTGGGCAGTTCCTTTTTGGTGCAGGCCCCCAGCTTGTGGAACAGTGTTCCAGAAACACTCAGAACCGTTACCAACCTTACTGTTTTTAGGAAAGGGTTGAAGACTCATCTTTTCAGATGATGAACTGGGATACGGGGGATTATGACCACCTCATGGCTTAGCGCAGACGTTCCTATTGTATTGTTTTGTTTTTCGTTGTTTGCCTAAGCGCCCTGATGCCCACGGGCTATCGGCGCTATACACAAATAAATACATACATACATACATACAAAGAATTGGGACCATTGAGATCCGTTTACCCACTGGAGGGACATCCTTAGGCAGGCTTCTGGCCCTAGGAAAAAGCAGGATGCCATGAGGCATAGCAATCTCAGAAAGTCGAATGCCGGTAGATGTTGGACGTTGTGAAATCTCAACCATCTGCAAGATATGTTGAGCCCTCAACTCAGGAAGCAAAGCCTTCCCCGAGGGAGAGTCCAGGACTGCTCCAATGAACTGCAGCTTTTGGGAAGTTGTCATCTGGGACTTCTAGAATTTGTGGGAGAAGCCCAGTTTGCGGAGAGAGAGAGTCTGGTGCTGTTGAGCTCTACCAGAGCCTGTTCGGTGTACTAGGCTCTGATCAGCCAATCATCTAGGTAGGGAAAGATGAGCATCCATCACACCTCCTTAGATTCGTTGCCACAACCACCCGCAACTTGGTGAAGACCCTGAGAGCGGAGGTCAATCCAAAAGGCAGTATTCTAAACTGATAGCGAGAACTGCCAATGGCAAACCTCAGGTACTTTATGTTCTTGGGATGCAAAGGCACATGAAAGTAAGCATCCTGAAGATCGACTGACACCATCCAATCCTGGAGGATCTGTGAAAGAGTGACTATCTTGAATCGGTCCTGAGGAACTTGTTGAAGTGTTTCAGGCCCAAGATGGGTCACAGTCCTCAGTCTTTCCTGGGAAACAGAAAAAAGGAGGAGTACCAACCATGGTATTGTTCCGCTGCAGGTATCCTTTCCACAGCACCTTACTCCAAAAGGGAAAGAATCTCCTGTATAAGGAGCGGATCTGGTTCCTGAAGAGATTGTTCACTCCGGGATAATCTAGTGGTCTTTAGAAATGGGAGACGGTACTCTTGAGCCACTGCCTGAAGAGCATTATAAATAACCAATAAATAAACGCAGTGTGATGCATCAAGCCCCGCTGGTAGGAAATGGCAGGACGCCTCCTTGCCATCATTGATGAGATTATTAAAACCATCCCCAATTTCATCCTTGGTAATGTTTTCTGCTTGCCAGGAAACATTACATAAAGAAGCCACCTGTACCACAAAACCCGCAGGAGTAGGGTGCCTGGAGACAAAGTCAGGGTCAATAGATAACGCCTGTACTTTTTTGCCAACTCCTTGTTCACAACTGGAGTCTGGTCTTGTTTTTGCCAGTTCTCTAAAATGTAGTTTTTTAGAGCTTTGTGAAAACGTAGCAAAGGCTCCTTAGGAGGACCTCTATCCAGGATATCAGTAAGGTGATTTTGAGTAATGTCCTTTGTGGGACGCCCCAACCAAATATTCTACCATCCTACTCATAACGGTTCTATATGCCGCATTCTGGTGAGCATTTACATCAGGTGTATCAAAATCCACCTCAGGTGAGGCATCTAGCCCAATTGCCTCTTTAAAGCAAGCAGCTAGATTCTCTAAACAAGATTGATCAGAAATCAATTCCTCTGGAACATTAGGTGCTCCAATGCTCCAAAACAATGTTGGGTGAGGAGTCGGAAGACTAGGAACAATGGCAATGTTTCTCCGACTTTCTCGAAGAGCAAGACGAAGAGTGATGGGAATCGCTCTTCCATCTTGACCGCTTGGAATGTTTGGAACATTTCTTGGGCCACTTTGGAGACTTATCTCCGTTAGAGGTCTTACCTTCGGATAATTTTCTCTTCGAAGGAGTAGAAAATTGAGACTTACAAACAGACCGACCTAGGGTGATTTTTGACAGTCTCTCTTTTAATGCCTTATCAGTCAGCTGACAGGAGCTGCACTCCACAAGTTTGTACTCCTTACCGAGGTACCAGAGCCGTATTCTGTGCGGATCTGTGATTGACATCTTCGTGTCACAGTTCACACATCTGTTGAGGCCCGTCTTCGGTTTAGACATTGAAATTCAACAAGAAATTATAAAGTAGAATCGTTGAGTAGAACCTTTCTGAGAGCGGCTGTACATGTGGAAAAATGGAACTGAGGTGACAGAGTGCGCAACATTTATATTGTCATTAATGTTACATCCGGACGCAGTAATGGTAACCGACAAGGGACATCAACTCGATGTCACACCGCTCCCACCGCTGTCGAAAAACTTTCCAAGACTGCAAAGCAGGATATGGATATATCAAAGATGAGGAATCCGTTGGAAGACGCAATCCATTTGAAGCCTATATTGCAACGTTACTTGACTTTGCTTGCATCTATGAGGCACATCCTATCCCTGCAGTGACGAAAAGCATAGACAACGAGAATTCCTTCGATCAGGTGAGCTGTGCCTACCTCAAATACGCTCAAGATAAGTTTATTATCCAGAGACTGGTTTAAAAAGGTCTTTCAAGCCTTATAAGCTGCACCAGGGATCTTGATGAATGGCTTACTCTCAGGCGCCTTTCCCGCTTAATAGACAGGAAAACACCGGCCCCCCAGATTTTTAATCTTGTGAGGCAACTCCTGGTGACCTCAATCAGGAAACTGATGGACCTTAAGGGCCAGCAGATAATTGGGGACGAGAACATGGTGCTAATGTAGGTTGATGGTATGATTATCCTGGTTGAAGATCCCATCACTGCTAGGCACCCGTTGATGTCCCAGATTGAGAAGTAGTCAGATTTCTGGATACAAGATAAATTAGGAGAGGACAAAGGCCGCTCCCCTCTCTAGCATATGCTGCAGGAGGCCATAAAGGACATTCTGAAGACTAGCCATTGAATTGGTCGGGCATGGAACTCAGAGAGGTAAAGGTGGGTCATGACATCTGGAAGTTTCTTTCTATGAATTGAATGGCAGTGGCCAACACAATTAAGTGTGACATTGTTAGATGAGGACACAACTGACAATATGGGGGAAAAGTAATGTTATCATGATAGATTTCCTCAAGATTTTATATATGTCATGCAGGTGCGTCTCTTGTCTTTTCAGAAGGGTGATGAAAGTAAAATTGAACGGGTATTACAAAACATTTTGTAGGTGGGAGAGAAGCGTCGCAGACTTCCAGACTGGACACTCTGTAAGAAAGAGTTAAGTGGGTGGCTTTGGGTTCCATGACCTGCATGGGTACCATCAAGCTTTTATTCTGAGAGATTACAGGAACTGGCTATGCCAGGAGGTGTTAAACATTTGAGGCTGGTTGCTGGGTGGGTTAACACTCTAACACCAGTATCAACTAAAGAAACAGTGGAGATACAAGCTGATTGACCTAGAATAGAATATATTGCTGCATGAAGGGGCATCCCAATGGAGAAACTCAGCTTTGACGCAGAACTACTGAAAATTGCATTGGTGTTGCTGGGTGAAAGTGTGTATTTGGGAAATTAGAGATGCATGAAAATGACAGCGAAGGGTAGACTTCCAATACCTTAAAATTCAAATGCAAGCTGCCGGAAAGGGGGTTTTGTATGTGTTTATTATTTATACCGTGCTCCGAACCCTGAGGTAACTGGGCGCTGGAAAACTTGGGTGTTACATGCATAGAAAAAAAAAGAAGAACAGTTAGGAAGATCAATGGTTACAATTAGGTCTGATGGCAAACTTTTACAAATAAGTGCAGGTGAGATGGGCACAAATAGGATGGCAGTCTAAATAGCGGCAGCATAGAGACAGAAAACAAAAGCCTCATCGGATAGGCTTGTTACTAAGCCACTTTTTTATTCTGGATTTGAAGGTCTGGAAGGAAGGTTCTAGTCTGTAGGCGAGAGGCATGGCGTTCCAGCGCTTAGCTGCTTGGACTGGGAAGCTAACCCCACCCGCAGTTTCTAGGTTGAACCTAGGAACCGAGAGGCAATGGGAAAGGGCAGATCTGGTGGGACGAGATGGTTGGTGCTTGATGAATTTATCTGACAAATATTTGGGAGCGGAGTTTGAGAGGCATGTGTGTGTGATTGCCAGGGTGCGAAGAGTAATTCTATCGCGAACTGACAGCCGGTTGGCGTCCCGTCTGATAGTTGACATGTGGCTATATCTAGGAAGGTTAAGTGCTACTCTCAGTGAATTATTTTGTAGGACCTGTAGCCTATGTAGATTCAGTTCATAGGAGCCAAGGAAAAGTGTGTTGTAGTAGTCAATCTTTGACAACGCTAAGGCTCTGGCAAGCGTTAGTCAACTGCTAGTGGACAGATAGGATTTGCAACTGTAGATTAACTTGTTGGTGTGAGCTGTGGAGGATGCCACAGAGCTGACTTGCTTCTTTAGGGACAGTGTTGAGTCGAGGTAGACCCCCAAGGTTTTTATTTCCTTGGCGACTTTGATCATGTTTCCATCAATATTGAAGGATTTGTACCTCTGGTCTAGTTTATTCAAGCGTGCCCGAGTGCCGGCAATCAGGAGCTCGGTCTTCGCATCATTAAGGCAAAGACTGATGGTGGCCATCCAGGCCTGGATTTCTAGGTAGATTTCGTTAATTATCTTGTAGTCCTCATCGTAGCGGCCAGTGAGCGGGATGAGGACCTTGGTGTCATCTGCATAGTTGGTGTAGATGACACCCATGTTTTCCAGGCGATCGAAGAGGAGCTTTGTGAATATATTATAACGCGTTGGTGACACAGAAAGATATGGACAATTAGGCAGCAGGAAGATAGGGACAATTCTGTGCACTACTGGAGGCTAGGATAGATTTCTTGGGTGAGAGCTTAGGTTCTGCCCCAGTGACCCTCGGGCTTCTAAAATCTACACCCCTATCGGCATCTGCGCTAGGGACTTTGGCAGGGTGAAAAACTAAATTAACGGATAGAGTAATGGACTATGGCAATGATAGAAGTCTAATGGAGGTTGATCTGCAGCCCACGCTAGGTCTACACTAGGTCTCTGCTTAAGATGTATTAAGTACTTACCAGTAATCATTTTTTTTTTAAAGTTCTGTTTATTGATTTTCTTAGCACACTTATACATAGTGTCAATGTTAGGCAGACACCTGTGCAGTTCCCTCTGGGACCACTGCAAAAGATTTAAGACTACAGGTGTTTGGCAGTAAACCCACTTGGTAGCAGTCTGTACCACACAGATTCACTTGGTAGCTGCGGCTGAGCAGTCAGACTTCCCTCAAGAAGAGTTAGGCAGTATACAGAGCATACAGAATAGGTACAGAGGCACAGTAGCACAAGCAAACACTGACCAGAGCTTGTGTAAAAGTATATAATTATTTATTTAAAAGACACACTTGTAAAATTACACTAGCACAGAAAAAGGTAAGTAAATTCAAAACACAGTCCTAATTACTATATGTACATCCCTAGTTATTTGTTGGACAAGTCTTAGTTAACACCACTTATTTCCAGATAGAGGTGAGCGCTTAACGTTAGATGGCACTCCAACAAGTTGTTTAAAAAGGGAGGAAAAAGGCAGAATTAAGAAAGCAATACAGCAAAACACTTTTCAGAGAACCACAGTAAGTAATAGAGAAGGCAGTCTATTGAGGAGCAAGGAAGTTCAGTACCAGGCCCACTTTAGGGAGAGCCAGGCCAAATATGCCCAAGATCACACAATGTCACAAAGTCTCAAAAGTCTTTACAGGTGAGTAGAAAAGTTCTGTTAAGCTTAGAAAAGTTTAGTTAGGGTGTCCCAGGCTAACCCAGGTTCGAGAGCCGAGGGCTAAATCTACCCCGTACAATCGGTGGCAAGGGAAGCCGGGCGGAACACAGTACCTTCAAAATGGAAAGGATCCTCCAGCGGTTGCAGTTGTTCCTGGTAGTGGGTGCAAGACACGGCGTCGTCCAGAGGAAGAGAAGATCTCGACGTGGAGGAAGGCTGAAGGTCGTTGCACTACCAGGGAAGAAACCAGCCGTGGAGTTTTCCGGTTAAAAGGATGTTACCCCTCTTTCGCGGTAGAGGTAAAAAGTGCTTGACACAGGCAAGGCGGCCACGAGATGCTCCAGGGAGGCGAAAAGAAGGCAAAAACTGGTTGTCCCCACCAGTCAAGGGAAGAAGACTCTTCGGACTGGAGATCTCCTCTGTCGTTGGGAAGTGGTGAGACGGTTCCGCAGGGCTCCACCGGTGGTGTCGTCGTGGCAGGTCGGCTCAGCTTCTCCCTCTTCGGCTTCTTAGGTCCTGTGGCGACTTCTGAAGTTCCAGTCCCCAAAGCCCTGCTTTTATGCAGCAAACCCCCATTCCTAGCTGTCACTCAAACATGCTAAGTGGTGAGCCGGGGGGCTCACAACTGGGCCAATCACACAAGAGTGCGACTTGAGTTGCCAAGGCAACTCAGTCCAGGGTGCCTAAATACCCCTCCCACACATCCTGTAGACCCAGACACAATGGCACCACTTTGGAGGGCTTCTGTGCAGAAGCCCGCCAAAAGTGGAACAAAGGCTCGACTCGGGTTCAGGGTTACTGAAGTGAACCCAGACGCCATTTTGGCGGCGAGTTCTGGCAAAAAATCCCAACCGGTGAATTAATATTAAATAAATAAACCGGCGGTATCTTTAACATTGCACCAAAAAAGTGGTGCATTAAAATTAATGGGAAATCCCATTGGGAAATATTCCGGTGGAATATTTCCGTGGTATCCATTGCCACCAGCCAGAAACTCGGCGAGGGGGGACGGGACAGTACCCCCTCGACAAACAGACCCAGGGGCAATCTAATTGCCCCTACCAGTACTTCCACAGTATGATGGTTTGTACTGGTTCTGTTCACAATTTAAGACTAGTAAAGTCAATGGTGACTTTACATGCCCAGGGAGACAGTAGTCAGTCCCAGGGTATGGAGTCTATGTTTGGGGGTCACTATGACACCCCTGTGTTACTGCACTGGGGGTGCTGTGTAACACACATACAAAAACCAATGATAGCCTATGGGGAAAAATACCCCAAAGCCCATAAGCACATTACAAGTCACAGGAATACACTCAAATCATGTCCAAGAGTGAGGGTAAGAGAGTCCCACTCTTGGCAGGAGAAGAAAATAAACCCCAAAAATCCAGCAAAGCTGCTGGGGGACTCACTAGGTTAGGAAATTCAGCCTAAACAGAGAATTCTCCCTAACAGTCAACAACATGGGAAAAGAACATCATGTTTTGAAAAGGAGAAGGCATGTGTTGGTAGGCTGTCCACTGCCGTACAAGGAACCATGAAGCCCCTCCACTTCTTTACCTGGAGGCATGCACATTGCGATCATGTTGCACTCCTTCCGGAGTACTCGAAATGTATACCATTATAAGAACAAAAACACCTTCAACTAGAACCAACCATACCCTCATGCCAACCGGGCCCACCCTCCACCCTCTTTCTACTGGTATACAGTCTATATTGTAGAGGTCTGAACATTTGAACAGAGGCTATATATGTAGGTCATTGTGAGTTTTAAGCACCCAACTCCAGATGCGAGCCTAATGTGTCCACTCTACAGGCTGACCGCGTGTGGATTATTAGGGACCTGGGCTCCCAGTCGAGCCCTGGGATTGGGGATTCATATACCGCAATCTGGGGCCTAACGCTGTGCGAGCAGATTCAGTAGTTCTAGAAGCCTGTCGGCCCGGGGGTTCCCGTCGGGATTAAGGAGCTTTATTGCAACCTGTTGTAGTGTGCAAATCTTTCCCAATAAGTTTGGCAATTGTGCAATGGAAGGGGGTGGGGGGCGGTAGTCTCCAATGTAAGACTAGTAATTTGTGGGCAGGGAAGAGCAGAATACCAATGACCTGCACATAAGGGCATTCGAGTGCCAGTCTCTGTGCCCAGCCCCAAGCAATATGGCATCTGGAGATAGGGGTATGTCTTAATCTGGGAAGTCTGTAGTAATGCGTTTATAGATTCCGTGCCAGTACCCAGTCCGATTGGGACAGGACCAAATATGTGACCCATGGTGCTAATATCCGCGCAGCCACGCCAGCAGTTGGGAGAAGAGATGAGACCCATCCTATGCAGTCTGGTGGGGTGTAGTATGTGCGTTGGATAATTTTCAATTGAATCTCCCTATTTCTGATATTCACAGATGTCCCTGGGAGGGCAGATATACCCCCACGTCTAGTGGGAGGCCGAGATCCATCGACCAGGCCGTTGCAAGCGCGCTGTTCCTATCTACATTGTTCGGGATACTCATGATAAAAGGTGTGGATTCAGGGATATTCGTTATGTTGCTGCTCAAACTCTACCTCACACAGGGCTAGGGTGGATTGGTGGGCAGTGTCGTTGGTAAACTGTAGAATTACAGCACGGAACTTCCCATATTGCAGCCAATGCATGGTGGCAAGGTTTAATAGGCGGAGGCTGGTATGAAAGGGCAAGATTTGCAGGCCGTCGCATAAATCCGTGATCTGTACTTGTGACCATAATGTGTTTGGGCACGGATTTAGTCGGTGCTTCCCTCCAATTGTCATCAGTGAGCTAACGTTCATCCACAAAGGCTGACAGACTCACTGCTGGGAGCATAGCTTACGCCATTGAGTGATTGTTGGGCCCACTATAGGGTGGATTTTTATGCAGCCCGGGAAGCGATCCGTGGGGATAGATAGAACCTCAATGGGGGTCATCAGCGCCATCTTGGTTAGTTCTATTTGTTTCCAGCTAGATTTGTGATCCACGTTCAACCACCTTTTTGCCCAGCAAATCTGTGCGGCCTGGTAGTAGCTCCGCCATGATGGGTGGGCCAGGCCTCCATCGGCTTTGCTGGCCGTCAAGATACTCGCCTGCATGCGTGCATTCTTACCTCCCCAAATTAATTTGGAGATGGCCCCATCACCTTTCCTATAGAGCTTCGGCTTGGGGATGCATAGAAGCATCATTGCTGGGTATATCAACTTGGGCATGGAGTTCATTTTTACTGCATTTATTCTGCCTGTCAGGGATATAGGTAGCGTTTCCCATCTTTGTAAATAGTTCTGTATGCGTTCTACTATGTGTGGGTAATTAAGATCTTCTAGGTCACCCACTCTCACGCAAATCTTGACCCTTAAGTAGACGATCTGGAGTAGTTGGAGGCGGAAGGGCACCAGGATTTTAGCAGCGTTAATTAACGAAATTGGTCTGAATGAGCTGCATTCATCTGGAAGTCACCCCTTCTTATAGAAGACAATGATGTTAGCCACCATCATTGAACTTGGCATCCGGCCCTTCGTTGCTGCCTTGGTAAAGACCGCCTCTAGAATAGGGGTTAAGTCATCGGCCATGACGCGATAGAAGTCGATTGGGAAACTGTCCAGCCCTGCGGCCTTACCTGGTGCTAGGGTGTGACTCGCACAATCAACCTCTGAAGGTGTTATTGGGTTGATTGGGGCACTTTTTCGGGACTGAGATAGTCTAGGAATTGGGATGGGGCTCAGAAATGGTTGCATTTTTTTGTCGCGGGATATGTTCCGGGGTTGTGTATAAGTTTGCATAAAATTAGGTGAATCGGGTATTGATTGTGTAGAGGACGAGCCAAGTACCCCCACTACACCTGCCCCGCCTACATTAGCTGAGAAGTATGAACCAAAGTATGTGACATATACTACACCAATCAGACTGCAGGAAGAAGAGCAACGACTCTGTGCAGTACCCATAAGAATACCTATACCTAAGAGAATATGGGGAGTAAAGTATCCATTAAGTAAACCATAAATGCATCCAAGACAATATGATGGCCATTTGAAAGCAATTCCTGATGAAACAAAGAAACTGAATGACCAGGATGAATGGACCCCATATAGAAGATAATCAGACCTGAGAGGCAGACGATTTATGAAGAACCAAGTGGTACCAAGGATAAGTGACATCTTGGGATCAAGATAAAGAGACTTAAGCCATAAGCATAATAAAGATGTGTAGTTAGTTTAAACGTGTACAAATCCAATGAAACGCAAGCAGCAAAGCAATCATGAAGCTAGCCAAATGCTTATAGTGAATAGATTGAGGCAAGCGCCAACATATACATATCTACCTCATAGATGCATATGGATTGACTAAAGAATTAATGTTCCACTACATATATAGCCGTCTTGAGCAACAAGGAAGGCCTCAATTCAGTGTTGCAGTTACACAAGCAATTAAATTAAACTGAGTATATTTCAGCTGAGGAGGTGGATGAGCCAAAGAGCCAAGGTCTCATCAGAACTAAAATTGTCACATTAGGTACAATTAACGTGGAAGAACAGAAGCTCCTGTTCAAGAAGGTCAAGTGAAAACCAAAGACGTCAAAGGACTATTGGGGAACAAAATCAAATACAAGAAAAGGCTCAATTCATGGTGTCCAGTCAAGTGATGGAAGAAAGTTGAACGCATGAGATCACCACACCTATGCACGGAAGCCAGACAGTACCCATACTCCTTAAAACAAATCCCAGAGAAGAGTACAGACTCAAGGCCAACTTCAAACACTAATTGACACTGAAACAATGAGGTGATGATTGAGTGTTACTTTAATTGGTGGGAAGCTAGTATCGAGACAAGCTCACCCGCACCAGATTGTTCAGTCTGCATGCTGCTCATGTAGGTGGAAAGTTATTGACGGGGTTAGAAGCCAACCAATTGTAGAGGACCACGTAGTTGGGGTCCTATAGTTTGTGTAGCCAATGGGACGTCGTACATTTAGTGACGTTCATAGCGGCCATTTTGAAGGGAGGGCTTATTTTCCCCACATGATGTGAAGTATCCAATTATTTCTCTTTGTTACTCTATACAGCTATAACACCTATGCTTAGTTATTCCTTTAGGGGCAATCCCGCTTCCAGATAGGTTTTAGAAGTTTGCCACATAGGATGACGTTGGTAATGATGCAGGTCTACAATGTTGTTTTTTCTTAAATGAGTTGAGAATCGAGCGATTGCTGATGTTCGTTGTACTCCCTGTTTTACTTATTTATATTAAAACAAACATTTTGCCAAGCTATTTGCGTCGTCTGAATTATTTATGTTTGATTAAAATATTCATCCCCAACCATCTCCAGGGTATTGCTACTCATCTTAAAGGGTTGGAAGTCTCCAGTTCAATTGCTTTGTCGCCTACCAGGGGGTTGCCATTCTTATCACAGACAGAGAAGATTGTCTGGGTTGCTTGTCGCTGTTTCAAGGCAAGCGCCATTAAGCGAAGTGGACTGTCGTTCTCCAGATAGCACTTCTGACACCATCCAGAGTACGATTTTTGGACTAGAGTGGTTATTTGGGAGCGCAGAGTGCGTATGTGAGGGCCTGCTTATCGGGACGTCGTTTGTGCGCCTTTTCCTATGCATGGAGTTCCCTGATGAGCTGCACTTCTCTCTCTTTCCATTGTTTTACCTTGTGTGACCATCTTGAGATACATTGGTCTCTCATAAATGCTTTAAAGGCATCCCAGCATGCGTGCGTATCGTATGATTGGTTTATGTTGATAATACCAGAATCCAGTCATATCTTCTTTAAGTTAACCCACAAAATCTGTGTGTCTCAATGCTCTCATGTTAAAGCGACAGGGTATGATTTTGCGCGGAGTGTCTGGCAGTGTCATCCGGAGCCGCACCAGGGCATGGTCCCAAATGGTGTTTGGCAGAATGGTGCAGTCAGCGATCATGTATTTAGCATTGTATGGGATGAACCAATAGTCCATTCTGGAGTAGCTAAAATGGCTGTGGGAGTAGTGTGTATAGTCTCTGCGAGAGCCATGACTATGTCTTCATGTATCCCCCAGCCCCAGGTCTGATATAAAAGAGCTCAGAGTGGTCCGTTTTCTCAATTTTGACAGGCCAACCGTGCTGGCGCCAAGGCGATCCAGTGTAGGGTCAAGAGCTACGTTGAGGGCCCCCGCCCCCACAAATATCAGATTCCCCAAAAAGAAGCACAGGTAATAAAAACCTGGGTGAAGAAGAATGGGTTATCCGTTGTAGGGGCATAGATATGGAGGAAGGTAACCAAGTGGTGATGAATCTGACCCTTGACGGTGACATATCTGCCATCTTTATCTACAATCTTGTCTAGGATTTGAAGGGGGACCAATTTGCTGACCAATATGGATACTCTGCATTTGCCCTGACTCGGAGCATACGTCGCTACCCCCACCCAGCCACATTCAAGTTTCTTAGATTCAATACCATTCCGGTGTGTCTCCTGCAGGTATAATACGTCCCCCTGAAGGTCCCACATTTGGTTTAGAACACGCCTTCTTTTTACAGGGTGCCCAAGCCCCTGTATGTTAAGGGTCACTAGTGTGAGTGTAGCCATCTATTGTTAGGATAGGTGCCTGGGTAAGTGGGTTCCAAGCCCTTGCCTTTCCCCATTCAGTAATAGACCAAGTGTATTTCACCACGTATACTTTCCTCCCGCCCCCCCCCCCCCTTTAGCAGCAGCTGAGACCCCCAACCGGTAGAACATTCCTAGAAAATAGAAATAGAGGGCAACGTCCCCCTGTGAACATTGGGGACAAAGAACTCTGCCCCAATACATGGCAGTATAACCTGTGTACGGGCTTGATGTGTGTAGACTACTGAAGCCGCACCGTTCCATGCAACCCATAGCCCTCCTACAGACGGGCATGCGCTTGTGGCACTCTGATTGCGCATAGTGCTCGTATTGGTTAGTGGTCTGGATCATTGTCCAGACCAGGGAGCATCCAGCTAGGGATGCCCAGTCTAGTATCAACTGAGCAGGCGCTAACATCCAGATCACACTGACCTTCTGAGTCCAAGTCTAGGGGAAGCCAGTGTGGCCACGGAGGCTGAAAGCCTAGTGTACCTGTGTGTCAATGTTTCTCTCCTTGGGTCGTCATTGGTGCGGATGAAATTAGAGAGCTGTACGCTGCTGGTTATCGGCTTGTCGCATGTCGCAACCCTGTCAATAGCTGCCCCATCAACGGGGACCGCCCGCTAGTTCCAATACTTTGGCCATTTCAAACGTTGCTTCATTGAGGGCAGTACAGTCAATCTTGGGCTTCCTTCCTCAGACGATGTGGGTCCCGGAGACCCCTCCCATTCCGTTGACATCTGCCTGTGGTCCAATATTACCTGTGGTTCGCTTTAGGGTTCAAGGACAATGCACGAGTTCCCTGCTCGACCTCTTGAGGGAAGTCCCCTGTAACTAGGGACTGTCTCTGCAGAAAGCGCCAGGTGTCTTCCGGGTCTTCGAATAATAAAGTTACTCACTGAAGTGACTACCTTACTGCTAAGTCCATAGTCTCCTTTCCTCCATACTTATGGGACATTCCTCTCTCCTGTGGGACAGGATCGGAGCACTTTGTAAAAAGCATCAAATGTTTTCAAAAATGTCCTATATTTTTAAGCAGGGTACCGCACGCGGCCGTAACCCCACCCTCCTTAGCTCCGCCCAGCACATCGCCCATCAGTCCTTTTCTATCACCAGGCTATGACCTTTAAGCAATGACAGATGAAATATTTTAGAGGGGCCGACGGGCGGGCGTATGGAGGAAAGGGGACTGTGGACTAGGAGTGAGGTAGTCACTACGGTGAGTAACTTTATTATACTCCTAGGTCCTGTGCCCTTCCCCCCATACTTATGGGAGATTCCCAGGCACTCCTCACAGGAATTACGGGTGGAAGGAAACTCCTTACTGAAACAGTAGACGGGAAGGGTACCATGACATCATTTGACCAATTTGTTACACATGTTAATACCAATCAATATGGTATAAACCTAACAGGGTCATCAAGCGCTAATGAGATTGATTTTTTGGATTTATATATTTTGTGGAGAATGGAATGATAGACAAGAACTTATCGGAAGTCAACAGAGGTCAATTCTGTATTATATGCTCAGAGCAGTCATCAGAGGGCAACAATTACTAACATTCCAGCAGGAGAATTTTATAGAGCCAGGATGAATTGTAGTAAGGATGCAGATTACCAAAAGGAGGCACAATTACTTATTAGTAGATTCACCAATAGAGGTTATTCTTTGAATGATGTAAACAAGGCAGCGCATAAATATAATGGAAAGAAACAGTCTAAATTACTGCAAGAGTGTGCAAGAATTAAACCAGATGAAAGATTGATATCAATTTTCACAAGATTCATCTACCCTGTATCGTATGGTATCCAAGCATTGGCATATCCTTAGACTTGACAAGGATTGGTTTCCTGTTTTGTCTGAAAAGCCCAGGTTCACTTATACCAGAGCAGGTACTATTAAACAAAAATTAAGTCTTTCATTTCTGAATCTTAAGGAATACAAGGAGACTAATTGCGTCAATAAGAAAATTGGATTTTTCAAGTGTGGCAATTGTAATCAGTGCCAATTTGCTCACCATAATTGCAAATCTTTCACAATTGCAAACGGAGTTAGTGTTGAGATTAGAGATTTTATAAACTGCAAAACATGTTATGTGGTATATGCTATTATCTGTGTCTGTGGGAAACTCTATATAGGGAGCACGATTAGACAGTTGAGAATAAGAATTAATGAGCATTTGGCAAGTTTGAGGAGTTTGGAACCAAAATCACCATTAGCCATCCACTGGCAAGAGCAACATCAGATGAGTAACAAAGATAACATTAGATTTATAGGTCTAATGAAAGCTAAGAAGGGTAAACAAAGTGGAAACCTTAAACTTATTTTGCGACGAATGGAATGCAAACTCATGTGTTTTCTGAGAAGTACTTTAGTCGGTCTCAATTGTGATCATGAGACGCATGTTATTCTGTGATAATTTGTAATATGAAGTCCACAAAACAGGTGGGGCACTTATTTAATATCACTGTTAGTGCATCTCCAAATGAAAAAGATTGGAAGGAGATTGGTCAAGCCATCCCGTCTGTATCCGGATAATCAAATTAATAGTTTGGACAAATGAATATTGGATGTTTAACAATAGGGACTCAAATATAGAGGACCCAGATCAATTGATAGTATTTCTTTCACAATTATTAGAGGAGCGGCCACCAACTCGCACTTTAATATTTCTGCACATAAATACTATAAACTTGAAGGGTATGCTACAGTCTATCTGTAATAATCCAATATCAAAAGCTAATATTTTATTCTTTCGATGGGAATTATTCTGTACCCTATGGTCTCATAACAGTTTGATGTGTTGAAGAGAAAGATAAACAATAAGTCTTGTTAAGAGTGGATCTCTAGCTATTTGGCAAACAATGTATCACACTAGATGACAAAAATGTAGGTTTTTCCCAAACTTCACACCACATGCTTTGCAGTTGTTGGTATTTTGTAAATCACATCAGGACTCACTCACTTTGAACTTAATGGTGAAAGCCTTTTTTAGATTGCATGGTGGATCTTCAAGCAATCACAAAAATGTTTAATATATATTCTAATGGTGTAATAGTCCAACGTACAATGGACTTCTTGGTAAAAACTAAGCATTTTTTGGGTTTGCTTTCTTGTCGACGTTTGTTTACATTTGACGTCACGAGTTTTTCCGCGTGAAGTCATTGCGCAAAGGGGTTGTTTTCCAGTGTCATTTCCGCGGGAGGCGAACTGCATAATGGAGACGCGAGCGACACAGGACTGATCCCATGAATTCTTTGCTGATTGGATTGGGTAAGGGGCTTTAAGTCATTTCGTGTGCATAAGGCATTAGATTAAGTAAACCAGCATTATGAAAAAAAATCTCTTGTGGTATCACGTTCTACTTAAAGTAGAATATTTCAATAATGATGGGACCCCAGATTACGAGTAAAAAGTTGGAACCATAGCCATTTATAATTGTTTCTTTGGACACCTTTAGGTAAACTATGAGTCAGACATTCTGAACTAACATAACGTATGACATTGCTCATCAATGAAGTGAACATGTATGTTCTCATGCTTAGGTGCTAGAGGCTATTGGGAGCAATAGACATGTTTATTTGGGACTATTTGAAGCTGTAACGACTTTGGTTTCAGAGAAGGTTATTGTATCACAAGATCGGATCCTTTGGCATACACCATACGTGGGTAGGTGTTCTTCTTGGCATATGCAGATATCATATTTGGCTAGTTTTGGGAATTGCAGGTTCCTCCTTTTTTATAGATTAACTAATAAAGTGGACATAAGGGCAATCGAGAAACTTCTTTTTCTCAACACAAGGTTTATAAAGAAATGAAATATTTGTCGGTAAGAATTTTATATGCACATTTCTGCTTTCAGCCAATTTTAGGACACACCTATACCATATATATTTTCAAAAATATGAAAATAGAAAGAATAGAGTATAAAACATACATATAATGATCTGAATAGGTAATACAAATGATTCAATCTGGTTTCAGAAGGTATGGCTTCACATTTTATATTCAACAATGGGAGAGTTACGCAATCTTTCATAGTAACTCGGGATGTCTTTTAATGATTTGGCTAATCAGTAATATAAAAGGATGCAGTTATAATTGCATGTGCTACCTTCTCCAATGGCCATTCTCTTATTTTCATTTTAACTCCGGATTCACCTTTCCGACTTTTCCCGATGTTGTGACACAACATGGTATGATTTTTAATTTTTAAAAAAAACTTTTTTAATTATTTGTAATTGCTTTGTTGACATGCTTTTATATGCTATGGACACTTGTTTTATAGTAATCTATTTTAGGAAACAGCTTTTTGACGCAGGCATCAACATCAGTGGAACAGACAACATCATCTCCCTGTACGCCGACGATGTCCTTTTATATCTTTGAGACCCCCAAAAGAATGCTCCCACAGCCCTAGACATCCTGGATAATTTCGCAAAATACTCAGGGATAAAGTTCAGCCGGCAGAAATCATGTGCCTTCCCTTTAGCTGGACTCGGGGGAAAGAGCATAGAAGAACTCCCTAAGATCGGGATACAATGGCAAGTGGAAGCCTATAGTTACCTGGGCCTTACCATCAAGCACACACCAACCTCCACTCACAAATGCAACACAGATGCTGCAGTCTCAGGGGTACGCAGATCCATCAAATTCTGGCTGAAACTACCGCTCTCAGTGATGGGCAGAGCGGCAATATCTAAAATGATAATACTGCCTAGATTCCTCTATCATTTCACCAATATAACATACTATATCCCCCCATCCTTCTTCAGGAAGCTGGAATCCATAATCAAAGACTTTCTCTGGGGGAAGACCAGGCATAGACTCACATTAAACATCCTCACATTGCCCTACGCCGCAGGGGGCATTCAGTTACCCGACTTCCAAGGATATTATCTAGCGGCACAACTGTCTCATGTGGCCAAATGGCTATGCGACGAACCCACAGCCGAAACAATCTCCTCAGCCAACTAACCTCACCCATGCATCCAAAGGAACTGATATGGAACACCAAAATTGGGCCTCCTAACCCGCCCATGATTGTACAAGTGGGGCGACAGGTGTGGAAAAAGGTCACCGCTATGCTGGGGCTACAACAATCATACTCGCCGGAGATCCCCATCCTAGCAGATGTATGCAAGACCTCCAGCGACTTATCTACAATGAGGAGATGGGAGGGCTATGGCCTCTACACGTGGGGAGACATGTTCGAGGAGGGCTATTTAGAGACTTTGAATCACTTCTGGGGAAAGAAGGACTCTCCCCGGGACAATTCTTATGGTACCAAAAGGTGAAGCTTATCGCCAAGGAAAAATGGAATGTGTGGCCCTAGGAGCCTGAAACTCACGCCCTCGTGCAGGAGATCTATGGTGTTAGCGATGGCTGGAAACCGACTTCGAGGTTATACACCCAAATAAACGATAAACCCAACCCAAGAAGCGCGCAACTGAAAGAGAGGTGGGAGGCTGACAAGGGGCTGGAAATCGCAGAGAGGGAATGGTTGAGAGCCTTATCATACCCTAAAGAGGTCTCTAGGAACGCTAGATTCAGGCTAATTCAGCTCAATGTCTTATATAGGACCAATATGACCCCGCACAGAATATCCACATTTAACAGGTCCAGCCCGACATGCCCATGGTGCCCCTCTGGTCGGGCCGACATGATCCACATGTTCTGGACATGCCCCAAATTACAGAGACTCTGGTTCGCCGCTGAACAGACCTGTAGGAAAGCCGGCCTGGCGGTATATGAATGGACACCTAAAGAGTGCCTCTTGGGCACCCACCCGAGACTGAGTAAAATCAAACACCTGGTGAAGCTCATGGACATAGCATGTGTGCTCACAAAGAGAACGATTGCCATGACCTGGAACTTGCCACGAGGCCCCAGGTACGAACCCTGGATCAGGGAGATGAAAGATGGACGGCAGCTGTAACCAGAGCCTGGGAGGAGGGGAACAATAGGGGTGGGGAAGACTCGAGCACTACACTGGAAGCTTGGAAGACCCTTCTGAGAGACATGATCTTCTCAACAAGCTACAAACCTCCCTGAACTTACCCCTCGTGACGTACATGACAGCTCAACCCACGAACTGCAGTAGTAATTCCACACTCACTCCCCCCGCCATGACCCCCGGAAAGCAAACAGAGCCCAACAGAGTAGAGGTCGAGATCCGACTACAAAGCTTGGGGCCAAGTAACTCAGAGGCCAAAAAGGACAGTCAAATAATTACTGTTATTTGTTATTTGTTTATTGTTTAAAGTTACTTATGCTTATTTGGCACAGGTGTATTATAACACAAGCTCTGACCTATGTCATGAATGTAATGAATATATGTCTAAAATAAATGCCAATAAAAACAATTAAAAATAAATGGACACTTGTTTTTGGAATGTCGCAATTTATTTTTGATGTTTATTTGTATGGACATTGCTAAACTACATGTATTATTTAAAATATTATACAGCCTTGAGAACAACCAGTGGTCGAAACACGTGTCGGCTGTCCTCAATACAAGAATAAAGTTAAAGATTCTCTGTGACTTTGACACAGAGTTATTTCTCAGGCGTAAATACGCCACCATTTGGACTTTTTGAGGTTGAGCGCGGATTAAAATCGACCACCACCTTTTTCTTGTTGTTCCTTACTGAAACAGGTTCCCAAGCACAGCTTGACCGAACTAAGCATCAGCCATGGAGCCCAGATCCAGACAGTAATGCTTACAAAAAGCCGATGGGGAGGCCCATGTAGCCGCTTTCGCGATGGTCTCCCAGGGAACATATTTTTGGAAGGCAACGGCAGCCGCCTTGCCCCCCACAAGAGGAGCATAAATTCCCTTTGGGGCCTGAACACCCTGAATGGTATACGCCTCAGAAATGCAGGCCGCGATCCATCGGGAGATGGTCGCTTTCGAAGCCGGCTTTCCTTGTGGATTTCCGAAGGTCAGAAAAAGCTGTGAAGAGTTCCTAAGCTTGGATGTTCTGTCCAGAAAGAACGTAAGGGCTCTTCTAACATCCAGGCAGGGCAGAACCCTTTTGGCCTTTGAGGCCGGGTCTGGGAAGAATACAGGCAATGAGATTGACTGATTCAAATGAAAATCAGAGACCACCTTCGGAAGAAAGGTGGGAATTGTTTGCAGGACAACCTTATCCTTATGAAAAGTAAGGAATGGATGTTCCACCGACAAAGCCTAAAGCTCACTTACACGCCTTGCCGAAGTTACAGCGATCAAAAAGGACACTTTCTGCGAAAGGTACTTAAAATCGACAGTAGCCATGGGCTCAAAAGTCTTATGACAAGCCTGTAAGGACCACATTCAAATCTCACATTGGATGCAGGTTGCGAACAGGAGGATAAAGGTGCATCAGGCTCGCAAAATGCCTTTTAATGACTGGATTAGTCAGTGAAAAGGAGCACTGGACAGTGGACAAATAAGCGGCAACAGCCGATAAATATGTCCTGCAGAACAAGACATGGATGCCAGACTCTGCCAGATGTGAAACAAAAGACAGGACCACGTTGATAGTAGCCTCCCTGGGGTCCAGCTGCCTGGCCAAACACCAGTGACAGAACCGTAGCCATTTGCTTCTATACTGAGATCTTCCTGGTCGCTTGAATAATGCACATGTTATCCGCAGACAAATTGAAGCGCTCTAAAGATCTGAACTCTGGCACCAAGCCGAATGATTGTGGGGAGGGATGCCACAGCTGTTGATCGCTGTGGTGAAGCAGGTTGAGGACCAGCGGAAGCTTGAGCGGTGGGCACACCGATAGATGCTGAAGCTCTGATAACCAAAACCTGGCCGGCCACCAAGGGGCTATGAACAGCAGGGAGCAACTCACTGTGTTCCTTAGCTTGCAGAGCGCCCGATGGACCAGATCAAGAGGTCGAAAAGCATAGGCCTTCATGTTGTGCCATGGAATTTTGAGAGCATCACCCAGGGAGGAGGCTTGGAGCTCGTTCCTGGAGGCATACAGGGGAAGCTTCCCATTTACAGATGTCACAAAGAGGTCCACTTCTGGAGTGCCCCAACAGTGAAATATATCCGAGAGGATCTCCGTGCTCTGTTCCCACTCATAGCTGACAATTGCTCGTCAGCTGAGGGCATCTGCAGTGACATTCAGCTGACCCGGTATGTGTACTGCTCCCAGCCAGATACCATGCGGATACCATGCTGAATGGCCCATTCCCAGATCTGAAGGGCAAGATCCACCAGAGGAGGAGACCTGGTACCCGCCCCCGCTTGTTGATATAGAACATGGACACTGCATTGTCCGTGCGGACACGGATCACCTTGTTGATAATGCTTGGTTTGAACGCTTTCAGCGCCAGGAATATCATAGGAGCTCCATATAATTTATATGAAGCTGTCCGTCCTGTGGCGACCAAAGATCTGAAACCTGAAGATGATCCAGCGTCGCACCCCAACCCAGAAGGGAGGAATCCGTTGTGACCAGTGGTCGAAGTGTACGAAAAGAAGTAGTGGAACTATGTTCCCTACTGGCCTGCAACGCTCCCCACAGACACCATCGCTGCGCCACCTCCCATGCACAATAAACCTCCCAAAACAGTATCCCCACTAGGTTTGCCTTCTTTGTTTGCTGTCCTTTGGCGGGATTCTACGAAGAAGCCCTCCTTTGGCGTCTGGGTGTCTAGGTGGGCTGAATGTGAGGGAGGGGTTTAGTAAACCCCTGCACAGGGTCTCCTTGGAGACCCAAGTTGCACTTTGTGTCCATTGGCTGGGGTAGTTGGCCGGGCTGGACAACCCCCCTGCTGTGTGATTGACAGCCAGGCTGTGTCAATGGGGGATTTTCGCTTAAAAGGCAGGACTCTTGGGCTGGAAGTCAGAGTCACCACTGGAACTACAAGAGCCGAAGAGTAGCGGAAAGAAGACGGCTGCTGCAACTCCTGAGTCCCGGTGAAGCCCTGCTGCAGTC
Organism: Ambystoma mexicanum; assembly: GCF_040938575.1. Taxonomy (NCBI): domain Eukaryota; kingdom Metazoa; phylum Chordata; class Amphibia; order Caudata; family Ambystomatidae; genus Ambystoma; species Ambystoma mexicanum. The sequence goes on from NC_090939.1 coordinate 894,837,258, forward strand.
CTGAGCTATCTACCCTTCAACGACAGAGGATCCAGTCCGGAGTCTTCTTCCCTGGAGCCTGGGGCGATCAACCAGCTCACCTTTCTACAGCCAGAGAATCCTCCCCTGGGTCGAAATCGCTGCATGAAGCTGTAGTGGTCCGGATAGCCATCAGAAGAGCCCTCTCCTGTTTTAAAGGAGCACACCTTTTATTCACAGTTGCTTTGCTGCTGCTGGCCTCATCCCTGGGTAGTGCAGATCGCTCCAGACATCGTCCTCCTTGTCCCCACGACTGAAGCTTCAAGAACCATGAACCTGCAGGAACTACCAGGAACAACTGCCGAGGCACCAGCTTTCTTCATTCCAATAAGGTATTATTCCATTTGGTCGTGCTCTACGTCCAACCTTGAGGAATCGGGGTGAACCCTTTTCCTTACTGAAGGCTTGTCCTTTCATCCTTCCCTCTGATAAGTTTTGCCTCCCTTTGACAATATCCAAGTACTCCTGGCAACATTAATCTCAAACTGTTCTAATCGTGTGATCCTCGACAACAGAGCCCTGCTCCATTTGACACTAGCGCAGGCCTATTGACTTTATCGGCCTCTTAGAATACATCCTGTGATTCATGTGCCTTGACAAAAGTATTGCCTATGACTTTTATCACCTTTTCCTTGGTTTTTATTCAATGTGCTAAATGTGTTTTGACTACAGTTACAATTCTCCCCACGGGTACGCTTTTCTTTCGTAAAACCGAACTGTCATTACTGTCAAAAAGCGAGCGCTGCTTAACCCCCGGTAAAGTCTTTTGTTTCATAACACTGGTCTGTCAAATCCTAATATACTTACCTTGAATTGACCTGAACCAAAGGAATTGGTTGTGTGTAGTATATTTTAGAGTGTGGTTTTGTTTAATAGAAGTGAAGTGTTTTGTGAACAGATGATTTAAAAATAAATGTACTTCTATTTTTTAACCAGAAAACTTCAGTCAGTGTGTGTCACAGTAATTGTAGTCCTTTGTGTAATCCCTATTACTGCTCATTTGCTCTTGATATAAGTCTGGCTGCTCCGCTACTGCTCACACTATACTGTGTAATACAGGCTGTGTAGTACAGGCAGGGGTCTCCACAAACAGGTCAGAGGTCTTGACTTTAGCCTTGGCACAAGGAACCTCAGCAGAGCCGGTACTGTGTGGCCTAGGATGTTTCTGAGACATACTAATAACCAAATTAGCCTCTGAAAGAGGAATCTCAGCCACGCCGGTAACAGAGGAATTACGGTCAGCGACCTCACTCTGTGCCCCCTCAACCGAACCTGTATCCCCACTAGAGCGGGACTGATGAGGATCCCACCTCACGACAAGACCTTAACCGGCCTCTCAGTTCTGTCAGTCACCTTAGCCTGATAGAGGGATCTTGGACCAGAGTCCAGTAACCGATCCCTCATGAGGGGCCTCAAACCTTGGTTCGGTACAGAAACCCTCAATAGAGGCATCGGGCACGCCCTGGTGTCTTTATGGGAAGCTCCAGACAAGGAGACTTCAAAGCAAGCTCCGGTACCCACCGCCTCAGTAGAACTGGGCCGTTGAATAACCCCCAAAGGAGGGGCCTCAGTCTGCAATCCGGTGTGAGCAGGCCCCTTACGGAGGCCAACAGTGAAAACTCTGGTACTTTTCTTAGGCCTGGAAGGTACCTCAGGGGAAACCCCGGTAACAGAGCTTGTAAAGCTCCTCCTGGACTGGGAAGACCCCGGGAAGGAGTCCCCCGGTTGGGGTGCCCTAAAAACTAAAGAACTTACCGGGCGTCTTCTTCTCGTCGATGAAACTCTGAAAATGCGGAGAGGAACGCGCTGAAACACCTCCTCCCACCGATCCAGACGACGTTGAAGTGCCCAGACCGAAAGGGAATCACAGTAGAAGCACGAGTGACACCGGTGGTCCGGACCCAAACACTAAGCAAAGAGGATGGGGATCTGCCTTAGCGAAGCGTTGTTCGCAGGAAGAACAATTAGGAAAATCTAACCGAAACAGCATAGACTGATTACCACGTGACCGCTAAACCGGAGCAGGAGAGAAGGACACTGGAAGGAAAAAAATCTTCCGAAGATGCAAGTGCGTCCAGTCCCGAACGTGCAGAGAAAAGGACTGATGGGCGATGCGCTGGGCGGAGCCAAGGAGAGCAGGTACCCCACGTAAAAAGAGAGGAAGGACACATTTTTGAAAAATGTGATGCTTTTTACAAAGTGCTCTGGTCCCGTCCTACAGGATGGAGGAATGTCCCATAAGTATGGAGGAAAGGGGACGGGACGTAGGAGTAGGATTGCCATTGGTGATCAAGCTGAATGCACCAGACCGCAGGGAATTTAAGATCATGTCTAAGCTCCTTCCCTTTAAGTGCTTCAAAGAGCGTGTTGAAGTCTTTCCGGCGGAGAGTGACCTCTGCCGAGTAGTCGTTGAAAAGGCGTATTGGGCCATCTCTGATCTTCATCTGGCCAGCAGCTCTGTATGCCTTCAGGATGGCTACTTTATGTTGGAAATTCAGCAGTCGTAGCGTTATCACTCTGGGTCACTCTCCCGGCACTGGTTTGGGGATAGGAGCCCGGTGAATTCTCTCGATGACGTAGTCTCGGGGATCTTCGATGTGGACTACGTCCTGTAAAAAGTTGTACATGATAAACTAGAGGTCTGGGCCCTCACTGTTCTTAGACAGGCCGACCATTCTGAGGGTATTGCGCCTTGACCTATTTTCTTGGGCTTCTAGCTAGGCGCCCAGGCGTTGAACCTCCCGAATAACCCCATCTTGTTCTGATATGATATGGCATTTATAAACGCGCCTATACACAAGTTTTTCTGTCGCTGCGGTCCTGTGATTATCTTCCAGGGAGCTAATATGCTGTCCGTTGTCTGTAGTCCTCTCCGCCTCTGCGTTGAGTCTGGTTTGGACTTCCTGGAGGCCCCGTTTAATGTCTTGTACTGTTTTATGCGTCTCTAGGGTGCTTTGGCCAATGATTTTCATCTCTGCCAGTATTGCTTGGAGTTGAGCTGGGATATCCATTGTTGTCTTGTGGCGCGCCGAGGTGCATGGCACGGCGAAATTGTTAGTTGGGTAAGGCAATGTGGACGCTCTGTATGGAGGGGAGGTTGAATGTGCCGGTATCATATCATTAGGTCACCTGTAGATGCATCCCTCGTGGGCCCCCCCGCCTCTATCCCAGCTCGGGTTGGATCATAGGACGCAATGGAGAGGGTCCTCCTGGTCTGTTGGAATGCACTCGATGGGGCCACGTGCGATTATAGCAAAGTCACTGCCTGGGTGGGGGCGGGCGGCGTCAGAAATGTGCGCAAAGGTGATTCGCGGTCAATGCCTGTTGCAACAGGGCTGGGCTGGCATTGTGGTGTAGCCCCGTCCTCGGACCCCTAGCGTTACGGTCCCCACAGAGGCAGTTGAGGAGATCCCGCTCATGGGTGCCAACATGCATGCTGCCCACGCTCCTATCCAGATTGCTGGGGGTCCCCACGATCTTCAGGGCTGTCGGGCATCAGGGCCAGCTGTGATAGGCCTCCAATACACCTGTGCTGAAAAAGCCTGCTCCTCCTCCGCCGGGTATTCTGGAGGTTGATATTAATTTCACGGGAGGGGGGTTGGATCACTACCACGGCCCGGTCTGCATTGACCTGGAGATGGCGGCAAGCCAGGATGTTCTTGTCTGCGTGGGCTGCTGGCCCCCCAGCGGATCCAGATCCAGAAGTATATAGGCCTCTGTGCTAGTGATTGGGGGACATTTCCTCCATGGTGCTCGATTGCAGTGGGCCGGTCTCACAGGTTTATCTGCTGTTGTGCCGGGGTTGCAGCAGCTGGGAGGGAGGGTCTTGGGTAACGCTGGTTCTGGGGGAACTCTGCCGCTAGTGTCGGGCTCCCTGGACTGTAGGTCGGTGTCTTTGCCAGCTGCTCCTGCCAGCCAGTCCCAGACACCTGTATCGTGGTGCGCGTCCCTGCAGGGAGTCGGTCCCGGGCCCTCCAGCGTTGTCAGGTCCTGTGGGTCAGCCAACTACCATGCCTGTACGTGGGCACAGATGTTTCCAGGTCGCAGCGGTTCTTTGTAGAGCGCAGTTGCTTCGTGTGCACTCGGGACCATTTTGTCCGATTTCGGGACGGAACTCGGAGCGCAGTCGCAGCACCAGATGCAGGTCCTCTGATCCCTCAGTGCGTTGCTAGGGATTTCTCACTAAGTATGTGGCGCCTGAATTTACAGCCTCGCCAGAGCCTCAGCAGCCCGCGGCCATCTTGCTTGGGGTCTTGAGCGCCCCCCTCACCAGTAATGTTCTTTCTATGGATTCTTCTCCCAGATTCCTCATTTTTATAGCTAGCTATCAGCGTAGTGCCGCTCAACAGTGTCAATGACTCCTAGGATACAGCCTGCCATTCCTCCATCCGACAGTTTCATATAAAAAGATGCACTACACCCCATACCTCAGTTCCCCACTTCCCCCCACCCCCCTGGCCTCAGCCTGCGAGAGGAAACATGCAGTAATGAGGAAAAGCATAGAAACAAACAACTGCAAACAACAAATGTTTGCTTCTCTTATCCTTCTATATCTTGACCTTGGATACAAATCTACAAGAAGTAGGACCGTCTAGCCAGCCAACTGCTGCTGCCCAAAACATAGCACTGTGCACCTCGGGTCATCATACACAGAAACGTAATCGCAGAAATCGATTAAGACAATGGACTTCCAAGCGGGGTAGGCTGGGAGAGTGATGATGAATCTGTGGGAGAAGAATCCATAGAAAAAATATTATTGCAAGTAATATCGCCTTCAACGGAATACATTCTCCCACAGATTCCTCATCTTGACAGACACCTAAAGCAGTAGCAATGCTGGAAGAGGGCCAGAAGTCACACCAAAATGCCCTGGATGTCCGTCCTACCAAAGCGCGGGTCTGCCCCATGCGACAAGTCCAAGCTGTAATGCCCGGGAAACTTGTGAAGAGAAGACCATGTTGCTGTGCTACACATATCTCGAACTAGCGCTGCCCGTTGGAGAGCCAAGGAGCCCGCAACCCCTCTGCCGGCACCTCTTTACCCGCGATCTGGTAGCATTCAGAGATGCCCAGTACCATCCAGTGAGAGATTGTTTGGCAACTGCTCGCCCCAACCTGGATTGCGTAGATGCAACTAATAACTGAACTGGTCATCTTTCCTGAAAGTTCCCATTCTTGCCATGTAAAAACTCAGCAACCTCTTGGGATCCCAATCTGTGGCGTCTCACCTGGTCCTTGCAAGGAGGAGGGTAAAACAATGGCGGGTTGATGCTCTGGCCCAGACTAAATTCCGACACCACTTTTGGCAAAAATGTAGGACGCACTTTCAGGGAGACGTTTCTTTAAAACTTTTTAGGAAAGGGGCTCTACTAGAGAGAGTGCCTGCAATTCGCTGACCCTTTTTGCAGACAAGATTGCTGCCAAAAAAAGTCTTCAATGTGATGGGAGTCTGATGGGAGCTGAATGCAAAGTCTCAAACTGAGTCACCATAAGGAAGGTGGGAAACAAGTTCAGATCCCAATCGGGGACCACGAAAGGGAAAGGAGGGAAAGCATGAACTAGGCCCTTCAAAAAGTGGGCGACCACTGGAATGGTAAAGAAGAAACTTTGCTCTGGCGTCCTTTTAAACGGAGAAAGAACCACCAGATTCCCCTTTACCGTGCCCACTTGCAGGCCTGATTTGGCTACAGCCAATAAAGCTCCATCACTGGGAAGGTGGGACACGACATGGGGTACATCACTTTTGCCTTGCACCAATTCACAAACTTTCTCGATCTGCACGCGTAAAGAGACCTAGTGGATTATCTGCGTGCAGCCAACAGCACCTCTTTGTCAAAGTCCCGGGTCCTGTACCTCAGCCACTCGACAGCCAAGCATGCAGGTCGAGAGTGTCCGGGTGAAGTTGCCTTCTGAATGGGACAAGAGGTCCAGCCTCCAAGGAAGTCAGAGGAGTGGGCATTTAACCATTCCAGGAGATCCGGGTAACATCCTCCTCGCCCAGTCTGGGACAATAAAGATCAGGTGAGCTCTGAACCTCTGCAACCTCCCGAGAGCCGAAGAGATGACGTATGGGCAGGAACGCATAATGGAGATCGAAGATCCACTCCACTACCAAAGCATCCCCAAAACCCCCTGGGAGGAAATACCCTCGAGCATAACTGCTTACGTAGATCATAGGGACCTCTGGGCATAGCTCGTACTCATGGGAAACCGAGCTCTGCCTGCTCAGGGCATCTGCCAACCCATTCTCCAGCCCTGCCAGATGAAATGCAGAGGCTGAGTGTTTGTTCTCCGGCATCCAGAGCTATAGCTGCATTGCATCCCTACACAGGGGTAGTGATTTCAAGCCTCTGCGATTGTTGAGGTAGCGCATGGTCACTGTGTTGTCCGTTACACCAGGGCACGATTCCCCTGCAAAGTGAGCGCAAATGTCATTGCCAGTCTGACTGCTCGCAGCTCCAGCAGATTGATGTGGTAACCTTTCTCCTTCTGAGACCAATGGTTACTGATCTGGAGAGAGCCGCAATGATCTCCCCAGCCCTTCATCGAGCCATTCGTGACCACCTGTTCCTCCGGCCACATGGCCCAGAAATGTTCTCCCAACATGTTCATCCCGTCGTTCAACCAGGCCAGGTCGTTCACCACAGACCTCAACACCTGAAGCACATCAGACATCTCGCCGAAGTGATGCGATCACTGGCTCCTGAGAAGCCACTGAAGGGATCTCATCCGGAGTCTCGCCTGCGGCTCCAGGAGAATACAGGAAGCCATGAAGCCTAGCAAGCACAGGTAAGCTGATGCCTGGACAATGCTGGAGGTCTGGAAGAGATTGACCATGTGTGCCACTTTGGTGACTCTCTGCGGCAGGAAAAGCTTTCTGTTCCCGGGTGTCCAAGACTGCTCTGATGAACTGGCGCTTCTGCACTGGTGAGGTCAGTTCCAGGAGAAACCAAGTTGTGCAGTAGTGAACAGGTGTCCTCAAGATGGCTCTAAACCTGCTCCCGCAACCATGCTCGGATCAGCCAATTGTCCGGAAACTTGGAAAAAGCTGGCTCTCCTGAGGTGGGCCACCACTACTGCCATCAGCTTGGTAAAAAGCCTGGGGGTGGAGGTCAAGCCCAAGGGGAGCACTTTGAATTGGTAATGCGTGTCCCTGAAGAACCTTAGGAATCGCTTGTGCTTCCTGTGGATGGGCGCGTGAAAGTAGGCATTCTGAAAGTCCAGAAACAGCAGCCAGTCTTGGAACTGCAGAGCCTGTAGAATTTCCTTCAACCTTACCATCCTGAATTTGTCCTTCCTCAGGATTATAATCAGTTTGGTCCAGGATTGGACGGAGGCCACCCCCTTTCTTGGGAATCAAAGTATCGCGAGTAACAGCCCAATCCTATTTCCTCTGCTGGAACTGCCTCTACTGCTCCCTTCAAAAGATGTTCTTACAGCTCTTCCTGTAGCTCCTGTTCTGGCTGTTGGGGGAGGTCTGTCCGGTGATCTCTTCAAAAACTGGGGGCAGTTGCCCCATTCGAACAGTTGAAGGACCAAGGCATCTGAGGTAATCTCCTTCCATTTGCCCAGCAATCCAGAGACTCTACCTCCACCTCCAACTAGTGAACAATTAGACTTCAAAGAGGCTTCTGAGGTGCTGTGGAAGTCTATGCTACTGCAGCAGTCGACTGTCTCGACCCTACTCGAGCTCTACCTGGCTGTGGGAACCTGTGCTGCCTTGGTTTGAGCTGGGTCCCTTGCGCCTATCTGGGAAAGTTGGGAGTACCTCCTGTAACACCCGTCCTCTGGACCCAAAGGCAAAATTCTGCTGCGGGGGCTGCTGCTGCACCCGTATACCCAAAGATTTTACTGTGAGCTTAGAGTCCTTAAATCTTTCTAGGGACTGTTCAGCTTCAGGGCCAAAAAGATGCTCGCCATCGATGGTTAGGTCAAGCAATTTTGCTTGAAGATTCGGGGGAAAACCCTGAGCCCCTCAAATACGCAGACATGCGCAAGATTGTCGAAGTGCCCATAGCACGACAAGTACAGTCAGCCGCATCCAAACCTACTTGGAGCCATTGACAAGCCATTTCCTTGCCATCAGCCACTATTTCTAAGAAGCCAGTTTTAACCCCCCAGCCAACCCCCTCCACCCCTCTGTGAGGTGATCAGCTGCTTCTGAAATTGTACTGCAGAGGATATGGGAACATTTGGAGAAAGCAGCAGGAGGCATTGACTTTTTTCGACTGTTGGTGGGGAGGTTTGAGATTGACAGAGGGTCTGGACATAACAGTCATGGCTTGCACCACTAACCCCTCCGGGTTCAGGCGAGAAGTCAAAATGGAAGGTCACCTCTTGCCGGCATACAATTCTTCGTAAGCGGTGTCAACTAATGGTGTTGAGCACGGACGCTGCCACAAGGCGATGACTGGGTCTATTACTGCTATAGCCGCATTGAACGGCAAGGCACGTTCTGTTTGCGGCCCACAGTCGAGGATGTCTGAGGTCATACTGTGACACCAGCTTCGAGGGAGCACCTAGCTCTATGGCCATGACTACCTTCTCTTCCGCCTTGCGTGTTCGGGAGGGCGTATGGGTTCAACAGCCGGAATTCCCGACATTCGGGGATGTGGCCAGACCACTGGCATGGTGGAGGCCCTCCAACAGTTGAAGCAACCCAGCCTGATCCGTCATAAAATCTGGCAATAGACCCATGGCAGCGCCCTCCTTCCCCCCCCCGCTCCCCCCTCATCATCTCAAAACCATACAGTATCTTGTCGCCCTCCTCATCGAAAATCAACGGCATTAAGCCAAGTACACAGATAGAGTGTCCAGCACAAAACTGATCTCAAAGGGCCTCTGGTCGAGGGGCTTCTTGGCCCTAGGGGACAACTCACTGTTTCGGCGCAGGAGGAGGTTTCTCCTTAGAGGTCTTGCTCAAGGGCGTTCAACCCACCTTGGCTTCCTTCGTGCTGGACGGACCAGGTGCGGTTGGAGCCGTATCGACCTGCGGCATCAAGGCAGAAGCCGTACCAGCCAAGGCCATCTCAAAAACCTTGAGCAAATGGTTTTTAAAATCCCACTCCTCCCTAGACCCACCCTTCGCAGGGTACGATTTACCCATTCCGTCCAACAAGTCAGAATCGCATCTGCATTTTCTTGTGCGACGAGGATTGGTGCTATTTGCTACAGGAGTGCAAAAATGTTTTCGATTTCTTATGGCGACGTCCCTCTTGATGTTTCTTGGGAGTCGGCCCGTGCGTATCATGCTGCGTTGACCTTGGAAGCGACTTCGCCGGAGATTTAGACAGCTGTTAGGCAGAATCATATGCAGTACCCTTAGGGAACACTACATACAATTAAGACTACAAGTGATAGTACAATTAAGCCTTTGGTACAAGCCCGTACTACACAGTAAAGTGGTAGCGATGGCTGAGCAGCCAGACTGATCTCAAGAGCAAATGAGAAGTAATAGAGATTACACAAAGGACTACAATTACTGTGACTCAAACACTGACTCAATGTTTCTGGTTAAAAAATATAAGTACATTTATTTTTAAACCATCTGTTCACAAAACACTTCACTTCTATTAAATAAAACCACACACTAAATATACTACACACAATCAATCCCTCTTGTTCAGGTCAATTCAAGGTGAGTACATCAGAATTTGACAGGCCGGTGTTTCAAAACAAAGATGTTACCGTGGGTTAATACGCGATCACCTTTTGACAGTAATGACAGTTCAGTCTTACGAAAATAAAGCATGCCCGCGAGAAGAAATACACACTTAGCACATAGAATTAAAACAAGGGAATAGGAGATTAAAAACATAGGCAATACATTTATCAAGGCAATAGAATCAGGGGACGTTTTCTAAGAGGCAGATGAAAGTCAATAGGCCTGCGCCAGTGTCAAATGGAGCAGGGGCTCTGTTGTCGAGGATCACATGGTTATAATAGTTCACGATTAAAGTTTGCTAGGAGTACTGGATATTGTCAAAGGGAAGCAAAAGTTATAAGACGGAAGGAAGAAAGGACAAGCCTTCGGAAAGGAAAAGGGTTCACCCCGATTCCTCAAGGTCAGACGGAGAGAACGACCAAATGGACACAGTACCTTATTCGGATGAAGAAATCTGGTGCTACAGCAGTTGTTCCTGGTAGTTCCTGCAGACTCACAGTTCCTGAAGCTTCAGTTGTGGGGACAAGAAGGACACTGTTTGGAGCGATCTGCACTACCCAGGGATGAAGCCAGCAGCAGCAAAGCAACGATGAATAAAAGGTGCGCTCCTTAAAAACAGGAGAGGGCTCTCCTGATGGCTATCCGGACCACTATGGCTCTGTGTAGCTATTTCGACCCAGAAGAGGATTCTCTGGCTGTTGAAGGTGAGCTGGTTGATCCTACCAGGCTCAAGGGAAGAAGACTCCAGACTGGATCTTCTCTGTCGTCTAAGGGTAGATAGCTCAGGACTGCAGCAGGGCTTCACTGGGATCCAGGAGTTGCAGCAGCCATCTTCTTCTCCGCTTCTCTTCGGTTCTTGTAGTTCCAGTGGCGACTGACTTCCAACCCAAGAGTCCTGCCTTTTATGCCAAAATCCCCCATTCACACATCCTGGCTGTCAATCACACAGCAGGGGGGTTGTCCAGCCCGGACAACCACCCCAGCCAATGGACACAAAGTGCAACTTGGGTCTCCAAGGAGACCCTGTGCAGGGGGGTTACTAAACCCCTCCCTCACATTCAGCCCACCTAGACACCCAGACGCCAAAAGGAGGGCCTTCTGTGCAGAAGCCCTTCAAGAGACGGCGAACAAAGAAACCAAACCTGGTTTGTCGCGAAAAGCAAACAACAAGAAAGACCTTTCCAACACGAAATGGCGAAAAAACACGCTAGGACCCACGATAAAACCGATATGGGGTAGCAGGTTTTATGTTCGAGTCTGTCACCACAGCCAGAACATTAACATGGGAATCCGCGTAAAAATGATAGTTACCACTGCCACCAGCCATGTCGAGTCGGGAAGGGGGACACAAAGTGTCCCTTGAGTTACAGAAGGACAGGGGAAAGATATTCCCCTCCAGTACTCCATTGTAAGATGGTTTGTACTGGATCTGTATTTTAAAAGACCGTAAAGCCAATGGGGACTTTACATGTTTCTGGAGGACAGTAGTCATCCCCAGAAATGGAGTTCACACATGAAGTCTAAAAGACATCCCTGTGTCACTGCACTAAAGGTGCAGTGTGACACACAAGTAAAAAGATGATGCCTAGGGAGTTGGTGACACTCTAGCCCATGAGAACAAAAAAGTACAACACACAAAAAATACACTTTAAGAGTGGGAAGAAGGCTCACACTCTTAACAGGTGGAAAAAATAAACCCCAGAAATCCAGCAAAGCTGCTGAGGGACTCACTAGGTAAGGGAAATTAGCCATAAATGAGAATTCGCCCTAACAGCGGTCTGTCGAGCGCCAATTTTGCAGAGCGTTCCAGTCACTGCCTTCAAGTTCATCACCAGACAAGAACCAGATTGCTCCGTATCATGCCCTACACCAAGACACCAAACACAGATTGTGTGTGGGTACAGGATCCATGAGGGACATTTTGAAGTTGCAGTCCTTGCAGTGTTTAAACCCTGATGATTTAGGCCCCGACATGATGACGCAGTATCAAATAGCAGAATCGATCAAGCTTGTTCCTAATAGTGTGCCGAGCATGCGGAAAAAAGGAACTGAGGTATGGGGGCATAGTACATTCTTTTGTAGGATGCCTGACGTCACGTTCAATCTAGGAATGGCTGGCGCAACCATATATGAGGGAGTCAGATGACTATATCGAGCAGCACTATGCCCCCAGTTGAAAACATTTGAGCAGCTGATGCTGCATCGCTATCTCTCAAGATGAGAAATCTGTGGGAGAATGCAATCCATTGAAGCACCCAGCAGAAGGAAGTATGCAGGTATCCAGTGAAAATGCACAGTCCGAGTCAGAGGCCACGCAATATGCTGGTGCTACAGCGTAACTGCTATGCAAGTGCCACATGCTGCAGAAATTAGTGAGAATGAAATGGTACTGAATGGAAGTAACAGAAAGAACTAACTTGATGTTACACAGCAATTTCCACGTAGACCCAGTGCAAATTCTACTGTACCTGCACGAGAGGCCAAAAAACCCAGAGAGACAGCTGGCTTTGGTTTGTGAGGGCTATGATGGTCCGCGATGTAGAAGACTTGAAACTTTGGAAGTATGACTCACAGCTATCTATCTGCGTTCTTGTATTGCGCCACTAACCCAGAGACCTCAGGGCACTTGTGGCTGAGATGAGTTTGGATGCACTGATTTAGCAGTCCAGGACAGAAAAAGTATGATATGTGAAGGATGGAAGTCTGGATGAGTAGGAGTCAATCCGGAGCCTGTTTAATGATGTGTACAACTGAGTGGGTTATGGAGGACCCATGGGAGGCTGGTGCCAACCCAAGTATAGCAAATTGAACTGGTCTTGGTGTGAACAACCTCTGTGCCCCTCTTATGTATCTGCGGCCTCCCCTCTAACCCACACACCAATGAGTGTTAAGCCTAGGAAGGCTATCGAGAAGTGTCACGTTTGGAATGACTAACTGCACATTATTTCTTTGCATATGCACTTTGTATTCAAAGTATCAAATTATTAAATTATTAAAACAAAGTTTCCACAGCAAGTAAACACCTCATAGCTAAACAAATCAAAACAGGACCACATTGATTAAAGTGCATCTTTCAAAAGGGGTGAGGGTTCTGCATCGAAGTACACTACACATCCTCCTCTTGTATAAATATTTGCTTTGTTCGCATGTATCTTTGTATCATTTAATGTATGCTAGACAATAATCACGATAGTCACCTACTATGCTTGCTATCTATGATCTGATGTCGACACGTGCATGTCCACCATACCTGCTTTGATCCTCAACTTTTGTAACTTTGAGGAAATTGCTTAATTATGTTCCGCAACCTTTGTATTAAGCTGTACGTATTCTTATCACCTGTGCCCCGATACCCTCGGGTCCAGCGCACACAATAAATAAACAAACACTATACCTCAGACAGAATAGCACTAAGCGCAATACATCTTCAAAGTACCAAATTGGGAGGCAAATGCCTGAACCTCTTGCTCCGTGCCTTTTAGCCTCCCCCTCCAAAGCCACAAAGCAAGCCTTCATGAAAGTTAAAATCATAACCGCCACCTTGTCAACCCTACCATGGAAGGATAAAATCACCCACAATATACTGATAAAGGACTTGGAGTCAAAGTTTTTTTTTTTTAAAGCCTCTATTCACTTTTAACAACCCAATAACAACCATACATGCAGTCGGCGGGTGCATCATACAGCATATTATAGCAACTTGGGGTCTTGCGCTTAGCCAGGTTAGCATTATTCTGTGTGGGTACCAGGGGTACATTCCGTTAGAAGGATGGCATGCTCTGGTCCATCTGTTCCCGGCAGGCCATGGGTCGCATATGTGTTGCACATCTGTCTGTGTCCAGTTAATTGTCATTCGTCTTTGTTATTTGCTAGGGCCTTTCAGGTCAAGCTCTGCCGAGGAGGCAAGCATCATCTGTACCAGTGTGTTCCATGCATGCCTCTTTGTAACGCTCTGTGCCATACGGTCGACTCGGCCAGTCACCATCTTGTGAGGTCTGCCCACCATGCTTCGATCTATGGCCCAGTTTTTGATTTCCAATGTTTCGCCAGGATACACATTAGGCCCTTCATTTTGGCCAAGTGTGTCAGCTGTCTATTGCCTCTTGGAAATAGTCCCAGTAAGTAAGATTCTGGAAACCAAGCATGCAACTGGATGCCCCCCGCTGCAGCTCTCATTTTAATCTTCTCCCCGAATTTCGCAATCACTGGGCAGAGCCATAAAATGTGCAGAATGTTTGGATCCTCTGTGGCACACCTAGGGCACGCCCGTCTCGCCTTGCCTCCCATCTTGGATAGTCTGTCCGTAGGTAGAGAGGCTCTCTGTGTTACATACAGTTGCATTAGTTTGAATCTGCCATTCCTGGAGACGTTTTTTTAATGTACAGCAGGGCTCTTTCCCATTCCGCATCCATTAATGCCCTTCCCAGTTCGGTTTCCCATTTGTTGTGTGCGGCCAATACTGCATTGTCACGATTATGCGGGAGCAGTTCATACAATCTGGACACAGTGTCCACCTTCCGCCACGTCAAACCATGCATCGAGCACTATGTTAGTGCCTTTGTAACCCGAGTCATCTTTTGTCTTCAAAATACTTTTGAATAGCAGGAATTGGCCTTTATGTATAATCATTCTCTTCCATTAGGCTGAGTAATTCAATCCACTGACCCTCCTTCCCTACTTGGGCTATTCCTTTTGCTTCCCAGTGTCTCCGATATGCTCTAAGCGTTTCCGGTTGGTTATCAGTGAGTCCCGCTAGGGGAATATATGTAGAGCAATGGTCTGGGGCTTTTAGAATCTTCCATGCCTTTTCGCCATAGGGTTATGGCCAGTGTAATGAGTAGGGGGGTTTCTGGTGCGGATCTTATTCATCTGTATACCACCCAACAACTTCACTTTCCTCTACCCGGAAAGCAGTATAAAGAAGCTCCATCACTTATGCCTATTCTTCCCTTCAGCCACAATGGGAACTTCCCATCCGCTCGCCACCGACTTTTCACCCCCGACTAGGCACCAGTCAGAAGTGTAGTCCGTGGGACAACTCTCATGCGACTGTCACTACCAAATTCAGGCCTCTGCAGAGTGTTCCTTCTGGTTTACTGGCACACTTAAAAACTATAGATGTCACACCAAAAAAGTACCTCTGCTACATAGGAAGCACCACTGCTCTAGTCTGTCCATCACACACGGCACCATAGCAGAAACATAGGGAGGCCTCAAATCCTTCCGGGGCTGGCCATTTGCACAATGCCGCCATGTTCGGAACATTCTCCATGCAGGCCCTCTGAGTGCAGCTCACGGTCATATGCGCCTGGGGAAAAAGTGGGATCCCACCCTAAGAATTGTGACCAGAGAAACACGAGCCACTTGTGCCTCCCTATTTCGCACACTGCAGACATCCCGGAGTAGATGAGATAAGGCCCCCATGGTTCCTCAATTATATGGCGAAGGTAAATCACAAACTTCTTGGTGTTGACCAGTTACCATATCACAAAGATCCAAGCTAAAGGTTCGAAGTGAATATTAAAGTGTAGAATTTAGGTTGGCAAGTTTGGTGTTTAACAAGGCAAAATAGGGTGCTAGTTGAGGGGCCCCTCTAACAGCGGGCTCTCAACGTGAGAATGGGACTTCCCAACAAAAATAAATCACACATGATCTCTGTTAAAGTCTGTGCTCTCCACGAGAACAATGCAAAAGTTAAGCTCTTTCTTGTGATAAAAACATTGAGAATTAGGCGGGTTGATCAATATAAACACCAGCTAATCCATTTCATTAACTAAAAGTAAATCCTGTCCAGTACATTTACCATCAAGCCAAAATATGAATTAATGATGATCCAACTGATACAGTCATGAGTGTGCGCACTCAAAGCTCCCAGAAATACACCACACTATTAACTAAAGTTAATAGTCCAGGGACCAAAAATTCCATGCAAATGATGGGGACCGGATTGCTGAATTTCAGGTCCTTGTTCTGGTGTCAGCAAAAAGCCTCAGTGCCACTCCAGCTAGGTAAATATGTCTGCCCTTCCACACCAGACAATTAGCTGCAAGTTAAAATGGTACCTATGCCCGCCTTCATTCTGAGTCGAGGAAAATTCACTGGCTTAACTGACTCGAAAGAAAACCCCCTCTGTGTTTAGTATTAGTGTCGCCTCCACCCAGAGGAGCAATGTAGAGGCGCTTGCCCCACAAAGCCCTGGAGAAGTGTGCAGGGCGCAATGTGGAATGGGGTCCACAATCGACTTGGTGCAGCGGTCATGACTCTCACCAAGGATCCAGTATGAATGGAACCCGCACATTAATCAAGGCAGCCATGCACAGTGACAAGGGTGCTCACCTCAGGCCCAGATACTTCAAAATATCTGTCAAATTGCTGGAGCAGTTGGGATTCGAAGAGCGAGCCATTCTCAAATACACCACAGGTCGGTAAGTCTGTCGCTGGCTAGCCAGACCATTGCCAGTCCTCAATCTCATACCTCCTGGACTTCTGCAATGGGGCCCAACGATGGAGTCTTTTCCTGGTGAGCTTGGGGTAGCTGCCTCACACGTTGCCCCATTTTTCTTCCATCTCCAGCTCACAGGGGATTGGCTCTGGGGCAAGGCAGCGGAGGACTCACCTGCTGCATTAGGTTGAGGGATGCCTTCCAGATAAGTCTGGGTTGGTGGTCCCTCCACATTGAGCACTAGCAACTGGGCATTAAGGAGACCCGCCACTGCCCACTTTCCAACAAGTACATGGGGACACAAACTTGCCTCTGGAGGTGGAAGCCCCACAGCTCTGTGTTCACCTTCCTCCAGCTATGTACAACCAGCACCAGCTGCAGCCTACAAGGGGATCGTCCCACCTTTCTCCCCACGATTGGTTGTCCTCACCGCCCAGAGGCTGCACAGGACTTTGGGTCTGGACCTGTTACACAGCAGGGCTAATAACCGCAGCAGCTCTTTGCTCTCCCTACCGAGCCACAAACAGCATGAGGCACAAAATGCAAAGAACCCCAAAGTCTGCTTTAATCAAACTTGCTCCAATGTTTGCAAGGCTCAGACCAAGCACTCCCAGACACCAGCTCCTGCGCATGCTTGAACATCAGCCTTGCTACCAGAGCTGGTTGCGGTGCGGGTAGACTTTGCACTAGCAAGCAGAGGGGACATGCACGAGATGCTCCAATACCAACTAGCAGGGAATCTCAAGGCATCTCTGCTGCAGACAAGATCTCAGCAAGTCCAATACCCATCTGAATGTCTAATCAATTAAAAAAAGCCTGAGGAAACCACAGTCTTCATTTATGAACAAGTTGATCAAAAGTCAGAACAGTACGAAGGGACAGACGCCTAAAACAATCCAGCACCACAGAAACTAGAAATTGTTCAAAACCTAATATCTGCATCACAGCAGAAATCTCCAATGCGGACTACAAGCAATACACTCACTCTAGAAGGACATTCTAGGGGAGGAAGATGCTCTGGACCTCATCTTGAATGACACCCACCACATGTTCTTGATATTCAGCAACAGAAGGGTTTCACACCAGTTGTCATAAGAACAGTCCATTAATTCCAGGCAAAATAAAGATGTTGGGACAGCATAAGATTCTTCAGAGGATCACAACTATGTTTGGGGTAAAGTAGTGTTAGACAAGCTCCTGTAGGATCTAGATCAAAAGCCAAACAAAACAAAACACTGATATTACTCTAGGAAAAGTGGATAGATCGGAGGCTTAACTTAAAGGGCCCATTCTAACAAAATACAAAGTGTCAAGAAGTCCAATGTCCAGTTACTAAACTAGAAAATCACTAATTTTCATGGTAGTTTCGAGTAGCTCAGCACGCTTCTGTTATGGTCTTCTCAGATGATCCAGACATCATGTAGCCTTATGGGATGCTGTAGCTTTCAACCCAGTCCCATTCCACGCATGGCACTGTGGAGTCCGGAGTACTTGTTAAATTACCTACACTCATTACATAAATGCCCACCCTTGCCTTTTTCGGGTTTCTTCCAAGCGGAATAGTTGCGACACCTGAACGCCCTTTCCTTCCTTGCTCAAACTTATTCTCCTGGGAGCTGGGCAGCTGCCATATCCTTAGTAGGGCACCAGAGGAAGGATTGGGGAGCCTCTAGGGAATCAACCATTAACCATTTTAAGTGGTCACATTGCTTCGCTCACTGCTCCCTGACCCCAAGCATTCCACAGCTCCCCTCAGTGGGCAATCTGCAGCTGACAACCAAATACCATTGGGATACTTATTCAGACTAGTCTTCTTGCTTGTAAATGCCATGTATCCATGTTCTACCTTGAAAGCAGCAGCAAAGCTGAGTATTAATTTCTCAAAGGCATAATCATCAGAACTCTTCTCTCAATGGGAATGGTCATGACAGGGCATGAGATGGACTGTCATATGAAGTATCAACGTCACTCAATAGCCCTGTAAAAACAGAGCATGGACTCAAATCCTGCATGAACTTCTGGCTGTTATTACATTACTCTGATCTTCCAAGATAGGCATGTAAGATTCAAACCTACAATGTACCCCCTCCTATACTTGGGACACAAAAGAAAAGTTAATGACAACTAAATATTTACCACTACAATGAGACCATGCCAAATCATACTGGAATCCTTGTCTATCCAAATGGACCGCCTAACACGAGCTTCCCACAATCAGGTAGACCCCAAGATACTACCATTAATGTGATGAACCTGTTCACAGTTCTGGAATAAGGAATGGCTAACTGGAAATAAGCCTATTTAAATAAACACATTTAAACAGTTTAGCTGAGAGTATCTTGATGAAACTCATGGAACTGGGGCGCAGATATAACCCTATTGCAGGAGGCCTGCTTCTTTCAGAAAAATCAGCATAGGCGGAGATCTAAAAACATACCTGCACCAACTTTCTGCCTCACTTCTGAAAAAGAAACGGTGGGGGAGGATGTCCATTCTTGTGAACAACAATTGGCAGTTCAATAAAAGCCTCTGACCTGGAAGGCCCAAGGCAGGTTCTGGGGTGTAACGATTCTGCTGGGTGAAAGAATGTTAACTATTTCTTTGGTTTATGGACTTTGATGAACTCCCATGCCCGATTCTGGATTCTTCGGGGAGTGGTTGACCAAAGGAGCTGGGTGTCTCCACAAGCCTGCAGATAATGTAAGGATTGGGATGAAGCAGGGGTGGCTGGCCTATTGGGGCAGCATATGCGTTGCCACACCTATTTTTCAAATGACTAAATAGTATTGGACTAATTTACTGATTGGATAAGGTACTGTTTAAAAGAACATGAGATTTACGCATTTCATTTTCATTCATGCAGCAGAATAAATTAGAGCTAGAGCCTGTGTGTCTGACTGACACATTACGGCTTGCTGCACAGTGGGGGAGTGCTCTAATGAGCTATCCCCACAATACAGGCACATTGCAGTTTGAGCCCAGCCAGACATCAAAAGGTCTCCAAGCTGTTAAAATTGAAACACCCCCAAGGCAAGGATTGCAGACTTGCCCCCCACCCCACCTACTCCGGTCTCTCATACAGGCTAGGGTGGGGTTACAATTTGCTAACCCCAACCCAGCTTCTGTTTGAGGCAGGAAAGGGGACAGAGTCAAGTGATGCTGGCATGATGTCACAAGTTGAGGGAGGCCTGGGGCAGGCTCTTGCTTTTCTCCAGTCCATGCCTCCACCCTTCCTCAGCCCGTGACTTTGCTGTGTTCAGCAGAAGCTAGGCTCTTGGATGAAGACATCCAACCCACTATACATGCAAAGCCTGCAGGTTTCGGAGGACAACAATCCTAATTACTGGTAAGTGTTAATAACAGAGCTTGCTCCGTTCTGGTATGCCATTCTTAATTATGTAAATGCGTACATGATATAAAAATACAATAACTTGCACGCAGTCACATAATTTGATCTTTTAAAAGCAACAAGGTCCAATTGTGTGACTGCAAGGTCAGGTGCACTGTGCACTCACATAATGGCCACCTACCAGTCACTAATTCGGCCTTTTAAAAGCACCACTGGTCTGCCATCCAGAGTACTTTTCTTCAGTCAAGAAAAGTACCCTGGAACGTTCTTGCTTTAAAAGATCAAATTCTGAGTGTTTGTGCAAGATCTACATTTTATTGTGAGATCTTTCATGCAGTCACATAATGTAAGCTTTGAGTTATTTAAGAATAGCACCAGTAAATACAAAGAAATACTTGTGCTCCTTTTAAAAAGTTAAATTATGTGACTGCAAGGTCCAATGTGCACCGCACAGTAACATTATGACCTTTTAAAAGCAGCACCGGACCGCCATCTGGAATACTTTTCTTCCAAATATCACAGAACCGATGCTGTTTTGAAAGATCAAATTATGTGACCGCGAGATCTAAGGATCAGTTGATTTGGTCACCTAACTAAATGACCGATCTTAGGCAACCTATAAAAAAGCGAAAATCCACATTGCGGTCACGGAGCAGTCGTTCTAAATCGATCTTTTAAGTAGTAGTTGTTTTTTAAACGACTACTTCACTTAGGACCGTGGATTTACATCACACTCACACAAGATGTAAATGCACTTCACATTTCATCACGTAGTCACATAATTATACCTTTTAAGGAGATTCATGGACCAATAGCAGCTGTTGAAATGCAGTCTAGTAAGATACTGCACATTTGTGAAAGGGATCTAACATTTTGAAATGGAATGATTTGCTGAATGGAATTTTTTGACTGGCATGAGGCAAATGAAAATGCTGTCCTGTGAAATATGGACATTAGGTTTTTCTAATAAACTGAAAATTGCATTGAAGAACAAGTTAGTTACCAATTGGTAACTTTCTTTCCACTGGATGTTCCCCCAACGTATTCCTCATCTTTGACATGTAATGTCCACAGCGCGGCTGCTTCGGAAATCTTTCGGCAGATGGGTCCCTGCGTCGATGGCGTCTGGTCGATGTCCCTCTAAGGCCTCTATCAAGGGTGACTTCATTGGATGTTATAAGTAGCACACACAGCGCCCGTAGCCTCAGTTCATGTTTTTCCCCTTCTCTTTGTGTAGCCGATGTGCCCGTAATACAGCTCTGACTGTACACAGCCTTGTTGGAACGAAAGCTGTACTGGCATGGGAAATTCTTCAGAGGGGAAGGCTGGGAGGTCGATGAGGAAAACGTTGGAGGAGCATCCAGTCGAAAGAACGTTACCAGTTGGTAAGTAATTTGTTCTTCGAATGGATTGTGTCCTCCAACGTATTCCTCATCTTTGACAGACTCCCAAAGCAGTATCCCTGATTGGAGGAGGGAGAAGAATTTAGACATACCCAATTAAATGGCAGAGTAAAGTACAGCCTTACCAAAGGCAACGTCCTGAACATGGGAAGTATCCAGGTAATAATGCTTAACAAACGTGTGTATGGAAGACCATGTTGCAGCATCACAGATGTTCTTTACACAGACACCTCTGCAGGGCCATTGATGTAGCCATGCCTCTGGTGGGATGAGCCTGCAAGCCCTCGGGAGGGTCTTTGCCAGCCAATCTATAGCATTCAGAAATAGTGAGGATGAACCACCTAGACAAGGTCTGTTTAGAAACCGCCTGGCCTAATCTATGTCCAGTATAACCCACAAAGAGCTGGCTGTCCACTCTGATTTTAGACATTCTGGAAAGATAAAAGCTTAACGCTCTTCTCTGGTCCAACCTATGCAGCCTGTTTCTTCCTTACTAGGATGCAGAGGAGATAGTAGGCGGGTAGCAAAACCATCTGACTTAAGTGAAAGTCAGAAACTACCTTAGGCAGGCAGGAAGGACAGACTAACGATAACCCTGTCCTTGTGGAACATAGTAAAGGGAGGCTTAGAAGAAAGTGCCTGCAACTCGCTCACTCTACGAGCAGATGTTATCGCAACCAATTAAATAGTCTTAAAAGTCAACAACCTCAATGGACAGGAGTGCAAAGGTTCAAATGGAGCACTCTTCAAACTTTAAGACCAAGTTAAGGTCCCAGACCAGCACCTGAAAAGGCAAAGGCGGGAACACATTTGTGAGCCCTTTTAGAAACTGAGTGATGAGCAAAATCTTAAAATAAGAGCATTCCTCGGATGAGTGCCTAAATATGGAGAGCGCTGCTAGGTAACCTTTAATGGTTGCCACCTGAAGATCCCTGTGGGCTAAAGAAAGCAAGAAGGAGAGAACCTCCAGAATTGAACGCTGAAAAGGATCAACATTCTTATCGCTGCACCAGTCACAAAACTTACAGCAACGGTACAGGGACTTTGTTGCTGGACACCTGGCCGAAAGCAACACCATCACATCATCCGGGAGATGCCAATCCTTATATCTCAAACTTTCAGAAACCATGCGTGAAGGTTGAGAGTCTTGACCTCTGGATGGGGAACCCGACCTTCCTCTTGCGAGAGAAGATGAATTGGAGGTCAGATGGACATGTCTAGAAGGTTAGGGTACCACACTCTCAAGGCCCAATCCAGAGCAATGAGGATCATGCGGGACCCAAACCTTCGTAACCTTTTGAGAACTTTATAATGGGGATCAGAGGAAACACGTACAGAAGCAGGAATAACCAATCCACGTCGAATGTGTCGCCTAGAGCTCCTCTCGGAAGAAATTCCCTTGAGCAGTACATCTCGCACTTCCGGTTGGCACTGGCTGCGAAGAGGTCCACCTGCGGAGTTCCCCAAAGGGTGAAGATCTCTTGAAGGACTTCTGAGCTAGTTCCCACTTGTGGGAGACTGCGCCCTGCCTGCTCAGAGCGTCCACCACCGTGTTCTCTCTGGTCAGATGAACTGCCACTAGGGAGATAACTTCTTGAATTGCCCAGAACCAGAGCTGCATTGCCTCCCTGCACAGCAGTAGTGACCCTACACCTCTCTTGTTGAGGTAATGCATGGGCATCATGTTGTCCGTCACCATCAGGACATTCTTCTCCCGTACAGATGGCAGGAAAGCCTACACTGATAGCCTGATTGCTCTAAACTCCAAAAAATGGATGTGTATTCGATGGAGTCCAACGACCGCTGATGGTCAGATCATTGACGTGAGCTCCCCACCCTGTGAGGGAAGCGTCCGTCACTACAGTCATCTCTGGCCACGGCTGCCAAACAGGTTCTCCCTTCATGAGACTTTCCTTGCAGGCCCACCACAGAAGATTCTGTGAGACCCTGACTGGAATCTAAAGGAGATCAGACATCTTGCCCGAGAATTGGGACCAGTGTGTCCGAAGAGCCCATTGAAGGGATCTCATTCGCAGGCGGGCCTCTGGCACCAGAATAATTCAGGATGCCATGAGGCTGAGCAACCTTAAGAATTCGAAAGCCGTAAGACTATGGGCATGTTGAAATTTGGTTACCATCTGGAGAATGTTTAGAGCCCTCACCTTGGGTGGGGAGCAGTTCACCAAGGATGAGTCCAACACAGCCCCGATGTACTGGAGCTGTTGGGAAGGTGTTATATGTGACTTCTTCAAATTGAGGGAGAAGCCCAGTTTGTCAAGGGAGTGGCAGGTGACGTGGAGATGATCCAAGGATTGCTCAGAGAACGCGCCCTGATCAGCCACTCTCCAGGTAGGGGTAGACTTGAATCCCCCCACCCCCTCTGCTGAGATGCGCTGCCACCACCACCATGAGCTTGGTGAAGACCCTCGGGCACAGTTCAACCCGAATGGCAGGACCCGAAACTGATAGTGCCAGCCGCCAACTGCGAATCGCAGGAATTTCCTGTGCTTGAGATGGATCGGCACATGAAAATAAGCATCCTGCAGGTCCATTAACACCAACCAATCCAGAAGTTGGAGGGCCTGAAGGATCTGAGAAAGAGTGACCATCTTAAATGTATCCTTCCTGAGGAAGATGGGTCTCAGTCCCCCGTCCTTTTTGGGAATAAAAAAAAATACAGGGTATACCAACCCTTGTTCTTCGCTGCCACAGGCACTGGTTATATAGCGCCTTTCTCTAGCAGGGACAATATCCCCTGCACAGGGAGCGGATCCGGACTCCTCAAAGAGTGCTTCCCTGGTGGATTGTCGAGAAGCCGGCGCATAAAAGGTAGGCAGTAGCCGTGGGCTATTGTTTCCAGAGCCCAGGCATCCAAAGTAATGGCTCGTCACTCTTCCAGATGCTGAGAACCTGCCACCTGCCGGCGAGCAGTGATTCAAGGCCTCAGGGTGGTTTTGAAGCAGCTGCTGCAGGACCTGAAGGCAAAGAGGCTGCTGCTTGAGCGGGCTTGGCACCTCTACCTCGTCCACTACGAGGAAACCTATGCTGGCCCCTTTGACTGGCCATTCCTCTTCCCCCTTCCAAATGAGGAGTAGAAAGGAAAAGATTTACCCCTCCACTGTTGCCCGCCAAGACGAAAAGCCTGAGGTTGCCCAACAGCAGCGCCCAAAGACTTGGCAGCTGCCTTCGAGGTCTGAAACTTCAAGGCTCTTGTCTACAGAAGGAAACCCGTCAAAGGGCATGTTCAGAAGTCGATCCTGCACATCCGGGGCAAAACCCAACTTAAGCAACCAGGCAAACCTGCGCATCACGGTGCTCGTAGCCATGGACCTTCTGACACTATCCAACCCAGACTGAAGGGATTCACACATGGCTGTCTTGCCATCCTGAATAGCAAGAAAGCCATCCCTTTCTTCCCCTTCGGGAATGTGCTCTGCTGCCAACGAAATGCAATTCCACAGAGTGTGCGAAAATGTTGCCAAGGCACAAGTGGAGTTAGCTGACTTCAAGCCATACTCCAAGCTGAAAAACCTTGTGTGCCATCCATCCACACGCCCATCGACCCCATCAGGAGGGATGCTAGGGTACGCCGCCTGTTTCGCGGAAGCTGTGGCTACCTGGACCAAACTCTCTGGAGTGCGGTGAGTGGACAGGTAGCCGGGTCACTACAAGATGAGTGGTATTTCTTCGTCAGAGACCTGTTAACCCCTGGATAAGTATCCGGGCCGTCCCAATTCACAGCAACCTCTTTTGCGGAGCCATATGAAATGGCAACCCAGGGTCGGTAGGCGGACCCTGATCTAAAATGCCCGTAAAATAATCCTGATCAAACTGCACAGGCGGTCTGGACCAGACCAAATACTCCACTACTCTCGACATAAGTCTATATGAGGAGTCAGCATGCTCCCTTGGGTCCGGTTTGCCGAACTCCAGCTCAGGAGAAGTGTTAATACCACTGGCATTGTGCCAAGTGTCACAAAGATCCTCCATCCAACTCTACTCTGAAATGAGACCGTCAGGTAACATTAGGGGTCCCAAACTGGACACCAAAGGGGCATCTTCCTCATCTGATCTTTCCATCTCCTCACAAATGGAAGTGAGGGTCTTAAAGAAATCCTTATGCAGAGGAGTATACCTTTTCTCAGCCACAGTCTTCAAAGAATTAGCAAATGCCTTCCATGGAGGGCCCACTGTCACAGGGACCTGCACCGGCAAAAGAGGCACGTACGGCCCCGACGGCACTGCAGGCTCAGACAGCATCGGAGTCAACAACAGCGTCAACATCGAGGGCCCGACCAGGGTTGAAGACCCGATAGACACACTCAACGGGCATGGCGTCGATGCCTTTGATGGCCTCGAGGAGTTCGAAGGCTTCGCCTGTGACGAACACCTTGACCTGGCACATCTCACGTGACCTTTCGATGCCTTGCGCGAACAGGGCCTCGAAGGCTCCCGGTGTTTATCACGCCATTTATCCGGGCTCGAGGGCACACTAGTGTCCGGCTGAGACCGTTCCGCCCTCGCCTTCTGACGAAGCCGGCAAGGAGCTGTGCCCTGTTTATGAAATATTTTCATCATCTCCACCCGGAAAGCATCCCACTCCGCTGGGGTTGGCGATTTGGACGGGCATACCACCCTTTTCGGGAAGGCGTCCGACGAAGACAACGAGGAAGGAGACCGATGGTGCCGCTTCATTGAAAGACTCAACGAGGACGAGTGGCGCAAACCACTCCTAGACCGTGACCGCTCGGACTTCTTCCTCTGAGGAGAGAACCTGCTCGACTCATCGGTCGAAGGTCCAGCAGAGCGGGACTTATGGGGCTTGGACACCATGAGTTTCCCCTTTCGTTACCCGCAAGGCCTTTCCAGTCCTCGACTGGCACTTGGAACAAAGCTGATGTGGATCCGTGACAGACATCTTGGAGCCGCAGTCCTGACATTTCTTGAAGCCGGACCGCGGGGGCGTCGGGGCAGAAGATGAAAACATTCGGTAACTTCAACAATAACCACGAGGCGCGCCGGGCCCGTGCATGCTACTTATAACATCCAATGACGTCCCCCTCGACAGAGGCCTTCGAGGGACATCGACCCGACGCCATCGACGCAGGGTGCCCTCTGCCAAAAAAATGTCCGAAGCAGCCGAGCTGTGGACATTACATGTCAAAGGTGAGGTATACATTGGAGGATATAATCCATTCGAAAGGGCAACTTATGTGAGCACAACAATATAACTGTTTTTAACTATGGAAAGCATTGAGATTTGTTTTCTGACATGCTGTACTGTGCAAATGCAAAGCAAACAAATCCGTTATGAGCCAATATGATTCCAGGGCAAGGTTCCTTTTATATGTAAAAAGGAAGCACTTTAGCATTAATGTGTTCATGCATTGCCTAAATCCATTACCCACCTTAACACAGAACTATGTACACACTTAAAATGTCATCTGCATCTTCACAAAATCATGTTCTTTGTATGCGTTGAAGTAATGTTAATTTCTTCACCGCGTTTGTCAGCCATGTTGTGACTCATTCAAGTATCAAATGCAATGGTGACTATTTGTACTGCGTTTTCATTTAGATTTCAGGATACACTGTTTTTGCTCTAACCTAACCTGTTCCACAAGTAGGTCTGGCCTACTTTGGATGGCATGTTTTAAAGAGCATGAAGAGTAAAGCAAACATAATTTATTACGAGGCTAGACAGACAACTTTGGTATTGCCAATCTGGCTATACTCTTACTGTGGCGTGGTATTTGTTACTGGAAATCACAGATAAAGCAAACAATTATTACGTGGCAAGACTGCCCTATGTTGGTGGGACAGTCTGAATAGATTTTCTTACTGTGGCATGGCATGATTTAATGAGCATCAAGAGTAAAGCAACAAAAGTGTCACTATGTGCTCTGAGGGGTCAGAAATGTGAGGAAGGACAACTTTGTGAAGGTATTTCAAATGATGCCATTTTATGAACTCAAGTGTAAAGCCTCCCTATCCATACCCTGACTAGGATTGTCATGCCTAAAATAAACTAAAGGAAACGTGGTTAAGTAAAAATTAGTGCAGTCACTCACTGTGTGCAACAACACTTATCTGCTAGGCATTAGCTATACCCTTTTGGTATATGTCTATACTACAAAAGTTGGTAGTGTGACTGAGCAGCCAGGCCCATCTCAAGAGGGGTAAATGTGAGCTGTACCAATGAAATTCATAAATACAAGTAACACTTAAACTAGGTTTCAGTTATAAACGGTTATTTAATTAACATAAATTTTAAATAAGCATTCTTTAAAAAGGCAATGCATGGAGCAATGTAAATGTACTTTGAAATTACTTTTCAGAATCCAAACAAGTTAGTGGATCATCTTTGGATATGCTTCTTACACAATTCCTACACCCTGAGGTGACTTCACTCACAAAGACAGTAATGACATTTATATATATCACTAGTTATACTTTGCAGATTCTGAGGTTGCAGAAAGGAAAGGGTTAAGGAAGGAAAAGGTTAAACAGGTTCTCAGTATGTGAGGACACTTAAATCTTCCAATGAAATCTAGACAAGCCTTTCCCAGCAGTTACAGTCTAAAACAAGTTACCACCTATGAGGGACAAACAATATTAAAGTCAATGGGCTAGAAGAGTCTGTAAGGAACTAGGACAGTCAAAGTCAATTTGAAACAGTCTATGAAGCTGAGGCACTTCTTAGATCAGAAACAGTCTTGCACAAAGTTAGAGAGTTTGCTAGAAAATCACTTGTAGGGTCACAAGCGGTTAAGCCTGTGGAAACAGTTTGAATCAACTCTAAAAGTAAGCCACTGCAATTCCCAACTGAGAAATGCACAGCTAAATGACAATGAGGCAAGTACGCCAAGTCTAAAACAGTACCTCTCGTTTGAAGAAGAGTGGTCCGGATGATTTCTGTCCTGCTACAGCGGTGCAGACCCAGCGTTCCTGAACCTCAGTTGTGGGGACAAGAGAAGACATCTGGAGGGCTCCTGCAGCGGTACTTGGCAGGTCGCCAGTGGCTACAAGCTCTTTTAGGTTCAGCGGCTCTTCACAGTTTCAGCGCTTAGCAAACAGCACTGTCACGGATCTCGGATACTGGTTGGGCTTCCTTCACGTCTTGGGTCCACACTCTGGCGAGGGGACTCTAGCTCTGGTCGTCCTGCTTCTAGATGGTCTTTAGGAGACTCCTGGAGCTTCTAGCCAGATTTCAGACGTTTCCCTCGACTACGGATTACTCGACCCCTGGCACTCGGTTCTTGCAGCAATGAAGAAATACAGCCAGTCGGGGAAGATGGTCCAGTGTAGATCGTCTCTGGGTTAGTTGGTCCCACTAACCCAAGCGAAGAAGTCGCCCCTTCCAGAGCTGTCGAATTGAAAAAGGAGTTTCTGCAGCAGGACTTCACCGGGCAATTCAAAGGTCCAGGAGGATGCAGCAAGCTTCGTTCACGGATTCTTCGTCTAGTGTTTCTCCCAGTGGTGGACTCTGCTTTGAGTCCCAAAACCCTCGCCTTTTAAGCAGGTTTTTCCCATTCATGCACAGCCTAAGCTGTCAATCACACAGCAGGGTGGCTGTCCTAAAAGGACAGCCAGCCAATCAGGACTGGTTGCATTCAGGCATTCCTAGAGACAAAGGACAGGGGAGTTTCGGGACCCTCGCTCACATGTCCTTCCAGACACACTGGAGCCAGAGTCGGGCTTCAGGGCTGAAGCCAGCCAACGGCAAGACAAACAAAGGGCTCTAATCTGTTTCGACGCACAAAGTAAAACCCAAGAAAGACCTCAGAAACAGAAAATGGTGAAAAAAGAAGGCGGCCCATTTTGACAAATCGTCACCCATGTGTGCTATACTGCAGCTGAGGTTTCAGCCTGCAGTAGAAAAGCACAATGGCAGGAAAATAAACGACTGCCACCAGCCATTTAAAGTAGGGAGGGTAACATAAAAATGTTAAAGGAATAGTGCGCTCAGAAGAACAAGTTACTTCTTACCTTGTAAAGTTCTTTCGAAAGGATGTTCCTCCGACGTATTCCTTATCTTTGATAATTCATCTCCAGGTTGCTGGCCTTGGAAATTCTTTCTCTGTAGAGGGCGCTGCGCGTCGACTTCCGCCGAGTCGATGTCGCTGGACAGCCACCGTATCGGCGCAGACGTCACCATGCCCATAAATAGCCACGCGTGGCGTCCGTTGCTCAGTTCCGTTTTGTAGCATAAGGTAAGTCATGCCTGAATTGGTTATTTACCTTGAAGGGGCGTAAGCTGCAACCACAAGGGAAGTATTACTGCGGGGATGGATGGGAGGGGCGATAAGGAATACGTCGGAGGAACATCCCATCGAAAGAACGATACAAGGTAAGAAGTAACTTGTTCTTCGAAGGGATTGTGTCCTCCGACGTATTCCTTATCTTTGATAGACTCCCATAGCAGTGGCATGTAATTGGAGGTGGGAGTAATAATGTCATGTATCCCTTTTAGGAATGAACCGAATGCAATACGGCTTTGCCAAATCTGGTCTCTTGACTAGTGGAGGAATCCAGGTTGTAAAATCTTGTGACTGTATGTGCGGACAACCATGTGGCAGCCACACATGTCTCGGACCGGTACCCCTCTTTGGAGGGCCGAAGAGGCTGCAATACCCCTGGTTGAATGAGCCCTAAGATTTTGGGGTGGCTCTTTCCCTGCCAGTTTGTAACATTCCAGAATGGCCAAAATAATCCACCTGGAAATGGTCTGTTTTGTTATGGGTAGTCCCAACTTGTGACCCGAGTATCCTACAAACAGTTGGTCTGCTTGCCTAATCCTAGCCAGTCTGCTGATGTAAAAGCTTAGAGCTCGCCTTGGGTCCAGCCTATGTAGCCTTTCTTCTTCTTTCCCAGGATGGGGAGGAGGGTAGAACGAAGGTAAGGTAATTTTCTGAGTGATGTGAAATTCAGAAACCACCTTTGGGAGGAAACTAGGCTTCACCTGTAGGACAACTTTGTCCTTATGGAAAATTGTATGGGGGGGGGGGTTTACAAGAAAGAGCTTGTAATTCGCTCACCCTCCTAGCAGATGTTAGTGCTACCAAAAGGACAGTTTTAAGAGTGAGAAATCTCAGCGAACAAGAGTGGAGTGGTTTGAAGGGAGTACCCATTAGGAAATTTAAGACTAAATGTAAGTCCCATAAGGGAACTTGGAATGGTCTTGGAGGATAAACATTAGTTAATGCCTTGAGAAATTGTATTACTAGGGGTAGTTTGAAATACAATGGTTCCTCCGCAGTGCGCTTGAAGATTGATAGCGCTGCGAGATAGCCTTTTACAGTGCCAACTTGAAGGCCTGAGTTTACCAAGTAGAGTAGAAACGATAACCCCGTCGGTGTACCACATGAAAAAGGGTCGATATTCTCTTCTCTACACCAGCTGCAAAATTCTTTCCAATGGCAGCGGTATAAAGACTTTGTTGCTGGCCTCCTGGCCGAAAGCAACACCTCCATGACGTCATCAGGGAGGTCCCAATCCTTGTACCTCACCCTTTCAGAAGCCAAGCGTGAAGGTTGAGGGTTCTGATGTCTGGATGGAGAACCTGACCTCCCTTCTGTGAGAAGATTCTCTTTGAGTGGAAGACGGATTGGAGGACAGATGGGCATATCTAGAAGGTCCGGGTAACCCGTTCTCCTGGCCCAGTCCGGGGCAATTAGGATCATGGTTTTCCGGAATCTTCTCAACCTCCTGATCATTTGAGGAATAACAGGGACTGGTGGAAACGCGTAAAGGAGAGGGAACTCCAAGTCCACTACGAACACATCCCCTAGAGAACCTCTCGGGGGAAATTCCCTTGAACAGAACAGATCGCAATTCCTGTTGGTGCTGGTGGCGAACAGATCCACCTGAGGGGTTCCCCAAAGGGCGAAGATCTCTTGAAGGACTTCCTGAGCTAGCTCCCACTCGTGGGAGACTGTGCTCTGCCTGCTCAGAGCGTCCGCTGTCAAGTTCTTCTCTCCAGCTAGGTGGACTGCCGATAGAGAGATTCCTTCCTGAATTGCCCTAAACCAGAGCTGCATTGCGTCTCTGCACAGTGGCAGTGACCCTATGCCTCCTCTTTTGTTGAGGTAGTGCATGGTCACCGTGTTGTACGTCATTAGCAGGACATTTCTCCCCTGTACTGATGGCAGGAAAGCTTTCAGTGCTAGTCTGATCGCTCTCAGCTCCAATAGGTTGATGTGTAGTCTGGACTCCGATGGAGACCAACGACCGCTGATGGTCAAGTCGTTGGCATGGGCTCCCCACCCCGTGAGTGAGGCGTCTGTGACTACAGTTATCTCCGGCCATGGTTGCCAAAACAGTTCTCCTTTCAAGATGTTCTCTGGATAGGCCCACCATTGAAGGTCATGGGCAACCTTGTCCGGAATCCGGAGGAGATCTGTCATTCTTCCTGAGTATTGTGACCACTGGGTCCTTAGTGCCCACTGGAGAGATCTCATTCTCAGGCGAACCTCTGGCACAAGGAAGATGCAGGATGCCATGAGGCCTAGGAACCTCAAAAAGTCGAAGGCTGGGAAATGTTGGGCATTTTGAAACTTGTTGACCATCTGCAAAATATCTTGAGCCCTCACCTCTGGTGGAAAGGCTTTTCCCAGGGAAGTGTCCAGGACCGCTCCTATGAACTGGAGTCTCTGTGATGGTATCATCTGTGACTTCTTTAAATTGAGGGAGAAGCCCAGTTTGTGAAGGAAGTGGCAGACATAATATAGCTGGATCTGATATTGTTTCTAAGATACAGCTCTGATCAGCCAATCGTCCAGGTAGGGGTAGACGTGGATCCCTTCCCTCCTTAGACTTGCAGCCACTACCGACATTAGCTTGGTGAAAACCCTCGGGCGGAGGTCAGCCCAAATGGCAGAACTCGAAATTGATAATAAGAGCCGCCAATTGCGAACCTCAGGTATCTCCTGTGTTTGAGATGGATTGGCACATGGAAATAAGCATCCTGGAGGTCCAGAGATACCAGCCAGTCCTGGATCTGGAGGGCCTGACGGATCTGAGAGAGAGTTACCATCTTGAACTTGTCCTTCCTGAGGAACTTGTTCAATTCTCTTAAGTCCAAGATGGGTCTCAGTCTTACGTCGTCCTTTGGTATGAGAAAGTAGGGGGAGTACCAGCCCTTGTTCCTCTCCGCTACAGGTATCGGTTCTATGGCACCTTTCTCTAGCAGATCTACAATTTCCTGCAAGAGGAGCGGATCTGAAACTTTTAGGGAGCTGTGCCCTGGTGGATGACTGAGGGATGTGTAGAAAGTGTAGGCAGTAACCTTGGGCAACTGTCTCCAATTGTCATGATCTCTGCTTCCAAAAGGTCAGGGTTTTCCCAACTCCCTTGGAAGCAGATCCATAACCCAGGTTCCGAGTGCCAACCAGTCCCAATTGGGACCTTTTGGACCCAGTCCTGGCGCCAGTGGCACCAGGCTCATAAATATGCCCAGTCCCAGCGCTGGAAGCGCCGGGCTCATAATGCTTGGGTGGACTTACCTGCAGCAGACCATGCTGCTTACTTGCCTGCCAGTTGAGCCTCTGATCATCTTCTGTTTGGAACTACTTTTCCTGTTGGGTGGGGCTGGAGCCACTCCCTAGATTCAGAACACTGGAACTCTTCTGGAAGGCAGGAACTCTTTTCTTACCAGGAACTCTTTTCTTACTTAGGCGTGGCTGTGGAAGGAGACACCTAAGCACTACAGGAGGCTATTTAAACCACACCCGGTGGATGAATCTTGCTTTGCGTTATTCTGCACCCTCTGCAGCAGAACGCTCATCGTGTCTTCTGCATCCGGTCCTGGGCCTAAGGAAAAAGGCTTACCATCCTGAATCCAGTCTTCAGCAACACCTATAAAGACAAGAAAGAACAGGTTAGCATTCCGGCATCTGAAAGGCAAAGGCTTACCTACTCTTCGTGCGCTCCGAAGGTCTTCACACTGCATTCCGGCATCTGAAAGACAAAAGCTTACCAGCTCTTCGCACGCTCCGGAGGCCGTCGGCGCTGCATCCCGCATCTGAAAGACAAATCAAGGTGCGTTTAAAGACATTGGGGAACTTTAATACTCACGTGCCATTACTCCTTTCCACATCTAACCCAGTGGGTATCCCGGCACCCTGCAGCCGCTCCGAACTTGTACCTGCAAAATAAAAAGACAGTTAGAGCGCATCGTGAAGCTGGCAACAAGCGCTTACTTACGTGCTTCCAGGCGCTTCTATTCATCACACGGGCTCCATCTTCAACTCACTTCAGCCCGTCATCCGCCATCGCCGGAACCCTGCAAAACAAGAGACATCATTATTAAAGACTTTAAAGACATTTGAGTTACTCGAAACTTACCGTTCGTGCAGTAAACGACGGACAGCAGTCCTCTGAAGTCAAGAGGCCTGCGCTACCTATCCAGTGAAGGAACTGGTTACAGCACCCTGCCCCGAGGCAGATGGAGAGCTCGGCATTCACTTACCTAAGGTGAGAGCGTTAACCTGTGGGGGTCTACAGGAGAGGAGAAGAGGAAAGAGATAGGGACACCCCAATAACCCCAGTTCATTAACCCCGTATTTTCTATCTGCAGACATCTTACTCTGCACGTCAGGCATGCAGGGCACAGAGGTCCAGCCCAAAGAGCCAACCGGGTGCTGCACATCACCTTTGAAGATACGGTAGTCGCCCAGTCAAGACCGGCGCCTCTGCGAGAATCAGGTGAGAGTTACACCAATGCCCAAGCATCTGACGTTATAGCCTGCCATTCCGTCAGATGCTGAGTTAACCTGCCCCCTACAGGTGTTTTGTGTGGAAAGACCGAGTGGTTTGGGGGCGGCTGATGCAGATGCTGAGGGTAAAGAGGCACCTGCTGCTGCTGCGGCCTTAGTACTTTTGACCCGTTCACCTCGGGTGGATCTCCTTTGGCCTCTTTGAGCCGGCTGTCCTCTGCCTTTCCCGAATGCCGAATAATAGTGAAAGGACTTTCCTCTCCCAGAGGTTCTTGAGGGGCGAAAAGGAGTTTGGCGGATTGCAGCTCCTAAAGATTTTGCTGCTGCTTTAGATGTTTGCAACTTTTCCAGACTGTCATCAGCCTTTTTATCGAATAAATAAGAGCCGTCAAAGGGCATATTTAAAAGTCTGGCCTGTACATCTGTAGCAAAGCCAGACTTTCGCAACCACGCATGCCTGCGGATTGTAGTACTTGCCGCCATGGCCCTGCTGATACTGTCAGCGGAATCGATGCCAGTTTGAAGAGATTCGCACATGGCATCTTTGCCATCTTTAATGATGTTAAGGAAGGCTTCCCTTTCCTCTCCGTCCGGTATGCAGTCAGCCGCTGATGAAGCACACTCCCATAGTGTGTGACTGAACCTGGCGAGCGTACAAGTGGCGTTGATGGACTTCAACGCCATACTACAAGCAGAAAAGACTTTTTTTGCCATAGAATCGTACCTTTTGTCATCTCCTGTGGGACAGTAGGGTAAGCGGATCTGCTGGTTGATGAAGCTGCCGCTTGAACCACCAGGCTCTCTGGAGTCGGGTGTTTTGATAAATATTCAGGGTCAGCCGCAGCTACCCTATACTTGGCTGACAATCTTTTATTGACTGCAGGGATAACCTCAGGAGTTTCCCAATTTGATGAAATTTTCTTTGCACGGCTGCTTGGAAGGGGACCACAGGATCCTCCTGTGGACCTTTGTCTAATATGTCTAAGGTCATCCTGTTGAAAAACAGGTGAAGGTGCAGACCAACCCATGAATTCAATAATCCTTGCCATCAGGGTTCTATAGGGGGTTTCGGCATGTTCCCCTGGGTCTGGTTTGACAAATTCCACTTCTGGGGGAAGTGTCCAGCCCACTTGCCTCATGTAATGATTCCTGTAGGTCTTTCAACCTTCTTTCCTCAGAGGTGAAATACCCTGAAACAGGTGGTGTGGTCCTCTGCAGCCCGAAGGGTCTTTCCTGGTCAGAATCCTCCCCTTCTTCATAGATTGAAGATAATCTGGGGTACTCTGACCTTGGAAATGGTGTAAAACCCATTTCTAAGGCAGAAGGAGCCAAACTCGTCATTATTGGGCGAGAAAACGTCGATGTCGACGCCGATGTGAAAGGCTTCGAAGGTGCCGAGAAAGGCGTCGAGAAAACTGGAAGAGGCCTCGAAGAACTCGAGAGGATCGGGATCCTACTCGAGGATGTCAACGACGTTCTCGGCGTCTTGCCTGAGGCTCTTGGTATAACCTTTGGCTGTGAAGTAGCTGTGGTTTTCTCTTTTATCGGCGTCGATGTCGGCGTTGACGATGGCGTCGATTAGATCGACCGATGCGTCGAAGAACCCTTCGACAACACCGTTGATGGCGCCGATCCATGCGTCGAAGGGATCTTCGACGACAGCGTCGAAGATGGTGCCTTCTTACCCGATGGCCCATGGTGCTCTCGGGTGGACTCTTTCGCCAGGTGCAACGACTCGCAGCGTTTCAATTTTTGGGTTTTTCACCCAGGGTATCACCCTCAGCTGTCTTCGAGGGGGTCGAGGCCGCTTCTCGAAGACGCTTAGCATTTTCTTCCTGAATTCCTCCCACTCAGCCTGAGAGCTGTGTTTTGTGGGGCAGGAGACCCTTTCTGGGGAAACAGAAGATGACGAGGAAGGGGATCTTCAACGTCTCTTCTTTGAGTGTCTAGATCTCGACGAGTGATGGGAGCTACTTCGAGACCTAGAATGGGAATGCTTTCGACGGCGAGGAGACGAATGCCTCGACTCAGCCGAAGAAACTTTCGAGGAGGTTTTGACTGACTTACCTCTTTCGAGCTTCCCCTTGCGCTCCTTTAGGCTTTCACCGTCATGGACATGCAGTCCTCACACTCCGAACAATGGTGCTCGACTCCCAAGCACCACAAGCAGATCCTGTGAGGATCCGTTATCGACATTTTCTTTCCGCAGTCTCGACATTTTTTGAAGCCGGACCACGGAGTCGTCGGTTCTGATGAAGAAGCCATTGAGAACCAGTTGAATTTATCGAGTAAATATAAGAGGTTTATCTGACTGAACTGAGCAATGATATTCCGAGGCCCCACGAAGCGCAGAAAAACGGAACCGAGCAACGCCATGCGTGGCTATTTATGGGCATGGTGACGTCGGCGCCGATACGGTGGCTGTCGAGGGACATCGACTTGGCGGACATCGACGCGCGGCGCCCTCTACAGAGAAAAATATTCCGAGGCCAACAAGCTGGAGACGAATTATCAAAGATAAGTAATACGTCGGAGGACACAATCCCTTCGAATTATTATTGGCTAAAAAGATGGTGAATAATAAAAAATAAATTTAAAAAAATATGTTTTTTAAAGTCCCTATATAAAGTATTGAGCAAATGAAGCTCAAACTTAAAAATGGGAAGCACTAGGCGGCATCCATTTTGTGAAATGGATGCCTCCTGTGCTTGCCATTGCAGCACTAATGAAGCAAAAGCCAGCCAGCTGTAATAAACAAAAGCTACCACTGGGTGGCTTTTGCTTCATTAGTGCCGGAGGACGGAGACCAGAGACTGCAGGCAGGAAAGCTGCATCTGGGTAAGAGCTTATTTTTTTTTTTTTAAATAAGCACTAGCTGTATTTTTTTCTAGCTTTTCCGGGCTGGAGGAGCCTGGAAAATTTAGAAAGAAAACTGCAGCTTTTAAAACTTATTTATGTTTGCCCCCTGAGCTCCAAGCTGAAGCTACCGCAAACAAATACAAAGTTGTATTTAAAAACGCGGTGGTTTTCTTTCTAAGTTTCTCACGCTCCTCCGAGCCAGAGGAGCCAGAGAAACTTAGAAAGAAAAACGGCAGCAGCGTTTTAGAAACACAACAACCTTGCGTTTCTGCCTGGCGTGGCTATCACTTTCAAAGTGAAAGCTGCTGCAGGCAGAAACAACGCAGGTGTGTTTTGAAATGCTGCAGTGCTTTTCACTACAGCGACTTTCGCGTGGAGTCTCCTGGGCTCCCCCAACCCTGAGGGAGTCCAGGATACTCCAAGCGAAAGCTGTCACAGTGAGAAATACAACATTCTATTTGTAAATGCTGCCGTATTTACAAATATCATACGTCCACGTGCACAAGAGGCTCTAGCCTAAAATGTTGCAGTTCAATAGCACATGCTCCTCAACATCACCTGGTCGGCATTTCATCTTGTACCAGTATCTGTACTACATTTTATGAGATCATTCAACTATACATGTGTTAATTGGCTTCATGTTGCAATCTTTGTACTATGTCAATGTTCTATTTTTAAGAATATGAACCTTAACAAAATAATAAAAAAGCACCTGAAAAAGAATATTTTGGGAGGGATCCTGATCTTCACTAGAGTTGCATTCAAGGTGCATAAGGATTTTTGGGTGGACTTTTTTTTAACTTTTAACACTAACAGGAATAACTACTAAGAACATTGACACTAACTATAGTAAAGAATTTCAAAAGCTAACAGCAGGTTTCATTGAAAAAATATTAACACTTATGTACAAATGGTAACATCAAGTAAGAATCTAAAATGTAAGCTTTAAACAGAACAGGAGATATGGCATATATGAAAAGGAAAAACAATACGAGGTTCAAATATGGAAACATTTTAAATATATTTCTATGCACCACGAGGTGCTGTATTCTAAAGAGGATTATTTGGAAATAAATGTGTACTTTTAATCATTTATGAGATTTCTATTTATGCAAGCCTTTTCATATCCCATACCTCTCTTTCTTGCATTAATCTTTGACCCTCTGTTGCATACAACCGATTTGTTTCCACAAAGAATTTCTGTTCGAAGCAGTCTTTATATACCTAGAGGAATGAAACTCAAAACTGTTAGTTGAACATTGTTGTTGCATAAATATGGGGGAAACATTTTAGTAAGCATTAGGAGTGACACATTATGTTACCAGTGGTACATAAAAGTTCTATAAAAGAAAATACTCACAGAATACAACAATCTTGTCTGGGTCAATAGTCTCTTTACACCACCTTACCTCCATACTGTCTGCATGTCAGGAACGGGAAAGAGACCCGAGCCCTCTGCCAAGCAGATTCCATATCTATCTGGGGAGCCAAAGTTGCAGAACCCTGCTCTCCAAGACCATTGTTATATTACTGGTGTGTTCGATCAACCGCCTCATGACTGGAATCACGATATATATATATATATATATATATACACATATACACATACATACACACATATATATACACACACACCTTATGCATTTTAATTTTTTTAATATATACTTTTTTTTTAATAACGTGCCTAATACCGTATCAGAGTTCGGTTTCTAAGCGCGGATCCGGGATTCGAACCTCTGTTGCTATGTGTGGTCTTGCTTTCAAGACCAGTACGTTGCCCCAGTACTATACTCTGTTCACCTTGCAGACATAACATACGAATACGGATACGAATAGCTCACTGAGGCACCGCTCTTTCCCACGATTCCTGCGGATCCCCGGTTCCAACCCTCGCCGGTGACTCACCTTTTCACCTTTCCTGTTATTTATAAAGCAAGACTGATGGCCACTTCCGACAGTCTGACATTGTGAGCAGAGAGAATCTGGTGTGGCTTGACGGTCTCCAGGCAGACAGTAGGTCCTTTCCTCTAGCCGCCCGCCTGTGGTCGTCGGGTGAGCTGGCGTGCTTTGTGCTCCGCACTCTGTATCCCACTTGGTATCCTGTGTCCTGTGTTCTGTGTGCTGCGACGGTGATTGCAGCTCTGCTCAGCCCAGTTTGAAGAACTGTTACCAAAGCTGGGAATAGCGGAGCTTCCTTGGTTGGGACACGAGACCGGAGTCTCTTGGCCGTGACAGGCCAGGATAGTAGGGGTGAGTGGAAGGTAGGGAAGTTCACTGCATGTGCTGCCCGGTGCTTGGGAAGCAGTGAGAGAAGTGCGGACGAGGTGAAGTGAACAAGGGCTCTCAGCCCGTTGTAAATTATATCTGGGGTTGGACCGCCCGCCTGCTTCCCTGCCTGCCTGCTTGCTTACTGCCTACTGCCCCCCCCCGCTGGCTGCCTATCAACTTGGCAGCAGACTTAGGTTGCCGGTGGGCTGCCCGACGGTGCTTGAGGGGAAGGGAAGGGAGTGAGCGAGCAGAGGGGCTGCACTGAGGTGGAGGCTGAGGCTGATATAAGCCTCTTTGAACCAAGTGTAATGTTGAGAGTAACGTTGTATTGTGCTGCCCACCAGTATTTAACTACTATTTAACTGCATGCCCAGGAGACTGTGGGAACCATTTCCTTCTATCCTGGTAAAAAACTCCAAGTGGAGTACTCTAAGGTGTGGAGTGCTGGAATAAATGCGTTAGTGACGGCGCAAGACTGGTAATCATATATTAAAGCCCAGTACTGCAGATAATGGGGGAGGTGATAAGCTGAGTGAAAGTATCAGCAGTCGTTGCAGTCTGTTCAGGCTGCAAGTTTACAAGGACGCCAACGAAAGAAGGAAGAGTTCTTTTACAGTTGTTCTTTGACCAGTAAGAGCAATCATGTCGACTAACAAGGAGAATGTCCAGACTAAAAACAATCTGCGCAAGCAGAAAGGTAAAGCGAAAGAGCTAATGGAAAAAGGGTCTATAACATCATTTTTCCCCAACAAATGCTCAACCGACCATAAATTCCACAGTGTTGGAGGAAATTGAGTCGTTGGAACATGAGGGTAGTAATCCCCTAGAAGAAATAACCTATGGGGATATAGACAATAATTCCTTACTGGACCTCTGCTTAAAAATGCAAAAGGCAATGACGCCTGCACCGACGAAAACTCCAGAGCCCCCTCAGGGTAATCAAGAAACTGACGCTGAAATACATGCACATGCGTCCTCCTCTTCTGTTAGATTGTCGGCTTCCCCAGATCTGACCGGAGCTGTGGCCACAAAACCATTGGAGGGTAGTGAAGATTCATTCCCATGTAATACGGATATAGCAGAACTGCAGTCATCAATGGCCTCATTGCAGTTCGCTATGAAAATCTTATGAAAGCTGTGTGGCCATATTCTGGACAATACGAGGTACAAAGCTGTATCAGGTGACCAAATTAACAACTCTAAGGAAGAGGCTGGGGGTGACCCATCTGCAGCAATTCGAACACGAAGAGCCTGCCATCATTCCAGAGCCAGAACAAGACATTTTGGATGACTCTGTAATTTACTACTCTAGGCAGCAACGCAGATTGGCAAAGAGGGAGGATATCAAAAAGCACATATGTACTGTTGCGTCCCCACTTCCTGAAACTGCTAATGAAATAAAACGGAGTAAAAAGTCCAAGAAAAGAGCAGCACGTGCAAGGAAAGTACATCTAAGGGAGCAGGCTGCCTGACTAGCTGGCTCTTAACTGTCAAAGACAATGTATCTTTAGGAGAAGGAAGTATTGAACCTGAAGTATTGTCTCTGCAGCCCCATGAGGATCCTGATACTAACTCATCCACACCTAATAAGGGCTCTGGAAAGGTTTCCCTGAAAACGGCATCTGATTTTCCTATTCAAGAAGAGAAATTGAATGCTGTTGAGCAATCAGGAAATCGCATCTGCATAATTAAGAATTTGTATAAAGAAAACAATAGCAGATGGTTAACAAAATCTGAATTACGTATTAAATTGCATTCAGTGCCGCAGCTTAGAGTACTTAAATATGATGACTTTGAATATGTTGAGCCTCTCAATTGCCCCAACCCAAACGTATCTGATATCCATTGTACATTTTTAGTAACTGCACAGTTGATGCGTAGCTATAAAGAATGTTTGAAGGTGGTAGACATTGATCTAGATGTTGATCCAGAACAAGAGGACCCTAATAGCCCCAAGAATAACAACAAGGATAAAAAGGCGCAGCCTATTCCACGGCTCCTGCAAGGAAGAGGTACAGATGATAGACATCCAGAATCTCTTGTAATGGCTCGCAGATTAACTCCCGGTGGTAGTGCAAACCCCCCCCCCCCCCCCCCCGGAGTACACTATTGTCTCTTGGAACTGTAGAGGCTTCACACACTCGCATGTTGTGAGCCATACCGGTTTGTTTGCAGGAAATTTGGCTGACTGTGCCCATGATATTGGATGGGTATCAGATCTATCAATCGCTGGCAAAAAAGGGCGTAAAAGGTCGCCCATACGGGGGACTGATTATTGGTGTAACGCAAACTGTCAAATCATGTCGCAAAATTACCAATTGTTAGGACAATTTCATTGCTGTTGAAATTGAAGGCTGTATGGGTGGTGTGCTAGAGAGAATTCTAATGATTAGTCTCTACAATCCACCGGGGGCCAGTTGGAGAGAGCATTTGCAGGGAACCATTCACAAACTTTAGGCACAATGGTCATTAATCCCAGACAACACTGCAATTATAATTATGGGTGATTTTAACTGCCACATATGTGGCCCGAAGGCGACCTCCTCTAATCCCGACCTAAAAGCTAGGAGCTGAATGACCCACTCTGTAACTGACTCAGAATTTGGCTGTTGGCTGAATTTCTTCTGTACTTGGGATTTGGAAGTGGTTAATGGGAGAACATTGAGTGACTGCCCAGGCAAGCATCCCAGAGCACTCTTGATTATATTGTTGTAAGTCCAGTTATTGCCTCTTTTGTAAGAGACTTGAAGGTCAATTCAAATGTGTGGAGTGATCATGACTCACTGACCCTTACGCTTGAAGCCGAAGATGCTGCTCATAACCCCAAACCGATGGGGAATATGGTAGTAAACCTTGCCGCAACCAGTATTCGCTGGGCAGAAGCAAACATAACTAAAGCAGCGTTTGCAATGTCGGTAGAGAAAAGTCCTAATTATGACGTATTTGGATCTAGGTCGGTGCTTGCTATCAAACAATGGATCTCGCAATTTACAAGTATACATGCCACTTCTGCAGTGAGGGCGATAGGAAATGATCACTGCAAAGATGACAAACCATAGGATCGATATATTCGAGACCTGAAAAGAGAGCGAAGATCAGAAATCCGTATGGCAATAAAAACATGTCTTACACTTAAGGCCTTTCATATTACCTGTCGAGCTATTAAAAACAAATGTAGAGCTTGAATTAAATTGAAGAGATATTCGGATAAGATTAAATGCTGGCAGAAAATAGTCCATGTGCTATGCACTAAAAATACCAGAAATATCTGGGTGTTCTTGGGGGAGGCTAGGGGTAAAGGTAAGACACAGTTGATCACTCCCATAGGAACTCCACAATGGGAGGAGTTTCTGGAAAATCGAAATAGTTTAACATCGAAAATCGAGTGGAAGCGCGCACAGTACCTTCCAGTCCTCCATTTCGAGTGTCATATGATGTGCTATTAACTAAGAGCAAGAGACTAAAAGAACAAGTTACTTTCTTACCTGGTAACGTTCTTTCGATGGGATGGTCCGACGACGTATTCCATATCTATGACAGTAATCACCACAGCTGTGCTGCTTCGGAAACTTTTTCGGCGTCTGCGTCCTGCGTCGATGACGTCGATGCGCCGCCGTCGAGGACCTCCTCCGACGTCCGACGTCATCCGATGTGATAAGTAGGACGCACGACGCCAGTAGCCTCAGTTGTAGTTTTTTCCTCCAGAACGTGTGACAATAGTCAACTGCCAGTCCGACACAAAGCCTTGCGGAACGTAAGCTGCAAACGCAACAGAAATTCTGCAGCGGGGAAGGCAGGGCGGGAGCGATATGGAATACGTCGTCGGACCATCCCATCGAAAGAACGTTACCAGGTAAGAAAGTAACTTGTTCTTCGAGGGGATTGGGTCCTCCGACGTATTCCATATCTATGACAGACTCCCAAAGCAGTACCAAATCAAGGAGGAGGGAAAGAATTTAGAAACAAAATTTAGAATAGCCAATCAAATAGCAGAGCAAAGGACCGCCTTGCCAAAGGCCAGATCCTGCCCTCTGATGGAATCGAGGGAATAATGCCGCACAAATGTATGCACTGAAGCCCAGGTGGCAGCATCACAGATGTTGCGAATAGGAACACCCCTCTGCAGGGCAGTAGATGCAGCCAAGCCCCTGGTAGAATGGGCCCGCAAGCCAGCCGGAGGGTCCTTGCCCGCCAAGCGGTAACACTCCGAGATGGCCAAAATAATCCAGCGGGACAAAGTCTGTTTCGTCACAGCTTGCCCCAAGCGCTTACCAGCGTAACCAATAAAGAGTTGATCGTCCACTCTGACCCGGGACATGCGAGAAACATAAAAGCTCAAAGCTCTCCTAGGATCAAGCCTATGGAGCCTCTCCTCTTCCTTACCAGGATGCGGAGGAGGATAGAATGCTGGAAGAACAATCTTCTGGGCCAAATGAAATTCCGTCACTACCTTCGGAAGAAAAGAAGGACGAACTCGAAGGACAACCCTGTCCTTGTGAAATACAGTGAAGGGTGGCTTAACAGAAAGTGCCTGTAACTCACTCACTCTGCGAGCGGAAGTAACCGCAACTAAAAACACAGTTTTCAAAGTCAACAGCCTCAAAGGGCAAGAATGTAACGGCTCAAACGGAGCACCCATAAGAAACCTAAGAACAAGGTTCAAATCCCAACCGGGCACCAGGAAAGGCGACGGAGGGAACACATTAGTGAGCCCTTTCAGAAACTGTGAAATTAAAGGGATTTTAAAGTAAGAACATTCTTCAGATGAGCGCTTAAAGATGGACAGCGCCGCCAGGTAACCCTTAACGGTACCCACTTGCAAGCCCCTGTGGGCCAAAGAAAGCAAAAAGGACAGAACCATGGGGATGTCACATGCAAAAGGATCCACATTCTGAACTCTGCACCAGTCGCAGAACTTACGCCAACGGCAACCGTACAGAGACTTAGTTGCGGGCCTTCGGGCCGAAAGCAACACCTCCATCACGTCTTCAGGGAGGTCCCAATCCTTATACCTCAACCTTTCAGAAGCCAAGCGTGAAGGTTGAGGGATCCGACCTCTGGATGGAGAACCTGACCCCCCTCCCGTGAGAGCAGATCGTCTCGGTAGGGAAGACGACGTGGAGGGCAGATGGACAAGTCTAGAAGGTCCGGGTACCACGTCCTCCGAGCCCACGCCGGAGCAATGAGGATCATCCGGGAACCGAACTTCCGTAACCTCCGCAGCACTTGCGGGATGACTGGGACCGGAGGAAACGCGTACAGCAGCGGGAACGACCACTCCACCACGAACGCGTCTCCTAAGGCTCCTTTTGGAGGAAATTCCCGCGAGCAAAACCTTTCGCACTTCCGGTTGACACTGGAGGCAAAGAGATCCACTTGAGGGGTCCCCCAAAGGGCGAAGATCTCCAGGAGAATCTCCTGAGCCAACTCCCACTCGTGAGAGATCGTGCACTGCCTGCTCAGAGCGTCCGCCGTCACGTTCTCGACTCCGGCCAGATGAACTGCCGAGATCGAAACTTCCTGCTGGATGGCCCAGAACTCGAGCTGCATCGCCTCCCTGCACAGAGGAAGTGACCCTGCCCCCCCCCCTTTTTGTTGAGGTAGTGCATGGCCACTGTGTTGTCCGTCAGGATCAGG
Source organism: Ambystoma mexicanum (assembly GCF_040938575.1). Classification (NCBI taxonomy): domain Eukaryota; kingdom Metazoa; phylum Chordata; class Amphibia; order Caudata; family Ambystomatidae; genus Ambystoma; species Ambystoma mexicanum. The sequence goes on from NC_090939.1 coordinate 894,881,613, forward strand.
ACATTCTTCCCTCGCACAGTCGGCAGAAAAGCCCTCAGGGCTAGCCTGACGGCCCTCAGCTCCAACAGATTGATATGGAGTCTGGACTCCGACGGAGACCAACGACCGCTGACTGTCAGCCCGTTGGCATGAGCTCCCCATCCCGTGAGGGATGCATCCGACACGATCGTCACCTCCGGCCAGGGAAGCCAAAACGGAGCCCCCTTCATCAAGTTGCCTTCGACGGCCCACCACAGAAGGTCCCGGGCGACCGAGGGCGGCACCTGAATCGGGTCCGACATCCTGCCGGAGGACTGCGACCATTGCATCTTGAGTGCCCACTGCAAAGATCTCATTCGCAGGCGAGCCTCTGGCACCAGAAGAATGCAGGACGCCATGAGGCCGAGCAACCTCAAGAACTCGAACGCTGGGAGCGTCTGGGCATGCTGAAACCTGCGCACCATCTGCTGAATGTGAAGAGCCCTCACCTGGGGAGGAAAACACTGCCCCAGGGAAGTGTCGAGCACTGCTCCGATGTACTGGAGCCTCTGCGTTGGCGTCAAATGGGACTTCATTAAATTGAGGGAGAAGCCCAGCCTGTGAAGGGAGTGGCAGGCGACGGACAGATGATCCAGGACCTGCTCGGGAGAGCTCCCCCTGATCAACCAATCGTCCAGGTAGGGGTAGACGTGAATCCCCCCTTGCCTGAGATGCGCTGCCACCACCACCATGAGCTTGGTGAAAACCCTCGGGGCGGAGGTCAAACCGAACGGCAGGACCCGAAACTGAAAGTGCGAGTCGCCAACCGCGAACCTCAGGTACTTCTTGTGCTTGGGATGGATCGGCACATGGAAGTAAGCATCCTTGAGGTCGAGTGACACCAACCAGTCCTGAAGCTGAAGGGCCTGGAGGACTTGAGAGAGAGTAACCATCTTGAACTTGTCCTTCCTGAGGAGTTTGTTCAAACCGCGCAAGTCCATGATGGGTCTCAATCCCCCGTCTTTCTTGGAAATCAAAAAATAAGGGGAATACCATCCCTTGTTCCACTCCGCCACAGGCACCAGTTCTATGGCGCCTTTCTCCAGCAGGGCTTGAATTTCCTGCGCAAGGAGCGGATCCGGACACTTCAAAGAGAGGTTCCCCGGTGGATTGTCGCGAGGCCTGTGCCGAAAGGGAAGACAGTAGCCGTGGGTTATGATCTCCAGAACCCACACATCCGAAGTAATGGCACGCCACTCTACAAGAAGCTGCGCCAGCCTTCCCCCAACCGGCGAACCATGGGACAAGGCCTCATGACTGAGTAGGAGCGGCTGCGGCGTTACCTGAGGGCAAAGAGGCAACTGCCCGAGCGGCCTTGGCACCACGGGTACCCTGTCGTCCACCTCTGGTACCCCTGCGTTGGCCCCTTTGACTGCCAGCTCCTCTCGCTCTACCAAAGGACGAGTAATAGCGAAAGGAGCCACCCCTCCACTGCTGTCCCCTAGGACGAAAAGGCGGAGGTTGGCGAACTGCAGCGCCCAACGACTTCGCTGCAGCTTTTGAGGTCTGCAACCTCTCAAGGCTCTCGTCAGCCTTGCTGCCAAAAAGATGTTCACCATCAAAGGGCATGTTGAGGAGCCGGGACTGCACATCAGGAGCAAACCCCGACTTCCGCAACCACGCAAACCTGCGTATCACGGTGCTCGCCGCCATGGACCTACTGACGCATTCAGCTAAGTCCAAACCCGACTGAACGGACTCACACATGGCATCCTTACCATCCTGGACCAAAGCAAGGAAACCATCCCGTTCGTCCCCTTCGGGAATATGTTCAGCCGCTAACGCAACACAGTTCCACAGAGTGTGCGTGAAACGTGACAAGGCACAAATGGAGTTGGCCGCCTGAAGCGCCATACCACCAGAAGAAAACACCTTCTTCGCCCAGCCATCAAAACGTTTGTCGTCCCTATCAGGAGGGATGGTAGGGTACGACGCCTGCTTTGCCGGGGCCGTGGCCGCCTGCACCACCAAACTTTCCGGAGTGGGGTGCCTGTTCAAGTAGCAGGGGTCGCCACTGGCTGGACGGTATTTCCGCGACAAGGATCTGCCCACTGCCGGGAGACTCTCCGGAGCAGTCCAAGCCGCCGCCACCCTACGCTGTAAAGCCATATGGAATGGCAGAACCGGGTCAGATGGGGGACCAACATCAAGGATGTCCGTCAGATCATCCTGCACAAACTCCCCTGGGGGAGCAGACCATCCCAGATACTCAGACACCCTAGCCATAAGGCGCCGGTATGAGGAATCGGCATGGGAGCCAGGCTCAGGCCGACCAAATTCCACCTCCGGAGAGGTGTCCAGACCACTAGCATCATGCAGCGACTGCCTCAATTCGTCAAATTGACTATGGCCCGAGACAATGTCATCCGGCACCTGACCAGGAACCAGGCCAACCGAATCCTCATCCGCCTCCGAAATATAATCCAAGCGGTGGAAAGGCACCTGAGAGTGCCTGCTCTTAGCCAGAGCCTTCCTAGGGGGTACACCCGAGACACGGGGCACCTCCGACACGAAAGGCGTCGATGGCGTCGAGCGAATCGGCGCCGCCGTCGAGAAAACCGGCAACGGCGCCGAGAGGATCGGCGTCGACGTCGAGGAAATCGGCGTCGACGTCAGATGCAGCGCCTCCAATATCGGCGGCGTCGACACAGCCCTCGAAGCCGGAGCCCCGAGCGTGTCCCTCGACGACCTGAACGTCGACGGCTTCGACGACTTCCTCGGAGCCGGAGCCTCGAGAAAGCCTGTCGACGCCCTCGACGCCTCAGACGTCGATGTCTTCCTCGAAGACATCACAGGTGCACACGGTCTCGATCGCGTCGAGGACCGGGACCTGGAACGGGTACGGCGAGAACGAGCCTCCTTGTCCGAACGGGACCTCTCCCGTGACTCGTGCCGACCACTCTTGCGAGCGGCGTCTCTCGACCTCACACGGCCGACCCCACTCGGGGGCGCGGACGGTTGAGTACCCTGCGACTCAAGAATCGCCAACATTTTCTTCCCGAAGGAAGCCCACTCCTCCGGCGTCGCACGGCTGGTGGGATAACCGACGTGCCGGGCAGAGTCCTCGGAAGAGGACCTGGAAGGCGACCGGTGACGGCGCTTCCGAGAACGCCTCGAAGAGGCAGAGGAGTGGCGAGACCGACTCCTAGAAGAAGACCGACGAGACCTCCGACGATGACGCGGAGAGTCACCCCTCGAATCATCCGTCGAAAGCCCCGCCGACTTCGACTTCCGGGGCTTGGACACCCGACCTACCGACAATTTCTTCTTACGTTCGCGTAAGGCCTTGGAAGTGAGCGACAGGCAGTCGACACAGTCATCCGTGTCGTGGGCCTCCCCGAGGCACCAGAGGCAGGCGACGTGCGAGTCAGTCACCGACATCTTGGACCCACACACCCCGCACTTCTTGAAGCCCGGACGCGGGGTTGAAGACGAAGTGGAAGACATCGCTGCGAAGGAATATTCACAAACGAACAGGCTCGAAGAACCAGAAAGAACAGAACTCCAAAGAGTCGAGGCTAGAACCGAGAAACACGAAGCAACACGTTCGCGGAAAAAACGGAACTGAGGCTACTGGCGTCGTGCGTCCTACTTATCACATCGGATGACGTCGGAGGAGGTCCTCGACGGCGGCGCATCGACGTCATCGACGCAGGACGCAGACGCCGAAAAAGTTTCCGAAGCAGCACAGCTGTGGTGATTACTGTCATAGATATGGAATACGTCGGAGGACCCAATCCCCTCGAATCTTAGATTACACATTCAGCGGCCTATTGAGATCTGCAGAAGCACTAAGGGCATTTTGAGAGCTGCGCAGACTACTTCCATGGTGCACCGTTTCACCATTGATTATTGTGGCTATACCATCTGGGTACCCAACAGCTCTATAACCAAGTACTCGACCCTATGATAATTTATGGGCTGGAATCTCTCCCATCGTTTGACCTAGGTTGGTTACAGGTCATAGAGGGCAAATTCTGGAGGAAAATCTTGGGCCTTCCAGACTGCATCCCTATGGCCAAAATCAGATTGGAATTAGGCCTCATGTCATTCAAATAGGGATGTAACGGTATAATGGTATACCGTTAAAGATACCGTGAACCACTTAACTGAACAATAATAACCGTCACATTGTTTATACCGGTATACCGTTTATACCGTTAAGTGTGCTTTTCAATCTGATTTGGAAAGGCTGCAGTGAGTAATTGCTGCGCAGTCTTGGTCTTGCACTGTTGGATGTGCCATCTGCCAAGTAGTTTCTGTTGGAGCAGTTTTTAATGCCATTCCATAAACCACACTTGTCTGACCAGACACAAAATCAGTATGTTAGCAATAGGAAGAATAAACACATTGCCAAGAAGGAAAAATTGTTTACTTTGGGTTGGCGGCTTTGGGGTTTATATATTTATAATGGATAATGTTTGCTAAACATATGACAATGGGGGATTTCCCTAGTCCTATCATTGAATTTACAGATAATAAGTCACACTGCGAAATTCACTAATCTCTGTGGTTATTCCCTGCTGCCATACCAAAGGGTAAGATTTCCGTGATTACTGAACACCTTTTGGTCCGCAAGTAAACTAAAGGCTGTAACGTAAAGAGAGCGTGCGTGTGTATACGCACAAGCGTATACTACCATCAGCCCCCATTGATCTGTGGCATGCAGGTTATAAAGATGGCAATATGTTCATCTTCACCAGTAGCCAGTGGGGAGCTAAAACCCTAAATGACCACTTAAGAAAAGCTATTCAGTTTGCTTTGCCAGTCGCAGCAGGACCCGCACCCCCTTCCTCCTCTCCACACGTGTGTTTGTGTTTGGTGGAAGCAAAAGGTGGCATTTCAGTGGAGCGTATGTTGAAAAGCCCACTTCTGGCCCTGGGTGCCTGGTTTTGTTTGTGATGATAATCTGACAATGTATGACCTTTTAGAAAATATTTGTTAACAGTGGTTAACTCCACCTGCTATACCGCGATAACCATGATATACCGTCATTTTGCAAGAAGGTTATCGTACCGCCATAAAACTAATACCATGACACCCCTACATTCAAATCAATTGTACTAAAAAAAAAGGAACAGGCAGAACTGTTTATCACAATGAGTAATAACCCTGCAAATGGCTTGTTAATAGCCATGTATCAGGAAACCGTCAAGGAGACTAGGACCCGTCAGCTTTTAAAAAAAAAAAAAGGAGCATGGAATTGCTATTTGAAGAGATATGCTGGTCGCAGAGAGGAGGGGGTGAAATCACTAAAATGAAATGTGTGCTAATTAAGCGTGTGGAGCTGTGGGACTGGCTGGAAAACTATACTCATTTAAACAGCTTAAAAAAAAGGTATCAATCCAGGTCCTATATACTGTACACGTTTAAGAAGCCGCAGCCATATTTAAATCTCTATTCTTCTCCTAGGCTCAGGCGTTTCATTTTACTCTTAAGATTAGACTACCTGCCTGTTTCAGCAGTTACAGGTACAGTGAGTCATATTCCGTGGGCAGATTGCAGGTGTCGGATATGCAAAAACAGAGAAGCCATAGAAACTGCTAAACATCTGTTATCAGAATGTCCTAATATGTCCAAGACTTATCTTACATTTTATGGCAGGTATGTACACAACCCAGACTCAATAAGGGGTATGGCATTCTGGCTACAGTGTATGAATAAAAGGAATATGAAATTACATATCTCAATGTATAATATCTGGCAGAACATAGAGGGATTCTGGGAATAACTGTATAGAATCTGGAAGATAGTTCACCATTAGTCGTTGATTGGTACGAAGCTCGAGATCCGAGGAGGAACTGTGAAAGAATGCTTTGTATGGAGGATGAGTTAATCAGAGGGATGCATAAATATCTTGTTTTGTGGCCAGGGTGAGATTGCTTATATACATGTATAATAACTCAGATGTATTGTTAAGCAGTTAATTGTTAAATTGTTTAAATACTGTAAATGTATGTAATTTTATATTTATCTACATTTTGTTTAATTATATTGATGAATTTTGATTGTAATTAATATGTATTTTTATTATATGAAAAGTATTCATAAACTATAACGCATTAATAAAATAAACATACTAATTACACAGCAAAAACTATTTTTGCTTCCAGATTAGCCCGTATCCAAATACAATGGCTCGGCTATGCCGATAATTCTGTGTTATTGGCTTACACTGCTAGAGGCCAACAGCAACAACTTGATAAATTGGGCGAATACACTGCTTAAAAAAAATAATAATAAAAAAAAAGGCTCACAATTAATGTGCATAAAACTAAAATGATTATATTCAAAGCAGGCACGCAGAAGAAAACACAAAATAAGGTCTCCTGGATGATTGGCACGCAAGCTCTTGAAATGGTCTCTAGTATTATTTAGGTGTTAATTTTAACACTAAATTGGCACCCCCAACTGGAAATGCTGGAATTGAAATTGTACCAGCAAATTGGGGCCAGTAGGAAATTCGACTATAGAGCATAACGGTGCTCTGTTTTAGCAGCTTATAAAGCTAAGATTTTGTTACGCTCACCTGGTTCCCACAGGGGCGTCGATCGGACCCGGACAGCCGCGGTCTCCACCAACGTGATGCGTAGTGCCAAGATTACTGTCTGGACTGGCCCGCCTAATCTCGTCTGCTTGATCCGTAAAAGTATTCTCCTGCAAGAGGAGGAAGGGATTTAGCCACCCGTGGATTTTAGTGATGGCCCCCTCCCACTGTTCTCGTTCTCCCCTCTTGTCACCTCCGATATCCCCTTTTAGTAACCTCACCTTATGTTTTTAAATGATGAGCTCTCCATCCTGCATGGCATGCAGGGGCGCGTAGATACCAGTTACTTCACTGGTTTGAAGGTGCTGGAGGAGTTCGAGGAATATTGACTCCGGGGTTTATAAAGTTCAAAGAGTTCAATATGTCCGATGATCACTCTTATTCCATTCCCTTGTTGAATTGCAACTGGTTCAAAAGAATATTGCCTGGAGACAGCTGCTGGCGTTCAGGTAAGAGTCTGTATTACCCAACACTGTCCGGTAAAAGTTGCATGAGTTTAACTTGTTGTTTTCTCCCTTTATAGGTGCGGCAAATGAAGATGAGGCGTATTAAAGGGTAATGCCTCCGGTGGTAAATCAGGTAAGCCTATGGTGGTAAGAGATTGTATTTGTCTGCTCTCTTGGCTCACCTTGTTGTTTTTGTTTTCCCCCAGGTGCTGGAGTTCGGCGAAGAAAATGATGGAGGCAGCGCCGGATCGAAAAATGCTGTGAGGACTGGTGAGAATGGCGCGGCGCTGCGACGCGTGCAGAAATAATGTCCTTTTCAAGTTCGAAGACGTGATGGATGCGGAATCAGGTAAGGATTGAAATAATGTCGGTGTTCTAACCTTTCCTTCTTCTTTCCTCTTTTGCTAGGAGCTCTAGAATCGAGACGGGCGTGGCTGGAGACTGGATGCGGACTGCAGGCACGGTGAGCGTTACGCTGCTGGATGCAGAATAACGCGAAGCGTGTGTTGCTGATCGGGCGTGGTTTAAATAGCCTCCAAGTAGTTCCAGGTAAGAAGTTCCCCAGAACCACAACTGAGTAAAAAATAGTCCCTGTAACAAAATAGTCCCCTCCAAGCCTCACGTTGGCTTGGATTCAGTTGCAGCATGGTCTGCATGAGGTAATGTCTAGGAGCCTGGCGCCAAAGGCGCCAGGACTGAACGCAGACAGCCCCTAGCCGGGGCTGCTGGGGTTTTAATAAATATCTGGATGCCTGCTCCCGGGGCTGATGGGCTTGGTCCGGATGCCTGGTGGTAGGCATCAGGACAGATTTCTCCGATAATTTTATATGGTGTGAAAGTATGGGGGAATAACCATGTAGACAAACTTAGGAAGTTGGAAGGGTGGTGCTTTAAGTCACTTCTAAATTTGTCTACCAATCTCCCGCTACAGTACATTTACACGGAATTTGGTGTTAAATGTATTGTGTATCAATTTAAAATCTGCAAGGCCACCTTATACTGGACATTCGCAAACAGTCCTTTGGATACTCTTTTGCACTACACATTCGAGGCTATACACAATATTCCTAGCAGACACATGTGTACTAGTTTAATGAGGCTTATGTGCATGTTAGTAAATGCTGCAATAGCCTTTAACTAAATCCTGCTTGTATTCCACTCCGTCGATTTATGTCTGTGTATAAAACAGAAGCCTTTGCTATTGATCAGGAGAAAACCCTTAGGGATGTGATATGCAAATCTCTTAACGGAGAGTACTTAAATCAATATCTAATACTGTAAACTATACCTCTATCTTCTGGATTTCCCAAACTTCATTCTCAGGCTTCATGAGCAAGTCGAGTTGCACCTAGTTGGTTATTGCTTTTCCAGTTAGTCAATCTTCTCCCTCTTGTGTACCTCCTTCATCCGCGTGACGAGGATCTTTTTGAAATGTCAACTCAACAGTAACCAGGACAACTTCAATTTTTCCACCAGTCAGAACCCCATACACAATCCTCAATTGTTAAAGCACCATGTTTCTTCCCAGCGCCAAGGTTCTATAGCATATTACTGTTATGTTATTGTCATATGTATCCTGTAGTTAAAGTGTGCAGTGCTTTGGTGTAAAGCACTATATAAACAAAAATAAATACAAATATTTTACCAACTGCTGTAAAGGCTGTAATCTCAATACTGCTCATTGGCGTTCAGCCTATTAATTTAATTTACCCAGCTAACATTCTAAACTAAAGAAACATAAAACAAAGGGATATATTTGTACGCTCACACAAAAGAATTTGCCTACTCCCAACAGAGGAAACCGCACAGGTCTCATTTAACCCCTGCAACAAGTTTATGTGCAAAGCTTGCTCTTCTTTGAGGGGCGAGGATCAGAGTGCCAGCTTGTTAGGGCTTATTAGACTATTCCCACTCCTCCATGGGATGTTAATTGACAGCAACAGAGCTACAAATGGGCATCTACGAGGTTGGGAATGGAATCGGGGCAGACAGAGGTCCTGGAGCTCCAGGAAAATTAATCTCAGCGTGCCACTGTAGCCACACACTCTAAAATGATTTTAGTGGCTTCTAATGCTTTAATATAATAGCTGCTAGTCGGAGAGGAGTCAGAGCCAAGTTTCTAGGGGATTATTAAAAGCAGATCCCATTAACAACCATTATTTATACAAAGAGCTGGAAGCCGCGTTAAGACTTGGAGAAGGAGCAACACTGCCTAGATAAAGTGGGTATAGCTGCCCCCAGTCTAACTAAAGAAAGCATCAAGGCTTTGTCCAGGACTGTTTGCCCAAATGAAATTACAAATCTTACATTGAACTTATTCGTTGGTCTGGTCAGAAATATAGATCTGGGGAACATGGAATACGTAAGGAAACATCAGCAAGTTCATCTAGACAACATGGAGTCGTGCTATTCATAAGGGAGAGTTGAAATAAGACTTCTGCAGAAGACAAGTGAAATCAAAGGAAAAAGGCCGACATCATAAGAGCAAGTAAACTGCCATGAAAAAGCTGTTTTATCATTGGTCAAAGCCCTCAATAAAATGGAAACAATTATATACATTTGTTTGTGACGAGTATGAAGGTTACCATTTGATTCACATTAATAAAAAAAAAAGGATATCACTGTAACATATTTTGGTAGGAGATTGCAAAGGAAAGCTGTAATTTTGCGAAATGCCATGATAGTCCACAGCCCATAAGTAAATTAGCTACAGGGGACTGCAAGTAAAGTGATGCTGTCAATTTAGCAGCAACTAGCATGCAAGTTACTTATTTACAGCGACTGTCTCTCAAGGTGTATTCATCAGAAGGGTCCATGTCTCCTATCAAACACTTGCAGGCCGAGCAACAAGGTCACCCCTGTACTCAAGGCTACGTTGGAGAGAATTGTACGCCAATATGACTGGACCCTATTGCAGTTGCACCAAATCTTTAAGAGTGAACCTCATGCCAGCATGCAGTGCCTGTAAAAATTGGCAGGTAGTTAGATGAATTCTGTTTAGACAGATCATAGTGACATACTAAAGAGAAGCTTATGTGCATTTTCTTGGAATTTTATGCAAGAGGATGAAGAAGCAGCCTTGGAGCAGATATAAAATCAAGAACATTCAGATCACTGTTTTCATGCTGGCGGGTCAACAATCTATATAAGAAAGAAAAGTAGGACCCACTTTAGGGTCCAAGATATAGTACAGCTGAAAAATCAGTTTCTTCATACAGATGTTAACTGTCAGTACTAACAGTATTTTGTTATTAAAGGTTCTCAGCATACATTAGCTATGGACTAAGCTAAGCCTCAGCCATGTTTTTGTGAAGCACAATGAGCTGCTGCCAGGATAAGGGAGGTAGCGCTGATTGCAGATTGGCAGGCAAGCGTGCATAAATCAAGAAGGCAAGGAGTATTTGACATCGGGCTCAGTCTAAGGACTGGGAATCCCTCAGCCCCTACGTTACCGTTGTATGTTTCAAAAATATAGGTTTGTGCAATGGCTTGTGAAACTGAACAGGGAAGAATAAGGGCTGGGAGCTGCGGAAGTCACCTACCATGATCTTATGAGGAAATATTGGCTAGGAGGTGCTACCCACGTGTCAACCGCGTGGTTAGACATGCAGAATTGTACAAGTCTTGAATGGTGCTATAAAGCCATGCCCCTTTGTTAACGTAACCTACTAAATGTATTTTAACCGACTTTTCTGAATGAGGTTAATTCGGTAAAATACTGTAAAAACCCAGAGGTTTGCGTTTCTGTGATATGATATTTTATTTATATAGCACCTATACACAATGTGTTTCAAAGCACTCCAAGGCAAGGGAGGGAACAAGGGAAAATACAATGACATTCTTACAGGCCATGAACAGTAAGGATGCGAAATTAACTATCGTACTCGGCCTGACGACATTTCAGATAGTGCAAGAGCTAAGACATATATAAGGAAGGGAGGGGGAGAGTGGGAAGGAAATGGAAACAGACAGGCGACAACCGTACATTTCCGGTAGAGCCAGAGAAAAACAAAAGGTGAGGGAGACGGGTGAATAAAGGGAGGGGTGGAACAAAACAAGCGACTATCATACTAGGGCTGACAACATTTCAGATAGTGCTGGAAGGGTAGGGGGAGAAGACAGACGAGGTTGCTATCATACTAGGTCCAGGGAGAATTCTGATAGAATAAGTGCATAGAAGAAAGTATGGCAGGAAGCGGTGAGCGGCACCATTTTGGGATAGGGATTCTATGCCGTTTCCCCAACTCATTTCTGTGCTTCTGTATGGAAATAAACTGGTATCTGCTTTTGCTCTCTAGCGTCCCATTTGGTTTATTGAGTAAAAGGCTGAGTGTTCCGACATTTGGTGCAGTCACGCCTCATATTTGCCATACCCAGCGGAGCCGATAATGGGAATAGCAGACCACTTCCCTTAGAACCCGAGTGCACATACAGGATATGTAAGAAGCCCAATTGAATCCTCCACAAGGGGTTTTCGAGGAGAGCTGCTTCTGATGGTTGATGTTTCTCCGTGGGCTGCGCAAATTCCAACTTAATTATAGGTAGCACTGATGAATAGTGGTATAACACTTAACTAAAAGAGAACAGGGGATTTAAAGAAGACAAAACACAGAACTTTAATGTAGTAACTGAAGTGAATGTTTAAGGTACTATTCGGGTACAAGGCACTGAATGCAGAAGTTGGAAAAAGATAGAAATAAGTGCAGTTGTGCGCAAGGCGAAAGACTAAAATATCTGACAACACAGGAGAAGATATTAATAAGAATAATTAGAACAGGTACAAATGAAATCAGAAACAAGTATGGGTAAAGATTAGTTGAAAGAGCCAGAACTCCAAGATAGGAGAAAAGCAACATACTTGGTTTATGAATTACCGACCAGAAACTGATCTAGAAAAAAATGGAATACCATGACGAAAGAGAATCAACATAATACAATTATTTCACTTGATATATATTTTAGAGGCTAAAGACACAATAATGGGAAATGTTCTTAAACTGCTTTGCAGAAGGATTTAAAAGAATTGGAGAATCTATGCTCTAGAGGAGGAGCCAAGACCCCTACTCCAACTGCCACGCCCATATTACCTTACTGTTGGAAACCAGAGTATGAAACATACACGGAGTAGTTGAACAGACAAAGAGCACAGTATGGACTCTGTGCAGTGCCAGTAAGAGTACCAATACCCAAGACGATCTGGGAGGCAAGGTACCCATTAGAAAACCGTACTTGCATACAAGAAAATATGATGGCCATTTGAATGAGATTCCTCAAGAAGCAGGACAGATAAATGGCAAAGATGAATGGTGACTTCAAACAGAATCGAGCTGACATCTTTAGAAGCGATGCAGAGAGCAGAGAATGCAGATATTCTATAAGGCATCAAGAAAGCATCAAGGATAAGTGACATCTTGAGATCAAGGTGAAGAAGCTTATGCTATAGAAACAGATGAAGATATTAAGCTAGTTTATACGTGTACAGATGCAACAGAAACGCAAGCAGACAAAGTAATCTAGAGGTTAGCTTTATAGCAAATCGATTATATATATGCTTTGCTCCTGTCCAGAAGGCTTGAGCAAAACACAAGACATCAGAGGACTATTGGAAAATAATATTAAATACACAAAAAGGCTCGATTCCATGGTCTCCAGTCATGTGGAAGAATGAAGTTGGACAATCGAGGTGGTCACACCTACACACGAGGGCAGGATATGGCTACACCCCCTAAAATTTCTCAGAGCACAGTGCAAACTCAAGGCCGAGTTCAAGGCCCTAATTGTCTCTGGACCATTGAAGTGATGATGGATTGATGAGCTTATTGGTGGGAAGCTAGTGTTAAGGCAGACTCGCCAGCACCTGGATGTTGAGTCTGCTGGCTTATAAGCCAACCAATTGTAGAGGACCGCGTAATTAAGGGTCCTATAGTTTGTGTAGCCAATGGTACGTTGTGTATTTAGTGACGTTCATAGTGGCCATTTTAAGGGGAGGGCCAAGTTGCCCCAGCTGATATTAAGTACCCCATCACTTTCCTTCACTGTTCCATACTGATATGGAACTTATACTTAGATATTCACTTTGAGCCCATCACATTTGCCACTAGGTTTTTGTAGTTTGCCACGTAGGATGATGTTGGTAATGACGCAGGTCAATATGCCACTGAATATTTTGTCTAATATAACATCCGTTTTTTTGTAAGATTCGTAGAGTAAGGAGATCGAGCGAGTGCTGATGTTCGTTGTACTCCCTGTTTTAGATACTTGACATTAAAACAGACTTCCTTTTTGCCAAACTACATGAGTCGTTTCGATTATTGATGTATGAATAAGGAACAAGTTACTTACCTGTAACTGTTGTTCTCCAGCATGGGCCTGGCATGGATTCACATGCTCATGAATATTCCCCGTCATCAGGCCGGGAATCCTCGGTAAAGAAAAAATCAGTAGCAGTTTCGTTTCTGATCGGTCTTTCTCAGTAGTAACCAATCACTGGTCTCTGGGTCATACTGCCCCCAGCCAATGACTGCCCTCTCCCTAAGCCCCGCCTCTGGCAGCCATATTCAGATTTGGTAGCACGCAAAGTGGCAGTATGACCAAGTAAAGAGCCGTAGAGGGGCAGGAGGGAGGGTTCGCATGTGAATCCCTGCCAGACCCATGCTGGAGAACAACAGTTACAGGTAAGTAACTTGTTCCTTCTCCAGTATGGGGTCTGGCATGAATTCACATGCTCATAAATATTAGAATACATAGCAGTACACATGCACAACCACGGGAGGTGGCAAGGCTCAACATTAAGCGTTACATAAAACTCAACATTAAGCATTTCTTACCTCCTCACCAGGCTCACCTTAAGCGAACAGGTTGCGCAGCACTGCCTGGCCGACTCTGGACTCCTCCCTGGAATTCCAGTCAACGCAGTAGAATCTCGTGTAGGTGTGCGTCGACCTCCACGTAGCAGCCCTGCAAATGTCCAGCAGGGGCACACCAGACAAGAACGCCGTTGTCGCAGCGATCGCTCTGGTCGAATGGGCTCTCGGACGGCCGGGCAACGGTCGGTTTGCCAACCGATGACAATGCATGATGCAGCCGGAGAGCCATCTGGAAATGGAAGCCTTCGAGAGAGCCTTCCCTTGGTTCACAGGTCCAAAGTTCACAAACAGCTGTGATGTCTTCCGAAAACTCTTCATGCGGTCCATGTAGAACTTCCAACGCTCTAGCCACATCCAGCGAGTGCAAAATCCTCTCGGCCGGAGACGAAGGCGACGGGAAGAAAACAGGTAGCACCAAGGGCTCGTTGAGGTGGAAGTCTGACAGCACCTTGGGCATAAACGAGGGGTGCGTCCTCAGCACCACCCTGGTGTCATGAAAAGTCAAGTATGGAGGCTTGCAGGATAGGGATCTCTCCCACTCGCTGTGCGGAGGTGATGGCCACAAGAAATGCAGTCTTCCACGACAGGAATTTCAGCGGCGCCGTATGCAGGGGCTCGAATGGCACCCCCATGAGCCTGGTCAGCACCACGTTGAGTTCCCATACCCGGGAAGGGGCCTTCACCGGCGGGAACGATCGGAACAGTCCCTTCATAAATTCCTTCACCAAGGACGCCCGTCCTGTGGTTCTAGTGTATCGGGAGATCGCAGCCAGATGTATCTTGATGGAGGCGTGAGCGAGTCCAGCCTTGGCCAGCGACAGTAGGTACGGCAGCACTCGAGGGGCCGTAATCCGTAGAGGGTTAATCTTCTGTGCACGGCACCAGACAGAGAACCTCTTCCACTTATGTCCGTAGCACTTGAGATTTGAGGACGCCCTGGCTTTTGCAAGGACCTCTCTGCAGTCAGCCGGGATATCGTACCCTCCAAACTCTAGCGCTGCAGTAGCCAGGCCTGCAAGTTCAGCGACTCCGGGTCGTGATGAAGTATGGCGCCTCCCTCTCTGGAGAGAAGATCTGCGTCCGCGGCAGCTTGACTGGTGGGGACTCTGACAAGTCCAGAAGGTCCGGGAACCAGATCTGCCTCGGCCATACCGGTGCAACCAGGATCATCCTGCACCGGGACCTCTTGAGCTGGTTGACGAGTCGGAGCAGCAACGGCAATGGAGGGAACGCATAAAGGAACAGGCCTTCCCAGGGGAACGAAAAAGCATCGCCCATGCTCCTCGGCTGGGTGAAGCTGCTGGCGAACCTCTGGCACTTGGAGTTCGTCGCTGTCACGAACAGGTCGATCTGGGGTTTTCCCCATTGTCGGAAGAGTCGATCCACTTGATCCTGACGTAGTTCCCACTCGTGGCACGAGCGCAGCTCCCTGCTGAGTGAGTCGGCGATGGTGTATTTTTTATCCCTGCCAGATGAAAGGGCACCAGAAACATCACTTGGGCGACGGCCCAATGCCACAGATCCTGGGTTTCCTTGGAGAGGGCTGGGGATCTGGTTCCTCCCTGCTTCCAGATGTAGAACATCGTGGTGGTGTTGTCGGTGAAGATTCTCACTACCTTGCCCTTGAGGGAAGGGAGAAAGGACCTGAGGGCCCAGAACACTGCACAGAGCTCCAGGATATTGATGTGGAGCGTCTTCTCCTCCGGGAGCCAAAGGCCTCTTGCGTGAAGTCCTCCGGTGTGCACTCCCCACCCTTCCAGGGAGGCATCCGTCGTCACCGTTATCTGGTGAGATGGGGTCTGAAAGTCTGTGCCCGCCATCAGATGAGCACGGGTGCCCCACCACTGGATCGCTCGCCGGAAGGTCTCGTTGAGCAGGATCCTGTCCTCGAAGCTGCCCGTCGCTTGGATCCAGCGGGAGTCGAGGAACTCTTGTAGAGGGCGCATCTGAAGCCTGCACAGGCGCACAAGATATATGCAGGAGGACATCATCCCGAGGAGGGACTTGATAGACCTCATCCTGGCCATGTCCGTGGCCAGCAGGCCCTGCACCTTGCCCAGGATGGCCTTTGTCCTTTCTTCCAACGGTGAGGCCAGGCGCACCACTGTGTCGAGCTTTGCTCCCAGAAACAGTGCGACTTGCGACGGGACCAGGTGGGATTTGGGAAAGTTGATGGAGAATCCCAGGTCCGAGAGCAGCTGGACGGTCTTTGCTGTGTGATGCACGGCGAGCTCCCTTGTCCCTGCTCGGATGAGCCAGTCGTCCAGGTAGGGGTAGACGTGGATCCCCTGCAGGCGCAGCCGTGCCGCCACCGGTGCAAGGCACTTGGTGAACACCCTGGGTGCCGACTTCAATCCGAACGGGAGGGCCTTGAATTGCTAGTGCCGTCCTTGGACCACGAACCGGAGGAACTTTCGGTGACCTTTCAGAATGGGGATGTGGAAGTACGCATCCTCCAAATCCAACGACGACAGGAAGTCGCCCTCCTCCAGCTGTCCCAGCACGTGCTGGTGGGTGACCATCCGGAATTTCTGTGCTTTGATGCATTTGTTCAGGAGTCGCAGGTCCAGGATGGGGCGCCATCCTCCGGTCTTCTTTTTTACTAGGAAGTACCTTGAGTATACTCAAGAGCTTCTTGGGACGAGCTCAATGGCACCTTTTCTGAGCAACGCCCTCACCTCCAAGAGCAGTTGAGGGACGTGATTTTCCTTCCTGACCACGGGTGGAATGCGGGGCACTTTTTTAGAAATTCCAGGGCGTGGCCCTGGGCCAGGGCATCCAGCACCCAACGGTCGGTGGAGATGGACTCCCACACGCTGACGAACTTCGCCAGCCGGCCTCCCACCGGGGTGCTTCGGTGGGGGCTGACCCCAATCTTGCTTGGCGGACGCCTTGCCGCCTTGGCCTCCCTGGCGACGACGGGGGGTCCCCCCGACTTGCCTCGTCCTCTATAGAATTCCTGCGATGAGGAGCGGGCCGCTTGGCGGTACGTAGAGGAGCCACCCCCGAATCCCTTGGAGGCACTCTGCTTGACTCCGGTGCTCCGAAAGGATGGCCTCCGTTGCCGGAGGACGCCTAGGGCCCTAGCAGGCTCTGTGTCCGCCTTGATGGCTTGGAGGGACTCATCCACCGTATTCCCAAACAGGTTGTTCCCGTCGAACAGCATGTCCAGCACCTTGGCTTGCACATCCTGGCGGAAATCCGTCGCCTTGAGCCAACCTCGTCGTCCAAGGCAAACGCCCTTGCCTAGCTGGCGGAAACCGGTGTCAGCAATGTCCGTTGCCACCATAATGGCGTGGTCTGACGCCACTTGGCCTTCTTGCAAGATCTCCAGGGCCTCAGCCCTCTTGTCATCCGGTAGGATGTCCAACAGGGGGGCGATCTTGAACCATAACTCCCTGTCGAAGCGGGCCACGATCGCGAGGGCGTTGGCCGCCTTAATCGTCGTTGCCACCGACGAGATAACTCGTCGTCCCATTGCATCCAGCTTCTTCCCTTTGCCGCCCCGCGGGGAAGTTGACGTTGAGACCGACGCCCGCCCCCCCCCCCCCACTTTCTTCTTGGCCGCCGCTGAGACGACCGAGTCCGGGGTAGGTTGTGCCCTAAGGCACAGAGGGGCTGCGTCAGGGACCCGGTACTTCTTCTCGTACCAATCCTTCTTGGCAGGCGACGCAGAAGGGTTCTTAAGAAGGGTGAGACCCTCGTCCCAGATGTCATCCAGCAGAGGCACGGCGAGGACTGACTTCCTCCTGGCCTCGCGCTGTAGGTAAAGGAAACCTTCCTTCTCCTCGGGGCAGAGCTGAAAAAGCTCGGATGCCCTGGCGATCATTGCGTGGAAAGATCTGATCTCATCGGACGGGGAGGCCCGGGCTGGTGAGGGGAGCTCCTTCCCGTCATCACCGCCGTCGTCGTCGGTACCGAGGACTGAGAAGGCGGGGCTGGGTGGATCCGTCTTCTCTTGTTCGGGGAGCTTCCCGCCGGGACCGGCTCTGGTTCCTCCACCGGACCTGGTACCGGGTCCTCTGTCAGTGGTAAGGGAAATCTCGTCCTTATCTCTGAACATAAGGATTGTATCGCCAACAAAATGGCCGCAGAGTTAACCTGCGGCTCTGGAAGCGACGGCTGACTAGGACCCTCGCCAATGCCGCCGTCACTTTCATCGTCACACTCATCGGCCTCTAGGACTTCTGCCAACTCCTCCTCGGATGTTGTGTCCGTGTCCACAATGGCCACCGCGCCCCCCCTCTTTTTCCGCCGGGGTCTTCACGGGGGTCTTTTCGATACATCTGAAAGAGGCTTCCCTCCGCGCAGGGAGATTCTGGGCCCCGAGGTCGCCTCCACTGGTGTAGCCTCCACAGGCTGCGCCAGGGCTGCCGCGACTCCCTCGATAGAGGCCTTGGCCGGGTGAATCAAGGCCTTCACCGCCTTAGGCGCGTTTGAGGCCTTCACCTTGGGGGGAGGGTCACCGCATCGCTCCTCCTCGGCCGAATCCTTCGAGATCGACCGGGGCCTCTCCAGAGGCTTACCCGGGTTCTCAGATTTCCTCTTCCCCGAACCAGAACGTTGGCTCGTGGTTGATGGTGCCTGGGAAGACGCGCCCTGCCTGGCAGCCGAAGAGCCCGACCGTTCGGCGCTCCCGGTGCCCGCAGACTTGCGGTGCTTTGCCTTCTGTTGGGCCCCCGTCGCTGGGGTGCCCTCACAGGACTTAGAAGACCGCTGAGACTTCTTCTTCTTCTCACCTGACAGACTCCTTCCTTCCAGCCAGTTGGAGAGACGAAGGTGTCAGTCCCTGATGGTCCATTCCGACATGTTCCTGCAAAACGCAGTCCTTCTCCAAGTACTTTTTGTCCTTATGAAGGCAGTAGAGACATTTTGAATGCTCGTCCTCCTTGAACACATTCTGTAGCTGGCATCCAGGGCAGACCCTGAACAGCTTTCCGGGCGTCGAGCTTCCTTTCTCCTGGGCCATGTTCGGGTAGGCCGCAAAAATTTCTGGAATCCTCCAAGAAGCGTAACTCGACAAAATCTGAACCCTTGAGGGGCGTAGAAAAAATCCAACACGGATCCCCGTTAATCGGATGTAGAGACGGTGGAGCTTGAGGCTCCATTTGACCGAAAAATGAGAAATTCTCTTTGAAAAAGCGCGAAAATGCAGCAAAAGCTCGAGAGCTAAGCACGAGGACTCCCAACACGTGAGCGTGCAGTAAAAATCTGAAGATGGCTGCCAGATGCAGGGCTTAGGGAGAGGGCAGTCATTGGCTGGGGGCAGTATGACCCAGAGACCAGTGATTGGTTACTACTGAAAAAGACAGATCAGAAACGAAACTGATTCTGATTTTTTCTTTACCGAGGATACCCGGCCTGACGACGGGGAATATTCATGAGCATGTGAATCCATGCCAGACCCCATGCTGGAGAAAAACGATATCCCGTCCATCTCAAGGGTAATTGCTACTCATTAAAGGGGCTGGGATAGCTAGTTCAATGCTAATAGAAGTTTGGAAGACGAACATTTAGCTCAAACACAAATTAGAAACAACAAAAGACAGAAAATAACCAAGTACCGAGGAAAACAAAAAGGGAAGCAGAAGACTGAGGAAGAGCATTTTATCGAAATTCTAGGTAGTGCAACTGCAAGTGGTGTGATAAACGCATATGAACCAGATACAAGACAAGAGAATGTCGTAAGCACTAAATTATAACTTACTCACCGTAGTGACTAACATACTCTTAGTCCCCTTTCCTCCATACTGCATGCATGGGCATTCCTTCCTAGGGACGAGACCCCGAAAATTTCACCAGAAAAAAAATTCTTCCCCTTTAAATTTAGAAGCACGCGAGGGTGCGGCCCTGTTAGGCAGAAACCTGTGCAGTTCCCTCTGGGACCACTGCAAAAGATTTAAGACTACAGGTGTTGGCAGTAAACCCACTTGGTAGCAGTCTGCACCGCACAGATTCACTGTGGTAGCTGTGGCTGAGCAGCCAGACTTCCCTCAAGAAGAGTTAGGCAGTATACAGAGGATACACAATAGGTACAGAGGCACAGTAGCACAAGCAAACACTGACCAGAGCTAGGTGTAAAAGTATAAACTTATTTATTAAAGGTACACTCATAAATTACACTAGCACATTAGAAAAGGTAAGAAAGTCAAACACAGTTACCATTACTCATATGTACATCCCTAATCATTTGTTGGACAATTCTAAGTTAACCCCACTTACTTCCAACCAGAGGTGAGCGCTTAACGTTAGATGGTACTCCAACAAGTATTACCAAAAGGGAGGGAAAAGGCAGAAATAAAGAGAGCAGTAAGGTAAAACACTTTTCACATAAGGTTAGCAAAGACAGTCAATGGTGGAACAAGGAGAATTAGTTTGGGGCCCGCTTTAGAGGGAGCTAGGCGAAAAATGTGCCAAGATCACACAATGTCACAAGTCTTTGCAGGTGAGCAAAAAAGGTTTTACTACGGTTCTGAAAAGTTTAGTTAGGGTGTCCCAGACCTACCCAGGTTCGAGAGCCGAGGGCTAAATCTACCCCGTACAATCGGTGGCAAGGGAGGCCGGGCGGAACACAGTACCTTTAAAAGTGGAAAGATTCCTCCAGCGGTGGTAGACGTTCCTGGTAGTGGGTGCAAGTCGCGGCGTCGTCCCGAGGAAGAGGTAATCTCGACGTAGGGGAAAGCAGCAGGTCGTTGCACTACCAGGGATGAGGCCAGCCGTGGAGTTTTCCGGTCACAAAGGATTTTTCCCCTCTTTCGCGGTTGAGGTAAAAAGTGGTATCCCGGTTGCCAGGGTGCTTGGCACAGGCAAGGCGGCCACGAGATGCTTCGGGACGGCGAAAAGAAGGCAGCAACTGGTTGTCCCCACCAGTTAAGGGAAGAAGACTCTCCGGCGGGAGATCTCCTCTGTCGTCGGGAAAAGTGGTGAGACGGTTCTGCAGGGCTTCACCGGTGGTGTCGTCTTGGCAGGTCGGCTCGGCTTCTCCCTCTTCGGCTTCTTAGGTCCTGTGGCGACTTCTGAAGAACCAGTCCCAAAAACCCTGCTTTTATGCAGCAAACCCCCATTCATACAGCCTAGCTGTCACTCAAACATGCTAAGTGGTGAGCGGGGTGGCTCACCACTTGGGCCAATCACACTAGAGTGCGACATGAGTTGGCAAGGCAACTCAGTCCAGGGTGCCTAAACCCCCTCCCACACCCCCTGTGGTACCCAGACAGAATGGCACCACTTTGGAGGGCTTCTGTGCAGAAGCCCGCCAAAAGTGGAACAAAGGCTCGACTCGGGTTCAGGGTTACTGAAGTGAACCTAGACGCCATTTTGGCGGCGAGTTCCAGCAAAAAATCCCAACCGGTGAATTTATATTAAATAAATAAACCGGCGGTATCTTTAACATTGCACCAAAAAGTGGTGCATCAAAAACAATGGGAAATCCCATTGGGAAATATTCCGGTGGAATATTTCCGTGGTATCCACTGCCACCAGCCAGAACTCGGCGAGGGGGGACGGAACAGTACCCCCTCGATAACAGATCCAGGGGCAATCTAATTGCCCCTACCAGTACTTCCACAGTAAGATGGTTTGTACTGGTTAAGTTCCTAAGTTAAGACTAGTAAAGTCAATGGCAACTTTACAGACCCAGGGAGACAGTAGTCAGTCCAGGGTGTGGAGTCTATGTTTGGGGGTCTCTAGGACACCCCTGTGCTACTGCACGGAGGGTGCTGTGTAACACACATTCAAAAACCAATGATGGCCTATGGGGAAAATTACCCCCTAGCCCATAAGCACATAGCAAGTCACAGAAACACTCTCAAGTCATGTCCAAGAGTGAGGGTAAAAGAGTCTCACTCTTGGCAGGAGAAAAAAATAAACCCCAAGAAATCCAGCAAAGCTGCTGGGGGACTCACTAGGTTAGGAAATTCAGCCTAAACAGAGAATTCTTCCTAACAGGCCCTGGGAGAATGCGCTGCCCTGACTCCGCCCTCTGGCGCCACACCTCAGTCTCCATTGACGTGATAGATTTAACATTGCCTAATGACCCCAGTATTATTAGGGGGGCTGGAGGGACATATGGAGGAAAGGGGACAAAAGACTAAAAGTATGTTTGGCACTACGGTGAGTAACTTATTACTCTTACGTCCGGTCCCATTTCCTCCATTACTGAATGGGCGATAACTGAATGTAGCCCCAGGGTGGAGAGGAGACCCTCCTTAAACAAACAGGATCCAGAGCCGGCATCCAAACAGCAATGCTTGCAGAAAGCCGAGGGAGTGGCCCAAGTGACCGCCCTGCTTATGACTTGCCAAGGGACATGGAGCTGGAATGCGATGGCCGTTGCCTTGGCCCTGACTTCATGGGCATGCATGTTGGCCGGAAGCGGCTTGTGCTGGCCCTCGTATGCTTCTTTGATGGCTGAGACCATCCAACGGGTTATGGAGGCCTCGGAAGCCTGATAGCCTGGTCTTGAGCCTCCAAAAGTGACAAACAGGGCGTCCGATTTGCGGAAGCCTTTGGTCTTGTCCAAGTAGAATTTCAGGGCACGCCTGACATGCAGGCAGTGCAGCATTCTTTGTGCCTCGTCCTTAGGATCGGCAAAGAACGTAGGAAGGACTATTTCCTCGTTGAACTGGAAAGCAGACGGCACCTTGTGCAGAAATTCTCAGTGTGTTCGCAGAACTACTTTGTTCCTGTGAAAGTTAGTATATGGTTCCGAAGCGACCAGCACCTGGATTTCGCTGATTATAAGCCGAGGTGAGGCCAACTGGTGAGGCCGTCTTGATGGTCACCATCCTGATGTCCGCGGATGCCATTGGCTCAAAAGGTTTGTGCGCGAGTGCGCCCAAGACTATATTAAGGTCCCACACAGGGTGCAGCCTCTTGATGGGTGGGTAGAGCCTTGCAAACCCTGTCAAATGTTTGACGATAAGATTGGAGGAGGAGAAGACTCCCCTCCTCCAAGTTCCTGTACGCCCGATGGCTGCAAGGTATGTACGGCAGGTGTCCACCTGCACACCAGAGTAGGCGAGGTGCACCAATAAGGAGAGCATGTTGTCCAAAGTACATGATAGGGGGTCGATTTCCTTGGATTTCGCCCAGTGGCAGAACCTGGTCCATTTACTTTCATACTGGGTCCTGGTAGCCTTGCTCCTTGCGCCCTGAAAGATTTCCATATTAGCCTGGGAGAGGCTAAGGTGCTGCAGCGTTACCTGCTCAGGCATCACGCTGTGAGGGCTAGTTTCTGAGGCGCGGGGTGGATGACCCTGCCCCCCTGCCCGCGCCAGAAGATGTGCTGTGCCCTTCGGGAGATGAATCAGAGGCATCTCTGAGAGGCTGAGCAGTTCCGAAAATCATGGCCTGGCCGGCCACCATGGTGCTATTAGAATGATGTTGAGTTGGGGAGACTCCTTGATCTTGCAAATCACTCTGATTCAGCGGTGTGGGCGGGAAGGCGCAAGCCTTCACGCCGTTCCACTGAAGCTGAAATGCATCGCCCAGGGAGCCGGAGGCCTGTCCCTGCCAGGAGGCGAACTGAGGGCACTTCTTGTGCCAGGTGGCAAAGAGATCCACCTGGGGATGACCCCACCTGTAGAAGATCTCCTGAATAACAAGGTCATTTAGCTGCCACTCGTAATTGTTGGCTGCTGAGCCTGTCCGCCTCGAGGTTGGATTCCCCCGTGAGGTAGATGTCGTTTTCCAGGGCCCACTCCCACATGCTGATTGGCAGTCTGCACAGAGGAGGGAATCTGGTGCCTCCCTGCTTATTGACGTAGTACATGCTGGTCGAGTGGTCTGTCTGGATGAGGACAACCTTGCCCCTGAGAAGTGGTAGGAATGCTCTGAGCGCTAGCCAGATGGCGTTTAGCTCTAACCAATTGATGTGGTATTCCTGCTCCTGTAGAGTCCGGGTGCCATGGACCAAGAGATCGACCAGGGTGGCTCCCCAGCTATCGATCGAGGAATCTGTGGTGATGGTGGCCTGTGGGGTGGGCGGCCAAACGGGGCTTGCCCCTCTGTAGGTTGCAGTCCCTGGACCACCATGTTAGGTCTGGGTGGAGAGATGGAGGAACAGTCATAACCACTGTCAGGGGCCACAAGCTGTGCCACAAGCAAGCTCCCACATTTACTCCAAGTGCCTCAAGACTTCTGCAAAAAGATTCCTGGAGCCAGTCCTGGCGCATCTGGCGCCACGCTCATATACTGTAAGATGATACTTACCAGGCTTACTTTCAATTGACTACATGGGTCTTTAAATCCAACATGGAAGCGACCACACAGCCTAGTTCTTAAGAACCAAGCCATGCGGTCTAGTGTTTTCGGTGTGGCAGGCCTGGAACTAGTTTCCCTGGTACTACTTTACCTGAGCTATATAAACCACACCCTGACTGCAGAACACGCTTCGCGTTATTCTGCAACCAGCAGCGTGACGCTCACTGTGTCCAGCTCCTGATCTTCAGCATCTTCCGGTTGTCCTGCAAGAACAAGAACAAGATTATTCTGTCTTACCTGAGAAAACACCAACCAGCACTCAGCATCTCAACCGGGCTTCAATCTGTGGAAACCGAGAGAAGAAGAAACATCACTCACCTGTGAGTACTAGCTTAAGGACTTCCGGCGAACCGCTACCACAGCTGCTGCTCGAACATCGCTACCTGCAATAACGAGAAAAGGAAAAAATATTAGAATGCGCGTGCTTCCAAACACATCGAATTCCATCAGTCTTACCTGAATTCCATCGCGCTAGGCCGTGCTTCCATCCGGAGCACCACAGCAATATCTGCAAATTAAAAAGCGAACCTGAATATGTCTCTTTCAATATTAAACAACCGCACAGCGCTGTACTTACCTTAACGGATTCCAGGGGCCAGTTTTTCATCATGCTCTCATCCACTTGCAGCACCACAGCGGCCTGTGAGGAGGAGGAGAAGAAAAACAGGTTAGCTTTAAAAGACAATAAAGGCACTGCGCTTCGCGCTTTCTCGTAACTAGAAACGTGCCTCTCCATCCGGCACGTCAGCATCAAGACCGTCGCACCTGAAAAAAAGGAGATAAAGACATTAACGAATTCCCACCATAAACAGTTCAAAGACTTACAACTAACAAACCTACAAGCAGATTTGGGGTCACAGCAGGCCTGGGCCCAAGGAAGGCGTACTGCACCAGTGAAGCAACTCGGGCAGCTCGCCAACAAACGTCAAGCGCCCCTGCACAAGAAACGCAGGACGGATAGCTCACCCTACAAATAACTAAGGTGAGAAAAAACCCAGTGCGAAGGGAATCGGTCAGAGGGAGGTGGGAGATTTACCCATTAGAGACAGTTATCACAAATCCTCCCTTCTCTAATGGCAGATTCATTATTCAGCACTGGGCAACTACGCATCCAGGGTTCCAGATCTCAGAGCCTTCCAGATTCCCCTGGGGATATCAGGTGAGCATAACAGGAACGTTGATCATCTCGGATTGAGAGCCCCACTCCTGGTTCCATGAGGCCGTGAAGTGCAGCTGAATCCTCCTCATCCTCAATCTTGTGTGTGGGACGGCTAATAGGAATGCAGCCAAGAGACCCAGGAGATGCTGGTACCACCATGCCGCGGTCACCTCTCTGCTGAGGAAGTGGGTGGTGGCCCTCTTGATGGCCGAGATCTTGCCCTCCGACGGAAATACCTTCTCGGACCACGTGACCCAGATGAGGCCCAAGAATGTCAGAGTCTGTGTGGGCTGCAGCTGAGACTTCTTGAGATTGAGCGAGAAGCCCATATCGTGCAGTGTGTTCATAAGGGCATGGGAAGAGTGGTGAACTGCTTCCGGAGATGTAGCCTTGACAAGCCAGTCGTCTAGGTATGGGTAGATGTTGAGGCCCTGCGCTCTGAGGAGGGCAGCTACTGTATTAATGAGCCTGGTAAAGACCCTGGGAGCCAAGTTGCGGCTAAAAAGAAGGACCTTGTATTGAAAATGGTAGCCCATGATCCTGAACCATAGGAAAGAACGTTGGGGCTGCCAAATCTGAACATGTAGGAACATGTCCTTCAGATCCAGGGAGCACATCCAGTCTCCCTTGCACAATGTCTCTGCTATAAAAGCTGGCGTAACCATCTTGAATGTTTGCAGGGGTAAGGAGAGGTTGAGGGAGGAATCGTCCAGCACAACTCTCAGGCCTGTCTGGTGGTTCTTCTGAATGGCAAAAATCCTGGAGTAAAAGCCCAAGCTTCGCTGGGAGGCTGGGACTTCCTCCACTGCCTGGCTCTCTACGAGTGACCGGATCTCCACCAGAAGAGTTGCTGTCCCAACTTGAGGGAGCGGAGGGGAGGAGGGACGAGAGGCTGGGATGGGTAGGGGGTACCCCGTGGATACTACAGGGGATCCAGGGATCCGCGAAATTCTGGCACCAGAAATTTGCATGGAGAGCAAGCCTGTCCCCCACTGGAGACACATGGACCCGAAGTGGTGTGTCATGCCTTCTTCCCCTCTGAGGCCGTCGCGGAAGAGGGGGACTGGAAAAAGTCCTTACTCCCCCCACCCCATTTTTGTTGCTTGCACCGGTTCTGAGACGGCGAGCTGTCGGGCTTCCCTGGATCTCCGTTCCTGGAAGCCGCGGAACCCTCCATATGTACGCCCCCTGTCGGAGCGCTGCTGTGACTGAGTATACGACTTGGGCGTGGTCTTTGGTAAGATGGATAAAGACTTGGACGTTTGTGAGCTGTTTTTCTTCTTGTCCAGCTCTTTGTCTGTGGTGGAGTGGAATAGGCCTCCCCCAGCCCCTGTCGAACGGTTGTCCTTTGTCATGTCTGTGGCAATACAGCTGGTATGGCCAGAGGTGTCAATATGGGCCACGGTGGATTCTATGAGGTCTTCCGGCACCAGCTTGGCCTCAGCCAGTCCCGCCGTAAAACGGGATTGGCTCTGCGTAGGGAGATCCAGGAGGAAGTCCGCAATTTCCCGCCATAACCTTTGGTTAGCGGCCGCCAGGATGGCATCGGCCTGCCGAAGATGTAAGGACTTGTTGGAATACAGCTTCTTCCCATACGCCTCAAGATTTTCTCCTTGCCTAATAGCGTCGCTGCTGTGGAGGTTGACGACGACTGAGGCTTGGAGTATAGTGATGCTGCAGCAATCACAGAGGAGCGTGGCTGAGGATGGGCCGATTGCAAGAGTGTATCCCCATCCATCTGCCTGTACTTGGCGTCCAGGCATCGATTGACCGGCTGGACTAAGTGGGACTTGAGCCAACCCTTCTAGGCCAGGGAGACTACATTGGTTTGCAGTGGAATCCCCGTTTTGGCAGAGAGGCGTCACGTGAGGACTTCAGCCAGATCCCCCTCTGCCGGCTGCTCAACCTAGGGTTGGGGTAGGCCAAGGTACTCCGCCAGGCCTACAAGACGTTCGTGGAAGGCCCTGGCTGAGGATGGCGTCTCAGGGTCCCCCTCCTCATCCGTATCCTGTCGATCAGGAGGATCCTGCAGAGGTGGAGTAGCAGCTGGAGCGGGAGGCTGGGGTACTGGAACCGCGGCCAGAGGCTGGTACGGAACCACCTGAGGAATCGGCTCGGGAGATTGTGGTGCCAGTAGCATCGTAGGGAGGATCTCCCTGATGGTGTCCTTGAGGATAACCCCTATCCGAGGTGATGCCATGAGCCAGAGGAACCGCTCGAAGAACCCCTCTTCACTGGCCTGAGAGGTGGTAGGGGGTACTGATGGGGTAGCTGGGGCTGCTGCATACCCTGTCCGTATGGACGCAGTGGGAAACTGCCCTGCGCATAAGAAGGATAGGCTGTAGGCCACGTACCTGGTTGATGCCAGTCCCACCTTGACACTCGTTCTCTGCCGAACTCCTGGAATGGCGTTGGACGGGTGCCTCTGTCTGGCATGCAGCCATCTTGTGAAGCTGCCTGCCACGAGTTGCTTGGCTCGCTGGGCCCAGCCTCCTCCAAAACTGTTGCGTTTGGATCACGAGGCCTACCCTGCTCCTCGGGCCTAGACCCAGTAGGTGTGGCACCCTCGACCCGGGGATCGGTAGAGCTGTGTGTAGGCGCCCCCTCGGACGTATTGCCGGTACTAGGGCGTAGATCCTCAGCCATACTGCCAGTACAAGGGCGGAGCCCCTCGGATGACAATATGGTACAAGAACCTTCCAGTCCCACAACACTGTCACCGGGAGGACCAGGGATAGCTCGGCCCAAAGGCCAGTAGCTGCAGCAGTCTCGGTGCACGTGCTGGTACAAGGACCTGAGCGAACCCTCCCACGCGGACGAGTCCTTGCGGGGTGCAATGAAAAATAGCAGCCCTACTTTGGGCCTGTCTCAGTGCTTCACGAAGTTCTTGAGGTCCTCTGGAGGAAACTTCTGGAAGAGCTCCCTCCACCTGGCTAGTCTGTTCTTCGGCGATTTCTATGACAGCATGTTGCACACTGTACAAGCTTGTCAACCGTGGTCTGGGCCAAGGCAACGTAGGCAGAGTGCGTGGAGGTCTGAAGTTGGGAAGAGCCCGTTGCAGGATGGACACCTGCTGAACCCTGTGGAAGTCGACACGCGCCGGAGAGGAGCGTGACGCCGGAGGACAGAGTACCTGAATGATAAGACAAAAAAAAAAAAAAAAGAGAAGTATCTGCTCGTGGAACAACATGGCCGAAGCCAAACCCAGGAGAGCTGGTGAATTTGGCCCGTTCCTGTCGATGCAGAAAAGGGGGCTGAGGTGAGGTGTGGCGTGGTGTGGCGTGGCGTGGCGTAGTAAGGGCAGCGCATGCTCCCAGGGCCGCATCCACGCACGCCTCTAAATTTAAAGGGGAAGGTATTTTCTGATGAAAAAGGTTCTGTATCCCGTCCCTAGGAAAGGACGCCCATGCATGCAGTATGGAGGAAAGGGGACAGGAGGTAAGAGTACGCAGAGTGCTACAAGTAGTAGCACAAGCTCGAGACCTCAAGCTCATGCCCAGCAAGGCAATAGAGCATACGCAAATTACAAAGCAGAAACTATGCAATTGAAAACCTAAGACAATTGCTAGGAGTGGGCTGATAATGGCAGTGTGATTTCAGTAGAGAGTTGCCTAACTTAAGAGGAACTCAAGATATTCAAAGTAATTGTGCAATGAATAGCATGGGGCAATATAAATGAGCTCAAAAGAATGCTTAGGCACAACTAAGTACGACAACAGTTATCTCAAGAGTGTGCTTGGTAAACAGAGGATATGCTTTTGAACTGGTTCAGAGCAGAGTTGATTTGATGCATTGGGTTGCTGTTGTATGTACTACAAAGACGGATTGGATTTAGAGAATTGTGGATCGAAGAAAGGCAAAACCCTGGCTAACTTTCCTGATAGTTTGAAAATTGCATTTGATTAGCATTCTGGTAAAAGTACTCCGGCCAAGATTGCACAAGAGGGCGTAAAGTCTGTCTTTGAATCAGGGTTGTTGCCTAAAATTCATGCTCAACTTAAAATATGTTTGAATTCACATGGGCAGAAACATTTTTAAAGAATACATGTTAGACTTCTTGTTAAAGCATGATATTGTTTGATTTTAAGAGTTATGGCTTACTGAACCTTAATATCACAATGGCTATTTTTGCACTGCAAAAGAAGCCCAGAAAGGGGTTAGAGGTCGCCCCAGTGCCAAACTTCCAATTATGGCAAAAACCACTATACTGGGAATACAGCAAACTCCTGCTGATAGCAAGAAAATACTGTTTATATCAATACAATGGGGCCTGTCTAGATAAACGGGAAAATGGCAGATTGTTTCTACTTATTGTACCACAAAGGAAACAAAGGTGTACTTCCATTATCAATCTTTTAAAATCCTGGTCATACGAAAAAGGTAATTAACTATATTCTTGGGGCGTGGCTTGGTAGCCATGAAATAGGCTGCTCTTCCCGTGTGCTCATGCACATCCGACATCGATCCGTACGCATATGAAGATTTATAGCAACTGGAACAATAAAGAAATGGCCCCACAGCTCTCGGAACGCAGGGAGCATATGGCGTGAGCTATTCGGAGCGTAACGGATGATCAGAATTGAAGTTATGGATCCGCGAAGCAATGTCTCGGTCCCACAGAGCTGGCAGCAAGATGGCGGATGCCACCTAACAAAGGGATAGAACGGAGTGCAGATCGAGACTCGCACAGTAGCCACTGAACAATATTGGCAGATCAAACTTACAGTGCATGGGTGAACACACGTCTATGGCAATAGTACTCATTGCAATGCGCTGATCTCCGCGTCGGGTGCATCGAGCAGATACATTGTATCACCCCCCAGCAGCACGAAGCGCAGGACAAAGGAACAAACTTGCGCCAGCACTACGGGGCGTATTACCAGGGATTGCAACGTGGAGACTGGACACGGACAGCAGATGCCGGGAGGTCAATCTGAGAAGCCGACCGGTGATCAGACAGGCCTCTGATAACGAAAGAAGCGCATGCCACCGGGGCGGACAGGCCCCGGGTAACACTGAAGGTACATACTGAAACGAGCGCAAAGGACGCTAAGAGGACCGGGGAGCCCCCGGAACAAGCTGAAGCTCTTTGGCTTTGTGACCAACGTGGGACCAGGCAGGACGGGCAGGCACCTCCTGGCCTGAGATAAGCCAGGTTGCAATAATGTAGCAAGCACCTGAACAGATTAAAGGAAGCAATACAGAGAGGGGCCATAACATGGAAACCAACAGCTGACAATAGAATCATATGATGATTGACGATTGAGTCGGCAGTTACGCGCGAATTGAACGCCGTCCGGAGCAGTGGTTTTCCTGCTTGTGGTTGCCGATTGACTGGACTGAGGTAAGAAGTATGTGCGATAACAGGCATGATTTAGATGACGGCAGTATGGTGAGGGCATACGCAGTGTAAAAAACAACATGTAATTTATGTTGTCTATATGAGTGTGGTATAGATTACCAGTAGGCTGAGATGTTTACAGCGATGGCACTCCGAGTATAATGTTCTCACTGGGGTAAGAAGTATGTGAAAGATGGTTACAGCGACGGCACTCCGAGTATAATGTTGATAACAGATGAGTCCAGCACGATGGTGATCGTATATTAGAAAACAAAGTGACACCGTGTGATTTACGGGGGCTAATCCGTATATTTTTATTTTATTTTATTACAGTTGTTGATGGGTCCAGTAAGGATTTAGTGCTTGCAATACATCAGTGCACGTCCGACCTACATAACCGTGCAGTCTTTGCACGAGTTGCTCCTTGTGCCATCAGATAGTTGTAAGTGGCTTTTATATATCATTCTTAGCTTGACAGATGTATAGTTACAAGTCTCATTTTGATTTATGGAATAAATATTAAGTGTGTTTTTGGTATGTGTTGATTCCACAGGCTCGATATAAATACCGAGACCAGTGGAGGATTAATCCCTTGGGTCCTTTCTCACGATCCTAGGAATTGCTTCTTGGGGGTGAGTAAGGCGAGTGTCTCGATTTAATTTTGACACAAATGTGACACTAATGCGTCACCTTTTAAAAGAAATAGGGTTGACATTCTGGTTTTTCTTATTGTTTTTAGATTGAATTTTGGCCCATACAAGCATATAATAGGGCGGAGAAGTGTCCTCCTGCCCAACGCCCTGAAGAAGGTCTCTGACCGAAACACGTGTCGACGCTTTTCTCTAGAAATACGATATCTGGTCAAACATCACACCAGTTACACAATGACACTTGAAATTATGGACTGGGTCAGTGCTGAAAAATGCTAATTAACAGCAATAATAGATGCTCTACTAAAAAATTAAGCATTGGGTATCACTTGATGTGTTTTTTTAGATAGATATGTTAGAATGGGGATTGTCTGAAGGTATGAAAGAGATGATGAATTGTTGATTTTTTAGAGTTCTTATGTAATTAATGATATATTTTTGTAATAAAACAACTTAAATAAAAGGTGATATGTTCTAAATTCTGCCAGAGTTAACCCGTTTCACTGATCCAACTTATAGTTTTTCGCTGCATAATACCTGAAGGATCAGGAACTATAGTGCAGGTCTACCCCTTTGTTTTTTTCTTGAACATGGATTGGGACATGATCCTCACGACACAGAAGCTGCCAGCCACTTGAGGGTTCGCCAATGCGGCGTTGAATATTGTTGCGGGCGGGCAAGGCTCTAAAGCTAGTGATGCAGAGCTAGACGAGCCGGCGAAGGCACAATCTGACTGAAGGCTCAATGCCCCAAAATGGCTGCGTGAGACTAATGCCCAGATGGGATGCATTAACCACGGAGCGAGGCGCTGCCTAGGGCGACAACGAGATACCACAAATGCTAGGTGAGGTATCTGTGCATCACCTAGGTAGGGTGCGGTGCGAGCAGCGTTGGATAGAATACGCATAGCCTAGATATCATTGCACGTGCAATATGACGGGCGGCCAAGGGCCAAGATGGGTGCTGCAACCATGAATGGCTTGTAGTACTGAGTTCGGAGATCTGCGCAGGAAATGCGCACCCAAGGAACTGGTTGAAGTGATTGCGGGATAGATCACTAGTGCGTGTTACCCTTGTTGTGACACCACAAAGGATGGGCGCATGCTTCACTTGCCCCCCAAACAGTTTATGTGACCCTTTGATTAGAGCGAGGAGACTGCGGTGGTGCAGACAAAAGTACTGTCCACTACTAGCCCACACAAGACAGATTGGCTGCACAGTAAACCCTCAGACCAGTGAAAGGAGGGTGTTCAGGAGCCATTGAGGTATCGTAACTCGAGAAGACCGTCAACACTGCGAGGGAGATGGCGTCCAAAACTAGCAAAATGAAGGGGACGCAATCTATGATGGACATTTTTGCCAAACCACCGCAATCACCAGATGTATCTGTACAGGCAAAAGAAGATACATGTGGAACAACTGCCCCATTACTTGATGACCATCAGATATTGGAGCCCATAGCTGAGCTGAAGGCTTCGTGGGGGAGCAAGATTGATGCAGCCATAGCGGAGTTGAAGACCGCACTGGAATTCAAAATAGACACGGTCAGTGTGGACATCTCTTAAAACAGGACGTAAGAACACTAGCGGAACGCACAAGTGGCCTAGAGAACAAGGTGAAAACCAACGCAGACGTCAGCACGGCCAATGCCAAGGAGATTCATGTATTGCAGCAACAGGTGCGCAATCTAGAAAGCCGAGCTGAGGAGGCGGAAGGGCGAGCAAGACGCAACAACATACGGGTGGTGGGACTGCCGGAAGGTTAAGAAGGCACAGACTCGACAAATTATGTGGAGAACATGTTAATACAAGAGATCGGAGCAGGCGTGCTCACACAGGGGTTCACAGTAGAGAGGGCGCACAGGGTCCAGCTCAGAAAGCCCCAACCGGGTGCCCCACCGCGAGCAATCACAGCAAAAATATTGAATTATAAAGACAGAGAAAAGATACTAGAATTCTTCTGCAAGGGTGGAAAGATGAGCAGAGCGGCCGCGACTGTCACGGCGTACCTGGACTACACCATGCTAGGACAGAGGCAACAATTACACTATGTAGCTGTCAAGAAACGACTGAGGGAATCTGGCTTTAAATACATGCTTTTATACCCAGCGAAACAAAGTTATCCACAGAAGCAAGGCGTACTACTTCGAGTCACCCGAGGAGGCAGCGAGCTGGCTGGACGCACAAGGCTGCCCAGAGGAAGCGGATGGCAGAGACCGGAACAGACAGGATAAGTGAACCGGCTTCGCACTATTGATAGAGTTGGCCGACGCCAGTTGGGCGGCTCCAATATTGGCGTGTTTATGAGATTGTTCTGATACCCAAAGGGGCCTAATGAGAATACTGACCGCTGTTTGTGCCTAGCAGGTGGTAGATGTCATGCATTAGAGGGCGCGAAATCCTAGAGTGCGTAATATAATGTAGCATTAAAGCGGGAGCAGAGCACTCTTACCCCCTAGAAGTTAGTTTACTTAAGATACCAGTAGCGTGGTATCCCCCTGCTGATATCCAAGTACCGGTGCCGGCCACGAAAGGACTAGATGCGGGGTAGCCTGAGATCGAGGGATGGAGCTGAGCATCAGTTGGGAATGGGTGGGAGTTGGGAAGTTTGAAGGGATGTTGAATGCTGGGGAGTGAGCTTAAACCCATACATTACTGTGGAGGACAAGAAGGGAGAGGCGGTACATGATATGGATAAGATGGGGATCTCAAGAAAGTGACTAGGAATGTTAGGGGACTCAATGGCTATTTAAAAAGAAATAAGGTCATGATGTACCTGAATAGGCAGAGGATTGGCATTGCCATATTACAGGAAACCCATTTAACAAAGAAGAAACAGGACTTGCTGGGAAGGAAATGGAGAGGGACTACCATAGGGGCAACATATCCGGTATACCCCAGAGGAGTTATTACTTGGATAGCGCAGCATGTCCCCTTTAAGCTATTGCAATCCACTGTAGAGCCAGACGGGAGGATGGTGCTGATTAGAGTATTAGTGCAAAATAGAGAACTGAGCATTATTAACACGTATACCTGGAACCAAGACGCCACCAGCTATTTCAGGAATCTTTGTAAGGTGATCAGTCCGTACATTGGGGGGTCAGTCATATGGGTGGCATGGGGGGACTTTAACTGTACACTGGACCCCAAAGTTGATAGATCTGACACGAAGATGGTCAAACCTACTCCGGCAGCTAAAGCCCTGAGGACCCTATTGAGAGATTTCAATCTGGTGGATGTGTGGAGGTTGCACCACCCACAGGACAGGCACTACTCCCACTATTCTGCCCCACATAACCTACACACGAGGTTAGACTATACATTCACTGCACCAGAGTTGACCAGGCAACTAGTATAGTCGGAATACAAAGCAAGAGTACTCTCTGACCATGCGCCACTGATTGTAACTTGGCAATACTTGCCACCCAGAGCACGGATCGCGACATGGAAACTTAGAGCTGAAGCCTTGAAAGATGCAGGGTTCAGAGAGGACTAAGAAAAAAAAATTGTAGAATATTTTGAGCACAACACGGGGGAGTGTAGAATCGGCCGGCATAATATGGAAAGCATTTAAGGTGGTGGTAAGGGGAGTTCAAATACCCAAATCCAAGGGGCTACAGGGTGGAATAACACATGAGCTACACATAGCAGAGAAGAAATTAGAGACGATTATGCGTGAGGGCACGCATTCCCCAAGGGCGACCGGAACTATTACACAGTTGCAACAAGATTGTAGGGTGTATTGGGAGCGACTATGCAACCTGAATTATAAAAAATATATGGAAAGACAGCATGCAGAGGGAGACAAGCTGGGAAGGCTGCTAGCTTGGTTATATAAGAGTGAGACGCCCAGGCAAACGATCAGAGCAATACGGGGCATAAATGGACAAATACTAGATACCCAAGAATGGGTTAACAGAGGTTTCTTAGAATTCTACCAGCAACTATATAAGGATGTGGAAGAGGGTGAAGGGGATGATATAATAGAAATACTGGCGGACATTGGCCTTCCCAAGTGGGGGACTGTGGAGAGGGTCCGATCACAGTGGAGGAATTGGAAGCAGTGATTAAGCTTCTACCTACTAGCAAGGCTCCTGGGACAGATGGACTCCCTAGCGAGTTCTACAAGGCATACAGAGAGGTGTTGCTCCCCCCGCTATTAGCAATGTTCAATGAGGCGTTGGTTAAAGGGATATTGCCGCAATCCCTAAGAGAGGTGATCATTATCCCACTCCTCAAGCCTAATAAACCATGCCTGGACTGCGGGTCACAACGACCGCTATTTAATCAAGATAGCAAGATACTCACAGCAGTGTTGGCAAATAGGCTGAGACCGGTCATAAACAAACATTTACATCCCGTGTAGGAGCATATCCGATAATCTCAGGAGGGTACATCACGTCATAGAACAGACAGAACAGGACCCACAGGAGGTCGCAATCATTTCATTAGACGCCGTGATATGATATGATCTGAACGTGAAGGCCTTCGACTCAGTCAAATAGCCATGGCTGATGGCAGCCCTTAAAGAATATGGGGCTGGGCCCACGTACTTGAGGTGGGCACAATTGCTGTACAGCGCACCACTGGCAGGAGTTCGGAAGGGAGCGACCATCTCAGATCAGTGGCAACTTGGTAGGGGTACTCTACAGTGATGCCCATGGTCTCCGATGTTGTTCATTTTAGCACTGGAACCCCTAGCGATATACAAGACAACATTATGGAGGGGTGGGGATAAATACGAAAGAAGGGCGACTCCCGATATCAATGTAAGTTGATATGCTGCTGTATTTAAGATACCCCGAGGAGAACCTACAGTATATTTTCGAATTAATGGGGAGATATGCAGGGCTGTCTGGTATAACAGTAAATCGCAGGAAATCATGTATATTCCCCCTGGGTAGAAATAGAGGGCTACCACTGGAGGAACTTCCGGTGCTACAAATACAATGGGAGACCAGGACCTTTGGATACATTGGGATTGAGGTGTACCATACAGTCAAGGCTGAATACAAACATAACAGTGAAGGCAGTGGCTAATATTGAAAGCAGTATGAGGTTCTGGGCCAAGCTCCCTCTGACCGTGATGGGGAGAGTGGTGTTGTTAAAGATGGTGGTGTTGCCTAGGTTGTTACATTTCTTTGTAAATATACCGTACTTGATACCTAAACGATTCTTTAAGCTCAAAACAGAAACAGGATAGCCTTATGGAACTGCAAAACAAGTATGACCGAGGGGGCATTAAATTGGCCAACTTTGAGATTTACTACCTAGCCAGCCAACTACAATATGTGGCTAGGTGGTTATCGGAAGACTTATCATCAGAGTCTAGATTGCTGAGGGCTGCATGTGTCCCGTTCTTCCTGAAAGAGTAGATATGGGTGCCGAAACCACAGCAGGTTGGGAGGACGCGAATGTTGGACTTTGGATGGGAGATTTGGTGACGGGCATGTCGGATCATGGGAAACCCGACCCCGTGCTCCCCACAGATGCCACTAGTGGCATTGAAAGGAGTAGACGAGCAATTGAGGAAGGTAATTCGGAGGCATTGGGAACCAACTGGTATAGCAACACTAAGGGATATATGGCAAGAGGGTAAGGCGGTGGAATTTGTCACATTGGTGGAAGATACTGGTCTACACAGGGGACAATATATTACTTATACTAGACTTATACTAGACTGGAGTGGAAGATAAGAGACACATGGTCAGAAATAGTGCTGGAGGGCCCGCCGGACACGGCTATAGAAACATTTTATGATCTATCTGGTGGGGACCACGAAGTTTCCTGAATTTATGAACTGCTGATGTCAAGGGTGGGGAAGGAAGTGCTCCAGTTGAGACGAGACTGGGAAGAGGAAGCCGGGGAGGCCATGAATGACGGTTTGTGGGTGAGGGACCAGAGATACCATAAAAAAGTATCCAGGAACGCAAGGCTGCAACAAATCCAATTATATATTACCCATAGGGCGTATATGACCCCAAAAAGGATTGCAAGGTTCAAGAACGCGGGAATACAGACGTGTCCTAAATGTGGAGAGGTGAATGCAGGAACGATGCATATGCTCTGGGCGTGCCCGGAAATAAAGAGATTCTGGGAGGAAGTGGCCCATCACTTGACAGAGAAGGGGATTACACTGGAGGTAGAATCTCTCTCGGCATGCATGGTTGGGGGATTTTCTAGACCACGTAAGCTGGCACATATGAGCATACTCAAAGACCTGGCCTATATACTGGCCAAGCGTAGAATTGCTATGGGCTGGAAAGCAAGTCATAGACCAAAATTAGCAGTTGGTGGCACAACCTGAAATGGGTGGATGCGGAAACAGTGGTGTGGAGTGAAGCAGCCAACAGATGGGGGGAGGAAGAAGCAGAGACATTGAGGGCCTGGAGGCACCTAGCGGACACTCTGAGTCTGCCCTGTCTAGCCCTGAAGACGATGATTTCACGGGGCGATGCGGGGAGGAAGACACCCCTGGATAGGGCGGGAAAAGGTGGTGAAGGGGAGTAAGCTCGAGATGGGGGAGGGTAATGGGACAGCGGTGGACATGACATGAAACTGTACAGAACACTTGTGAGTTAATGCTGATGTTCACTGGCTGGTTTTCTTTTTCTTGGTTTGTATGTTAAAACGCAATAAAATTGTTTAAAAAAAAAAAAACTATTTTAATATGGCCTCGTTTAGCCAATGAAGAGGATCTCTCACTACCTGATTTCCCCCTCAATCAGGCCAATTACCAGCATAACAGACTAAGGATTAGCCTAGGCTGAATTAATGACTGCATGGGCATTAATAAAGCTGAACGGAAGACCGAAAGGAGCTATACAGAGTAGGTATTGTAAGGGAGGCATTATATCGCAAGTATGACACTGACACAAATTACAAGTTTCAAAACATTTATTCAATTCTTGTGGCTTGGAAAAAACCCTACTTTGCCCTATAGCTATGATGGGAGCAGTCTCTACCATCAAATAATACAGAAAACACAGTCCTAGTTAGTCTTTGTCAAATCAAAATGACCTATACCAACAAAACCTAATTCCTGTCCTATCTCTTACACAAAAAGTGTGTAAAGGGGAATATGTATGCAAAGGAAAGTCAGTGTTATAACCTAAAAGATCAAGGTGGCCGAGTCAGCTCTCCTCCCACATTGGACAGCACAGAGCAAGGCGGCCCCCGTAAACAGGATGACACACTGACTCATATTATCAAAATAAAGGTAGTTAAAAACATGAGTAGAGGCCCGGATGGCCTTCCATGTTAAAGTCATTTATTCCAATTTTCCAAAAGTTCTTTCACAGTTCAGAAAAAGTTCACGTAGGTCTCCCTCCGTCAGGCTCGAACCTTCCACCAATGTCGAAGACTTGTGAATGTGCAAGGCTTTTTCCATAGACCTGCGAAGGACCACTTCGATTTTCATTTTATCTCTCCATTATGGTATTTATTTTTGTATTTTTATTGTTTTATATAGCGCCTTAATCCAAGGCGCTTTACAAACAACCAGTAATACAAAAAAACATGCAACAGTAGAAGCAAAACAGTAAACATGAATCAAACCAGAAAAAAAAAATGGCATTTAGAACTATTTGCAAGTAAGAAGGGAGAGGAGAGGAGGGGGGTAGGGAAGGATCAAGATGGAGAGAGTAATAAGTGAAGTGAGCAACAAAGCAGGGGGATCACAGTAGAGACGTGAAAAGATAAAGATAAGGAGAGCAGATAGAGGATAAAAGGAGGGAGGGGATAGAGAGAAAGGGAAGCTATCAGGGAGGGGAGTCAAGAAGAAGTTCTTTCAAAGAGGAGCGGAAGGAGTAGGTGGGAGAGGAGCAGATAGAGAGAGGTAGGGAATTCCAGTGTAAGGGGGCAAGGAGCTGAAAGGAGTGGAAACGAGAAGAGGCCCATGGTGTTTGCCCCAGTGTCTCTTGGTAGTTCCATAACACACAATCAACACAGTTCAAAGAAATCTTTCTCTTAAAGCAATCACCTTTTAACTTTCCCTTTCGACAGGATTAATCTTGACCATTGCGCATTTCAGAGTTCGTTCACTTGCCGCTTTATAACAAGACAATCATTTTACAGAGACTGTCGAGTGGGTTACTTCCTTTCCCCGGACCATCCTGCTACTCTGCATCACTTATCAGTTATCAGTAATTTTTTCTTTTGCGTCTCATCAGGATGCACGCAACCTTCCATTGCGAGATACACTGTTGTAGCTTCAATCTTTCTTTGACACAAACCAGCCTTTCATGTCTTTCGCCAACTCACCGGGTGTGTGCATTCCTTTGTCTCTGCAGCTTTGATTCACGAGTCAAGGTTGATACCACAGGCTTGGCTTCGCCTCCCCAACTCTGTCGTTCACCTGGCAGGGTAGCTGGCGTTACTAGACACACAATGCAGACTTCCTCTTGTTTGGGATTTGGCTTTCTCCGCCTATCCATCACGCTTTCCCAGAGGCAACAACCTCCTGCAGGGACCTTCACTGTTTCCCCACCCTTCGCTCTGGTCCCTCCAGCGATCGTCCTGCTCCAGTGGCTTCACCTTGGCTCCGGAAGATCTGTTCCTTCTCGCGTTTCACCTTGCTCAGAGTGTGTCTCTATCTTTCCGCCCTTTTATCCGTATGGGGGGAGCTAATGGGTATCAGATGTATGTGATTAAGGTCAAGTGCCTGACTTTTCCTGACCTGATTAACGGGACATGTGTTAGCCTCTTTACTCTCGGTCGCCTTCTTCCTCAGCCCACTGTTTGTGTAGAAGGGGGGTGCGGGGGATTTGGGACGTTGGAGAATCCTATGAAATAGGATGGGGTATGGGCATGGGATACCACGTCTCACCGTCAGCTTTCTCACCCCGACTCCCCGAAGATCCCTCAGCCTGGTGATCCTCCGGCACTGGTCCACCCCCAGAGTCTGGATCCAAAGGCGATGGACGTGCCCAGACCACCTGAGAGAGAGAGAGAGATCTGTGTGGACTAGCAAGTGAGAAACCCTTTGGTTTCTCACAGTACACATGTTCAAATAGTTTTTGCTTCTATTTTTGTCTCCACATCTCTTTTCAAATGTTACCAACATTTCAAGATATGTTGTACTACTGCAAGTGATGACACCTACATCCAGGTTTTTATGAAAAGATTAAAAAAGAGCCTCAAATGTTGTGTGGTAATAATGGCAAGACTCCGATGTGATGGACAGTTTAACATATAGTACTCATGTTGACCCTCTTTTGCTACGAATTGTTACCCCCAATTAAAACTAGCACAGTTATGATAATATCCATAAAGATTTTCTTATTTAGCTTTATTTTGACAAATGTCAAAAAAGCACACCATTCGCAACTGAAAAAGCAGTCAATACATACATTATCATGCAAATACAATAAATAGGACTGGCGACTTTCAAATATTGATATTTACATAGTAAAAGTCTCAAGATGCAAACTAACATCCACAAATAAGTTAATTCAATAAATAACAATGACCTACAGACTCTTGGATGTCACCAGTTTTACATACTGATGTTCATTAAACATATGAGGCGTCATCTTTTTCTCCAAGTTTTACCTAAGAAATTTGTCATGGCAAAAACAAAAGCTTTGTTCTCTGTGCTTCTACATGAAGCTAACACAGCTCTCAAATCTCTAATGCCCTGATTAAATCAAACAAGGTTTGAAGTGGTGTGATGAATCAAGGGTATTCGTCCCTTATCTTCAAAGGGTAGACACTCCCTTTGAGGCTAGGGATGGGAGCCCGCTCTGCAAGACACTCACCTAGGGGTTTGGGCAATTGGGACCTCACATGGAGGGACTCCCCCTTAGGGAATGAACTCCCAAAGCAGCAGGAGGACCCCTGTAAAATCTGTATTGTCTGTCTACATGGGGGGACACAAAAGTTAGAGATGTGTTAAAACCTTTTTGGTCGATTGACACCACTGCTGAACTCTCAGATTCGACAATCAGAAGCCTGTTAGACCTCATTGCAAGGATGACTATAAAAGCTCTCAGATCCTCACCTAATGGGGAAGACTCCATGGCGCAAAGCTAAATGGCAGCTGAGGGGACATGCAGAGTGGATGCTGGAGCGTGGGAAAGACTGCATGGAGGCGGGACCAGGGAAGTGATTTGGGGGTCGCAACTGTGACCCCTGCCACTGAGACGCCTGGTTAGGGATTGCAGAGAAAAAAGTTAAGGTTCCCTTCCCTACCCCTCCCCTCCTACCCTTACTCCAGCTCCTTTCCCCCATCCTCTCTCCTTCCCCCTCGGGCCTTAAATTGGTAACAAATACTACTTAAGGGCAATGACGACACCAGATCACTCCCCCTTCCCTTCCCCTCCCCCTACCTCAAATCCTACACCGTAACTCTTCACCTACCCCCCCTCTATCCTCCCCCCACCCCCCTTGCAAATAGTTCTACTTATTGTTCTAATGACCTGTTCATGTTTGTAAATATGCTTCTCTCACTTTTGTACCTGTTATATTGTAAAGCGCTTTGGTTTAAAGCGCTATATAAATTCAATAAACATAAACAAACATAAAGAGGGTTCAGACGAGAGCAATTCAGCTGCACCTGCCAGCCCATGTCCTGGGGAGGGCAAGGGGAAGCTCTCATTTCAAAAAGAAATAAGTTCTTTTTGAAGTCACATTGACTGACTTAAAGAAATTATTCCCGTTACGGAAACCGAAACAGGAAAAATTTATTTTTGAAGTCAGAGTGACTTAATTTTTTAATTGTGAGCCCCATTCAATATCCTCCCTCCCCCCCCCCCCCCTCCGTCCCCTAAAACGCCCCAGGACAGAGGTATCCAACTCCTGAACATGGGAGTCAGAGGCCTGCCTGATATTGAAATAAATAAATAAATATATATATATATATAAAATATACATTACTCACCGTAATCGTATTTCTGATGCTTGTATCTGCATAGATTCACATGCTGTGCATAGGCCGACATCTAGTGGAAGCTGCAGAGTATTACAGTTTGTTTTTCGAAACTCGAAAATGGACGTCGACACAGGGCGTGCCAGTAATACTATCCCTAGTGTGACGTCCACTGTATCCATGATCCCTCACGCGTGTAGGACCCTCAGATTGTATTTTTTCTGACATGAGGTAGCATGAGGAGAAGCGCGAGTACAGATAATCCAAGCAGATAGAAAGGTAAGACTACAAACATCCATGCGCCTTCTCTCAGAGGGGAGGAAGGGTGGATCGCATGTGAATCTAAGCAGATACAAGCATCAGAAATACAATTACGGTGAGTAATGTATCCCTTCTGAGGCTTGTGGAATCTGCTTAGATCACATGCAGTGTATAGATTAGCGAGCAGTACCTGAAGAAGGTGGGATGTGAGACGGGTCATGAGCAAATAAATGTCTTAGAACCGCTTGTCCCACTTGGGTATCTGTCTTGGAATGGGTGTCAATGCAGTAGTGCTGAGTAAAAGTGTGAATAGAGCTCCAAGTAGCTGCTTTGCAAATGGTGTCAAGGGGTACATTTGCAATGAAAGCCAGAGTGGCCCCAATGCCACTTGTAGAGTGGGGTCTTGGCGTGAAAAGCAGAGTTTTTTCAGAAAGGGAGTAACACAGCTGGATACAGTTAATAATCCACTTAGAGATGGCACCTTTAGAGACGCGATCCCCCCCTCTCTGCCTGTAGCTACGGAGACAAACAGGTGGTCTGTTTTCCTTAGCGGTCTGGTTTTGTTTACATAGCAGTGGACCGGCCTACGCACATCTAGGGTGTGTAGTTTCAACTCAGCCGAGCTCTGTGGGTCTTGGAAGAAAGCCGAAAGCTCGATGGACTGGTTCACATGGAATTTAGAAATAAACTTAGGTGAGAACCTAGGGTGTGTACGTAAAACCAGTTTATCTTTATGAACTGTAAAGAAAGGATCTTGCACTGACAGCCTGAATTTCACTGACCCTTCTTATAGATGTAATAGCTACTAAGAAGGTTGTTTTATAAGTCAGGTGTTTGAGACTGCTTTTATGCATGGGCTTGAAGGGGGGGCCCATGAGCTTAGATATCACCACATTAAGGTCCCATCCTGGTGGTGGGTTTGAAATAGGAGGGTGAAGTCTCTTTACTCCTTCCATGAAGGCTTTAACTACTGGTACTTTCCACCACAACACCTTGTTATGGGAGGTGGTGTATGCTGACAGAGCTGCCAGGTGTACCTTTAGTGAGTTAAAAACCAGTCCTGCATCCAGCAGGTGGAGCATGTATGTGACAATAGTGCAATCAACCGGGTTGATTTGCTTATTTTGGCACCAGATAACAAATCTTTTCCATTTGTCAAAGTAGCAGTGCCTCGTGTTTGGCTTCCTAGATTCTTTTAGGATGTCCATACATCTCTGTGGTAAATTTAGATGACCAAACTGTGACCTCAGGAGCCATGCTGCCAGGTTCAATGAGTTGGGTTGAGGATGCACCTTGTACCCTTGGTGCTGGGACAGTAGGTTGTACCAGCCTGGGAGCCTGATGGGTTCGCACACTGCTAGTCTGCATAGGTGTGAGAACCACGGTTGTCTGGCCCACATGGGAGCAACTAGGACGAGCGTCATTGATTCTCTGTTCATCTTGTTGACCACCTTCCTGATGAGGGGAGTTAGTTGAAAAGCGGACGCAAACATCCCTGACCAGTTCATCCACAGGGCGTTCCCCTGGGAGTATGGTTGGGGGAACCTGGATGCAAATCCTGGGCATTGTCTGTTTTCGCTTGTGGCAAATAGGTCTATAGTGGGGGAACCCCACTGAGAGAAGATATCTTCCACGATTTCTCTGTGTAGACACCATTCGTGTTCCTCTGGAAGGGAGTCTCTGCAAAAAGCATCCGCCAGAGAATTGAGGTCCCCTGGAACATGTTGAGATGACAGGAAGATGTTCCGTCTGAGTGCCCATATCCAAATTTTCTGGGCAAGCTTGGACAGATTTGGCCAACAAGTCCCCCCTTGCTTGATCAGGTAGAACGTGACTGTAGTGCTGTCTGTCCGGATCTGCACTGACAGATTCTGCAGGTAGGGCTCGAACGCCTGAAGCGCTCTGAATACCGCCAGAAGCTCTAGTAGGTTGATATGATTCCTGGCCACTGAGTGAGACCAGAGACCCTGAGCTTTGTGGTGGAGATAGTGAGCTCCCCACCCTGTCAGGCATGCATCGGTTGGGACTACCGCCTGTATCTCAGGATCGTAAAAGGGTTTCCGCTTGGACAGATTTTCTCTTGTCCACCAGTGAAGGTTTTGTACAAGTGTCGGCGAAACAACCAGTAGATCGTCCCACTGACCACTTGCCTGAGACCACTGTTTCGCCAACCATTCCTGCATGGGACGCATGCGCAGGCACGCGTGGGGGACC
Source organism: Ambystoma mexicanum (assembly GCF_040938575.1). Classification (NCBI taxonomy): domain Eukaryota; kingdom Metazoa; phylum Chordata; class Amphibia; order Caudata; family Ambystomatidae; genus Ambystoma; species Ambystoma mexicanum. The sequence goes on from NC_090939.1 coordinate 894,926,244, forward strand.
AGGTAAATACATGACGCCATCATGCCCAGCAAACGCATTGCTTTGCGTACCGTTATCTGGAGACCGGCCTGATAATGCGGAATTTGCAGTAGTATATTCCGAATTCTTTCCTCGGATGGAAAGGTCAACCCCTCTTGGGTGTCTAGGATAGCTCCTAGGAATTGTTTGGAGGTGCTTGGCACCAGACTTGACTTCTCGTTTATTGAGAAACCCAATTCGAAGAGGAGGTCGATCGTCCTTTGAATGTTTGTTCTGCAAATTACTGGGGTCTCCCCCGTGATTATCCAGTCGTCCAGGTAAGGGTACACCGGGATTGCCTCCCTGCGTAGGTGTGCTGCCGCCACCGCCAGTACCTAGGTGAATACCCTTGGAGCCAAAGCTATCCCGAAGGGCAGTACCTTGAACTGGTAGTGCCGACAGTCCACCTTGAAGCGCAAGTACTTTCTGTGCGCTGGGAACATGGAAATATGAAAATAGGCATCTTTCATGTCCAATGTTGCCATGTAATCCCTCTTTTTTAGGAGGGGGATTACTTCTTGGAGAGTAGTCATGCGAAATTTTTGGGGCTTGACATACTTGTTTGCAGGCCGTAAGTCCAATACTGGGCGCATTGTCAAATCTTTTTTTGGCACAAGGAAGTAAGTTGAATAAATACCCTTGTTTACCTGGTGTCCCGGGATGAGTTCTATCGTGTCCTTTGCTAGCAGATTGACGATCTCCTTGAGGAGGATCTTCTGGTGGTCCAAAGAATGTATTCTTTGTCGTGGAGGATGGTTCCGGGGACTCTCTCACAGTTCTATGCAGTACCCTGCGGATACTGTGGACAGCACCCATCTGTCTGATGTGATCCCTTCCCAAGCTTGGGTGAAGTTGGAAATGCATCCCCCTACTGGGGTTGCGTGAGAAGGGACCCTGAACTGAGCGTCACTGTTTTGGTGGAGGCGTGCTGCCGCCTCTACTGGGGCTGCCTCTACCTTTACCACGTCCTCTTTTATTACCCCTGCCATAACCCTGGGTAGACTGCTGGTTACTGTTCCATGGTGTACCCTGCCCCTGGGAATAGTTAGATCCTCTCTGTGAATTTTGTCTGTGTGGGCGACGAAAATTGCCATTCCCTCTTTGATTAGGGTTTTATTGGTTAGTTGGCCTAGGGATTTGAGTGTCTCATACTCGGCATTTTTCAGCGCGTCCTTGACTGCCTTGCCAAACAGATCCAGCTCCACTGGTTTATCTAACAATGATGCTTGGGTTTCAGCCTTGAATCCAGACTGCCGTAACCAAGCGTGTCTCTTGATAACAGTCCCTTCTGCTATCAATCTGCCGGCGTTATCCGCGGCATCAAAGGTTGCTTTTAAAATGCAACCGGAGACGGCTCTTCCCTCCGCGGAAACTCGTGCCAATTGGCTCTTTAAGGGTTCTGGGGCGGAGTCTATGAGTGCCGCGACTTTTTCCCACTGGTGGCAGTTGTAACTGGCCAACAGGGTGGTGGAGTTGGCAATCCTTGCCTGGTAGGCGGAGTGGAGGCTACCTTCCTGTCCCAACCCATATAGTTACTTGCTCTCCTTGTCGGGAGGAGCTTCGGACGATGACAAGGGTGTTCCCGCCCTCTTATGGGTGTTTGTAACTACCAGGGAGTCCGGCTTCAGATTCCCCCTTATGTATAGTGGGTCTGATTGGGCTGCCCTGAAAAGTTTCTCAATCCTTGGGTTCACTGCCCTGGTGAGTTTGGGATTTACGAGTGAAGGGTCTATTCTTCTCTGAATAGACTTAAGGATAGGGATCGCCTGTGCAAGAGGTCTCCTTTCTCCTACTAACTCCTCTACGAAGTCTCTCTCTTCCTGAGCACCCTGGGTGTCAATGTGGAAGTGTTCTGCCGCTCGGGACAGAACTTCATTAAGGAGAGGTTGATTGTCGACAGGGGAGTCGGTAATCGGGGGTTCCTTCTCTACCGGGGAATCTACTCTGTAGGTCTCAGGGTCTTCCTCTTCCTCTTCTTGGTCCTCATCATCCCCATAGTAGCCCGTACCAGTTTGCTCTTCCAACATGCCCAAATCTGGGTTCTCATAAAAGGATGTATCCCCTTGATATTGAGAGTAGGGCTGTATATAGAAGGGGTCCGAAGACCGTGTTGGGGCTTCAAACCGGGACTTCTTACTTGGAGGTATTGGATCCTTAGAGCCTGAGGGTGCTGGGAGTATAGGAGAGAAAGTGTTTAGGGTTTTTTGCGTAAAAATCTGCCAAAGATGACATCCTTGACATAACCCTGTCTATGTCATCACTAGACCATTCTCTCTAACTCGGAATGAGCCTTTCTGGGACTTTCTCCGCCTTATCCTGACTAGACTTACTGGTTTTATCAGGGGTCCTTGGGATAACAGAAGACTGGGACTTGTCTGTCTGTTTATGTGGAGTGGAAAGTTTTATAGGTGTGCAAGGAGGCTGAGACTGCTTCCTTTGTTGTTTTCCCCCCTCCCCATGGGCGGAAGAGTGTTTTCCCTGCCTTTTCGCCCCTACTGAGTCTTCCGACGCCTGGCGTCGAGGTTCGGGGGTAGTGTCCCTATCTTTAGAACGTGGAGGTAGGGACTCGGGAGCCGCCATTACGCTGTCTGCGGGCGCCAACTACTGGAGTGCGGCCTGGGGATGGAAGTCGGCTTCATCTTCTGACGACCGAACTTCCGTTACCTTGGGGAGCGAGGCACTCTTGGCAACAGTGGATGATTACCTGGAGTCATGCGGCGATCTAGATCGAGAACGCCCAGAGGACACCGATTCGGACCGCTCTCTATGTGCCTCTTTCCGAGAACTCGACGTGCGCGTCGAGTCTCGGTTGGACTTCATGTGCTTTGTGGAAGTGCTGTGGGTAGCGCTTGTGTCGCCGGGGGTCTTCCCCATAGCCGCCCTGCCGGACGACCTTCCGAGGTCGGGGACTTGCGCTCGGCTGCCTTTTGACGCCACGTTGCCCTCGCCGTCTGAAAGCACGGCGTCGCTGCCATCGCTGAAGGCGCCCTCCGCTGCCATGGCCTCCTGACGCCTGGCGTGGTGGGCCCAACGCTTGATCGAGCGGTCCTTAAGTGTTTTCGGTTTAAACCTACTACACGCTCTGCAGTTCGCCTCGGGGTGGTCCCTCGGCAAGCAGAGATTGCACGTGGCATGTCTGTCAACCCAAGGGTACTTGCGGTTGCACTTGGGGCAGAATTGGAAAGGGGTACCCTCCACACGCACCTTGTGGCAACGGTTTTATAAGTGTAGGAATATATAAGAATGTACCTATATACCAAAAGAGTGTAGAGTATGTCCACCCTCCACTCTCCCTACTTGCACTTCCGAGGCCCAAATCCGTCGTGCAGCTGTCGACGGTCGATTTCTACTCCGGGCCGGCGTCGAGTGTGGAAGTTCGGCGACTCGACGTTGGGGTGGAGAATGGGGAAAATATAACTATATTTTGCAAAAGTATGGCTAAGGCCAGGGAACTGCGCGAAATGCTTCCGGCCAGTATGGTGGAAAAAAACAATCAGAGGGTCCTACACGCATGAGGGATCATGGGTACAGTGGACGTCACACTAGGAATAGTATTACTGGCACGCCCTGTGTCGACGCCCATTTTCGAGTTTCGAAAAACAAACTGTAATACTCCGCAGCTTCCACTAGATGTCGGCCTATGCACAGCATGTGATCTAAGCAGATTCCACAAGCCTCAGAAAATTCATTACTCACCATAATCTTATTTCTGATGCTTGCATCTGCTTAGATTCACATGCTATGCATAGGCCAACATCTAGTGGAAGCTGCAGAGTATTACAGTTTTTGTTTTCAGAGGTCCCGGCTGGGAGCTGGAGATCTGCACCTGAGGAGGAGTGGCCCGGAGGACGTGGAGAGGAGGTGCCGGCCAATACAGCGCCTGGTACTGCAGGGCCAAGTACCGCCGCAAAGAGGCCCCTTGGCGGAACAGAAAACCCAGGCTGCAGTGCTGCTAGAGGGGCTGTAGCGGTGCGGGAGGAGAGACGGGACCCCGGGAGGAGAAGGTAAGCGGGGACCCGCGCTGCGGGTTCCATGTGGGAGGGTTTACCCACATTGCGGACTGCAGGCCACTGGAGGAAAGGGGACCCAAGTGCCGGCCCTGTGAGTAGGACACGGGGGCTGGAAGAGGCATCACCTCTCCGACGGTGAGAGTAAGCAGGACGAAGCGGTTACTCCCTCTGGCTGCGGGCCTGGAGCGGACCCTGGAGGCGGCAGAGGAGTAGGTGGAGGAGGAGTCCCTGGTTCCTCTCTTGATGGGAGGTTCTGGGGGTGTTAGGAAAGATTTCGTTATTGTAGGGAACTTTCCTTCCATGTGGCAACCCCTAAACTTTTTGCTATTGTTTTCAACCTGTTTTCTTGACTTTGCCAGAGAAGTGCAGCCTTCTGCTGTACTCCTCTGGGCTTTCGCTCCTTTCTTACGGGGAAACTGACATGCCCTTAAGACAGTCAGTACCGGGGAACGCTGTTTCCCGTAGTTTCTTTTATCGTGTCGCCATTTTAGTGCAACACGACACAAGAGGGCACTGTAAGCTAAGTTACAGCTCTCTTGGGTCTCTAGCCTTCTACAGACCCTAGACACTCTTATAGGAGGGTTTTTGGATCGGTGCAAGTCATTCAGGGACTGGGCTGGTGGCAGCGATCATTTGGTTTATTTTGAGCTCCTTTTGCCGTTCTGAGCACCTTTTTGCCGCGAACACAAAAGGGTGGCCCGGCTACCCAAAATGGCCGGACCACGAGGCTCCTTTGTCTCGTCCACTGTCCGTCTTGCTCCCTTTACCTTCCCCCGGGTCAGGCGACCCGGGGCCTTCCTTATTTGGGCATGTAGTTTCCCGCGAAACACGGTTGCTTTCGCGGGCTTCTACATGTCGTTTGAGTGCCCCCAGGATGTGGGCTGGGCTGTCTGGTCCCAATACACATCCTGGGTGCCAGAGAGTCTAGGGTGGTGTGAATGCCTGGGACCACTGTGGTCCGTGATTGGTCCACGTATGGTATGTGTGTTGATGAGCGGATCTCCCATTGGCTCCCCTCCGTTTTGGCGCGAAGGGAACCGTGGATAAGAGGGAGCTGGAAACACCACTACCATGTCGATCTCCTGAGTTCTTACGAACCCAGGGATACAGGAGCCAAGTATCCTGCGAACACGAGGCTGGACCGAGGAATCGCTGGTGACCCCCTGAAGAACTTCTGCTCCTCATTGCTGTCGTCCGGTGAAGCCCTTTCCACCTAAGATCGAACAAGAAGGCCTGTACTGGCGCTTCGACCTATTGGAATAGCAGGACCAGCTATTCCCGGCACCTTCATCAACTCCTGCTGTAAGCCTTCGGAAGTGTCTCTGGGCCATCCAGTTGACTGACCAGCTTACTAAGGAGGCCTGCTCTGTAATCGCCGACAGGTTGGGTGGTATTCTGAGTCCGGGGCATGCTCACACGCTTCGTTTGCTTAGCAGTCCTAAGCTAGAGGTGAGCAGTGCTCGTTTGGCTTGAATACACCCGGCCGTTCCGTTGCCCTGCTGTGGCGACAAAACTGTGCTTGTTTCTTCGATCGGGACGTCTTTTTACTCTGCACGACGACGAGACGTTCCCTGCTCTTCAGAACCTGCCAGAAGCTGTATCTATCGAGGAGAAGCTCGGGCCTGCTTGCTTCGGGGACCGGTGAGTAGATTAGCTAGGATCTGGTCGCCCTCCTGCAGTGCCCCTTGCTTTTCCCCGCTGTAAATACAGCACCCCTTGTCCGTACTCGCGCCCTGCTTCTGCCTCACAGTGGAGGCTGCGCTAGAGTCGCGGACCGTGTTCTCCTTCCTTAGAGCTCCCTACAGAGCTGTTCAACGTCCTCCGAAGAGCTTCACCTTCTGCCCATTGGCACCGGCGTGTGCAGGTACTTTTGAGCGCTAGGCTCCACTCTTCGTAGGGATTGGACTACCATCTAGTTAGGGGCCTCAGAAGGCGGACATATCACACGCATTGGTTCGCACTGCCTGTTTTCCTTCCCCTGCAGGTGGATAACATATTTCGTGCTGCTAATGCTGTGAAACTGTGTATTCTGTATATATATTGGGTGGATAGTGTATGTGTTGGTTTAATATCGTTGTATATTGCTGCTTTTACTGTAGTTATTAGTTTCAAGGCCTTATAATAAATGTGTATCTATTTTTGATATAAACAACTGTTTGGAGTAGTTTGTAAGCGCTCTTGCTTTGTGTGCTCATTGCGGGCTTTCAGTCACCCTCACCCCTCTTGAGACCTAGTCTTGACCGCCGCGATCGCTACCTTGATTGGTCTGGCTTGTCCAGAGGTTACCCTGTTCCAAGTAATTAGGTTGGCCTTCTGAACTTCTGCGCCACCAGGACAGAGTTCAGAAATCCGTCTTAACAAATTGGTGTACAGCGGTGGGATACGACTGAAGGTATCCAGTGTTGCGCACGAGCTAAGGCGTTTTCAGGTTATTCCAACCAGGACACGCAGTAAAGTATTGAATATAACGTTAAAAAGGCCATAGTCCTATCGACAGTATGGAAACGAATACTTTATTAACCTTAAATGCTTCGAAATCTGAAACATTGAAGAAGATGTGTGCGGAGAGAGGGGTTTCCTCTCAAGGCACTAAATTGGAAATGATCCAGAGAATCGTGGCGTGGCAAGAAGCGCAGCTTGACGCTATAACTTCCGAGGACAGTGCAGAAGGTGGTGGGGCTGCTCTCACTGGCAGAACCGACGGTTCTGCCGCTGCACTGATCCATCACGACCACGAGGACAGGGAGGATGTAATGTCTAACGTTTCCTCTGCCAGTGTTGATGGGGAGGCTATGCTTGAATTCAAGAAGCAAGAGCTGCGGTTTAGGCAGCAGGAGCTTGAATTCAGCATAGCCAAACTGAAAATCGACCAGGCAGAAAAACAAAAAGACAGGGATCACCAGTTGGAACTGGCCAAGCTTCAGTTCGCAAATGGGTCCAAGGGTCCTGGACATGGTTCTGGGGCTTCCTCTCATCCACGGTTTCCAAAAGATCTGCTCAGTGTGTATGAGGAACGAAATGACATTATGGACTGGTTAAATGCGTTTGAGTATGCATGCGAGGTTCAAGAGGTTGATAATGCGGATAAGATTGCATGGTTACTCAGCAGACTGCCCCATTCTGGTTGCAGTGCCATTATGGAAATGTCGAAGGCTGAGCGCGCTGATTTTGCAATGTTGAAGCAGACTCTCATTTTAAAGTTTGGGAAGACTCCGACCCAATATTTGAAAAGGTTTAGAGAGTATAAGAAAAAGGAAGGTGGTACTTGGGTGTCGTATGTAGCTGAGTCCCTGAAAAACTTGACTGGCTGGGTTGAAGGTTATAAGGTTTCTACCTTCGAAGGCATGATCAATCTGGTCATGCTGGAACACATTTTTGCTTCTTCTTCCCCGGAGCTTAAGCAGCATTTGGCCGATTCGAAGGAGATAGATCCTAAGAAGCTGGCCATTGCAGCAGATTTATGGGTGTCACATCGAGTGTCCCATAAGGACAAAACTCATCCTGGTAAGCAGGAGGAAGGGAAAAAGTCCAAAGATGTGGAGGGTGGGGAATCTGCTAAATCTTCTTCCCATAAGGGCCACAAAAAGAAAAATAAGGGTAAGCCATCCGAGAACTCACAGGGTAGTGGAGGTTCGCCTCCGAAACAGAACTCTGGTTATAATAAGCCTCCCTACGTAAACAGACCCAATGGGGCTTGTTTTTCTTGTGGAGCAACTGACCATGTGAAGGGGGATCCCCGTTGTAAGGTTAGACCTTTGGGGGTCCACTCCGCTAATCTGGCCTTCTCCTCCTACGAGGAAGAAGAGATTACAGGAGCATCCTTCTCCTCAGACTCATTTCCCAGCGGAATAGAGGCTGAGGTAGTTTTAGTGTCCCTGGGTTCCTGGGAGCCTAAAGTCGCAGAGGCGTATGCTAGGATTCCGGATAATACCAAGCACTACTTTAAAGACAGTGTGCTGATCAATGGAGTGGATACTCCAGCTCTTAGGGATAGTGGGTGCAGTCGAACTGTAGTGGATTCTACCTTGGTAGACTCAGAGGAAGTTGCCAGAGCTACTCTGATGCCCACTAAGTTGGCTGACGGCCCCCTCCGTATGTTTCCCGTGATCCCTGTTAATCTAACTTTAAATGGTACAGCAGTTAGGATTCCAGTGAGCATTCAGAGAAACGTCCCGGGAAAGGTCTTGTTGGGCAATGATCTCAGAGCTCTAGGGCTCGTAGGAGACACTGCCGAAAGACCCTACACACGGTCTCAAGCACGGGCAGCATTGGCCAAGTCCAATACGCCGCCCCAGCCGAAGGGGAAACCCAAGGCGAAAGGAGTCAACAAGTCCCGACGGGGGAAAGAGAATATTCCCCCGAACTCGCCTACCACTGCGGTGGAGGGAGTTGGTCAATCGCCCGAGCCTGACGAGGAGGTGGCGATGCCTGAAGTGTTCGACCCCAACGACCATCCTGAACTAAAAGACTTGTTAGTTGAAGGAGGTCCTGATAGGGACGACTTCAGTAAGGGCCAACGTGAGTGCCCATCTCTGGAAGGCCTAAGGAGACAGGCCTGCTCCCAGCTTGAGGGTGAACCTCCTGGGAAGCATCGGATTTATTGGGAAGGTGGACTCCTGTACAGTGAGCCCACAGAGTCTACAGAAGGAGACCATAGGAGGTTGGTGGTTCCCCTTTCTGTTAGACCCTTCCTCCTGCAGTTGGCGCATGAAGTTCCCCTTGCTGGTCACCTTGGAATGAAGAGGACCAAGCAAAGGTTATCTATGCACTTCTACTGGCCCAAGATGGGGGTGCAAGTAGAAAGTCACTGCAGGAGTTGTGCCTCCTGCCAGTTGTCTGGTAAGGTTGGCGCGACAATCCAAGCTCCGTTGGTACCGCTCCCAGTTGTGGGGGTACCATTTGAAAGGGTAGGGATCGACATCGTTGGTCCCCTTGACCCGCAAACATCCTCAGGCAATAGGTTTATCCTGGTGCTGGTCGACCATGCAACCAGGTATCCTGAGGCCATCCCATTAAAGACTGTAACTGCCAAGTCAGTTGCAAAAGCGTTACTCGGCATATTTACTAGGGTTGGCTTCCCTAAAGAAGTTGTGTCAGATCGTGGCAGCAACTTTATGTCGAAGTATATGCAGGCTATGTGGAAAGAATGTGGGGTCACCTACAAGTTCTCTTCTGCATACCACCCCCAGACCAATGGTCTGGTGGAGCGTTTCAACAGAACGCTAAAGAGCATGATTGGGGCTCTGGAGGAGCCCCAGAGGAGGAAATGGGACCTTCTTTTACCATGCTTGTTGTTTGCCTACAGAGAGGTACCACAGGAGGGTGTTGGCTTCAGCCCCTTCGAACTTCTGTTCGGTCATCCCGTACGGGGACCCTTAGCCATCGTCAAAGAGGGATGGGAGATGCCCACTCCCCCTGTTACTACCAATGTAGTTGACTATGTGCTAGGGCTCAGAAAACGGATGGTACTCCTGATGGGCTTGGCTAGTGAAAAGTTGAAGGCCGGACAAGCGCTGGTGAAACATTGGTACGACCAGAAAGCTTCCTTAATTCACTTTACCCCTGGTCAGCAAGTCCTGATCATGAACCCTATAAGGCCTCGCGCTTTACAGGACAAATGGTCAGGCCCTTACACAGTGGTGGAGCCCCTGGGTGAGGTGAACTATTTAGTGGACCTTGGAAGGCCTGGACAGGCTCCAAAAGTGTTCCACGTAAATAGGCTGAAGGCTTTCGTCCCAAGAGTCGAAATCGCAGCACTGCTACTGGCGTCAGACGTTGAGGAAGAGGAGTCAGAACCTCTTCCCGACCTGTTCCAAAGCGGTCCTTCAGATAGCTCCGTTGAGGGTGTCCGAGTGGCCCCTCACCTGACTTCTGATCAGCAGGCTGAGGTGAAAAGTTTGCTTAGGCAGTTTTCCCCCCTGTTTTCACAGTCGCCTGGTTTGACACCTTGGTGCAAACATAACATTGACACAGGAGACAGTGTACCTACCAAAAGTAGGGGATACAGGATGTCGGATAAAGTACGGTCTTATATTAAGACCGAGGTCAACAAGATGTTAGACCTTGGGGTGATTGAACCCTCTAGTAGTCCTTGGTCCAGTCCTGTGGTTCTGGTTCCAAAAGCAGGCACTTCTGAATTGAGGTTCTGCGTGGATTACAGGGCTCTGAATGCTGTCACCAAGACAGACGCTCACCCCTTGCCTCGAACTGACGAGCTGGTGGATACCTTGGGTGCCTCCAAGTACCTCAGCACGTTTGACCTGACTGCGGGCTATTGGCAAATAGCTTTAGCAGAACATGCCAAGGAGAAGACAGCATTTTCAACTCCCGACGGGCTTTACCAATTCCGGGTAATGCCGTTCGGATTGAAGAATGCACCTGCCACTTTCCAGAGGCTTGTGAATCATGTGTTGAATGGGTTGGACGAATTCTGTCTTGCATATCTGGACGATATAGCAGTTTTCAGTGCCACCTGGGAAGACCATGTGAAACACCTCGGGATTGTGCTCCAGGCTCTTCAGAAAGCCCACTTGACCATAAAGGCGAGTAAATGCCAGATTGGACAAGGCTCAGTGGTTTACCTTGGGCATGAAGTAGGTGGAGGAAGGATACAGCCTCTCCCCAGTAAAGTACAAGCAGTACAAGACTGGCCTACCCCCACTACACAAACCCAAGTGAGAGCCTTCTTAGGACTCACGGGTTATTACCGCAATTTTATGGCAGACTATGGCACCATAGCTGCTCCTCTGACTGCCCTCACAACTCCGAAGAAACCCAAGAAGGTAACTTGGACTGACGAGTGTGAGAAGGCCTTCAATGGCTTGAAAGACTCCTTGTGCCAGGCCCCTGTGCTCAGGGCCCCGGATAACATATTTCGTGCTGCTAATGCTGTGAAACTGTGTATTCTGTATATATATTGGGTGGATAGTGTATGTGTTGGTTTAATATCGTTGTATATTGCTGCTTTTACTGTAGTTATTAGTTTCAAGGCCTTATAATAAATGTGTATCTATTTTTGATATAAACAACTGTTTGGAGTAGTTTGTAAGCGCTCTTGCTTTGTGTGCTCATTGCGGGCTTTCAGTCACCCTCACCCCTCTTGAGACCTAGTCTTGACCGCCGCGATCGCTACCTTGATTGGTCTGGCTTGTCCAGAGGTTACCCTGTTCCAAGTAATTAGGTTGGCCTTCTGAACTTCTGCGCCACCAGGACAGAGTTCAGAAATCCGTCTTAACAGGGGGTCTCCCTGGTTGACTCTGGATTGCCAGTACGTCCCGCCCCAGGGGGAATATATTAAGTGGACTGGGGAGAGGGGGGGCCCCTGGGAGTGAGGCCCCCCCCCCCCCCAGGACTGGCTGAGTGCGGAGTGTGGAGAGGCCCTTGGAGACTGGCCCTGAATGAACAGTACAGTGGGCACATGTTAGAGGACTTTGCTGAAGCTACAGGGCCAGTGTGGAATTGGTGAAGGCTGGAGACAGCTGAGAGGGAGGTGGAATCCTGAAGGGAGGTTAAGGCGAAGTAAGTGGATATAGACTTGAGGCCGCCAGTTGAGGACTATCCTTGAGATCTGCGCCCGAGGAGGAGCCCCTATTAGTACCAGGGCACCATGGGTAAAAGCCAGCAACGGATGGAGAAGTACACAGAGATGAAAGACAGACCCCGGAGACAAGAGGGCCCGGATCGGCAGGGGATACCCGCAGGGGAGGAGAAAATCCCTGTGACTTTAGACTCGCTAATGGAGGCAATACAGGTCTCCGGGGACACTCTTCAGGAAAGCATTAAGGAGGTTCGAGTGGATGTCTCGTTGGTGAGGGCGGACCTCCGCAAAGTATGTGAGAGGGTTACAAGGTGGAACAGAGGGTCAGTAAGGCGGAGGATGACATCCAACAACTGAAGAACTAGGTGGCGGGTCTAGTAGGCGCAACTCGAACCCTAGAAGTTAGAGCCGAGGATGCGGAGGGTCGCTCCAGGCGCTGTAACATCTGTCTGGTCGGGGTCCCGGAGAGGGAGGAGGGCCCTAGTGCGGAGCTTTTTGTGGAAAACCTGATCCTGAAAGTCCTGGGGATTAAGGGCCTGTCGAATCTCTTTACAGTGGAAAGGGCACACAGGGTTCCAGGAAGATCCCCGCCGCCGGGTGCCCCGCCGAGAGTGCTGGTGGCCAAGATCATGAACTTCCGGGACCGTGACGCCATTCTGCAGGATGCACGCAGGGTGGGTCAATATTCAATTGGAAATGCAAAGTTGAGGATTTTTTCCGGATTTTACGCTCGAGGTACAATGCCAGAGGAGATCCTACGATGCGGTGAGGAGCCGTCTGCGGGAGCTCAACTTAAAATATATGATGTTTAATCCGGCCAAGTTGAAGGTGTTGTCGGGAGGGAGGTCCTGCTTTTTCGCTGGCCCAAAAGAGGTATGGGACTGGTTGAACATGGGGCATTATAAAGCGGATCCTTCTCCGGATGGTCCTGGGGGCATTGGGGGGGGGGGGATCTGTTTGAGATGGGTAAGGTGTGGACCAAATTCGATATGGGGCTTCTGAGGGAGACCCCCGTCAGACGCAACTCCTGGAAGTGGGGTGGTACGGGGGAAGGAGGGGAAGATGTAGGCGGGATTGCATGGGGCAGGTGGTGGGACTCCTAGTTTACCCAACACCACTAACTACCAGCCCCGAGGGAGGGGAGGAAGAAGGATGGAATAGTGTAGTGAGTCTACTGTTTTGGTAGGAGAGGGAGGGGAGCGGAGGAAGGGGATGGGGGAATGGGGGAGGAGGTGAGGGAGAGTTTGGGGGGGCAGGCACCAAGTTGGGGTTCGGTGCGGGAGGGCTATAAGAATATTGGAGGGGAATCTTGGCACAGCAGTTAGGAGGGGAGGAGGGTACAGGAGGTCGAGTCATAAGTATGGGAGAGGGGCTGACTTGGGGGCAAAATTCTGACAAGCTGAAAGAGTAAGATGGGAACTTTGAAGATTGGGACATGGAATGTCCGAGGGCTGGGGAGTCATCAGAAAAGGAGGAGGGTGGGGGAATATTTGAAGAGGCAGGGGATTCAGGTGGCCATGTTGCAGGAGATACACGTGAATGTGGAGGGGTTGGGGAAGCTAGAGAAACAGTGGGGGGTCAGATACAGGGCACAACATACTCCACTCAGGCGAGGGGGGTTCTTATCTGGGTGGCACGGGGGGTGCTGTTGAAATTGGAGCGGGGGATGGTAGATGGGGGAGGTAGACTGTCTTGGCACGTGGTACATGGGAGAATAGGTCACTATGTTTGGTAAACTCATATGCACCCAATGTGGATGACAGAGTATTTCCCCTCGGTGCTACGTATGATGGGGGCCTGTAGGGGGGAAATGATAATATGGGGGGAGATTTTAACTGTCATTTAGATGAGCAGCTGGACGGGCAAGGTACTAGGGGGGGCAAAGAAGTGTATGGCGGGGTCATTGCGGGAAGGTAATGCGGGAAATGGATTTGGTGGAGCTTTGGAGGGAGAAACATGGGGAGGAAAGGGGTTTCTCTTATTACTAGAGTGTACATGGTTCCTACTCGCGCCTAGATTATATGGTAGTGGGAAGGGAATATTGTCATTTTGGGGAAACAACCTATTTGGGGCGCATTCTATCGGATCATTCCCCTCTGGTGATGACGTTGGGCGAGCCCAGTGCGACCCCAATGAGGCGGCTGTGGCGGTTGCGGATGGAGGCGCTACGAGACGGGGAGTTTGTGGCTGAGCTTCGAGAGGAGATCGGGCGGTATTTTGAACTAAAGGAGGGCACGGTGGGCACTAGGGGGATTTTATGGGACGCCTTTAAGGCGACCATTAGGGGGAAATGCTTAGCCATGATAGTCGGGATGAGGAAACGCCTCTCAGAGACACTATAGCGGACAAAGGCCCAGATAGCGAGACTGGATAGGGAGGCAGCGGGCGGGGCAGAGGTGGGGGAAACCCTGGCGCGAGCCTTGGAGCTCCACCAGAAGACCTTGGCGGAGCCGTCACATTTTGATAACAGACGGGATGTGAGACTCCACGGGGAGGGAGATAAGGCAGGCAAGCTTTTAGCATGGCTCATTAGTAGGGAGACCCCGACCCGCGTCGTAACGCAGGTCCGATCAAATGACTGAGGGATTGTTGGGACGCAAAGGGAGATCAATGCGGCCTTTGTGGCATACTATAAGAGGCTCTATACAAGTGAGAGGGGATATGTAGAGGTGGAGAACCTCATGGAGATACTCCAGCTGCCGAAGTTGGGTGAGGATAGTCGGGAGGAGCTGGAGGCCCCCCATAGGGGAGGAGGATGTATGCTGGGCGATATGCGCGATGAGGAGGGGTACAGCGCCGGGTAGCGACGGGCTCCCGCTGGAGTTCTATGCGGAGTTCTCTGATTTACTTGTCCCGCAGCTTCAGAAGGTATATGAGGAGGCGTTCCAAGGGGGATGCCTCCGGGAATCGATGAGGGAAGCGGTGATCACGGTGATCCTAAAGGAGGGGAAAGACCCAAGGGACTGCACGGAGTATCGGCCCATCTCGCTTTTAAATGTTGACGGGAAAATCCTGGGGAAGATTCTGGCGGCCAGGCTCGCGGCGGTTGCGCCGAGTCTGGTACATCCTGATCAATGTGGGTTTATAGGGGGCAGGAGTACGTCAGGAATATCTCCCAGCTGCATCATGCGATGGATCGCGTGAAATCACAAAAAATGGGACATGGCTATAGCGTCGTTTGATGCCATGAAGGCGTTTGATTCTCTGGAGTGGAAGTGGCTATTTCGGGTGTTACGGGAGTTTGGGTTTGGGGAGAACATTTGTAGATGGCTGTCCCTGCTGTATACTAAACCGCTGGCGAAAACTAATAACTGGGTTTCGAGACATGGGAAATGGAGAGGGGGACTAGGCAGGGGTGCGCGGCTTCCCCAATTTTGTTTGCTCTGGCTTTAGAACCACTGGCGGCGTATCTACGGCAAGAGATGGGTGAGGCTGGAATCGAGGCGGATGGGCAGAAGCATATTGTGTCCCTATACGCGGATTACTTATTGTTATACATAGGGGACCCTAGGTTATTCCTCCCGGACCTCTTAGAAATCCTGCGTAATTTTAGAGCTATGTCGGGGTTCTGTATAAATCCAGAGAAATCGGTTCCATTTCCGCTGGGAGGGCTACGGGACTGTCCAGTGGAGGAACTACCAGAGTTGGGGATAAGATGGGAGACAGAATCCTTTCGGTATCTGGGGGTCCGGGTGTTCCATGAAGTAGTGGACCCGTTTGTACACAATACTGGGGGGGCACTTTCCAAAATAGGGGACTCCATCCAGTTCTGGCAGGTTTTACCACTCTCATTGATGGGTAGGGTGGCATTATGTAAAATGGTAATCCTCCCGCGGTTGCTTCATTTCTTCACAAATATACCGTACGTGGCAAAGAAGGTGTTTAAGATGCTGGATGTCAAGGTCAGGGAATTGCTGTGGGACTCTGGGAGGAGACGGATGTCCCTGCAAACTCTGCAGAGACCAAGGGAGGGCGGGGGATTGGGCCTTCCGGACTACGAAAAATACTTTGTAGCGGCGCAATTACAGTCAGTGCTGGTGTGGGATCATCCGGAGGCAGAACTCCTGGGTACACTAGGGGGGTCTGTGCAGCGGGGATACCGGCCAGCGGAGCTCTTGTGGTACCCATTGGGCAATTTGGGGACATCGGTGGTCTTTGAAGCGGTAAGGGAGACATGGAGGAAATGCGTGGGCGGTAAGGGGGTTAAGGGCCGCTATGAAACTAATCACCCATGGGGGGCCGACCAGAAACTCTGTCAGGCAATTGGGAGGGTAGGGATACGAAGGTTACGGGAGAAAGGATGCGAAAAAAAGGTGGGGGACCTTTTTGAGGGAGGACAGCTCCTTACCTGCAGGGAGTGGTGTGATAAGTTTGACTTACCACAGGGAGTTTTTCTTGCATATGGGGCGGTAGTTCGGAGGATGGCAGAGCTATGGGAGGGGATCCCTGAGGAGCCGGAGTCGTGCCCGGTTATCCGAGTACTATTTGATCGGGCCGGGGGGTGAGGATGTATCTCGCGGATATATAAGGCTCTAGGAGAGAGAACGGCTGAGAGGGAGCTGAAAGTGAAGGAGAAATGGGAAGCGGATATGGGGCGCTCGATTTCGAGTTAAGAATGGGAGAGGGTTTTGGACTTGTTCCGGAAATCCTCGAGGAACGCCCGCTTCCAGCTGGTTCAATTTAACATTTTACATAGGGTGTATATTACCCCATTGGCGCTCAAGGCGATGAACGGGGAGCATCCGGGTGACTGCCCCAGATGTGTGTCGGAGGAGGCGGGGTTTTGGCACATGGTATGGGAATGTGGGGCAATAATAGAGTCCTGGGATGAAGGGAGTAAATGAGTTACTGGGAGCCAACCTGGAGCGGCATCCGGAGAACTGTTTGTGGGGAAACCTATCGGGGGGAAACGTAACAAGTTACGGAACAGAAAGGGTTGATTTCTACTTATATTGGCAAAACGCCGATTGGCGATTGTTTGGTAGTCCTCCGTGGGTCCGACAATCCAGTTATGGAGGAAGGCCATAAGGAGGTGGGGTTTAGCGCAGTTGACGGTTCTGCAGAACTTAGAGGTGGGGGGAAGATGCGGGGGGGGGGGGTAACGGTTCAATGGTCCCAATTGTTGAATGACCTTGCAAAGGATGACCTGCACCCACCGTGAAGTAACGTATGCTGGGAAAAGGCCGCGACGAGGGGGGGGGGCGGTCGGGGAGTTCGGAGATGGGGATAGCAGATGGAGTGACTCTAACCTCACTGAACTGTGAACTTTTGTGCTGGAATGCTGTGCCTAATGGAACAAGGACTTATACAGGGTTTGGAAAGGGGGGGGGATTAGAGGGGGAAGGGGAGTACTGTTGATTAAGTTTTGACAATTCATGGGGGAATGGTTTTTGAGGTTGGGGAGGGAGAGTTGGGGAATTGTTATATTAAAATGCCAAGAGTGTTAAAAAAAAAGACCAATCCTGAGTCTAATAAGTGAGTCAGATAAAGAACAATATGTGTGGGAGAGCACTCAACGGGGTTGATGCTCTTATTTTTACACCAGATGACGAATCTCTTCCATTTGCTAGAATAGCAGTAAAGAGTGTTAGGTTTTCTAGCCTCCCTAAGGATGTCCATGCATCTTTGAGGGAGATGTAAGTGTCCAAATTCTATGACCTCAGGAGCCAGGCTGCTAAATTCATGGTCTGTGGGCATGGGTGTATCGTCTTTCCCTTGTCCTGTGACAGCATGTTGTACGGGCAGGGTAGTTTTACCGGTGGAGACTGAGACATCTCCATCAGGTGAGCAAACCATGGCTGTCTGGCCCACATAGGGGCCACTAGTATCATGGTGACTGGTTCCTGGTGCATCTTGTGCACTATTTTGTTGAGAAGGGGAGTCGGGGGGGGTGGGGGGTGGAAGCGTAAACAAATTTCCCTGACCATATTATCCAGAGACCGTTCCCCTTGGATCGGTTCTGGGGGTGCCTGGAGGCGTAATCTTGGCATTGGGAGTTCTCCAGAGTTGCAAACAGATCTATTTCTGGGAACCCCCATTGTGTGAAAACGTCGAAGACGATGTCTTCTCTTAACCGCCATTCGTACTCTGCGGACAGAGGGAAGTCTCTGCTGAGTTCGTCTGCTAGCAGATTGAGTTCCCCTGGTACATGTTGTGACAACAGGAACATGTGTTTGAGAGCCCACTTCCAGATGTTCTGGGACAGCTTGGACAGTCCTGGAGAGTGCGTGCCCCCTTGCTTGTTCAGGTAGTACATGGCTGTGGGGCTGTCTGAGGACCATCACCATCTTCCCTTGCAGGTGTGCCCGGAAAACCTTCAGTGCTTTGAAGACCGCTAGCAGTTCCAGCAAGTTTATGTGTTTGGACGCTATACCCGGAGTCCAAACTCCATGTGCAGTCTGATGGGATAGGTGAGCCCCCCCCATCCTGTGAGGGATGCGTCTGTGGTTAGAGTGGCTTCCACTGCAGGGGTGGCGAATGGTTTCCCTATTACCAGGTTTTCCTTCGACCACCACCGTAGCGAGAGAACCAAGGCCTGCAAGACCACCACTAGATCGTCCCATTGTCCGCTGGCCTGACACCACTGGCTGTTGAGCCACTCTTGCATTGGGCGCATGCGCAGGCGCGCGTGGGGTACCAAATATATACATGACGCCATCATTCCTAGCAATCGCATTGCTTTGCGTACCGTCACCTCTCCATCGGCCACATATTGAGGGATCTGTAACAGCATATTTTGGACCCTCTCGTTGGAGGGGAAGACGAGGCCGTCCTTTGTTTGAATTAGAGCCCCTAGGAATTGTTAAATCTGGCTGGGGTCTAGGCTGGACTTCTTGTTGATGGAGAAGCCCAGTTGAAACAAAAGGTCTACAGTCTTTTGGGTATTTGAGAAGCATGTCTCGTGAGAATCCCCTGTTATGAGCCAATCGTCGAGGTAAGGGTATACTGGGATGGACAACCTGCGCAGGTGGCCCGCTGAAGGGTAGCGCTCTGAACTGGTAGTGTTTGCCCTCTATCATGAACCCGAATTATTTTCTGTGGGCTGGCAACATTAAAATATGAAAGTATGCATCTTTCATGTCCAGTGTTGTCATGTAATCTCCCTGTGAAAGTAGGGGGATTACTTCCTGTAAAGGTCACCATGCAAAATATTTAAGGTTTGACAAATTTGTTCGCTGGGCGCAGATCTAGTACAGGGCGCATGGTTAAGTCCTTTTTGGGTACAAGGAAGTACACTGAATAAATACCTTCCGTTACCTGTGATAGAGGCACAACCTCTATTGCTCCTTTTAGTAGCAGCAGTTCCACTTCTTGAAGAAGGATGGCGAGGTGCTCCGGTGATAAGCATCGTCCCCTTGGGGGTCTGTACTTGGGGGACCGACTGAATTCTATGCAGTAACCGCGGGCTATGGTTGACAATACCCAGCGGTCTGATGTTATTCCCTCCCATGCTGGTAGGAAAGATGTTAACCGGCCCCCAACCGGCGATGCATGGGAGGGGAACCGACCTTTGGGTCATTTGGTGTTGGTAGCCGGGGATCCTCTGGGAGTGGGGCCCCGACCTCTACCCTTGCCACGGCGTTGTCCTCTGAGTGTATTGGCCACTGGTTCCTTGAGCAGAGGACCAGTTGCCTGCAGTGTACTGCTGTTGTTGCTGCTGTTGACGTTGGCCTCGAAAAAAAGAATTTGTTGCCGAATCCTCGCTTATTGGGAAGCCTTGAGATTTGATCTAAAGTCTTTAGGGTGTTAAAATCCTTCTTCACAGTCTCCAATGCGTCATCCACTGCTTTCCCAAAGAGGTTAGAATCCTCTATTGGTTTATTAATGAGCGACGCCTGGGTTTCTGGCTTAAAACCTGAGTTCCGGAGCCAGACATGACGCTTCAGAAGTATCCCCTGGACTAAATAACGGCCAGTCGTTTCTGCAGCATCAAGAGTGTTTTTAATGATGCTCTGGTTAACCAGGGTTCCTTCTGTTACTGTGGTTAATAAGCAAGTTCTTAAGGGCTCAGGGACTTCCTCGAGGTCTTGCCGTAATTTTCCCCATTGGGCATCAGCATAACTTGGCAGTAGGGTATTATTATTGGCAATTCTGGTTGAAAAAGCTGCCGAGGCTGTAATTCTTTTACCCAGGGCAGAGAGTTTCTTTCCTTCTTTGTCTGGGGGTGCTTCGCTGGTTGATAGCGGAACCCCTGCTCTTTTCCTTGTGGTAGTTACCACTAAGGAGTATGGAAGTGAGTGAACCCTAATGTATAATGGGTCCGAAGGAGAGGGAGTAAACAGTTTTTCAATTCTTGGGTTGACCCCTCTGACCAGCGCAGGTGTAGACAGCGATGGGGTGATTCGTCACTTAACTGAGGCGAGGAGGGGAATGGTTTGACTAGTGGAAGGTTTTTCTTTAATGATTCTTTCTACAAAATCAGTATCAGGAGTAATTTCCCCAGTTTCAATCTCAAAGTGCGCTGCTGCTTTCCGTAGTAGCGCGTTGAAAGTGGGTTGGTCATCTATTGGTGACGGATTCCTGACCGGTGTGGTCTGAGGAGAGGGAAGGTTTAGGATCTCAGGGTCTGCAGACGCTGTTGGTGACTGCCAAGATTGTGCGGCACCTTCATCTGGGTCTTCCTCGAAGCCCCCCACCTTTGTCAAGGTTTTCCTCAAAACCACCTTCTTCGAGGTTCTGTTGGTCTTCACCATCTAAGAATTCCTCGTCCTCTTGGAAGTGAGGGTCTTCTTCAGTGAGGTCATAAGTATTAGATTCCTCTTGAAAGGGGTTAAATAGTCTAGGATATTTAGCCCTGGGGTCCTCATGAAGTACCTCTCTTGGCCTCTTCGGTGTTTTATGTTCAGGAAAGGACATAAATCTATCCAGTTTGTCCATACACAATTGGAATCTCTCAAATGTCCAATGTGGTAACCGAGAACCGTCTGGAGGTGAAAAGGGAGGCTCTTCTGCCTGTAGCCGTCTTGATCTGTCCCATAACGTCGAGGATAAAGTCCCTTCGCCTTCTGAGAAACCTTCTCGTAGACTAGGGCCTTCTTTCGACGGTGGGGGTGGTCCCTGCCTTCCTTCCGGTATTCACGGCGTTTCCCTGGCCTTGTGAGCAGTCTTCGGCGTATCACTGGCCGTCAGTGTAAACTATACGAGCCAAGCTCTCGACGATTAATTTCTCTGTCAAGGGTTCGTCTGGCATCGTACTGGGCGGTGCCGAGTCTTTTTCGGCATCGATAGCACTCTTACGAGGCACTTTGCCTTGCGTTTTGGTGGTAGCACCCTTGTCTGCAGGTAGCCTATTCGCGTCTGCGGTGGCGGGGAGGGCTTGCGACCCTTACTGTCAGTGGAGAACGCCGGTGGGTCCGGCGTCTCTGTTGGCGCCATGGCTTTCTTCGTTTTCGACAAAGGACCGTGGGTTGTGTGCTTATGTTTATGCCTTCTGTGTTCGTCAGTGTCGCCAGGGTGTTCATCCCCATAAGTAGGGCATGAGCCAAACTTGTCGGGGCTGGGGACAGAGGCCGAGGAGCGGGTACACTCCCTAGAGAGGTCTACAACTTCCGAAACGGAGGTCGGGTTATCACTATCCTCGTCACACTCGGCGGCGGGTGAGGAATCAGCTCTACACATAGCGTAGGCTGCCCACCTCTTGACCCTGCAGTCCTTTAAAGTTTTTGGGCTAAGTAGTTTACAGGCCGCACAGCCTTCCTCTTTGTGGTTGAGGGGTAAGCAACGGTTACACCGCTTGCGCTTGTCTTTCCATGTGAATTTGCCCTTACAGCGTGGGCAAAATCTAAACGGAGTCCTCTCCATAGCTGAGGATACAGATACGAGTGATAACTACCTTGAAGGAAAGGGGGGGGGGGGGGGGGGGAGAGAAAGGCATTCTTAGAAGTAGAAGAAATGTCCCACGACCCCACTCTCCCTACTGTCTTAGGCCGGCGAGGCAAGGCCACGTGTTCGGCAGCAACAAAGGATCTCCTCCGTCTAAGTCACTGCCGTCGAAGCTCTTACTCGGCGGTGAAACAGCTTTGCAGCTTCGTCGAAGGAGGGATCTAATGTAATGTATAATAAATAATGACCAAAGGGTCGAGTAAATGTTTTGCAATTTCTCTCGAAGGAGCTCCGCGTTAAAGCGACCAATATCTGGGCGGAAGAAAACAATCTGAGGGACCTCGACGCGTGAGGGATTGTGGGTACGATGTAACACTATCCCTATAGTGACGTGCAGACACGCCTTGTTGACGTCCCCTTTTCGACTACGAAAACAAAATGCAATACTCTGCAGTGACCACTGGATGTCGGACTATGCACAGCATGTGATTCTAAGCAGATTAACAAACATCAGAAACTTCATTTCATTAAGATAGGTAATCAAACGTAATGACAATACATCCAATCAATTAAATGTTTGTTTGATCACAAGTTGTATCCTGATATCTAGACAGGGGATTGCTTCAAAAGTATATTCTGTAGCTTCTCTCCTATCTCATACTACGCGTTTCGGGCTTGGTGTGCCCTTCTTCAGGTAGTGATATCAATGGATTAATTCTTTCTGAAAAATTAATATGACATAACATTATTAATTAGCAATGAATCTTTAGTGGATTGTTAACTAAAGGAGAACTTGATTAGTGGGTCACTTCACTAACCTGTAGATGCAATCAATCAGATAGCCAATATTCGCAATGCACTTGGTAAGGGATATTCAGATCCTACAATTAAAAGATAGTCGCTATTAAACCAGTCTGTGATTTTTGATATGCCTACCGGTCGACGGCGACCTGTCACAGGAGCATTCGCTCAAATAAAAGCGCTGCGTCCCGCTCAGAGGTTGCGGCCGTAGGTTGCAGTTTATGGCTATTTATGTGATTGGTAATTAGTATCAGTTTTCAACTCACCCATTAGCCTAGGCAAATAGAATCTCTTTGCCAGTTAGCTTGTCTATGCGTCATCAATTCCTTTGCATCATCTGGAAAGGTGCAATGGCAACTACAATAAACATTTAATTAAAAAAAGGAGATGTCACTCACATCTACAGTGAACTAAAGTAGACCTATCATTCGTTTGTTAACGAGAGGGTACCTTAGATGGAATTCCTATTACGTCTCTGTATTGTAAGTTAGATTCCAGACTATTTTTAAAAGTAAAAATAAATATCATGTCATTTTCAGAGATAGAAACTCTCACGACTAACAGAGCAGAAACTCTGGCATTCACAGAGGAAGAAGCAAACTGCATACTTAAGCTCATTAAAACTACTGAGAAAGAACTGGGGTCTTCCACTAAACCTGAAGAACTTCTCTATTAGCTGGAGAGGCTAGTACGCTGCAAGATTAATCAGAGACTACATGCAACCACCTTGTCACAATACTATAGATCCCAAAGAATCCCGAGGGGTTTAAGGATTGATCTTGAACCTACCCTATGTAAGGAGAACCCTGAATTTATCAAAAGGTGGAGACAAATCTTAAATAAGTGTTTGCTTGATTTGATCATTCTGAGGATAGAAGAACTATCTAAATCCCTAACGACTCTTGAAACTGATATCGAAACCACAAAGAAAGCACTTTCTATCTTCATCAATAAAGAATAAGTAACAACTAATAGAGGAAGTCAACATCAAATTGGAAGATTACACCTCCTTCTGGCTTCCAGCTTCCATCCCCAAACTACAATTGAAAGCATTCCTCTAAGTCAACTATTAAGATCCAGAAGAATAGTATCTGAGGAAGATGAGTTTGACAAAAAAGCGAATGAACTTACTAAAAGATTTCTCTCGAGAGGCTATGATCTGATAAAATTACAGCAAGACACGGAGAAAGTGAAAAATATAACCAGACAACACGCTTTACAACCTGGCGTCAAAAAAGACGCTACCGACCTAGTGTACATCGCTACTTATTCACAACAGAGTAGACAGATAAAAAAAAAAACGTGAAAAAAAATTGGGAGAAATTATCCTTGGCTACGAAATTGGAAAATCTTTTTCCCCCACACATCCATTCTTTGCTTATAACAAAAGCAAGTCAGTTCGAGATTATCTGATTAAATCAGATTTCAGTTTCAAGAAGAGTCAAATCACTAACTTCAGTGGCACCCTTCCATGCAACAATTGCAATTGTTGTCATAATGTGATGAAAGGAAATTACAATCATCCCCCGTACAAAGGCAACAAAATCTTACTTAAATCATACCTCCACCTGTGATACGCGAAATGTTATTTATGGCATCAAATGTCTGTGTGGGCTCTACTATGTAGGCCTCACAGGGAAGAAAGCGAAACAGCGATGGTGTGAACACAAATCAAACGTTAGGTTGAGATCGACTAAATCCCTGGTAGCACAACACTTCATTGAATGTAAACATACAATTGCTCAAATGCAGTTTGTTATTTTAGAACATGTTCAACTACCAAGACGTGGAGGTAACTTGCAAAAAATACTTCAACAAAGGGAAACCTTTTGGATCGAGAGACTAGACTCAATGTCCCCACGGGGGATGAATCTCGATTGGGACTTATACTGCTACTTGTGAGATACTGTTATCTGTGACAATCTGGGATTTATACATTGGCACATTAATATACACAACACCCAAGGTAGACTTGTTTATCTCCACAAGCATTCTAATATGGATTTTATCCATCTATATTACTACCACACATACCGGCTGTGATATGCCCATTATAAGAACTAATGCACGTGGTTAACTGCATCATCACTATCAAGTCATGCGACTTAATTATTTGTTAAAATAGGAGATGAACTGAAATATTGCAATATTTAGAACATTACGTCAAGACTCATACGGAACGTTGTCATTTTATTATGGAAAATGCAAATTACTGGGTCATTTCACGCCTTCTACAATTAATTTACCAAAATAACGAGCTCCAGTTTATATTACACCAAGTTTTTGTTATATTTACATATTCTACTGATTTCCCCATTTCGATTTTTCGAAATACAGATTGTAGGATCCATTTACATGCACTATTTAGTGATCCCCATTCCCTGCACTGAACCTATCCGCCATTTTTTCCTCCAAGATGGAGGACCTCTTTTTTGAAACAGAGAGATCTTCTAGTTTATATTATACATGCGAACTAGAAGGCATTGCATAGCAACGGCCGGTCAAACAGGAAACACCCTGCCGGGCTCCGGAAGGGTGTGAGGACGCGAACCCGTACCTACATGCAGGTAATCTGTTTATCTAGTTTTCAGGAACACGATCCAGTCAGTAAGAGAATACCGTACACGCCCCGATCACCAGGGATTATGACAACTGATACGTAGTTCTCTCTCCTCTCTGTCTTCAACAGCTAACGAACTCTGCAGGCAGACAGCCATTTCTCTACCGTATAATACATATTTTGGAAACAGCACGCGTAAATATAAAAGTCAAGGCACTCTGCTGTTTTCTTCATAGACAAAGCCATACGACCACGTGAGTGACATCATTCATGTAAATACTGGTATATGATTTATGCTCTCTATTACATTTTCGACATTTACCCATACATATTTCCTGCAGCAACGAAAAGTGCGCGTGGAATCGAACATACAATACGGGGACGTAATAGGAATTACATCTAATGTACCCTCTCGTTAACAAACAAACTACATGTCTACTTTAGTTGTTCACTGTAGATTTGAGTGACATCCCCTATTTTTTATTACATTTTTATTCTATTTGCCATTGTACCTTTCAAGATGATGCAAAGGAGTTGATGACACGTAGACAAGTTAACTGGCAAAGAGATTCTATTTGCCTAGGCTAATGGGTGAGTTGAAAACAGATACTAATTATCAATTACATAAATAGCCATAAACTGCTACCAACGGCCGCGACCTCTGAGCGGGACCCAGCGATTTTCTTCGAGTGATTGGTCCCGTGACAGGTCGCCGTCGACGGGTAGGCATATCAAAAATCACAGACTGGTTTAATAGCGACTATATCTTTTAATTGTAGGATCTGAATATCCCTTACCAAGTGTCATGATCTCTGCTTCCAAAAGGTCAGGACTTACCCAACTCCCTTGGAAGCAGACCCATAACCCAGGTTCCGAGTGCCAACCAGTCCCAATTGGGACCTTTTGGAACCTGTCCTGGCGCCAGTGGCACCAGGCTCATAAATATGCCCAGTCCCAGCGCTGGAAGCGCCGGGCTCATAATGCTTGGGTGGACTTACCTGCAGTAGACCATGCTGCTTACTTACCTGCCAGTTGAGCCTCTAATCCTCTTCTGTTTGGGACTACTTTTCCTGTTGGGTGGGGCAGGAGCCACTCCCTAGGTTCAGAACACAAACTCTTCTGGAAAGCAGGAACTCTTTTCTTACCTAGGCGAGGCTGTGGAAGGAGACACCTAAGCACTACAGGAGGCTATTTAAACCACACCCGATGGATGAATCTTGCTTTGCGTTATTCTGCATCCTCTGCAGCAGAACGCTCATCGTGTCTTCTGCATCTGATCCTGGGCCTAAGGGAAAAAGGCTTACCATCCTGAATCCAGTCTTCAGCAACACCTATAAAGATAAAGACAAGAAAGAACAGGTTAGCACTACGGTCTTCAGTGACAGCGCTTCTCTTACCTGGTCCATCAGCTGTCACCAACGCCTCGTGCTGCATTCCGGCATCTGAAAGACAAAGGCTTACCTACTCTTCGCGTGCTCCGGGGGTCTTCGCACTGCATTCCGGCATCTGAAAGACAAAAGCTTACCAACTCTTCGCACGCTCCGGAGGCCTTCGGCGCTGCATCCCGCATCTGAAAGACAAAAGAAGGTGCGTTTAAAGACATTGGGGAACTTTATTACTCACGTGCCATTACTCCTTCCCACGCCAAACCCAGTGGGTATTCCGGCACCCTTCAGCAGCTCCGAACTTGTACCTGCAAGATAAAAGGACAGTTAGTGCGTATCGTGAAGCAGGCAACAAGCGCTTACTTACGTGCTTCCAGGCGCTTCTATTCCTCACACGGGTTCCATCCTCAACTCACTTCAGCCCGTCATCCGCCATTGCCGGAACCCTGCAAAACAAGAGACATCATTACAAAAGACTTTTAAAGACATTTGAAATACTCGGAACTTACCGTTCGTGCAGTAAACAACGGACAGCAGTCCTCTGAGGTCAAGAGGCCTGCACCCTTATCCAGTGAAGAAACTGGTTACGGCACCCTGCCCCGAGGCAGATGGAGAGCTCGGCGTTCACTTACCTAAGACATCTTACTCTTCGAGTCAGACATACAGTGCACAGAGGTCCAGCCCAAAGAGCCAACCGTGTGTTACACATCACCTTTGAAGATACGGTATTCGCCCAGTCAAGACCGGCGCCTCTGCGGGAATCAGGTGAGCGTTACACCAAGTGCACTGCGAATATTGGCTGATTGATTGCATCTACAGGTTAGTGAAGTGACCCACTAATTAAGTTCTCCTTTAGTTAACGATGCACTAAAGAATCATTGCTAATTAATAATGTTATGTCATATTAATTTTTCAGAAAGAATTAATCCATTGATATCAATACCTGAAGAAGGGCACATCAAGCTCTAAACGCGTAGTATGAGATAGGAGAGAAGATACAGAAAAGCCTCTAAGATACAGCTCTGAACTGGTGGTACAAAGGTGCTCTTTGATTTCATCTCAAGGAATTCGGGTTGGTTACTCTCTGGTATCTCAATGCAGTCAAAAAAGACTTTGTTTCATTTTACGCATTAGTTTGAAGAAATGTATCTTTTCTTTCAATAAGGTGCTAGTATAGTGAGGTACAAATGAAAGTCCTTTCTGAAGCGTCTGCTGTTCAAATCTGCTGAGTTTATATTGCGAAATATTCACCACTAGGTCTTCTTGGACTGAGGAATTACTATCTTTGAGGGATTTCTTTTTATTTGCCTCATCAGACCTTAGTCGATCTAAAAAAGAGTAAGATGTAGGTGGTATTTCTGTTAATGTTTTAGAGGTACTTGGTACTTGACTAGAGCAACGCTGCTCTTTCTCTGGTTCTTGGGGCTGGTGTGTTAATTCAACCGGTTCCTGTGGATTTTCTAATTTAACAATCGAGGCCTCAATTGTTGTAGTAGAGGTACTTGGGTGCTCGTTTGTTCTTATTAAAGGGAGCCCTTTTATTTCTTATGGTATCTTGTTGGTGGTAATATTCTTTCCATGAATATACGATGTCCAATTTATAATCTAAAGTATCTCTCCGAAATTTACGAACCTTTTTAGTCTCAATTCCAGCCTTGTAATCTTAAAATTTGCTGCTGACTTCCTCTAGTAGTTGTGTTAATTCTTCTTTATTGATGAAGGTAGGAAGTGCTTTCTTTGTGGTTTCGATATCAGTTTCAAGAGTCGTTAGGGATTTAGATAGTTCTTCTATCGTCAGAATGATCAAATCAAGCGAACACTTATTTAAGATTTGTCTCCACCTTTTGATAAATTCAGGGTTCTCCTTACATAGTGTAGGTACAAGATCAATCCTTAAACCCCTCGGGATTCTTTGGGATCTACAGTATTGTGACAAGGTGGTTGCATGTAGTCTCTGATTACTTTTGTGGCGTATTAGCCTCTCCAGCTGATAGATTTCTTCTTAAGGTTTAGTGGAAGACCCCAGTTCTTTCTCAGTAGTTTTAATGAGCTTAAGTACGCGGTTTGATTCTTCCTCTGTGAATGCCAGAGTTTCTGCTCTGTTAGTCGTGAGAGTTTCTATCTTTGAAAATGACATGATATTTATTTTTACTTTTAAAAATAGTCTGGAATCTAACTTACAATACAGAGACGTAATAGGAATTCCATCTAAGGTACCCTCTTGTTAACAAACGAATTACATGTCTACTTTATTTCACTGTAGATGTGTGTGACGTCCCCCATTTTTTATTAAATGTTTATTGTAGTTGCCATTGTACCTTTCAAGATGATGCAAAGGAGTTGATGACGCGTAGACAAGTTAACTGGCAAAGAGATTCTATTTGCCTAGGCTAATGGGTGAGTTGAAAACTGATACTAATTATCAATCACATAAATAGCCATAAACTGCAACCTACGGCCGCGACCTCTGAGCGGGACGCAGTGCTTTTTTCCGAGCGAATGCTCCTGTGACAGGTCGCCATATCAAAAATCACAGACTGGTTTAATAGCGACTATCTTTTAATTGTAGGATCTGAATATCCCTTACCAAGTGCATTGCGAATATTGGCTGATTGATTGCATCTACAGGTTAGTGAAGTGACCCACTAATCAAGTTCTCCTTTAGTTAACAATCCACTAAAGATTCATTGCTAATTAATGTTATGTCATATTAATTTTTCAGAAAGAATTAATCCATTGATATCAATACCTGAAGAAAGGCACATCAAGCCCGAAACGCGTAGTATGAGATAGGAGGGAACATACAGAATATGCTTTTGAAGCAATCCCCTGTCTAGATATCAGGATACAACTTGTGATCAAACAAAGATTTAATTGAATGGATGCATTGTCTTTACCTTCGATTACCTATCTTAATGAAATGAAGTTTAAGTTTGTGGTACTCTTATTTAACTATTGTTTTTGATACAAATGTATGTGAATCTATTTACTGCTTTATTTATATGTTATGAATGGACTGAAGGATACACTCAGTAAGATTCCTTTTGTTGATAACTACTAATAATAATAATTACTTTTTATAATTTACATTGTTTCGAAAAATTCCTTCACCTAAGAAAACGTTATTGAACAATGTTTTGCAACCTTCTGGCTGTTTTAAGCTGTGCCCCTGTTTGTACCCAGAGTCACCTCGAGGTTCCATACCCCTTTTCTCAGTACTTTTTGATCTAGTAGCATAGATCCTAACAGGGAGCACCAGTAAGATGATAGACATCAACATTTGGTTATTTACTCTAATTAAACATTAAGTAAAAGTAGTGTGCACCTCTAAAACCAAACTATTTCATGTATCAGATAAAGCTCAGAAAAGGCATCTATGCACCTTTTACTCCAAAGGGTGGGTGCATGTGAATCTAAGCAGATACAAGCATCAGAAATACAATTACGGTGAGTAATGTATCCCTTCTGAAACTTGTGGAACCTGCTTAGATCACATGCTATGCATAGATTAGCGAGCAGTGTTAGGCGAAGGTGGGGGGTTGTGAGACAGTCCAGCGGCAAATAGATGTTTTAGAACCGCTTGTCCCACCTGGGTCTCTGTCTTGGAATGTGTGTCAAAGCAGTAGTGCTGAGTAAAGGTATGTACTAAGCGCCATGTAACTGCTTTGCCAATGGTGTCCAGCGGGACGTTTGCGATAAAGGCCAAAGTAGCTCCTGTACCCATTGTGGAGTGAGCTCTTGGTGTGAGAGGCAGTGTTTTGCTTGATAAAGAGTAACAGAGCTGTATGCATCCGACTATCCATCTGGAGATGGCATTTTTTTTAAATGTGGTTTCCTTCTCTGCCTGGTGCTACAGAGAGGAACAGTTGGTCTGTTTCTTTTCTCTTGTTTACATACGGCCCTCCTTACATCTAGTGTATGGAGTTTTAACTCAGCAGAGCTGGTTGGGTTCTGAAAGAAGGCCGGTAGCTCAATGGATTGGTTTACGTGGAATTTTTAAATAAACTTGGGTGAAAACCTAGGATGTGTTCTCAATACCAATTTGTCTTTGTGGATGACAAAGGAAGGGTTTTACACAGACAATGCTTGAAGTTCACTGACTCTTCTTATGGAGGTTTTAGCCACTAAGAAAGCAGTCTTGTAAGTGAGATGTTTTAGACTTGATTTATGCATCGGCTCAAAAGGGGGTCCTATGAGCATTGCAAGTACTATGTTGAGATCCCAACCTGGCCATGGGTTTGAAATCGGAGGGTAGAGTTTTTTCACTCCCTCCATAAATGCCTTAATGAAAGGAACTTTCCACCACAATACTTTATTGTGAGATGTGGTGTATGCGGATAAAGCCGCCAGGTGAACCTTTATAGAGTTCAAGACTAACAATGAGTCTAACAAGTGGAGCATGTAAAGCAGAATGTGTGATGGAGTACATTCTATGGGGTTTATTTGTTTAGACTGGCACCAAATTACAAATCTCCTCCACTTGTCGAAATAACAGCGTCTGGTGTTTGGTTTACTTTCCTCCTTGAGGATATCCATACACCTTTGTGGTAAATTAAGATGTCCAAACTCTATGACCTCAGGAGCCATGCTGCCAAGTTCATTGAGTGAGGTTGAGGGTGTAATGTTGCCCCTCCATGCAGGGATAGCAAATTGGTCTGGCACGGGAGTTTGATGGGATCGCACATCGCCAGTTTGCGCAGATGTGGATACCATGGTTGCCTCGCCCACATGGGAGCAACTGGGACAAGCGTGATTTGTTCTCTGTGAATCTTGTTCACCACCCTGTTCATTATTGGAGTTGGGGGAAAAGCTTAAGCAAATTTCCCTTACCAACTCATCCATAGGGTGTTGCCCTTGGAGTCTGGTTGGGGAAACCTGGAAGCAAAGTCTGGGCATTGCTCGTTTTCTTTTGTAGCAAACAAGTCTAGCGTGGGGTAACGCCACTGTGAGAAAATGTGATCTGCGATGCTTGTGCAGAGTCGCCACTCGTGATCGTCTGGTAGAGGATCTCTGCTTAGCGAGTCTGCTAGTGTGTTTAGTTCCACTGGAACATGTTGGTAAGTCCGGAACAGCCCCCGTTTCAGGGCCCACTTCCATATTTTCTGAGGTAGCTTGAATGTGTGACCCCCTGCTTGTTGATATAGAACATGATATGATAGGTTATTTATAACACGCTTAATACCCAGAGGTGCCTAAGCGCAGACGCGAGGATCGAACCTGTGGTGCTCCGTTTCGCCATGCTTCCAAGGCAAGCACGTTGACCCTGAGCTATACTACCGAGACATTGCAGTGGTGGTGTCTGTAAGGATCTATACTGATTGATTTGTCAGATGTGCTTCTAAGGATTGTAGCACTTTGAATGCTGCTAGAAGTTACAGCAAGTTTATATGGTTCTGTGCTGTGACGTGAGTCCACAGATCATGTGCTGGGAGAGGAAGGTGATGTGCCACCAACCCGAAAAGTGATGCATCTGTTGCGACTATCGCTTGCACCGCCGGATCGTGCAAGGGTTTTTCCTTTAACAGATTCTCCTTTGTCCATCAGCGAAGGGCTTGTACTAGTGTTGGCGAAACTACCACTAGATCGTCCCACAGACTGCTTGCTGAGACCACTGTTTCGCCAACCACTCCTGCATTGGGCGCATGCACAGTCGTGCGTGTGGGACCAGGTAAATGCAAGATGCCATCAAGCAGAGCAAACGCATAGCTTTGCGTATGCTTATCTGGTGACCGGCTTGATACGGAGGTACTTGCAGCAGTAGATTTTGGATTCTCTCCGTTGATGGAAAGACTACTCTTCTGTTTTAGAAACCGTTTGGTCCAGTTTGGTACAAGGCTTGATTTTGTCTCGCTTATTGAGAAACCCAATTTTTTTTTTTTTTTTGATGCTGTAGTTTATTTGAAAACTTTTTCATCATTTGCTTGAGTTGGGTTGGCTTTTTTAATTTTGTTTGTTTTGTTCGAATATAGAAGATAGGAAGAGAGCAATTGTGTAAGTGTACTTGTTGTTGTGGCCGCTGAGGAGAGCGGTCCATCTTTCTTGCGTACACATTTGTGTCGATGAAAGTTGAAAAAAAGCACCGAATTCTTTGCGTTGTGAGGCGAGTTCATTACATTCCATGACGAGGTGGAATATGGTTTCCTCGATTTTTTGGTCTTTGCAGAACCTGCAGTAGTTGTCTTCGTGCTTGATCTGTCTTTTTGTAGATAGGTATGCTTTTGTAGGAAGAATGTTTAGGCAAATTTTTAGAAATGTTGTTCGAATGGTTTGGTCTGGGAAGGTTTGCAGGTAGGCTGGTGGTTCGTGGATTCTCCTATTGTCTTTTGTGCAATGTAGATTCTGTTTGTAGGTATTTTTTTGTTGGATGGTCTTTATCCAGTCGTTGTGCAACAGTTTTGTTTTTGCGTGTTGTGGACGAAGTATAAGCAGTTCTTCTGTGATATTTTCACTATCCATTTCTTTTCTCATTGTATCTTTCCATTTTTGCAATATTGTCGTATTGAAGGTGTTTTCTTTATGTCGCAGTATTTGAATTGCTGGAGTTTTCCCATCTGTCAGTATTTTGCGAAAAATATCTAGTCTTTTCCATTGTACAACTGATTCAATTGATTGAGTTGCCAATTCATAGCGTATTCTTGGCATTGGAAATGTTTGCGGGAGTCGAAGGACTTTGCGCCAGAAAGCCGCTTCATATTTTGTCCAGTTGACTCTCTGAGCGTTCAACATTGCTTCAGTACCGTAGGTCAGAATCGGAATGTACTTGTGTCTGTAGTAGGAGATAATTGGCTTGAAGGAGAACTTGCCGTATTTTCTGTGAAGGAGGCAGCCTTGTCTTGATAGTGTTTGAGATGTTTGTTCGATTTTGTCTATCCACTGCTCTTCTGATTTTGACTGATTTATTGTGATCCCTAGGTATTTGAACGAAGTAACATTTTCTATTTCGACATTGTTGATCGTAAAGATACGCTGGTTTGTTCTTTTTTTTAGTGGTTTGGTGAGAGTCATTGTCTTTGTTTTTTCCAGATTGATCGTTAGTTCGTTTTTTTTCATGTAATGGCTTAGGTCTGCCAGTGTCGTTTGTAACCCAGTCGGTGTTTTGTCTAGTAGCACAATGTCATCGGCGTATGCCATGACTGGGACTGGGATCGAGTTGATTTTGGGGGGATTGGTTTTATGTGATTTTAGATGTTCTTCGATATCAGCAGTGAACAAGTTGTAGAGTGTCGCTGCGAGAGGACAGCCTTGTTTGAGTCCATTTTCTGTTGGTATGGCAGATGTTGTAGCTCCTTGTCTCGACAATCTAACTTTTATCGTGGTTTTTGAACACAGCAGAATAATCGGTTCTAGGATATCAGGTGGAAAGTTCCATGTTCTAAGTTTCGACCATAGTTTTTCGCGTGAGATTGCGTCAAAAGCCATTTTTAGGTCAATAAATGCTGCGTAGATTGTCGAGTTGGAGTTGATAGCTTCATGTTTAATTACTTGTAGTAATATCAGGTTAAGGTTTGTTCCAACATTGGCCGTGAATCCTGTTTGTCTGGTCGAGAATTTATTGTTTTTTATGGCCCACGCGGTGAGTTGGTTTAGAAGTACTGCTGCTAATAGTTTTCCTAGCGGATCGAGTAGAGCGATCGGTGAGAAGTTTTGGGGGTCTTCTCTAGGGCCTTGTTTGTGGATTGGTACAATTACTGCTGTTCTCCAGGAGTTTGGTATTCTGTGCAGTTTATTCATCAGTTTTGTGATGTGGCATAGGAGGCTTGCCCAAGCGTTAGGATCTTCTTTGATTATGGCATTGGATAGTCCATCTGGGCCTGGTGCTCTAGAAGTATTGAGTTTGTTAATCAGGAGGATGAAATCTTCAAATTCTGCGTGTACTTTCCATGTTGGGTCTGTTGTGGGCTGTGTATTCTGTTGATCTGTTTCTCGTGGTGCGTAAATGGTAGTAAAGTGCGTTATCCATTTTTCTTGGGTTACATTAGCTGTAAGTTTGTGCTATTTTTGTTGATTGTCATTGAGTAAGTTCCAAAGTTCTTTTGTATTGTGGGATTTCTGGATTTTCAATATGTTTTCTGCATCTGCTTGCTGAATGAGACTTTTTTGTGATTTAGTCCAGTTTCGATGGTTGTTTTTCAGAATTTTAATCTGGTTTGAGGTATCGAGAGCTGGAGTTTTCTTTAACTGTCTTATTGTTCGGTTTAAGGCTTTTTTCCTTTCGGCAATTTCTTGGTTGTAGGAATGTCGATGGTCTTTCTGCGGGCGATTTTTACTGGTTTGTCGGAACGGAATAAGGATCCATTCGTAGTCGATTTTTAGAGCATTTGTCAGACTTGCCTGTAGGAATTTTTCCGGTAATGAGGCTAAGGATGCTTGTGGGATTCTCAGTCTTGTTGTTGTTCCGTTTAGTTCTAATAGAGGAGATGGTAATGCTGACTCTATTTTTTCCAGTGTCGCTTCAGAGTGGGCGGTAAGTTGATTGTGGTCGCTCCTGTCTGTTAATATCGTCTGCACGTTTGTGACCGATTGGTGAAGTTTTTCAGATAGAAATATATAATCGATGATTGCATGGGATGAACCTCTGCTCCATGTTGGTGTATAGGATTTCGAAGTGTTCCCTTGACTTAGGAGTAGGTTGCGTATCGTGGTTTCTTTTATCCATCTCTTTGCATTTGCCGATAAATCTGAGTGCTTTAAGAGGCCACCGTTCTTATCATATGACTTGATGTTCAGATCGCCACATATTATTATTGGCAACCCAATTGGAAAAGGTGATTTAATGTTCTTTGAATATTTTTCCTGCAAATTTGGAGTGACTCCCCTGTGATCAGCCCGTCGTCCAGGTAGCCTCCCAGCGCAGGTGTGCTGCCACCACCGCCAGTACCTTGGTGAATACCCTTGGAGCAGATGCTATTCCGAAGAGTAACACTTTGAATTGGTAGTGCTGGTTTGCTATCTTGAAACGCAAGAATGTTCTGTGCATTGAAATATGAAAATAGGCATCTTTCATATCCAAAGTTGACATGTAGTCGCCCGCTTTAGCAGCGGGATTACTTCCTGTGGCGTTGTCATGCAGAATGTATGTGGCTTCACATAGGTGTTTGCAGGACACAGATTTAATACTGGGCGCGTTGTTAGATTTTATTTTTTGACACAAGGAAGTACGTTGAAAAGATACCCTTGTTTACCTGGTTCGCCAGGACGATTTCGATGGCGTCCTTCACCAGCAGCATTGCAACCTTTACAAGAAGGGTGCGCTGCTCCTCCTTTGTGGTGGATCTTCGATGCGGGGGATGGTTGGAGGGTCGCTGCAGTAACTATGCAATAAGCCGACCATGGTTGAGAGCACCCACTTGTCCAAGGTGATACTATCCCATGAATGGGTGAAGTGTGTTATACGCCCTCCTACTGGAGAGGCATGGGATGGGGCCTGAGGCGGATGGTCATTGCTTTGGAGGGCCTCCCCCAGCTGCGAGATCTACACCGCCCCCTTTGGAAACCCTGGGAGGCTTGTCCTTGATTAGAACCCCAGGAGTCCTGATTTAGGCTGTATCCGAACACCTCTGCAAGTTTTGGCCCCTGAAGCGCCAAAAATTGTTAACGCCTCTTTGGCCTGATGGTTTGTTTGCAAGTTGGCCAAAAGACTAATAGGGTCATACTCCTCTTTATCACTCTTTAACGCATCCTCAACCACCTTGCCGAACAGGACATTCGGTTTGATCGGCTTATTGAGGAGTGTTGCCTGCGTTTCCAATTAAAACCCTGATTGGCGTAGCCTTGCATGGCGTTTCCTTTCTGCGATCATTCTACCAGCATTATCTGCTGCATCCAAGTTATTTTTTAGGATGCAATTAGACACTGCCTTTCCTTCCGCTACTGCGAGTGACAGTTGGAACTTTAGGGGTTCTTGGGCTGAGGCCATTAAAGTTGCAATCTCCTCCCACTTGTGGCAGTTGTAACTTGCCAACAAAGTGGTATTGTTGGCAATTCTTGTTTGAAAACCGCCGAGGTGGCCACTTTCCTCCCGAGAGTGTACATTTTCTTGCTCTCCTTATCAGGGGGTGCTTCTGGTGAAGCAAGAGGTGTTCCCGCACTTTTCCTTGTCATGGTGACTACGAATCTGGTTTCAATTGCCCCCTGATGTAAAGGGTGTCTGTGGGCGCAGGATGGAACATTTTCTCAAGTCATGGATTTACCACACACGTTTGATTTGGAGTTTCTAGAGAGGGTTGAATTCTTCCCTGTATTGATTGTAGAATGGGTATATATTGGGTTACAGCCTTTTTGTCCCCTAATATGGCCTCTAAGAAATTCTTATCGAATTGTGTTTTGCGAGTTTGAATTTGGAAATGCTTTGCTGCTTTCATAAGCATGTCATTAAGCTGTAGTTGGTTATTGTGAGGGAGAATTCTCTCTTTAGGCTGAATTTCCTAAACTAGTGAGTCCCCCAGCAGCTTTGCTGGATTTCTGGAGTTTGTTTTTTTCTCCTGCCAAGAGTGAGACTCTTTTTCTCACACTCTTGGACATGATTTATGGTGTTCCTTTGAATGTGTTTTATGGGCTATGGGGTCCTTTACTCCATAGGTTCTCATATGTTTTTACTATGCGTGTTACACAGCACCCTCCGTGCAGTGACACAGGGGTGTCATAGTGACACCCCACCATGGACTCCATACCCTGGGACGGACTACTGTCTCCCAGGGCATGTAAAGTCACCATTGGCTTTACTAGTCCCAAATTATTTTTAAAAAACGGTACAAACCATCATACTGTGGACGTACTGGTCGGAGCAATTCGATTGCCCCGGGGTCTGTTAGTCGAGGGGGCACGTCTCCGTCCCCCCTGATTGAGTTTTGGCTGGTGGCAGTGGATACTACTTTTTATATTCGACCGCAAATATATCCCTATGGGATTTTCCCATTGTTCGAGGCTACCAACTTTAATTATTTAATTCTCATAGCCTCGAACATACCGCCGGTTTATTTAATTAATATTAATTCGCCGGTTGGTATTTTTTGCCAGGACTAAAATGGCGTTTGTGTTCTTTTCTGTGACTCCAACCCAAGTCTAGCCCTTTGTTCCACTTTTTTGGCGGGCTTCTCCACAGAAGCCTCCAAAAGTGGTGCCACTCTGTCTGGGTACCACAGGGGAAGTGGGAGGGGGTTTAGGCACCCTGGACTGAGTTACCTTGGTAACTCAAGTCGCACTCTGGTGTGATTGGCCCAAGTGGTGAGCCAGCCGGCTCACCACTTAGCATGTTTGATTGACAGCTAGGCTGAGTGAATGGGGGTGTGCTGCATAAAAGCAGGGCTTTGGGGACTGGAACTTCAGAAGTCGCCACAGGACCTGAGAATCCGACGAGGGAGAAGCTGAGCCAACCTACCACAACACCACCGGTGGAGCCCTGCGGAACCGACTCACCACTTCCCGACGACAGAGAAGATCTCCCGGCTGGAGAGGCTTCGTCCCCCGACTGGTGGGCACAACCAGTTTACCTTCTTTTCCTCGCATCCCAGGACGTCTTGTGGTCGAATTGCCCGTGCCAAGCACCCCGGCAACCGGATAGCCACTTACTACTGGACCACAAATAAAAGGGCCGCTCGTTTTACCCGAGAAATCCGCGGCTGGTTTCTTCCCTGGCAGTGCAACGGACTCCTGTCTTCCTCCCCGACGAGATCCTCTCTTCCCCCGGACGAAGCACCGACTTTCATCCGCTGCCAGGAACAACTGCCCCCGCTGGAGTATTCTCACCACTTTAAGGTACCGTGTCTGCCAGGCCTCCCTTTCTAAAGATTGCTACAAGGTGATAATCCCTTAACCTTCTGGATTGGGCTGGCCGCCTTGACCATCTAACTGGTCCCTTTCTTTGGTCCAACTCTTTTTGAACCTTTTCAAGATTTTTGTGCACTGCAACCGTGTGACCTTGGACACATTTCGTTCTGATCCTCTTAAAGTGGATCCGGCCTTCTGAACTCTAACTTCACGGTTTACTTTGCCTTCCTCTCTTGTTGTGTTCTTGTGAAAGTGTTGAGATCTGTTTCAATTTATACCCTACTTTTCTCTCCCTTTTTAAAACGAATTATTAGAGTGCCATCTGCGTTAAGTGCTCACCGCTGTCTGAAAATAAGTGGGGCTTTACTTAAGAATTGTCTAATTTTTTTTAAGGGAGTGTATATCTTTTGGTGACCGTGTTTTTGAACTGCTTAACATTAGTGCCTGTGTGTCTTACTAGATGTGGTTTTAAATAAATAATTATCTCTTTTACACCAAGCTCTGGTCAGTGTTTACTTGTTCTACTGTGCTCTTTTGACCTATTGTGAATAATCTGTATACTGCCTAACTCTTCTTGAGGGAAGTCTGACTGCTCAGCCACAGCTACCAAGTGAATCTGTGTGGTACAGACTGCTACCAAGTGGGTTTACTGCCAAACACCTGTAGTCTTAAATCTTTTGCAGTGGTCCCAGAGGGAACTGCACAGGTTTCTGCCTAACAGTTATCCACCAGTGAGTCTCCCACCAGCGGATCTGTGTGATCTGGAGAGGGTAAGATGTAAACGTCCTCTTCATCATAATGATCTACGCCCCCCCCCCCCCTAGGGTATGTTGTTCCTCAGAGTCTGTATAGGGATCATAAAGATCAAATTAGTCTGGGTCTTGCTGAGGGGTGACTTGAAGGTTGTCTGGATGTGCCCTTTTTGCTGGGGGTTGTGAAGACGTAGCACCACTAGTTGGTGGCGTATTTTGTATGCTTTCTATTGTCTGGGGAATGTGTGTCAAGGTCTGCCATAAAAGGCATAAGTCTCACTCACTATCAATGTCCTCAGCAGACCAATGTGAGGAACTGAGCAGGCTGCTTCTTGCGTTTCATAGCTGCAGTCATAGTACCCTCCCCCTTGGGAAACACTTTCTTTCTCCTTATGGGCTGCATTCTCTCCCTACGGGAATGGCGACCCTTCGAAGTGTGTTTTTTCGAAGTTCTCCCTTTAAGGAGAGTCTCCTGGACATGTTTCTACACCGGATGGGACATTTTGAAGTCTGCGTATCTTTAGCCGATTTCGACATTTATGTGGATTGTTGCATTTCGGTGGACAGGAGAGCCTGAGCCACGTCTCTCAAAGTTTGGTCTTCAGCTGTTGTATTAGACACAGCATCTGAGTTGGTTTAATCACGTGACTTTTGGGGCCTGTCGTGAGGTGAGCGTGATCTCGAATACCTAAAGGACAGGGAGCTAGTGGACCTACCCTTCGACGCTGTGTAAACAGTGTTTTCGTCAA
The DNA here is from genome assembly GCF_040938575.1 of Ambystoma mexicanum. Taxonomy (NCBI): domain Eukaryota; kingdom Metazoa; phylum Chordata; class Amphibia; order Caudata; family Ambystomatidae; genus Ambystoma; species Ambystoma mexicanum. The sequence continues at coordinate 894,965,644 of NC_090939.1, forward strand.
CTTCTGTCCTTGGGGTATGTGTTTTATGTGGGATGACTTGTGTGTGCTAATGCAGCCAGAGGCCGTCCCCGTAACAGCGCCGCCGGCCTGTCTGATGGGGTCGGGGGCTAGCACGTGGGAATCCGAAGGTTCCCTTTCTCCTTCGTCCTCTGAAAAGACGCCAACACTGAAGTCGCTGGATTCACCCTCCACGTCCATGGCAGCCTCGGCCTGCATGGAGTGGTGGGCACAACGTTTTATCTTTTGGTCCTTTAGTGTTTTCGATTTAAAAAGCTGACAAGCTCTACAATGGCTCTCCTGATCCCTCGGAAGGCAGAGGTTGCACACCTGGTGCTTGTCTTTCCAGGGACACTTTTAGTTGAAACTGGGGCAAAACTTAAAGGGTGTATTTTCCATAATTGTTTGGAAAAGCAGCTTTGCGAAAATAGAGGGGGAAAGGGGATATATGCGTTCTCTTAGTAGCCTATGGTATGACCACCCCCACTCTCCCTAGTGTCTGGGCCGAAGCCCGACAGCGTTTGTCCTTGAAACCGTCATCGAAGACCGGTAATATGAAGGACAGAAAGAGTAACTAGCTCTAAATACTTTGTTAATCAATGGCATTAGCCAAAAACGAACTCTGCGTTTTAGCGTCAGACTATGATTTGGAAAAAACAATGTGAGGGACCTCAACCCTGTAATACTCTGCAGCTTCCGCTAGATGTCGCCCTATGCATAGCATGCGATCTAAGCAGATTCCACGATATAGATATATATATGATACATTACTCACCGTAATCGTATTTCTGATGTTTGTATCTGCTTAGATTCACATGCTGTGCATATGCCGACATCTAGTGGAAGCTGCAGAGTATTACAGTTTGCTTTTCGAAACTCGAAAATGGGCGTCGACACAGGGCGTGCCAGTAATACTATCCCTAGTGTGACGTCCACTGTACCCATGATCCCTCACGCGTCTAGGACCCTCAGATTGTATTTTTTCTGACATGAGGTACCATGAGGAGTAGCGCGAGTACAGATAATCCAAGCAGATAGAAAGATAGGACTACCAGCATCCATGCGCCTTCTCTCAAAGGGGAGGAAGGGTGGGTCGCATGTGAATCTAAGCAGATACAAGCATCAGAAATACGATTACGGTTAGTAATGTATCCCTTCTGAGGCTTGTGGAATCTTCTTAGATCACATGCTGTGCATAGATTAGCGAGCAGTGTTAGAAGAAAGAGGTGGTATGCGAGAAGCGTCATGAGCAAATAAAGGTCTTAGAACCGCTTGGCCCACTTGAGTATCTGTCCTGGAATGGGTGTCAATGCAGTAGTGCTGAGTAAAAGTGTGAATAGAGCTCCAAGTAGTTGCTTTGCAAATTGTGTCAAGGGGTACATTTGCAATGAAAGCCAGAGTGACCCCAATGCCTCTTGTAGAGTGGGCCCTTGGCGTGAAAGGCAGAGTTTTTCAGAAAGGGAGTAACACAGCTGGATACAGTTAACACCTTTAGAGACGCGATCTCCCTCTCTGCCTGTCGCTACGGAGACAAACAGCAGGTCTGTTTTCCTTAGCTGTCTGGTCTTGTTTACATAGTAGAGGACCGCCCTACGCACATCTAGGGTGTGTAGTTTCACCTCAGCCGAGCTTTGTGGGTCTTGGAAGAAAGCCGAAAGCTCGATGGACTGGTTCACGTGGAATTTAGAAATAAACTTAGGTGAGAACCTAGGGTGCGTACGTAAAACCAGTTTATCTTTATGAACTGTAAAGAATGGATCCTGCACTGACAGAGCCTGAATTTCACTGACCCTTCTTATAGATGTAATTGCTACTAAGAAGGTCGTTTTATAAGTCAGGTGTTTGAGACTGCTTTTATGCATGGGCTCGAATGGTGGGCCCATGAGTTTAGACAGCACCACGTTAAGGTCCCATCCTGGTGGTGGGTTTGAAATAGGAGAGTGAAATCTCTTTACTCCTTCCATGAAAGCTTTAACCACTGGTATTTTCCACCACAACACTTTGTTATGGGAGGTGGTGTATGCTGACAGCGCTGCCAGGTGTACCGTCAGTGAGTTAAATACCAGTCCTGCATCCAGCAGGTGGAGCATGCATGTGACAATTGTGGAAGGAGTGCAATCAACCGGGTTGATTTGCTTATTCTGGCACCAGGTACCAAATCTTTTCCATTTTTCAAAGTAGCAGTGCCTCGTGTTTGGCTTCCTAGATTCTTTTAGGATGTCCATACATCTCTGTGGTAATTTGAGATGTCCGAACTCTATGATCTCAGGAGCCATGCTGCCAGGTTCATTGAGTTGTGGTGAGGATGCACTGTTTGACCTTGGTGCAGGGACAGTAGGTTGTACCAGCCCGGGAGTTTGATGGGTTCGCACACCGCTAGTCTGCATAAGTGTGGGAACAACGGTTGTCTCGCCCACATGAGAGCAACTAGGACGAGCGTCATCGATTCCCTGTTCATTTTGTTGACCACCTTCCTGATGAGGTGTTGGGGAAAAGCGTACGCAAACATCCCCGACCAGTTCATCCACAGGGCGTTCCCCTGGGAGTCTGGCTGGGGGAACCTGGATGCAAATCCTGGGCACTGTGTTTTCGGTTGTGGCGAATAGGTCTATAATGGGGAAACCCCACTGAGAGAAGACATTGTCTACGATTTTATTGTGTAGACACCATTCGTGTTCCTCTGGGAGGGGATCTCTGCTCAAAGCGTCCGCCAGAGAAGTGAGATCCCCTGGAACATGTTGAGATGACAGGAAGATGTTCCGTCCAAGTGCCCATATCCAAATTTTCTGGGCAAGCTTGGACAGATTTGGCGAATGAGTCCCTCCTTGCTTGCTCTGGTAAAACATGGCTGTAGTGCTGTCCGTTCGGATCTGCACTGATAGATTCAACAGGTAGGGCTCGAACGCTTGAAGCGCTCTGAATGCTGCCAGAAGCTCTAGCAGGTTGTTCTGATTCTTGGCCACTGAGTGAGACCAGAGACCCGGAGCTGTGTGATGGAGATGGTGAGCTCCCCACCCCGTCAGACATGCATCGGTAGTGACTACCACCTGTACTTCGGGATCGTAAAAGGGTTTTCCCTGTGCAAGATTCTCTCTTGTCCACCAGTGAAGGCTTTGTACTAGTGTTGGCAAAACGACCACTAGATCGTCCCACTGACCACTTGCCTGAGACCACTGTTTCGCCAACCATTCCTGCATGGGACGCATGCGCAGGCGCGCGTGGGGGACCAGGTAAATACATGACGCCATCATGCCCAGTAAACACATTGCTTTGCGTACCGTTATTTGGTGACCGGACTGATATTGCGGAATTTGCATTAGTATATTCGGAATTCTTTCCTCTGAAGGAAATGTCAACCCCTCTTGAGTATCTAGGATTGCTCCTAGGAACTGTTTGGAGGTGCTTGGCACCAGGCCTGACTTTTTCTCGTTGATTGAGAAGCCTAATTCGTGGAGGAGGTCGATAGTCCTTTGAATGTTTGTCCTGCAAATTACTGGAGTTTCCCCCGTTATGAGCCAGTCGTCCAGATAAGGGTACACCGGGATTGCCTCCCGGCCTAGGTGTGCAGCCGCCACCGCCAGTACCTTGGTGAATACCCTTGGTGCCGAAGCTATCCCGAAGGGCAGTACCTTGAATTGGTAGTGCCGACTGTCCAACTTGAAGCGCAAGTACCTTCTGTGCGCTGGGAACATGGAATTATGAAAATAGGCATCTTTCATATCCAAGGTTGCCATGTAATCCCCTTTTTTAGGAGGGGGGATTACCTCTTGTAGCGTAGTCATACGGAACTTTTGGGGCTTGACATACTTGTTGGCAGGCCGTAAGTCCAATACTGGGCGCATTGTCAAATCTTTCTTTGGCACAAGGAAGTAAGTTGAATAAATACCCTTGTTTACCTGGTGTCCTGGGACGAGTTCTATCGCGTCCTTTTCTAGCAGAATGGCGATCTCCTCGAGGAGAATCTTCTGATGTTCTAAAGAGTGTATTCTCTGTCGTGGAGGATGGTTCCGGGGACGCTGCAGTAGTTCTATACAGTACCCTGTGGATACTGTTGACAGCACCCATCTGTCTGATGTGATCCCTTCCCAAGCCTGGGTGAAGTTGGAAATGCGTCCCCCTACTGGGGTTGCGTGAGAAGGGACCCTGAACTGAGCGTCACTGCTTTGGTGGAGGCGTGCCGCCTCCTTTGCTGGGGCTGCCTCTGCCTTTACCACGACCTCTCCTATTACCCCTGCCGTAACCCTGGGTAGACTGTTGGCTGTTGTTCCACTGTGTACCCTGCACCTGGGAATAGTTAGATCCTCTCTGGGAATTTTGGCCGCGTGGGCGACGAAAATTACTATTCCATCTCTGGTTAGGGGGTTTATTGGTTAATTGGCCAAGGGACTTGAGTGTTTCGTATTCGTCCTTGGCATTCTTCAGTGCGTCCTCGACCGCCTTACCAAACAGATCGGCTTCCACCGGTTTGTCCAACAACGATGCCTGGGTTTCTGCTTTAAAACCAGACTGCCGTAACCACGCATGTCTCTTGATAACAGTGCCTTCTGCTATCAATCTGCCTGCGTTGTCCGCGGCGTCAAAGGTTGCTTTCAAAATGCAACCAGACACGGCTCTACCCTCAGCGGAAATCCGAGCTAACTGGCCCTTTAAAGGTTCCGGAGCAGAGGCTATGAGTGCCGTGACTTCTTCTCACTGATGGCAGTTGTAGCTGGCCAACAGGGTTGGTGGAGTTTGCAATCCTTGCCTGATAGGCGGACGTTGAGGCTACTTTCCTGCCGAAACCATATAGTTTTTTGCTCTCCTTGTCTGGAGGAGCTTCGGACGATGACAAGGGTGTTAGTGACAACTAGGGAGTCTGGCTTCAGATGTCCTCTTATATAGAGAAGGTCAGACTGGGCTGCCCTGAAAAGTTTTTCAACCCTGGGATTGACTGCTCTGGTGAGGTTCGGGTTCACCAGGGACGGGTCTATTCTTCGCTGAATGGACTTTAGGATAGGGATGGTCTGGGCAACAGGCCTCCTTTCTCCCACTAACTCCTCGGCGAAGTCCCTTTCCTCCTGGACACCGTGGGTGTCAATATGGAAATGTTCTGCTGCACGTGCGAGAACCTCGTTTAGGAGGGGTTGGTTATCGACAGGGGAGTCGGTAACCGGGGCTGCGTTTTCTACCGGGGAATCTACTCTGTAGGTTTCAGGGTCTTCCTCTTCCTCTTCTTGGTCCTCATCATCCCCATAGTAGCCCGTCCCGGTTTGCTCTTCTACCATGCCAAATTCTTGGTCCTCACCAAAGGAAGCCTTTCCTTGATACAGCGAGTATGGTCTTGAGTATGGTTGTACCTCGAAGGGGTCTGTAGACCTCATCGGTGTCTCAAACCGGGGCTTCTTACTCGGGGGGATAGGATCGTTAGAGCCTGAGGGTGTCGCCCCTTGTGGATCATACGAAAGGAAATGGTCTGGATTTTTATCGTAAAAGTCAGCCAAAGAAGACATCCTTGACATGACCCTATCTATGTCTTCACTCAACCACTTTTTGGAAATGGGAATGACTCTCTCAGCAAGTCTCGGAGATTTATCTTGAGTAGATTTGCTGGTTTTAGACATATCAGCAGGCCTGGTCTTGCCTGTCTGTTTAGGGGGAGTGGCATGTTTTACAGGTGTGGAAGAGTGCAAAGTCTGCTTCTTCTGCTGTTCCCCCCCCCCCCGTGAGTGGAAAAGTGTTTTCCCTGTCCTTTTATGGCTCCGGAGGTTTTCAACGCCTGGCGTCGAGGATCGGGGGTAGAGTCCCTGTCCTTCGAGCGTGGGGCCACGCTGATCTTGTATACGGGCTCAGACTCCTGGAGCGCGGCCTGGGGTGGAAGTCGTCTTCGTCCTCCGACGATCGAATTTCTGTTAGCCTAGGGAGCGAGGCACTCTTGGCAAGAGTGGATGATTGCCTGGAGTCATGCGGCGATCTCGATCGAGAACGGCCAGAGGACACCGAATCGAACCGTTCTGTTTGTGCCTCTTTCCGAGAACTCGACATCGTCGAGTCTCGGTTGGACTTCGTGTGTTTAGTGTGTGTGGTGTGTGAAGCGCTTGGGACGCCGGTGGTCTTCCCCATAGCCGTCCTGCCGGACGACCTTCCGAGGTCGGGGACCTGCGCTCGGCTGTCTTTCGACGCCATAATGCCCTCGCCGTCCGAAAGTACGGCGTCGCTGCCGTCGCTGAAGGCGCCCTCCGCTGCCATGGCCGCCTGCCTGGCGTGGTGGGCCCAACGCTTCGTCGAACGGTCCTTAAGTGTCTTAGGTTTAAACCTACTACACGCTCTGCAGTTCGCTTCGGGGTGGTCCCTCGGCAAGCAGATTGCACGTGGCGTGCCTGTCGACCCAAGGGTATTTGCGATTGCACTTGGGGCAGAATTGAAAAGGGGTACCCTCCATACGCACCTTGAGGCAGCGGGCTGTTAAGTGTAGGAAATGTATAAGGTGTATCTATATACCAAGAGTGTAGAGTATGTCCAACCCCCCACTCTCCCTACTTGCAGGGCCGAGGCCAGAGGCCTCCGAGGCCCGGGCCGAGGCCAGAGTGTAACGCTCACCTGATTCCCGTAGAGGCGCCGGTCTTGACTGGGCGTATACCGTATCTTCAAAGGTGATGTGTAACACACGGCTGGCTATTTGGGCTGGACCTCTGTGCACTGTATGTCTGACTCGAAGGGTAAGATGTCTTAGGTAAGTGAACGCTGTGCTCTCCATCTGCCTCGGGGCAGGGTGCTGTAACCAGTTTCTTCACTGGATAAGGGGAGCAGGCCTCTTGACTTCAGAGGACTGCTGTCCGTCGTTTACTGCACGAACGGTAAGTTTCTAGTAATTCTAATGTCTTTAAAGTCTTTAGTAATGATGTTTCTTGTTTTGCAGGGTTCCGGCGATGGCGAATGACGGGCTGAAGTGAGTTGAAGATGGAGCCCGTGTGATGAATAGAAGCGCCTGGAAGCACAAGTAAGCGCTTGTTGCCTGCTTCACGATGCGCTCTAACTGTCTTTTTATTTTGCAGGTACAAGTTCGGAGCGGCTGCAGGGTGCCGGAATACCCACTGGGTTAGATGTGGAAAGGAGTAATGGCACGTGAGTATTAAAGTTCCCCAATGTCTTTAAACGCACCTTGTTTTGTCTTTCAGATGCGGGATGCAGCGCCGAAGGCCTCCGGAGCGTGCGAAGAGTAGGTAAGCCTTTGTCTTTCAGATGCCGGAATGCAGCGCGAGGCGTTGGTGACAGCCGATGGACCAGGTAAGTGAAGAGCTGTCACTGAAGACCGTAATGCTAACCTGTTCTTTCTTGTCTTTATAGGTGTTGCTGAAGACTGGATTCAGGATGGTAAGCCTTTTTCCTTAGGCCCAGGATCAGATGCAGAAGACACGATGAGCGTTCTGCTGCAGAGGATGCAGAATAACGCAAAGCAAGATTCATCCATCGGGTGTGGTTTAAATAGCCTCCTGTAGTGCTTAGGTGTCTCCTTCCACAGCCACGCCTAGGTAAGAAAAGAGTTCCTGCTTTCCAGAAGAGTTCCAGTGTTCTGAATCTAGGGAGTGGCTCCTGCCCCACCCAACAGGAAAAGTAGTTCCAAACAGAAGAGGATCAGAGGCTCAACTGGCAGGCAGGTAAGCAGCATGGTCTGCTGCAGGTAAGTCCACCCAAGCATTATGAGCCCGGCGCTTCCAGCGCTGGGACTGGGCATATTTATGAGCCTGGTGCCACTGGCGCCAGGACAGGTTCCAAAAGGTCCCAATTGGGACTGGTTGGCACTCAGAACCTGGGTTATGGATCTGCTTCCAAGGGAGTTGGGAAAACCCTGACCTTTTGGAAGCAGAGATCATGACACAGAGGCCTTCCGATGCCCAAATCCGTCGTGCAGCAGCCGACGGTCGATTTCTTCTCCAGCCGGCGTCGAGTGTCGAAGTTCGACGTTGGGATGGGGAAGGATGTAAATAATTTAATATTTTAGCAAAAGTATGGCTACGGCCAGGGGACTCTGCAAAATGCTTCCGACCAGTATGGCGGAAAAAAACAATCTGAGGATCCTAGACGCGTGAGGGATCTTGGGTACAGTGGACGTCACACTAGGGATAGCATTACTGGCACGCCCTGTGTCGACGCCCATTTTCGAGTTTCGAAAAACAAACTGTAATACTCCGCAGCTTCCACTAGATGTCGGCCTATGCACAGCATGTGATCTAAGCAGATTCCACAAGCCTCAGAAATATATATATATCTCAAACACACACGTGTAATGTGTGTGAATGTGCACTTGTTTTTAATGTCTGGATTACTTACCAGCAAATTTAATTACTCCTAATCCTACTCTTCCTCATCCCAGAACTTTCCAATGAAGCACCTTGCCTCATATGCAAGTACTGGGACAAGGAAGAGGTACATGGAGGGAATGCTGGGCAGAGGAGCCGATTTTGGGGGAGGGAGGGATAGGGGACGGGTGGGAAGGGTTGACAAGGAAGTGGGTGCCAGAGCTTTTAGTGTCTCCCCAAATCGAGGAGAGGGCTCATTAGGAGGCATGGCCTAGATAGGGGGGCTGGATCCCACCTGTATTTGTGTCACAAACCCCAAACTTGAGCCGTCGCCTATAGGGTGTGGTGGGCCTGGCAAATTCTTGGATCCCTGTGGGAGCCAAGCAGGAGAACTGAGGCACACTGGCATACCTTTGGTGCGCCCAGCCCCTCCTTTTTGTTCCGAATCACGGACTCCGAGCCCCGCTCACAGGCTGCCTGTGGGGAGGTCGCAGCCTGTGATTAAGAAAGAAAAGGAGGGTCTCGGAAGGTATAATACCAGTGCACCCCAGCTCTCCTTTAGTTTCTTAAAGAGAGGAGCTAAAACCAAGCAGGCAGCTCTTTCACTCAAGGAGTCAAGTGGTTAAAGGGCTGCCTGCGAGGGAGGACCGACCACCACAGGCAGCCCTTTAACTGTGCAGCTACTTAAGTGTAACGGCTGCCTGCTTGGTTTTAGCTCCCCTCTTTAAGAGACTAAAGGAGAGCTACCTAGCCTCTCCTTTTGTACCTTAATTAGAGGAGCCGACCAAAAGCAGGCAGGCCCTTTAGCCAAATAGCTGCGCTTGGTTGAAGGGCTTGCTTGCAGATGTTTGCACTTCTAATTAGGAAAAAGGAGCAACATATCTCCTTTTTCCTAATCAGAAGCACAACACCTGCAGGCAGCCCTTTACAATGTGCAGCTCTTTGGTTAAATTGACTGCCTGTGTAGGATGGCATATCTGGGGCTCGTCAAGGGTGGGGGCGGGGGCAGCCCCAGCAGGACCCTGGCTCGGGCGTCCTTTTTTGCAGACTGCCGGGGCTCTGCCCTGTCCAGCCCCAGCCCACTTAAAGCCCTGCGGTGCGCTGAAAGGTAGTGGGCATCTCTGATAAAGCAGTCATGATGTGGGTTATTAGTGGCTAGACTTGTTAGGAATCGGACCGGCTCTTGGTCGCTATGGCAGCAGTGCAGGAAACCGCATTCCTATGGAAAGAACTCCTCTGCAAGATTGCGGCACGTTTATTCCATTACCCAAAGCCAACAGAATGGTCTAGTGGATCACAACATGGAGAACCTTGCATCACGTGACTTTCCGGCTAAACTTTCAGAATAAGGTCCAGATCTCAGGTAAGCTCCTTGCGTCGCTTCACTTTTTACAAGCACTGACACTAACAGTTTTCTATTGTTTCCTTGCCTCTATGCTTCTGTATTCCTCTCTGCTTTTTCACGTTACACTTCTCTTGCTTCCTTTTCCTAGTCACCCTCTTCTTATCCTGAGATTCCATCAGCTCTTAATGCGTTCTGACAAGCATCCATCTACTCTGCCTTCTCTGTTCTGCCTTCCATTCCGATCCAATTACAAACTCTGAGGTTAACGAAGGACTCAAATACTGAACAAAGGTTTTTACCCCACTGTGTTTTTCCCTTGGGCCTTGCCCTAATAGTAAATGCCATCCTGTTGTCTCCGGGCTGGTGGATGTCCTTAGAGACATTGTCCTGTTCTCAAAATTGCTTAACAGTCCCTTGGACTCAGAACAGACGGCCGACAGGTCAGTCCTTACAAATCCTTACAAGACTGGCATTTTGGTACAGCAAGTCTAGTCACTTCTTACTATGGTATGACATTTTTACTGGTCATCAATAATAAATTAAGTATTATTACCTGTCTAGAATGGTATTTGGGTGCAGTCAGTCTGTCCTTTTCTTACTGTCATGGCATTTTTTTAAGGGCATGTTTGATAAAGTAAGCATGTTAAGTGTTATGTGGTTATATTGTCATTTTGGTGCAGCAGGTCTAGGTATGTCTTACTGTGGCATAGCATTTTCTACTGTGCATTATCAAGGATACAGCAAACATAAGTATTACATGTCTGGCACATATTGTCCACCCAGTTTGACATGTTTTCTTATTGTGGCATTGCATGTTTAAATGAAAAGCAGCAAGATAGCCGAAAAGGTTGAGCGATCGCTCCTGCGATCTGTGTGATATGTAGGTCGCAGGTTCGATTCCTGGCAAGGACAACTCACCCTTTCATTCTTCTGTGGTTGTTAAAGTAGTACCCATTTCAATTGGGATAATTTTATGTAAATATGTGCTATGTTTAGAGCTTTGGCTAAAGCGCTATATAAATAAATCAGTATAATTAATTACATCATTAATGATCCTGTGCGCTGTTGGTCACTTGCAGCTATTGGACTTTTGGACACTGTATTGGTATTTTATTGTATGGCATTGGTATTTTTAAAATTGTACGTTTATGTACTTTATTTATGCCTTCAAGCTACTTCCGGTGACGTCAGAGGAAATGTCATCATTGAGGTGTTAGGTAATGTGACATCACTGCCTGTGGTGTCAGTGTGTGATGTTACTTCTGCTAACCGTGGCATTTTTGGGGAAATTACGTCCCTGGGCAGGACCATGCAGAGGACGTGGGCCCAAAGCCTGCGAAACAAAGCTGAATCCAAGAACGCCGGGAACAACTGATCTTCAAATCCCGTGCTGAGAGTCCAAGCAAGTGAGAGAACCACGAGTACCGGCGAAATCCAGACAAGGCGGACAACAAAAAGCAAGTGGAGATGAGGTATCATCCAAAAAGCCTGAATGGCAGATTTCGCCGAATTTCGGCCGTTCGAAAAGTTCTACCAAATTCCCATGTCGGTGGCAATGGCTGCAGGGGTGTCCCCCGGACTCTTGTTCACTATACGGTGAATGGGGGTATCAGGGGGGTCCCCCCCGCAGCCGATCGCAAACAAAGTTAAACAAAAAAACTAAACTAAGGGGACCCTGCAGCGCCGGTTCCCGATCACGGAAGTGCTAGGTGTTGACAAAACTCCAGGGTGAAAGCTTGTGTTTTTGTTTTATTTTCATCTAATGATAGGGCCAGATAGTTGGACAGCTTAAGAGAGAAGCCCATTTTTGATTACTCTGACAAGCACCTTAGTTTTAGTTTCATAGAAAGAGAATCACCTGAGGTATTTTCCTTTTTATTTTGAATAAAATAGAGTTGAATCATGTCCTCTTGTCTTAATCTTGCTTCTGGTTCGCCATCATGCATCTTAAACTGAAAATAGTGGTGGACATAGGAACAAAAAATGTAGTGAATTTTCTTGATGACTGGGACAAAAAGGACACGTAGTGCATCTTTGTTTGCACTTGCCAGTTAACGTGGCTAAAAGCCAAAAAAACGCCTTTTTTATACAAAAAGTGTACGAGCATAAGGCACAGCAAGCCTGTCTAAACATCCTTCATATTGTCCAAGTTCCTTATAGTTAAACAAGCTGACTGTTCCGTCAATAAGTGCCTGCACTGACGGATGTTCAAAAGTATTCTTTAAAAACAGTTTACGAACCTTCGAACCTGCATTCAACAGTTGGGGATTGTCCCATAAATGGGAGACCCCAAGCTTACGGCACATGTTACTGACATGGTGTATCCATTGTAAATTGAACCCCCTAAAAGTCCCATCACCTTAGACAGTGCCTCTTTAGATCTCCTGAGATCAGGTGTCAACAGCGAGAGAACATCTTCCTATACCCTAAAATCCTCTAATCTACAGTAGTCTACACGAATATTAAAGAGGAATACATTTACAGCTATTACGAAATCGTAATAGCGATTTTTATAGCAAATTGCAAAACCGAAAGGGAATGCATAAGAAAGAAATGAGAAATCACTATGAATCCCAACATAGTAACAGTAAAAAAAAAATAAAAAAAACATTTAAAAACTGGATAATTTCACACAAGGAAAAAAATGAGTTACCCCTGGTAATTTTCTTTCTACTGGATGTTCCTCCCATGCATTCCTCTTTCATATAACCATGTCCTGCTCTGCAGTCTCGGAAATCTTTATGACAGCAGAAGGCACTGTAAGGCATCGAGTGCATGTCCCTCGATGGTTACCATTCCCACGTTTGCGACGTCGATGATAGAATAAAGAGCATGCACTGCACGCATTGCCATGGTATAAATGGCAGGGCTTGTAGCTCACTCAGTCTGCAAGCAGAAGTGATGGCTACCAAAAAGATTGTTTTCAATGTTAGTAACCTGAGTGGACAAGAGTGTAGAGGTTCAATTGGAGCTCCCATCAACAAGGTTAGTATCAGATTCCAATCCCAGGACGGGACCAGGAAGGGCACCTGTGGAAATGCTTTTGTCAATCCCTTTAGGAATTGAATGACAATTCGCATATTAAAGTAAGAGCTTTGCTCTGGGTGCATTTAAAGATTAATAACGCTGCAAGGTATCCCTTGATGGTATACACCATGCAGCAAAAAAGAAAGCACTGCAGGTTTACTGTAAGTAAAAGGATCACTATCTTTAGATCTACAACGGCTGCAAAACTTATTCCAATGGCAGTGGTGTAGCGATTCTGTCGCTGGCCTTCTGGCCGAAAGAAACACCTCCATCACGTATTCTGGGAGGTCCCAATCTTTGTATCTTAACCTTTCAGAAACCTGGCATGAAGGTTCAGAGTTCTGATTTCTGGATGAAGACGGTCGGCCTCATGAGAGCAGGTCCATTCTCTGGGGAAGACGGAATGGAGGGCAGATGAACATGTCCAGAAGGTCCAGGTACCACTTCCTACAGACCAATCCGGAGCAATTGGGATCATGGACTTCCCAAACTTACTCCACCTCCTGAGGACAGGAGGAAAGACAGCGACTTTTGGGAACACGTGGAGTAAATTCCCATTCAGCACGCCCCTCCCGGCCCCCCCGCACCGCTCCCCCCGAGCTCCTCTCTAGGGAAATTCCTGTAACAGGTTGCATGTCCTGTTGATGCAAGTCACAAACAGATCCAGTTGAATGATTCTCCAAAGGATGAAGATCTCTAGAAGGACTTCCTAAACCAACTACCACTCGTGGGAGACTCTGCTCTGCCTGCTCAGGGCGTCCGCTGTCGTATTCGGTTCTCCTGCTACATGATCAGCCGACAGAAATCCTGTTTTGTAGCGCCTAAAACCAGAGCTACACCTCTTTTGTTGAGGTAGTGCATGGCCACTGTTGTCTATTAACAGTACGTTCTTTATTTGAATGAAAGGCGAAAAGGCGATGAGTGCAAGTCTGACTGTCCTCAGATCTAAAGGGTTTATGTGTAGTCTGGATTCTAATGGGGACCAAAGACCGCTGATCGTAAGATCGCTCATGTGATCTCCCCAAACCATGAGGGGAGAATCTATGACTACTGTCAACTCCAACCAGAGTGGCCAAAACGGTTCCCCTATCACATTCTCTTTGCAGGCCCCACCACAGAAGATCCTGTGCGAGCTTGCTTCCTGAAGAAGCTCCATCATCCTGGCGGACAATTGACCATTGGGATCTGAGGGCCCACTGGAGGGACCTCATTCTTAGGCGGACTTCCGGCATCATAAAAATACACGATACCATGAGGCCCAGCAATCTCAGAAAATCGAATGACAGTTGATGTTGGGTGTTTTGAAATGTTTTAACCATCTGCAAGATATGCAAGTCCCCAACTCATTAGGCAAAACCTTTCCAGAGGAAGAGTCCAGGACTGCTCCAATAATTTCCAGCTTTTGGGAAGGGGTCACCTTGAATTTGAAAGAGAAGTCTAGTTTGTGGAGAGAGTGGCAGGCGCGGTTGAGATGCTCAGGAGAACGGGCTCCGATCAGCTAATCATCTAGGTTAGAAAGATGTGAATCCCTCCTCAGAGTCACTGCCATCACGCCATCAGCTTGGGGATGACGCTTGGGCAGAGGGCAGCCCAAAAGCAGTACTTGAAACTGATAGTGAGAACTGCAAATGGCGACCCTTAGGTACTTTCTGTGCTTGGGATGTATAGGCACATGAAAGTAAGCATCCTGAAGATCGAGTGACACCATCCAATCCTAGATCTGAAGGGCCTCGAGGATCGGAAAAAGAGTGACTATCTTGAATCTGACCTTCCTGAGGAACTTGTTCAAGCGTCTCAGGTCCAAGATGGGTCAGAGTCCTCCATCTTTCTTGGGAACCAGAAAATAGGTGGAATACCAACCCTGGCATTGTTACGCTACAGGTACTCTTACCACGGCACCTTTCGCCAACAGGCAAAGAATCTCCTGTAGGAGGAGCAGATCTGGTTCCCGAAAAGATTGCCTGCTCGGAGGAGAATCTGGAGGTCTTTTCAGAAATGGGAGGCAGTACCCTTGAACCACTGTCTGAAGGGCCCATGCTTCTGAAGTAATGCAATGCCATTTTTGCATATCCTGGGCCAATCTGCCTCCACTGGAGTCCTGTGCAAAAAGTGCTCAGACAAGTTTTGGGGCTGTGACAAAAGGGCAGTGAAGAGGTGGCTGCTTGTGCGGCCTTTCCACCATGGCCCCTAATGGCACGTGTGACTCTTCCCTCTGTGTATCTTGGCCTCTTCCTCTTTGGCCAAAAGAGGAGTAGTACTTAAAGGATGCCCTCTCCAAGCCCACAAAGGTAGGTGTTGATGTCATAACTGACGGATGGCTGCCCCGAAAATATTTGCAGCAGCTTTTCTAAGATGTCATCTGCCTTTAGAACAAAGAGGTTGGATCCATCAAAGGGCATGTCCAGTAGCCTTGATTGGCAGTCTGGGGCGAATCCAGATTTGTGTAACCACGCAAGCCAACTTATCACTGCACTGGAGCCCATACACCGGCCGACGCAGTCCGATGCATCTAGGCCCAACTGAAGGGATTGGCAAGAGGCCTCTTTGCTATCGTTGCTGAGATTGTAGAACCATTTTCTAATCTCAACTTCAGGGATATTATCTGCAGCCTGTGCAATAGTATTCTATGAAGTGTAATAATATTTGCACAATGAGTGTCAAAGCCATGCTTCCAGCTGAAAAGAACAAGTTACTCTTATCTGGTAACGTTCTTTCGATGGATTGGTCCGACGACGTATTCGATATCTATGACAGTAATCACCACAGCTGTGCTGCTTCGGAAAATTTTCAGCGTCTGCGTCTTGCGTCGATGACGTCGATACGCCGTCCTCAAGGACCTCCTCCAACGGCCGACGTCACTAGATGTTATAAGTAGGACGCACGATGCCCGTAGCCTCAGTTGTAGTTTTTTCCCAGAACGTGTGCCACCAGTCTTCTGCCAGTCTGACACACAAAGCCTTGGGGAAACGTGAGCTGCAATCGCATAAGAAATTCTGTAGCGGGGAAGGTAGGGAGGGAGCGATATGGAATACGTCGTCGGACCATCCCATCGAAAGAACGTTACCAGGTAAGATAAATTTGTTCTTCGAGGGGATTGAGTCCTCCGACGTATTCCATATCTATGACAGACTCCCAAAGCAGTACCAATGCAAGGAGGTAGGAAAAGAATTTAGAAAACAGAAATTTAGCATGCCCAATCAAATTGCGGAGTAAAGGACCACCTTGCCAAAGGCCAGATCCTGCCCCCAGATGGAATCGAGGGAATAGTGACGTACAAAAGTGTGTACCGAAGGCAAGGTGGCTGCATCACAGATGTTGCGAATAGGAACTCCCCTCTGCAGGGCAGTAGAGGCAGCCATACCCCTGGTAGAATGGGCCCGTAAGCCGACCGGTGGGTCCTTACCCGCCAAGCGGTAACACTCTGAGATGGCCAAAATAATCCAGCGAGACAAAGTCTGTTTCGTCACAGCCTGTCCCAAACGCTTTCCAGCGTAACCAATAAAGAGCTGATCGTCCACTCTGACCCGGGAAATGCGTGAAATATAAAAGCTTAACGCTCTCCTAGGATCAAGCCTATGGAGTCTCTCCTCTTCCTTACCAGGATGTGGAGGAGGATAAAATGCCGGAAGAACAACCTTCTGGCCTAAATGAAATTCCGACACCACCTTCGGAAGAAAAGAAGGACGAACTCTAAGGACAACCCTGTCCTTATGAAACACAGTGAAGGGTGGCTAAACTGAAAGTGCCTGTAACTCACTCACTCTGCGAGCGGAAGTGACCGCAACTAAAAATACAGTTTTCTGAGTTAACAGTCTCAAAGGGCATGAATGCAAAGGCTCAAACGGAGCACCCATCAGAAACTTGAGAACAAGGTTCAAATCCCAGCCAGGCACCTGGAAAGTAGACGGAGGGAACACATTAGTGAGCCCTTTCAGAAACTGAGAAATTAAAGGAATTTTAAAATAGGAACACTCTTCAGACGAGCGCTTAAATCTAGACAGCGCCGCCAGGTAACCTTTAATGGTACCCCAGTGGGCCAAAGAAAGCAAAAAAGACAGAAGCATGGGAATTTCACATGCAAAAGGATCCACATTCTCAACCCTGCACTAGTCGCAGAACTTCCTCCAACGGCAACGGTACAGGGACTTTGTTGCAGGCCTTCTGGCCGAAAGTAACACCTCCATCACTTCTTCAGGGAGGTCCCAATCCTTATACCTCAACCTTTCAGAAACCAAGCGTGAAGGTTTAGGGACCTGACCTCTGGATGGAGAACCAGACCCCCCCTCCCGTGAGAGCAGATTGTCTGGGTAGGGAAGACGACGTGGAGGGCAGATGGACAAGTCGAGAAGGTCCGGGTACCACGTCCTCCGGGCCCATGCCGGAGCAATGAGGATCATCCGGGACCCGAACCTCCGTAACCTCTGCAGTACTTGTAGGATGACGGCGACTGGAGGAAACACGTACAGCAGTGGGAAGGACCACGAACGCGTCTCCTAAGGCTCCGTTTGGAGGAAATTCCAGCGAGCAGAGCCTCTCGCACTTCCGGTTGACACTGGAGGCGAAGAGATCCACTTGAGGGGTCCCCCAAAGGGCAAAGATCTCCAGGAGAATCTCCTGAGCCAACTCCCACTCGTGAGAGATCGCGCTCTGCCTGTCTGCTCAGAGCGTCCGCCGTCTCGTTTTCGTCTCCTGCCAGATGAACTGCCGAGATCAAAACGTCCTGCTGGATTGCCTAGAACCAGAGCTGCATCGCCTCCCTGCACAGAGGAAGTGACCCTGCCCCCCTCCCCCCTTTTTTGTTGAGTTAGTGCATGGCCACCGTGTTGTCCGTCAGGATCAGGACATTCTTCCCTCACGCAGTCGGCAGAAAAGCCTTCAGGGCTAGCCTTACGCCCCTCAGCTCCAACAGATTGATATTGAGTCTGGACTCCGATGGAGACCAACAACCGCTGACTGTCAACTCTTTGGCATGAGCTCCCCATCCTGTGAGGGATGCGTCCGTCACGATCGTCACCTCCGGCCAGGGCAGCCAAAATGGAGCCCCCCTCATCAGATTGCCTTCGTCAGCCCACCACAGAAGGTCCTGGGCGACCGAAGACGGCACCTGAACAGGGTCCGACATCCTGCCGGAGGACTGAGACCACTGGAGCTTGAGTGCCCATTGCAAAGATCTCATTCGCAACCTGGCCTCTGGCACCAGAAGAATGTAGGATGCCATGAGGCCGAGCAGTCTCAAGAACTCGAACGCTGGGAGTCTAGGCAAGTTGAAACTTGTGCACTATCTGCTGAATGTGATGAGCCCTCACCTGGGGAGGAAAACACTGCCCCGGGGACGTGTCGAGCACTGCTCCGATGTACTGGAGCCTCTGAGTTGGTGTCAAATGGGACTTCTTTAAGTTGAGGGAGAAGCCCAGCTTGTGGAGGGAGTGGCAGGTGACTGACAGATGATCCAGGACTTGCTCGGGAGAGCGCGCCCTGATCAACCAATCGTCCAGGTAGGGGTAGAAGTGAATCCCCCTTTCCTGAGGTGCGCTGCCACCACTACCATGAGCTTGGTGAAGACCCTCAGGTGGAAGTCAAGCCGAACGGCAGGACCCGAAACTGAAAGTGCGAGTCACCAACCGCAAACGTCAGGTACTTCTTGTGCTTTGGATGGATAGGCACATGAAAATAAGCGTCCTTGAGGTCGAGAGACACCAACCAGTCCTGAAGTTCAAGGGCCTGGAGGACTTGAGAAAGAGTAACCATCTTTAACTTGTCCGTCCTGAGGAGTTTGTT
Organism: Ambystoma mexicanum; assembly: GCF_040938575.1. Classification (NCBI taxonomy): domain Eukaryota; kingdom Metazoa; phylum Chordata; class Amphibia; order Caudata; family Ambystomatidae; genus Ambystoma; species Ambystoma mexicanum. The sequence continues at coordinate 894,984,067 of NC_090939.1, forward strand.
CAAACCATGCAAGTCCATGATGGGTCTCAATCCCCCGTCTTTCTTGGAAATCAAAAAAATAAGGGTAATACCATCCCTTGTTCCTCTCCGCTACAGGCACCAGTTCTATGGTGCCTTTCTCCAGCAGGGATTGAATTTTCTACGCAAGGAGCGGATCTGGACTCTTCAAAGAGAGATTCCCCGGTGGATTATTTTGAGGCCTCTGCCGGAAAGGAAGACAGTAGCCATGGGTTAGGATCTCCAGAACCCACACATCTGAAGTAATAGCGTGCCACTCTGCAAGATGCTGCGCCAGCCTTCCCCCAACCGGCCAACCATGGGACATGGCCTCATGACTGAGCTGAAGCGGCTGCGGCGGTGCCTGAGGGCAAAGAGGCAACAGCCCGAGCGGCCTTGGCACCTCGAGTACCTTCTTTTCCACCTCTGGCACTCCTACGGTGGACCCTTTGACTGGCAGCTCCTCTAGCTTTACCAAAGGATGAGTAATAACGAAAGGAACCTCCCATCCATTGCTGTCCCCTAGGACGAAAAGGCGGAGGTTGTCGAACTGCAGCGCCCAACGACTTTGCTGCAGCTTTGGAGGTCTGCAACCTCTCAAGGCTCTCGTCAGCCTTGCTGCCAAAATGTTCCCCGTCAAAGGGCATGTTGAGGAGCCGGGCCTGCACATCAGGAGCAAACCCCGACTTCTGCAACCACGCAAACCTGCGTATCACGGTGCTCGCCGCCATGGACCGGCTGACGCAATCTGCCATGCCCAAACCCGACTGAACGGCCTCACACATAGCATCCTTGCCACCCTGAACCATGGCAAGGAAACCATCCTGTTCATCCCCTTCGGGATGATGTTCAGCCGCCAAGGAAACAGTTCCACAGAGTGTGCGTGAAACGAGACAAGGCACAAATGGAGTTGGCCGCCTGAAGCGCCATACCCCTTGCAGAAAACACTTTCTTCGCCCAGCCGTCAAAACGCTTGTCGTCCCTATCAGGAGGGATGGTAGGGTACGACACCTGCTTTGCCGGAGCCGTAGCCGCCTGCACCACCAAACTCTCCGGAGTAGGGTGCTTGGACAAGTAGCAGAGGTCACTACTGGCTGGGCGGTATTTTCGCAGCAAAGACTTGCTCACTGCCTGAAGACTCTCTGGAGAAGTCTAAGCCGCTGCCACCCTTCTTTGCAGAGCCATATGGAATGGCAGTACGGGGTCAGTTGGTGGACCAATAATCGAGGATATCCGTAAGGTCATCCTGAACAAACTCCCCTGGGGGAGCAGACCAACCTAAGTACTCAGTGACCCGTGACATAAGTCGCCGGTACAAAAAATCGGCATGAGTGCCAGGCTCAGGCCTACAAAACTCCACCTCCGGAGATGTGTCCAGCCCACTAGCATCATGCAGGGACTGCCTCAGGTCCTCAAACTGGCTATGGCCCGAGAGAATCTCGTCAGGAACCGTGTCATGCACCATGCCATCATCAGAGCCCTCATCCACCTCTGAAATGAATTCCAGATGGCAGTAAGAAGGCACAGAACTGGAACCAAAGCCATGCTTGACCTTGGCCAGAGCCTTCCCAGGTGGTTCCCCTGAGCCACGGGGTACCCCCGTCGACACAGCCCCGAAAGGTGTCGAGGGCGTCTAGTGAATCGGCGCCGACGTCGAGAGAATCGGCAGCGTCGACGACAAACACGGCGCCGACAGCGTCGACACAGGCCTCGAGGGAGGAGCCCCGAGTGTGTCCCTTGACATTCTGGGCACCGACGGCGTCGACGACTTCCTCGGAGGCGGAGCCCTGAGGGAGTCCGATGATGACCTCGGCGCCACAGGCAATGTCTTCCTCGAAGACTTCACAGGTTGACGCGGTCTCGAGCGCATCGATGACCGGGACCTGGACTGGGAATGCCGAGAACAATTCCCCTTGTCCGAGCGGGATCTTTCCCATGAATCGTGACGACCACCCGAGCCCGAAGGCGTGCGAGCGGCGTCTCTCGGCTGATCACGACCAACCCCACTCGGGACAGTGAGGACAGACCAATGCCCTGCGATTCGAGAATCGCCAACATTTTCTTCCCGAAGGAAGCCCTTTCCTCCGGTGACGCATGCTTGGTGGGGTAAGGACGAGGACGGGGAAGGCGACCGATGACTGTGCTTCTGGGAGTGCCTCGAAAAAGCAGGAGTGGCGAGACCAACTCCGGGACCGAGACCCACTGGACTTCCGACGACACAGAGAGTCGCCCCTCGAGTCGTCCGTCGAAAGCCCCGCAGACCTCGACTTCCGGGGCTTGGACACCTTACCTACCGATAATTACTTCTTGCGCTCCCGCAAGGCTTTCGACGTGAGCGACTGGCAGTCGACACAGTCATCCGTGTCGTGGGCCTCCCCGAGGCACCAGAGGCAGGTGGCGTGCGAGTCCGTGACCGACATCTTGGACCCACAGTCCCCGCACTTCTTAAAGCCCTGAAGTGGTGTGGAAGACTAGGTAGACATCATCACGAAGAATTACTTCACAAACTAACAGGTTTGAAGAACCAAGATGAACAACAGAAACTCCAAAGAGTCAAGGGGTACCGAGATTCACAAAGCGGACACGTTCGGAGGAGGTCCTCGAGGACGGCGCATCGACGCAGGACAGGAAATTTTCCGAAGCAGCACAGCTGTGCTGATTACTGTCAGATATGGAATGGACCCAATCCCCTCGAATACTGTTTTTGCTAAGGCGTCATACTTCTAGTCATCCCTGTGCGGGAGGAGGGTTGGATAAGCCGTTGCCTAGGAAGTTGCTGCCTGCAGGACCAAACTCTCTATAATGGGGTGCCTTGAAAGAAAATCAGGATCTATGAAAGAAGGCCTATATTTCTTTGCCAACTCCTTGTTAATAGCGGGAGGGGTGTCAGGCTTTTGAAATTTCTCTAAAATGGAATTCTTTAAGACAGAATGAAAGGGCAACACAGGCACTTTAAGGGGGCCTTTATCTAGGTTGTCAGTCAGGTCATCCCGAAATGTATCTTTTGCAGGATTTCCCCAGCCAAAATAATCCCCTGTTCATGACCATTCTTATAGGCCACATTATTCCAAAACGTTCATACCCGAAAGGTATATCAACTTCTTCCTCAAGGTTGGAACCAAAAGATTTTTTCGACAGAGGTTTGAAAATCAAAAATCGATCAGAGGTAGACGTTGAAGGGTCATTCGACAAGGAGGGTACAGTAGCCTTTGGCTTCGATGGTTTCTCTGTGGTCGAACACTGGTCGACGCTACTCGAGGTAACAACCCTGAGGCCTTCTGACCTGCACTTTTGAGTGCAGCTTTACTCTATTGCCTGCCAGTGTTGGAAGACCGGGTGGGATCGCTAGCCTTATTCGCCTCTTTCGTGGGACCACGAAGGCCCGCCTTCAAAAATACATCAATCACTTTAACAGTACTTTTCCCATTAAGCCGCTGGGGCTGTCTTATCGGGAAAACGTACCAGACGCTTGTCAGGTGAGGAGTCAAACGATGAGTAACTATGGTGTTGTTTCTTCCATTTCTTTCATAAAAAAAATAAATAAAAAATAAATGAATGACGAGAGTTGCTCCGAGATCTTGACCGATTGGAATGTTTGGAGTACTTATTGGGCCTTTCTGAAGATTTGTCTCCGGTAGAGTTCCTGCCTTCGAAAGATTTCCTCTCTGATGGACTTCAAGACAGACTTGGAAAACAGACATAGGGTGGAGTTTCGGCATTCTCCCTTTTGAGGCCCTGCTAGTCATTGACAGGCAGCAGCCGCACTAAATGACTTTGTGCTCCTTGCCCGAGGTACCAGACACATTCTGTGTGGCTCTGTGATCAACATCTCCAAATCACAGTCCGCACATCTCTGAAAGCCGGTTTTCGGCATAGACTTTATTGAAAGCTTCAATAATCATGAAGTAGAAATCGCTGAGGTGAGTCAAACCGTTCCAAGAGCATGTTTTGCATGTGGAAAAACAGAACTGAAGCAACAGTCGCAGTGCATAGGATTTCTAATAACATCACGTCATGTCGGGATGCGGGAATGGTAATCGTCAAGAGACAGACTATGCCACACAGCGCCCTCTGCTGTTGAAAGCATTTGAGACTGCAAAGCAGGATATGGGTATATCAATCCGTGGGAGGACACAATCCATTAGAAATACAGTTTGTGAACCCAACGGTTCTATGTTATTTCATTGTCTGCAGTATTATGACTGCCTTTAAAATGTGTATAAAATTTTAAAAAATGTCATTGAATTTTTTGGAACTTGTTTAATGGGGGGGTTCCACACCCACAATCCCACCCTAAATGCAACTATTCCCGACCCCATCCCCTCATATACCCTTTACCACCGCCCAAACAAATTTGATGACATTTTTCATAATTTTATTCAGTTTTAAAAGGCAGTCATAATACTGCCCGACGATGAAACAACAGTATACGGAACCCAACAGAGGAACATTAAGGTTATTAGTATGAACGATACAGCTCAATTTAAGACCCCATTGATTACCAAGATATTATTCATGTCAATTTTTTTCCAGACTTGAAGTGCATCTTACACTTCAAGAAACTATACACTACACATTCTATTCTTTAGGCACTCAAACATTTATAAAGAAGGGAATCTAATCAAGACAGAGTGGACATTTTTCAACAACAAACATAAAAAAAGCTATTATGAAGGCCCTTGTGGGACTGGTCCAACTGGCCATACAAACATGGTATTAAAAAAAACAGAACGGATTGCTGGACTATTATGCTATCCACTTAATGTGCCGGGACTACAGCCATGGACAAATTGCCTACTACATGGACTAGTTCCTACATGATCCCAATATATAAAATAGGAGATGGAACGTGGCTGCAAACTGAAGCTCTATAACTTTCAGATGCCATCAGCAAAAAGTTTCAGCTTCATATTACTGGAGCTTTAAAAATTGATAACATACTATTCTGTCCATCTGATTTTTGCCTGGGCAGTGAATACAATCATAAATGAATCTGTATAAAATATAATTAAGCAGGAGGCTTTTACAAAGAAGAATATTTTTAGTTTTTATTATTATTAGATTTCACTTCAGTGTTTGAAACCATAGATGGGAGTAGGCTCGTTCAACGAGCAATACCCGCCTGTGTCGTTGGTGCCATTAGAGCCACATTCCCCAGTGTCAGCGGTCAGTACAGGGGATTTTACCACACTGTGCAGCAACCAGAAGTTTACAATGTGTAGTACATTTGTGCCATCAACATCAGCAATACAATAAAAATACAACTGAACTTTTATGAATGGTTGTTTACATTTTTCAGTGAATCAAGGATACGCTCACTTGTCCTTGCAGGGCTGACTGGGTGGGAAGGGCTGAGGTGCCAAACACCATTTACACTGCAAAGGAATCTTACGCGCAGCAGCCATTGTTCACATGGCCTCGCCAGAGTCCGTGTCTCCAGGCATGCTCCCCTGAAGCAGACCGTACCCCTGCAATCCACATAAGTGCATCTCCATTCAGCAGTGTTCCGGCCCTTTCCTGCATGCCTCATTCCCACCCATTCTCCCTCCACTATCAATGGCAGTTCGAACATGTGGCTGTGCCCTCCCTAGGGGGCTGGCAGGAAGGGAACAGCCGAGGTGCCAAACACCATGTACACTTCAAAGTTATCTTCCGCACAGCGGACATTGTACGCACGCCAGACCCCATCTCTACTGGCTCCATCGATTCAGACCGCGTCCCTGAAATCCACATAAGACCACGCCATATACATGTCACTCATTCACATACACACCCACTTTTCTAATTCTTTATAAACCCCTTGATATTTATCCTGAGAACATCTGTGAGCACTGCAAGTCAACTCATCGCGCTACCTGTCCTCCTGCTACTAACTAACTACCCTGCTTGCTGAATCTGTTTGTTAATCAAGGTAAGGGCAGGTCACCTAATCATCTCTTTTTGATCTCTAAATTTCTATCTATTTCGAACAAATGTACCCAGTACTGTAATGTTCATTCATCTCATTGCCTTTACCATTGTCTTCTGTTTAATTTGTTCTGTTCTCAATATATAGCAAATGTCAGTGTCAATTGGGATAGAATTGCATCCTTCGCGGACCATGTCTATAAGGATGTTTCCTTTTGATGCATGAAAGTACATTCAACAGACGAGTAACACGTTACGATTTGCGTCACATTGTTAGGCAGAAACCTGTGCAGTTCCCTTTGGGAACACTGCAAAAGATTTAGGACTACAGGTGTTAGCAGTAAACCCACTTGGTAGCAGTCTGTACCACCCAGATTTACCTGATAGCAGTGGCTGAGCAGTCAGACTTCTCTCAAGAAGAGTTAGGCAGTATGCAAAGTATACACAATAGGCACTCAGATACAATAATACAAGCAAACACTGATCAGAGCTTTGGTATCAAGGTATATAATTATTTATTTTAAAACACACTGTTTGAAACACTCCAGCACTCTTATTGTAAAACACTCTAAACACAGTTACTATTATAATATATACAACCCTTATTCCTTATCAGATAAGTCTTAGTTAACACCACTTATTTCCAGACTGAGGTGAGCGCTTAACTATAGATGGCACTCCAATAAGTTCATGAAGAAGGGAGGGAAAAAGACAAAATATGGACAGATACACCACTCTAAGATTTAGGAACACTATTAGCAAGGCAGAAGAGCAAAAGTCACTTGTGAGCCAAAGTCCATAGGCTGGACCCACTCTTAGAGAGAGCAGAGCACAAATGCGCCCAAGATCACACAGTTACACTAGGCTTAGAAAGTCTTGCAGAGTTTTCGAAAAGAGTTTAGAGAGAGTCAGAAAAGTTTAGCTAGGGTGTCCCAGGCTAACCCAGGTTCGAAAGCCGGGGGCTAAATCTACCCCGTACAGTCAGTGGCAAGGGAAGCCAGGCGGAACACGGTACCGTAAGTGGGAAGGATCCTCCACCGGTGGCAGTTGTTCCTGGCAGCAGGTGCAAGTCTCGGCGTCGTCCAGGGGAAGAGAAGATCTCGAATTGGAGGAAAGATGCAGGTTGTTGCGCTGCCAGGGAACAAACCAGCCGCAGAGTTTTCCGGTTAAAGGTATTACCCTTTATTTCGCAGTCGTGGTAAAACGTGGTATTCCGGTTGCCGGGGTGCTTGGCACAGGCAAGGCGGCCACGAGATGCGTCGGCAAGGCGAAAAGACGGTGAAACTGGTTATCCCCACCAGTCAATGGAAGAAGACTCTCTGGCGGGAGATCTCCTCTGTCGTTGGGAAAAGTGGTGAGACGGTCCAGCAGGGCTCCACCGGTGGTGTCGTCGTGGCAGGTCGGCTCAGCTTCTCCCTCGTCGGATTCTTAGGTCCTGTGGCGACTTCTGAAGTTCCAGTCCCCAAAGCCCTGCTTTTATGCAGAAAGCCCCCATTCACTCAGCCTAGCTGTCACTCAAACATGCTAAGTGGTGAGCCGGCCAGGTCACCACTTGGGCCAATCAGGACGGAGTGCGACTTGAGTTGCCTAGGCAACTCAGTCCAGGGTGCCTAAATCCCCCTCCTAAGTACCCCAGACAGAGTGGCACCACTTTGGAGGGCTTCTGTGGAGAAGCCCGCCAAAAAGTGGAACAAAGGGCTCGACTTGGGTTGAAGTTACAGAAGAGAACACAAACACCATTTTAGAACTGAGTTTTGGCAAAAAATACCAAACGGAGAATTAATAATTAAATAAACCGGCGGTATGTTCGAGGCTATCGTAATTAAATAAATAAAGATAGTAGCGTCGAACAATGGGAAACTCCCATAGAGAAATATTTGCGGTTGAATATAAAAAGTAGTATCCAATGCCACCAGCCAAAACTCGATCAGGGGGAACGGAGACGTGCCCCCTCGACTAACAGACCCCGGGGCAATCGAATTGCCCCAGCCAATACGTCCACAATATGATGGTTTGTACTGGTTCTGTTCAGAATTCAAGACTAGTAAAGTCAATGGTGCCTTTACATGCCCTGGGAGACAGTCAGTCCCAGGGTATGGAGTCTATACTGGGGGGTCACTATGACACCCCTGTGTTACTGCACTGAGGGTGCTGTGTAACACACATCACAAAAACACATGAAGCCCTATGGAGTAAAAGACCGCATAGTCCATATAACACATCTAGTGTCAAAGGAACACACTCAAATCATGTCCAAGAGTGAGGGTAAAAGAGTCTCACTCTTGGCAGGAGAAAAAAATAAACCAAAAATCCAGGAAAGCCGCTGGGGGACTCACTAGGTTAGGAAATTCAGCCTAAACAGAGAATTCTCCCCAACACACATTAATTCTGTATGAAAGTTATCCAAGTGTATAGTCGACTACTCTCGACAGCTTTTGCTTCTGTGACCAAAACAACCATTGCATAGAAAAATTATGAAAAAATTCCATCTTTCTCATGCATTCATGTAAAACAATTTAACTAGGTGTACTTTTTTTTAACCTTTTTTTCAATAATGCTTGCTTGTATGGTTTACGTTCTAAGACCCATAAGAAACCTAAGGGCACAATAATGTATACATTCCCGAGGAATATAGATCTAATAAGAGAATGGGCCAGATATTGTGGATTTGCGCCGGCCGAGCTTGAAAGTAGAGCCCAGGATGTCTTGGGGGACTTGAGGGGCGATCGATTCTGCATCTGCAGCCTGCACTTTACCTCAGATATTTACGACCAATCGCAGTACACAAAGAAGCATCTACCCAGAACGTCTCGTAAACTGCTTCCAAATGCAATTCCAACTCTATTAATGCACACGCGGGACCAGGTGAGTGCCGGAATGATGAATTAGCTGTAGGCCTTGGGATACTGAACAGGTATCAGTGTAAATGTTTCTTACTAAACTTTGCATATTTACCAGATTGTATTGCTTTACAACTATACCCCATTTTGCTTGATATCTGTCCCTGGTTTTAGGAGCATAAAAGAAACTAAATTATGAACACAGAAAACTATGCCATAGTGCCCTTCGAAATGAGCATAATCTTTTCGTAATCTGTTGCTTCACATGTCAATTCTTTTAGTTGAGCATATTGACTGAAGCACAGACCATCTGTAGTGACATCACCGATACGTCCAGTATACCAATGGTGAGCCATACAGAAGTTCATATTATTGAGAGTTGGATCTTCCCACATATCTAATGGAAATCTAATTTTCCCCTTTACCACTTCGTGACAATGCACTGAAAATGAAGGAGCAAGATTCTGCATCCATTTCTCTCCCCCTCCTCCCCCAACCCCACGAGTCAGCAACTTTGAGCGCCTATCAGGTAGTTTGATTTCGCTTTTCGATTATGGGAATGTATTATGCAAGGAATTTTAAATAATATGAAATAGTTCACGTATTCCGTCGTTTGTTTACGTAATGTTTCATTTATGGGTTTTTATTTATATATACCATTGTCTGCATCCTATTGTCTCTGTTCAATTTCACTGTTTTCATCCATACTAAAACAAGTACTGTGTTAGAGGGGGATGCTGGTACTTGGTCTAAAATTACATCATCCTTTGGAGCTGGTCCATAGTACGAGGTATGCGTACTGTCAGTTCCTATGAATGAAAGAAAGCATATCTTACACCTGATACTATTAGACAGTGACATTCGTATTAACGTGCAGCGTTTCAAACATTTATCATTTCAGTTCTAACGTTACAATTTCTACCCTAATGCAGAATACAATGCAAAATGCTCGAGTGCAACATTACAATCAGTAGGTTTTGCACTGTGATCTTTGTTGGAGTACACGTGCCATCAATCATGTCAAATTTAAAATGTCTTATGACTAAATGACGTACACTGTTTACGAGGGTATGTGTGCGATTAAAGAATTTGATTTCAAATACGATTGACTTTTTTTATTGAATATTCTATTCAAGGGATGTATACAAGGTCGGGAATTAGAGGAGGCACATGGATCAGAGGTGGTGGACCAGTTTGCTGGTGTGGTCGTTACAGTGAAGTCTTAGTTACATACCTGTAACTGTATTTCTCCAGCATTGTTATCTTTCAAGATTCACATGCTTGAATATTCCCCGCCAGACTGGGAATCCTCTGCGATTTAAATAATTATTAAACATTTTAAATACATACATTATTTCCATAGAAATAGGACTGTAGATTGTCTATTATGGTCTATGAGCCATTCACTTGTGTAGTCCCTCCACCTCACTTTGGTCCTTTATGGCCCTAACCAATTAGGTGGCAGGGTTTAAGCTCTGCCCCAGTCAGCCATCTTCAGGTTTTGAACCGTATAGACTACAGTATGATGGAAGCTGAAAGCAGGCGCAGCCTCTAGGGGAGGCAGGTGGGTGCATGTGAATCTATGAAAGATACCAATGCAGGAGAAATACAGTTATAGGTAAGTAACTAAGACTTCTCCATCATTGGATCTTTCATAGATTCAGATGCTTGAATTGAAAACTAAGCAGTTAAAACACGCCCACATCATATATACATAGAAAAGCAGAACATTTCTGCAAGCCTTTGCCATACAGCAACACCAAGGTTACAAACCCAGGGAATGGTGGGAGGAAGGCTGATCCTACCTTATGTAAAGAGGTGGCAGAGCACTGCCTGACCACCTGCTGTTGGTATCTTCTGTCAGGCAGTAGTGCTTGGCGAACGTGTGCAGAGTGCTCCAGGTAGCGGCTCTGCAAATGTCCTTCAATGCTACCCCTGCGTGAAACGCCACTGAAGCTGCCCTCCCTCTAGTGGAGTGCGCCAAAGGAGGACTGGTGAGGGGGTTGCCTTTAGATTGATGACAGTGGTTGATACATTGGGAAACCCAACATGCCAAACTTTGTTTTGAAATACATGTTCACCTTCAGTGCGGCCAGAGAAAGCAATTAATCTGTTGGAAGCATGGAACTCCTTAGTTCTCTAAGTAAAACCTTAGAACCCTCGCCACATCTAGCGAATGCAAAAGATCTTTCTGCATCAGATGTGCGATTCTGGAAGAAAGTTGGGAGGACAATGCGCTCCGTGAGTCATCTCCGACAAAACCTTGAGAAGGAATTTTGGATGAGTTCTCAGGATGACTCAGTCTTTGTGGAACAAGGTAAAAGGAGGTTCTGATGATAAAGCTTGTAACTCACTGATCCTCCTGGCAGATGGGATGGCTATCAAGAAAACTGTTTTTCAAGATAAGAATTTCATGTCACATCTATGAATAGGCTCGTAAGGTGGTTCCATTAGAGCTGTCAGTACTGTTTTTAGGCTCCAGGATGGAACGGATGTTGGCGTAGGTGGGTAAGTACGCATCAGCCCTTTCAGGAAGATCTTAACAGCTGGTGGAGTGAGCAATTACTTTATCTGAATTCGTTGACTATGCCGCTATGGCCGATAGATGAACCTTGATAGAGGATATAGATAGACCTGCTTTGGCCAAGTACAGTAAGTAAGGTAGTACTTGCTCGACCGATGCTGCAAGTGGGTTCCCTGATGTTTCGCACCACTTGCTGAAACGAGTCAAATTCTGGATATAGGTGATCCGAGTAGAAGGAGCCCTAGATGCCTTGATAATATCCCAGCAATCTGCAGGGAGATCCAGATTCATTAGTTTTCGCTGCTCAGGAACCAGGCCTTGAGAGATGGGTTTGCTGGGTCGTGGTGGAGGACTTGCGGTTCTGTCGAGTCAAAAGCTCCTGATGAGCTTTGAGGTGAATCGGGGGCCAACGGGAGAGGTGTTGTAGGGTTGAGTACCAGATCTGCCGGGCCCAATCTGGCGCAATCAGGATCATGGAAAAATTCTGTTCCTTCAGTCTGCGTAGCACTATCGCTATTGGACTTCTTTCTCGTCCAGTTCCCACTTGTGAGATGTCGTGAACTCCCTGCTTAGTTTGTCCGCTAGGACGTGGTCCACTCCCGGAAGATGTTCCGCTTTGATTTGGACTCTGATGCAACGCCCATGACCATAGCAGTTGAGCTTCTTGTGACAAGATCTGACTTGGTGCCTCCTCGTTTGTCCGTGTAATGTATGGAGGTCTTATTGTCTGTCTGGATGGTCACTACCTGTCCGGCTAATACCGGGAGGAAGGCTTTTAGCGCCCACTGTATTGCCCTGAGCTCTACGACATTGATGTGCAGTTGAGATTCCTGAGCGGAGCATGTGCCCTTGGTTTTGAGGTCCTCTAGGTGAGCCCCAGCCCGACAGAGAGGCATCTGTCCTGAGGAGAAGAGTAGCTATTGGTGCCTGAAAAGGCATTCCCTGTAACAGGCTTTGAGGTGTAATCCACCATTGAAGTGCCTTGTGTAATGTCTGCGGTAGTAGGAGGGTATCCTCCCATGAACCGAGTGCTTGTTTTCATTGGTGGCCCTGGGCCTCGTGGATTGGTCTCATGCGAAGTCTGCAATTTGGTATGAGAAATATACATGAGGACATCATGCCCAGGAGAGATTTGAAAGAGCGTACCGTGGTTGCCACTCTGTCTAGCAACCATGAGGTCAAGTGGAGAATAGCTGCTACTCTGTCCGCCGAGAGTCTAACCCGGGGAATGCTGGTGTCGAGGTCTGCACCCAGGAAGAGAACTGTCTGGCTGGGCAGGATTTCGTTCAATTTATTGAAAAACCTAACCCGTTTAAGAGGTTTATTGTTCTCGAAACTGCCAAGCGTGTGAGTTTGTACGAGCTTGCCCTTATCAACCAGTTGTCCAAATATGGCAAGAATTCTGTTCCCGTCCTTCTGAGTTTTGCCGCTACCGGTGCAAGGCACTTGGTAAAAACTCTTGGTGCTGACTTCAGGCCGAACGGGAGAACACGGAATTGGAAGAGTAACTCCCCTATTGCGAACCTGAGGAACTGTCTGTGGAAGTAGGCGTCTTCCAAATCTAGAGTGGACAGGAAGTTGTGCCGGTTTAGCCAAGATAGATTGCTTTGCAGGGATATCCTCTTGAATTTGATGTGCTTGGTGAACTTGTTGGGTGCTCTTAGATCCAGTAAAGGTCTCCACCGACCGTTTTTCTTTTTGATTAGGTAGAAACGGAGTATAAACCTCTTCCCTTCTGTTGGTCTTGGACTGGTTCGATAGCTGCTTTTTAAAGCAGTTTTTGAATTTCGGACAGGTCTTAAAAGATGTACCTTGCGAGGGGTGGGAGCAAAGGATGGAGGTTGATCTAGAAATTCTATGGTGTGACCCTTGCGGATCACCTGTAACACCCACTTGTCCGATGTTATTGACTGCCAACTTCGGAGAAATCGGCGTACTCTTCCCCCCCACTGGGGTGTGACGTTGAGGGGAAAGATATGATCTGTCAATTTTGCTTGCTCTGGGTCTTGCCCTGGGTAGAGCCTCGCCTTCCCCTCTGGGAGTACCCGCTCGAGGCTTGGTGGTATCTGTTGTCCTGGAAACGGTTTCCTGCATTTTATGGCCATAGGAGGGACGATTAAAGCCTCTGAATTTGGAGTATGAGCCTCCAAAAGGATGAAAAGATCTACGGTATTTGTCCTCATCTTTAAGGGAACCGATGGCTCGAGCTGTGTCCATCTTTATTCCCTTGAGGTGGTAATCTATCTCCTTACCAAATAAGTCTTGCCCATCGAACGGCATGTCCAATATTTGAGCTTGGACTTCCGGTCTGAAGTTTGTAGCTTTCATCAAGGCTTGTCTCCTCAGTACAGTACAGTGAGCCATTTGCCTGAAAGCTGATTCCGCCACGTCCACTGCTGCGTCAATCATATGATCTGAGGTAGCTTCCCCGTCAGCTATGACTGTTCTGGCTTCTTTCTGGAGATCCGTTGGTAAATGTTTGGTTAGTTTAGACATACGCAACCATAACTGGCGGTCAAAACGCGCTGTCATGGCTAGTGCATTGCCCGCTCTGATGGTGAGAGGCTGACAAGGATACCTTCCTGCCCATGGCCTCTAATTTACAACCTTCCTTGTCAGGAGGTTCTGATAATGGCGATGAAGGGTTGGCCAACTTTTTCCTGGCTGCCACCGTGATGACAGAATCTGGCTTAGTATGTCCCCTTAGACAAAGTGGTGCAGTGTCAGGGGCTTTGTATTTCTTTTCCGGTCTTGAAACCAGAGCGGGAGTAGATAAAGGTGTAGCCAATATCTTAGATCCAGATTCCCATATAATATCCAGAAGAGGGACGGTCGGGACTGTCCTACGTTTGTCCGTGTGCTCATAAAGCACTGATTTTTTCTCTGATCAGTGAAGCACTGCGCGTCCTGCTCCTGTATCTGCGAGGAGGCTCTGGTGAATGTGCCCTTTTATGTGGCCTGCACCTGGAAGGAGACTCTCTAGGTCTGCTATGCCAAGGCAAGATGCTCCTCTGTGGAGGTGTTACCTCTTTCGGTATGGACGACTTATTCTTTTTCATTTGACATCTGTTGAATACTTCAACAACCCTTAGCATCTACTCTATGAGAGCAGGATCGTAAGGATCGGTAGGTTCCTCCGCAGTTGGTTGCCAGGGAGGACTGTGTTCCTTGGGGGTGAGAAAAGGTTGCTTGCCCACAAATTCTTTATCTGAAAACTCCTCCTGAAGAATGATATCTGGAATTCTGCCATCTCTCCTAAAGGAGAAAGTTGTGCTCCTATAGGTTCATGAGTCTTTATTATAGGAGTCATCGTTTTATCATTGGATGGTGGAACACTGGCGTCTGCAGCAGCTGTTTTGGGTTTTGTTTTCTCCGTGGATGAAGGAATTGACGTTGTCGACGGCGTAGGGGTATGCTTTGTGGACGGTGGCTTCGTGGATGATGACTCCGTCAACGGTTGACTGTTTATCCGTCGATGGGTTCACCGTGGATGAGCGATGGGACTCCTTAGTCAATGAATGATTCATGGAGGCTGATTTCCACGACAAAGATTTGGTCGTCGATGACTAGGTTTGAAGTTTCATCGTCATGGATGATGCGGGTTTCGTTGACGGCTTGGTCGTCGATAGGTCTCTATCGATATGGCCGCTCGTATACGGCTTATCTGTTGACGATTGCCCCCCCCGATTTTGAAAACGCCTCCTTACCTCTCGAGGTGGTTTTTTCCTCAGGATGCCATTTCTTGTGATCCCAGAGCCCAAAGCGGATATCTCCACCTTCCTCTTACTTTTGTGAGAGGGAGAGACACTCCTTTCCACTGAAGAGAGCTGTCTTGTCCTGCAGGGTTTTATTGGAGAAAGTCCTGCAAATCTCACATTTATTTAGATCATGAGGATACAGGCAGTAGATGCATTGCTCATGAGGATCCTTCATGTAGACTAGTTTCTTCATGCACCTCGTGCAGTCCCTGAACAGTGAAGGCTATATCTAACAGGAGAAAGATTTTGGAAAGCTCAGAGAGCTGGAGGATTCCCTCTGTCTGTTAGACTGCAGTGAAAAATCTGAAGATGGCCGACTGGGGCAGAGCTTAAACCCTGTCACCACCTCATTGGTTAGGGCCATAAAGGACCAAAGTGAGGTTGAGGGACTAGACAAGTGAATGGCTCATAGACCATAAGGGGCAACCTACAGTCATATTTCTATGGAAATAATGATTTCAAATTTTTCATAATTATTTAAATCACAGAGGATTCCCGGTCTGACGACAGGGAATATTCAAGCATCTGAATCTATGAAATATCCAATGCTGGAGAAGAACACGGTTTCAAGAAAATAAGGGTAACTTGCAAACAATTTTGTTTCAGAAAAGTGGTTTGGGCTGGTGTCTTCATAACATGTTTTGTTTAATGTAAAGTGCTATATAGTGTATGTTGGCTTTGCATTGAACATGTTTTTACAACCCATCTCCTAGAGGCAGAGAAAGAAAAGAAGTATAAAGGCACAGACAAATGAAACCAAAGGTGCTGCTTGCCTAACAGATTTTACTATGGAGCAAGTATTATTTGATAAAGAGAAGGGGTACCTGTTTTAACGTCCCTAGTTCTACAGGTCAATCTAACAGAAATACCACAGGGTTTGAACTAGTAGACCAAATACAAAGATGACGGAGTACACAAGTAGTTTGAGCTCGGTTTACAGTTCCCAAGCTTATTTTCTTTTATTCAAGCAAATATGCTGTATCAAAAAATATATTAAACAATTCATATAACTCTATGGCCCATGCTCTTAATTCATTCGTTCACATTTATACTTTCCTCATCAATTTCTCATTCTACACTTCATACTTTGAAAAAATGGTCTGTATATAAAAAACAGTAGAAACATCTGTTATCTCTAAATATGTTTACAATTCATTGTGAAAACATCCCCACCAATTTGGGGTATCACACAAGTCTGTGTTTTGTTATTCCCACAGTTCTCACGTTGACGCGTGTTTCAGTTGCTCTCAGCGAGCATCATCATTAATACTCTCTCTGTACGGCAACCTTCTTCAGGACAAAACAACCCATTTTTCAGGCACATATATTGACATGGGCCACACCATCTAAAAAATACATAAAACACTACATGAGTATTGTGTATCCCCGTCACTCCTTTTCAAGTTATTTGATTGCATATTAATATGATGTGCTCTATAATCACTAGAACAACCAACTCACCTCCTATCCGATGGAGTCAGGAGGGACAGTTGGAATCTGGAGGCAAATGGTCCTCTGGTCTAAGGGGTTAGAAAATTGTATCCATTACCTAAGACTGTCTCCATTTCACTTGATCGCAAAAGCCAACATTATTTTTGTAACTTTACAGATCACAAAGGGTACCCATCAGTGGACCGGACCCGAGTTAAAAAGGGCTAGATCACTTAATCAGGGTAGCAACAGCCACAGCTTCCAAAGCGGATTCGTGGGAGACGTGATGTTCGATGGACAAAATATGTGCAAAGAAGGCTTATAATTCCAAAGCTACCCTTCTTTCATCACCTTCCTTCTGGTTCATGAATCTGAAAACAATATATAAACACCATTGGTTGACTATATATGTGTTCCACCTAACTAGAAATTATTCATTATGGAGTTGTATTACTTCGTGTTTGTACACTATTCTTTTTTCATTTTAATTGTCAACACAAAGGGAGTATCTTAATTCCTGTTCGGGTATTTACCCGTTTTGTTCTCTAAAGTTGATACTTGTCCACTTATTTAAAAGTATTGCAGTACATGAGCCTAAACTAATTTGTTGGGATGACCACCAACTACTGCTTTTTTATAACACATAGAAGTCTCTTGTGTTTAAAGAAAAAAGCATGGATCAATTTGCAGAGACACGTATTTATACCCTTATTTGTTATTTACAGAGCCACTGCCTCCCATTTATATTTATACCGGTGACATCGTCCCGTGTACCAAAGAGGATTCATTTAAACTTTCACTCTGATGGAGTGTACTTACCCGATTATCGCCGTCTCCGATTTTTCTTTCCTGCCTGCACCACAATAACGCGCAATGCAGCCGGCGGAGTCGCGGATACCGTCAACGCGAATCCTCGTGTTAATGTTCATAGAAAGCGGACTTTAAGGTATACGCGAGCCTAGGGGGGCGTCTCCTCGCGTTGCGAGCTTTTATTTCATGTCCTTATTTTTTATTTTATATTTTGTTTGCTAGTAATTTCATCGTTGTGCTTGGATTAGTGATGATCAATAATAACCAAGCACCTCCCAACTTGTAAAGGCAATGCTTCTCTGTTAATAAAAACAAAAAACAGACTAATCCAAGGCCTGTTGCCAGATAATTTGTGTTAACCCATTTATTGAAAAAACGCGGTGTGAAACTCCTATTCAGAAAAAGTAGTTTATTCAGGCATCTTTCTTTCGTTGGTATATATTTCTACAGGGGTCAGATATGCTTAAATGCAACATAAACTGCACCACGCGTTTTTAGGCGTATTCGTTACAGAGGTGGTGGATATTGTCACTTGTTTTGGTAACGCCTCTAAATGTGAAATTCTGATTCGCTGCAGGGGAAAAAAACCTGTTTTACATATGAGCAATCAGGTGATTCCATTCCACGGACAAGTGTAGACCCCGTTTCACTGTGTCTAAGGTGTGTATCCAAAGTTGTTCCTTCTGATGTAAGAGAGTGCCCATGTCGCCACCTCTCTTTGAAGGTTTTATTACTTGTAATACAAACCACGTTAGGTCTGTGTGTCTTTGTGACCATATCTCCCAAAATGTTCCACAAGCGGCTTGTTCGCCACTTTATTCCTTATACAGGATCTGTGTTCTGAGATGCGCTGCCGTACTTCCCTAGTGGTCTTTCATATATATAGAAGATCACACGGGCATCTTATTACGTAAACTAGATTCTTGGTTTTGCAATTAGTATGCATTTTGAGTTGCCATTTAACTTGTCTGTACTCAAAATCGGTTCTTACCTCTGCCAAAGGGCAAGCTACACATCCTCCACATTTGTGGTGACCAATCACAGGGGGCAACCCCCATTGATTGAGTATCGTCTGGTTGTTTTTTGGTTTCACGTATGTATGTACTAGTTTCTGCCTCAGATTTTGATTTCTTTTAAAGGCAAACATTGGTCTCTGATGTAGAGACCCATCCTGCTTTACAAGGTCCCAATTGTGGTTGACTATCTTTTTAATCTGGTTACTTATTGGACTAAAGGTGGTAACACAGACCAATCGCTCTTTTTTTACCTTTGGCTGATGGGTTAAACGTATGTCCCTACTGGTATTTTTTGCCCTCTTCAAATTGTTTTTGACCAGTCGTGTGGGATAACCCCTCTCCACCAGTCTATCCTGTAGCTGTTTGGAGTGTTCCATAAATTCTTGACTGGTGCTACAGTTGCGGCGTATCCTTAGAAATTGCCCATATGGTAAGTTATACCGCAAGCCTGCAGGATGAAAGCTGGTGTAGTGAAGCAAGGTGTTACGGTCTGTTGGCTTTCTATAGAGTGTTCTCTCTAATTTAGCTCCTGCTTTTCTGATAATTAGATCAAGAAAACTTACCTCAACAGTGCTTGATTCCATAGTAAACCTGATGTGGGTATCTTGCCTATTTAGCCATTGATGAAATAATTTCAGGGATTCTGCATTGCCTGTCCATGTTATAAAAATGTCATCAATGTATCTATGCCACCCTTTCAAGTGTTGGCATAGGTCTGGAATGGTTTCAATGCATTTAAATGTCCTGATATAACCTTGTCCTCAAAGTCTGCCATATACAGGTTCGCCACATCAGGGGCAAATGTGGCCCCCATGCTGACACCCCTGCATTGTTTGTACAACTGTTGCTTGTGTAAGAAAAAGTTTTTAGTCATCGCCAACCTAGCACATTCAAGTATAAAAGGTGTAGGTGGTTCGTGAGGTATAGTACGGGTGTTCAAAAATGTACCCAGGACATCCAGGCATTCAAGTTGCGGAATAGATGTATACAACGATTCTACATCCATTGTTGCGAGGATCAATCCCGGAGAGCACTCGATTTCTTGTGTAATTTTGATCATACTTGTGGAGTCCTTGACGTAACTAGGCATCGTTTCAACAAAAGGTTTTAGGAAAAATTCTACATACACTGACAATGGCTCGAGTAGTGAATTTATGGCAGAAACAATGGGTCTTCCAGGGGGATTCATTTTATCCTTGTGGATTTTCGGCAGTATATAAAAAGCTGCCGTTTTAGGATGACTTTTATTCAAGAAACATCTTTCTCCCTCACTGATCCATTCCTCTCTCATGGCATGGTCGGTGAGGCTTTTTATTTCCTCTTTCAGTCTCGAGGTAGGATCTTGTCCGAGGGTTTTATAAGAGTGTATGTCTCCCAGGAATCTTAGGCATTCTTTTTCATAGTTACTAGTTTTCATAATCAATATCCCGCCCCCCTTGTCTGCGGGCTTGATGGTAATGTCATCTGTATCACAAAGTTTTTTTAAGCTTTTTCTTTCAGCTCTAGTCAGATTGTCCGGTTGAAAATTTCTTTTCTTTTTGATGGCTTCCTTCACTTCTTTTATAACCTTATGTTCAAAAGCCAGGATCTCAGGCGGGCATGCATATGGGGGAGGGTTAAAAGTGGACAATTGGAAGACCTGGAAGTAGAAATTGTCAAGTTTAGGAAAATCAATCTTGATCGCAAAATCTTTAAATTCCAAAAAGATGTGATAAATTATTCGGAAGAAAAAACGTATCCTTATTTGAAGGAAGGTTTCCTCACTACTCAGGTGGGAACAGCCAACTACAGGAGAAATAATAGGTTTGTTTCCTTCTCCAATACTTCTGGTTCATCAAGTGGCTCAGATCCGTCACTGAATAATCAGGGACCCACGAACATAGGAGGAAGAGGTCAACAACAGAGGGGGTTTTACCGAGGCAACCAGAGAGGACGCCCCAGACAAAATCAGGGACGATACAATCAGGGACCAGGGATGAGAACCCGACAATGGTATCAGAACCATTAGAGAATCGAGATAAAATACCTATCATCAATCTATCCACGATTGTTCTGAACCCCAACGAACTGAAAATTCTGTCGAAAGGTTTATCTTTCGTTCCCACCACAAAGGCAGATCTTTTTACGACTGAATTAGAGCTCCATCGCTTTTTCCGGAATATACGACTAAAACATTATTTCGAGATTTTCCTACCTAATTTAGACAGGATTCAACCAGGAACGTCTGGGGGGAACGAGGATACACCTAACAGAACTGGTCTCAAGAATAAGTCCACTTTTAACCCTCGCCCATATGCATGCCCGCCTGAGATCCTGGCTTTTGAACATAAGGTTATAAAAGAAGTGAAGGAAGCCATCAAAAAGAAAAATTTTCAACCGGACAATCTGACTAGAGCTGAAAGAAAAAGCTTAAAAAAACTTTGTGATACAGATGACATTACCATCAAGCCCGCAGACAAGGGGGGCGGGATAGTGATTATGAAAACTAGTAACTATGAAAAAGAATGCCTAAGACCCCTGGGAGACATACACTCTTATAAAACCCTCGGACAAGATCCTACCTCGAGATTGAAAGAGGAAATAAAAAGCCTCACCGACCATGCCATGAGAGAGGAATGGATCAGTGAGGGAGAAAGATGTTTCTTGAATAAAAGTCATCCTAAAACGGCAGCATTTTATATACTGCCCAAAATCCACAAGGATAAAATGAATCCCCCTGGAAGACCCATTGTTTCTGCCATAAATTCACTACTCGAGCCATTGTCAGTGTATGTAGAATTTTTCCTAAAACCTTTTGTTGAAACGATGCCTAGTTACGTCAAGGACTCCACAAGTATGATCAAAATTATACAAGAAATCGAGTGCTCTCCGGGATTGATCCTCGCAACAATGGATGTAGAATCGTTGTATACATCTATTCCGCAACTTGAATGCCTGGATGTCCTGGGTAAATTTTTGAACACCCGTACTATACCTCACGAACCACCTACACCTTTTATACTTGAATGTGCTAGGTTGGCGATGACTGAAAACTTTTTCTTACACAAGCAACAGTTGTATGTATGTATGTATGTATTTAGTTTTTATATAGCGCCGATAGCCCACAGGCATCAGGGCGCTTGTACATAAAACACTGCTCCTGCAAGACCAAAGACAGACAACACGTATGGGACGAACAAACGGTACAGCTAGCTAATAAGCGACACGAACTCTAACTAGGACCTGCGCCCACGGATTCTTATCTAAAGAGGTATGTCTTCAGCCTCTTCCTGAAGACTGGGAGACTGGCTTCGGACCTAAGTGATTCAGGGACGCTGTACAAACAATGCAGGGGTGTCAGCATGGGGGCCACATTTGCCCCTGATGTGGCGAACCTGTATATGGCAGACTTTGAGGACAAGTTTATATCAGGACATTTAAATGCACTTGAAACCATTCCAGACCTATGCCAACACTTGAAAGGGTGGCATAGATACATTGATGACATTTTTATAACATGGACAGGCAATGCAGAATCCCTGAAATTATTTCATCAATGGCTAAATAGGCAAGATACCCACATCAGGTTTACTATGGAATCAAGCACTGTTGAGGTAAGTTTTCTTGATCTAATTATCAGAAAAGCAGGAGCTAAATTAGAGACAACACTCTATAGAAAGCCAACAGACCGTAACACCTTGCTTCACTACACCAGCTTTCATCCTGCAGGCTTGCGGTATAACTTACCATATGGGCAATTTCTAAGGATACGCCGCAACTGTAGCACCAGTCAAGAATTTATGGAACACTCCAAACAGCTACAGGATAGACTGGTGGAGAGGGGTTATCCCACACGACTGGTCAAAAACAATTTGAAGAGGGCAAAAAATACCAGTAGGGACATACGTTTAACCCATCAGCCAAAGGTAAAAAAAGAGCGATTGGTCTGTGTTACCACCTTTAGTCCAATAAGTAACCAGATTAAAAAGATAGTCAACCACAATTGGGACCTTGTAAAGCAGGATGGGTCTCTACATCAGAGACCAATGTTTGCCTTTAAAAGAAATCAAAATCTGAGGCAGAAACTAGTACATACATACGTGGAACCAAAAAACAACCAGACGATACTCAATCAATGGGGGTTGCCCCCTGTGATTGGTCACCACAAATGTGGAGGATGTGTAGCTTGCCCTTTGGCAGAGGTAAGAACCGATTTTGAGTACAGACAAGTTAAATGGCAACTCAAAATGCATACTAATTGCAAAACCAAGAATGTAGTTTACGTAATAAGATGCCCGTGTGATCTTCTATATATATGAAAGACCACTAGGGAAGTACGGCAGCGCATCTCAGAACACAGATCCTGTATAAGGAATAAAGTGGCGGACAAGCCGCTTGTGGGAGATATGGTCACAAAGACACACAGACCTAACGTGGTTTGTATTACAAGTAATAAAACCTTCAAAGAGAGGTGGCGACATGGGCACTCTCTTACATCAGAAGGAACAACGTTGGATACACACCTTAGACACAGTGAAACGGGGTCTACACTTGTCCGTGGAATGGAATCACCTGATTGCTCATATGTAAAACAGGTTTTTTTCCCCTGCAGTGAATCAGATTTTTTTCCCTGCAGCGAATTAGAATTTCACATTTAGAGGCGTTACCAAAACAAGTGACAATAGCCACCACCTCTGTAACGAATACGCCTAAAAACGCGTGGTGCAGTTTATGTTGCATTTAAGCATATCTGACCCCTGTAGAAATATATACCAACGAAAGAAAGATGCCTGAATAAACTACTTTTTCTGAATAGGAGTTTCACACCGCGTTTTTACAATAAATGGGTTAACACAAATTATCTGGCAACAGGCCTTGGATTAGTCTGTTTTTTGTTTTTATTAACAGAGAAGCATTGCCTTTACAAGTTGGGAGGTGCTTGGTTATTATTGATCATCACTAATCCAATCACAACGATGAAATTACTAGCAAACAAAATATAAAATAAAAAATAAGGACATGAAATAAAAGCTTGCAACGCGAGGAGACGCCCCCCTACGCTCGCGTATACCTTAAAGTCCGCTTTCTATGAACATTAACACGAGGATTCGCGTTGACGGTATCCGCGACTCCGCCGGCTGCATTGCGCGTTATTGTGGTGCAGGCAGGAAAGAAAAATGGGAGACGGCGATAATCGGGTAAGTACACTCCATCAGAGTGAAAGTTTAAATGAATCCTCTTTGGTACACGGGACGATGTCACCGGTATAAACATAAATGGGAGGCAGTGGCTCTGTAAACAACAAATAAGGGTATAAATAAGTGTCTCTGCAAATTGATCCATGCTTTTTTCTTTAAACACAAGAGACTTCTATGTGTTATAAAAAAGCAGTAGTTGGTGGTCATCCCAACAAATTAGTTTAGGCTCATGTACTGCAATACTTTTAAATAAGTGGACAAGTATCAACTTTAGAGAACAAAACAGGTAAATACCCGAACAGGAAGTAAGATACTCCCTTTGTGTTGACAATTAAAATGAAAAAAGAAAAGTGTACAAACACGAAGTAATACAACTCCATAATGAATAATTTCTAGCTAGGTGGAACATATATAATCAACCAATGGTGTTTATATATTGTTTTCAGATTCATGTACCAGAAGGAAGATGATGAAAGAAGGGTAGCTTTGGAATTATAAGCCTTCTTTGCACATATTTTGTCCATCGAACATCACGTCTCCCACGAATCCGCTTTGGAAGCTGTGGCTGTTGCTACCCTGAGTAAGTGATCTAGCCCTTTTTAACTCGGGTCCGATCCACTGATGGGTACCCTTAGTGATCTGTAAAGTTACAAAAATAATGTTTGCTTTTGCGATCAAGTGAAATGGAGACAGTCTTAGGTAATGGATACAATTTTCTAACCCCTTAGACCAGAGGACCATTTGCCTCCAGATTCCAACTGTCCCTCCTGACTCCATCGGATAGGAGGTGAGTTGGTTGTTGTTCTAGTGATTATAGAGCACATCATATTAATATGCAATCAAATAACTTGAAAAGGAGTGACGGGGATACACAATACTCATGTAGTGTTTTATGTATTTTTTAGATGGTGTGGCCCATGTCAATATATGTGCCTGAAAAATGGGTTGTTTTGTCCTGAAGAAGGTTGCCGTACAGAGAGAGTATTAATGATGATGCTCGCTGAGAGCAACTGAAACACGTGTCGACGTGAGAACTGTGGGAATAACAAAACACAGACTTGTGTGATACCCCAAATTGGTGGGGATGTTTTCACAATGAATTGTAAACATATTTAGAGATAACAGATGTTTCTACTGTTTTTTATATACAGACCATTTTTTCAAAGTATGAAGTGTAGAATGAGAAATTGATGAGGAAAGTATAAATGTGAACGAATGAATTAAGAGCATGGGCCATAGAGTTATATGAATTGTTTAATATATTTTTTGATACAGCATATTTGCTTGAATAAAAGAAAATAAGCTTGGGAACTGTAAACCGAGCTCAAACTACTTGTGTACTCCGTCATCTTTGTATTTGGTCTACTAGTTCAAACCCTGTGGTATTTCTGCAAGTATTATTTGAGGCATGGCGTGGTCCAGTCAATAAGCATAACTCGAGATGATTATGCCCAATGGCCAGAAAATGAATTGAATGTGACCGGCGAAGCAAGCAAAGTGTTTTTGGACCATTGCTACAATGTGAGAACTCAAGATGAAGAAGAAACTGAATATAAGGAAGATGCTTTTGAATTACTCAGTGACCACTTCACACAATCTACACCCGCAAAAAAAGGGCCACCCAATATACAATGAACATTGAGGGTTCCTCCAATTCGTGTGCAAACACCACAAGCAGAAATAACAGACTGAAGCCTCAACGGAATTGACCGAGGAACTTGCCAAAGATCTCAACTTCAGTGTGTCTAGTTTGGCTGATATGTCCACCACAGTCGAGTCACAAACCACATTCACGCAGGACGATAGTCTAATAAAGGAGCACAAGTACATTGTATTCAACAGCTGCTTGGTAGAGATTGTACTGATGCTGAAATGTGTCCATCCAGTGAAGGGGGCGGGGGGGGGGGGGGGGGGGGAGTATGCGGGCAGCCATTGGTGAATGTGACTCGTGTATCACAAGGCACTAACCTGAAAATCCAAGCCACCTGTGCCCAGCTCCATGCTACGTATTCATGGTCCACTCAACCGATGCTGGGCAAAGTGCCTGCTGGAAATCTACTGTGTGCAGCATCTTTATTTTTCAGTGGCTCTACTTTTAGTAAGTTGTCCAGTTTCTGTACATTTGTGGGACTTCAGTTCCTCTCTTAAAACGCAGTGCTACAAGTATCAACGAGAATTTTTATTCCTCGCCATTAGTGAAGCCTGGAAAATTGAACAACTGTCAATTGAAAGGACATTCTCTGACAAACGGTTCAGGCTAGCTGGCGATGGACAGTGTGACAGCCCCAGATTTTCAGCAAAGTACTGCACATACCACTTTCAGGACATGGAAACTAAAAAAATGTGAGCCATGATATATGATAGGTTATTTATAATGTGCTTAATACCCAGAGGTTTCTAAGCGCGGACCCGGGGATCGAACTTGTGGTGCTCTGTGTCGTCTTGCTTCCAAGGCGAGCACGTTTCAGCTGACCTATCCCCCCGTGATCAAACATGGAGAAGATTAAGTTACTTACCAACTGTAACGTTCTTTCGACTGGATGTTCCTCCCACGTATTCCTCATCTTGTGATAAATCGTTATCTCCACCTTCGCTGCTTCGGAAAAAAAAGTTTCTCGGCAGAGGGCGGTGTGCTCGAGGTCGTGGTGTCGATTGTCCCTCGACGTACTCCGTACTCTGTCGACGTCACCGATGGTATAAGTAGCTCGAGCCGCGGCCGTTGCTTCAGTTCTGTTTTTTCGATTAAATATATATAGGAGGAACACCCAGGCGTGTTCCATGACCGATACATTCTTCGTGAGAGGAAAGTGTAAGAACACGTAAACTGTACTGTGGGGTTGGATGGGAGGGTCGATGAGGAATACGTGGGAGGAACATCCAGTCGAAAGAACGTTACAGTTGGTAAGTAACTTGTTCTTCGAATGGATTGTCTCCTCCCACGTATTCCTCATCTTGTGATAGGCTCCCATAGCAGTATCAATTTTTGGAGGTGGGAGTACCATTTCAGTTTTCGTGGACAGAATGCAGAACTGCCTTTGCAAATAAACCCTCGTTAGAGGAGGCAGTGTCCAAACAATGTTTAACAAAGGTATGTATTGTTTTCCAGGTTGCAGCTGCACAAATGTCTGCTGCAGGGACTCCCCTCTTTAGAGCCGCAGAAGTAGCCATTCCCCTTGTAGAATGGGCACGAAGCCCATCTGGTGGTTCTTTTCCCGCTAATCTGTAGCATTCAACTATGGCTAATATGATCCAGCGGGAAATGGTCTGTTTTGTTACAGATAAGCCTAATTTTTGACCAGTGTAACCCACAAACAGTTGGTCATCTTGTCTCAATTTAGCCATCCTAGAGATGTAAAAACTAAGAGCCCTCTTGGGATCTAATCTATGTAATCTCTCCTCTTCTTTGCCCAGGTGAGGAGGAGGATAAAACGTTGGAAGTACTATTTTTTGTGACAAATGGAAGTCCGAGACTACTTTTGGCAAAAATGAAGGTTTAACTTTAAGGACTACCTTATCTTTATAAAAAATAGTATATGGTGGTTTGCATGAGAGAGCCTGAAGTTCGCTAACCCTGCGGGCTGATGATAGGGCCACAAGGAGGACAGTTTTTAGAGTTAAAAGCCTCAATGGACATGAGTGCAGAGGCTCAAAAGGTATGCAAGTCAAGAATTTTAATACTAAATTTAAGTCCCAGGCTGGTACATGAAAAGAGACTGGAGGGTATACATTAGTGAGCCCCTTTAAGAATTGAATTATTAACGGTATTTTGAAATATGAAACCTCTTCCGAGGAGCGCTTGAAAATGGACAGCGCAGCAAGGTATCCTTTTATTGTTCCAATCTGGAGCCCCAGATTAGCTAGATGTAGCAGAAAGGAAAGCACCATTGGGGTGCCACACTGAAAAGGGTCCACATCCTTGTCTTTGCACCAGTTACTAAACCTATTCCAGCGACATCAGTACAAAGACTTTGTTGCTAGTCTTCTGGCCGAAAGCAAGATTTCCATTACGTCATCCGGAAGATCCCAATCCTTGTATCTCAACCTCTCAGAAACCATGCGTGAAGGTTGAGTGTCTTGACCTCTGGGTGGAGAACCCGACCTTCCTCTTGCGAGAGAAGATCCTCTCTTTGCGGAAGACGTATTGGAGGGCAGATGGACATGTCTAGAAGGTCCGGGTACCACGTCCTCCTGGCCCAATCCGGGGCAATTAGGATCATGGTTTTCCTAAACTTTCTCAACCTCCTGATTACTTGAGGAATCACGGGGACTGGGGGAAACGCGTACAGCAGTGGAAACTTCCACTCCACTACGAATGCGTCGCCCAGAGCTCCTCTTTGAGGAAATTCCCTTGAGCAGTACTGATCGCACTTCCGGCTGATCGCGGTGGGGAACAGATCCACTTGAGGGGTTCCCCAAAGGGCGAAGATCTCCAGAAGGACTTCCTGAGCCAGCTCCCACTCGTGAGAGACCGTGCTCTGCCTGCTCAGAGCGTCTGCTGCCGTGGTTCTTCTCTCCGGCTAGGTGAATTGCCGACAGAAAGATTCCTTCTCGTATTGCCCAGAACCAGAGCTGCATTGCCTCTCTGCACAGTGGCAGTGACCCTACACCTCCTCTCTTGTTGAGATAGTACATGGCCGCTGTGTTGTCCGTCATTATCAGAACACTCTTTCCCTGTACAGAGGGCAGAAAGGCCTTCAGAGCTAGTCTGATTGCCCTCAGCTCTAATAGGTTGATGTGTAGTTTGGACTCCGATGGAGACCAACGACCGCTGATGGTCAGATCGTTGGTGTGTGTTCCTTACCCCGTGAGTGAGGCGTCCGTCACTACCGTTATCTCTGGCCATGGTTGCCAAAAAGACTCTCCCTTGAGAATGTTGTCGTTGCAAGCCCACCATAGAAGATCCAGAGCAACTGCGCTCGGGACTTGCAGAAGATCCGACATATTCCCTGAGAACTGGGACCACTGAGTTCTGAGTGCCCATTGAAGGGATCTCATTCTCAACCTGGCCTCTGGTACTAGAAAAATGCAGGATGCCATGAGGCCGAGCAACCTGAGAAAATCGAAGGCCGGTAGACGTTGGGCATTCTGGAATTTTGTTACCATCTGCTGGATGTGGAGAGCTCTCACTTCGGGAGGCAAGGCTTTGCCCGATGAAGTGTCCAAGACTGCTCCGATAAACTGGAGTTTCTGGGATGGCATCATGTGGGACTTCTTGAAATTGAGGGAGAAGCCCAGTTTGTGGAGTAAGTGGCAGGTGATCGAAAGATGTTCCTGAGCTTGTTCTGGAGAACTTGCTCTGATCAACCAGTCGTCCAGGTAGGGATATATGTGAATACCTCCTTTCCTGAGACTTGCTGCCACAACCGCCAACAGTTTGGTGAAAACCCTCGGGCGGAGGTCAACCCGAATGGCAGAACTCGAACTGATAATGAGAATTGCCAATCGCGAACCTCAGGTAATTTCTGTGCTTTGGATGGATTGGCACATGAAAGTAAGCATCCTGAAGGTCCAATGATACCAACCAATCTTGGAGTTGGAGAGCCTGAAGGATCTGAGAAAGAGTCACCATCTTGAACTTGTCCTTCCTGAGGAACTTGTTCAAGTTTCTCAAGTCCAAGATGGGTCTCAGTCCTCCGTCCTTTTTTGGGATGAGAAAATATGGGGAGTACCAACCCCTGTTCCTCTCCGCTACAGGTACCAGTTCTATGGCACCTTTCTCTAGCAGGGTTAAAATTTCCTGCAACAGGAGCGGATCTGGAATTTTGACAGAATTGGCTCCCGGTGGATGATTGAGGCCTTTTTTAGAAAGGGGAGACAGTAACCTTGGGCTACTGTTTCCAGTGCCCAAGCATCTGAGGTAATGCCCCGCCATTCCTTCAGATGTTGAGAGATCCTGCCTCCCACTGGTGTTTTGTGCAACAAGGTCTCAGAGGGATTTGGAGGCGGCTGCAGGAGTGGCTGAGGGTACAGATGCCGCTCCTGAGGCTGATTTTGCACCTCTTCCCCGTGTTCCACGAGGGAAGTTCCTTTTGCCCCTTTGAGAGGCCTGTCCTCTTCCTCTACCAAAAGTGGAGTAGTATTGAAAAGAACGACCCCTCCAGGAAGATGAGCCGGAATAGGGTTTTAGAGGCTGGCGCAAAGAGGCGCTAAGTGATTTAGCTGCCGCTTTCGAGGTCTGAAGTTTTTCAAGGCTTTCATCAGCCTTTCTGCCAGAGCCTCGAGCCATCAAAGGGCATGTTGAGGAGTCTAGCTTGCACATCCGGTGCAAATCCCGACTTCCTCAACCACGCAAATCTGCGTAGCACAACGCTTGCAGCCATGGATCTGCTGATACTATCAGCAGTATCCAGTCCAGACTGGAGGCATTCCCCCCCATTGCCTCCTTCCCGTCTTTGACTATATTCAGTAAGCCTTCCCTTTCCTCGCCTTCCGGAATATGATCAGCCGCCGCCGAAATACAGTCCCACAGGGTATGGGTAAACCTGGCTAGGGTACAGGTGACATTTGCCGACTTAAGTGCCATACTGCCTGACGTGAAAACTTTACGTGCCCAGGCGTCCATTTTTTTATCCTCTCTATCTTTGAAGTGGATGCTGCTTGAATGACTAAACTCTCTGGAGTCGGATGTTTATTCAAATATTCAGGATCCGATCCAGCTGGTCTGTATTTTCTTGGAAAAGTGCTGTCTGCAGCAGCAATGGTTTCTGGTTTCTCCCAGTTTTTCTCCACAGTCCTTTGAAGGGCCCTGTGAAAAGGGAGAACAGGATCCTTCTGAGGTCCCTTGACGATAATATCCGTCATGTCATATTGTTAAAAAATGGGTGAAGTATTACCCCAACCCATGTATTCAACTACCCTGGTCATAAGACCCCTGTACCCAGCATCTGCATGCTCTGCAGGATCAGGTTTGGCGAACTCTAATTCTGGGAATGTGTCAACTCCACTGGCAGAATGTAGAGTATCACTCAGGTGTCTCATTCTAGATTCCTGGTCAATAAGTTCTTCAGGAACTTGTCTTGTACCATAAGTAACTCCCAAAGGAGTAACTTCGTCTTCTTCTTCTGAAGCAGACTCTTCATAGATTGCAGACAGATTTGAAAAAGTCTGATCTGGGCAAAGGAGTGAATCTCCTTTCTTCCTCTTCCATCTGCTTCGAAGGAAATGGCAAATCCCTCAAAGTTTGAGGGTGTCTTCGAAGTTTTCGAAGATGACTTCGATAATGGCGTCGATGACGCATGTGGTTTTGGTGTCGAAATTATCGACGTCGACTAAGTCGTCCAAGTCTTCGACGATTTGTGTTTCTTGGCCGGCACTGGAGAGGTGCTCGACTCTCGAAGTTTCTTCGACGGTTTTACGTCGACTCGAGGTTTTTTGTATTCCTCGACGCTACTGGTCTTAGCCATAGTAGCCTTGGACTTCCCTTTGTTGTCCAATGGAGCGACCTTAGGGGTATGGCTTTTTCGAGGTTCTTTCGAGGGGGTTGAGGCCGCATTCTCGAAAACCTCCATCATCTTTTTGCGGAATTCTTCCCACTTACTGGGAGAATCCGATTTAGTCGGACAACGAATTTCTTCGGTCGACTCTGAAGAAGAAGATGAGGGAGGTCTAGGTCTCCTCTTCATTTTTTTCGATGACGAAGAATGTCTCGATCTACTTCTAGATCGAGATCTCTTCGAGTGCCTATGGCGATCCGATCCCTTCGAATCAGTCGCTTTCTTATGTTTTTTTGACAAAACCTTTTTTTGAGGCATCCCTCCCCACCGACAGTTTACCTCTCCTCTCACGAAGAGCTTTTTCGGTCATCGATTGGCAGGAGCCGCAGTCGTCGGTTCGGTGACTGGAACCGAGACACCAGAGACAAATCCGGTGGGGATCGGTAATAGACATCTTAGACCTACAAACTGCACACTTTTTAAACCCAGTTCTGGGTGTCGAAGGTGTCGAAGATGATGACATTTTCTTCAGAGAAAATAGAAGCGTGCCCTTCTCGATAGCCAAGCGATCGGAAAAACGGAACTGAAGCAACGGGCGCGGCTCGAGCTACTTATACCATCGGTGACGTCGACAGAGTACGTCGAGGGACAATCGACTCCACGACCTCGAGCACAGCGCCCTCTGCCGAGAATTTTTTTTTTCCGAAGCAGAGAAGCTGAAGATAACGATTTATCACAAGATGAGGAATACGTGGGAGGACACAATCCATTCGAAACATGGTTTTATAAAATCCCTGGAAGATCTCCAATCGAGGGGAATGCAAATAGACATCATAGCCACCGACAGACATGTTTCAATAGCCAAGGCTATGCTAGAGCAGTTGCCAAATCAAATCAAAAAACAAAAGAATCACAGCTGCTGGTAAACAAAAAAGGGGTTCTGAACATATTTTACAGTGGTCCCAATCTTTCAACAACCATCATTGGTGGAGCTCCAAAACATGTGATGGGTCTGTGGAAATTCAACTTGAAAAATGGCGTTCATTGATGCACCACTGTTCCAACGTTCACTCATTGACAGAAAACCTACGTTTTCACCAATGTGCACATGGACCTTTATCAGAGGAGCAGGAACGCAAGAAGAAGTGGTTGGTTCCATCTTCACCCCCACACAAAGCTCTTGAGAAGATAGTGTTTGATAAAACCATTAAGAGATCTGAAGTTACTCAGAATTCTGTCACACGGGAGATTTTGAGGTGTTTCACAATATGTGCCTAAAGTACAGGCCCAAGAGATTGCATTTCGGCATAGACGGGATGCAATATCGAACACTACTAACGGTATTAGCGCATATCGAGAACATATGGAGAGAACAATCGAGAACTGCAGGAAACTTTGCGATGCTTCGTTACACAATGGCCTTTGCAAAAAGAAGCAAAAAAAATAATTAAAAATAAAAAACAAAAAGAATCGGTGGTGAAGCCAATATACCAGGAAATGGAATTTGATTTTGTGAAAGATCTTACTTTGACTGTGTTGGACATGCATACACATGGAATCGCTCATGATTTTGTTCCAAGGACACATGCATTGCCACAAAACATTGCAAACATGCCCCGTCCACTGAAAGCAGATCTTGTGGAACAGTTCACTTCCCGGTTCAAATGATTAGCAGCTATTTATGTGTTCAACAATGTTTACACACTGTACATGACCAATGGAAATCTATTTAACTTGAATTTCAAAGCTATTAAAAGTATAAATCGTCCAAATAAAGTGTCCAAATAGTCTTTTCAAATGTATCCCATTAGTCCATTTTTTTTTTTGTTGCAAGATGTTCCTGTTGGAGGATACCATACAGTGTAACTCTGTGCTTTCACACTTACCGCTTTCATCCAGCTCTTGTGGGTCCTTCACTGATCGGGGGAGGGTCAGATGGATATAAGCATGAAAGCAACTGCGGCATTTGCATTTACTTTAGCAAGCTCATGTCCAAATAGCTGAATAAATCCACTAAGGAATGAGACCTAGGATAGATAAACTTGGCATGCAAGAACTACTGACTAAAAGCAAAACAACGTATGAAAGGTGGCTGTTGATGTGAAATAGGTGCATTCTGACCTATATTTTTATGGGGGCATTTGTTAGGGATCGTTGCTATTGGATGCCTTGTCATGCGACGCGTTCCCAGCTGGCGTCTGTTCCCCCCCCCCCAACCGAGTACGTTTTTAGACTTCCCGAGTCCTGTCACGCTCAGCAGCTACGTGCACTCGACGGTCTAGTCTTTTTCCGTTCGAGTACTCGTAGCGCTACTTAGCCAGGCCTCCCTTTCAGTCCTACGTGTTGCAACTGCTCTCGGTCAGCTTTGCTGCCGTGGCTTTGCTATACGCTGTTTGCTCCTCTGCGCATTTGCTTGCTTCTTTCCTTTTTCTTTCCTTCCTCCCCCTTTCTTGGTTCCCTTCCACTCTTGTTTCCTCTGCCTTCGGTTTCGGGGCTCTCCCGGTTTGCCTCCTCCTGCGAACTGCTTCCGGCAGTTCGTTCCTTCGGCTTTCTTCTGGAGTGTATCTCTTGTCATCCACCGGTACTACTAATTCCATTCTGGGTCTCCTGCTACTTACTTCCTCCGAACCCAGCTGTCATCAGGAGATCTGCCGGACCCTTATCAGTGGGGTTTTATTTGCCAGCACTTGGCTTTTCTTCCCCTTTCTGCCTCTCCGGGGAGGGGGGTCACGGCCAGGGCGTCTTTTAGCGCTCTCACTGTGGCTTCTTCTTACGGGAGACTCAAGCAGCAAATGAAAAATAGAAAAGGATTACCGAGCTCATCAATCTCTCAGCCCGTGGAGGAGGACTCAGATACTCCAGGTGATGAGTTAGAGGAGGGAAGTGGGGATACCAACATAACATTAGGGAAACTGGTTGACACTTATCAGAAGGGCTGATCTGTGATTTGCAGCCTTTGGAGTTTTACGATTTCAAACACAGTGGGGATAGGTGTTAGTGTTACCAAAATATACGACCACTCCTGATTAGGTATACGGGAGGTGAATTTGAGGTGGTGTGGAGGTAGGGTCTGGGGACCAGATGCGTTCAAAGGGAACAGGGGTCATGGGTTCAGGGGACCGCGGCCTGGCAGGAGGGGGTTGGATATGGCATGAGTCAGTCAGCAGAGAGGGATTGTGCACTAAGGTTGGAGCAGGGCTTGATCTGACATTCTCGTACAAGCACATTTTGTCAGGGCTCGAGACTCGCTACTTGCAAAAATGAATAGCTGCATTGCCGTGAGAACAGGAAATGGGCTGAGCTGACAGGTGGTGGGGGCTGGCTGTATGCGGCGCTGGAAGAGTGAGCAGTTCGCCAGAGGGGCAGATGGACTCTAAAAATAAGGCATTTGGAAGTAAACAAAATTAGGTTCAAAGCATACACATTAGCACAGCATTAATACACTTTTATGAAACATGGGTGATGCAAATAGGTTCGGGGGGGGGGGGGGATGTCTCCCACCTTAGCTTAGACGTCATTTGACCGGTACAAGAAAGGTTCAGAGGGGCGGGATATATACCGTCTGTCCTCCAACATTTGTTAGTGCGCGGGAAGTTCAGTGGAGATGGAAGTGCACTTCTATTTATGACTTGTGTCTCACGTTATCCACAGAGCACATTTCTTCTCGAAAACAAAGCACATGCAGATGTGACAATGGGGAACTAAATGGAACTGTTTTCATAAAATAAGTAAACCACTATAAATTTCACACGGCATTGGTGGATGCAAGCAAACAAATCGTTAGCTTTTCAAAAATATTTCAAATGCCACGTTCGTCTGCAGGGCTAATAGCTCCCATGGGAGTGAAGGTCACTGCGTTTTATTTTTGCTTGTGAGCTGTGCACTCCCACGCATCCTACACAGTATGTTTTTGATTTGTGGCTTTCCATCACCAAAAGCAAACTTAGCATAGACACTTCTAAGAAGGTTTGATTGTTTGTCGTCCTCGGAAGAAAGGGAGGATTCGGAATGGACGGAATGAAGGAAGGTGTGTAATACCGTCAAATATGATAAGGTTCCCCATTCCAAAACTGGACAAAGGAACATGTAATTTCATTTTATGAAAATGTGTTGATCTGAATGGACACTGTTACGCCGAGAGAATGGAAATGCTGAATATTATGTAAGTTTTACTGTAGACGATTTTATGGACGATCGAGTCAAGGTTTCATTTTATGACCGGTATTGCTGGCTAACATTGTAATGGGTTGTTTTTGGCATATTGTAACGACACGTAAAAACAACCTGTGTGTACTTGTCTTTGTCCCGGGCACATGGGCAGTCCAGCTCCGAAATGCATGGAATACACGTCTGGGTTCCGAAAGGTTCCACCAAAGCCAAATTCTACACTAATATTCCGTTAAAATGCTGTCTGTGTGCTCTTCGAATTTTTCTGTCAGCTTCCGCATCAGCATCCCATTGAGAGCTAAACATACGCCATAGCACTAACCTCTCAAGCACATCGTAGGCCCCAAAATTGCTCGATGTTTTCTCTGTTTGCATGGTTTCACGTTTGTGTTCATCATTAGTTTTCAAACGGTGCAGAATTAATGGGTAAATTGATCAATTAGAATAAAGAAAGGCTACTGAGATACTTTTCTGTTATGTTTTCTACACAGCTACATCCTACCATTCTGCGAATGTCATCAGTTCCGGATACCAATTGATGGTTTCTTCAGCAGGCAGTTGCAGATACACCTAAATGGCTGGATTTCCATTATGCTGTTTTGGGACGATCGCCCCGGGCCGATATGCCCTTTCGCGGTACCAGCGACAAGGAGTAACCTGACATTGTTTACGGTGGTCTAGCATCAAGCTGATGCCGAAAACATGCGTTTCACGGTGCATCCAATGAACTTCTTATACCCAAAGGAAAACCGTGTGACTCACGATAAACATTTGTGGATCAAGAACAAAGAAAGAAATTACCAATGTGGTTGAAAATGGAAATCAGCGGATGTTCTTGTGAAATAAAAGCACATTATAAATTGCAGAATATTGCGGTTTCCTCTAATAATAGTGTTTCGTATTCAGAATTGGGACACGCTGTGCTGTGAGATGAGGTGTGTTGATATTCCGGGTTCTGCGTCAACCGACGTCAAGACATAGGTGATGACTGGGCGCATTTGGCTATGCTGCACAGTAAAGTCATGGAGATAGGCAGAGAATATCGCTAGGAATGGTGATGTCAGCTTCGGGGGGATATGATTTAGTGCCGCCAGGGCAGTTCACCTTAGGGCGATGAGGCAACGGATAAGATTAGCACAAGATGGCCGTGCCCTGCTGCCTGAGAGCGCCAGGGGACCACTCCAGTGGTGATAGTGCGCGGTACAAATGTCCTTTAACATTAACATGTGTAAAAGTGAGGAAAACTACGGTAAGGTGCATAGGAAATGTTTTTACAATCGATCAACGTTTGCTTGAAACCACATGCCCGAACACTCGGGACAATAATATTTTTGAGCGCACTATAACCTTAACAGTGATGGCATGCTGGCTGCTTGCTTATCACATCGTTATCTAGCCTATTTTGGGGTCCTGTATGCTTAATAATAACTTTCCAGCTAAAATTGACACTTCCTTTATTCTTGGCTAGTGTATGCAGATGATATAATAATCTTTGATCACACCCAAGCAGGCCTACAAAGATCTTTAGACGTTATTTGGAAATACTTGCAGGAGTACGGTTTACATATCAATATTGCTAAATGTCAAATACTCCATAAAAGAAGGTAAACGTGAGATTTAAATGGAACCCCTTTAATAGAGATTTATTAAGTGACACGCATTAGCTTTATGACCAGAGATACTATGACTGCTCCAGTTTATACAACTAAGTTGAGGAAAATCCTACTCCTTATACTTCACATGAAAAGATGTTACCTAAAACTCTGGCTTAAAGCTACAACAAGCTGAAGGCAATTCATTGGTGAATCAGGTTAAGGGTGTTTACCATAAAGATGGGAGCTAACTTGTATGCAAATACATGCAGGAAATTGAGTCCATAACGACTTGAATATTGTTCAACTATAAAGCTATTCAGTCAGCTTCTTATAAGGAGCGATTGCAACACACTTGGGCTAATAGTTATGCTTAGCCACACGCACAGCACTCTTTTGCTGAATATGTTGTTTTCAAATGTATTAAATCATATAGCTCTGCTTGAAGCAATGATATTTTAGGAGTTATTATATGCTTTCAGTTCAACTCTTACCAATGCATGGAGTTATAGGAAATAGGAAGGGTCTCACAAATGTGTCATTTCTATAAAGAAAGTGATTGTGTGGAAAGCCTACAATGCCTATGTATAACGTGGGAAATTAGAAGAAATAGGAATTTCGGGCTTCTTGCTAGATGCTAGAAAATTCTACATGCTAAAGACGAATACATTCTTGAATACTTTTCTTTGGATGAAAAATTTAGTTAATGTGAGCTCTATGCAAATCATGTATATGTACTTTTAAGTAAGTGGATATCTAAATAAACAAATCAAGGATTGAGCAGGGAGTGGGAGGACAGAAGAGCAAAGCGGAAAGTTTGGACTATATACTGATGTAGTGACTTGGCTGTGTAGAGTAAGATGGATCATTTTTAAAGCAAAAGTTTGTATGTATTTACACTGTATGCTTAATGAAAATATAAAATAAATATAAACAAGGTTGTGAGAGCCCCTCTACTGTGAAAAAAACATGTGTCAAACACCCTGTTCTATTTGATTTCTCCCACTCAGGAGGGTCTAAAATCACTGGGTGGGACCAGACTGACATGCAGATGGATAGTTTCCCTCTGTTAAAGGTACATTGAGCTAAAACGTGTTTGTAGACTCTCCTGAGTGGACACCTTCCCAAATAATAGGTTATTTGGCTGTGTGTTTTCTCAGTAGAGGGGCTCCCAGAACTTCTTTTACAAGTTTTATTATTTTTGTGTAAAATTTATATTAAACCAGAACACAAATAAATGAAAGTAAAGATTTTACGGATGCCACATTATCCACAGAAACTGTTTGGGCAGCAGGGATTTCCAACAACACAGTGGTTCTTCAGGTAACAGAGCCCTCATCAATATCCCTGCCCTTATCACAGAAGAACAAGTTACTTGGTCTACCATTCATGCTTTTGTAAAACATTGTCTGGACTCAACTTCCACCCGGGAAGGGGATTTGGGAAGGCAGTCCTTCATTCGGTCCACGATAATTCTTGAGGACATTTCTAAATTCCTACTCCCTCCTCCACGACCAATACTGCTTTGGGAGTCTATCAAAAGATGAGAAATACATGACAGGACACAATCCATTCGAAGAACAAGTTAATTAATGCTGGTAACGTTCTTTCGATTCGATGTTCCCACGTATTCTTCATCTTTTGATATTTCCTTTCCAGCTTCAGCTGTTTAGGAAAAATTGGCGCTGTGCGCTGGTCCGTCGACTAGATCTCCTCGAGGGCCTCCGTCCAACAGTCGACGTCATAAGCAGTACATGTAGCAAGCGCAGTGCCCATTGGCTTCAGTTCGGTTTCTCCCTCTTTTTTTAAGGAATTACTGGCAATAGTATTAAACCGTAATAGACTTGCGTAAAGTGTACAAAATGTAAATTCGACAGCGCGGTAGGGGCGATGAGGAATACGCGGGAGGAGAATCCAATCGAAAAATGTGGGATATTTTGACCCACTCAACTATGCTTCACTACATCACTTTGCTGCATTGGTGCAAGAAACAGCACAAAATGGCCGCGCTGACTGCTGGGCGCGCCAAGATCTCGAAACTGCGTTTGGTCACAACCAGAAAATGGCTGCACTACCCTACCAACCCCATTTCAGGTAGGGTAAAACAGAGTACTCACTGCAGGAATGTGTCAGTGTGCTCTGCAACATTTTAAACGGAGCAAAGGAAAGAAGCAGCATTACTTTGCTATAAACCCAAAATGCCTCTTTAAAATGTCATCTTTTCAACCTTCAAAGTGCTGTTTGGCGCTAAAGTCTTCAATTCCTCCTGAACCACTATGATCAAAAAAGGCCCTGCAGTGCCCAGGATCATTCTCGAGTCTCAGAGGAACCGGGCCTCATTTGAATGACAGCCCCTATCAAAAGTATCTTTGGAAAAGCAAACCAGGGACTGGGTTTTCATTTTCCACGGGAAACGCGGCTATTTCTTTGCAACAAGTATCAAGAATCAGCTGTCCAGAGAAAGACTCTAAAACAGATGCATGATACATGTATGCATGCTGCAAACAACTCCAGCACTCAAGGAAAGAAATAGAGCTACACAAAGTGTGTATTTGCTGCAGATGAAGACCAAATTTAAAGAAATAAGTTAAATGTGCTTTTTCCTGAATGAAGAGCAACCTCGCCTATTTAAAAAGTACATTGTGGTGTAAAGGCAAGCTCATTTAGAAATGTAAAAATATTTCTTACTGGTAAAAGTACTTCTATAAACTGTTTTGATTCCTAGGTTTCAGGCAATATTTAAAATGAGAAAATAAAAGCTAAACCCAGGATAAGTTGGTAAACTATATATAAGAAACAAATCTGCTCTGCCAGTGCTGGCCCTGAGAAAGGGTGACACCTCAAACTGCTGGCACAGTAAAGGCTAATTGCTAGCTTGGAGGCTTTGAATACCCAGGACAATGGTACTTCCCAGTCGGCATCAGACATTAGTCTTTGCCCCAGGCTGAGACAATAGCAGGCTACAACTCTCACCTTTCATGTGGGAGGAGCAGGAAACTTCAGTCAAGGGAGAGGCTCCTCATTCTGCTTCAAAGGGATTGACATTTGCTTACACTTGGGAAAAAGAAAAAAAAAGAACAAGTGACATTTGGTGTTTATAAAGCCTATTTGTAACTGAACTTTAAAGACATTGAACTTTGCAGCAACAATGAGGAAAAATATGAAAAATTGTAGTTTTAAATCTAATTTTATGCTCTTTCTGTGAAGACTTGGTAGGACTCAGTACTGCGTAAGGAACAGAAGTTATAAAGAATGACCGATTGCAAAGAAAGTATTAGTTTTGCAAACATAACATTGTGTACACATATCCCAGGGGTAATTGTGCATCTATGTACAAAATTGGGAAATGTTAGGCCAAATCTTTCATGGTTAAAATTGCCAAAATGTAGCAGAAAGTCAAAGCCAGGGGGGATTTGGATTGTAATGTGACCCACAAAATATGTAACCTGTGTATCTGATTTTCTCAGAGGTCCTAAATGCATAAATATGTATTTGTGGGAAAGTTAGATTTTGGTTCCAGTGGCTACGGGAGGTTTCTGGACATTGTAAAAGTAACACCATAAACATGACATCCTTTTCTGTCATCCAATCAGCAAAAAGCAAGGCGGAAACTGTGCTCCTGCCCAATCCTAGCATTAGGGGTGTGGGTAGTAAGCCTGCCCCTGCCATATAATTTAGTGATGTCATTGTGCATGATAAATAAGGGAATCTGACACACACAGAGAGGACCGATTCCTGACTTTCTTCCCGATTTTCTGTTTGGCGTCTTGTTTCTGATTTCTTCATCCTTGATCCCGATTCCCAATTTCATTACCAAGCCAAGGCCTATGCATTGCTGAACTCCTTTTTCAGCTAGGCCTCAATTTCTAAAAACAATCCCAAAAACCCAAGGGAAGCATTTTGATCCAGTCTGGCTGGCTGCTACAAAATGCATGCATGCTGCAAACTCGCCATCCCACTGATCTCCAGTAATCAGAAGTGCAGTCCGGGGACCAGATCTGCCCAGCTGACCCTATACCGCCAGATGTGCACTGCTGTCCTTGGTTAGACCCAATCCGTGTGATGACCAGAACCCTTGACGGTGCAAAATCCTAAATTAAAGTGGACTGTAGGTATTAATAGGAAGCATAGAAAATCATAGCATACCTTGCCTTGTTTTGTTCCATCCCAATCTCTAAACCATCCTATCCTTACCTTAAAGAACTTTCAATATTGTCACAACCATTATTGCCACCCTACCTTTGATTTTTTGCGCTGGTGCCAACTTCTTTAAATAATTGTCTTGTGAAATCCTAAACCCTTAATCCTCCCTCGGGTAATTGGATTGGGTCCGCCAGGGTGGGCGCGGAGGTGCTGGGGTTGGTTCCGCGGATCAACTCTAGAGCTTACTGTGTTTCAATCTGGTAGCCTAGCCTGAATGCCCTAGTGTAGAGCATGACTATCCTTGTAAAAGTTGATTTCTGTTTTCTTTTTCACGCCTTTATTTTCCAAAAACACCTCTCATTTAACATTGCATAACTCACTCAAATTAATAGCTAGAGACTTCATTTAAACTCTGGATTATACCCAAGACCTGTAGCTATACCCAACCGCACTCAAATCAGTATATTTCACCCGTCTTTCATAAAAAACGTTTGGTTAAATTTAGGTGGGAATCCGCATTTCTGCAAAGTTTTACACGTGTGATTTTTGTTTTAAATTATTTTCAACCTTCCATTAAGATTTAAAGTGTTTGCTTTTGCTCAAACTATAGCTCATGATTGTTAGCATCTTTCCAATGTTGCAACCATAGAAATTTGTATTGATGTAAGTATTTTTGCACACATTCATTGTTTTACACAGCCATTTTTGAATGTCATTTTAAAAAGTATAAGATTGCAAAC
Source organism: Ambystoma mexicanum (assembly GCF_040938575.1). NCBI lineage: Eukaryota > Metazoa > Chordata > Amphibia > Caudata > Ambystomatidae > Ambystoma > Ambystoma mexicanum. Next base: position 895,025,602 of record NC_090939.1, read on the forward strand.
CTGTTTTTGTTTCTCTTGTTTGGGGAGGGAAGGTTGTATTCAAATTCTGCTTACTGTTCTTTATTCGTGAATACCTGCTGCTTCCTTATATTCAACTAGAATTGCTTATTTGTGGGTTGAGGAATATTGCAGGGGGAAATCCTAACTTAAATGCTATTCTTCCAAACAAGCCAAAAGTGTGTTCTCTCTCGTGTTTTCCTTCTGTGTGCTAAAGAGTGCATTTAAGTGCATTACATCCCTTTTTATTTGTTATTGTCACCACATTGGTGATTGCTGCTCCCTATTCAAAAATAGATGTTTAATGTGAATTTTAAATAAATAAATATTACCTTTACCAACACCCTGATTCCTGGTGCATTGTGACCTGCGGTATTTTGAGAAGGGGTGTAATATGAGTGGTATATCACTCAGAATATTGTACCTATAGACACAATAAAATAAGCATTTCAGCTGTGCGCTGCATACTAGGCTGAGACCAGGGTGTATCGCCTGATTGAAATAGTTAACAAGAACGTTACCAGAGGTAAGTAACTTGTTCTTCGAATGGATTGTGTCCTACCACGTATTTCTCCTCTTTTGATAGACTCCCAAAGCAGTATTGGTCGTGGAGGAGGGAGTAGGAATTTAGACATGTCCTCAAGAATTATCATGGACAGAATGAAGGACTGCCTTCCCAAATCCCCCTTCCTCAGTGGAAATTGAGTCCAGACAATGTTTTACAAAAGTGTGAATGGTTGACCAAGTGGCTGCCACACAGATGTCCTTATTTGGTACCACTCTTTGTAGAGCAAAAGATGTTGCCATGCCCCTCGTAGAACGGGCCCTCAGACCCTCTGGAGGATTTTTACCAGCCGATCTATAATCATTCCCCAATAATCCATCTGGATAGGGTTTGTTTTGTTACTGCCAAACCTAATTTATAACCTGTATTACCAATAAATAATTGAACATCTTGGCGAAAGACTTGTGAGATCTAGAAACTGAGAGCCCCTTCTTGGGTCCACCTATGCAACCTCTCCTCTTCCTTCCCAGGTTGAGGAAGGTAAAAAGTTGGTACAATGATTTTTGGAGACAAAGTCAGAGACTATCTTTGGTAGAAAGGAAGGCTTCACTTTAAGAACCGTTTTGTCCTTATAGAATATAGTGAATGGAGGCTTATAAGAAAGTGCCTGCAACTCGCTTAACCTGCGGCCTGATGTTATTCCAACTACAAAAATGATTTTCAATGTCAGCAGCCTTAATGGACATGAATGAAGAGGTTCAAATGGAATACATGTTAGACATTTTAGTACAAGATTTAAATCCCAAACAAGTACCTGAAAGGGAGTAGGTGGGTACACATTAGTGAGTGCCTTAAGAAATTGTACGAATAATGGAATTTTAAAGTATGAAGTTTCCTCTGATGAATACTTGAAAATTGAAAGCGCTGCCAGATAACCCTTTATGGTTCCAATCTGGAGCCCCCTATTCGCTAAACGTAACAAAAAGGATAACACCATAGGTGTATCGCATTGAAAAGGATTTCCCTGCAGAAGGTGCTTAATTTGTTTCAACGGCAGCGGTAGCGGTATAAGGATTTAGTTGCTCGTCTTCTGGCCGAAAGCAAAATCTCCATCATGCCATCTGGGAGGTGCCAATCCTTATACCTCAACCTCTCAGAAACCATGCGTGAAGGTTGAGTGTCTTGACCTCTGGATGGGGGGTCCTCCCTTTACTGAAGACGCATTGGGGGGCAGATGGACATGTCCAGAAGGTCTGGGTACCACATTCTTCTGGGCCAATGCGGAGCAATGAGGATCATGGATTTCCCAAACGTTCTCTACCTGATCACTTGAGGAATGACAATGACTGGAGGAAATGCGTACAGCAGTGGAAACTCCCAGTCCACTATGAACGCGTCCCCTAGAGCTCCTCTTGGGGGAAATTTCCTGGAGCAGAACAGTTTGCACTTCCAGTTGGCTCTGATCACAAACACATCCACTTGAAGGGATCCCCAAAGGGTGAAGATCTATTGAAGGACTTCCTGAGCTTGTTTACCACTGCTCAGAGCGTCCGTCGTGTTCTCCTCTCCAGCTAGATGAACCACTGATTGAGAGATTCCTTCATGAATTGCCCAGAACCAGAGATTAATTGCTTCTCTGCACAGTGGTAGTGACCCTACACCACCTCTCTTATTGAGGTAGTACATGGCCACCGTGTTGTCTATCATGATCAGAATATTATATTCTCGTAAAGAGCCTTCAGCGCAAGTTTGTTCGCCCTCAGCTCCAAAAGATTGATGTGTAATTTGGACCACGATGGAGACCAACGACTGCTGATGGTCAGATCATTGGTGTGGGCTTCCCACCCAGTGAGTGAGGCATCCGTCACTAAAATTATCTCCAGCCATCAGCGGTCCAGATAAGACATGGAGGCAGGAGTTTTTAACTCCCCATTTTTAAACTTTGATAGTAAATTTGATTTTAAGAGAGTAAAAATGTGTTTTCCCCTTTACAAGAGAGTAAAAAGTATGTGACATCCAGCGCTGTGTGCAAAAACTGTATGGAAATCGGTTCCATGAGGCAACTTTCTTCATTATGACCGAAAAGCAGGTCTCGCACAATTGACCGATAAAGCACATGGTGCAGTAGCACCAACACCCTCTCACAAAATGAACAGATGAGCATAGTGCTCCAGATAAGATTTTGAAGTGGGAGTATTGTACAACCTATTTTTTAAAGTGGGAGTAAAATGATTTTTTAGGAAGTAAAAACGGAAGTCCAATACACAATGGGAGTATTTTTTAATTGAGTAAATATGTTTTAACTAGAAAACAATTTTTTAAAAAAATAATTCCTTTGCACCTAGTTATTCATACACATTACAAGATACAAGTTTACTTCAATTAGCGGGTAATAATAGTTTCTTCCTGTGGTACTGCGTACACGACTGGCCAAATATATCCATGGAGCCATGTGGGTGCAAGCAGGGGTACAAGGTCCTATGTGTCCGTTTCCTATTTTTTGTTGGGAGTATTTTTACTCCTCATTTTTATTTTTTGGGAGTATGTCTATTTTTAGGGAGCAAAAGTGGACGATACACCCCTTATCTGTAGGGCTGGTTGCACCCCAGCATGCCAATAGGTGTTTCTAAATGCACAGACCTGTGAAACATGCAGTATTTACCCCTGTAAGAACAAACCAGTAATGACTTTGCCGCAACATGCAACCATTTGCACGTCTAAGCACTTGTGATGGCTTTGACCAAAAAATGTGGTGTAATAACACGTGATGAATTTGGAGAAAAAAATTCCAGCATTTGTCCCTGAAATACCTCACTTGTCAAAGCATTGCCCAATGCTGGAGTATTTACATCATGCAAAAGTACTTATCCGCCCCCAAAACACACACTTCACCCCCACATGCACACCATGTACATACTGGCACTGGCTCTGTCAGCTCCCCCTACAGTTGCCCAAGCATATTAGTGGCTACTGTGGATAATGCAAAAAAGACAACAGATAAAGAAAAATACTTTCAGATGTTAAAGAAGGATTAAAATGTTGCAATACATAGAATAGTTATGTATAAAATCAAGACAGATGTTAAGCAGCTCCACTACACACTGGATGTCCCACTCACTGATAGAATCACTCGTTACTGATGCCAGTGTTTAAGCTTTGGCAGGGCACTAAACAGAGTATGGTGATATCCAGATCTGCACACAGGGGCGATACCAGAGTGATGGGCATTTGTAGAATCCGGTTATAGGCAAAGTGGGGAAGGTGAAAGGCAAACTGGTGTGTGGAGAAGATCAATGGGTCGCAGACCTAGCAACACCCCTGGCGGAAGATAATAAACCCCACTGCCCTCAGCAGAAAAAGTCCATAAACAAGCTGCCAGTGACTTTTTAATAAACCCACTTCCGTAGCTGGAAATTAATCCAAACCTATTTCCCAACTGATTCTAATACACTTCCGGACTTTCATTGCACATTAAACAAAGCCCTACTTGTGTAAACTTTTTTCGATTTTAAACATGATTTTGTGAGTAACACAACACTGTCCTTCGCCAGTATCTGTAGCTATTTTAAAAAGTAAGTCAGCAGCTTGCATGAGTTTCATGCAGTGGCAGAGAACCTCTGGTTCGTCTTTCAGGTATACTTAATATCAGACGCCATTATTATTAATGAGCCTTGACAGTTTTCCGGTTAAGTAAACCTCAACTGAAAGGGGAAAAAAAGTTGCTTGACCATATTTGCCTTGCTGCGCTCGAAAAGTAATGCACATAAAAAAGCCGTTTAAAAAAAGCAACACCCTTCAATTGTGACTTTAAGAACGCACCTGAGCTCAGCCTGAAAATATTAAATCCCCAGTCGCAAAACGCACACAATTTAAAACATGCAACTCTGCTCGTGTTTCGGGGGCCGTTCTGATGTTGGGGCCTTGAATGCACTGCTAAAAATAAAATTTTCAACAAATTCAAAACAACCTCTTAAAATAGCAGGCAACCAAGAGAAAAAAAAGCACACAGACCACACACATTTATGTCTCCAGCACACAAAACAGACCATAGAAAAACAAAAAGGTGGCCTGATTTACAAAGCGCTTTTCAATGGGAACCATTGAAGAACACATTGTAAACCAGGCACAAAAAAATGCTCCTAATGTTTGAGACGGGAGGAGGGAGAGGTGCATGTAGAAGGTGGTCAGTTTAAAGCCTAATTAGCATCAAACGAAAAGTTTTTCAGTTTCGCGTTAAAAGGGTGAAATGCTATTAATAGGGCTGGCAAATATAATGTGTCTGGATTGAACTGTAAGTGGGAATATATGTAGGAATTTACGTGTATGTATTTCTCTCTCTCATCGGTCTTGGTGACGAGCTCCTGATTTGACTGGACATGGATGTAAACACTAGGGGTGGTGCCTTCATTTCATTTGTGGGGTGCACTGTGGCTACCCTGCGTGACTTGGAGCTCGCAGCCCCACCCCCGCCCCCCCAGCCCCCAGGTGCTTTGTTCTCCAGACTTGCTGCTGTTGCAAATATGTAACTACCAACTGGAAGAGTCACCCAAATAAATTCTAAGGAAGCCAGGCTGGAGTGTTAATGATTTAACCTGCATTGCCATCTAGTGGAGCATATGGGACTTTTTTTAAATGAATAAATACTGTGAAAACTTTGCGTAACATGTATGCAGTTTAAAATGAAAGATGCGATAGAGTTACAATGAATGGATGCTTGTAGGATAGTTTTCAAATCAGTCGAGGAACTACGCAGGGGTGTCCCATATCTCGGCTTTTGTTCGCTCTCTTTATGCAACCCCTGGCAATTGCAATCAGGGAGAACGCTAATATCAAGGATAGCCAAGTGGGTAATAGTATTTCTAAGGTTCTCCTTAATGCAGCCGACCTTGTTTTGATTCCAGATCCTGAACCTTCCCTTCACGTAACTAATTTCAACTTTGATAAATTTCGGATTACAAAGTTAATGTATCCAAAACGCTAGTCTTTCTAATTTCAAACTCGTGCCACAGAGGCCTCTGTGAAGTGGGGCGGGAAAGTTGGGCAGATAATAAATTGTTCATTAGCAATCAATATTCAGAATAAGATTGCAGAGATAATGACGTGCTTAAAATGGAAAAGAGTAAATCTTACATTGTGGGGGAAAATAAATGTTATTAAGATGACCCTGCTTCCGAAATTACTTTGTTTTCAGTATGTTGCCTTTACCTTTGACGGGAGACATGGTTCCAGACAAGAGTTCAACAAAATTTTCTGTGGAGAGAGGGCTAGGATTCCAATGGATGTGCTTATTAAACCAGCGCGCTTGGGTGGTTTCGGTTTCCCAGTCATTGTATCTCATCATGGAGCATTATCCTTACGAACCTTGCACTTTTGGTTGAGAGGTGAAGATACTGGTTTCCCCGAATTGGGTAAGTATAGAGAAGAGTGTGGTTAAACCAATTCCGTTGGACAGTATGCTTAGTACAGAAAAGAGAATGACGCCAGATAAATCAACCCCGTTTATCAGAGACATCTCTAAGGACTGGAGCAGGTGCTGTGCAGATTCTGAAAACAGTTATCTGATGAGTTCTCCCTCCTCAATTTGGTGGAACCTGGCGCTATGCTTTAATAACCGCACCCTATCATGGTCTTCATGGAAGTCTGCTGGCGTCTGGGGCAAGTACGCAATGGTGCTTCGATGCTCTCATGTGATTTCCTTAAATTCAAATATAAGCTGAGAGCCTCTGAGTTTGGTCGCTATCAAGTCCTTTGTGAAGTAATTGTAAACGCGTTAGTAACTTTAAATGCCTTATTGTGTAATAACCCTCCGTTAATCCATCCACCTCTCCAAGAGCTCCCCACTCTTAGCCTCCTCTATATAGAAATTGCTGACGCAAGCGCATAGCAGCACTCCTTCGGAACGTGGAAAGGCTTTATGGTCTCTGGAGTTGGGTTCTGTAATACTTTAAAGGGACTGGAGCCAAATCTGTACAGTAACGTCTATATATAAGGTTGACCTGAACCAGAATGTTCACTCAGAGAATTACACACATTATTTACTGAACACCTTGGAGGATGAAGCAATGCAAGCTTCTGCAAATAGACACATGTTGGAACTGCAAGAAAGAAGTTGGTAATTACTCGCACACGTTTTGGTCCTGTGTAAAGGTTGTGAGCTTTTGGGAGGAGGTCTTGTATAGAATGGAGCTTGTACTAGATCGGTTGCTTACCCGCTCCCCTAGCCTGTTAGGATTATTCCCAGTGGATATCCAATTATCCGCAGATCAATTTTTCTGGGCTTATAGGGCGCTTCGTATAGCGAAAAAAACAGATCCTAAAGTGTTGAGTGACAACAAGCCGACAATTGATGGCTGGCTACAAGATCTGACTATTCTATTGAGCAGAGAGAAGACAAGCTATCAACAATTGAAAAGATTAGAGAAATATCTTGCAATTTAGAATATCTTCAATGACTTATACATGCGATATCCCTCAGCCCCCCTTTTTTCTTTTTTTTCTCTCCTAACATTTCTCTTCTTTTCTTTACTTTGTCTATTTTTTCTTTTCTCAATCTTCTGAGCAGCGTGCTCCTTGTAAATATTGCACAAAAACTGCATTGTTATTGGTCATGTTTCCTGTTTTTATTTATTGATTGTTATATTGTACTGCTTTTTCTGTCTTCTATTGTAAAATTTCCATAAAGTATTTAAAAAATGTTTTAAAATAAAACTTTACGTATTTGCTATAATTTAATGCGTAAAAAGGCATGATAGGCACCTTATCTGGAGGGCTGCCGGCCAGGTTTGTCAAAAAGGTTCTCCCTTCAGAATATGGACCTCGTAGGTCCACCACAGGAGATCCTTGAATGGATCTCATTCAAAGGTGAGCCTCTGGCACCAGAAAAATGCAGGATGCCATGAGGTCGAGCAACCTCAAAAAGTCGAAGGCCAGAAGACGTTGGGCACTTGGGAATTTGGTGAACATCTGCAGAATGGCGAGGCTTTTCCCAAGGTTGTATCCAGGACTGCTCCAATGAACTGGAGTCTTTGAGATGGCATCAGGTGGGACTTCTTGTAATTGAGGTAGAAGCCCAGTCTGTGGAGAGAATGGCAGGCGACGCAGAGTTGTTCCAGGACTTGCTTGGGAGAATAGGTCAACCATCCAACCGTCCAGGTAGGGGTAGACGCAAATCCCCCTTCTCTGGAGACTTGCTGCCACCACCGCCATTAACTTGGTGAAGACCCTCGGGGCGGCGGTTAGCCCAAATAGCAGAATTCGAAACTGAAGGTGAGAGTTGCCAACTGTGAACCTCAGGTACTTTCTGTGCTTGTGATGGATAGTAAGAACCCTGAATTAAGAATCCTGATGGTCCAATGACACCATCCAGTCTCAGAGTTGGAGGGCCTGAAGGATCTGAGTAACCATCTTGAACTTGTCCTTCTTGAGGAATTTGTTCATGTTTCTTAAATCCAAGATGGATCTCAATCCTCCGTCCTTCTTGGAAATTAGGAAATAAGGAACACATTACTTACCTGCAACTATTGTTCTCCAGCATGGGTCTGGCATGGATTCACATGCTTTTGAATATTCCCCGTCATCAGGCTGGGCATCCTCGGTAAAAGAAAATCAGTTTCACTTTCACTTACAAACTGTCTTTCTCCTTTAAACTAATCACTGTCCTCTGGGTCATACTGCCCTCATCCAATGACAGCCCTCTCCCCAAGGCCCTCCTCTGGCAACCATCATCAGATTTGGTAAGCACGTAAAGTGGCAGTATGACCAAGAAGAGCCGCAGAGGGGTCAAAAGGAGGGTTTGCATGTGAATCCATCATGACACGTGCTGAAGCACAATAGTTACAGGTAAGTAACTTGTTCCTTCTCCAGCATGGGGTCTGGCATAGATTCACATGCTCATGAATAACAAATACATAGCAGTACAACATCACACAACCACAGGAGGTGGCATGGCTCAACAGAATCAATGAACTCTTACCTCCGGAACAGACTCGCCTCAAGCTAACAGGTTACGTAGCACTGCTTGGCCAACTCTGGACTCCTCCCTGGAATCCCTTTCGATGCAGTAGAACCTTGTGAAGGTGTGCGCGGGCCTCTAGGTAGTAGCCCTGCAGATATCAAGCAGGGGCAAACCAGACGGGAATGCGGTCATCAGAGCAATCGCTCTGGTGGAGTGGGCTCTCGGACGGCTGTGCCGCAGTCGGTTCGCGAACCGATGACCATGCACGATACAGCCAGACAGCCACCTTGAAATGGAAGCCTTAGACAAGGCATTCCCATGGTTCACAGGACCAAAGTTCACTAACAGTTGTGAAGTCTTCCGAAAACCTTTTGTGAGCGTCACGTTGAACTTCAAGGCACGAGCAACGTCCAGCGAGTGCAAGGCCATTTCAGCCAGTGATGAAGGTTTTGGGGGGAAAAAAACGGGTAACAACAAAGGCTCATTTTGGTGGAATTCCAACAGAACCTTCGTCATGAAAGAGAGGTGCGTCTGCAGCAACACCCTCACTTCATGAATAGTCAGTTATGGTTACTTTAAGGATAGGGCCTGGATCTTGCCCACCCTCCTGGCAGAGGTGATGGCCACAAGGAAAGCGGTTTTCCACGAGAGGCACTTGGGAGGGGCCTGCTGCATCCGCTCAAAGGCCCCCCCCCCCTCCATGAGCCTCCTCAGAACCATGCTGAGTTTGCACGCCGGGGCAGGAGCCTTCACTGGCTGGAAAGATCGAAAAAGCCCTTTGAGGAACTCCTTGATGAGTCGGTGAGACCACAGTGAAGATCTTCCTGGAGACCTGGTGTAGCGGGAGATATCCGCCATATGCACCTTCATAGAAGCATGTGCCAGGCCATCCTTGGCCAAGGAGAGCAAGTAAGGAAGAATTTGCGGGGCCTTGACCCTCATCGGTGTAATTTTCTGCAACCAGCACCACGTAGCAAAACGCTTCCTCTTCTGACCGTAACACTTCGATGCCACCCTGGGCTTGGCGAGGATCTCTCTACAGTCCGCAGCCAACTTGCATCCACCAAACTGTAGGGCTGCAGGTTCAGCGACCCTCGGTCGTGATGCAGGATTGCGCCTCCTTCTCTGGTGAGAAGATCCAGAATACTGCCAGCTTGACCGGGGGCGACGCCAACACAGCCGAGAATGTCCAGATACCAAATCTGCCTCAGCCACGCCGGGGCGATGAGCATCATCTTGCATTGGCACTGTGCAAGTGTGTTGATGACTTGTAGCAGGAGAGTTAACTGAGTAAACGCGTACAGAAACATGCCTTCCCATGGGAAGGATAAAGCATCCCCCATGGTCCTCGGTTGGTGGAATCTGCTGGCAAACTTTTGGCATTTGGAGTTTGCCGCCGTCGCAAACAGATCGATCTGGGGCCTGCCCCACTTGGTGAAGATGCCGTCCACCTGGTACTGCCGAAGTTCCCACTCATGGCAGGAGCGCAACTCCCTGCTGAAGGAGTCTGCAATGGTGTTCTTGACTCCCGCTTGAAGATGAGGAATGAGGAACATCGGACGGCCCAGCGCCACAAGTCCTGCGCTTACTTGAAGAGCGCTGGGCATCGAGTGCCCCCATTTCCTGATGTAGAAGATTGTGGTGGTGTTGTCCGTGAAGATCCTCACCACCCTGCCCTTCAGTTTCGGAAGGAACCACTTGAGGCCCCAGAACACTGCTCGAAGCTCCAGGATGTTGATTTGGAGATCCCTCTCCTCCGGCAGCCACAGGCCTCTGGCGTGCAGACGTCCGGTGTGGGCTCCCCAGCCTTCGGAATAGAAGGTTTTTAAACCCTGTGCCACGGGTCTATATTGGAGCGGACACCACACCACCCTATCGCCCGATGGAACTCCTTGAGAGGGATCTTGTCTTCAAAGCTTCCGGACACCTGCATACAGCGACCATCCAGGAACTCCTGAAGAGGTCGCATCTGTAACCTGCAGAGCCGGATGAGGTAGATGCAGGATGACATCATGCTGAGCAACGCCTTGATGGTTCGCACCGTGGCGGTCTTCGACATCAGCCGCTGCACCTTCCCTTTAAAGACTTATACCCTCTCCTCAGAGGGTCACGCCAGGCAGGACACAGTATTCAGTCTGGCTCCTAGGAACAGCGCGTTCTGCGATGGCGTCAAGCAGGACTTTGGATAGTTGATGGAGAATCCCAGATCCGTCAGTAGCTGGACAGTCGCCTCCATGTTTCCGACAGCCAACAAGGGCCCATATGAGCCAGTCGAGATATGGGTATACATGTATACCCCGTAGAAGTAGATGGGCCGCCACCAGTGGCAGGCACTTCATGAACGCTCTGGGGACCGACTTCAATCCGAAAGGTAGGGCCTTGAACGGTTAGTGCTGGCCCTGCACTATAAAACACTGAAAGCTTCAATGTGCCTTTTGAATGGGGATGTGGAAATCTGCATCCTCCGTGCCTAGCAATGTCAAGAAGTCTCCTTCCTCTAGTTGGCTGAGCACATGCTGCAACACGACCATCCTGAACTTTTGGACTTAAGGTATTTGTTCAGACATAGGTCTAGGATGGGCCTCCAGCCACCTGTCTTCTTTCTGACAGAAAATATCTGGAAAAGACTCCGGAGCCCCGGAGCCGTTGGGGAACTAGCTCAATCGTCCCTTTCCGTCCGCAGCATTGCCTCTACCTCTTCCAAGAGCTGAGGAATGTGCTGCTCCTGACTGGTAATCAGGGGGGGAGTGGATCTGCAGAAACCTGCACTGGAACTCCAAGGTGTGTCCCTGGGTGAGAGCATCCAGCACCCATCTGTCAGTGGTGATCTTCCACTCGCTGATGAACCTAGTCAGCCGGCCGCCCACCGGGGTGCACGCGTGGTGGCCCGACGTGTCAGTCGGTTCAGGCCTGTTTCGGAGCCGGCATCCTGCCCTGCGGGCGACGCTGTCCTCTGTTCCATAGAGCTGGGAATGGCCTCTGTAGGCTTCTTGGATCGTGGATCTGGAAGGCTGACGGTATGAAGAGGATAAACCTTTGGAAGAGCTGCATGACTTTCCCCTGAAGGAACAAAAAGAAGAGCTCTGCTGCTGGAGAGTGCGCAAGGAATGGCCCGTCTCCTTATCCGCCTTGATGGCCTGTAGGGACTCGTCGACGACCTTCCCAAACAAGTTCTCTCCATCGAAGGGCATGTCCAACACCTTCGCCTGGACTTCCTGTGGGAAATTCGTGGCCTTCATCCAGCCTTGTTGCCAAAGGCAGACAGTTCCCCATCTGCTGCAACATGTGTCGACGACACCCAATGCCACTAATGGCGTGATCAGACAACTCTTCCCGAACCCCTCTCTTGGAAAAGAGCGATTGCCTCTATCCTCTTATCGTCTGGGAGGAACTCCAGAATAGGGCAAAGCTTGTACCACAGCTCCCTTTCGTACCTGGCTAGGATCGCCAGGGCGATGGTCGCCTTGATCGTGGACAGTGTAAATCACCTTCCTTCCCATGGCATCCAGCTTCTTCCCCTAGCTGTCCCAGAGAGAACGAAGATGTACGTAAAATGACAAACACGCCCTATCTGTTGCCTCACTTTTGAATGACTATGCCCTAACACAAAAAGTCTCCTCCCCTACTCATGCCAAAGGTAGGACCTTAGACTGGGTTGCTGATCGGAATTGCAACATTAGCATTACCAACATAATGCCACAATCCTGGACGGACCACTACTTAATTGTATTCAATGCCTCACTTGACCTTATCCGACCCAAACCTATACTTATGGCCCCGCCACTCCCCACCAGAAGTAAAAAAGATATCACAGCAGAACAACTCTTACCCCACCTCCTCCCCACTCTCGACAATCTAGATAACATCACAGACCCCACATCGCTTGTGGAAGCCTACAACAGCACGATGATTAAGGCACTTGACTTGATTGCCCCTACCAAAATACGCAAAGGCAAACAACTTTGTAACCTAAACAACTGGTTCACACCACACCTTAGAATTCAAAAAAGAAATCTGCAGTCAATTTGGCAACACTCACCCACTGAGGAGAACAAAATTAAATTAGCCACTCTCGCCCAACAGTACAAAAAGGAAATCATAAGCACTAAAAGAAATACCTTTAATTATAGAATATCTAAGGCTAAATCAGATACCAAGGAGCTATTCTCCATCCTCTGTGAAATGGAATCACCCATACCCCAGACTGATAACATTCCTAAAAATAAGCTCTGGTGCACTAATATACAAAATGCCCTGGCGGGTACAATTAGCTTGCTCCAAGCCAAAATTGCCAATAAAAAAAAGCTTCCCTGCTCCTGCCAACGGAGCCTACACCTCAGCCACAGCTTCCTCCAAACCAGCCTAACACCCCTGACCCATTTAGCTTCAGACAAATATCTATAATAGAGACAGAAAAAATCATACCATCTCTAAAGCCATCCAACTGCAAAGGAGATAATTGCCCTGCCCAAATTATAAAAGATGCAGCTAGAGACCTAGCCCCCTTCATCTCTAAACTCATCAATGCATCCTTTAAGTATAACCTAGTGCCCAATAACCTAAAACAATCTTGGGTGCTTCCCTTGCTAAAAACACAAACACTTGACCCCGCAATACTGACAAATTACAGACCCATCACCACCGTCCCATTTCTGCTTAAAATTATTGACAGAGTAGCGTACCTGCAAATTCAGGACTACTTAGAAACTAACAATTTACTAGGCTCACGTCAATCTGGCTTCCGTCCCCTTCATGGTACTGAAACAGCCCTGATTGACCTTAAGACCCAAATTGACGAGTTGAAGGACAATGGCAAATCAGCTATGCTACTCCTCGTTGACCTATCTGCGGCCTTCGACTTGGTAGATCACGCAGTCTTACGCAATCACCTCAGCTCCGCCGCTCATTTTTCAAGTGATGCCATAACCTGGGTACACAATCCTTCCTTGCAAACCGGACAATGAGAGTCTTCTCCCCCCTAGCAGCCGCTGATCCCACACAAGTTTCATGCGGTGTCCCTCAAGGATCATGTGTATCTCCGACGATGTATAACATCTTTACTAAGCCTTTGTTTGACAAGTTGGACAGACTGGGTATCATCTACACTAATTACGCGGATGACACTCAGATCCTTATCCCCTTTCGGGCAACTTCTTGGAAGACACGGCCTTAGTAAATAAGATATATCTCCTCATTCAGGCATGGATGGCATCTCACGGCCTCTGCCTGAATGACGACAAAACTGAGTTACTGATCCTCGGCTCAGAGTTGGCCATCAAAAAACTTAACCCGAACTATGCCTCATTCAACATCGACAATGTCATCAAAGTGATGCCTGCAGTCAAAACCCTCGGGGTCTATCTCGACTCAGCGCTCACATTCAAGAAACAAACTAACTCACTAGCATCCTCCACTGCATATACTTGTAAATTGATCCAAGCATGTAGACCATTTCTAACTGAGACTAGCTGCATTACACTAGCTAATGCACTCATCATATCCAAGATGGATTACTGTAATGCTCTATATGCAGGATCTAACAAGTATATCCTTGATAAACTCCAAACTCTCCAAAATAACGCTGTTAGAGTAGCTTTAAATATTCCTAATAGAGCTCATATCTCCACCTCTAGGAAAAATATCCACTGGCTAAAATCAAAGACAGGATTGCCCTCAAAACCCTCTCCCTCACCTCTAAATGTCTTAACAACATAGCTCCCCCCTACCTGGTAAACAGAGTCAACAAGAGAATCTCAAACCGTCCCACTAGAACAACTAATGCCTATACTTTAGTGGTGCCTAGATACAAAAGAGTACAGCTGGCGGCTCCAGTTTTCCGGTCATAGCTGCGCAAACTTGGAACAGACTTCCTCTGGATCTCAGAATGGACCAACCCTACCCTAGCTTCAGGCGGAAAGTCCTCACCTGGATACGTTCCAATGACACTTAGCTCGACCTTCCCATTGCCACCTGCTCTAGAGACCCCTGATGACTAACTAGATTAATTGGTTTCTGGTTAACTAGCTTTAACTTTATTTTCGCATTTGCTTGTGCATGCACCTTTGTTACTAATGTGAACTGTATAACTGTATTTTCCTGTAACCAAGTTCTCAAGTATCCTTGTATTGTCTGCGCTCAGCTACCCTTTGGGTTTGGTTTTGCGCTATACCAAATAAACAAACAAACAAACATGAGGATGGGGTAGCTGACAGTTTCCTTGTGGCCGCTGCCACGACCGAATCTGGCGATGGTTGAGACCTCAGGCACTTTGGTGCGGAGTCTGGCACCCGATATTTCTTCTCCAGCCTATCCTGTTTGGCTGGAGCCGTGCAAGGGTTCTTCGTGAGGGCCAGGCTCTCATCCCACACGTCGTCCAGAAGGGGCACAGCCATGATTGTCCTCCTACTGGATGTGCGCCTCTGGTACAAGAAACCCTCCTTCATGGTTTCTTCGGGCACAAGCTGAAAAAGCTCGGAGGCTCTGGTGATCATGGAATGGAATGAGACAACCTCGTCCGGGTGTGGGGGGGGCGCCCTAGGTGGAGCATCCAAATGCAGAGACTCGTCGCCCGCTGCCAAAATATCATCTTTGTCCACGATCGGGGCCGTGTCTGTCCCTGTGTCTGGGTGTGCTGGGGAAGAGGAGGTCCGACGCGGATGTAGAGGCTGAAGAGGGATCTGAGGGACCACAGGAACCGGGCCCGCTGGCATCTCCTTCTGGATCTCCAACACCAAGGTGTGAAGGGTTGATGGACTGTCCAGAGACATCCCTCGGCAGAGCTGGAGGGATCGGAAAACTAGGCCCCACCCCGCTGTCTCAGTCGTCCTCCTTTTCCATGTCCTCGTGGACCAGCTGCAAGGACTCTTGGTCCTCGTCTGTGGACGAGACCTCCATGGCTTGAGCCAAAGCCTGGGAGGGCTGTTTGGGGCCTCTGCGCACCCCCATCCCCATGTGGGGTTTGAACCGGGGCCTGAGCCGGTTTCCTCCCCTGCTGTTGTGCCAGCAGACTGCCAAAGTCACTGCGGCGGTGTCACGCCTAGGGAGCAAGGAAACTTTCTGTGCTGGGAGGGCTACCTTCACAGGGTCAGCTCCCTTAGCCGTTGTCAAAGCAACTGCCACCAGGTCTTGGCCTGTGCCGACTGGGCTTGCTTGGGCAGCTTGGCCTTCTTCTCCTCTGTCATTGCCCTCTCGGATTTCTCCCGCAGTTGAGCTGGGTTAGATGATATCCTCTGAGGAGGAGTTTGATTGCTGGCTGGCAATGGAGGCAGAGGGTGAGGTCGAGCGTGCCCTTTCCGCCTTGCGACCAGCTTCTGCAGCGACCCCACTGGACTCAGACTTGCGGTTCTTGGCCCGTCTTGGGCCCCCACCGATGGGGCACCCTCAAAGGACTTAGAATGCCCGGTCCTGGGTGAGGCATAGCCCTGCTCGAGCCACGGGGCACAGGCCTTAGCATTAAGCCATGCCACCAGTCTACTGTGCCTGTCCATCGTCTTCTTGGAGAACCCCAGGCATATCTCGCACTCAACCACCCAATGGTCCAGGTGCAGGCAGTAGAGGCATTCTAGGGGCTTGTCTTCCACAAACACGTTCCATAGCCCGCACTTGGTGCAGGGCTTGAAGAGGGACCTTGCCTCCTTCACCTCCGTCATGGTCGGACGGCGCAAATTAAGCCCAGTGGCCTTCTTGAAACTTAGCCGATCTTCGCCCTTGAGGAGCGCTGAAATTCACTGACAACGGAACCCCAGTGTCGGCAGAGAGAGAAGAGCACAGGCTCTTTTGGTACAAAAATGTAACCTTTTTCTGTCAAAAACACATAGAAGTAGCTCACAGAGCAAACTCGAGTACTGCCAACACTGAAGCGTGCAGTGAAAATCTCAAGATGGCTACCAGAGGAGGGGCCTGACGATGGGGAATATTCATGAGCATGTGAATCCATGCCAGACCCCCTGCTGGAGAAGGGGAGTACCAACCCTTGTTCCTCTCCGCTACAGGTACCAGTTCTATGGCGCCTTTCTTTAGCGGGGTCAACATTTCCTGCACAAGGAGCGGCTCTGCAATTTTGAATGAGTTGTTCCCCGGATGATGATCCTGAAGCCTTTTTTAGAAAGGGAAGGCAGTAACCTAAGGCTACAGTTTCCAATGCCCATGCATCTGAAGTAATGCCCCGCCATTCTTTCAGATGCTGTGAGAGTCTGCCTCCCACAGGGGTCTTGTGGGTTAAGGCCTCAGAGTGGTTTAGAGGCAGCTGGAACGGTGGCTGGAGGTAAAGCAGCGGCTGTTTAGGAGGTCTTGGTACCTAGCCATGGTCCACCCCAAGGGAATCTTGTCTGGCCTCTGACTAGCCTACCATCTCGCTCTTCCAACTGAGGAGTAGAAGCAAAAGGATCTACCCCTCCAAGATCATGTACTAGGGTAAGAATGTTGAGGCTGTCTGATTGCAGAGCCGAGAGAATTTGCTGCTGCTTTAGGGGTATGCAGCTTCTCCAGGCTTTCGTCAGCCTTGCTGCCAAACAGCTGAGAACCATCAAAAGGCCTATTGAGAAGCCTGGACTGCACGTCCAGTGCAAACCCTGACTTTCTCAACCACACAAATCTGCGTGGTACAGTACTTGTCACCATGGATCTGCTGATGCTGTCTGCAGTATCCAGACCTGATGTAGGCACTCGCATATTGCCTCTTTTCCATCTTTAATGATAGCCAGGAAGCGGTCTATTTGCTACCCTTCGGGAATGTGGTCAGCCGCCATTGCTACACAGTCCCATAGGGTGAACGTGAATTTTGACAAGGCACAAGAGGCATTGGCAGACTTCAAAGCCATGCTCCCTGCTGTGAAGATCTTCCGCGCCCGAGCGTCCACACGCTTGTCGCCGTCTGGCGGAATAGTGGGGTATGCCAATTCTTTAGTGGACTTTGCCACCTGACTAAAAGACTTTCTGGTGTAGGATGCTTGGTCAAAAATTCAGGGTCCCTGCTGGATGGCCTATACTTACAGATGTTTTTGTTAACTGCAGCAATAGTCTCTGGAATTTCCCCAATTTGATCAAACCCTTTTTTGCAGAGTAATATGAAAGGGCACAATAGGATCTTTCTGTGGACCTTGGTCCAGGATGTCTGTTAAATCATCTTGCTCAAATGGTGGAGCAGGCCTGCTCCATTCTAAAAACTCAACTACTTTGCTCATTAATTGCCTATATGAGCCATCAGCGTGATAAGAAAGGTCTGGTTTTCAAACTAACTCAGGTGATGTATCCAAACCACTGGCTGTCTGCGGGTTGTCCTGAGGAGTGTCATCAGAAGACGCATGTTCCTCAAACTGACAATGCCTTAAAGAAATCCTTCTTTGGCAAAGTTTTATAAGCCTCCTCTTGTGCTGTTGGCAGCTTCGATGGCTTCAAACCTGCTGTCGACGACGGCTTTGAGGCCAATGACGTCGATGTTTTCGACCCTGGCATCGATCTCGACACAGGCATTGACGACTGATGCCGTAGGCTGTTAGTTTCGAAGTAGTCGACATCTTTTTTTCCATTAATAATGCCCTTGAAGGGCTGGATTCTCGAATTGTCGAAGCCCTCAACGATCTTTCGTCAGTTTGAGGCCTTGTTGGGTCCTGATGAGATTCTGACCTGTGTCCGGGACTCAACACAGTATTTAGCCTTCAACTTCCCTTTGTCTTTATGCAAAGTGACCGGGGCATGGCTTCTCTTCTCTTTCGTTGAGGGGGTCGGGCCTCCTTCCCCGAACATTTTTAGCATCCGTCTCCGAAACTCTTCCCACTCAGTGGAGGATATGGTCAGGGCTCGAAATTCAGATTGGCTAAGCGGGGGCTAAAAGCAGCTCCTAGGTATCCAGCATTATCCAGTGACCAGGCGCTACCACTGGGGAACGAGGAGTTGGTACATAGCTTTCCGCAAACGTTAACTTCCACATAAGATGCAAACATAATTTTGCCCATTATTTATGAACCCTTATTCTTTAAATGGTGTAGAGATGTGTCCTAATGTTTATTTTTTATATTGCCCCAAATGCACACAGTCATATTCACATAGGTGTGTTTGTTCAGCATAGGTTGGTCTGGGGAGCAAAAAGTAGCTCCTGGTGGCTGATGCTGTCAAGCTAACAAGGCTCTTCTAGGATACAAGCAGGAGCTAAATAGCGCCCAGCTCCCCTCAATTTCGAACCCTGGGTCGGGCATGTGATCTTTTCAGGAGAAGAATCACTTGAGGTTGAAGATCTACAATGCCTCTTCTTTGCCTTCTGTCAAACTTATAAGGGAATAGGGGTCTCAATCCCCTCTTCCGAACCACAGAAGCCAAATAGATTGACCCCTCCCACCGTGGTTGGCACGGGCGCCTGAAAACTGATATCACAGAAGCCACGTGGCAGCCAATGGGGGGGAAGATGGAGTTAGGGAAAAGGGGATGGAGTGACAAAGGAAAGGAGGGGAACATACACAAGCAAATACATACAATACAGCGATATTCCTGAACCTGTACCTCTATTTCCTGAACACCTAACCTGACCTCCTATACCTGTAATGACCTTTCTACATACGAACCATAGGAGCTCATTAAACTCCACTTTGCACCTCACAGAACATAAGCGAACAACCTAGAACATGGACTTTGAACATAACATGGGGCTTGAACATAACGTAGGACTTGAACAGTCATTTCTTAAACACACAGATTGGCTTACAAGCTAAATGGCACAAACAAAAAGGGTGTCCCTTTTTATGAGGACACGAGACACATGGCCCGTCGGGCACAATGAAGCAACAAACAATGATTTAGGAAGAAAGACACCCGAACATGCCCTTGTACTGTGTGGACCCATGCGTGTGCTTTAAATAGTCTCTATATCTTTCTCAGTGCCCTGTTTTATCCGTTCAGAGCTTTATAGCATGTTTTCTCCACATGGCGTGTCTAATGCATGGCATGTATCTTAGGGCGTGTTACATCACACACCAACTGCCGCGTTGAAGTAGTCAATTAATAAACAAAGTAAGCATATAGCAACTCCAGAATATGAACAATGGGGTCAAAAACACTTAACTGATGGTCCGGATGCCTCACAAGGACATCCGGACCCTGAAGAGCGATGCCCGAAGCTTTTGGGAGCCCGCTTCACCGCCGCAGCATGTGGTTATTCAGCTGTTCGTCACCGTCGCGGCCCGGGGAAGCTCCATCAGTCCTTCGGCGTCTGAGAATTTCCGCATGCCTGCTCCTAAGCTGCCGCCGCCCGTGCTGAGAATCATTAATTACCTGCACCGAGGCACGGGCGGCGGCAAGTTTTAACAGTTGCTGGTAATGAGCAGCTGTTGTAGCGCACGATAGGAGAACTACACATTTCCCAATGCCTCATGGGAATTGTGGTTTATCGCCTCTTGCAAAGCAAGAAGCGCCGACCTGTGCCTTTCCTAAGATTCCTGACACCTTCTTTAACAAAGACCAAGAGTGAAATGATTGACTTCTAGATCGAGACATTTTTTGGGATCTCTTCCGTGGAGGAGAATCTCTCAACTAGTCGGATGACAGTTTTTTGAAAAACTTTCGAAGGGATCCTACACACCGCTAATTTACCTTTATGCTCCCTTAGAGCCTTATCGGCCATCGCCTGACAGGAAACGCAGTCCGTTGTGCGGTGCTCCGTGCCCAGGCCACATAGGCAATCACAGTGGGGATCGGTAATCAACATTTTTGCACAACAGTCTTCACATTTTTTTAAAACTTGTTTTAGGCATTGAAGGAGCAGACAATGAAGACATTTAGATGTAAATTCGAACAGAAGCGTGCCGTAATTCTCGAAGCAAAAGCTGCATTGAAAAACAGAACTGAAGCCAACGGGCGCTGTGCGTGCTACATATACTGGCGATGACAATCATCGGACGGGGGCCCTAGAGGGACATCGAGTCGACAGGACCAGTGAACAGTGCCCTCGGTCGAGGAAAAAAAATCTGAAGCAGCCTAAACTGGAAAGGAAATATCAAAATATGAGGAATACGTGGGAGGACAATCCATTCGAAACTCAGGTATTCATATTAAGCCTTCTTAATTAAGTGTTCAGACATTCCTAGTGAGCATGAAGATTAAGTATAGCATGGTTACAGACAGTGCCTGGAGATGAGCAGAAAGGGCTAGATGAGTGATTCCGGTGAAATTATTTGGAGCAGTTGCTAGCAAATGTGCCACAAAATGATGGTCAGAGCAAGCAAAATAGGTAGGAGCAATACGTAATGAAGAACCTGTATGAAAGTTGACACAACAAAGCCATCATCAAGAAAAACAATACTCATTAAAATCTGAGGCAAAAGTGGGAATTTCCATTGTAATTAATTCTTATTAAGACAGGAAATACTCATAGCCACTAGTAGTCCATGTACTACTCCAATCGGATCAACAAAACATCCCAGTCGAAGGGTTTACAGATTTGTGCAAGATTTAACGGCAGAGAATGGTGTTGTACCTACATTTCTAGTGGTCCCTAACTTGACAGCTATTATTTCATGCATGCCTCCAACAGTCACCCACTTTATAGTTGTTGGCTTATGATCAGCCTTTTCTGTCCCTATAAATCCAGACATTCAGTAGCTTTTCCCTTTCACGCATGCTTGGAGAGATCCCACATGGTCTTTTTTACCTCAGGAGTACACAAAGTCCAACCCAGTTTAATAAAGCCATGAAGGGCTTGGACATTAAGATCCCCAAGGTTCTACGTTAGTGCAAGATATAGATGTCTTATTAACTACGTCATCCTCTTATGAAGCCTGCACACCTGCTGTTGACTGAAGCAGCAGAAAAATGTCAAAGCATTAAAGCATACATTACAATTATACCACTTTTGCTGTACTTTCACTGGTGTTTATTAGAGTGTGCGTACGCTGGAGTACTAATGCTAATTAAAGAGCGACCCCTCAAATTAGATCCCACTCCAGTACTAGATTACCTTTTACATTCAGCGGGTTCAGGGTTTTCTTCTCAGTGGCCGTCAAAGCTGCCAAACAGTTTCTTCTCCAGCACTAGTATCAGTGGTATTAGTAGTAGTATTGGTACTAGTTAGAACAAGAGTACGAGTAAAGATACCATCTCGAGTGGTCTATACTATGTTGATGGAAGATGGAATCATTACTATGGTTCCGCTTTGATTTACATCCTAGTATATAAAATCAGAGGAAAGGAGCAGGAATATGTTCACTAGCAGTAAGCTCACTAGGTAAGAAATGGGACATGGCATTGGCAGAAAACCCGAGAATCTCCCGCCCCTTTGAATGTGCTAATGGGAAAATATGTTTCGTAGATACTCTAGTGGTACCGAAAGCACAGGAAGATTGGAATTGGCTTCCAGCGTCACTATCCAACAAGCTTGTGCCCTCTCCTAAGAGTACGTGGGGCCCTTTGATACACAAGATTCTGTAAGGTAGGTCCTAGTTTCTCTATCCTATACTGGTGTAGAAGGGGATTTGGAAAGTTAGAACGCAATACTAATAATTAACCAAACCCTCAGAGCATTGCCTATTGTTTTTCTCCAGGAAACCTGTGCTCTTGGTACATTGGTATGGGACGTATACTATACATTTCAAAAGCCAGCAATTAATCTACATGGTGGCAGACCATCTGGCGGCTTTATCATAGCTATTAGTAATGACTTTGGATTTAAAGGGAGTATTTCTCTAATGACAATGGGTATTTTGGCAGTGGAAATCCAATTTATGACCATCACACCCTGTGACGAATCCAGAGGTTACGTCCCATTCCTGAACGTCCGGCTTGAAACTCAAACACCATGCCAAACTAAATATTCTAAAATTAAAAGTATTATAAGTACTGTGGCAAGTGGGCCATATGAAGAGGCACAAAACCATATGCAACTTTCTAGTTCTAGAATAAAAGAAGCTGGTCTGACAATATAAAGACATGAAAAACAGATCTTGTGTTGTTGTAGAAGTGGCAGTAATGGTTTGAAGGGGGGGGTTAACAGTAGGGAGAGTGGTACTAGATCAACAGAAAAAGTGGGTCTGGAAGCTGCAGGAGACCCAGCTGACAAACTGGCTAAAACAGCGTGCTGAGGATGAATGCAGAAAAGACACAGTGGAGCGTGGGACAAAACTTGTGGAGAGACATGGTACTTTACCAACACGAAGACCGGCGGAAAACCACTTGGTGAGCCTGAGAGATGGCAGAAACCAGGGCTTCACCAAGTGGTACTGCTCCCGTCTTCGTAACGCAATAGTACTGAAAGCAAGGAGCATTCTCAGTGAGTCCGATGATCGGCTTTGGCAAACTAGATGCGTCACCAGTCATGTGATATGAGAAATGAACGAGGCAGGCACCTCGCTGCAAGCTCTACCGGCAAGGTTGATCACGCAGCCTTCCATAACTGGTGCAGGGAGCGCCGAACTACAAACACGCTGTGGCATCCCTGGAGAACAACAGGACACAGCGAACAGCTGATAAGTGAACCGAGAAGCAGTGCTGAACGAGCTGCAAGGTTAGAGACAATAGAGCCTGCACACCGGCTACAAGAGAGGGGAGCACCACTCAAGGACTTCAGGGACTGGTGTCAAAGACGCTGGTCTAGAAGAGGATAAGTGCCCTCCAGAAAGTAGTTGGAATGCATGTAAGCAGCCGGGAAACAAGCAGCGCTTGAAACCCATCTCAGCAGGTACAGTCTGGGAAAGGGGACCAGTGGCATTTTGATAAACGGTTGGGCACTATATTTTATTGAAGGACCATTGTAAGGGCTCATGATACAATCCCAGAGGAAGCCAAACAATTGTGCACCACACAATTGTGTACGACAGGCCTGTGGCTCAACTATACCCAGCAAGGAACCTACACACCCAACAGGTTCATACTGGTTATGGTAAAGTAACTGGTATAGACGCGAGTGGGAAGAAACTTTATGGAGGAGAAAAAGGGAAGACCAGAGAAAGGGATTTTCCCGTTTGGCATTCTGGGCAGGAAAGACAAGGTAAGGGGATTGTACCCCTGGTATTATAAGGACCGGCAGTAAGACCCAGGAAGAGGATTGCCCCATGGGCATCAACTTCGCCTCATTAGCCAATAAGAAAGTAAGAAGGTGACTTTCTTAAGATTGCAAAGAGGAAACCCTTTACTGACAAGAAGCCGATACACTGACAATAAAGAAGGGCTGCAAGAAAACAGCCAAAATTATTTTATTTTCCCCGGTAGTAGTTTCTTTTGGCGGTATTTGAGTGTGAGGGTTAGAGTAGGTTTCTGGACACAGGACTGTGGACAAATATTTTGCAAATACTGACAAAGACGGTTCCACTAGTTAGTTTTGTTGAGGCAGGGGAACCCCTCAGAGTTAGGGATAGTGAGGCGTTTCTCCCAACCCCTTTCCCTTTATTATTCAAATAAAAGCATTGTGGACCAAGCCAAACCGTGCGTCTCCTTACTCAACGCCTCACAACCTATTTAATGTTAAGAGATTTGTAAACGCAATAGGTAGCACTCTGGAGGCCTACAAGGCTGTGGCTCCGAAAGGTGAAATAGTGGTAGTGGGTGACTGGAATTCCAACTGCCCATCTCCTAGTGTATGCCTGGACATGAACACCAATTGGAAATCATGTTACAATCTGAACCAGAGGGAACAGGGTAAAACCTGGAGTGCACTCTTTCTAATTGGGGTCTCCTTAATGTGAATGGCTAGGTCAAAGGGGATATACCTATTAGGCCTACTTGGCGCAGGAATGACTCAGTCGCCTGGACAGATTATGTAACGCTTGCCTAACCACTTTCACTTGTGTACAAATTTGAGGTTGAAAATGGAGCGAGTGACCACTCTGTTCAAACTGTGCAATTTAACATGAACCTAAGGTTGTCTGAGAAAACCCTGTGTAGAGATATTTCCACGCAAAGAAATCATATTTCCTGGAATCCAGGAAGCTTAGAACTGTTCAGTGTCGAGATGGCCTCCTTTTGGCACCATACGGCACTATGTTATAAATTAAGGGTTATGTCTGTCAAAATGTTCCCTACTTTTTTTTAAATTTACATTTTTTATTCATTTCAATTCTTGCACAAATAATAGAAAGAAATAAGAGTACGAAGCTCCAACATTGTGCAACCGCAGACACATGAAAACATTTGTTCATAGCTGGCAACCATGAGGGTCGCCATCAATTAGTGGGGGATGGGGTCTCGTTGGTAAAAGCAATGAGGACAATGCCCTACTAAGGTGGTGCCTGGGGCACGTCTACAGGAGTAAAACAATACAGCACTGAATCTAAAGAGGAACCCTGTCGACAGTACATTCAGCTTTTGAGAACAAGTTAGATTAAAGGAACAGAAAACCAACCAATAAGAAACTTTATGTTACTCAACAGCAACCCCACTGTGCAAAAGAAATGGAAAACGAAAGGGGAGGCAATTCACTCCTGCCACAGGGTCCTTATCAGTTGTTGCTGCCAGGAGACTTCCCTGCAGGGATAGATTTCGGCAGCTTGTCAGCACCTTCGGCATCCCAAAAAAGGCATAACTTGCTGTTCCAGGAAACCCTGAGCTTGGTGGGTCGGAGCAGTCCTGCTTTAATGCCATGCTCCAAAAAAGCCTTTATTGCGTTCAGTGACTTCCTTCTCTTGTCGGTGGCAGGCGAGAGATCTGGGAAAAGGTGAATCCTGTGACCATGGTACTCAAATGTTTTCTTCGCCACTGCTTCCCTCAGGATCCTATTCCTGTCACTCGAGTCACTGAGGGTCTTCCTCCACCTCGCAGAACAAAAACTCTGGCAGCCAAGTGGTAACAAAGTCTATCAGGTCAGTCCCCTCCACTCCCGTTGGGAGGCCCATGACCCGCAACTGTGGGGCCCGCACTGCATTTTCAATATTTTCTATTTTATTTACGATTACCTTGTTAGCCCCTAACCACCTTCTCTATTTCCCGGCTGATTTTCTGCACTAAAGGGAAGTCTGGCAGCACTGTTTGTCCATCTCACTGGTCCTTTGCTCCAACTGGGCCACCTTCTCCGCTGGTTTATCAAACTTGCCCTCCAATCTAAACATGGACTGCTTAATCCAGCCTAGTGCAGCCATGAGCGGGTCCTGCAGGGTTATGCAGAGTCTGTTTTTCTTCGCTGTGCTGCCCATTGTGGGGAGCAAAGAAGTCACTATCCTCAGGGACAGGTTTCTTTTGGGATTTTCCCACAGCCATTCCGCTTGCAGTCTCTTAATTAGGCGCAGGACCCAAGGGTACGGCTCCAGGACAGATCAAGTCACTCATTCCGCACTACGGCCTCAGGAAATCCAGACAGTCGGCATCAGACAATTCCAAACGCTGAAACTCGGAGCGCCTCTACGTTCACTATAGTCACCACAACCCACTCACGTCCTGCTGGGCTTCGGCTCAGCGCTGCCCCTACCCGTGCCCCTGCCACTGGCTAACACAAAAAATTGGGAATGTGTGATAGGAAACACCAAGGGGGTCCTCTAACCACCCCCATGAACATAACCATCATGTACAAATTAGCAAAAAACAAATGAGGCAAGCCATTTCAACACAGTGAAGAATTTAGATGTTAATTCAAAAATATGTATGATCAAATAAGAAAATCAGGAGGTATAGAAATTGGTAAAGCTCCCACAGATAAATATTAGCGCAAAGTGATGGAGAGTGCTTGCTGAGAGCAATTGTGAAACATAATGTTAAGAATTTCTGGTCCCTTGTACAAAATAAAGAAACCCAGAGTGTGACTCTATTAACAAATTCGATTTTGGAGCACCAGTGGAGGAAGCACTTTGTGTAACTATATATATCAACAACTTAGCGGAATCTTTTGAATTCAGTTATGATGGACTATGGGACCTGGAGATAACACAATTGAGCAAATATGTACAGTTATTGCAGCCTCCTACAAGTCGCACGCTCCGGGCCAAATGGCTTGTGCAATCTAGCCTTGAAGCTGGCTCCAAGAATTTGGGTTTTTATCTTATACATTCTCTTTGTAAATATTTTGAAATCTAAAACACTTCCCGGCTACTGGAATACCTTGCTTATCATACCCATATATAGGAGTGAGCGCTCTATTCCCCTTAGCTATTGCCCAAGAGCCCTCCTGGACGTGGATAGTAAAAAATATTCAGCCTGTGTATTGAAAGAAATTGAAAAGTGGACTAACCAAACCAACAGGCTCCCCAAATTTCAAACAGGTTTCAAGAGGGGGGTTGGGACCAATGCAAATGGCCTACTTATAAATGCACGAATTGAGCACGAGAATGGAAAGGACGCCAATCCACTATACATGGCATGTGTTGATCTGAGTCTCGCATTCGATATGGTTGATAGACCTAGACTAAGTTGGCAATTTCCCCGAGTACCTTTTGGATATTTTGATCCACATTCATACCAAGATTCAAATCAAAGTGAGATTAAATGCACAGGACTCGGTAACTGATGCAATTTAAACCACAAGAAGTTTAAGGCAGTGGTGGTGTTAGCCCCATCCTATAACTTATATGTATCTGATTTACGGGATTCTCTAGAATCAGCATCATGTGTTCCTCCAGTGCTACTCACAGAGAAGTGCTTCTGGTTAAGTTATGCAGATGATGTCTTGCTCATAGATAAGACCCCAATAGATCTCCAGAGGCTTTGCACACGATTTTTCGAATATACAACACAGAATAGGTTGAAGGCAAACCCAACAAAAACGAATATTCTGTGTTTTAACAGAAATAGAGCTAAGCCTCTTAAGTTCACTTGGATGCTAGGCGGGAAGTGGTGCAATCTTTGAAATATTTGGGATTCAACCTCACTAGGTCTACACAAAGATTTTTGGGGTGGAAACTAAATTAAGGGAGAAGTGATCACAGTTGGGAACTCGGGTGATATATATATATATATATGTGTAAAAAATGTTGTCGGTAGGCCTTGACTCACTTTCTTTTTAAACTTAAGTTTATTAGCATTTTTAAAGGAGAACCAGACATTTTCAATATAACCAACAATTACAAGTGAAACCCGCTTTGCCAATAAAAGTTCAGTTCCAAGGGTCGTTCAAGTGTCTGTGCCTAACCCTTTTCGGCTCCCCTTGGGCCCCCCGCCTCTTCATCACACTCTTCCCCACGGCACTTGGTGCCCCGTTGGATTAGTCCGATTGGCTGCTTTCCTCCAGCCCCCATTTAAACAGTAGGGCTGACCACTCAGCATGCTATTCCTCCATTCTATCATTCACCACTGCCGTGTGCTTCTCCATAACCATTATATTATGTACTTTCCTTAACCATACCTCTCATGGGGAGAGTTTCCTTCTTCCACCTTTGGGCTATTGCCAATCTCCCCGCTCTAAACATGGCTTCCCACATATTCGGGAGCCTCTGTTCTTACCTATCTTTTTGTGGGTGCCCCAGAAGCAGCTGCAGAGGGTCCAGTTCTAACCCTATCCCTGTTACCGCTTCCATCAAGCTCAGCACCTCTTTCCACTTTCACCTTGGGGCACCACCACGTGTGCCGGGGTACCCCGGCTACCGCACCCCCTTGGGGCAAAGTGGGGATACTCCCTGAAACATTTCATACAGTTTCACCGGATCTCTATGCCATCCTATTAACATTTAGAAATTGTGCTCTATGGTGGAGGTGAAAAACCCACCCTGGAATACCACTATATATTTGGGACCATTCCTCCTCTGGGATTTCCTCACCCACCAGCTCCCCCCAGTACCTCTGGAAAATTTGCCTCTCCGAAAGCAGGTTCCATTAATCGCTTGGTATAATTTGGACAGTATTCCCTTTCGTGACAATGACTGGTCCAGTACTTTTCCCACTGGTGTTAAATCTCTAGATCCCTCTGCCCCCACTTAGGATCCGTCAGGATACCCTTAATGTGAAGGTAATCAACAACTGTGATAGAGTCCCCTCCCAGTCTGTCCCGTACCTTAACCCCATTCCTGGAAGCTCCCATCCTCAAAGAGTTGTCCCACCCTTTCCAGACCTGCATCTGACCACCTCTGTGTATGCCTTAATCCCCGACGCCTCAACTCAAACGGAGGCCCCCATGATGAAGACATCGGTCAGGGCCATGTGTAACCGCGTGTTTCAGTTTAATCCCGCCAGACCAACCAAAAGACTTTCAGCGTGGGGTGGGACCGCATATGCTCTGGGATTGATCTTGGCGAGGCCCAGAAGTAATCTCTAACCTTCAGGGGATGAGCTACCTGATCCTCTAAATAAGTCCAGAACGTCCTCGGGTCTTCCCGCATATGTTCAACATCCCTCTGATTTGTGCCGCCTGATCGTACCTGCGGATATCCGGGAACCCAAATCCCCCTATCCTTTGGCAGGGTAAGTGTCACCATTTTTACTCTTGGGGTCTTATTTCCCCATATAAACCTACGGAGTTCTCCTGTGACGTCTCTGAAAAACTTGTCTGGGAGGCGATTAGGGATGGCTGTAAAAAGGTAAGAACCTGGGAGGACATTCCTTTTTATAGAGGTCATTCTTCCATACCAGGTCAGTATCAAAGGGGCCCCATCTCTTGAAGTCCGCCGTTAGCTGCCTGCAGAAGGGATTATAATTAGCCGTCACCATTTCGCCCAAGTCCCTTGTCACCCATATACCCAGGTATAGAATGCTTTTCTGGTTGACCTTCATCCCCTGCCAACTCCTTTCTGTATCTAAAAGCGGGCTCTGAGCCAGTAACGGCAAAATAGCAGATTACCTACGTTAATTTTGAGCCTTGAAAAGAGACTATATTCGGCTATCAGGGCCATCAATGCTGGGAGGGAGACCTGAATATTTGTGCGGTAGGCCAGAACATCTGCAAACAGTGACATTTTGCATTCTAGCTCCCCCCCCACAATACCCCTGATCTGATAATTCATCCGTATTGCAATTGCTAGTGGCTCCATTGCGAGGGCATACAGTAGCGGGGAGAGGGGACATCCCTGGCCTGGTGCCTCTCGTAAGTTCAAATAACTCTAAGCCCCCCCCATTCATCCACACCCTAGTCCTGGGCCCGTTATATAGTTCCTTCACCCATTTCAGGACATTTTATCCCATACCCATCTTCCCCAGTACCTTCATCATGAAGGGCCAGTCGACCCTATCAAAGGCCTTTTCTGAGTCCAACAACAAAAATGCATCCATGCCTCCCTTTTGTGCCCCATGGATCAGGTGGATGGTCTTCCTAATGTTGTCCGAGCCTTGCCTTCCCTTGATAAATCCTACCTGGTCCCTGTGTACAAGTAGCAGCATAATCCCCTCCAATCTCGCTCCTAGGATTTTTGCTAATATCTTCACATCTCCATTGAGAGAAATAGGCCTATAGGAGGAGCACCTGGTGTGGTCCTTCCCCTCCTTTGGGATCGCAACAATAACTGCCTCCATCATCGTGGAGGGGAGGGGAGGGATTCGCCCTCTTACATGCATTGAATACCTATGCTAAACGTGGAGCCAACAGGGATCTGAATAGTTTATAAAATGTGATTGCGAATCCATCCTCACCCAGGGCTGACCCCGCCTTCATCCCCACAATTGCGTTCACGACTTTCTCTCCAGTTTTGGGGCTTTCTAGGATTTCCGCTATGTCTTTGGGGAGCCCAGGGATTGGTAGCTTCTTCAAGAATTCATCTATTTGGTTATCCTGCCCTACCCATTCCGATGAATATAGAGTTTTATAGTATTCTACAAACTCGCTTCCAATATTCTGGACGTTGTGTAGGTGTCGATCATCTGCCGTCCTTATAACCCCAATGGTCCTCCTCTTTCTTCCATCAATCTCCATGCCAGGATCCTGTCTGCTCAGTCTCCCTTTTCATGATATTTCTGTTTCAGGAACAGGAGTTTTTTCTCCGTTTCCGGAGTCAATATTGCTTGCAAATGGGGATTATATTTACAGAGATCTTTCCCCCTAGCAGGTGACAGGTATTGCCCCTGTATACAGCTCGGTTGTATCTCCTATCTTCCTGCGAAGCTTAACCTTTTTCTCCTCCCTTTCTCTCTTTCTCTGAGCCTATTCTCATCAGGGTCCCCGGTATGGTTGCGTTGAAACTGTCCCAGATGTATTGGATTCCCGTATCGTTAAATAGGAAGTATTGCTTGATCGCCTAAGCACCTCCTGTTGCACCGCTTTGTCCTTAAGCAGGAACTCATTGCATCTGTAGGTTTCCCCGTATCGACTATGATTGTAAACATGTAACCATATCATGATCCGACCACAGAATCGGTATGATTTGGGATTGTAATTCCTGGTCTCTCAGATTTTTGTCCACCAGGATCAAGTCTTTCGTGAGTAGAAATTGTGGACTGCTGAGTAGAAGGTAATTGGAATATCACCTGCTGGCACCAGGCAGAGGGAGTCATACAGACCTAGTACCTCATTGACCCTTTTGAAACGCTCCGATTTACTTGGATTGGAATTACTCATTCGTTCACTCCCCCCATCCTCTTGCGATCCCTCTGCAGGTCCAACACCATGTTGAAGTCGCCACCCACCACCAGTTGACCTTCAGTGGATTGAATTATTTTATCTCAGACTTTCTCCCAGAATTCGCACTGCTGCACATTTGGGCGTGTATTGACCCAATCGTGAACTTAACCCCATTCAAAAGACCCTTCACGAACACATACCTCCCCGTTGTGATCAGTCAAGACTGCATCCATCGTAAAGCTCAACCTGGTCGAGAGCAAGAGCGCTACCCCTCGCCTCTTTTTGACATCAGAGGCCATAATAACTTCGCCCACCTCCCAGGAGCGCAGTCTGGGCTCTCCTCTTTTTCCAATGTGTTTCCTGTAGACACAACCAATCAAGCTTGGACCTCTTGAACTCATGTAACACCATAGATCTCTTGGAGGGCGAGTTAAGGCCCCGACATTGAGGGAGCCTATCCGCATGTCACCCGGGCCATACATCCCCCTTTCCCTGCAAACCCATCTATACCCCTCTCTTCTGAGACAAGTCTGCACTTGGGACCCTTTGAACCGGGTCGTAACACCACACCATCGAGTTAAGCTATTAACTTCTTGAACGTAAGCCACTTTACCACGGCCCACCCTCACCCCCCTCCCTCCGTCCCTCCCTCCCTCCCTCCCTACCTACCTACCTATGCCTATTCAAGCCCTTTATGAGCCATTGTCTGTCTTCTGGGCCTTTTTTCTCTTAAGCCTGTCTTGGTCCGTCTCCTTCCAACAACTCTTCTGTGACCCTTCTTATGTCCTCCTCGGTCACTAGTTTATAGTTGCAGCCCTCCACCTCAAAAGGATACAGAGAAGGGGAACCCCCAACGATATCTCACCCCCTTCTCGTTGAGCCACTTTGTGAGAGGAGCACAAACGCCTCTTCGTCAGGGTTAGTGAAGATAAGTCTTGATATATTGCCACCTGTGCACTGCCTTTGGTCACGGATGTCTTCCCCGTTGCCTGAGGATTTTGTGTCTGTCCTGGTAGTTATGGAACCGCGCCACGTCCTGTACAGCTCTCTGCAGGTCCGCCTCGGTTTCACTTTCTAGAATCCCAAAGAGTCTTGGATTGTTCATTCTCTCTCAATTTGTGAAATCGTCCATCTTTTAGGCAACCTCGCCCTCCCTCCTCTCCAACTCCAGAATCCTCATGTCCATCTGGGTTTCCAAAGTTTCGAGGGATGTCTGATTATGTTCTTCCACAGCCTGTAGTTTCTCATCCCCGCTGTCAATTCTCACATTTATTCTGTCTACTTTTCTGCCAATGTCGGCCTTTATTCCTCTAATCTCCTCCAGGAGGGAGGCTATGTCTCTCTTGGTGGACATCGCATCGCGTCCTTCCTCTGACATGTTAGGGCTGGGTTTTGTACTCCCCTGCTCTGGTTTCTGGTATTCAAAGTGCTCTAATTTTGTCCTCCAGTCTCAGGCACCCTTGGTGTATGAGGGGGGGTTCTCGGCTGTTACACTTGTTATTATTGGGGTCTGATTCCCCCAGTTCCTTTGTCCCAAGCACTGTCACTCGCCTTCGTTGCTGTCTTTTCAGAATTACTGGTCGATGGCACCGGGTGCTCGTCATACGAGATGGGGCTTGTGCGATGACGCCCCACTGTCCTTCCTCGTCTATTGTCCGCTCCAGCGTTCTCCCCTTAGTTCTGTGACACCGTGTGGGAGGGGTTAGAGTGACCCCTGGCCCGCCCAGATCTGGCCCCGGCAGAGGGGTAACTGTCTACTCCTGCGGGACGCTGCTCAGCTTAGGAGGATTGTTACCTCCCGCATGGACTGCCCCTGAGCTGTTCCCTCATGGATTATCCAGTGCCCGCTTCTCCACTGAGGGTGGTGCGCTCGGTTTAACTGGCTATTTCTCTGCATTGGCTCTGCATTTCACTTGGCTTGCTTTTGGGCCAGCTAACTGAAAGTTCCTTTTCACTTATGGAAGGGATGGGGGGAATGGCCCCCTTATGATTTGCCTGTGGCTGGCCATCCTCCTTGGGGGGTCTACCAGCGGGAACCCCTGGTCACCGGGATATTCACGGGGCCTCCCGCGCGTGTAGGAGCATCGTAGGGGGCAACTGCATGGGTCGCTTGGCCACGGCTCTGCACCTCTCCTCTGTGCTCCTTACTCGTGTGCCTCTGCGGGCACACGCCCAGAGCAGCACGGATTGGGACCTCTCACCGGAGCCTCCGTCAACGGAGGGGTGCCCCTCCCCCAGGCAGACCAGCTCTCCCAGGCACACCGGCCGCCCGGATGTCTGCTGGGGGTTAGGGGGACCTCCTTTGTGGCCGTTCACTCAGTCCTCCTGCAGTGTGGAGCTGGCCAGCGCTACGCCGCCTCACACTGTGGGAGAAACCCCTCCCCCAGGCGGTCCAGCACTAGAGTGCACGCCGGCTGCTCTGCTGTCAGTCGGGGAGTTGGGGGGGAGGAGGGGGGCACCACCATTATCGCGTGGCCCACTGTGAGTTGGTCTGCCGCGGCATGGGCACTGGTAGGTCTCGCCTCCCTTTTCGCTCTGCACCTCCGTCCCTCTAGTGCCTGCTCCACCCTGTAGTGTATGACTCGTTGCCGTGCCTGGACCACAGCGTGTGTCGCTTTCGCTTACTGCGTTGTCGGCTGAATCGCGCCCATGGCAAAGCAATTTCGCCCGATCTTCTGCCCCCAGTTGCCCCTGATAGGGGGGGGGGCTCCAAGTGGGGGGCTCAGTCCACTTTTGCCGGGCCTGAAGTGGGAGCTCTACGAATGATGCTGCATCCATCAGCGCGCCCCCTGGTGGCCTCTCCTTGACTCACTTATAACGTATTGTAATTTAGAAGGTAATTCCAGCTATTTTATACAGGATGGGAATCAGCTAAGTTTTCCAAGAATTTGAAACGTTAGAGGGGAAAATATGGCAGAAAGAGCAGTATCTGTCAAACTGTGTTCCCACGGCCATAATAATATAGGAGATGGGACTAACTTCTATGTCTTGCATCGTTACATGAAAAGCTTTGTCGTTACAGCAAAATCAGAGTCCTTATATTACACGACTAGGGTGAAGCCTGTGTACACGGGCCAAAGTGCGTGAGGAGAGCTATTCGCAGGGTGTCAATACGTTATGTGGTATATTTTGGTTGCATTTCTAAGGCTTGACACAAAGGGACCAAAGGGGGGTCTCATGCCTGAGTATACCCTTATGTATTCGCACAATAGAAGACTCGGGTTGATCAGTTCTGTGGGGGATATTTTAGTCAAATATTTAATTTTTTATTTGGGTTCGCCATCTTGTGAGGTACTTGGGATTGCTTAAAAACTGCTTCATAGATGAAAAAAGATTTTTTTAATTAGGTTTCTCTATCCGCAGGGTATAAAAAGAGAATACATATATGTGTATTTCTATTGGATACTTTTATTCATTTTTCAAAATTTCCTAAAGATTCAGATCTCCCATATTGTTTCTTCTGCTCTGGTCTTTTTCATAATTTTTTCAGAGTCCAGATAGGGATATTAGTGATTCCCATCTTTTTTTGAAGGGGAGTCAAAAATAGGAAGGCCCGACGGGTTTCAAGAAGAAAATGTGTCTGCTTGTCTGGGTTTGTTCCTGGTAAAGAAGCCACAAAGAGCCTACCGGTTTCAGTGGCACAGACAAGGTAAAGGCCACATTCATCAGGGCTGGGCGGACACTTAAAAGTTGCTGTGTCGACAGATGGGTAATTGGTCGGATAATGCCAGGAAATCCCACCTAGTTAGAGGGGTCCCCCACGAGTATCCGTATAGTTGGGAAGATTGGGTAATGCACTTCCCAATGGGGCATGAAGCATTTGTCATGCTCAGGAATCTACAATGCTTGAGTCGGAGATTTCACAAAGGGTATGCTGGCCCGCGCAAGGCCTTCCCTTGATTTGAACTAGGTTTTTTCACTTATTCCGGGAGGAAACTTGCCGACACCCTTGCTGTCCCAGCTGTGCCCTGCTGCCCATTCCAAAGCCTCTCATTTAAGTAAAACTATCCCCAAAGCCATAGATTGTGCAGGCACTGCATTTTTCAAGTATTGTTCTAGTTATTTCCCCATTGCAAAATATCCTGTTTGTCTGTGTAGATCCTTAGCCGATTTAATTAAAGGCAATCAATTAATTAATTTCCCTATAGAAATCACAGGATGTGTTTTCTTGGCATTCAAAACCAACAAGCTCTTCCCAGTATGTTTTGAACCAGTATAGACAAAAGATCTGCCAAAAAGAATGAATCCCAAAACCCTGTTTTCACATAAGTGTGCAGGGTGAAAAACTAAATTCCCTATTGATCCCCCTTCATTTTAAATCCGAAGTGTGAAGCCTGCCATTTCCTTTGCATGTTTGGTAAAAACGAAATTGCCCCTTTGCTTCCATTGTATTCTGACCAAAACCACAAAGCCCTGCCTGTTCTGTCTAGGTGTGGCCAAACAAATGCTTTTCTGTCCCTCATATTGCATCCGTGGTAACAAGTAGAAATAATGATTTTTCCCCTTGAATCCCTTTTCCAAAGAGGATCATTTTTATCAGAATTAATCCCAAAACGATGTTCCCATTGTGTTCCCACTCTCTGCCACTGGCCTTCAATTCAGAGGGGTCAAGTCTAATTGATGTTTGGAGGGTGGGGGTTGCTGGGAGAAAAGTATCATAACCAAATCAGCAATCACTGTGTCTTGAACTGTTATTGCTCTGACTTGGTGGTGCCTTTACGGAAGTCATTTTTGTTCTTGTGTTGCCACAGCACTGGTGGCTGATGTAAGTCTGTCTGCCAAACTTGGTTTAAATAAATACACACCGGCCTGGTTCTTAGTCCATGGTGGCGCCAGGTACTTGTTAGGGTTGCGTGCGAGACGGGTTGGATGACTTACCAACTGAACTGAATCAGGTGTAATTGCATTTCAGTGGATGGAAAGTTGTGTTGCATTGTGAAGGCGCAATTCACACCTTTACCCTGGGTTTCAGGGCGGTGTGTAAATAAAAGTGTTCATTTGAGATGTCATTGCAAGTACAAACTAGGCAGGAACAGGGTTGAGATTCTGCCCTTGTATAGAGAACATATTCTGTGCAGAACACATTTCAGAATGAGCACCGTACAAAATCAATATGGCCAGGAATCACCTTCTATCCAAATTGTTTATTACGGGTGAATGGGTAGAACAGAAGCATGAAATGTGGCAAGCAAGAATGATGCAGGAGGTCACCTCTGCAAATGCTGATATGTGCAAGGAGAATGGGTTGTCATCACTTTTATATGACAGACCAGCAGAGAGGAGTAAATTAAAATGGCTCAGCTCACAGCATATGTGTACTTCCATATGATCATGGAAGAAAGATACTAGGTTACTGCGCCTCTCTGCAAAACCAATCTGAGCTTTTGGATCAAGCACAGAGAGTTGAATCAATTAGAGTAAAAAGTGCAACAGAGCCAAACTTCAGAGTTGAAATTAAGACATTCAGCAGCTAAAAGAGGAGATAGGGGCACAGCAGCAAACTGATTTAGAATGAGTGTCTCAATTTTCTGCACCGAAAGAGGAGTATCAAGAAGGTGTTGAAAATCTGAGAGCGAGTCAACAAAAAGTGAGCAGGTGGTTCATAATAGAGCCTGCTTAGAGGACATTTTTGCATTTCAAACGCAGATTAAACGACTGAAAGATGAGAATAGCCAGTTGATCATTAGGGATGTCTATTCCCAGGCGGAATTAGATCAGCTGTACCAACATCTGAACACTCTGAAACAGAGAGAGCATCTCAAGGAAGAGAATAGCAAATTGTGTCAGGAGAAAAGTGCCCTGTGTCTGGAAGTGTGTCAGTTAAGGACGGCCATGGAGAAAAGTGAGTTATGTTCTCAGGAACTGACTAACATAAGGACAGAAATTGAAAAATTGATGGAACATGTAAGGCAAGCATAGGTTGACAGAGCAGGCAACACAGGCCAAAAGTGCACAAAGGGAGGGGATTAGTCTCCTGCAAAAGAAGGGAGTAGTTTCTTACCTATAACTCCATTTCTCCAACGCTGGTATCTTTCATGGATTCACATGCTTAGAATATTCCCCGTCGTCAGGCTGGGAACCCTCGGGATCTTTATTAAAGCATTTTCCATTGGAAAAAACTCGGCACTTTTGTGTCCTATTGACGTCCTTTTGGGACGCTTAAGCATGGCCCAATAGGACGTACGGTATAAATAGTCAAGCCCCCACGTCTCCCTTCAGATTTTAACCTCCAAAGTAGAGGCAATATCACGTTTGCATTCAGGGGAGGCTGGCGGGCGCATGTGAATCCATGAAAGATACCAACGCTGGAGAAATGGAGTTAGAAACTACTCCCTTCTCCAGCATTGGATCTTTCATGGATTCACATGCTTAGAATAGATTACATAGCAGTATCCTTTTTTTGGAGTTGTGTAATGCAAACCAATACCATAGGAACGCAAACACAGAAAACCACAAGAAAAAGCATTAACAAGCATGGTACATTAAAACGGGTACCCCACTTTGTGGGGTCTTACCTTACTGTAACATATGTTGCAGGACTGCCTGTCCCATCTGCACATCTGCTCCATGCTGCTGCTCTGAGGCAGTAATGCCGAGTAAATGTATGTGGCACCGACCAGGAGGCCGCTTGACAGATGTCCACCAGCGGACTTCCCGACCACAATGCCGCTGATGACGCGGTGGATCTTGTCGAATGAGCCTTCGGACGCCTCTCCAGAGGCTTCCCTGCTTTAGAGTGACAGAAGGCAATAGCGGACGAAACCCCGTGGGATAGTCCTTGTTTGGAGATTGGTCTTCCCTTTACTAAGGGTCCGTAAGCTACAAACAGTTGTCTTATACGCCTGAAATCTTAAGTACAACTCAGATAAACTTCAACGCTCTTGACGTCCAACGTATGAAGAGCCTTCTCTGCCAAAGAGGAAGTTGCAGCGAAGAATGCTGGTAGTACAATAGAAGAGTGCTTATGGAATGTAGTTGGTACCTTCAGAATAAAATGAGGGTTAGTGGCTAACACCACCTTGTCCTTGAAGAAACTTAAGTATGGGGGATCAATGACCAGCGCTTGCAGCTCCGACATTCTTCTTGCTGAAGTAATGGCCACCAAGAAGGCCGTTTTCCACGACAAGAATTTCAGGTGTGACCACAACATGGGCTCGAATGGAGCCTTCATTAGCCCCGATAGCACCAGGTTGAGACTCCAACCAGGAGGGAACTTCTTGGGCAGAGGAAAAGTCTGAAATAAACCTCTCAGAAAACTTTTGACTTGTCGATCACTGAACAACGGAGTTGAGTGCCTCTTCCGCGTAAACCTAGAAATGGCTGCCAGGTGAACTTTAATGTCGGAGAAAGACAAACCTCTTCTCGCCAAGCATAGTAAATAAGGCAGAACTTGCTCTGATGAAATGTTTAGAGGGTCCACCCCTGGCTGATCCTCACACCACACACAGAATCTTTTCCACTTGCATGCATATGAGACATTTGTGGACGGAGCTCTCACCGCCTCTAAAATGCGGCGACAATCTCTAGAAATGTTCAGCGAACCAAACTCAGAGAAGTCAGGAGCCAAGCCGTCAGGATGAGGGAGCCAGGGTCGTGATGCCAAATTGCTCTCTTGTCTTGGAAGAGAAGGTCCGGCGTCACTTGAAATCTCATCGGTTCTGCCACTGATCGATGGAGCAGGACCGAAAAACACGGCTGCCTGGCCCAGTGAGGGGCAATCAGAATCACATGGCATGGATATTTCTGAATCCACGGGAGGGTCAGTCGAATGAGCGGAAACGGAGGGAAAGCATATGCGAACTTGCCCGTCCACGGGAAGGAGAACGCATTCCCCAGCGAATTGGGCTGCGGCCATCTGCTGGCGAACTGCTTGCACTTTTTGTTCTCCTGGGTTGTGAAGAGACCCAGCAATGGACGACCCCATTTTCTGAAGATTCTCAACACTTGCTGATCGTTCAGCTGCCACTCGTGGAGTTGGCTCATCTCTCTGCTGAGAGAGTCTGCCTGTACATTCTTTACCCCTGGCAGGTGAAACGCCACAATGCTGATGTCTTGTTCGAGGGCCCAATGCCATAGCTCCTGAGCCTCGCTCGAAAACACTCTGGAATGAGTGCCCCCTTGTTTCCTGAGGTAGAACATCGTGGTCGTGTTGGCCGTTAACACTCTCACAACCGATCCCCGTATGCATGGCAAAAACTATCTAGAGCCCAACGAACAGCTCTTAGTTCCAGTACATTGATGTGAAGGTTCTCTTCTCCTGGGGACCATCGACCTTGAACTTGTAAAGACCCCAGATGAGCTCCCCATCCTGTTTGGGAGGCATCCGTCACAATTGTGAAATTCCGGCTCTAGCAGAGGCATTCCCTTTGTCAGATTGTCTGAGAGTTGCCACCACCGAAGATCTTCCAGTAGGTCGCTTTTGATCATCACTTTGTTGGACCACAATCCGCGACTTTGAGACCACCGGTCTGCCAGAAATTCTTGAATTGGCACCATGAAGAGACGACAGTTCTTCAATAACGGGATACATGACGCCATGGCTCCTAGAAGCGGCATGTAGCCTCCGACACTCTGGTTCCAGCTCTCCACTCCTCTTTCTGCTTGAGTTTCTGAACTCTCTACAGAAAGTTTTGCCAGTCCTGACTGGGTTTGGAATTCCGTGCCCAAAAACACCAAGCTCCTGGAGGGAGAGGGAAAGGATTTCTCGAAGTTGACTGCGAAGCCTAACCGTTGTAGCAGCTGCATGGTAAAATCGAGGCTTGCCTGTGCTGCTGCCGGCGACAAGCCCCTTATTAGCTAGTCGTCCAGGCAAGGGTCGACGTGATGACCTTCTCGTCGTAGCCATGCCGCCACCGGGGCCAGACATTTCTTGAACGTCCTGGGAGACGATTCTAGACCGAATGGGAGCACTTTGAATTGGTATTGACTCTGACCCACCACAAACCTCAGGAATTTTCTGTGCCGCCGACGCATGGGTATGTGGAAATATGCGTCTTGTAAGTCCAACGACGCCAGAAAATCCCCCGGTTGTACCGACCGGATGACCACCTGAAGCGTAAACATCTTTAACTTCAGGCGTTGTAGAGTCTTGGTGAGAGCTCGAAGGTCTAGAATGGGTCGCGACTTGCCGTTGGGTTTTTTGACCACGAAGTAACGCGAGTAGAACCCCATGCCTCTCTGCCACCGGAACCAATTCTATAGCCCCTTTTTGCAGCATAAGCACAACCTCCTGCTTTAAGATGTGAAGATGGGGTTGCGCCGAATACATGGGAGGAATGGGCAAAGGCATGAACTTGAATTGCAAAAAGTGGCTTGGTTTCACTGTGTCCAACACCCAACGGTCTGACGTAATCCTTTCCCATTCGTTGACGCGATGGGACACACTGCCTCCCAGGACGTCTTGAAGATTGTCATTGCTGAGATTTTGATTGCTTACTCTTCGTAGACCAAGACTGTCGTCCTCTCCTTCTAGAAGTCTGGAAATCCCGGCTTCTCTGTGTCACCTGGACAGCTGGCCTGTATCCCTGGGAGGAGTATGCCGATCTATTGAAATTCCAGTCTCTAGATGTGGCAAATCGAGAATTCCCTGAAGCTTTGCGGAAGGGGCGAAAAGGCTGAAATGCTCGTCCACTTTGTAATGCCCCCAGTGATCTTGCGATATCTGAATCCTCCTTCATGCCCTTGAGGGCTTTGTCTATCTTCTCCCCAAATAATGCTCACCTTCACAGGGCATGTCCAGCACTTTATAATGGACTTCCGGCCTAAAGTCTGTACATTTTAACCAGGCCTGCCTTCTTAGTACCACTCCATTATTTATTTGCTTGAATCCCGAATCCGCCAAATCCACAGCGATGTTGATGCTGTGATTTGATGCCTCCTCACCTTCACGGACCAGTAGCATAGCTGTCTTTCGGTGTTCTTCTTGCAAGTGCTCCAAGATCGGGGCCAGGCGATGCCACATTTCACGGTCGTACCGTGCCATAATAGCTAACGAGATAGCCACATTGACAGTCGTCGCTCCTACTGTTAAGACTTTCTTACCAAAGGCATCCTGTCTTCTAGCTTCACTGTCCGGAGGTGTTGTGCACTTGTGTTGTGATCTAGCCTTTCTGCTGGCCGCCTCTGACACCACTGATTCAGGAGAGGGCTGTGCAGTCAAACAATTGGGTGTAGAGTCTGGAGACTTAAACTTTTTTTCTTACCTGCCCTTGATTGCAGGCTCCGAAAATGGATGGCGCATGGTACGCAAGCCTTCCTGCCAAACGTGGTCCAGAATCAGGACCGAGAAGATCGACTTCCTTCTCTTCCCCATATGGTCAAATAAGAAGCATTCCTTCTTTTCTTCCTCTGGGGTTAGACCAAATTCAACAGAGGCTTTCGCCATCATCGCATGAAAGGCTCCGATGTCATCTGGAGGGGACAGTTTTGCCGGGCTTCTAGGAGCTTACACTTCTCCATCCGATTCCCACGTAGGGTCTCTTGACGGCGATGATATGTCCGAGATGGAGTCCCTGGGGCCTTGATCCGACTCAGAATCTTGTAGCTCACCCTCTTCTGGATGTGAACGGGGAGGTTCTTCACTGATCGGACGGGAGAGCGGCAACTCAGCCGTTGACATTGAATGTGAAGCGGGGCCTGCCGCGCCGACGAGGGGTGTCACCGGAGGCACACCCCTAGGAGGCAGCCTTGCGCCCAAACTGGCTTAAGGGTGACTGCAGCATAGTTAAAACTTGCAAAGAGAACATCGACTGCGGATTTAGTAGAGAAGACGTAGGAGGAACATCTTGGATCCCTGGCATTGTCGACGGGCCAACGCCCTGTATGCCGAGATCTGATGGATGAACCACCGGTTCCCGCTCCTCCTCCATCGACTACACTGATAGCGCCGACTCCTGCTGTAATAGAGTTTCCGGCAGAACTGCGTCATACACTGTCGGTTGCCAAGTCTCTGGCGGGACCGTCAACAATGAAAACCTGGGAATTTCTACTTCTCCCTTATCGATCGCCGCCACTGGTGTCGATGGTGCCACCGCAGGTTTTGACTGTGCGGACTGTATTGGAGCAGTCGACAACGGGACTCCCGTTCACGGCACTGGCAGTTGTGGCACAGACATTTTAGGCAATCCCACCTTTTTTAAGTCTTTAGGCCGGTGTTTAGAAGATTCCCTACTCGAGGAAGACCTATGATGGTCCCCTGAGGAGGAGCACCTTAAAAAGGGTCCTTTCCATCCTTTTTTGCAGTAGATGAAGACGAAGATTTTTCTGTCTTACGGCCTTGGTCCAAACGACCATGTTTTGACGATGGAGCGTTCTTTGCTTTCCCTGAAGAGGAACAACTCTTCTACGTAGGCAGCGGCTTCTTCGCCGGAGGCTCAGCCGACACTGCCCGGCGAGGGACTACAGGGGATTTCGGTCTGTTCGATGCCAGACTGCGCACTGATCCTACCTCAGATGGAGGGTAGGCCCCTTTGTTCAGCCACGATATTAGACGCCGATTACGGTCCTTCAACGTCTTTTGCGAGAACCCCTTGAAGATATCACAGGTGTCCGCAGAGTGATGAGGGTAGAGACAAAGGCAAACCATGTGCCTGTCCCCCTCAAACTTTCTTCATTCCACAAGTGCGGAACAACTCTTTCCGACATTGAGAAAGTTCAACCTCACAAAGTGTAGAAACACGAGGTGATCCCAACTACTTTGGAGACGGTTGAAATCTGAAGGGAGCCGCGGTGGCGGGGCTATTTATACCGTACGTCCTATTGGACCATGTGTAAGTGTCCCAAAAGGACGTCAATAGGACACAAAAGTGTCAAGTTTTTTCCAATGGAAAACGCTTTATTAAAGATACCGAGGGTTCCCAGCCTGACGGGGAATATTCTTAGTATGTGAATCCATGCAAGATCCCATGCTGGAGAAGAGTTCTGAATATGCCCAGACAATACAAGCCTCATTGAAGGAAAAGGAGTACCTTTGTGAGGAGAACAAGGGACTCAGTGACCAAGTAGTGGCACAAAACAAAGTACTAGACACTACCCAAGCTCTGATATCAGAGTTGAAAGCTCAGGACTCTATATATCACCAAGAGATACGGGCTGAGAAAAACAAATCTGAGAGATTGGAAAAGGGGATAGCCAAATACGAACAGGCTTTGAGGCACCCCGACCAGTTAGAATATGGGAAGGTACCGTGCAATCATTGAGTGATGACCTCCTCACCAGGGACCTCAAGCCAACTCACCACATTATATGCGCAGGGTGCTGCTAACTGCATGCCTGCCAGTTTGCAATAACAAGGACACATGAGGCAGCTGGACTCAACCAAGTCTAGCCCAACTGAGCCGGAAGGCCAGCCCTTATCAGACATTGACGGGTATTCATCTCTACCCAGATTTAAAAATACCCTAGCATGTACTTCTGTCCTGGAGGGCTCCTATGATAAGAGGATCAGGCAGTTAGACTGGCAGAAACTAAAGTTAAAGGGACCACGTGGCCCGATTTGCAGACAGAAAAGAACCAGCATCCAGGTCTCAAAAGAGTATTTTAAAAAGCTTCACACATTCAGGGAGGTGGGGGGAATTCTCCACCATACCCGGAAGAAGGGATGAGGAAGATTAGTACTCCCCTGTGTAAAAAGGGGAGTCCAGGGAAGTAACCCTGATAACCAACAGTACCACAGGAGAGAAGAGACCAGAA
Organism: Ambystoma mexicanum; assembly: GCF_040938575.1. Taxonomy (NCBI): domain Eukaryota; kingdom Metazoa; phylum Chordata; class Amphibia; order Caudata; family Ambystomatidae; genus Ambystoma; species Ambystoma mexicanum. The sequence goes on from NC_090939.1 coordinate 895,069,129, forward strand.
CCTGTCATTCTAGGAGGAAATCCGAGTCTCCTAGAGGTAGGGAGCGCCTAGAGGACAGGGAGTGGACCACCAATAGTAGCAGCTCTGAGTCAGAGGGTGAGTGGACTCGGGTGCAGTGGAAAAGGAAGGCTCACAAACAGAAGAGAGGTCTTGTAAAACACTCAATTCGTCAAATAAGGCTATAAAGAGCTTTAGGACTCCCTACCACAAGAATGCCAAATACTCTAGAACTGTAGGGCCAAATGATGACATTTGTACATCAAGAATGATCAGAATTCCATACGAGTTCGTCAAATGGACATTCTCCCCTGAATACTCCAGCTTCTTTGCAGGGCTGGAGGACCAAGATCAACAAAGATGGTCCACCTATAAGGCGGCTATCAAAGTATTTCTCTGTTCACAGGAACCTTCAGGAGGCCTGCAAGGTCGCCTACAACCTGCAGCGTAGAGAAGACCAAGCACCTAGAGAGTTTGTGCAAGAGCTGAAGCAGGCATTTGCCCAGACCTCTAGGAGGGTGAACACAAATAGCCGGGAGTTCATCAATACTTACTTCCATGAACTTCAGAAATACAATATGACCCAACTGGTAAGGGACTTCCATGAGCGTAGGACACTGGATTGGGTGATAGAACAGGCCACCCGGATTTATGAAGTACAAAAGCCCTCTGAAAATAAAAATATCCCGAAAAACCCCAAACCGTCAAACACACCCGCTGCTGCAAAGGTGGCAGAGGGGAAAAATACCCCCATATTGGATTTGGAAATGGGAGTGAGGGGCCTAAAAATACTCCTCCCGCTAACACTAATAAGCAGAATGAGAGGCAGAGCAGACCCTCTGATCCAATCCAATCGGGTGGTAGCCAGGCAGGATATATGATTAATGCTCCATCTGACCCTGCCACCTATATTAGCCCTTGATGCAAGGGTAACAGAGCCACCTTGGGGTATTTATGGACTCCCCCGGAACAAGGGAGGGGGCCCAATCAGTTAAGTACTGCCCCAAGAAAACTCCCTCAAAAATTCTCAGAATTCCCCTCGGGGGTGGGGGCCTGGGGGGAAGAAATACCCCCACCCTCCAACCTAAGTTTCTTTCCCCACATACCCTTCAAAACCCAATTCCCAGAACAATCCTCCTTTTTCCCCGCTTTCAGGACAATAGATTCCCAAATCATTGAGAAGGGAGACCAAGGATGGTGGGTTATCAGTGAAACTCTCAATACCCAAGCTACTCTGGGAGAAGGGACATCTACCCTTTCCGAAGCAGCAAAGGTATGCATACAGACCCGACTAGCAAGCAGAAAAGATGTTTTAACTGGAGCGCCAGGTCCAACATTTGACACAAGACCTGGGTTGCATGTTGAGGGCTCAATAGAAGCATAAAAAGGAAATTGCTGCCCAGAACAGCTCAACATCTGGGTCTGGTGCCCCGGAGCAATGACGGGAAGAACCCCCCCCCCCAGCCACAACCAACAGGTTCCAGAGGAGGAGGAGGAGGACCGCGGCGGAAGGGAGATGCAGAGCATTAGAAGAAGCTTCCTTTCGCACCAGAACAAAACCTCTGAACCTGAACACAAATCTCCTACCCCCGAAAAGCTAGAACCTAGGGAACGGAGGTTAAATAGGAGAAATCAAGAACAAGAGAACCCACTTTGTTGAGGAAGTCCACATTAACCCGTTCAAAGGGGAAGAATCCCGAGAGGATTCAGGGAAGAAAATCTTCTCTTTCAGGAATGGAGAGATCCCTCCCAAGGAAAAATGGGTCTCAAAAGACCCTAACTTAGTCTGGGTAAGTATTGAGACTTACCTAGAGCCACACATTCTTAAATGCCAACAATGTCACCCAGATGACCCTGAAAGCACTGAGGGATCCTCGCCCAAACAGGTTTGGGTAACTGTCTCCAGGAAAAGGGGGGTAGCAAAGAACCGGGGGAAAAAGAGGACTTCCCGATTCCAGAGATATCTGGGTGCAAAATCATCTTTACAGATTCCTGGACTCCGACACAGAAAACTGTCCAAGATCACACAGTCTCAGAGTTCAATATAAAATAATAACCGCCAAGCTGGCAGAAAATGCACATTTTCTTTGTCCCCCTTGAAGAGAGCGAAGGAAGATTTTATGCCTCCGTCAAGGTACAGGGTCAATGTCAATCATCGCTGGTGGATACTGGATCCCAAGCCACCCCTTTGTCCAAAAACGGCTTTGACCAAATAAAGTCAGGAAGGGGGGAGAGTCACCAAATTCCCCTCACACTTCTTCCTTGACAACTCCAAAACTTCGATGGAAATGATATTTCTGTTGAAGGGACTGCAGATCTGGAGATCAAAATTGGGCGACATAGGGGTGAAACACCCAGTGATGGTCATCAGACCAGAGAGCACACCTTGTCTACTGGGGAATGACCTCCTTTGGAGCTCATCATCCTTGATTGACTTCGTGAACAAGGTCCTCTGGACTCAGACTAACCGGCCAATCACATTAAAACAAAGTACAAATTATATGAGTTTAAAAGGCACATGATTGAACAACCATCCGACCAAATAAAATTTCACTTTAGGAACAATCAAGTCCCAGACATCACCGTCATCTCGGTAGGAGAACAAACTGGTGATGGGAGCCCTTCTTTATTTTTGAAAATGAACCTTCCTCCCAGTTTTAAGTGGCATTTCACACTGGAAATACTCTGAAATGTTATACCAATCCACAATCGGAAGAAAACCCAAATCCCATGGTAAAAGATTATGAAAAACCAGCTCCAAGTTTGACCTGCTTCCAGAAAAAGGGTGAACATCTGTTTTTCCCCATTCAGGTAAATGGGGGTTGAGGAGTGCCTGTTCTTGCCAGTATGCCCGAATAATGGAAGAAGCTTCATCAGCGAAGCATTATTCAGAAAACTCCCAAAAGATCAGACCATTCCCACATTTAAGTTGATTTCAAGTTGGAAATGGGCCTGGAAACTCCAAATTCCAAACATCTCCGGCATAGCAGGTGAATGCTAAAAATTTCGATTGGCGACAAAAGCACATAACATAATTGTTGGGTTGTTAGATTTGTCCCCTCTGACTTTTACTTAGGCAGCGACATTCTCAATCGATTCGCAATTAATTTGAACCTTATTACACAGCCTGGTCCCGACTGGGTGGTAACCCCATGGGCTTTGACAACACTGAGAAAGCATTTCGGTCAGCTAAATTGTTGCCGTATGCAGTTGGAGTTCAAATGGGAGAAGAGGTCACCATCCCAGGACAGGTATGACAATTTACAATTCCCCTAAAAATTAAGCCAGGACAGAACCTCAAAAACAAGGACGCTTACATAAAATTTGAATCATCACCTACAACAGCAAGGTTTGTATTTACATTCCACACCCCTAGTTGACCTAGAGCATGACACCATTTGAATAGTGGTGGATAACAGTGACCCTAGAAGTATCACTTGGGCGCAGACACCTTTATTGGAATGGGGGTTGATGCCCAACATTATTCTATGGACTTAGGTAATGAGATAATTGGACTGATTCCAAATTACTTACAATTCTGACAACGATATCCCTCCGGAAAACATTTTGACCCGGCAGGGGGGGAGAATTTCTTGGTGTACTCTTTCTGCCCCTATGGTGGGGAAGAGGACCTGTGACATTAGGAAGGATGAGGTGGTATTTCAAGGCAACAGTGACTACCTCCCATCCTTGAAACCACATGTCCAGGCCAACAGCATAACAAGAGATCTCTCCACCCAACTGGAGGACACAGCCGAAATTGCCAAACCGAGGTCTTTCCAGGCTTTGACCAGATGGTTGAAGAACAAATCAATCTCGCTGATGCCTATGAGAGCAAGGAGCAAAAGCAGAAGCTGAAACCGATGTTTTGGGATTTTCAGGATATCTTTGCCGTGGATTTGTATGACTGGACGCCCAGAGATACATTCAATCTCCATACCTATGGACCCTGAGATGGCTCCTGTATTTGTGAAGCAATACCGGTTGCCTCTTGCGTCTATGGAGTCACTCACAGAGATTATTAAAAACGTGGAATCCTGTGGGATAATTTGTCCAGTCCACAGTACCTTTAACAACCCAATACTGGGGATACTCAAACCCAATGGCCATTGGAGCCTTTGCGCAGATGTTAGGGAGTTAAACAGGTCCACATGTCAAGATGGCCCATTCCCTACACCGGTCAGGGACTGGCCCAGATCCAAGGATCAAAGGTGTATACCGCCATTGACTTGACCAATGGTTACTTGACAGTACCAGCGAGTAGGGAAGACCAGTACAAGCTTACCTTTACCCTTGGGGGTAGCAATACACCTGGACCCAAACCCCCTTTGGATACAAACTCTGGCAACAAATGTAATATCTACTTACACAAGGTAATGCCCTACTTGGGTGAAAGGGGAAACCTAGGCTATGTAGATGTCTTAATCAAGAGCTCAACTGTGGAGAAACACATAGCTGAAATACGCTATGTTCTGACCCAGTTGCAGAAAGCTGGAGCAAAACTGTCCTTTCAGAAGGCACAGTGGTTAAAGACCCGCGTGAACTTCTTAGGGCATGAAATCACCCCTAAGGATCTCAGTCCAGAGGCAAAAAATGTGGAAGCATTATTGAAATTAAAAGACCCTACTACTCTGCGAGAACTACAAAGCCTTCTTGGACTCACTAATAATAGTAGGAAGTTCATAGAGGACTACGCAGAGGTCACGTTTGTTGGTCCATTTATTAAAGGCATGGGTCAAGTCGAATTGGGTCCAGAACAATCTGAGGCAGTAAAACAAGTAAAGATAAGCCTTTCTCAAGCGCCTTGTTTGGCTTACCCCATAAAGAACAAGGATTCTTCTTGGAGACGGGGTTCTCAAATACTTGCTTCACAGCAGTATTGTACCAAAAACACAACAGTCAACTAAGTAATCTCATACGCGAGCAAGACTTTGTCCTCTGTGGAGGAAAAATTAAACTATTGCGAAAAGGCACTCCTGACAATGGTGTGGGCGTTCCAAGAATTACTGCCCGTTCATCCAGGGGGAGCACATCATTGTCAAGACTCCTCACCAGCCCTTGAATATCTCCAAAGTGACCAAATCCAAACAGGGAACGAGTAATTCCAGAATTACTTCCTGGGTTCTGTCCATACAAAGCTTTCCTGTGGAGGTCAGATATGGGCAATACAAGAAGAGCCCCCTAGCGCAAGCTTTGGCTGACTTTCATGACTGTGCTCAAGAAAACTGTCTCTAGGACAATATGGAGGCGTACCTTACTTGCCCGCACAAATTCTATGAGGAAGACACGTGGCAGCAGAGACCCACAGTTTACGTGATTGGGTGCTCCTACCATGTTGATAATCACAGGGGAAAAAAGAACTAGTGGCTGGCATTGGTAACGCCTGGGTGAATGATGCCCCAGCGCCCTCTGTTGAGTACAAAATAGGTCCCCAAAGTAGTCCGGTTGCAGAGTTGATTGCGGTACATCAAGCCATCCTCACTGCTGTGCAACACCAACTCAAAGAACTGGTCATAATCACTGATTCAGATGTCAGAATGTGTTTGTGGAGCACCTGATTGATTTGAAAAATCGAGGAATGCTGTGTGCGAATAACAAACGGCTCAAGCATGGGAAATTATTCCAAGCAATTGATGATCTGGTAACCTCTAATGGGATGACCATCTATTAGAAAAAGATCAGAGGTCACTCTAAAAGGGACCAGGCAAAACTAGAAATGACTTGGCTGACCAGTAGGCCAAAACCAGAGCCATCCACAGGGATCTCATAGAAACCGAATCCCTGTTGGGGGAAATCCAGGTCGCTGCTGTCACTAGGTCCCAAATATATGCCCAACATGAACTCTCAACTGCCCAGTGGAGTAAAGGAACCCCAGATGCTGATTTGATTACAGCACAAAAAGAGGACCAGATTATTGGGAAATGTTATCAACATATTGAAGATACCGTGAAATTTCCTCTTACAGAATTGGATTATATCAGGAAAGAGGATCTCTGGGTGTTGATGAAGTTTTCCTAAATGTTCCGAATCCAAGATGGTTTGTTGGTGTGGAAATCCATTTCTGGATGTGACCAGTGGGTGGTACCTACCTTATTCTGAAGCCTGATAAGTCACACCAATGACGCGACCACTGCCAGTTATAGGGAGTTTCATACAACTTTAGAAATCTTGCGAGAGGTCGCATACTGGCCACACATGGGTCAGGACCTTGGTGTCTTGTGTGTGCTCAGTTTTAGCCACGTTCTCACACACAGAGCTCCCCTACAGAAAATGGGAATGACACTGCCTTGGTCGGATTTTCAAGTCGATTTCATTGGGCCAGTGATTTGCTCCTATAGAGGAAATGAGTACATGATTACCGTTACATGCTTGTTTATCAAGTGGGCGGAATGTCTACCGGCCGCAAATTGCAAGGCAGAAACAACTGCTGTCCTAATGATAAATCACATCTCCTCTCATTTTGGCCTTCCCCAAAGGATTGAGTGGGACCGAGGAAGTCATTTTACCAGTGAGGTGATGACAAAGATGTTGAAGATACTAGTGGTAAAGAGAAAACTCCACATTGGCTACCGCCAAGCGTCGAACGGAGGAGTTGAGAGTTACAATAAAACGATCGTGAGCATCTTGAAGAAGTTTGTGGCGGACTCTGGACGTAGTTGGGACATCAGATTACCGCTTGTCCTGATGGCTATCAGGTCTACGCCATCTTTTGCAACAAATATATTACCATTCAAGCTCATGACTGGACGAAAAATGGTGCTACCTCAGCATCTGCTCTACAGAACAGACCCTGATCAATGTGTCCACGACCCATGAGTACATTGACAATTTACAAAAACACCTTCAGCACGTTTTTGCTTGCGCTCAGCGAAATTTTGAGAAGTCGGCAGGGGATGAAAACCCACTACAACTTAAAGACCACCAAGAAAGAGTACAAAGTAGGAGACAAGGTACACCTGTACAATTTCCAAAGGAACTAGACCAAACAGCGGAAGTTCCTTCCCGTCTGGCCCGGCGCTGTTGAAGTTGTCGATAAAATCTCACCTGTCGCCTATAAGATTTGCATATCTAAAGGAGAACAAGCGGAAGAGAAATGGGTTCATAACAATCAGTTAAAAAGCGGTCATCCCAGACAGAACTTGCGACTGATTGAAGAACCCACTGAGGCTAGAGCCCAGGAACCATCTGAAGAATAAAGGTAAAGAATGGGACCCCAGATAGAGAAAAATCATACCACTTATACTTATAAGAAATGTACCAAAAGCAATGATCATGTCGGAAATTGTGTCCGTCATATGAAATGTAATGTGTAGCTTGTTGATTTATTGTCAATTTGCACGTCGATCATATCCGGGAAATTAGTACTGTATGAAATACTGGACCTCTCTCTTATTCTCGGCAGATTAAATAATTCCTTGCCTCTACAGGCCGGAGGTGGAGCTACCGGAAAGGGTGGGGTCGGGACCAAAACCCAAAATCCGAAAAGAGTTGAGTGCACACCAGAGTGCCAATCGCTCAGGACATGAAAAAGAGCAGAAGTGCTCTGACACAGATCCCTGGAATTAACCCAAGCCACAAGGAAACAAACTCCACTCTCTCCGTCCTCTTCTCTGTCTCACTGGAATCAATGATCCAGGAGGGGGGGCCTATGGGGTGAACTATAGCCCCTGAATGCAAGAAATAAAGAGGCCAGAGTGATTTGTAAATGCCTGTTGGAGTAGAAGGCCAGCACTGAAATGGTGATGTGACAGTGCGATTTTACTCAACCCATGGAGAGCTGCACTTGTACTTAGAGACAGCAGTGCGTACATTATGTTCAAATGTAATACCAGAGTGTGCCCCAGTCACCTAAAGTGAACCCAAACTCCTTGCATTTACAAGAAATAAAAGAATTTCCTTTTTGCATTTCCTCATCCAAATGACAATATGCAGAGAGAAGTACTCACTAGACTTTCAGCATTTAAACATGGTTTTCTCACATTACTGCCCTATACATATGGACAATGCAGAAGTGATACTCACATATTTTGAAACTGTAAAAGCCTTATAAAATGCCATATAAAATGCATTGTGTCTGAGTTATAAGCCATTGCTTGCAGGACAACCTGAGCCGGTTATTTATCCAAAGATGAAACTTAACCTCCAAGACCTTTTCTCTGCTGCCCTGAAACAAACGGTCTGGTTGACAACCATCAATCAGGGCCATTACTTAACCTTTAACTGCCATGGGTTTTCCCCCCCAGTGCCAAGGCCTTTTTTGGCGATTTTGGTATTTTGCCATTCAATGCCTTCTAACGTTTTCTGTTTCATTAACCCCATTAAGTACCAAGGATGAGGTATCTCGTCCTTGGCAACAGGGTGGTAGTCCCAAGGACGCGATACCTTGCCCTTTGCACTTAAGGGGTTTAAAAACATAGAAAGAAATACACTGCTTAGATTGAAACCAGGGTGAAAAACAGATAAGGCTGTGCCCGTTCTTTCAGCAGATGTAACCTTGAGTCACAATTCCCATAAAATGTCCATTAGAGTTGTGATGAGGGCCCTCACAGGCCTTGAAGGGGGAGGCAAACAAAAACATGAGCCAGGCTCTGCCTGGTCACATGCCTAAGAGTAAATGTAATTTAAGAGAACAAAGGAAATGGCTGCAGTTAAATTAATAGGAAAATGCCTATTATTGCATAAAAGGGACAGCGTATATGCCACAACAGTCATTCCAGACTTTTATTTAAAGGTGACAGTAACTCCCTTTGAGCCATGCTAAAACGATGTGTTTGAGAAACATAACTAAAGTTATTAATGAAAATGTTAATTGGGCCTTCCCTTGATTCCGAGAGATTTGAAAGTTGGTTTGCGGGTGAAGGAAATAATTAACATGAGAATTATGTAGTGGCATGTTTTTCACTGATACGGCTCCTGAGTAAATAAAGAAAAAACATCACTCTGCATAGGAAGGGCGTGCCGACTTCAGATTAACATCCGATTTGCCTTACAATGTAGCTCTTAAACATTAGAAAAATTAGGGTACTTGTCATGTTGGTAGATTTTAAAATGTTTGTCCATGCTGAGCCCACCTGTCAAATTGGGCTGACGAAGCTCTCTCCTCCCACATCTGTCATGACTCACTCTCCTAATCTCCTTGTCCTATAAGCACACAGGTGGGAAGTGGGCAGAGAAAACCAACCAATCCTTTCCGCGACAATCATGACAAGTTGGTGATGTCATTTGCCCTATAAGTAAACCTGTTAGCATTAGAAGAACAAGTTACTTTCGTACCTGGTAACGTTCTTTCGATGGGATGGTCCGACGACGTATTCCATATCTTTGACAGGTAATGTACACAGCTGTGCTGCTTCGGAAAATCTTTGGCGTCTGCCTTCTGCGTCAATGACGTCGATGCGCCGTCCCCGAGGACCTCCTCCGACGGCCGACGTCACCCGATGTGTGCCACCAGTTTTCTGCCAGTCAGACACACAAGGCCTTGCGGAACGCAAGCTGCAATCGCAATCGAAATTCTGCAGCGGGGAAGGCAGGGAGGGAGCGATATGGAATACGTCGTCGGACCATCCCATCGAAAGAACGTTACCAGGTAAGAAAGTAACTTATTCTTCGAGGGGATTGGGTCCTCCGACGTATTCCATATCTATGACAGACTCCCAAAGCAGTACCTAGCAAGGAGGTGGGAAAGAATTTAGAATACAAATTTAGCATACCCAATCAAATTGTGGAATAGAGAACTGCCTTGCCAAAGGCCAAATCTTGCCCTCTGATGGAATCGAGGGAGTAGTGACGTACAAAAGTATGTACTGAAGCCCAGGTGGCTGCATCACAGATGTGACAAATAGGAACTCCCCTCTGCAGAGCAGTAGACGCAGCCACTCCCCTGGTAGAATGGGCCCGCAAGCCACCCGGAGGATCCTTACCCGCCAAGCGGTAACACTCGGAGATAGCTAAGCTAAAATAATCCAACGAGACAAAGTCTGTTTCGTCACAGCTTGTCCCAAACGCTTTCCAGCGTAACCAATGAAAAGTTGATAGTCCACTCTGACCCGGGACATGCGCGAAATATAAAAGCTCAACCCTCTCCTAGGATCAAGCCTATGGAGCCTCTCCTCTTCCTTACCAGGATGTGGAGGAGGATAGAACGCCGGAAGAACAACCTTCTGGCTCAAATGAAATTCCGAAACCACCTTCGGAAGAAAAGAAGGACAAACTCTAAGGACAACCCTGTCCTTAAGAAACACAGTGAAGGGTGGCTTAACGGAAAGTGCCTGTAACTCACTCACTCTGCGAGCGGAAGTAACCGCAACCAAAAACACAGTTTTCAGAGTTAACAGCCTCAAAGGGCAAGAACGTAAAGGCTCAAACGGAGCACCCATAAGAAACTTAAGAACAAGGTTCAAATCCCAACCTGGCACCAGAAAAGGTGACAGAGGGAACACATTAGTGAGCCCTTTCAAAAACTGCGAAATTAAAGGAATTTTAAAATAGGAACACTCTTCAGACAAGCGCTTAAATATGGACAGCGCCGCCAGGTAACCTTTAATGGTCCCCACTTGCAAGCCCCTGTGGGCCAAAGAAAGCAAAAAAAACAGAACCATGGGAATGTCACATTCAAAAGGATCCACATTCTGAACTCTGCACCAGTCGCAGAACTTTCTCCAACGGCAACGGTACAGAGACTTAGTTGCCGGCCGCCTGGCCGAGAGCAACATCTCCATCACGTCTTCAGGGAGGTCCCAATCCTTATACCTCAACCTTTCAGAAGCCAAGCGTGAAGATTGAGGGATCTGACCTCTGGACAGAGAACCGGACCACCCTCCCGTGAGAGCAGATCGTCTCGGTAGGGAAGACGACGTGGAGGGCAGATGGACAAGTCGAGAAGGTCCGGGTACCACGTCCTCCGGGCCCACGTCAGAGCAATGAGGATCATCCGGGAACCAAACCTCCGTAACCTCTGCAGCACTTGCGGGATGACGGGGACTGGAGGAAACACGTACAGCAGTGGGAACGACCACTCCACCACGAACGCGTCTCCTAAGGCTCCTTTTGGAGGAAATTCCCGCAAGCAAAACCTTTCGCACTTCTGGTTCACACTGGAGGCGAAGAGATCCACTCGAGGGGTCCCCCCAAAGGGCGAAGATCTCCAGGAGAATCTCCTGAGCCAGCTCCCACTCGTGAGAGATCGAGCTCTGCCTGCTCACAGCGTCCGCCGTCTCGTTGTCGTCTCCGGCCAGATGAACAGCCGAGATCGAAGCTTCCTGCTGGATGGCCCAGAATTCGCCTCCCTGCACAACGGAAGTGACCCTGCCCCCCCCCTCCCCTTTTTGTTGAGGTAGTGCATGGCCACCGTGTTGTCCGTTAGAATCGGGACACTATTTCTGTGCACAGTCGGCAGAAAAGCCTTCAGGGCTAGCCTGACGGCCCTCAGCTCCAACAGATTGATATGGAGTCTGGACTCCGACGGAGACCAACGACCGCTGACTGTCAACTCGTTGGCATGAGCTCCCCACCCGTGAGGGATGCGTCCGTCACAATCATCACCTCCGGCCAGGGCAGCCAAAATGGGGCCCCCTTCATCAGATTGCCATCGACGGCCCACCACAGAATGTCCCAGGCCACCGAGGGCGGCACCTGAACAGGGTCCGAGAACCTGCCGGAGGACTGAGAACACTGGAGCTTGAGTGCCCACTGCAAAGATCTCATCCGCAGACGATCCTCTGGCACCAGAAGAATGCAGGATGGCATGAGGCCGAGCAGTCTTAAGAACTCGGACGCTGGGAGATCCTGGGCAAAATGAAACTTGTGCACCATCTGCTGAATGTGAAGAGCCCTCACCTGAGGAGGAAAACACTGCCCCAGGGACGTGTCGAGTACTGCTCCGATGTACTGGAGCCGCTGCGTTGGTGTCAAATGGGACTTCTTTAAATTGAGGGAGAAGCCCACCCTGTGAAGGGAGTGGCAGGTGACGGACAGATGATCCAGGACTTGCTCGGGAGAGCTCCGCCTGATCAACCAATCGTCCAGGTAGGGGTAGACGTGAATCCCCCCTTTCCTGAGATGCGCTGCCACCACCACCATGAGCTTGGTGAAAACCCTCGGGGCGGAGGTCAATCCGAACGGCAGGACCCGAAACTGAAAGTGCGAGTCGCCAACCGCGAACCTCAGGTACTTCTTGTGCTTGGGATGGATCGGCACATGGAAGTAAGCATCCTTGAGGTCGAGAGACACCAACCAGTCCTGAAGTTGAAGGGCCTGGAGGACTTGAGAAAGAGTCACTATCTTGAACTTGTCCTTCCTGAGGAGTTTGTTCAAACCGCGCAAGTCCATGATGGGTCTCAATCCCCCGTCTTTCTTTGATATAAAAAAATAAGGGGAATACCATCCCTTGTTCCTCTCCGCTACAGGCACCAGTTCTATTGCGCCTTTCTCCAGCAGGGCTTGAATTTCCTGTGCAAGGAGCGGATCCGGAATCTTCAAAGAGAGGCTCCTTGGTGGATTGTCGTGAGGCCTCTGCCGAAAAGGAAGACAGTAGCTGTGGGTTATGATCTCCAGAACCCACGCATCCAAAGTAATGGCTTGCCACTCTACAAGATGCTGCGCCAGCCTTCCCCCAACCGGCGAACCATGGGACCTGGCCTCATGACTGAGTGGTAGCGGCTGCGGCTTTGCCCGAGGGCAAAGAGGCAACTGCCCGAGCGGCCTTGGCACCTCGAGTACCTTTATTTCCACCTGTGGCACTCTTACGATGGCCTCTGACTGCTAGCTCCCCTCGCTTTACTGAAGGACGAGTAATAGCAAAAGGAACCTCCCCTCCATTGCTGTCCCCTAGGACGAAAAGGCGGAGGTTGGCGAACTGCAGCACCCAACAACTTCGCTGCAGCTTTGGAGGTCTGCAACCTCTCAAGGCTCTAGTCAGCCTTGCTGCCAAAAAGGTGTTCACCGTCAAAGGGCATGTTGAGGAGCCGGGACTGCACATCAGGAGCGAACCCAGACTTCCGCAACCACGCAAACCTGCGCATTACAGTGCTCGCCGCCATGGACCGGCTGACACAATCCGCCAAGTCCAAACCCGACTGAACGGCCTCACAGATGGCATACTTGCCATCCGGAACCGGAGCAAGGAAACCATCCCGTTCGTCCCCTTCGGGAATATGTTCAGCCGCTAATGCAACACAGTTCCACAGAGTGTGTGTGAAACGACACAAAGCACATATGGAGTTGGCCGCCTGAAGCGCCATACCCCCCCGAAGAAAACACTTGCTTCGCCCAGCCGTCAAAACCTTTGTCGTCCCTATCCGGCGGGATGGTAGGATAAGACGTCTGCACCACCAAACTCTCCGGAGTGGGGTGCCTAGACAAGTAGCAGGGGTCGCTACTGGCTGGACGGTATTTTCGCGACAAAGACTTGCCCACTGCCGGGAGACTCTCCGGAGCAGTCCAAGCTGCTGCCACCCTTCTCTGCAGAGCCATATGAAAAGGCAAAACCGTGTCAGTGGGTGGACCGAAGTCAAGAATGTCCGTGAGATCATCCTGAACGAACTCCCCTGGGGGAGCTGACCAACCCAAGTACTCGGTAACCCGAGAAATAAGGTGCCGATATGAAGAATCGGCATGAGTGCCAGGCTCCGGCCTACAAAACTCCACCTCCGGAGAGGTGTCCAGTCCACTGGCATCATGCAGCGACTGCCGCAAGTCATCAAACTGGCTATGGCCCGAGATAAGTTCATCCGGAACCGGAACCAAGCCGCCATCAGAACCTTCATCACCCTCAGAAATGTACTCCAGGCGGGGAGAGGAAGACCTCTGGGGACCAAAGCAGTGCCTGACCTTAGCCAGAGCCTTTCTAGGGGCAAACCCTGTGCCACGGGGCCCCTCCGACACCACCGCCTCAAAAGGCGTCGAGGGCGCCGAACGAGGCGTAGACGTCTAGCGAATCGGCATCGACGTCAGTTGCAGCGCCGCCAGCATCGGCGGCGTCGACACAGGCCTCGAAGCCGGAGCTCCGAGCGTGTCTCTCGACGACCTAGGCGCCGATGACGACCCTTTCGGAGGCAGAGCCTCGAGAGAAATCATCGACGACCTCGGCGCCACAGGCATCGACGTCTTCTTCGAAGACGGCACAGGATCACGCGGTCTCGAGCGCGTCGAGGACCGGGACCTGTAACGGGCATGGCGAGAACGGCTACCCTTGTCCGAGCGGGACCTCTCCTGCGAGCCGTGCCGACCACCCGAGCCCAAAGGCGTACAAGCGGTATCTCTCGACCGGTGCCGACCGATCCCACTCGGAGGCGCGGACGGACCGGTACCCTGCGATTCAGGAATCGCTAGCATCTGCTTCCCGAAGGAAGCCCATTCCTCCGGTGTCGCTTGCAGGGAGGGATAAGCGACCCGCCGACGGGAGGAGTCCTCGGAAGAGGACGGGGAAGGCGACCTATGCCGGCGCTTCCGAGAATGTCTCGAAGAGGCGGAGGAGTGGCGAGACCGACTCCTGGAAGGAGACCCACTGGACTTCCCACGATGACGCAGAGAGTCGCCCCTCGAGTCTTCCGTCGAAAGCCCTGCAGACCTCGACTTCCGGGGCTTAGACACCCGGCTTACCGACAGCTTCTTCTTGCGTTCCCGCAAGGCCTTTGCCGTGAGCAACTGGCAGTCGACACAGTCGTCCGTATCTTGGGCCTCCCCGAGGCACCAGAGGCAGGCATCGTGCGAGTCCGTGACCGACATCTTGGACCCACAGTCCCCGCATTTCTTGAAGCCCGGACGCGGGGTTGAAGAAGATGAAGACATCGCCACGAACAGGTCTTCACAACAAACCGAACAGGTTCAACGAACCGAGAATGGAAAACAGCAAACTCCAACGAGTCGAGGCATACCGAGCTTCACGAAGCGAACACGTTCGCGGAAAAAACGGAACTGAGGCTATGGGCGTCGTGCGTCCTACTTATCACATCGGGTGACGTCGGCCGTCGGAGGAGGTCCTCAGGGATGGCGCATCGACGTCATCGACGCAGGACGCAGACGCCAAAGTTTTTCCGAAGCAGCACAGCTGTGGACATTACCGGTCATAGATATGGAATACGTCGGAGGACCCAATCCCCTTGAACTGAGTTTTTTCACTTATTCAGGGAGGCAACTTGCTGGTGAACTCTTGCGAGAAACATCCCAGCATAGAAGCCCCACTCTTTCATTGGAGACAGAAACCAGGAGACCTAGAAGCTGACTGGGACCTCTTGGAGAATTTAAAGGAGACAATCCTTGACCGACACCCTTGCTGTCCCAGCGGTGCCCTGCTGCTCCCTGATGCCCATTCCAAAGCCTCTTCTGTAAGAAACTATCGCCAAAGCTATATGTAGGCCCTGCATTTTTTAAGTATTGTTGTAGTTACTTCCCCACAGCAAAATATCCTGTTTGTCTGTGTAGATCCTTAGCCTATTTAATTAAAGTAAATTAAATAATTCCCCTATAGAAATCACGGGATGTGTTTTGTTGGCATTCAAAACCAACAAGCTCTTCCCAGTGTGTTTTGAGCCGGTATAGACCAAGATCTGCCAAAAGAATAATCTAAAAACCCTGTTTTCATGTGAGTGTGCAAAACGAAATCCCCCCATTGATCCCCTTCATTTTAAATCAAAAGTGCGAAGCCTGGTATTTCCTTTGCATGTGTGGTAAAAACGAAATTAACCCTTTGTTTCCATTGTGCTCTTACGAAAACCACAAAGCACTGCCTGTTATGTTTAGGTGTGTCAAATTTTCCCATTGCTTTTCTGTCCCTCATATTGCATCCGTGGTAACAAGTAGAAAAAACGATCTTTCCCCTTGAATCCTTTTTCCAAACAGTGCCTTTTTATCAGAATTAATCCCAAAACGATGTTCCCATTGTGTCCCCACTCTCTGCCTAAGGCCTTCAATTCAGAGGGGTCAAGTGTAATTGATGTTTGGAGGATTGGGGTTGCTGGGAGAAAAGTATTATTTTAAAAAAATTAGCAATCGCTGTATGCCTTGAATTGTTCTTGCTCTGCATTGGGGGTGCCTTTACGGATGTTATTTTTGTTCTTGTGTTGCCACAGTACTGGTGGCTGGTGTTAGTCTGGGCGCCAAACTTGGTTCAAATAAATAAATATATTCTTACTACACATCGGCCTGGATCTTAGGCCATTGTGTCACTGGGCACTTGTTGGGGTTGGGTGCGAATTGGAAATTCTCTCACGAGACTTGTTCCAAAACATAGTATGCTGAGTGCGCAGAAAAAAGCAACCAAGGTACTGGAGCGTAGTGATGTAGTGTGTATATATAGCGGCCGACAGGGTCAGAGCCAACGAGTGGCACATCGAATCAAGAGGGGTCGACTGTCGAGTCGTACTACGCCCCCCCGTCGAAAACGTTTCTGAGCAGCTGATGCAGGAATGGATATCTATCCCATGAGGAATCTGCAGGAGAATGCAATCCATTGAATGGCAGTTCCCACTGGGCTAGATTATCTATGCTCTGCCCTGCTTTGAAGTGCTACGCGGAGTTAGGTTTGGTATGCTGCACTGTTATGTGATGCTACGCAGAGTCATGTTTCAAGCAGTAGAAACATGTTGTGCAAGGTCTTGTTCTACTGGGATCAATGTGTTCTTTTGCCAAAACTAAATGCATGTTAACATGAATCTACCATATCGCTATTCCTTTCGATAGGAGGATGGGGGGAAGTTGGGGAGGGGGGATAGTTTCTTTTTATACTAGTTGGTTAAGTCATGGTGTATTAAGTTAAGGTTTCATTATAATGTTTTGCTTAACATTTCTACTTTTCAAGCACTTTTGGAGCAACCATAAGACAGCAGTTAGCAATCCCCTAAACACACACAAAAAAAAGAAAACAAAGGTAGACTTGGAAATCTAATTTGTTAACTAGGTGTCAAGCTGCGCATTACAATGCCCGTTACTCGTTGCGTCAGGACAGTGCAGACACTGTAGATGGAGGGCTATGGTGAAAGGCCCCCGCAGGTTGTTTGGGGGGGGTCACATGAACAGCAGGCTTGGAATGGGATGGAAGACAATCAAGAAAGTGGCCAGAAAGATGGAGGCCAGGGAAAACCGACGACCATACAGTGCACACCCCAAATAGGCAAACAGACAAAAGGCAGGAAGAAAGTCAACTGTAAGGTAAGCAGAAGGTAAGGTAAGGACCCTAAAACAGGAAGGCAGGCAAAGGGGCAGAGGTGAAGGCCTAGATTAGGCAGGAACAGAAATCTGGCCCGACAGAACAAAAACTGCCAGGCAAAGAGCGTCTACTCAGCTCACAAGTGAGGGTTGTGACACACTGTCTGGCAATGCCGGTGCCTTTAACGGCACTGGCATGAAAAGGAACCTCAGCCTTGCGTTCCCCATCATTAGGGGCAAAGGACCAGGAGTGGTGTACTGTGCATGCAAGGAACCAATATGCGGGTCCCAAGCACATAAGCACTGCTCCCAACATGGCGGCCCAAATCTGCTGATGTTCCAGTGGGGGCTACTGCGGAGGATGGACTGCTAGGCCCTGGGCGGTGGCAGTGCCCAGACGCCACAACAGTTGGCACTGCCAGCCACGGCACAAAGGACTGTGCCCATGGGAAGTGGGGGGCGTAACACTAGACCATACACCCTTGTTTCGAACTTGCATTCGCATGATGCCCTCTATTAACAGGACACAGTAACTGCAGCTCAGGGTGAGAAGGCTAGCAAAGGCTGGATTGTATACATTCTCTCCCATAAGCGCACAGCCTCAGCCTACAAGGATTCCTGCCTCACACACAATATAACCATTACCATATAGGCCCTAGAAGGGCTCAGGAACCTACAGGATGGCTGGACTGGGGCTTCTTAACCCCCCCACCCGTCCCCCCAAGGAAGCCACAGTCGAAATCCCACCCTCAGTTAAATGTGCCCATATTTCCTCTCCGCTTTCCCCATCTATAGAACCTGACTGTTCATGGCGTAGGGAAATACGTAGAGGGGCTATGCATGCTGTGTTTTGTTGGGCTAGGTTTTCTCCATGCCTTGGCTCACCAGGACACCGTGGAACGCTCAAAGCTCTGAACAGGGCTAAGCCATAGACAGGCTTTGTGTACCTAAGCACCTTGCATACAAGCACAAGCCTAGGGCTTTGGTAACCATGACATAAATGAGGAAACAACACAATTTGGGTTTTTTGCTAACTTTTGAGGGAACTCTAACTTGGCAGATTGCGATTTCTGCCATACAATTCCTCCCAAATGAGGTTAGGACCTCAGGAAATGGAAGGGCTTTGCTGAATGTTTTCTTGGGCATGGCTTTAACATGCCCAGGCGCAACATCCAGTGAGTACATTTTAGACATACCCCCCTTGCACAGCAAACACCTCTTCTACAGCTCATTTCAGTGCAGCACCCTATTAGAATACAGTGGAGTCCCACCATAAATTCAGTCCAATTGTACACATAGCTCCTCCACCTTTTCCTGCTCATGCCTTCCTGAGCACCTCATCCCAACTATCTACCCAGCTTTGCTCCTCCCTACGGTATCACCCCAAAATATTGCAGCCAATCAATGAGAATCAAAAAATACTGAATTTCAGATGACCCATTTCACTCCATATATATGTGGAGGGATGGGTAAAGTTAATAACAAATGTGAAGGGGTATGGTGCGGGGGTCTATATATGTGCACTGAAATGGGGTAAAAAACAATTTGTTTTTTTCGAAATTATCACATCGATCCCTGCCTACCAGTACTCGTGTTGCATCAGACTCCTCCTTTACCTCTGACCGGCAAAAGCGCTTCAACACCATAAACTACGGCACAAGGCGCTATACAAATGCAAGATGACATGAAATAAAATGGCAAAGACGACTCGAAGAAAATGACCAGACAACAGGCCTTTCAAAAGGTCTTAATCAGTTTGTGCCTTTCCAAGTATCATGTGGCTACTTATTAAGTACAGTGGCTACACCGCAGTGCAACCGAAATAAAACCACCAGTCTATGACCTGAAACACTATCAAGGTAAGGTAACAAACACATCCATGGACAAAAAGGCCTACTAAGAGCAACACATCAAAAAAGTAGTTACAGCTTTCAGCAAGACTTTGTGAAAAGCCTGACTGTTGGAGACACATGCTCAGGAAAACAGAAAGCAAAACAAAACAGGGAGGGGGCACTTCTAAAGTGAGAAAGGAAAGCCAGAAATGCATTAACAACTGTACATCAATATGAAAGCAAAATAAATAGCAAAACTAGAACGTATGAGCAATTTATTATTTAAAATGTAGATCTAGAAGGATGAGGCGCAATGAAATGATAAGTCTTTAAAAAATACAAAACATTTAAGAAAATGTATCAATATATTTTGGTTCCATTTCTCTCACAAAACTAGTCACTCCTAACATCTTATATCACACTACATGCTAGTGAAAACATGCCATTCCACTTACATCACTTATCAAGACAAATTCTATATTCAATGGCTATTTTGACCTTAAAAAGTTATTATGCTTACCTGCAAATCCGATAACATGCTGAGAAGACTTCGCAACAAGCTCCTGTCTACAGTTTCCCCATTGCGCTCTCGTTCAATTAGCAGGAGGATCCCATCAATAGTTTTGTCCTGCACCATTTTATCACTAATAACGTGACTTCTAAAAAGCTCAAGGCCCATGTCCCTGTCACAAGAAAAAAAAAAAGACAGTCACCGCTTTATTGAGCCCCGAGCACTCAGAAACCATACTCGCGTAGGTTATCATACAAATCTAATGTATACTGAACAGCTGTAAAATTGTAACATCTTATCAGGCACAAACATGTTATGCGTGCCTGGCTAATCAATAAAAGTGAAGTTGCACTGTATCTGTGACTTTCAGCAACTGCTCAAGTTGTATTTTGCAGATGAAGATATTAAATAATGTTTTCAATTGAATCAACATTCAACAAATCCACCGTTGGCTGCTGACTGGCCAAGAACGAGCAATACATAATCAGGTATGGCAAGACCAATAACTAGCAAATAGGCATACTGTGCTGAACAACCTGGCAAGGAAGAGGGTGGACGTGGAAGACTACTGACACTTATCTGTAAGATCTGAAAGGGCAAATCAAGGGATGAATGCACACATTTTGGGGGACGGGGGTGGGGGAGGCGTTAGCCTTACGTAAATAACTATGTTCATGGAACCTGTGCCCAATTCATTACCTTTAGCGCTCAAGAAACAACCCATGAAAAAGGCAAAAAACATAGGCGAAGTAGTACAACATGCATTGGACTCCAGTTCATTAAATGTGTTTGTATCTGTCATGTTTTGGATATACGTGATTATTAGGTCGCTTAAAATGTGGTATCCGAAAATTACGAATTCGAAATTTACAGCGTGCAATAATCAAGTACACCTCCCCTGGCCACTATCCCCCCTACCCATACATCTTAACCGGATGGGCACACTTGCCTTATGTCCACTTCTGCAGCGCTTTCCCTGCGACGTGAGGTCCTCCTCCCCATTGTGGGGTGGAAATTGCACCGTAGGGTGCCTTTTTTTGTTTTTAAACTTTCATTTCCCCCCAGCTTTTCTTTTTATGGATGCGAGGGACACCACTAGCAACCCCCGAATTCCCATAATGTCCGTCAAGGGGAGCAGGGAACACCCATGCAACCCCCACTCCCCTTATTTCTTATTCCTTATTTTAGGAATTCGTCATTTTGTATAATGCCAAATGCGCATAAAACGTGCCTTCAGCATTTTCTTTTCGACATTTTCAGTAGATTCGATGTGCAGTCCCCTTTTTATGGCTCTGATCCAGGGGCAAAGGTAACCTCCCTCACTCCAGGCTAGAGAGATTTCACAGGAACCAGCCACCCCTCAGAGCAGCTGAATAGAAAGGTGCACTGCACCACCTGCAATTTAAAAGATGTTAACAGGAGATGGGCTCCGCCCAGAGTCCTTACCTTCGAATGTGACCAGCACCAAGGTGGATTTTTATTTAGGAATCCCAACGGACACGCCTATTTATTTATACAGAAAAATCAACACAAAATAACTCCCATAACATGTCCCTCTATAATCAAAACCCTCAAACCTAATCCACTGGCGTGAGTCCCTCTGAGGGAGCTGCCTCCTCAGATCACCCTCCCTTAGAGGGGTCAAGGTAGACTGCTAGGGCGAGCCGACATAACAGGCTACTTTTTTCTATCTGGAACCACCCACTGTGAGGAATGGCCAAAGGATGGCCCGAGTGGGTGCTTCGTCCTCTAGGCGGCCTAGGGAGGCCACAACTGCTCCTTTCCTGTATCACTCCAGGGTACACCCTAATCTATACCCTAACCAACTCCCCTAACTTAATGACATGCTTACCCCCGACATTACTATCAATGTAAAGCCTGCCTACCCACCTAAATAAACATTTAAACCCAGTATAAATACACATTCACTTACATTACACACAAACACACAGAATATATATCGTTATTAAACGATAGTTGACGTTAGTCCGAGTTGCATAGGAAATCGAACAAATGAATCGCTAATTTTGACTGGTGAATGGGTTTGCCCGGAATTTTGCAGACAATTTTGTGCTTACGGCCCACCCAGACGGGAAAGTTTGGGAAAGATTCTTTTAATAAAATAACGTAAACATTTTTACATTTTATTTTAAAAAGCACTTTCGTCCTAGACCCTATTCATTTTCCCATAAACGAAAAAAAAATCAATATTTGCTCGACTGCACAGCCAAAATCGCTTAACAGATTTGAAACAAGTTTGGAATAAATTGTACATAAAGGGAGTTTATAAATTAAACAGCTGCCATCTTTTTTCCCCTCGAGGCGAGTTAAAGCCACGGTTATACCCCAGGTTATATCCACGGCAATCGGAAAATAACACGCAGAAAAAAAAGCAATTTGCAGTTCAAAACACATGCAAATGCCATTAGGCTAGAGGGGGTGGGGGGAGGCAAGAGGACACCAAGTGTCTTTTTGGAGCTGGGATAGGGACCAAGCTTGCAACACGAGGCTCAAACATTTTACACATACCCTCGGGTATAACCTGGAGTAAAACCGTGGCTACCCGACATTTCAACTGAAACTTCATCAGAGACAAGGGTTGTGGAGGAATGGGAGAGGGGAGGTGAGGAGGCCATCAGGGGAGTGGGGGAGCAAACACACATGAGGGGGGCACTTGGTGAAGGTCTGGGAGGGCAGGGAAGCATATTTTTTGCTGTTTTCGCCCAATACCTGTGGGTATGACTACAAAAATGGGTATCTGTAGATCATAGCAATGTACCCACAGTTATAGAAAAAAATATTAAAAATAAAAGTATTTTTACAGCTGCAGGGACATCAGGGGTCAGCCATGGTCAATGGCTTGGCAGAGTTTTAAATGGCTGAAGGCCTGGTAGCGTAAAATATAAAGTGGGCATGGCCAAAGGCCATGGCTAGTCAGCAGGGAGAGATTTCAAATATACAGTGGGCACGGAGGAAGGCCATAGACAGTGGCGCTGACAAATATACAGTAGGCATTGGTCTTTTGCGCCTTCAACATCACGTCACCCACCCGTGTCCGCTTTATCTTCTGGGTGGATCCATTCACCTTGTGGGGCCATCCAATCACACTGCATGGCCAGCGCAATTTAAGTGTTCTTCGGTGGCCCCCATGAAGTGGTCCTCTACATCACTGCCATGCCTGCTGTGCCGGTGCGCCTTGGTTTGGTGCACCAATGAGGCCGCAGGGCCCCTTTCGGTGCGGCTACAGTGGTGCTACAGCCAACTCAGCACTGCACTGCTCATTTGGCGGGAGGGCGATTTAGGCGATGTGTCAGCATTTAGCAGCGGACATTGCAGCCAAACCTTGATGCAGTCACTATCAGCGGGTAGGTAACACCACATCAGGACAGGAAAGCTCCCTCTTGCTGATTTCACGAATAATCAAAGCTATCCAAAGAGCAAGGATGGTGTGAGGGCGTCTTTCACTATCCCACTTTGCAAACGCCTTGCTTAACTGTTTTGGGAGCAATAGTAACACAATCGCATTCCTCTGTTACATGGTAGGTTTTCACTTTTGTAGGTTATACCAAAGTAAGGGGTTTAAAAAAGGGCAGAGTGCATCTTAGCTTCAAATAAGATGCATGACATATTGAGAGTTGGAGAGGCCTATGGGGAATTGGGGAACTTGCAGATAGGCTTAGAGGGGAGGGAATAAACTAGCAGTGAGTCATAAAACAAACCCATAATTTACACAAAAATGCCTTTACGACTATGACCAAAGTACAAAAGCATAACATTGCCTGTGAATCCTATTAGGAAGATCAGTCGGTTTGGCGTTTTCTGTAGATGGCTGGGCCGGGCTATGTAAAACTTGTAAACCATTTCAAATGCTGACAAACATTTATTGTAGATTTATCCCCCTCGCCCCTTTTGCACACTTCCCAAGCTGAAACACGCCTGCAGCGATAGGTCCCTGCGCCAAGCATAGTAATGTTGCATTATGCTAAATTGACTTATACTGTGCAACGTTACTATTGGCATGGTCTCCAGGCGCTCACTAATTCTGTAAGAAAGTGGGTTGGGAAGGTTAGTGAGAGAAGGAGTAGGAAAGAGGTTGTGGTTTTCTGTTGGTGCTTGTAGAACCAGGAGAAACTGGCGTCTTGTGCGGGTCTACTCTCTAGGCATGTTTGGCTTGTACACACGGGTTTTGTCCGGAAGGGCAGCGTCCAGTGATTAGAATGTTGGTGTGTGGCATTTAGTTTCACGGTGGTTGTGTGTTTGTAGACTGATCTGTTGGATCATGTGGGGTATATGCTATAGAGGAGTCAGGAGCGGGGAGGGTTAGCAGTTTGTGCGTCATGTCCGTGTTGATGATGATTCTGGAATTTGTACTCTCGTTGGGTAATCTTGGGTCCCCATTGATATTGTTGGCAGCACTCGTTTTATGCTAATCATTGTGAATTGAATAGCCAGTTTTCAGTCGTTTTCTGAAGGTGAGGTTGTCTTCTGTCGTTCTGATCTCCTTCGGGATTGTGTTCAATAGATTGGCAATTAGACCCGAGAATGTTAACATTGTGTCCATCAAGTGGCCTTGAACAAAGTGCAGTTCATCAGTATCAAATTAATTATACCGAATAGCGATGAGGCATGCAGGATTTTTAGACACTGTGCCAATTGTGTACACGAGAATAAACCAGGACAGTTTTATTGGTTAAATAACCAAAATATAGACACCAGCTATTAGTTATTTCTAGTTATTTCTAGTTATTAGTTATTTCAGGCAATTTCATATAGAAATGTATAGTGGTGCTGAAGTGTTTTTTTGTTCGTTACTGTGAAGGAAGCCTTGCACTGTACCTTACAGAATGTTGCTGTGTGGTGTTTTCACGTGCGCGATGCCACACCTTTATTGGTCATCATAAGAGTGGTTTGGGTCTAGTTTTAGTTTACTTACATTTAATGTAGTGCAGTTTTCTCCCCTCAGGAAGAGTGATAGCGCAGACTTCGCACTCTGCATCCACTCTGTCAGGATTTTCTAGTGATTGTACTTCCACTGCAGGAACGGCTGTCCTCTAATTCCCTATACGTAGGTCATTTCTCATTTTGTAGTATTAAACAGTGGCAGAGCCAGGTTTTGATGGGGGGGGGGGGGCGAAGTTACTCTCAGGGTGCACCAGCACCAAACCAGTCAGGTTAGAGAGGGGTCGGGTCACAAACATTTCCTTTAAAATGTTTTGCGGATATAACTAGGTACTGTTGATAGGGAAGCATACCTTTTCGTGAATTACGTTTCTATGCAGCAGAGCCCAATGTAGCTCCTGGTAGTTGTTGGTGCCAAGGTAACCAGACTTTTAGGCTACAAGCAGGAGCTAAACAGCTCCCAGCTCCAATCAATTTCGAACCCCGACATTGCAAGGCGGCATTTGCAGACAGCTTCTTTTCCCCAGTGAGTGTATGGTTTACCATGTCCCCCACACTGCAATGTGCAAGGCCAGTGTGTGCCATTCCTGACATGAGGCCCGTTGGTAGCTTTGTGTGCTACCATTTCCAAAAATACACGTATTAACTAACAGCCATTTGTAAATAACCCCAAACTGTTGTAGTGGACGTGTGTCTTGCTCCTCATTTTCCTGCAGCCTCTATTATTTTCTACATTACTTTGAGTAAGAGGATGTTGTTTGTACACTGATAGTGTCGGTGACTTACTGAGATAAATGAGGTAATGGGGATATATTCACACTAGAAGGGGAGAGACTCGATCCCTGTATGTAGGGAGCAGAGCAGCTGCAAAGGGATATGGTCGAGGAGAACAAATCACCATGGTTATACATGTTTTCGGAATGTTAGGGGTCAAGATATGGCGCCGAGCTTGGATGCAGAATACCGATAGTGGCAAATCTGAACATCAGCCTTCGGAGGACACAGACTAACGTGATCATGGTTGACATGGCTGGTAGATAGTTACAAATCGCCACATGCAAGAATACAAAAGACACAATGACTTTCCAAATGTATGCATACATCCTGATCCACAAACAGCACTGTACTCACGAATAGTTTCCAGGTCACCATGACATTTAAAAACAGGGCTTTGGAGTCATAAGGAGCTTAAATAAATGTAAATATCTGGGAATAAAAACATTGAAAATTCGATCACACCACGGCTGGCAAACTATACGTCATCAAACGCATAACATTTTATGGACGTGGTGGTGAACCGAGCGGGGAGGGGGTCGGGTGAATAAGTGCATCAACCAAGAGAATTGCTGTACATCAGAGAAAAGCGCTGCACCAAATATTTGCTCGACATTCCTTATACATGGAGATTAATCTAGCACACACAATATATAACTTACGTTACAGGGGAAGAAGATATCTTTACGTACAAAAAGATTCCAGAAATTACACAAGTACATGTCATTCCTTAGATGGAAGCAGGAACAAGGGTATACCCCACCCATTGCTCCTTTTGCATCTTCAGCAGGAACACCACAAACAAGTAGATCCTGTGTTAAATGCTTTTGTTTTACACATCTGCTGTATCTGTTGCAGTTGCAACCTGGATGGCAAGGACAATATCTAGCTAAGCGATATGCATAATTTCGCACACTTAGCGAGATATGTGAATCGCTCAATGCATAAACCAAGATTAACCTCACATCGTTTGATGTCTGCGCTTCTTTACATATGTAAGTGGCTCAGTCTTTCAGCCCATGCCCCCTGCGATAACTTTACTGGCAACGAAACATTTTGAGACCCTCCAATCCAATTAGATTATCATCCCCTCTGGAAACCGGTCTTACTCAGCCAATGATTACACGGGCCCCTTCCCTCCAGCGCTACAGTCAGATAACCGTGCCAGTGTGCCTGCCACCCGCAACCAGAATAATACTATGAACGTCCAGTTATATGCATAGATTTTGCTGCGTGAAACATAATTTGTGCAGCGCCGCTGCGTCAGTGGGAAATGTGACCCATGGCTGTATGCCCCATGCGACAAGGAAGGAACAAGTTACTTACCTGTAACTGTTGTTCTCCAGCATGGGTCTGGCATGGATTCACATGCTCATGAATATTCCCCGTCGTCAGGCTGGGAATCCTCAGTAAAGAAAAAAACAGTATCAGTTTCGTTTCTGATCTGTCTTTCGTAGTAATAACCAATCACTGGTCCTGCGTCATACTGACCACAGCCAATGACTGCCCTCTACCTAAGCACCGCCTCTGGCAGCCATCTTCAGATTTGGAAGCACGTGAAGTGGCAGTATGACCAAGTGAAGAGCCGCAGAGGGGTAGGCGGGAGGGTTCGCATGTGAATCCATGCCAGACCCATGCTGGAGAACAACAGTTACAGGTAAGTAACTTGTTCCTTCTCCAGCATGGGGTCTGGCATGGATTCACATGCTCATGAATAAAGAATACATAGCAGTACACACATGCACAACCACGGGAGGTGGCAAAGGCTCAACATTAAGCAGTACATCAAACTCAACATTAAGCATCTTACCTCCTCACCAGGCTCACCTCAGGCGAACAGGTTGCGCAGCACTGCTTGGCCGACCCTGGACTCCTCCCTGGAATCCCGATCGACGCAGTAGAATTTCGTGAAGGTGTGCGTCAACCTCCACGTAGCAGCCCTGCATATGTCCAGCAGGGGCACACCAGAAAGGAACGCCGTGGTAGCTGCGATCGCTCTGGTGGAATGGGCTCTCGGACGGCCAGGCAGCGGTCGGTTTGCCAACCGATGACAGTACATGATACAGCCGGAGAGCCATCTGGAAATGGAAGCCTTCGAGAGGGCCTTCCCCTGATTGACAGGTCCAAAGTTCACAAAGAGTTGTGACGTCTTCCGAAAACACTTTGTGCGGTCCACGTAGAACTTCAGCGCTCTAGCCACATCCAGCGAGTGCAAAGTCCTCTCAGCCGGCGACGAAGGCGACGGGAAGAACACAGGCAACACCAAGGGTTCGTTGAGATGGAAGTCCGACGGTACCTTGGGCATGAAAGAGGGGTGCGTCCTGAGCACTACCCTCGTGTCGTTAAAAGTCAAGTACGGGGCCTTGCAGGAAAGGGCCTGGATCTCTCCCACCCGTCGTGCGGAGGTGATGGCCACAAGAAACGCTGTTTTCCACGACAGAAACTTCAACGGGGCCGAGTGCAGAGGCTCGAACAGAGGTCCCATGAGCTTGGTCAGCACCACGTTGAGCTCCCACGCCGGGGCCGGAGCCTTCACCGGCGGGAACGATCTGAACAGTCCCTTCATGAACTCTTTCACCAGACGATGAGACCACAAGGACGTCCGGCCCGTGGTTCTGGTGTATCGGGAGATCGCAGCAAGATGAATCTTGATGGACGCGTGTGCCAGTCCAGCTTTGGCCAGCGTCAGCAGGTACGGCAGTACCTGGGGAGCCATAATCCGTAGAGGGTTAATCTTCTGTGCGTGGCACCAGACAGAGAACCTCTTCCATTTGTGTCCGTAGCATTTAAGAGTCGAGGACGCCCTGGCCTTTGCAAGAACCTCTCTGCAGTCGGCCGGTATGTCGTATCCTCCAAACTCTAGCGCTGCAGGAGCCAGGCCTGCAAGTTCAGCGATTTCGGGTCGTGGTGGAGGATGGCGCCTCCTTCCCTGGAGAGTAGATCCGCGTCCACCGGCAGCTTGATTGGCGGGGACGCTGACAAGTCCAGAAGGTCCGGGAACCATATCTGCCTCGGCCACGCAGGTGCGACGAGGATCATCCTGCACCGTGACCTCTTGAGCTGGTTGACGAGCCGGATTAGCAGTGGCAAAGGAGGGAACGCGTAGAGGAACAGGCCCTCCCAGGGGAACGAGAAAGCATCGCCCATGCTCCTCGCCTGGGGAAACCTGCTGGCAAACCTCCGGCACTTGGAGTTCGTCGCCGTCGCGAACAGGTCGATCTGGGGTGTGCCCCACCGTCGGAAGAGGCGATCCACTAGATCCTGCCGTAGTTCCCACTCGTGGCACGAGTGCAGCTCCCTGCTGAGTGAGTCGGCGATGGTGTTTTTTATCCCTGCCAGATGAAACGGCACCAGAAACATCCTTTGGGCGACGGCTTAATGCCACAGGTCCTGCGCCTCCTTGGACAGCGCTGGGGACCTGGTTCCGCCCCGTTTCCTGATGTAAAACATGGTGGTGGTGTTGTCGGTGAAGATCCTCACCACCTTGCCCTTGAGGGACGGAAGGAAGGAACTGAGGGCCCAGAACACTGCACGGAGCTCCAGGACGTTGATATGGAGGGACTTCTCCGTCGGGAGCCAAAGGCCTCTCGCGTGCAGATTTTCGGTGTGCGCTCCCCACCCTTCCAGGGAGGCATCCGTGGTCACTGTCTCCTGGTGGTCTGGGGTCTGGAAGTCCATGCCCGCCGTCAGATGCGCGCGGTTGCCCCACCACCGGACCGCTCGGCGGAAACTCTCGTCGAGTGTGATCCTCTCCTTGGCCGTGTCGGAAACCAACATCCGCTGTACCTTGCCCAGGATGGACCTGGTCCTTTCCTCCGACGGGGAGGCCAGAAGGGACACTGTGTCGAGCTTCGCTCCCAGAAACAGTGCGTTTTACGCGGGTACCAGGTGGGACTTGGCGTAGTTCACGGAGAATCCCAGGTCCGTGAGAAGTTGGACGGTCCTTGCCGTGTGCTCCACGGCGAGCTCCCTCGTCTTGGCTCGGATGAGCCAGTCGTCCAGGTAGGGGTAGACGTGGATCCCCTCGCGGCGCAGCTGCGCCGCCACCGGTGCAAGGCACTTGGTGAATACCCTGGGTGCCGACCGTAGTCCGAATGGGAGGGCTTTGAACTGGTAGTGACGCCCTTGGACCACAAACCTGAGGAATTTTCGGTACCCCTTTAGGATGGGAATATGGAAGTAGGCATCCTCCAAATCCAACGACGACAGGAAGTCTCCTTCCTCCAGCTGCCCCAGGACGTGATGGAGGGTGACCATCCGGAACTTCTGCGCCTTGATGAACTTGTTCAGACGTCGCAGGTTTAGGATGGGGCGCCATCCTCCCGTCTTCTTCTTCACGAGGAAGTATCTCGAGTAAACTCCGGAGCCCCGAAGCCTCTTTGGGAGGAGTTCGATGGCGCCCTTCCTGAGCATCGCCTTTACCTCCAGGAGAAGCTGAGGGACGTGAAGCTCTTTCCTGGCCACGGGGGGGACGCGCGGGCACCTTCTTTGAAACTCGAGCGCGTGGCCCCGGGCTAAGGCGTCCAGCACCCAACTGTCGGTGGAGATGGACTCCCACACGCTGACGAAGCTCGCCAGCCGGCCTCCCACCGGGGTGCTTCGGTGGGGGCCCGACCCCATGGCCGGTTCAATCCTGTTTCGACGAGGCTTTGCCGCCTTGACCTCCTTGGCGACGACGGCGGGGTCCGCCAGACTTGCCTCGTCCTCTGTAGGCCTCCTGAGACGACGAGCGGGCCGCTTGACGGTAGGTGGAGAAACCGCCGCCGGAACCTTTGGAGGCGCCCTTGCCTCCGCTGCTCCGAAAGGGCGTCCGTCGTTGCTGCAGAACCCCAAGGGCCCGGGCCGTCTCAGTGTCCGCTTTAATGGCCTGAAGGGAATCGTCCACTGTTTTCCCAAACAGGTTGTTCCCATCGAACAGCATGTCCAGGACTCGGGTCTGTACGTCTTGACGGAAGTCCGTAGCCTTGAGCCATCCACGCCGCCTAAGGCACACGCCGTTGCCCAACTGGCGAAACCCAGTGTCGGCGATGTCCGTCGCAATAGTGATGGCGTGGTCCGACGCCACCTCACCCTCCTGTAGGATCTCCAGGGCATCCGCCCTCTTGTCGTCCAGTAGGAAGTCCAGCAGGGGAGCCAGTTTGTACCATAGCTCCCTGTCATAGCGGGCCACGATAGCCAAGGCGTTGGCCGCTTTAATCGTCGTCGCTGCAGACGAGATGACCCTGCGTCCCATAGCGTCCAATTTCTTTCCCTCGCCGTCCGGTGGGGAAGTCGATGTGGAGGCCGCACCCCCCCCCCGCTTTCTTCCTGGCCGCCGCCGAGACGACGGAGTCCGGGGTAGGCTGCGCCCGGAGGCACAGGGGGGCCGTGTCCGGGACCCGGTACTTCTTCTCGTACCGGTCTCTTCTAGCTGGCGTCGTGGAAGGGTTCTTGAGGAGGGCGAGGCCCTCATACCAAATGTCGTCCAGTAGAGGCACCGCGAGGACCGTCTTCCTCTTGGCCTCGCGCCGTTGATAAAGGAATCCTTCCTTTTTCTTCTCCTCAGGGCAGAGTTGGAAAAGCTCGGATGCCCTGGCGATCATGGAGTGGAACGATCCAATCTCGTCGGGCAGAGAAGCCCTGGTGGGAGGTGACGACGGTAGATCCTCGTCGTATACCTCGTCGTCCGTACCCGTCGCTGCCGTGTCAGTCCCCGTATCATCCCCTCGGGTGGACGGGGAGGAGGGCTGGACGGGGCGCGACGGCTGAAAAGGAGGTGGAGGGTGAATCCTTCTTTTCTTGGGCGGGGGAACACCAGAAGGTCCCGGTTCAGGGTCCCCCGACGGGAGAGGTTCCTCCGTCGGCAACGGTAGTCTCGTCCTTATCTCTGAGCATAAGGACTGTATAGCCAACAAAATGGCCGCCGAGTTGTCTTGCGGCGCTGGCAGAGGGGAATCCGACGGGCGATCAGGGGCCCCGTCGGCACCCTCGACGATGTCGTCGTCACCTGCGTCGGGATCCATCCCGACGGGCCTGTCTTCTTCCACGCCAAGGCCGTGGCTTAAGACTTCGATCAGCTCTTCCTCCGAGGTTGAGGCCGAATCTACGACGACGCCCTGCCCCCCCTTTTTCTTCCCCGCCGGGGATTTCACGGGGGTCCTATCGATGGGCACAAAAGAGGACTCCCTCCGAGGTGGCAGGGAGACTCTGAGCCCCGAAGTCGCCACCACTGGTGTAGCCTCCACAGGCTGAGCCAGGGCCGCCGCGACAGTATCGATAGAGGGCTTGGCCGGATGGATTAAGGCCTTCACCACCTTAGGTGCGCTCACCGCCTTATCCTTGAGGGGGGGGGACACTGCCTCGCTCCCCCTCCGATGGGGCCTTTGAGCTCGACCGGGGCCTCTCCAGGAGCTTCGCCGGGTGCTCGCCTTTCCTCTTACCCGACCCAGAGCGTTGGCTCGTGGCTGATGGTGCCGGGGAGGGTGCGCCCTGCCTGGCGCCCGTAGAGCTCGACCGTTCGGCGCTCCCGGTGCTAGCGGACTCGCGGTGCTTGGCCTTGTGTTGGACCCCCGTCGCCGGGGCGTCCTCAAAGGTCTTTAGAAGACCGCTCGG
This sequence comes from Ambystoma mexicanum, assembly GCF_040938575.1. Lineage (NCBI taxonomy): Eukaryota > Metazoa > Chordata > Amphibia > Caudata > Ambystomatidae > Ambystoma > Ambystoma mexicanum. The sequence goes on from NC_090939.1 coordinate 895,100,875, forward strand.
ATTTCTTCCTCTTCTTCTCGCCTGACGGGCTCTTCCCTTCAAGCCAGTTGGCGAGACGTTGATGGCGGTCCTTCATGGTCCGCTCCGACATATTGCCGCAAAACGCACAGTCCTTCTCCACGTGCGTCTTGTCCTCATGTAAGCAGTAGAGACAAAAGGAGTGTTCGTCCTCCTTAAAGACGTTCTGCAGCTGGCATCCAGGGCAGATCCTGAACAGCTTTCCGGGCGTCGAGCTTCCCTTCTCCTGGGCCATGTCCGGGCCTGAGAAGCTTCTGGAGTCCTCCAAAAGCGTAGCTCGACGAAATCTTCACCCTTGAGGGGCGCAGACGAATCCGACACGGGTCCCCGTTGATCGGATGGAGAGTCGGTGGAGCTTGAGGCTCTTTTGACCGAAAAAACGAAGTTTTTGAGAAAAAACGTGAAAAAATAGCACTAACGCTCAAGAGCAATAGCACGAGGATCCCAACACATGAACGTGCGGTAAAAATCTGAAGATGGCTGCCAGAGGCGGTGCTTAGGTAGAGGGCAGTCATTGGCTGTGGTCAGTATGACGCAGGACCAGTGATTGGTTATTACTACGAAAGACAGATCAGAAACGAAACTGATACTGGTTTTTTCTTTACCGAGGATTCCCAGCCTGACGACGGGGAATATTCATGAGCATGTGAATCCATGCCAGACCCCATGCTGGAGAACTGGCAGAATTAAGAAGCTTAACTGCAACCTATCAGGAAGTAGCCTGCCCCACGGGGATGCTAGCTCCAAGGACCTAACAGTACAACGTTGTTTACAGTGGGTGGGAAGGACTTGACGTTTAGTTATTTATAGAGCGCTCCAAGCCGGGCAGCTGGGCGCTAAACTTGCATATTACTAAAATACAGACAGTTTGTGAAGACAAGATAAAGCAATTTTACAAAATTTACAGATATGTAGCAATGTGACAGCAATTTACAGCAATACAGTAAAATAAAGTCCACTTAATTTCCATATATTCATGTCAAGACCAACCTAAGAAGATCAAGGTGGGGGTCTATACAATTGTGCAGGTTGGACAACTATACAAAGAGGGAAGCACATTTCGTACATCTTTAAGCCGATGGTCTAGATTCTTGCCCGTGAAGTCATGCTTTAGTCTTATTCCGGAATATGTGACAGGATGGTTCATCTCTTAAGGACAGTGGGAGGGCGTTCCATGTTTTTGCAGCAAGGACAGGTGAAAGGTGCTACTAATGGAGGCTGACAGTGGCGCCCGAGTGGCATAACAACCTGAAAAGGAATGGAATCCCTCCCTGTGTCAAACGTGGGGAACTGCCAGGGTTGGACTGGGACAAGAAACAGGCCCGGGCACAAAAGAAAGTGGCGCGTCCCTCACCTCAAAGAGAGGGGCCCTCAAACTCTCATCCGTGGATCGCGTCAATTCACGACTTTGCATGCACTGGTAAGATAACCAAACGGGCGACTACACCTGATGCAGAAATCTGTGGAGGAATGTTATGGTATAAGGTGTGACCTGCCGTACAGAGGCATATCACATCATGTAGGCTGGACTGAGTACCTGGCACACACTGCCAACATCTACCCCACTTTGTTGGTGCCACCTGGTACCGCTGGCGAGCCCGCAACTCTCTGAACTTGCAGGGTATAGCTCCTGCAAGCACAGGTTGTGCTTGATAGCAATGCAGTGGGTGAACACACCGGCTCCGGCTGCAGAAATCTGACAAATTAGGTTGTGTGTTGCACAGGCATAACCCATCGTTACAAAAGAATCATGTTCTGGATGGGAGTGCCTGGGCTGGCCCATGCTGCCTGATTCTACCCCTCTCCATTGGTGCCACTGGGTACCCCAAGGCAATCCAACAACTCACCCCCGCAAGAACAGGCAATGCATGAAAAGGAGTGGGTTAATGCATGTGTTGTACAATTCTGGGTACTGTGATGTGTGCAGTGGTGGAAGTGGAAAAAAAACTAGTGGTACTCTGGCTGCATCCAAAAAGGAGGGAGTGGGATGGCCGAACAGCTGGTGGAGGGGGGAATGTACTAGGAGGATCACAAACTTTGCTTTTCAGCTAAAGAGTCACTTTTCAAAATTGATCACATACCTTCCAAGCTTGACTGGGTAAAAATAGTTCTGATTTCAAGGCCTTCAGTAATAAGGTCTTCTAGAATTTACTTCCAAAAAACTCTAATGGCATAATCGAGCCACATGACAACATGTACATCCTTATAGCAACAAGTTAAGCCAAAAGAATATCATTGTGACTTTAATTTTCACATTCTGAATAGCAAACTATGTACTTTCTGTGATTTAAGACATGCAATAAAATAAGTTGTGAAATAAACTCTGATGGAGATTCTTTGTCACAAACCTTCAGCCCCCCCCCCCCCAACTCCCATCTGCCCATACTTCCATCCATGGATCCATTAATATGTACACCAACCTATGCATCCATCAGTCAGGTCTCTCCGTAGCGCATAAAGGAATTGAGGCGGGAATGCATGAACCTTGAAGAGTGTTTTTTTTAAACAGGTGCTTTTGGTCAGTGAATCTTAAGAGCAGCAGATTAAATATGTACACTTTGTGTCTCAATGATGCTTCTGAGATTTGCTGTGTTAAGGGAGTCCACTTAAAAATGCACATAATTAGGATAATAAATAAATGCACTTTCTGGCTCCATATTTACAGTCTCTTTTATAGGATTGAGCAAAATCTGCAGTGAACTGCATGTACCTGCAGTTTCTGGGGCATTTCCATGTAAAGCGCACTCGCGTGCTGAGCGGGGACTTTATGCCTGAAACGTTCATATTGCCATCAACTCTCAGATCCTCCAGCACACAGCTGGCACTAACAGCAGTAGTGATGGAAGAAGGGTGCATCACACTGTCTGTGCTAGGCCAAAACTGTGTGGAGTGTGCTCGGCGCTGACTGAACGTGCCATGTTTCAAAAGAGCTAAAACTGTACAGATCTAATCTTTGGCCCTGCATTTCCTTGCACTAATTCAACTTATCTTTTCATCAGAAGCATAAACATTGAATCACCATTCTCCAATCTACCCAAGTACCCCCTGGCAAACCACAAGGTACTCTCCATAGAGAACCGGACCTGATGCACCCACAGATTAATAATTGCTGGAATGCCTCATCTACTCGTTGTCCATGAAGGTGATGTTGAAAACATTTGATTAGTGAGCTAAAGCAACAATTATTTTGTGCACATGTCAAGATATTAATCATGTGGAGCGTGCTGTGTTGCTGACCTGCACCGACCATAAAAAGATCACCTCATGTAAAAGGGAAGTTTAGAAGAACAAGTTACTTACCATATCTGGTAACTTTCTTCCGATGGGATGTTGCTCCCGTGTATTCCACATCTATGACAGGTAATGTCCACAGTTATGCTGCTTCGGAAAATTTTCGGCAGAGGGCGTCCTGCGTCGATGGCGTTGATCCGTTGTCCCTCGAGGGCCTCCGTCGAGGGTCGACGTCACGGGATGTTATATGTAGGATGCACGGCACCCATAGCTTCAGTTATAAACGTGTGGCACCAATCTTCTGCCAGTATGACTGCAGAAAGCCTTGCGGAAACGTAAAATGCAATCGCATAGGAAATTCAGTAGAGGGGCAGGCTGGGAGGGCGATGTGGAATACTTCGGAGGAACATCCCATCGAAAGAACGTTACCAGATATGGTAAGTAACTTGTTCTTTGAGGGGATTGTGTCCTCCAACGTATTCCACATCTATGACAGACTCCCAAAGCAGTACCAACTTATGGAGGTGGGAAATGAATTTATAATTTAGAATTTTAGAATGCCCAATCAAATCGCTGAATAAAGAACTGCCTTACCAAAGGCCAAATCCTGCCCATGGATGCAGTCCAAGGAATAGTGTCTCACAAAAGTATGGACAGAGGCCCATGTGGCTGCTTCGCAAATATTGTGAATCGGAACACCCTTCTGTAGAGCAGTGGAGGCAGCCACACCCCTAGTAGAGTGAGCCCGTAAGCCTACTGGAGGGTCCTTTCCCGCCAAACGGTAACACTCAGATCATCAAAATGATCCATCTAGACAACGTCTGTTTGGAAACAGCCTGAACAATGTTCCCTCTAAGCTGTGCACATGTGCGCTTGCCCAGCTTCCTTCTGGGTGCCGCTCAGAAGAATTTTAGCAGCGCACACAGACAATTCCCACCTATTCAAATAATCAAATAAGATTTAATAATGCACAAGCCACAGCAGGTACCTGATATTTGCTTTATCTCAAAATGAAGCTAAATTATACTAACTATTCTTGATATTCTGGCCTAGCTGATTTACGTAGCCCTATTATGCAAGCTTGACCTTAAAAACCTAAAATCTCTAAAAATAGAATACACCCGCACAAGGTTAAAACTGAATATGAAAAAGTGGCTCCATGAACAGAAGATATAACTTAGATATGCCTGCACACATTAACTAAATTATCATTCCTCCCCAACGAGGATCCTATTCTTGACTCTGCACACTTATACCGTATGACTTGGACTCCGCCCCATTCCGCATGCAGATATTACCAGACAACCATGACTCTGCCTACCATAGCTCAGTAAAAGGTTACCAGACTTAGATACAAGTGTTGGTTTATGTTTATAATATGGATGACGTTCAAGCACAAGCATTTCTGTTACTCATGGTGCCTTAGCAAAAGCATTACCCACATTATGTAACCCGAATATCAGCTCAAATATCTAGTACTGGCTTTAAGTAAGCAGGCTACTAGGATATTTAACCTCATCGCATGCTTCCTATTCTTTGTACATATGTCACACAAGCACTTTGAAGAGCCCCATTGCATGTGAGCACATTATAAAACTCAAATATTAGTTTGCCCTCTAAGTATTTTGAGTAGGCAAATGTCATGCCCAGCGTCTCCTAGTTTAGCATTGCTAACATTACTATATGAGTGGAGAGCAACATTGAAATATCATTTACTTGGCCTGAAAGGGATCATTGGTATGGGCTCTGCCTGGCCTTAATCATATATAAAATTAGGGAAATAATATTCAGATAAGAATGCTTTTCACACAATCTTCAACCTTTCAAAATGTTCAGAGTTCCATGGGGGATAGACCTTAACAAGTTATGTTAACTCGCTGATATACAAAAATGGTTTCACCAAGCACTTGTCGAAACCTACTCAACAATTGAAAGGTGAGGTATGTTGCAAACAATCTTTTATGCACTTCATAGTAATTGTGCACGTGCAGATTTATGACATTTTCCTAAACTGCACATATCATTATCATGAGGCTTTAAATTGGATTTGCTTGCAAAGTATTGTGGGTATGCAAATATCTGAGTTAGAGTTTTACTTCTACAATCCCTCACTTTTTACAGAACCATGTCAACTAATATTGGAGACTAGCACAGAAGCCCGGGAGGGGAACGGGTGGAAGAGAACAAGAGAATACCCCTTTGGGGTGAACAACGAATTGGAAACTTTCAAACAACAAATCAGAAGTTTTGACAGTACAGTGAAGGAAATTTGTGTTTGCTAAAGTATAGCAAACAATAGTAATAGCCTAGGAAACGGCACCTTCTATTTCTTTCTATGCTCAGCTGCCGACGACTTTTCAATATATTAATGGGTTTGCATTTATTGCTCCTAGCATCCCCATGCATCTTTTTCAACTGATAACAGTGAATTTCAAAAGAGGGGTGCGTAGTTAAAGAAGAAGGTGCTCTATATGTTGTAACTGTGAGCATTGCTGCTATTGACTTAAAGGGCAAATATACGTAATTTTCTACAACAGGGTGCCAGAAGAAACCTCAGAAACGCTCTTTTTTATTTTTTGTCTAGGCTGTGGTGATCAAAAGGTGTGCAAAACTATAGGCTGTATTATGTGCCCTGTAATTACACTTTCGATGTCAGTGTTACAATCAGGGTTCTGATATGATTTTACCCCATACTTGAAATCAAAAGATTTTTCATGGAGTAAGAAAGTAATTGGCTTTGCCAGTAGGGATATTTCATGCTTATTCAAATGTCATTTCCCCCTGAAATTCCTCTTGAGATCGGGCAGTGATATTCGAGTTTCTACCAATGACACTGCTCTGCTGGTCACTGATTCGAAAAGAGGTCAGGGGAACTTTGTGGTTAGAAGCAGGGGGTAGATTCCTATATGTTTGTGGTTTCCCGTTTTTGTTGAGCACATTGCCCTGTTTTTAGGGAGTAAAATAGTATATGCCTCCTAGCTATAAGACTGGTTTTGAGTAAATGTTGTTACAACTCACAGAACAACATGTGTGGATAGTAAGCAGAGGCCCATGAATTCTGATCATCATATTCTGTGGGGCAGTTATTCTGATGCAATTATCATCCTTACATACATTATGAGAGGCATGTTCTCCTGGCCCTTGAATTACGCCATAAAAGGGTCACATGAACTCCTATTGGCATGTTTTCTGACGCATTTCTTCCAGTTGCAATTATTATTTTTGCAAAAATGTCATAATGTCTGAATTTATTGACAACCACATCAGTGATTAGCGATACTTGTTTTTTGTAATAAAGTTTTTTCCCAATGGCTTTAAACACTTTCTGAATTGTCTCTGAGCAGTGTTGACAAATTAATAGCCACAACTAAACCTATTGTTTATCCGGACCATGCAAAACTTTTTTGTGCATACACGTTTTTCTCTAGGCACAGGAGTACATTTGGTATGTTTTAACCTATATGTCTGGAAAAAGAGTTGCAAGATGCTTCTTTTACACTGATTTGTAAAGAATTGCGGTAGTTCGGAAGGGGACATTTCCTTCCAAACCCTTCGGAGATGGTGTCTCACTAACTATGCATTCTCACAAAGTGGCCTACATCGATATTCAGTTGCGCACATGGAAAATAATGTGCGCACGAAGGCTAATCTTTTCCGCACTTGGGGAAAAATAATTAGAGGGAACACTGAGCCTGACCCAAGCGCCTTCCAGCATAACCAACAAAGAGCTGATCGTCCACTCACTCTGACCCGGGACATCCGTGAGAGATAGAAACTCAAAGCTCTTTTAGGATCCAACCTATGGAGCCTCTCCTCTTCCTTACCAGGGTGTGGAGGAGGATAAAACGCTGGAAGAATCACCTGGCTCAAATGGAATTCCGACACAACCTTCGGAAGAAAAGAAGGCCGCACCCGCAGGACAACCCTGTCCTTATGGAACACAGTAAAGGGTGGCTTGGCGGAAAGTGCCTGCAACTCACTCACTCTGCATGCAGAAGTAACCGCAACCAGAAGAACAAGTTACTTCTTACCTGGTAACGTTCTTTCGACGGGATGTTCCTCCGACGTATTCCTTATCTTTGATAATACGTTTCCAGCTTGCAGGCCTCGGAAATTTTTTCTGTAGAGGGCGCTGCACGTCGACGTCCGCCGAGTCAATGTCCTTCGACGGCCACCGTATCGGCGCCGACTTCACCATGCCCATAAATAGCCACGTGCTGCGTCCGTTGCTCAGTTCCGTTTTGTAGCATAAGAATAGCCATGCCTGAATTGGTTAGTGACCTTGAAGGAGCATAAACTGCAACCACAAGGGAAGTTATCACTGCGGGGATGGTTGGGAGGGGCGATACGGAATACGTCGGAGGAACATCCCGTCGAAAGAACGTTACCAGGCAAGAAGTAACTTGTTCTTCGAAGGGATTGTGTCCTCCGACGTATTCCTTATCTTTGATAGACTCCCATAGCAGTGGCATGTAACTGGAGGCGGGAGTGAGAATGTTATGTATCCCTTTAGGGATGGACCGAATGTAATATGGCCTTGCCAAATCTGGTCTCTTGAGCAGTGGAGGAATCCAGATTGTAAAATTTTGTGAATGTATGTGCGGACGACCATGTGGCAGCCGCACATATGTCCCGGACCGGTACCCCTCTTTGGAGAGCCGAAGAGGCTGCGATACCTCTGGTTGAATGAGCCCTGAGATTTTGGGGTGGCTCTTTCCCTGCTAGTCTATAACATTCCAGGATGGCCAAAATAATCCACCTGGAGATGGTTTGTTTTGTTATGGGTAGTCCCAACTTGTGACCCGAGTATCCTACAAACAGTTGGTCTGCTTGCCTGATCCTAGCCATTTTGCTGATGTAAAAGCTGAGAGCTCGCCTAGGGTCCAGCCTATGTAGCCTTTCCTCCTCTTTACCCGGATGGGGAGGAGGGTAGAACGAAGGCAAGGTAATTTTCTGAGTAATATGAAATTCAGAAACCACCTTTGGGAGGAAATTAGGCTTCACCTGAAGGACAACTTTGTCCTTGTGGAAGATTGTATGTGGGGGTTTACAGGAGAGAGCTTGTAGCTCTCTCACTCTTCAAGCAGATGTTAGTGCTACCAATAGGACAGTTTTAAGCGTGAGAAATCTCAGCGCGCAAGAGTGAAGTGGTTCGAATGGAGTGCCCATTAAGAAGTTTAAGACTAAATTTAAGTCCCATAAGGAAACCTGGAATGGTTTTGGAGGGTAAACAGTTAGACCCTTGAGAAATTGTACCACTAGAGGAATTTTGAAATACTATGGTTCCTCCGGAGTGCGCTTGAAGATAGAAAGCGCTGTAAGATAGCCTTTTACAGTGCCCACTTGAAGGCCTGAGTTTGCCAAGTAGAGTAGAAACGATAACACCGTTGGTGTACCACATGAAAAAGGGTCGATATTCTCTTCCCTACACCAGCTGCAAAATTTGTTCCAACGGCAGCGGGATAAAGACTTTGTTGCCGGTCTTCTGGCCGAAAGCAACACCTCCATGACGTTATCAGGGAGATCCCATTCCTTGTACCTCAAACTTTCAGAAGCCAAGCGTGAAGGTTGAGGGTTCTGGTGTCTGGATGGAGAACCTGACCTCCCTTCTGCGAGAGAAGATTCTCTTTGAGTGGAAGACGGATTGGGGGACAGATGAACATATCTAGAAGGTCCGGGTACCACGTTCTCCTGGCCCAATCCGGGGCAATTAGGATCATGGTTTTCCAGAATCTTCTCAACCTCCTGATCATTTGAGGAATAACAGGGACTGGAGGGAACGCGTAAAGGAGTGGAAACTCCCAGTCCACTACGAACGCATCTCCTAGAGCTCCTCTCGGGGGAAATTCCCTTGAACAGAACAGATTGCACTTCTTGTTGTTGCTTGTGGCGAACAGATCCACCTGAGGGGTTGCCCAAAGGGTGAAGATCTCTTGAAGGACTTCCTGAGCTAGCTCCCACTCGTGTGAGACTGTGCTCTGCCTGCTCAGAGCGTCCGCTGTCAGGTTCTTCTCTCCGGCTAGGTGGACAGCCGATAGAGAGATTCCTTCTTGGACTGCCCAAAACAAGAGCTGCATCGCCTATCTGCACAGTGGCAGTGATCCTACGCCTCCTCTTTTGTTGAGGTAGTGCATGGCCACCGTGTTGTCCGTCATTATCAGGACAGTTCTCCCCTTTACTGATGGCAGGAAAGCTTTCAGCGCTAGTCTGATTGCTCTCAGCTCTAATAGGTTGATGTGTAGTCTGGACTCCGATGGAGACCAACGACCGCTGATGGTCAAGTCGTTGGCATGGGATCCCCACCCCGTGAGTGAGGCGTCTGTGACTACGGTCATCTCCGCCCATGGTTGCCAAAACAGTTCTCCTTTCAAGATGTTCTCTGGATAGGCCCACCATTGAAGGTCGCGGGCTACCTTGTCCGGAATCCGGAGGAGATCTGTCATTCTCCCGGAGAATTGCGACCACTGAGTTCTCAGTGCCCACTGGAGGGATCTCATTCTCAGGCGAGCCTTTGGCACGAGGAAGATGCAGGATGCCATGAGGCCTAGCAACCTCAAAAAGCCGAAGGCTGGGAGACGTTGGGCATTTTGAAACTTGTTGACCATCTGTAGAATATCTTGAGCCCTCACCTCTGGTGGCGAGGCTTTTCCCAGTGAAGTGTCCAGGACTGCTCCAATGAACTGGAGTCTCTGTGATGGTATCATCGGTGACTTCTTTAAATTGAGGGAGAAGCCCAGTCTGTGAAGCAAGTGGCAGACATAATCTAGCTGGGCCTGGGCCTGTTCCGAAGATACAGCCCTGATCAGCCAGTCGTCCAGGTAGGGGTAGACGTGGATCCCTTCCCTCCTTAGACTCGCCGCCACTACCGACATCAGCTTGGTGAAAACCCTTGGGGCGGAGGTCAGCCCAAATGGCAGAACTCGAAATTGATAATGAGAGTCGCCAATTGCGAACCTCAGGTATTTCCTGTGTTTGAGATGGATTGGCACATGGAAATAAGCATCCTGAAGGTCCAGAGATACCAGCCAGTCCTGGAGCTGGAGGGCCTGAAGGATCTGAGAGAGAGTTACCATCTTGAACTTGTCCTTCCTGAGGAACTTGTTCAATTCTCCTAAGTCCAGGATGGGTCTCAGTCCTCTGTCCTTCTTTGGTATGAGAAAGTAGGGGGGGGGGGGAAAGAGTACCAGCCCTTGTTCCTGTCCGCTACAGGTACCGGTTCCATTGCACCTTTCTCTAGCAGGTCTATAATTTCCTGCAAGAGGAGCGGATCTGGAACTTTTAGAGAGCTGTTCCCCGGTGGATGACTGAGGAATGTGTAGAAAGGGTAGGCAGTAACCCTGGGCAACTGTCTCCAATGCCCAAGCATCTGACGTTATAGCCTGCCATTGCGTCAGATGGTGAGTTAACCTGCCCCATACAGGTGTATTGTGTGGGAAGGCCTCAGAGTGGTTTGGGGGCAGCTGATGCAGATGCCAAGGGTAAACAGGCACCTGCTGCTGCTGCGGCCATAGTACTTTTGACCCGTCCACCTCGGGTGGATCTCCTTTGGCCTCTTTGAGCCGGCTGTCCTCTGCCTTTCCCGAATGCGGAATAATAGCGAAAGGACTTTCCTCTTCCAGAGGTTCCTGAGGGGCGAAAAGGAGGTTGGCGGATAGTAGCTCCTAAAGATTTTGCTGCTGCTTTAGAAGTCTGCAACTTTTCCAGCCGGTCATCAGCCTTTTTCCCGAATAATGAAGAGCCGTCAAAGGGCATATTCAAAAGTCTGGCCTGTACATCTGGAGCAAAGCCCGACTTCCGCAACCACGCATACCTGCGGATTGTTGTACTTGCCGCCATGGCCCTGCTGATACTGTCAGCGGAATCGATGCCAGTTTGAAGTGATTCGCACATGGCATCCTTGCCATCTTTAATAATGTTAAGGAAGGATTCCTTTTCCTCTCCTTCGGGTATGCAGTCAGCCACTGATGAAGCACACTCCCATAGTGTGTGACTGAACCTGGTGAGCGTACAGGTGGCGTTGATGGACTTCAACGCCATACTACAGGCAGAGAAAACTTTCTTCATCATAGAGTCGTACCTCTTGTCATCTCTATCCTGTGGGACAGTAGGGTAAGCGGTCCTACTGCTAGATGAAGTTGCCGCTTGAACCACCAGGCTCTCTGGAGTCGGATGTTTTGATAGGTATTCAGGGTCAGCAGCTGCTACCCTATACTTGGTTGACAATCTTCTATTGACTGCAGGGATAACTTCAGGAGTTTCCCAATTAGATGCAATCTTCCTTTGTAAGGCTGCATGGAAGGGGACCACTGGGTCCTCCTGTGGGCCTTTGTCTAATATATCTGTTAGGTCGTCCTGTTGAAAAACAGGTGAATGCGCAGACCAACCCATAAACTCTAGGGTGTTTCGGCATGTTCCCCTGGGTCTGGCTTAACAAATTCCACTTCTGGGGAAGTGTCCAGCCCACTTGACTCATGTAAGGACTCCTGCAGGTCCTTCAGCTTTCTTTCCTCAGAGGAAAAATCCTCTGCAATAGGCAGTGTGGTCCTCTGTAATCCGAATGTTTCCTGGTCAGAATCTTCCCCTTCTTCATAAATTGAAGAAAGTCCAGGGTACTCTGACCTCTGAAATGGAGTAAAACCCATCTCCAAGGCAGAAGGAGCCAAACTCGTCGTTATTGGACGAGAAAATGTCGATGTTGTCGACGCCGATGTTACAGGCTTCGAAGGCGCCGAGAAAACTGGAAGGGGTCTCGAAGAACTCGAGAGGATCGGGATCCTACTCGAGGGCATTGACGACTGTCTCGGCGTCGTGCCGGAGGCCTTTGAAATCACCGTTGGCTGTGGAGTGGCCTTGGTCCTCTCTTTCATCGGCGTCGGCGTCGACGACGATGGCGTCGAGTCAATCGATCGATGTGTCGAGGAACCCTTCGACAACGGCGTCGATGGCGCCGATCCGTGCGTCGAAAGAATCCTCGACGACGAAGACTGTGCCTTCTTACCCGATGACTCATGGCGCTCTCGGGTAGAATGTTTCGCCTGGTGGTGCGACTCGCAGTGTTTTGATTTTTTGTGTTTTTCACCCAGGGTATCACCCTCAGCTGTCTTCGAGGGGGTCGAGGCCGCGTTCTCGAAGACGCTTAACATTTTCTTTCTGAATTCCTCCCACTCAGCTTGAGAACTGTGTTTAGTGGGAAAGGAGACCCTTTCTGGGGACACAGAAGACGAGGAATGGGACTTTCAACGTCTCTTTTTTGAGTGTCTTAATCTCGACGAATGGTGGGAGCTGCTTCGAGATCTAGAATGGGAATGTTTGACGGCGAGGAGACGAATGCCTCGACTCAGCCGACAAAACTTTCGAGGTGCTTTTGGCTGACTTACCTCTCTCGAGCTTCCCCTTGCGCTCCTTCAAGGCTTTCGCCGTCATGGACATGCAGTCCTCACACTCCGAACAATGGTGCTCGGATCCCAAGCACCACAAGCAGATCCTGTGTGGATCCGTTATTGACATTGTTTTACTGCAGTCTCGACATTTCTTGAAGCCGGATCGCGGCGTTGTCGGTTCTGATGACGAAGCCATCGAGAACGATAAAGGTATATTCGCAGTAGAAATAGATAGTTATCCTGACTGAACTGAGCAACGACGTTCCGAGGCCCCACGAAGCGCGGGAAAACGGAACTGAGCAACGGACGCAGCGCGTGGCTATTTATGGGCATGGTGATGTCGGCGCCGATACGGTGGCCGTCGAAGGACATCGACGCGGCGGACGTCGACACGCAGCGCCCTCTACAGAAAAAATTTCCGAGGCCAGCAAGCTCGAAACGTATTATCAAAGATAAGGAATACGTCGGAGGACACAATCCCTTCGAAATACAGTTTTAAAGGACAACAGTCGCAACGGACAAGAATGTAAGGGCTCAAACGGAGCTCCCATTAGGAACTTTAAAACCAAATTCGAATCCCACCCCGGCACCTGTAAAGGCGACGGTGGAAAAACATTAGTTAGCCCTTTTAGAAACTGAGAAATTAAAGGGATCTTAAAATAAGAACATTCCTCAGACGAGCGCTTAAATATGGACAGCGCCGCCAGGTAACCCTGAATGGTACCCACTTGCAGGATTCTTGTGGGCTAAAGAAAGCAAAAAAGACAAAACCCAAGGATGGAACATTGGAAAGGATCCACATTGTGTACCCTGCACCAGTGACAGAACTTTCTCCAACGTAAACGGTACAGGGATTTCGTTGCAGGCCTTCTTGTCGAAAGCAACACCTCCATCACGTCTACGGGGAGGTCCCAATCCTTATACCTCAACCATTCTGATACCAAGCATGAAGGCCGAGAGACTTGACCTCTGGATGGAGAACCTGACCTCCGTGCCGCGAGAGCAGATCGTCTTGGTAGGGAAGACGGCGTGCAGGGCAGATGGACATGTCTAGAAGGTCCGGATACCACGCTCTCCTGGCCCATGCCGGAGCAATGAGGATCATTCGGGAACCGAACCTCCGTAACCTCTGCAACACTTGCGGAATGATGGGGACAGGAGGAAACGCGTACAGCAGTGGGAAGGACCACTCCACTACGAATGCGTCCCCTAAGGCTCCTCGGAGTAAATTCCCACAAGCAGAATCTTTCGCACTTCCGGTTAACACTGGTGGCGAAGAGATCCACATGTGGGATTCCCCAAAGGGCAAAGATTACAAAATAACTGTGTGCCAGCTCCCACTCGCGAGGGGCTGTGCTCTGCCTGCTCAGAGCGTCCGGTGCCGCGTTTTCGTCTCCGGCCAGATGAACTGCCGAGATCGAAATGTCCTGCTGGATGGCCCAGAACCAGAGCTGCATCGCCTGCCTGCACAACGGGAGTGACCCTGCCCCCCTCTTTTTTGTTGAGGTAGTGCACGGCCACTGTATTGTCCGTCATAATCAGGACATTCTTCCCCCGCACAGACGGCAGAAAAACCTTCACGGCTAGCCTGACGGCCCTCAGCTCAAACAGATTGATATGGAGTCTGGACTCCGACGGAGAGCAACGTCCGCTAGCTGTCAACTCGTTGGCATGAGCTCCCCAACCTGTGAGGGATGCGTCTGTCTCGATCGTCACCTCCGGCCATGGCTGCCAAACTGGTGCTCCCTTCATCAGATTGCCTTCGTCGGCCCACCATAGAAGATCCTGGGCGACCCAGGTCGGAATCTGAATGGGATCCGACAGCCCGCCAGAGAACTGCGACCACTGCATCTTGAGAGCCCACTGCAGAGATCTCATCCGCAGCCTTGCCTCTGGCACCAAGAAAATGCAGGATGCCATGAGGCCGAGCAACCTCAGGGATTCGAACGCCGGGAGACTCTGGGCACGTTGAAACTTGCCCACCATCTGCAGAATGTGAGGAAAACACTGCCCAAGGGACGTGTCGAGCACTGCTCCGATGTACTGGAGCCTCTGAGTTGGTGTCAAATGGGACTTCTTTAAGTTGAGGGAGAAGCCCAGCTTGTGGAGGGAGTGGCAGGTGACCGACAGATTATCCAGGACTTGCTCAGGAGAGCACGCCCTGATCAACCAATCGTCCAGGTAGGGGTAGACGTGAATCCCCCTTTCCTGAGGTGCGCTGCCACCACTACCATGAGCTTGGTGAAGACCCTCGGGGCGGAGGTCAATCCGAACGGCAGGACCCGAAACAGAGTGCGAGTCGCCAACCGCGAACCTCAGGTACTTCTTGTGCTTTGGATGTATCGGCACATGAAAATAAGCGTCCTTGAGGTCGAGAGACACCAACCAGTCCTGAAGTTGAAGGGCCTTGAGGACTTGAGAGTAACCATCTTGAACTTGTCCTTCCTGGGGAGTTTGTTCAAACCGCGCAAGTCCATGATGGGTCTCAATCCCCAGTCTTTCTTGCAAATCAAAAAATAAGGGGAATACCATTCCTTGTTCCTCTCCACCACAGGCACCATTTCTATGGCGCCTTTCCCCAGCAGGGATTGAATTTCCTGCGCAAGGAGCGGATCCGGACTCTTCAAAGAGATTCCCCGGTGGATTGTCTTGAGGCCTCTGCCGGAAAGGAAGACCGTAGCCGTGGGTTATGATCTCCAGAACCCACACATCTGAAGTAATGGCGCGCCACTCTGCAAGATGCTGCGCCAGCCTTCCCCCAACCGGCGAACCATGGGACATGGCCTCACGACTGAGCTGAAGCGGCTGCAGCGTTGCCTGAGAGCAAAGAGGCAACTGCCCGAGCGGCCTTGGCACCTCGAGTACCTTGTTTTCCACCTCTGGCACTCCTACGGTGGCCCCTTTGACTGGCAGCTCCTCTCGCTTTACCAAAGGATCAGTAATAACGAAAGGAACCTCCCCTTCATTGCTGTCCCCTAGGACGAAAAGATGGAGGTTGTCGAACTGCAGCGCCCAACGACTTCGCTGCTGCTTTTGAGGTCTGCAATCTCTCAAGGCTCTCGTCAGCCTTGCTGCCAAAAAGATGTTCCCCGTCAAAGGACATGTTGAGGAGCCGGGCCTGCACATCAGGAGCAAACCCTGACTTCCGCAACCATGCAAACCTGCGTATCACGGTGCTCGCCACCATGGACCGGCTGATGCAATCTGCCATGCCCAAACCCGATTGAACTGCCTCACACATGGCATCCTTGCCATCCTGAACCATGGCAAGGAAACCTTCCCGTTCGTCCCCTTCAGGAATATGTTCAGCCGCTAAGGAAACAGTTCCACAGTGTGCGTGAAACGTGACAAGGCACATACGGAGTTGGCCGCCTGAAGCGGCATAACTCCTGAAGAAAACACTTTCTTCGCTCAGCCGTCAAAACGCTTGTCGTTCCTATCAGGAGGGATGGTAGGATATGACGCCCGCTTTGCCGGGGCCGTAGCCGCCTGCACCACCAAACTCTCTGGAGTGGGGTGCTTGGACAAGTAGCAGGGGTCGCTACTGGCTGGGCGGTATTTTCGCGGCAAAGACTTGTCCACTGCCGGGAGACTCTCCGGAGCAGTCCAAGCCACCGCCACCCTCTGCAGAGCCATATGAAACGGCAGTACTGGGTCAGTTGGCGGACCAAGGTCGAGGATATCCGTAAGGTCATCCTGAAGAAACTCCCCTGGGGGAGCAGACCATCCCAAGTACTCGGTGACCCTCGACATAAGGCGCCGGTACGAGGAGTCGGCATGAGTGCCAGGCTCAGGCCTACAAAACTCCACCCCACTAGCATCGTGCAGGGACTGCCTCAGGTCCTCAAATTTGCTATGGCCGAGAGAATCTCATCTGGCACCGTATTAGGAACCATGCCATCATCAGAGCCCTCATCCACCTCTGACATAAACTCAAGATGGTGGTAAGAAGGCACAGAATGTGAACCAAAGCCATGCGTGACATTGGCCAGAGCCTTTCTAGGAGGTTCCACCGAGCCTCGGGGTACCCTCGTCGACAGCCTCGAAAGGCATCGAGGGCATAGAGTGAATCAGCGTCGACGCCGAACGCGGCACCGACAGCATCGATGGCGTCGACACAGGCCTCGAGGCCGGAGCCCCGAGTGTGTCCTTCGACAGCCTGGGCGCCGATGGCGCTGACGACTTCTTCGGAGGCGGGGCCTCAAGAGAGTCCGCCGATGACATTGGCGCCACCGGCGTCGACATCTTGCTCGAAGACATCACAGGTTCACACGGTCTCGAGCGCGTCGAGGACCGGGACCTGGACCGGGAATGACTAGAACGATTCCCCTTGTCCGAGCGTGACCTCTCCCGCGAATCGTGCCGACGACCCGAGCCCGAAGGCGTGCAAGCGGTGTCTCTCGATCGATCACGACCGACCCCACTCGGAGGCGCGGACGGACTGATGCCCTGCGATTCGAGAATAGTCAACATTTTCTTCTCGAAGGAAGCCCATTCCTCCAGCGTCGCCTGTTTGATAGTGTAAGCGACCCGCCGACGGGCGGAGTCCTCAGAAGAGGACGGGGAAGGCGACCGATGACGGCGCTTCCGGGAGTGCCTCGAAGAGGCAGAGGAGTGGCGGGACCGACTCCGGGACCGAGACCCACTGGAATTCCGACGACGCGGAGAGTCGCCTCTCGAATCATCCGTCGAAAGCCCCGCAGACCTCGACTTCCGTGGTTTAGACACCATACCTACCGATAACTTCTTCTTGCGCTCCCGCAAGGCTTTAGACGTGAGCGACTAGCAGTTGAGACAGTCATCCGTGTCATGGGCCTCCCCGAGGCACCAGAGGCAGGCGTCGTGCGAGTCCGTAACTGACATCTTGGACCCACAGTCCCCGCACTTCTTAAATCCCGGACGCGGGGTGGAAGACTAGGTAGACATCCTTCACAAAGCAGAAACTTCACAAAACGAACAGGTTCGAAGAACCGAGAAACAGGAACTCCAAAGAGTGGAGGCACGCTGAGATTCCCGAAGTGAACACGTTCGCGGAAAAAACGGAACTGAGGCTACGGGCGTCCTACTTCTAACATCCAGTGACGTCGGCGGAGGTCCTCGAGGGCGGCGTATCGACGTCATCGACGCAGGAGCCGAAAGATTTTCCGAAGCAGCACAGCTGTGGTGATTGCTGTCAGATATGGAATACGTAGGAGGACCCAATCCCCTCGAAGATTTGAACAAGGGGCGGTGGTGTTTAAATCTCTCCTGAAAATATACTGCAGATCGTAAAGTTAATGTTTGCAGTGGGATTTTCGCGTAACTGCTGAACCCATATGCATGCATATTTATAAATTGCCGATCCCATACCCTTACCCAGAATAATTTGTCTCACACATTGTTTGTCAAGTGTTGACAATAAAAGGCCATAAGTTTTATTGTACAGATATGGTTATGCAAATAACAATCACATATCATAGTTAATAACAATACTTTTGGGCACAGGGTCTTGGAGTTACCCCCTCTGGCCTGTGCCGCCACACGTGGGCAGGTTGACTGCTGACCACGTTCCCCCAAAAGTATCTGCTATTGACAACCCCTGAAGGCTAGAGTTGCTGTAATTTCTCGAAAGAAATGTTCCATGCCCTTGATTGATAGGTGGGTGCCGACTTTGTGAAAAAGGTCCGGGTCACCCAGTGTAATGGCTGGGTGCTTTATGAAGCCCAGTCCTCTTGTTGTACAAAATTTTTCTAGCCCCCTGTTGAATTTCCGTCTGGAAATGTCTACAGATTTGTAGCAGTTGGCCCCTTGCCATTTCTTTCTGGGTAGGATGGCCGAGATTTATATTTCCGTTCCTTTCCAATTATGTGAGATACCTGCAAGGGATGAGCACATGTCCTCAAATAACTTTCTCCTCCCAAAGGATACTAGGTCATTACGCCCTAGGTGTATGATCAGAAATTCTGGCGGGTCTCTGTATGTGACCAGTTCTGCTAATGTTTCGTGGATTTCTGCCCATCGTAGGCCTCTGTAGCCCCACCATGAGGAAATGGTGTTCCTGAAAGGTGGCCTTTCTTTGGTCTCCTCTGCCCATCGGCCCGTCCCGAGGACAAAAGAGTGGCCAACTATCCATTCTGATTGAAGACCGGTCCTCCCTTCGCCTGGTGTTTCTGTATGAAGGGGGGGGAGAAAGAAAGGGTGAGGGTGACTGGCTATATTAGTTGCGGTCTGATGTATCTTTTTTAACAATCTGATTTCCAGTCCCCTATGTTTAGTTGTTGGGGAGCTAAACCTCCTTGCCATGCTGAGGTGGCAGCACCTATTCTGAAGGAATGGGTGCCAAAGCCCCTGGGGTCCCATCCCGCATTGTTGATTGCTTTCATCAGCACCCCTTGAATTGGTAGCGGCTTAGTGCCGAGGCGTCCTTGTGGATCAAACCCCCCCCCTCAACCTTGGGTCTTTGTGTATAGAAGAGGTTGGTAATACATACCGGGCAGTTTACTGCCTCATCTATGCAACAAATGTTGATGGTTCTTATTGGCCCAGTTTTTGATTGTTGGATTTCTATGCCGACGCTCTCCTGTCTGACCCCGACTTCCATGATGCCCAGCCCGTTGGTGGCCTTGGTGCTGGAAGCAATGAGCTCTCCCACCCGGAAAGCCCCGAAGTATGCCAGAAGAAAGGTGTTCTGAACAATAGGCTCTCGTATGGATGTCAACATATGGCTTCCATCTGGTTTGCGATTTGTACCAGTTTGTTGAAATCAAGGGGGCAGCGGGTGTCTACCTGGGGGCCTTCTATTCTGCCCCAGCCTTTCAATGCATAAGAAATGAGGGCACTTGGGTGGGGTCCGAATCACCCCGTATTTTTGAAAAATATGAGACTGCAACTAGGTGTCTTAGCCCAATCTCTCTTAAAGCCTTGTTTATGTGTCCATTTTAAAAATATCTCTATGTCTTTAATCGTTATTACCTCTGTGTTTTATGCCTGTGGCTTTAAAAACTGTTTGTAAGCACTTGCTGTACTGCGCTGCGGTGGTGCTTGCCAGCGCTTTCCCTGTCATCTCTGTGAGGAAGCCTAAGGAGGTGTTGGCACCCGTCTTTGAGGTGCCTGGTTCTTGTTGGACATCCCGGCCTTGGCTCTCTGGCACTGGCGTTGATGCCGTTATATTATTGGCACCCGTATTTGAGGTGCCTGGTTCATGTTGTGCATCCCTGCCTGGGCTCTCTGGCGCTGGCGTTGATGCCTTTAATTTTGTCTTCCCATTATTTCCCAGCATTCCGCCGGTATTGGCGTCATCTGTTCCCGGGCGTGCGGCGCTAGCTCCCGGAATCTTGGCCACTGAAAGCGAGATAAGGCATCTGCAATGTTATCTGCCCCAGCAATGTGCTTAGCTTTGACCACAATGTTTTCTTGCAATGTGACTGCGGTGATGGCTCGTAGAACTCTTAGCACTAAAGGGCATTGGGTAGACCTTCTGTTTATGGAGCCTACTACTGCCATGTTGTCGCACCAGACAGAGTTCCGTGTTAGCAAGCTGCCTGCCCCAGATGTATAATGTTAGCCAGATGGGAAAAGCTTCTAGGAGGGTGATATTCTTTGTCCACCCTGCCTGTTGCCATGAGTTGGCCCAGTATCCTGCCACCCATTCTGTGTCTAGTATGGCTCCAAACCCCCTGCTCCCGGCTGCATCGGTAAAAAGGACCCTTTTTGTCCATGTATTCAAAGGCATCCGCCAAAGTGAGGTCCCGTTGAAGTTTTTAGGAAATTCCTCCAAATTTCCAGGTCTTGCTTCACCTCTGAGCCTAGTCTGATGTGTAGGTGGGGTTTGGTAAATGATTTGATTTTTAGTTCCAGACTTCTGGAAAATACCCTCCTTTGAGGGATTATTCTGGCAGCGAAATTGAGACTGCCTGTTAAAGATTGAAATTCTTTAACTGTGCCTTTGTCTTGTTATCAGGGCTTGTATCTTCTCCAAGAGTTCTGCAATTTTTGTTTTCGGGATCCTGCATAGTCCTTGTACAGAGTCGATTTCAATGCCCAGGAAAATGATGTTGGTGGCTGGTTTGGTCGTTTTTTCTTTT
Source organism: Ambystoma mexicanum (assembly GCF_040938575.1). Classification (NCBI taxonomy): domain Eukaryota; kingdom Metazoa; phylum Chordata; class Amphibia; order Caudata; family Ambystomatidae; genus Ambystoma; species Ambystoma mexicanum. Next base: position 895,121,567 of record NC_090939.1, read on the forward strand.
GCTAGAGGTATGCCCCAGTGTGCAGCCATCCCTTTAATTTCTCCAGGGCCCCATTGCATTCTGCTGAGTTTGCTGGGCCCATTACCATAAAATCATCTAGGTAGTGTACTACTTTCGTTCCTGGTCTCTGTTTTTTGAAAGACCATTGAAAAAAGGAGCTGAATTGCTCGAATAGGGCATAGGATACTGCGCACCCCATTGAGAGGCATCTGTCTACATAGAATTTGTTGTTAAAAGTAAAACCTAACCATCGCTGGGAGTCTGGGTGGACTGGCAATAGTCTGAAAGCGGATTCGATGTCTAGTTTGGCCATCAGGGTGTTCCTGCCACATTCCTGTATGAGTCTTACTGCCTCCTGGAAGTGTGTGTAGGATACTGCGGATTCCGTGTCATTAAGGGATTGGCCTTTGGGATAGGATAGATGGTGGATTAATCTCATTTTTCCAGGCTCTTTTTTGGGGACCAGGCCTAGTGGTGGTGATATGTATTCTTTGAGGGGCATGTGGTCCCAGGGCCACTGATCCTGCCTAAAAGCAGTTCTTTTGTGACTCTCCACTATTAGGGGGTTGTCCCTGGCCGATTTTAGGTTTAGTGGGATGTTCTGTGAACCTGTGCCCTGAAATGGGATGACAAAACTCTTGGAGAAACCATGCCAGATAGTCTCGCTGGTTTCAATGACTGGGTAGTTCAGTAGCGCCTCTCTAAAATTGTTTGGGTTGATCGGTGTTCTACCTGGTGCCAAATCTGGGGCTGAAAAAACATGGTTGGCACCACTCTTTTGGGTTTTTGGCTGGCAGTCTGGTGCAGTTGCTTGCTGCGTGATCCCCGTTGCAGTTTGTGCAGGTGTGTTTGTACCAGCATTCTTTACCCCAAGAGCATTGTTTTTTTTTCCAAAATTCCTGCATGGAGTGTTGGTTTTTGAACTATGGTTTGTGTTATGCCTTTGGGTATTAGATTTAGCCGCCCATGGCTGGTTCTTACGAAAGGGCTGTTCTCCCTTTTTATGCTTCTCATTATCGTTATTTCTGGGACCTGTGTTTTTGAGGGGTTCTGCGAGGCCTCTTCCTCCGCTGGGGGCTCAGCATTTAACATGTACAAATCATTTTGGACCTCGTCCCATTCTATGGCTGGCCTCTCTGACATGCTTCTCCTAAATCTGATGTCGTATGCTAGCCAGGTCTTCCCTTTCTGTGCTACTTTCACCTCTTATTTTATCCATGTAGGTCCATATTTTTCTCCCATCATGAGGAAATTTCTCCTCATAGATTGTTGCCAAAATTTTGAAAGCTTGAAGCCAGTTGTCCCAGTTCTGTTCTACCTGGGCGTTTCTGGCTATGGCTTTCTCTACTATCTTTTTAGGGTCCCTAAACGCATCTTTTCCTTTGTGTTGGGCTTCAATTAATGAAAACATTTCTATGAATTCCTTGGCCCATATGGCTTCTTTGATTGTGACATCAATATTCCATGCTAGGCATCTTTTATATCTATTCAGTATTTCAGTCTGGAAAGATTTCATTTTTAAATCTAATTGGGCATTGCAGATCATTGCTGTGTCTGTTCAATTGCTGTTGCTCTGCCCAGTTTGTCCTACTGTAACTGTATTGGGAGTTTACCATGCCTTTAAAGCTCCTGATGGGTTTGCCGTGGTTGCCATTGGTGCAACTGTGGGGGCAGATGTTGGTGCTGCTGGCACTTGTGGCTGTGCTGTGGCTGGTGTTGGTATAGCTTGGATTGTTGCTGGTGTGGGGGGGGTCATCAATATGATAGGTTCTAAAGGTATGATGTGGTTTGTTGGCCCGTTTTCCCCCGTTTGAGGTAATTGTTTCTCCCTCATTTCCCGCAATAACTGCTGCATTTCAGAGATGTTCTCGCACAATTATGCCAGTTTTTTGTTACCTTTTTTGGGGCCATCCGTCACTTTGTCTCTTTGATGGTGGAGTGACGTCATCTTGGATGAGTGGCATGGTTATCCCATCCCTTGGTAGGCCGTACATATTCTCCCTCACCCAAGCCCAACTTTAATGCTCTGCTGCTTCTAAGGCTGCCAATAGGTGTGGGGACTTGGGTTTTTGTGCTGGTGCGGTGGCATCCCATGATTTTCGTTTGGGACCCATGTTTTCTTTTTACCTGTTTCGGTTGGAAAGATAAGTCCCAATGAGTTTTCCCTGCTGTGTGAGCAATCTCTGCACAGTTGTCAAATGTTGAGCTCTCTGCTCCCGTTTGCTTGTAACAGATGTTATTTACATTTATACAGTTGAAATGCCCCAGGTTGCTGTTTCCCGTGCTGGGAAAGTGTCTAGTGTTGTCATATAGAAATTGTAACTTATTTTTCCCCACACGTTTAGAATGTTGTAGCTGGAGGGTTGGTTCGAACCCCCAACCTTTCAGGTATGAGTCACAACACTTACTGACTGTCAGAGACTGGCTAATAAATTCGATTTAGTTCAGCAAAATAATGCATGTAGCTGTATATAAAATGCATGCTAGTCTGACAAATAAAAAGCCCTCTCTGGGGCTGTTTCTGACGTTTCTTTAGACGTAAAATTGTTGATTTCCCGGGCCGGGCTCTCCCCCCCGGTTCTTGTGCTTACTTGTGAAAGATTAGCCGGGCAGCGCGTGTCCTGCGTCTGCCAGGAGAGCGGCTGATTGCGGGTGTTTACTTTATCCCACTCGCGTAGGAAAACAGTTTCTAATGCGCTCTTAAGGCGCCCGGCGTGGCAGCTTACCTTGAAATAGACGTATACTCAAAGACGCCGCCTACGCCAAGCCACACTGCAGGATTTCCTCCGCTCTGCTCAGGTAATTGGATTCTTGTTACTTTTGCGATTCTTCCCGGGCGACTGTTTTCTTAGTCAATGTTCGCCGCTTGCTCGTCGTGTTGAGTTGAACAGGTCAATGTTCAAAGGGAAAAAGACGTGGTGAAATGCAACAAACTTTTAAAGGCTAAAGAAGCAAAGGTTTGGAAGGCACTGAGTAAACAGTGCACCTCCTGTGTGTTTGGGTCCCCGTTCAGGGTCCACAAACTGATTGTGTTTTCTCAGAGCATGCTGTTCTGTATTTATAAGACCCAGGGGAGCCCTGGGTCTTTGATATGTATAGTAGTGGGGGCTGTTATGTTTCAGCCCCAGCCGGATAGCCGACTATCTGGCCCCCCCGGGGGCAGGTCTTTGAACCTGATCCCTGCCTGCCGGTTGGTTTCCTTAGGTGCTTAGCACCTTGCTGCAGGAGGAAGGGTGAGGCGATTGCTCACACCTCACCCTTCCTCAGCATTGTGTTGTACAGACTGTCTCTTCAACTTGGGGGGGGGGGGGAGCAGAGAGGGGGAGAGTTTGGGCTGCCCCTCTCCGGGCCTGCTGATGGTAACAGCAGTTACCCTGCCTCGCTTTGTGAGGCACTGCAGCATTGCCCAGAAGTGCTCCCTTTATCCCTGGACTGCACCACACAGACCTGGGAATGAGAAGTTAAACAGAGACGGGGGAACAGGGAAAATAGGGTGAGAGGACAGCATGGTAAAATAACACGACTTGCAGGAGGCACCCTCATATGTTTTAAGCCAGAGTGCCTGTGCCTGGTGCAGTACCAGTTCCCAAGGCGACGGCCAGGACAGCTCCAACTGTCAAGAGGCACAGCTTTCTGCCCCGGGCTTGCAGATGGTTTCTGCAGCACTGCAACTCTCCTCGAACACCGGGCTCCCACAAGGGCAGGATGTTCATCAGTTGCTAAAACGGGACGACTGATCTGAGCAATCACTTTTACAGAGTCATCATACACCACTTATGACACGATTTCGTCCGGTTATGCAGCTCACGGGACTGTGCTGGGCCGGGGGCTCGAGAAGAAGAGAAAAACAGCGCAGTTAAGCACCAGCAGGGCCGCGTGGGCTCCTCGCATCGGCGCAGCACCGTCCACAATGGGGTGCCTGCAGCCGTGATGTGAGGTTATTGATATTATTTGGCCCAGCCCAGCGGGAGCCAATGGGGGATAGGGACGCACTGGGCACTAGGGTGGAGCAGGGGAGGGGGGGGGATTTAAGCGCTCTCCTTGCCCATCTCCCCCGCCTCTGCCACTGGTATTAAAAGGGGCTTGTGGTAGCGGTTATTGAAATCCAATTCTTTTAATGGATAGGTGGACATAGACACTCAGATTATATTCAAAGTATATTATCTTTAACTGCTTCCATGTTAATTATGACACGTGTAGAAACACTTTCATAATTGCAATGGCAACAGATGCAGTCGTTGCACGTTCCCTTGCAGAAACAGATACGACAGGATAACACGTTGTGATAATTTTATTTGCGGTCATTCACTGCCAGACTCGTGGTGCTGCGGTTTTGTGGGCGGCGCACTACCGCACTTCTATGGCACAGGGGACAGAGCACACCCCCCCCCCCCCCCGGGGCTCCTGCTTGCCTGCCAGACTTCCACACTTCACTTGGGCTGCCAGGACACGGGCCCGGGACTCTGTCTTCACTTCCCTACCAGATGTGGCGAGGTGAACTTTGGCCACATCCCTCCTATTCACATCCCAGGCCGTGCCTGGCATACGCAGCCTGGGACGACCAGACTGGCACTGGGGCGGGCCGACAGGGGGCATGGCTGGGCCGCCCACTTAAGGCTGGGCAGGCACATTTCTTAACCCAGACCACCCCTCGCACGCAATCTGAGAATCTGATGTTCGGTCCGGCCATTCTGACCCCCCCTGGTGGGCAGACAGCTCCCCCTTTCCCGGTGAGAGCTTGCGCTGCTCAGGGTTAGCAGCCCAGGCTCACAGTAGTTGCCATGCCACTACACATATGCAGCCTCATTCTTAAACTGTTATAAGGCCCGGGATGGGGGCTCTCCAGGCCATGGCCCGCCCAGAGAGCCAAGGTGTGCTGCTCCCTTTTTTCCCTCTCTCCCCAACCGTATTTTTGAACTGTCCTTTTTTAGAATATTCACTCTCCACTCCACTGCCCAGCCCACTCATGGACAGGAGAAGTTTGATCCTTTGTTCGGTCTCTTTTCTTCTTTTCATACAGCCCCACAGAGTTCTGAAGGGTACACTCTAGTTAAGTGCACAACACGTCTACACATTAAAAATATATATTTTTTTCCCTAGAGCCTGGTGTTTGTAAGGCACCATTTGGGCCTCTGGCTACATAAGGATATGGAAACCTCAGGTTTTAAGGACCTCAACGTACAGTTTCTTTTCCAGCAGCTTCTATTCAAAATATTGGAAAACGCAAAGTACTGCGGAAATGGGACCATAGTAAAGATCATTCATATGAAACTATCATTTATAGGTAAACTGGGCAATTGAATGCAGAATAGCAGCAGCTGCACACAAGAACAATGCTATCTCCCTGCAGAGGATTTGTGTCATGACCACGGGTTTCCCTCTTAAAAAGATCTCCAAGATTTCCTCGTTAGTTGCCTACAATTCCTGGTCCAAGGGTAGACAGAACATAGTGGGTTAGCTGAATTACAAAACACTTCCTCATCTTGTAACATGGCTGTCTGAGCATGCACCTTAATATGAGACAGCGGTCTAGTTGCAGCAGCTTCCATAGTATTTAAGCACCTCCCCCTTTTCGTTCTGTGCTTCGCGTCTTTGCCTTCGCAGTGACGCTTACCGCGGCCCGGATTTTCAGTCAGAAGAATTCTCTGCTCCTGTCCTAAGTCTCCGCTGTAGTTTATCCAGTGTTTATGTTATTTAATTCCTTTTTATTTGCCTCGGTGCCCAGTCTCCTGCCCGTCCTGTTAGTGAGGTGTTCTGAGAGAAAATCAGCTCCGTGTGTTTTCTCTTCTACCTCAGCATAACCGCAAGTACCTTGGTGTTTTGAAAGCTTTTATGGTTGCCAGAAGCGCTTGTGTTGCGCGTTGTGTTTACTGTGTACATTCACTCGTTTTTATGACGAACTCTTCCTCATGACCTGCGTGTTCAGTCACGAGTCTTGGCGCCTCACGAATGTACCTGAGATAATTGATTCTGCACACACTGGTTTTGTTTTGTCACATTGTTTTTCATCTGCAAGTTTGCAGTAGGTGAACGCATTAGCTTCCCACTTCCAGTAGCCAAGTAGTATTCCAATTGGCTCTGCAGTTACAGGAGAATTTCCGTGTGGTGATAGCATTTCTTGGTTTAGGATTATTCCTCTCCAGTCCCTCCCATAGTGTACAAGTCTGAAGTTAGTTACATACATAAGCATCTTGTGTTATCCCTTATTCGATCATCATTTCGAGATTTATAGGAAGGGCTTCCTCAGTTCAGAACAGCGTTAGCAGTACACCCGCTTACTTTTAAAAGGTGCTCTCTCCTCAGTGTTTCTTCCCTGCAGCATCACAATCGCACTAGGAGTTTCCCTTTCCTGACTCCAACACCCTCAGCAACCTCCATTTCCCCCCCGTTAGTGAGGAACCCTTCTCTCCTTTTGTGCTCTGAATTCCCCATCTGCAGAACATGCGCCCCTGCATAGAAGCAGGATGGATAGCCCACCATACCATAAGCTAAGGTAAGGGAATTAGGAGTTATCTAGATTTTTAGACAGAGGATTTTGAGAGAATTAAAATTCCTCTCAGCTATGTAGCGAACCTCCTGGGAATTGACTCCTTGCATTTTTTCTTAGACTCTTCGTGGGCTTGGTGATAGGTCTAGTTAGAGAGAGAGAAGCAACGCACCCTGAGAAAAAAGAAGTAGTTAAGTGGAGTGGTGTCCCCGCAGTCTCTAAGGTAAGCGTTACAATTTGCACTTTTAACTTCTCTTGTTCTTGCACTTACTATGCTATGAAGGTAGCAGAAAAAACAAAGAATGGAGGGATGGAGCATTGTCAAGCACAGGAGTAACCAGTAACAAATTGCTAACAGGTAACCATGAAAGACTAATCAGAACAATGTTGGCAGTAAGAAAGGAATAGAAGGGTGGGGGGCCAGTCCCCGATTGACTCATGATAGTTTTAGTAATAGCTTCACTCACAACGATAAGGAATGTGGCTGTATTCTGGAGAGCTGCCAGAAGGCATTACTTAAGCCCCGAGTACAAGGTATGGCATAACCATGCAGGAGTACATAGCTAGGTATTTCGCAAGGCAGAGGTCCACTCTTACACCCCGATATGTTTGCATTTATCGGGGTGGTGGGGGAGAATGATGCTGCAAGCACGAAAACATTGCTGAAACATACCAAGCGGAGAGGAACAAGGGATAAGTTGATGCTTTAAAACTTTTAATTTCTAAACAAGCCTCGTATAAAAGAAAGGAATTGCACGTAAACAGTAACAAGAGACAGTTTACATCATCAAAATTACAAAAGGATAATGATTGTGAAATATAATTACGACTGACCTTGCAAAGGTTTTTCCCCTGATCACAGGTGGACCTTTTTTTATAAATGTCCGTAGGAGGCATTTCAATGGTATCAGAGGAATGCCTATGAGGATCTGATCAAAAAATAACTTTTCTTTGTGAATAGAGGTAGATCTCCAAATTCCTTAGTAAAGACTGTGCATGTTTGTTTATTTTTGTTTTAATCCATGACCTACTTTCGATGTTTTAGGTGCAAGGACTACTGTGAAGAAAGAATTGCCAATTAGTTTATTTTTTTTAGGAATTGTGAAGCTATCGAGAAGTGGCGATTTAGTGACAGTTCAGCAAGGAAAGGCAGACTGTGCAGAAACTGTTTCACAGCTCAGGGAGGAGCTGCATGACTACTTTTTTTTTTAAAACTCTTTATTGTTTTACAACATTAACCAAAACCAACAACAAACAAAACATAACAATCACTCTGGCACTCTTGTGGATTCCGCCATGGGACATCATTCTTCAAGGCTGCGGTCCTGTGGCCTTGTTCCTTGATCTATGGGCAACTCTCATATCCAGTCCGATCTCATGTCTAAGTCCCTGTGTTCCATATTCCCGGGGGTATTCTGCTCGTCTATCAGTTCTCATTGTGCTCTTTCGCTTCTCCAGGGTCGTCTGTGCTGCTCTCTACCCTGTTTCCAAACAAGTCCTGTATCAGGGAGTTCCATGTGAGTATTTTGTGTCCACTCTTCCCCTCTCCACTCTGCACTCCTCTTGTCCACACCGCTGTCTCTGCCACAGTCTATTTCTTAAGATCTGCCCTATCTTCAGTCCCGAGTTGGAGTTCCATGCCATTGCTATGCAGCGCTTTGCCAAAGTGCACACTAGGTCCTTCATTTTTGGCCAATGAGTTATTTGTCGCCTCTAGGAAAGAGGCCCAGTAGGTACGATTCATGAGTCCATGCTGTCATGTGGATTCCACCCTCCTCCACCCTTTACTTGATTCCCTCCCAAAACGTCTTTATGCCAGCTTTCTCTCCAGCACAACGTGGGCAGTTCCGGGGCTCCCTCGTCCCTATTGCAGTCATTCTCTTGTATGCGAGGTATGCTTGGTGCATGAGGTATAGCTGTGCTTGTTTAAATCTTGCATTTCTGGACACCTTTCTGGGGTATCTCAGGACCCTGGACCACTCTTGGTCAGTGAAGGGCCTCTGGAGTTCCTCTTCCCAGCGTTCTCTCATGTGCAGCTCCCGCTCATTGTTAATGTCAGCAGCTGCTGATAGTCTAGAGACCGGGTATCCCCCTTCGGATACATCATACCATGCATCCAACTTCCCCTTAGGGTCCTCATCTGGGAGTTCTGGTCATCTTTTCTTTTTTTTTATCAACTTTATTTAATAATTATACAAAACATAATACAACTGAGTAACAACAGAATGGGAACAAGCAAAAGATTACTCCATATACATCAGTGCAACAAAATGCAAATTACTACTAAAGTAACAGCTATTCAAAACGAAATCCAAAAACATCCCCACCCCCCTATCTCATGGCAAGAGTGACAACACAAAACAAAAAAAAGGACAAAACATACACCCCTACCAATCCCCAACCTCAATATTCACAAAATAAACCAAAGCCTACACCTCATCCAAGTAAATCCCTGAATGACCCCCATCTCTCCTCGTACTCAGTTTCCCGATGTTGTCGAACTGCCTGAGTCTTATCATACCAAGAGAGCGTCCGCATATCCGACACCCAGTTCTCGCAATGTGGCTTCTTCCTGGATTTCCACACCTTCATTATTTGTTTTATGGCCATCAACAATGCTCTATCAATCCATTCCGAACAATCCCACATCTCCACACTTCGACTATCAGTTGAAAGGAAAATCACTGACAGAAAAGTACGAGGCAGTGTCATACTAGTTACCATATCAATGCAATCCAAAACATCTCTCCAAAAGTCCAGCACTCTACTACACTCCCAGAGCATATGTAGGTAGGTCCCTCTCGAGCCCCCACACCCGCAGCACAGATCTACATCAGCCAAGCCTCTCTCCTTCATTTTCACTGGTGTCCAATAAATACGGCCTAAAAGACGTTGATGAATATACCTCAGATTTAAATCAACCTTGGCCCTCACCGAAGCCCTCCAGCTATTATCCCACAAGCCATCAGAAAGATCAGTTTCCAATTCAGACACCCACTTGATCTTTTCTTGAGTTTCTGGACTATACTGTTGTGTAGTATGAACTGACCCCTGTGTATGTCATGGTCTTAGCTGCATGACTACTTAATACAGGCGCATGCACGGAGCGAAGTACAAAAGTGTTGAATAAGTGACAGTTGGGCAGTTGGGTGGTTTGAGGAAACATTGTGGGCTGTGGGGAGTTTAGTCTTACTAGTCAATGTATTACTCCATTTTATATGATGCTGGCCCCTCCTCACTGTGTGAGAACTTGCAGAGCGAACCTGCTGTTTCGGCCGTCCTTATCAAATCTGTATCTCTCACCTCAAATGTCTTATCTGACTCCACATTACCTGCCGGAGAAGGACAGTTGGCATCTTCGAGCAAACGGCTTTCAGTGAAAATAACCAGTAATTCCCCCGTAAGGCACACAAAGGCTAATTAACCTCCACAGGCAGAAAAGGACTGCATTCCGCGCTCTCCCTCAATTCTGGACATAGCCTCACCAAATGGTAGTACAATCATGCGGTCTCTCTGCAAGATCGAACGTTGGGGGACGTTGAAAATTCCTTCATAAAACTATGCCAAAGTTTAGAGAACAAAGCCGCCACAGTAATCTGAGGAACTGGATCCCATCTCGGCAACAGCTTTACTATGTAACACTTATGCGACTTGTTTCAATGCCTCAATTATTACAACTGTAAAAAAAGACAAGAGAAACATATGAGAAGGGTTGATAAAAACTTAGTTAGAGAGAACTCTACAATGCCTGGGCAACATACCTTCCACTCCTTTGGCGCCATTTTCCTTTGGTATACCATCCAGTAGATCAATGTTCATTTCCCTGAAGTCACTGGTACTGTTACATGACACCACGAATGAGGACCTAAAAAGCTCATTCCAAACTGCTAACAAGGGTATAATTGTATAAAGGAGTTGGCAATGTATCTATCCCTACCTACAACAGCTTTATTGGCGGGCAACTCGACCAATCTATCCGTCGCTCCTGACTCCTTGGCTCAAAAACAGTTTAACCTCTGCCCTCCACTTTAGTATGGAAAGATATTACAGCCAAGTTCAAATTTGTCAACGCAAGATGCTCCTCAGGAAAAAAAAACTGTGCTCTCACTGTACGAAATGAAAGAAGAAGTAAAACAAATAAATGGTACCCACTAAAGAATATAAAAAGGAGACCCCTCAAGGAGTCCTCAGAGCCTTAAATCTGGATAATCCTGACAGCATAGTTTTACTTGGTGAGCCAGAACACACTCAATCTCCTGTTACTTGGGTCATTAACTGGAATAAATCAAGACAGAAGAAGGGACAATCTTCCAAGAGGGTCCTGTTTTGTCTCCAGCTGTTGGCTCTGAATACTCTTTTTCAACTATGCCCTTCAGCTTCTCTATTTGCACCTGAAGCTTCGGAGAAAGTTCCTCTGCCCTTGTAGGAGGCCTCTAAACCTAGCAATAAGCTTTCGGAATGTATGGCCCATATTTCTACAATTGACCAGTCTTCTTCTGAGGAGGAAGTAACAAGTTTGGTTGGGCCTGTGCTGCTCCTCAGTTAGCGGCTTGTCGCATTCAATGGTTATGTGGACAGTATGACCACTTCAACTCGGTCAAAGGATAGTCCTTTGTTTACAAATCCCTCCCGTAATCATCATCCTCCTCCTCCTCAACCTACTTTTTCCTCCTCATCCCTACAATCTGTCAGTCACCAACTCATTGGTGCTAGTTATGGAGGAGGTATTTAAAGGCAATGTCTTGACTACACTAAACAGATCAGCTTTTCTCTCTAGAAGATCTATGCCAGCACTAAGATCAAACGAGTCTGCAGACATTCATTTGGTGGAGTTCTAGGTGGGCAAAAGACTTAGTGATGCTGCACCTCAAATACAAATTACATTTAAACTTGATTAAAGAGGAGGATGAGGCAATGTTAAGAATGGATTTTGATTATCCTCCTCTTTCCAAAGGAATGGTGAAACCTCAGGATCCACTTTCCTGATTCCATGGCCTGTCTATCCTTGATGGGCAGATTAAGTGTAAAATAGCTAATTATGTTTCAAGAATGGTGTCCTATTCCTCTCCTAGTCTGGCGCTGCCATCATCGAATAGTGACTGTCGTGGTAAGCGGCCACACTAGTAAATGCCAAGAATTCGAGGTGTTAAACAAATCTTTAGCCCAACAGTTTGCAACTTAGGCTCTTGGAACAACAGAGGGTGTTTTACATCCCAGTTCTTAAACACGGGATGTATCAAAGTTTAATGTTTTCACCCTTCAGGAGGTATGGGTAAGGAATGGTTCCTGTACGCAATAGATGTGCCATTTTTCTAGAAAAGGCATACAGGTTGTTCTTTGGGAGGTTAATTGATCGGTGCTCAAGCCACCTTTTCCCCTTCAATAATGCAATAGGGGCTCACTTTTGAAAATGTATTAGCAGGCAAGTTATCATGGGAGGACAATACTTCTCCCATGGCTCATATGGCACTAACATTTATTGGAACCCCAAGAGAACTGAAATCACTCCTTTTTTCAGCATTAGAAATTCTACTACAAAACTGGCACTATAATTATGGTGCTGCCCCAATAATTTTACTGAGGGATCGAAATTGTCATGCACGAGACTGTCTAGACTGAATTCAAATTGTATCAAAGTCTTTTAGACCAACGGTTGGTGAGTTGAGAGCACAGTATCGAGTATGATCATGGCTGAGCAGCAAATGGTAGGACAGACATCCCAGGCAGGCCCCTACTTGGCATTGGAAAATTCACTCCTCCACAATAGATTAGATCTACGTATCTGAGTCGCTGCTACCGTATACAAAATACTTTAACTGGACCCGAGCTAGTGACCATACTAGTTTACTTCTCCGGTTTTCTTTTTCCATTCGCTCCTTTTGCCACCCTTACAGGCCCTATTATCTCTCAAAACAAAATTACATTAAAAAAATAAAATTAAAAAAAGTCAGCTCTTTTGGTCAAAAGGAATTATAAACAAATGTAATACTCCTCTTCTTGCTACTATTTGTTGATTTGTTGTTGTGGTGAGGCTCTTAAATATAGACTATGAACTACTTCAACAATTTACTAATAGTGATACCAAGAATCTACCACATAGAAGTCAGACTATTTGCTTGGCAGCACATATATGACAAATTGGTATATGATAAAAAGTTGATCCTTTGAAGATCTATTAAAGACATTAATTCTGAGGATACTACAGAGATAAAGATAGGTTGTCGACGGTTAAGAAGTGTAAACAAGCATACAGGATTTGGATTAAGTTGTATAGAATAAATGTAGATATCAAAGACAGTCAGGACATGTTAGTAACTGTTAATAGGTTTAACCATCAAGTGTTCTGGTACTGTATGAACAGTGAGGATGTAAGGCATATTTCCTTACATTTTGCATTAGACAATTCTTGGGTTGCATTTTAGGAAAAATATTTGGTCCTAAGAATGCCAAACCCCCAGATTTTGACTTCAACACCCTTGGACCTTGATTGGGCTCATATTCAAAACCTGATGAGTGTAAATCGTCCAATGCTATGGTCCCGACGGCTTACTTACCCAACTTGTTGATGAAAGATAATCCTACACTATGGTCTGCCATATTGTTCAAGCTCTTTTCTAAGAAAGCAACGCACAGTATACTTCCTAAATCATGGAGTGCTTGTTATGTGTAACAGATATTTAAAAAAGGAGACTGCTTAAATCCAGCCAATTACTGGCCGATAGCCTTGTTGAATACTTCTTCAAAGATTTTTGCATCACTTCTTCTAGATAATCTTAAGAACTAGGCACAATTTATTGGTCACCCTTCTAAGTTCTAGACCGACTTTCTAAATGGGATCATACTTCACTTAATGGAAAGAGAAGCACAGGGTCGCAATCCGTCTCCGTTATATATGGCCACCGTAGACCTCTACTGTACCTTCGACTGTGTAGCTAGCATGAAACTTTGGAAGAAACTCTAGAAATGGGGTATTCCTAGTGGTCTTCTACAAATTTTAATTCTGTGAGCTCAGTTAGTACGCAGGGAGCCCTCATAGATCAATCTGATGCTAAAGTACTGACTCACCAGTCTACGACAAGGATGTGTCCTTGCGCCTAGTTTAATTTGCATTTGTCCGATTTCATTGATTCTCCAACTTGACTAAATATATTTCCTTCAAAGTTAGGTCATTTATTTTATTTTGATTTTTTACATTTGTAGAAGCGTGCATAGCCCATGGGCATCTAGGCACTGTTACAGACAAGATAGATTCAATCAGTAGGTAATAGTACAGTATTAAAGAGGTGTCTGTCTCTTGAGCTTTTTTCTGAACAGAGGATAGGAAGGTTCAGCTCAAAGGGCGAGTGGTAGATTGTTCCAGAGGTTAGCTGCTACCACTTGGAACCTGCAACCCCCGGCTGTTTTGCGTCTGAATCTTGGCTTGATCAAGCAGTGGTTCTCGTGGATCCCAGGGGTCTAGTGGGCACGCACATGAATCTCTGAACTAGGTAGGTAGGGGCATTGCTAGACAGACAGCAATGGGTAATTGAGAGGATTTTGCATTGGATTATTTCATGCACAGGGAGTAAATGGACAGATCTGGCTTCAGCGATGTGGTCATACATGTTCAGATCCAGGGAAGCAGAGAGCATTGTTTTGGGTAATTTGAAGCCTATTAAAAAAATGTGGTGCTACTGCAGAGCAAGGCATTACAATAGTCCAGCTTGGATCCCACAAGCATGCGTGCAATGTTGAGGCGATTGCCTGAAGAAAGGGAAGGTTTGCTGGCTCGGATGAGCTTCGTGGCTTAGGCTGATGGAGGTTATGTGGTTGATTTGGCTGGATATATGGACTGATGTGTCGAGGTGGATACCCAGTGTTTTCACAGGAGGAGATGGGGTTCTTGTGGCCATCAATGTTGAAGCAGAAGGCAGAGTCAAGTTTTGCAAGGCAAGCTGACGTACCAACTAGGAGGAGTTCTGTTTTCTTGCCATTCAGACAGACTGCGTAGGGCCATCCAGGTTTGGATCAGTTCATAGATGCTGTTACCTTTAGCAAAGTCCTGCACATGGACACCCGAAAGGGGAATAAGGATTTAGGTGTCAGCGTAGTTTGCTTGCGGATTCAGCAGAGGTCAAGTCCTAAAAAATTAAAGTGGGGGGACTCATCAACAAATGCAATGGGGTGTGACGTCGCCAGAAATTAGCATATCAAATTGAAATATGCACATTTCATTAAATTGGCTTTGCATAACCACTCAAATTGCACAGAACGAATGGCATTTGCTTTCCATAGACTCAACACACACATAAAACCAAAAAGAGGATATTTTCATCTAATAGTGTTTTTGAAAAAGTTAAAAAGGTATGCACGTTTTAAACTCCAAGAACCAATACAAATGTTTTCCCTGGGACATGCAGTACCGAAATGCGACATTTTACCTTTAGTTTTTTGTTTTTCATCAGGTTATATACTGCAGTGGTGAAGTGTCCGGCCTGCAGACCTGACGACTGTGGTTTGGTCCCTGTAGTTGGCTTTAATGCATAAATTCAAAGAGCACATTATATTTTTCTCATTATAGCTGGGGGGACTGAGTCCACCCTCTGAAAAAAGTGGGTGGACTCCGTCACCCCGCTTGTAACCTCGACTTGAACCCTGGGATTCAGAGTGAGTGAAGGTGGTCAAATAGCGGTCTCGTGTAGATATTGTAGAGGGTGTAGGAGACACAATAGCCCTGTGGGACTCTGCAAGAGTGGGGAGGGTAGCCACATCGTCTGCAAAGACTCTGGATGTTCTGTTGTCAAGGAAGCAGGATACCCAACTGGCAGCTTTCCTGCATGGTTAGCATCATAAAGTTGTTTTTTTAGGTCAAGGAGGGCGGTTTCTGTCCCATTCTCGGTCAGGGACTGAGAATGTGGTATGGTTCTAGGAAATCCTGAATTTGGGTGTAGGCAACTCGGTCAATGATTTTCAGGAGGAAGGGAACCGTTCTGAAAGGTCAATAGTTGGTGTCATGTTTCTTTTCCAGCTCTTCTCTTTGCAGATGATCTCATTATGCAGGATAAACCACCAAAAGCAAGATCAAACAACATTTCCTGGGCGGTGGAGGGAGTCAAATAGAAAATAGTCAAGAAAATGATTTATCTTGTTATTTCATAAATCGGGTGGGACTGCATGGTCCAGTATTGCCTCCGGAATAGGAATTTGCACCATTGAGGGGAAAATTCTGGAAGAAATTACTGGGCCTTCCCCTTATCCCTACCCTTAGTTATTAGGCATGAATTATGTAACCAGCCGTAGCAATCTTACATAGTGTCAAAAACTAACATTGAGGAACATTTTATATCACCCCCAACCCCTTTTAAAGGCTGGAGCTTTTTTTTTTAGAGAAATCAGGTAATTCTGCTGTTTTAAATGATTTTATAGGAGAATGCGATGCCATCTCAATTGATAAGCATTTAGATAGACACCAGTTGCTATCTAATCCGGACACTCTTAAAAAGAAACTCAAATTATTCAACTGGTGCAAAGATCAGGACACTATGACAAAATGTAAGTTGCATTATGAAAATAGTAGATTTCATAAACCTTGTCACTCTCTTCCCCTGTATGTGAACATCTCCGAATCAAATGCATGGAAAGATTTTCATGAGATTTAGATTCAATCTTTTGGGCACCTTAGACAGATGGTGCCCAATCAGAAATACTATTCCTGCAATGAGGTTCTGTAGGTTGTGTAAAGGGGCAGAGATTCTGGAAAATCAAACATCTTATTAAAGACTATAGGGCAACACATGAAGTACAAAAGAATGTATTTAGACATTTTGTTAATTTAGATGAGGCCCTCCTCAAGGAAAGGTTCTGATTAAGATTAAATGGGTGCCACATTTCGCCGATTATAGCTCTGGTGTGCTGTTCAATAGCGATCCACTCTTCTCGATGAAATCGTATATTCCACATGATCCATCAGCTGCAAGTTTTAGGAACAGTGTTTATATGTTGTGTCTAATGATTGGTTGTCCTGTTTTAATTTTTTCTCATTTTATATTGTCTTACCTTTTTTATCATGTTATCACTGGTATTGCTTCTATCATGCTGAAATGCATCATGAAATCATGTTATCTATGGTATTGTTTCGATCATGCTTATTTTATACAACAAATGTTATGGACATTTTGATAATGGATATATAGTAGATATATATTTTGTCAATTGAGGTTTGTTTACTACATTGTGTAAAAGCTTTACTAACTATATGCACAATAAAATAAGACCTTTCTCTTCCACTACACTGAGTCTGAGACGGCCACTGCGTCACGTTGATTTGCTGCGGTTTGACTCATGACATTAGGTGCTTTTCTCTAGTGACTCGTTTTGATCAGCGCTCTACGCGTTTGTTCTGGCGCGGTGGTTAATTGTAGCTCTGAACCCTTGGAAGCTTTGGTAGCGCAGTTACTGCAATCAAATCGACGGTGGAGGACACCAGTTTCAGAATTAGAGTCACCTGGACCAGACAGCGCGTGGCTTGGCGAGTTACCCTCCTGGGAGACAGAGTATTTTGCTGTAATTTGCATTTCCATCTACCCCAACAGATAATATAACATCCTGGCACTGCAATACTCTCAACAATATGCTCCGCTCCTGTTTTTATTATATTACCAACACCATGTTTGGTAAATGTGCTTTCGGAAGATTAGGATCCAGTCAGAAGCGGCATAGCCTTTGGTTGCTTTTGGTGAAGCTTGACTCGTCGCCTGCTGTGATTTGCGGGCCCCATTCACCCCCTCAGGACTGTATAGTGGTGCTGAGCAGGCTTCAAAGTCAGCCAACGGGTGTAAATGTAACGTGGGAAGGAGCTGGTTAAAAGTTGAGCAGTGTGCACATTGGTGAGTGAAACTCCCTATAATTGGCCATTTAATTGTAACAAATTAAACACAATATAATAGTTTTTAAAAGCCTCTTCTGTGAACATGCCAGCAACAAACAGGACATATCAATTACATAGTAATAAGGCAATTAATAAGTGTTTTAACAACAGCAGGACCTTTAAAAAAAGGATCTGCAGTAAACACCACGCTAACTCCACAGTTCAGGGTTTAACAAACGTGGTTGTGGGGAAGATAATGTTAAATCAACTGAGAGCTGACCACAGTAAAATTACCTCCTCCTTGAAACCAGCTACATGCATAGCAGTTATGGTCTCTGAAAAAGCCATATTGCCAGACGATACAAAGGGGATCACGGTCAATGGACCCGGTAGATAATAACTCTCAGCTCAACTTAAGTTTGCGCCTTCAGCGTGACTCAATAGGCAAACCTCTTCAAATATCATCTAATAGGACTAACACATCTGTTTATATAATTGGATTTGCCCCATACACTTTATCAGATTTATCTAAATCACCCGATTTAATTTGCATCTCTGAAAGTCTGTACGCATCCTTGCCAGTATAGGATTCCTCAACGTCATATAGCTCCTCAGATACATCAGCTAGGGAGGAACCCCACGATACAGACATTCTGATAATTCTGAGAGCGTGATTAGCTCTCTGCCTGCAAAAATGTGCATAAAGACCATCAAATTATGAAGGGTGGGCTGATCAGATTGGTGGATGTGGTACTAGCAAGCCTTCGAAATCTGGGAATTACTATCAGTAAAAAAAAAAAATGTAGAAATGTAGAAGATAGTGTCGGAAGAAGATACGAATGGTGACTCATCGTAATGCAGAGATGGTGAAGATAATGCAGATGCGGATAAGGGTATTGATCAAACAGCTATAGAAAAGGTGGCTACTTCTAAAAGAGGGCAAAAAAGAAGATTGAGGAAAAGACGCAGGACAGCAGAAGTGAGAAGAGCAAGAAACTTGAAGGTAAACCTATCAGTTGAATTAACTGTGGAAATTACAGAAAGTTTTGGAAAAGGTGGTTACCTGCCAGCTGCAGCATCACGTGGAAAAGGAGTCGTTGCTGGACCACTTTCAATCAGGTTTTTCAACATCATAATTTCAGAACAGAAACTGCCTTGTTGGCTGTGCAGGATGATCTTTTAGAGGCCGCGGATCGGGAGAGCCATCACTCTTACTGATGCTGGTACTGACCGCTGCCTTTTATAAAGTCAGCCACCACATCTTGCTCGATCGATTGAGAGAGGTAGGCAAAGTCTCTGAACAGGCCATTAAGTGGTTTGAATCATTTCTGGTTAACAGATAAGAGCAGGTTAAATTGGGAGCATACATTTCGGACCCTATTGTGACAGGGTTGGAGTCCCACAAGGATCTTGAATGTCACCTTTGCTTTTCAATTTGTATGTAAAACAGCTTATGGATATTCAGAGGCATCACAGGACGAAGTACCATTCTTATGCCGATAACACAGATTTGCATCAAAAATTGGAAATGTTGATGCCACCTTCACTAGGGTCAAACAATGTTTGGGAGAAGTAATTGAGTGGATGCATATGAATCAGCTTCAGCTGAATGCGTCTAAATGTGAGCTCATTGTCTGGACCAAGACATTTACTTATAACTGCAAAAATTGGCTAGTCCCCACACTCCTAGGTACAAAGCTCGCGTTTGCCTCCAAGATAAAAAAAACTAAGGCTGCATTTGGCAGGATAAACTTGGTAGTGAGCGTCAGGTAGGAGCAAAGGTACAGGCAGTCTTTTTTTCCACTGTGTTTGTTACGGTAGGTGCTGCAGTTTATACCAGTGTAAGATCATGCTATAGTGGTGGAGCTTTAACAAATGCCCACCTGGACTACTGCAATAGTTTGCTGATGGGCATTCAAGCCAAACTACTACTTAGGCTCCAAAAAGCAGATAATGTAGCCATTAGATTGGTTTGCCATCTGGGCAGATCAGCTCATGTATCCCCTTCCCACCGAGCATTGCACTGGCTGACAGAGGACCATATCAAATTTAAGACAGCGTGCTTCATTTTTAAATGTTTAAACGTATTGGCACCTCCCTATTTAAGGGACAAGATATGTTGATACCAACCGTTAAGGTGTTTACGGTCAAAGGATTCTTTGCTTCTGATAGTTTCTCCATCAGTATGTGTTTCAAGGGAAGACAGCAGATTCATAGTTTTTGGGCCAAAACTGTGGAATGGGATCCACAGAGAGATTAGGACTCTTGACACGCTCTACCAGTTTTAGAGCACTTAAAACATTTTTGTTTAGATAAGGGAACTATATGGAGGACGATAAGAGACCCCTTGATTATGTTTTTAAAAAAAATGCAGACTCTTGTTGATCTCATCATTTAATGTCTGCTGCGCAGCTATACGGTTGAGTCCGTCATGAGCACGTTTATAAATACACGAAATCAAAATCTACCATCTCAACACCCCAAGAATACGAGGAGCAATAAACAAATGAACCGTAGCCATCAAAAATACAATCAGCGATGGACAGGAATTTACAAAGATCTGTAAAACTATCTAGTGGGATGCTGGATACTTGGGTTTCACACAAAGGAGATTTCAGAGAGTTGAGGGAGAAGTAAATGGAAAACAACAAGGACATGGTTAATAATGATTTTGATAGTAAAGAAAAACATGTCTATCAAAATCAGATAGCTGTGAAGGCTAGCCAACTGTCCACAAAAGAAAATGGGGAGAAAAATAAAGTTTAATTAATTGTATGCTATGCAAAGCAATTTTTAAATAGACGGCGTATACTTCATATTTTACATGTCCTACCCCTACGAGTTATTCACCACCTGTGACGTTATTTGTGTTGAATTACCAGAGTATGCCAATGATTTAAACTGGGCAATAGTGGATTTTGTTTACCCAATTGTGAGGCGATTGGTCATGGCAAACTATCAAGAGTTATTAGCCCTAGGCTTTGACTTCATTAGCGTATTGGATAGTGTAAAAAGTAGATCATCAAAGGAACTTACTCATATGAAGGAAACAGGTAGTGTTGATCAAAGAATTACAAGGAGTTATGTTTAAACTTAGAGGTTTTGGAGGAATTAGCAGAATCAGTAAATAAACAGAAAAGTGTTGCTAATTTTGCAGATAAAGATTATACTGATTGACCAGAAAGTGCTAGGAAGAAAGCTCTTGGAATTCAAGAGGCTTAACCGAGTAATATAGTTTTGATGGATATCACACTATGCAAAGATATGCAAGAATAAATTAGGGAGGTAGACCCTCAGGAAGATCGATAATGGGTCTAAGGAATGATTTAAATGTGGTTGAATTTCCACCAGAGCAGACCAAATCAAAATGTCTTAGCAGGTAGGTTAATAGATAATGGAAAAAAATGAATCTGGTCCTTTATGACCCACCACCTGGCAATAAAGAGACAACGTGTTTTGGCACATGTAGAATGGATTTTGAGTGAATGGTTGGTCATTAATCCAAATAATATGTATATGATAACAAGTGATATTAATTAGCAAAGATTTCCTTCCAGACCGAACAACATTAGAAAGGTTGAATGTTTTTATTGTCATAATGTAGAAACGCTAGATAGGAAAGAAAGGGAGACAGTAGACATGAAATTATTAAATCAATGGGAATATTTTCACAAATTTTAATTTGTTGCAATTATATGTCGATTCTGGCCTGTTAGAGCAGAAGAACAAGTTACTCTCTTACCTGGTAACGTTCTTTCGATGGGATAGTCTGACGACGTATTCCATATCTTTGACAGTAATCACCACAACTGTGCTGCTTGGGAAAATTTTTCGGCGTCTGCGTCCTGCGTCGATGACATCGATGCGCCGTCCCCGAGGACCTCCTCTGACGGCCAACGTCACCCAATGTGATAAGTAGGACGCACAACGCCCGTAGCCTCAGTTGTAGTTTTTTCCCCCAGAACGTGTGACACCAGTCTTCTGCCAGTCAGACACACAAGGCCTTGTGGAAACGTAAGCTGCAATCGCATAAGAAATTCTGCAGCGGGGAAGGTAGGGAGGGAGCGATATGGAATACGTCGTCGGACATCCCATTTTAAGAACGTTACCAGGTAAGAGAGTAACTTGTTCTTCGAGGGGATTGGGTCCTCCGACGTATTGCATATCTTTGACAGACTCCCAAAGCAGTACCAAAGAAAGGAGGTGAGAAAAGAATTTAGAACACAAATTTAGCATGCCCAATCAAATTGCGGAATAAAGGACTGCCTTGCCAAAGGCCAGATCCTGTTCTCGGATGGAATCGAGGGAGTAGTGCCGTACAAAAGTACGTACAGAAGCCCAGGTGGCTGCATCACAGATGTTACGAATAGGAACACCCCTCTGCAGGGCAGTAGAGGCAGCCACACCCCTGGTAGAATGGGCCCGCAAGCCAGCCGGTGGGTCCTTACCCGCCAAGCGGGAACACTCGGAGATAGCCAAAATAATCCAACGAGACAAAGTCTGTTTCATCACAGCTTGTCCCAAACGCTTTCCAGCGTAACCAATGAAGAGTTGATCGTCCACTCTGACCCGGGACATGCGTGAAATATAAAAGCTCAACACTCTCCTAGGATCAAGCCTATGGAGCCTCTCCTCTTCCTTACCAGGATGCGGCGGAGGATAGAATACCGGAAGAACAACCTTCTGGGCCAAATGAAATTCCGAAACCACCTTAGGAAGAAAGGAAGGACGAACTCCACAACCCTGTCCTTATGAAACACAGCGAAGGGTGGCTTAACTGAAAGTGCCTGTAACTCACTCACTCTGCGAGCGGAAGTAACCGCAACCAAAAACACAGTTTTCTGAGTTAACAGTCTCAAAGGGCAAGAATGCAAAGGCTCAAACGGAGCACCCATAAGAAACTTAAGAGCAAGATTCAAATCTCAACCTGGCACCAGAAAAGGTGACGGAGGGAACACATTAGTGAGCCCTTTCAAAAACTGAGAAATTAAAGGAATCTTAAAATGGGAACATTCTTCGGACGAGCGTTTAAATATGGATAGCGCCGTCAGGTAACCTTTAATGGTACCCAGTTGCAAGCCCCTGTGGGTCAAAGAAAGCAAAAAAGACCTAAGCATGGGAATGTCACACTCCAAAGGATCCACATTCTTAACTCTGCACCAGTCGCAGAATTTACGCCAACGGTACAGAGACTTTGTTGCCGGCCGTCTGGCCGAGAGCAACACCTCCAACATGTCTTCAGAGAGGTCCCAAACCTTATACCTCAACCTTTCAGAAGCCAAGCATGAAGGTTGAGGGATCTGACCTCTGGATGGAGAACCTGACCCCCCCCCCTCCCGTGAGAGCAGATCGTCTCGGTAGGGAAGACGACGTGGAGGGCAGATGGACAAGTCGAGAAGGTCCGGGTACCACGTCCTCCGGGCCCACGCCGGAGCAATGAGGATCATCCAGGAACCAAACCTCTGTAACCTCCACAGTACTTGCGGGATGACGGGGACTGGAGGAAACGCGTACAGCACTGGAAATGACCACTCCATCACGAACGCGTCTCCTAAGGCTCCTTTTGGAGCAAATTCCTGCGAGCAGAACCTTTCGCACTTCCGGTTGACACTGGAGGCGAACAGGTCCACTTGAGGGGTCCCCCAAATGGCAAAGATC
Source organism: Ambystoma mexicanum (assembly GCF_040938575.1). Classification (NCBI taxonomy): domain Eukaryota; kingdom Metazoa; phylum Chordata; class Amphibia; order Caudata; family Ambystomatidae; genus Ambystoma; species Ambystoma mexicanum. The sequence goes on from NC_090939.1 coordinate 895,144,558, forward strand.
TCCAGGAGAATCTCCTGAGCCAGCTCCCACTCGTGGAAGATCGTGCTCTGCCTGCTCAGAGCGTCCGCCGTCTCGTTGTCGTCTCCGGCCAGATGGACAGCCGAGATCGAAATTCCCTGCTGGATGGCCCAGAACTCGAGCTGTATCGCTTCCCTGCACAGAGGAAGTGACCCTGCCCCCACTTTTTGTTGAGGTAGTGCATGGCCACCGTGTTGTCCGTTAGAATCGGGACACTCTTTCCTCGCACAGTCGGCAGAAAAGCCTTCAGGGCTAGCCTGATGGCCCTCAGCTCCAACAGATTGATATGGAGTCTGGACTCCGACGGAGACCAACGACCGCTGACTGTCAACTCGTTGGCATGACCTCCCCATCCCGTGAGGGATGCGTCCGTCACGATCGTTACCTCCGGCCAGAGAAGCCAAAACGGACCCCCCTTCATCAGATTGCCTTCGACGGCCCACCACAGAAGGTCCTGGGCGACCGAGGGCGGCACCTGAACAGGGTCTGACATCCTTCAGAGGACTGAGACCACTGGAGCTTGAGTGCCCACTGCAAAGATCTCATCCGCAGACAAGCCTCTGGCACCAGAAGAAAGCAGGATGCCATGAGGCCGAGCAACCTCAAGAACGAGCATCTGGGCAAGTTGAAACTTGTGCACCATCTGCTGAATGTGAAGAGCCCTCACCTGGGGAGGAAAACACAGCCCCAGGGATGTGTTGAGCACTGCTCCGATGTACTGGAGCCGCTGTGTTGGCGTCAAATGGGACTTCTTTAAATTGAGGGAGAAGCCCAGCTTGTGAACGGAGTGGCAGGTGACGGACAGATTATCCAGGACTTGCTCGGGAGAGCTCCCCCTGATCAACCAATCGTCCAGGTAGGGGTAGACGTGAACCCCCCGTTTCCTGAGATGCGCTGCCACCACCACCATGAGCTTGGTGAAAACCCTTGGGGCGGAGGTCAATCCGAACGGCAGGACCCGAAACTGAAAGTGCGAGTCGCCCACCGCGAACCTCAGGTACTTCTTGTGCTTGGGATGGATCGGCACATGGAAGTAAGCATCCTTGAGGTCGAGAGACACCAACCAGTCCTGAAGTTGAAGGGCCTGGAGGACTTGAGAAAGTCACCATCTTGAACTTGTCCTTCATGAGGAGTATGTTCAAACCGCGCAAGTCCATGATGGGTCTCAATCCCCCATCTTTCTTCGAAATCAATAAATAAGGGGAATACCATCCCTTGTTCCTCTCCGCTACAGGCACCAGTTCTATGGCGCCTTTCTCCAGCAGGGCTTGAATTACCTGCACAAGGAGTGGATCCAGACTCTTCAAAGAGGTTCCCAGGTGGATTGTCGTGAGGCCTCTGCTGAAAGGGAAGACAGTAGCCGTGGATTATGATCTCCAGAACCCACACATCTGAAGTAATGGCTCGCCACTCTGCAAGATGCTGCGCCAGCCTTCCCCCAACCGGCGAACCATGGGATCTGGCCTCATGACTGAGTGGTAGCGGCTGCGGCGTTGCCCGAGGGCAAAGAGGCAACTGCCCGAGTACCCCGTTTTCCACCTCTGGCACTCTTACGGTGGCCTCTTTGACTGACAGCTCCTCTCTCTTTACTGAAGGACAAGTAATAGCGAAAGGAACCTCCCCTCCATTGTTGTCCCCTAGGACGAAAAGGCGGAGGTTGTCGAACTGCAGCGCCCAACGACTTTGCTGCAGCTTTGGAGGTCTGCAACCACTCAAGGCTCTCATCAGCCTTGCTGCCCAAAAGATATTCACCGTCAAAGGGCATGTTGAGGAGCCGGGACTGCACATTAGGAGCAAACCCCGACTTCCGCAACCACGCAAACCTGCGTATTACGGTGCTCGCCGCCATCGACCGGCTGACACAATCTGCCATGTCCAAACCCGACTGAACAGCCTCACACATGGCATCCTTGCCATCCTGAACCATACCAAGGAAACCATCCTGTTCGTCCCCTTTGGGAATATTTTCAGCCGCTAATGCAACACAGTTCCACAGAGTGTGTGTGAAATGAGACAAGGCACATACGGAGTTGGCCGCCTGAAGCGCCATACCCCCTCAAGAAAACACTTTCTTCGCACAGCCATCAAAACGTTTGTCGTCCCTATCCGGAGGGATGGTAGGATACAACGCCTGCTTTGCCGGGGCCGCAGCTGCCTGCACCACCAAACTCTCCAGAGTGGGGTGCCTGGACAAGTAGCAGGGGTCGCTACTGGCTGGACAGTATTTTCGCGACAAAGACTTGCCCACTGCAGGGAGACTCTCCGGAGCAGTCCAAGCCGCCGCCACCCTTCTCTGCAGAGCCATATGAAACGGCAGAACCGGGTCAGTGGGGGGACCAAGATCAAGGATGTCTGTGAGATCATCCTGAACAAAAATCCCCTGGGGGAGCCGACCATTCCAAGTACTCGGTGACCCGAGACATAAGGCGGCGGTACGAAGAATCGGCATGAGTGCCAGGCTCAGGCCTACAAAACTCCGGAGAGGTATCCAGTCCACTGGCATCATGCAGTGACTGCCTTAGGTCATCAAATTGGGTATGGCCCGAGAGAAGCTCATCTGGCACCGTAACTGGAACCAAGCCCTCATCAGAGCCCTCATCACCCCCTAAAATGTACTCCAGGCGGTGAGGAAGACACCTGGGGACCAAAGCTATGCCTGACCTTAGCCAGAGCCTTTCTAGGGGGCTACCCCCGTGCCACGGGGCCCCTCCGACACCACCTCCTCGAAAGGCGTTGAGGGCGCCGAACGAGTCGGCGTCAAGCTAATCGGCATCGACGTCAGCCGCAGCACCGCCAGCATCGGCGGCGTCGACACAGGCCTCGAAGCCAGAGCTCCAAGCGTGTCCTTCGACGACCTAGGCGCCGACAACCCCCTCAGAGGCAGAGCCTCGAGAGAGGTCGTCGACGACCCTCGGCGCCACAGGCGTCGACGTCTTCCTCGAAGACTGCACAGGATCACGTGGTCTCGAGCGCGTCGAGGACCGGGACCTAGAACGGGCATAGCGAGAACGGTTACCCTTGTCTGAGCGGGACCTCTCCCGCGAACTGTGCGACCACCCGAGCCCGAAGGCGTGCGAGCGGTGTCTCGACCGATCACGACCGACCCCACTGGGAGGGGCGGACGGACCGGTGTCCTGCGATTCGAGAATCGCCAACATCTTCCCGAAGGAAGCCCATTCCTCCGGTGTCGCTTGCATGGTGGGATAAGCGACCCGCCGACAGGCGGAGTCCTCGGAAGAGGACGGGGAAGGCGACCGATGCCAGCGCTTCCGGGAATGCCTCGAAGAGGCAGAGGAGTGGCGAGACCGACTCCTGGAAGGAGACCCACTGGACCTCTGATGATGACGCGGAGAGTCACCTCTCGAATCATCCGTTGAAAGCCCCGCAGACCTCGACTTCCGGGGCTTAGACACCCTACCTACTGACAACTTCTTGCGCTCCCGCAAGGTCTTGTTCGTGAGCGACTGACAGTCGACACAGTCGTCCGTGTCATGGGCCTCCCCGAGGCACCAGAGGAAGGCGTTGTGCGAGTCCATTACCGACATCTTGGACCCACAGTCCCCGCATTTCTTGAAGCCCGGACGCGGGGTTGAAAACGAGGTAGACATCGTCACAAACAGGCTTTTCACAAAAACCGAACAGGCTCAAAGAACCGAGAAGAATACAAGAGAAACTCCAAAGAGTCGAGGCGTACCGAGATTCACGAAGCAAACACGTTCGCGGAAAAAACGGAACTGAGGCTACGGGCGTCGTGCATCCTACTTATCACATCGGGTGACATCGGCCGTCGGAGGAGGTCCTCGGGGGACGGCGCATCGACGTCATCAACGCAGGACGCAGACGCCGAAAATTTTTCCGAAGCAGCACAGCTGTGGTGATTACTGTCAAAGATATGGAATACGTCGGAGGACCCAATTGTAACGCTCACCTGACTCCCACGGAGGCGCTGGTCTAGTCTAGGTTGCTGTGGCCTCTTCGAGCGTGATGCGCAGAACTCGGAGCACCGACTGAACAGGACCCTCAAATCTTGCTTGTCTGGCCCGTAGGAATATCCTTCTGCAGATGAGAAAGGGGATTAACAGTCTGCAGAATAGTGTGCTTGCTCCCCACTTCCCCCCTTCGTTCTTCTCTAACTTCCTCTGAAATCCCCGGTTGAAGCTCACCTTATGGTTTGAAAGGATGAACTCTCCATCCTGCTTCTGGTGCAGGGGCGCGTGTTTGTCCAGTTACTTCACTGGTTTTCAGAATGGCGCTGGTAAAATCCACTTGACTTTTCCGAGCGGAACACCGTAAGTATGAAGATTACAAAAGTTCAAGTGTTGAGCCTCCTTTTCTGTTGCCTTCCTAACCTGTGATCTGTCCTTTATTTCAGGTGCCGAATGAAGGCGATGCGTTGAGGGATTGAATTGCCGATGGTAAACTCAGGTGAGTCAGCGATGGGGGCGATCCCTCTTAATGTCTTTATATTCCTCCAGTAATGTCTTTTGTCCTTTCCCCATAGGGGCCGGGGTGCGGTACCTGCCAATGAAGCGGCGCCGACCCGAAATGAGGAATGGTCCAACAACAGAAGACCGGTAAGTGTTATGGTGGAAAATTAGGCTTTCCTCATATGTTCCTTCTGCTCACCTTTTGTCTCTTCTTCTCTCCCCTAGGCGCAGAGATGTGGCGACCGGTGAAGACAGTCGCGGTGGTGCCAGAAGAACTCCCGAGGACAGGTAAGTGAAGCGCAGCGCTGCAGCGAGCAACGCAGTGCTTTTAAATGAAAGTCTTTTCTCAGGAACGCTGGCGTGAAGGTTCCGGATGCAGGTAAGAAGTTTGATAAAATTCTTGGTTTTCACCTTTCTCTTCTCTTCTTTCCTTACAGATGTTCCAGGATCGAGGCGGGCGTGGCTGGAGACCAGATGCAGGAGCAGACACGGTGAGCGTTCAGCTGCTTGGATGCAGAACAACGCGAAGCGTGAGCTACTGTCTGGGCTTGGCTTAAATAGCCCCCAAAGTAGTTCCAGGTAAGTATCCTTCCCCAGCCACGCCCGAGTGGCAAAATAGTCCCGATGAAAAAATAGTCCCTTTCAGGTCTCAGGGAGGCCTGAATCTTGCAGCATGGTCTGCATCAGGTAAGTGCACAAAACACCTTCCTTTATGAGCCTGGCGCCTATGGCGCCAGGACTGATGTCCAACATGAGCCTGGCGCCAACGGCGCCAGGACAGAGTCCAAAGAGCCCCTCTATAAGGGGCCGCTGGGCTTTTACCCGGGGGCATGATGCCTGCTCCCGGGGGTGCTGGGCCTGGCCTGGTGCTCCGGGGGTAGGCATCATGACACCAATCCCCTCGAAAAGCTTATACTTGGTCAAATGGTGCACGTGAATAAAGTGTTTATTTATGCAAGGAACATTTATTAATTTTATTGAAGATTTCTATTACATTTTTAAAACATTAAAGTTACTCACCGTAGTGACTAGAGTACCCATAGTCCATAATCCCCTTTCCTCCATCCTTGTGGTCGTCCCCCAACATGGGGACGGTACCAGAACCTTTGACAGCGAAGAATTGAGCTTCCCCTTTCAAATTTAGAATAGCGCGCAGTGGTGCTGGAATGCCCTACTGAGGCCCCGCCCTCCAGTACCTCACCTCAGCCCCCTTTGAACACATTGGATGCTTAGATGCCTGCCTACTCTTTTACATATTAGCCCTTGGCATACTAGCTGGGAAGGTGGGTGGGACGTATGGAGGAAAGGCGAGTATGGACTAGGAGTACTCTAGCCACTACGGTGAGTAACTTTAATTATGCATACGCCTCGCCCCCTTCCTCCATCCTTGTGGGTGATTTCACTGAACAAGAAACATGGGGCAGATCTGTGATAACCTTCCTCACATCTAGGACGAAGCAAAAAAGGTTCTTCAGAACCATGTGACCAAACTCTGCAGCACGCCTGGAGCTGGTGTCCAGTGAGTAGTACTTACAGAAGGCCGAAGAAGTGGCCCACGCAGCCGCATTGCTGAGGACATCCCAAGAAGCAGGTCTCTGAAACGCAACGGCCGTGGCTCCGACCGCATTGACATGAATCCCCTCAGGAACAGGTCTGCCCATGACCGTGTACACCTGAACCATTGAACAGGCGATGGAAGCATTGGAAGCCTGAGAGCTGGGGAAGGAGCCCCAAAAGTCACAAACAATGCCTCAGACTTCCTGAAGGATTCCGTCCAACAGCGATAAAACTTGAGGACCCTCTTGAGGTCCAAGGAATGCTGGGCCCTCTCTGCCTCCGACTGCGGATTCAGGAAGAACACCAACAGGCAGATCTCTTGATTCAGATGAAATGGAGAGACTACCTCAGGACAGAAGTTTGAGAGTGCGCAAGATGACCTTGTCATTGTGAAACGTGGGTGAAGCGCTTGCACAAGGACAATGCCTGCAGCTCAGTAACCCTGCACGCATAAGTAAGGATCACCAGAAAAACGATCTTTAGTGTCATGAAGCAGAGGTCCACATCGGCCATTGGCTCGAAAGGCTTGCGCTGCAAAGATGCAAGACCCATATTGAGGTCCCAAACCCGGTGCGACCTATGCACCGGCAGAAAAAGCCTAGTGAACCGGGACAGCCGACCCAGCCCTTTAAGACAAGGTAGCAATCATTTGAGATGAATGGGAATGCAGAAGATAATCAGACTAACTCAGAATGTAGGCAAAGGTTGACTGTTTTAATGTCAAATATCTACATGGGGAGTAAAACGGACATCAACGGACGTCTCACAGCATGATCTCAAAGAGGTTTATAAAAAAACATTTCTTTTATAGCAAAAACACGTCATTGCCAACATCAACCTACGTAATTGCTGCAGGGTCGGACTGGGACAAGAAATAGGCCCGGTCACCCAAAAAAAAGTGGCCCACCCCTTGCCTCACGAACCTTGACCTCTGATGACATCGGAAGTGATGTAATTTGACCCCACCCAAAAGTGACATCCCGGGAAGCAATGAAACATGACCTTTCACCCCTTGACAAAACAGAAAGTGGCATCAAATAGCATTGTTCCTAAGTACACTAAATTACTGTGAATCCAAGCAGACGTCCAAGACCAAATGATATGTTATTGTATAGCACTTATGCTTAAGCTCTTTTTCATAGAACAAATATGCATACAATATCACCCAACCTGTGTTGGTCCTCATTTATCGACCTAAGAAGGATGAAAGGTTTTTTGGGAAGAAAAAAATGTGAAAAAAAATATTTTTTGTGCAATTTTATTTTTCCTTCCAAATCGGCCCAGGCATGGCCAGAAACCGGCCAACACCCCTCAGGGACGATTTGAGCCCGGCCACGGGCCGAAAGGCCAAGGGGCCAATCCGACACTGAATTGCTGACATCATCCTACGTAGCAAACTACAAAAACCTAGTGGCAAATGTGATTAGGTCTAAAGGAACATCTAGGTATACGTTACGAAAGTGATTGGCTCTTTAACGTCAGGTGGGGCAACTACGCCCTGCCTTCAAACAGGTCATTATGAATGTCATAAAATACACAACGTCCCATTGGTTACACAAGCTAGAAAGCTCTTAACTACGCGGCCCCCATAATTGGTTGGCACCCTTACATCCGCCTTTTCCACCTACGCCAGCAGCACGCAGGCTGGTCTCCAGGTGCTGGTGGGTTGGTCTTGACCATAGCTTCCCACCAATTACCATATCATCACCTCAGTGGTCTGCACGTCAATTAAGCCTTTGAACTTGGCCTTGGAATTGTTCTTTGCTCTGGAGAAAATGAGGGAGTGGATGCACGCTCCATCTCCTTGCGTAGGTGTGGTTCGTCATGATCTTCCATTTTCAGCCCTACAAGTGACTGAAGACCACAAATTTGAGTGCATTTAAAAATACCATTTAATGAACCTCCGACTTCTTCCTTGTTTTTGTTCATGTCTTCTAAATAGGAGTTTTGTTCTTTCACACGATTGTAACTAATGTCTGATCATCCCAGACGGATGCGGCATTGGCTTCTTGGGGCTGGTCCAGCCTCGCCCTTCTGAGATTCACTCCTGTAATTGAATTGCTTTCTTAACTGCGACTCACTGGAAAAGGCCTTCCTTTTTCTGGTCCAGCTCTGCTACAATGCATAGTGGAATTGTGAGATATATATACATACATACACATATACATATACATACACACACAAGTTGGCGCGTGCCGCAATCTATTGACTACCTAGCTAGCCTCAGGAATATTTTGTCTACTTGCGTTTCTTTGCATCTGTACACGTGTAAAATAACTTGATATCTTTTTCGTTTCTACAGCATAAGCCTCTGCATTTCGATCCCGAAATGTCCACTTATCTTCGAGGTTTATAGACCATCTTCATTCGCTTGTCTCTGCATCTCTTCTGGGTATGTCAGTCTCACCTCACGTGACGTCACCAATCTGCTCTTTTGCTCATTTCTGACTTCTTCTGGGATTTCATTCAAATGGCCATCATACTGTCTTGTATGCAGGTATGGCTTTCTCAATGGGCACTTTGCTTCCAGAATTCTCCTTAGTATTTTCACTGGTACTGCATGTACTTTGCACTCTGGTTCCCAACATATAGGCAATATGAGTGAGATTCTTCAGGTGGGGGTACTTGGCTCCTCTACACTAGACAACCCCTTAAGGTGGGCCTTAACCACCGGGTTGGCACATGTTCAGGGTTAATTTTTTTAAGCCCCAATGGCTGCCAAATAAGTGGAACAAGTATCCACCTGTACTCCAGAACGAACTGGGTGTGCAGAAAACGCCAATACGTCACCAGTGGACAGGTGACAGGGGCAAGAGCCTTGTCCCGAGCCCAATGGCAAAACCTAGGCCGTTTACTCTTCTCCTCGGACCGAGTCGAAGGCCTCCTGGCCTGCTGAATGATGTCCCAGCTGTCATCCAAAAATGTAGCATGTTGAAGCCTCAACTGGTCAGGAACCAGGCCACTAGCGCCAGCTTGGCCAGGTCCGGATGCTCCACCGCCCCGCCGCGTTGGAGATCGGAAGGAGGACAGGACCCTGGGAGCACAACTTCAGCTGATCCGAAAACCAGGATCTCTGAGGCCAGTGGGGGGCAATCAGGATGAGGCTGCAACCCACCAATGCCCACACTTGCAGAGGGTCCATTGGAGCAGAGGGGTGTGCGGGAATGCATAACACCTGCTGCTGTGCCAACAGATCTGGAAGGCATCTCACAGAGACCCCCCCAACGCCATCCTGCCCATGAAGCAAACTGGGGGCACTTGGAATTCAGAGGGGATGAGAACAAATTCAGGTCAGCGAACAACCAATGCTGGAACAGGGGCAACAGGGAATCGGTGTGCGACTCCCACTCGTATTTGTTGAACCCCAAGCAGCTCAGTTAGTCAGCTTCTGCACTGCAGTCCCCCGGGAGGTGGACTGCTGAAATCTGTCCATCAGGGGCCATTCCCAGATCAATACCGCGCCTCCATGCAGAGAAGGGGGGCGGGGAGACGGGTGCCACCCTGCTTGTTCAGGTAAAACATTCTAGTAGAATTGTCCATCCTGACCAGAACAGACCTTATCCCTGATGAGGGGTAAAACGCGTTGAGGGCCAGGCCCACTCCCCTGAGCTCGAGAAGATTGATATGCAGGAGAGCTTATGTCCTGGACCATGCACCATGAATCGCGTAGCCCTCCAGAATAGCCCCCAGGCCAAAAGAGGAGTCTCTCGTGAACTCCAAGGTAGGCTCTGGTCTGGTGAAGGGGGCTCCCACTGAAACATTGCCATCCATCAGTGGTGGTATTGGGATCCTGTCCGACTGAGACTCCGTCTCCTGATCCCAATTGGCCGCCATGTGGAGCTGGAGGCACCTCATCTTGAGGCGAACATGCTGTAGAGTAAGTATGCAGGAGGTCATCAGGCCCAGAATATGCTGGAACCATCATGCCGAGGTGCTCGAGCTGGCCAGAAAGTGCCCCACCGCGCTGCAGAGCGACAGGAGCCTCTCGGGTGCAGGGAACACTCAACTCACTGAACCGTAGTTAGGAAAGATTTCCCTTGGGTGCAATTTTCCCTCCATTCATGGACACCCAAACTTTCTTCTTTTGTTTGGCTAACATAACCTGACTTTCCACTGCGCTCCTGTGGGCTTTTGCTCATCTGTTATGGGGAAACTGACACAGCCTTCAGACTGTCAGTACTAGAAACTTTGTTTCCCTTAGTCCTTGACTAGGTTTCCATTTCTTGGTAACTTTTTAATCTATCTGCCTTACAGTACCGCGCAAAGGAGTACTTTTGTTTTATAGCCCTAGAAGGATTTTTTTTGGCGATTGTACAAGTGTACCCAGGGTGAACTGGTGGCAGCAGTTCACTTTTGTAGTATTTTTACTTCTTTTTGATGAACCACATTGCGTTTACCGCATTTGGCTCAAGACTGCCTAATGGTGAAAATGGCCGTGCCACAAAGTCTTTTGTTCTGTCCTATAGCCATTTTTCCCCCTTCGCCTTCCCCCAGGTCTAGCAGACCCAGGAATTCCGTTTTTGGGCATGCATCCTCCCACGAAAACTGCAACATTCGTGGTTTCCGGCATGTCACGTGTGCTAGTGCCCAGGAAGAGAATTGAGACTGGTCGCAATCCACACTACTGGAGCCAGTATGTCTGGTATGCCTGAATGACTGGGAACACAGTGGCCCGTGATTGGTCCACATCTGGCGTGCATGCAAGAGAGCAGATCCTTGATTGGTTATCCCAGATTTGAGAGTGAAACAAATCTTGGATAGGAGAAGGGGCTCTGCATCCATTCCAGGTCGATCAACTGAAGTTCACTCTGAACTACAGAAGGAGGCAAGTATCCTGAAACGCTAAAGCAGACCTGTGGAACCGCCAGAGACGTGCTGGAAGGTTTGGCACCCTGAACCCTCTGTTGCTCCGTTGGGCCCCTGTTTTTGCATCGATCACTGAAGGCCTGCAAGGTCGCCTCAACCCCTTAGAGTAGTGGGAACAACTACTCTCTGCACCTCCCGATTACCCGCCCAAAGTGCCTCATTGGAAGTGTTCCTGGGCCAGCCAGCGAACTGACCAGCTAGAACCCAGGGCATCGCATAGGCACGCTGCCGTCCCGAGTTAACACTCAGGACTTAAGGTATCAGCAACTTGTGGTCCAGGCCCTCTCCCGCCAATTTCGTAGTCCTAGCTCCTCTGGGTCACGATTAAAGAGTGTGCCACGCCACAAGCATTTGCAGTCCCTGAAACGCCCTGCTGTGGTGACGATTGTTGTAGGAGCCCTACCTGCCTGCCCCCCTGTGCCCCGAGACGTGCTGCACTGGAACTGTCCTCTTCTTCATCGAGAGCTGAGAAAAGGCTACTTTCCCGCCAACAGAAGATCATCCGGCAGCTGCCGAGGGCCAGAGCAATGTACAACTGCAGAGGTTGAATCTACAAGCGACCTGGCAAAGTTTGGCCCAGACTGTCGATGAGTACTTTCATCACTTACCGGTGGCCCCCTGGCACAGCCATTGTTCTTTACGCACGAGAATCCCTAAAAAAAGATGCTCGCCTTAGCTGGGCTAGCCTGCACTCCCTAGCTATTCCCGAAACTCAAACATCGCTCTGCCTGCAAGGGCAGACCCTCGTCAAAAAGTAGGACACGGTTCTTCATCACCTCAAGCCCCTTCCTCAAATGCTCCAGCTCCCTGAAGAGGACCCGCTTTCTCTCGTTATGCACGACTGCACGTTTTCAACGCACTACTGTACTTTTGAGCACAAGACTTCCCACTTCAAAGGGCTGCACTGCTTAAGTTGGGGGATCGATTCTGAAGAACTGCCTAATGCTATATTTGTGTTAACCTACCCTTCTCTTGCAGGTTGTGGCTGCGTTTTCCCCTTTACCGTATTAGGCAAAACATAACTGTACATATGTTAAATAGTGAAAGGCATGTGTGGTAACTGTTTTATATTATTGTGGTTTATTTGTGTTTAATTATTAAGGCCTATAATAAATGTAATGTATTTTTGATGTACACTTGTCTAAGTGTATTCTGTGGAGTTTTACTGGGTGTGCTCTTTGTGGGCTTCCGATCACTCACCACTCCTGAGACAATCCCGGCGGATAGCTCAGTGGCAACGTGTTCGTCTTGGACGCAAAACGACACGAGCAACACAGGTTCGATCCCCGGTTCCGCGCTTAGAAACCTCTGTGTATTTAAGCGCGTTATAAATATGCAAATAAGGCAACAACAAAAAAGGTGAGCACTTTAAAAAAATGCAAATAAATAAGACTTCGTCTTGACCGCCAGCCAAGCTCCCTTGATTGGTCTGACTTGTCCAGAAGGTTCCCGTGTTACATGAAACTAGGGTGGCCTCAAACTTCTGCCCATCAGGTCAGAGTTTAAAAATCCATCTTAACAGGTGTCTGCGTTGGCTTGCCGCAGATGCAGCCCTGAAAAGGAGTAACAGTGCTTTCCCAAAGACTCGAGGCTCTTGTCATCCTTTTCACCAGGCTAGAGCCTTTTTATAGTTCGGCCATGCCATAAGTACCTCTAATTTGACTGTGACAGTTCTTTTAGTGATAGCAAAAGGTTTACTTTCTTAATTCTGCCTTCCGCTGCAACTTTGGAGAGGAGACCACTGCGACCCACCCCGGTAAGTGAAGGCCGTTCTGGTCAACAACCATGACTGCAAGCACCCCGCAACCCCCCCTTCCACTGTGACACCAGCCCCTCTATTTTAATTTATTTTTAAATCTCAAGCCGACGCCCATGACCCTCTCCTCCTAGCCCACCCTCCCCAGGCCCTCATTGGTACTGCTGGGGGTCACATGGTCAAAACAGAACTCTTACAGGACCCTATTAGGGCAGCCAGCAAAGGACAGTGGATAAGGGCAACTCCTGTTAGCCAGCGCCCAGAACACCCCCCCCCCCCCCCGGCCGACCCAGAGGACCATGGACAAAAGGTAAGGGATGTTGCAATTTACTCACAAAAGCTTGAATTCATCATTTGTTCACCACATGGAAATTGAAGGTTTGAATCCTCCTATTGTGAAGTCTTGTCACCTGGAATCTTGCAGTTTCAAACCTTGCTGCTTTGACTGTTGCTACTGTGAGATTTGCACCACTTGAAGCACCACTGTTTTAGCCCTGCCACTGTGGGGTATCGCCACATTTGCCTTTGAATTCAGCCGTACTAGAATTGCAACCCAATGCTTTTGAATATAGCCACACTAGAATTGGACGGAGTTAGTTTTCAAAGCTTTTGAATCTTGCCGCACTAGAACTATACTGATTTGGCATCCACTGCCTTGCAATGAACCACACTAGAACTGTACCCCACTGCTTTTGAATTTAGCCACACCAGAATTGTACTTTTTTAGTTAACGCCGGTTTAGAATGTACCCACACTAGAAGTGTACCGATTTGGCATCCAGTACTTTTGAACTTAGCCAAACTAGAATTGTACTAAGTTGGTTACCAGCCCAGTGGAGTAACTATGCTGAAAATGTTTGGGGGGGAAACAAGACATCAAAAGGAAAGGGGCCCCTGCCAAATGAGGGGGACAGAATGGTGTGCCACGAAAGTTAGGTGACAAACACCTTTGTAGCCCCTAAAATTACGACCATGATTCAGCTGCACTAAAATGGTACAGATTTAGTTAACACTGCTTGTGAATCTTGCTGCACTAGAATCTGTACTAAGTTACCCGCTGCTTTGAATTTAGCCACACTAAATTTGTAATGAGTTAATGTTGCTTTTGAATTTAGCCACACTAACTGTAGTGATTTGGCATCCACTCCATTTGAACGTAGCCACACTAGAATTGTACTAATTGATTGAGTTAATTAGACACGCCATTCTGCAAACCATACACCAGGACCAAAGCAAACAGGACAATACAGAATGAAGAAACAGAACTACTCAACACTCTGATCACCTGAAACCAACTAACCACCCCCTTTCTCTTCTCCACACCTGTGCACCTCTCACGTACTACACACTCAGAGCTAGTGAAACAACCCAACAGAAAACCAGCAAACTGCACACCCGTATCTAATCATACTACAAACCCACCAGATGCCACCCTTACGGCCACAACAAGCCTAGTGCACATAAAGCACACCCGGAAAGCTCACACACAGGCGCCAGTTCCTTCTGGTTCTGCACGCATCAACAGATGAGCACAAATTCTATTCTATCACTAACCAACCCTACCCACTTTTCTTACAGAGCCACTTGAGCACCTGGAAACTATGCAAATGGCAGCAGTGCTTGGTATAAATCAACATAAGATTCTACAATCTTTATTGAACCAACCTTTCTGGTTAGTTGTAGGATGTTGCACAGTATTAGTATGGGACATCTTAGAAATGTTTATTACCGGGGGCGTGGCTAGGCAGCACGCCATGAAGTTGTGTCTGCCATGAGCTCGGTACTGGGGCGCCCAATCCGCAAACCCTGAACCGAGTAATGCTTCATGTTTCTCCTTCATGCCGGCTCTGATGGTGCCCCTGACCATGGCGCTGAACCAGGGGTCGAAACCGCAGCACGAGAAGCTGTAAAAGATGAGCTTTCGTCCCCGACAACGGTGCAGCTCTGAAAAAATGGCAGGTTGCGCGCCCGGGGGCTCCATGGCTCCCTGCCATGAAACCCGAGGCAGCAGACAAACAGATGCCCCTCCTCGGAAACTGCCTCCCCGCCAGCTGAGAAGACGCCGGGCTGATCGGAGTGTCTCCATATGCTTCCACCCGATGGAACGGCTGATGAGCCCCCTGGAGTTCGGAGTGGGCGCGTCATTGGAGCCCAACCACCCGAGAAGGTGAGGAGCGGGTTGGGTCGTTGCGACCCATGAATGGGCCCCGACAACAGCGTTTCCCTAGATGCCCTGCTCACCCCCTGTGGATACAGCGGGCTGAGGAGACCTTAGCACATGCACCGGGGGGTGGGGGGGGGCACTGAAGGCTGCATCAGAGTCCAGCCCGGAAGGTTAAGCAGCCGAGACACTGAAGATGGATAACGGCCTGGGGCAACAGACACTTCCCGTCCATACACTCCTTTCGGGCACAACGATAGCCTCACCCATCATGCCCCTCCCATCACACGCAACACGCTGGAAGCAGGCCCAGCCCATACAGGCCTGAGCCGCTCATTTTCCTCCAGTAACAACTACGCATTGGCCCGGGGGACTCTCGTCAGTGGATGGGGCGGCAGGCCCTTTGAAGACTCATCCAGGGTGAAGAGTTGGGGACTCCGCTCCTCATATCAACCTTGTCCCCCTCACCTCCCTCTGAATTAACAATACTCCTCTCTCTCTCTATCTCTGCACGTGGGGGGCTCTGCTGCATTGGGGGAACGCTGGGAGCCACCCTGGGTCTCGGGTCGGTACAGGCTCGCAGGGATAACCCCGTATGTTCCCGCATCTCATCAGGCTCTGTTGGCAATGCCTAAAGCAGGCGGAAAAGCGAGGCCAACGGATATTACTGCATTCTTAACCCCACAAGAGACAGGGAAATCAGGGATGCAGGCGGTGAGGGCTGAGGTTCATTAGGCCCCCTGGGGCTGAAATCCCCCTCCCCCCACCAGACGCTGTACTTTCCAGGAGCGACCTCGAAGACTTTTTGAAGACTCTTAAGCAAGACATCACGCAAGACATTAAACAAGAGATAAAAACCTATAAGGACTCCCTGGCCAGAACAATCAGACCTGAACACTCACCTACTGGTCCTTTGATTCCTGGGTAAACGACCTAGAAAACAGCTTGTGAACAGACGTACGAGCACGCAGAGTTTGCAAGGACTTTGAGAGCACTTTGAGGACATTCAAGCGAAACCAGTGGATTTAGAAAAAACGATCTAGAAGGAACAATGTCGGCCTACGAGGGATACAGAGACGTTTCAGATCAAGAACTCGTGACATATGTAAATGCCCTCCTCAGATCTCTGCTCGATCTCCCAGAATCGGAGGACCTAGTCTTGGATAGGACCCATCAGGTCTATTCCTCAGATCAGCAGCCTTGCAATCTTTTGCTGGACGTCCACTCTCGGGTGCACTTTTTCAATCAAATGGCTGCAGCTCGAAGATCAGAGCCAGAAGTCTTCCATGGGGCTTCCCTCACTCTATTCCAGGATGTCTCACCCTATACCATGGCCAACTGCCAGCGCCTGCTAAAGATCACCTGATGGTTACAAGCCTAAACAATTTGCTACCGATGGGGGTTCCCCTGTAAACTGGTGTAACTACAACAATCGGCACTACATTATTGGCTCTGAAGACAAAGCTGCGGAATTGATGGATGAGGCGAAGAACAGCAACACCTCAGAAGTCGCTGAACCAGAGGCTAACCAATTTGAACCCACCCCTCGAGATAACAGGAGGAAACCCAGAGGTCGGCACACTTCAGCTTCTCTATCAGTGGCACGGAGCGCTAACCCAAGATCCCGGTACCCGCTGACTGACTCTGCAACACTTAGCACTCCTCACTGGCAATAACAACATTAGTAGGGAGGAAGATGGCAGCCTGGGACAGAGCGGCGGGAAATCAATTCAGCATTGGTCCTGTGTGGTTCGAGGAGGCCTACCAACCCGAGAACCTTTTTCGTCTTTCGCCTCTCTCCTCGCCACTAGAAGTGAAAGAAGCGGGACATGGCGAACAATCGTGCGCCGTGAGCGGATGACACCCCCGATGGTTGACAGTATGTCATTGTTTGAAAGGTTTTGGCAAGTTCATATATGCTTAACTTTGTTTTATTTGTACTGTAAAACTGCCAGGGAAAATGAGTTTGGCGACAAGCAAAGCCTTCGGCCCGCTATTGGGGAGGGGGGGGGACAAATACTCAATGCACTATCGGCGTGCCCGAGTGGGCTCACAATGGCGACTCCTGACCTTAATTGTCTGACCCTGAACATACAGGGTCTAAATTCCCCATTGAAACGCAACGCACTTTTTTATAGAATGGCTACCCTTAACTCCTCGCTCCTGTTCCACCAGGAGACCATCTCTTGACCTCAGACGAATTCCACCTCAACAATAAACTGTACCCTAACATATGTGCCTCTAGCGGCTTTAAGAAACGTGGAGTCACCATCTTGATTTGCAAAGGTAACCCATTGAAAATGTTGACAATATTGCAAGACGAGGAGGGGAGGTATATCATGGTGGTGGCAATGTTCTATGGAAGGAAAATACTCCGATCTCGATTTATGGCCCCAATGCTCAACAGGAGGCATTCTACACCTCTTTCTCAGAGACCATGAGGGAGTTTGCTGGAGGGGAGGCTGTCTTGGGTGGAGATTTTAATGCAGTAGTTAATCCCCTAGTCAATAAATCTTTAACCCCCACAGCCAACGATAAGAAAAACTTAATTGCCCTCACCACATTATTACGGGAGCACTCAATCGTGGCCTGGCACTTCTTCCACCAGGAGGAGCGCGTCTATACCCTTCTCTCGGGCAGTCAATAAGGGGTTCTCTAGGCTGGATATGTACCCTAATCCCACAGGTAACTAGCAGAGATTTTCCCAAAAGCCTCATCAGATCATGCCCCAGGCCTCATGGCGCCTGAACGATTTCCTACTGGAGGACCCCTTGGTTCGTTCCCATGCCTCCGAAACAATAAAGAACTACTTCTTTGAAAATGACACCCGAGAGGTGGGTGTTGACACGGTATGGGACGCCGGAAAGGCGGTTATTCAGGTCCACATTGTAGACCAAAGCACGGCACGGGGGAAAGCTAGGAAACCGCTGCAAGCTCATTTGGAGGGGGAACTCAGAGGTAAAGAACACATGAGGAGAAGGGGTCCTGGCGCTCACTTCGGACTTGCAAGTAGCACAGTGCCATATGGCACACCATATGGGCCCGTGCAGCGCATTCCTCGCTGCTCACAAAACACTTTTATATGAAAGGGAATAAGGCCAATAAGCTGCTAGCGACACAACTGAAAAAGAGAGCCAAGTACAACTACATAGAAGCCCTGCAGGATGTTAATGGGAGGCGCGACACATCAGAAGAGAGTAAACTCTGAATTATGGAAGACTTTTACCGGGTACACTTGGCCGTACACCAGGGGGACATGACGGCCATGCAGGACTTCATACACAACTCCCAACTTCAACTCTTTCAGCCCCTTCGAGATCTTTTAGATGTGTTACAGGCAATCCTTTTCTTTTCCCCCGGGGAAAGCCCCAGGGCCTGACGGCTATACTAACAAAGTCTATAAAAAAATTTAGCACGGAACTGATCCCACATCTGACTAAATTGTTTAATTCCTTTTTCTCCTCCGGAACAGTCACGCATGCCATGGCGGAATCAGCCACCATGCTAATCTTGAAAAAGGGGAGGAACCCGGCAGAGTGCACATCTTTCCACCCAATTGCTCTGCTCAACACTGACGCAAAGCTCTTTAGAAAAATGATGGCGCAACGACTTGGGGTAGTCCTCCCGTTACCAATTAATAATGACCAGACAGGCTACATACAAAATCACTCGGCTCATGAGAACATCCACCAAGTGATCGATCTTATTGCCCTGGCTCCTCAAATCCCAGGAAAACTATCCCCATTATCTCTGGACGCCCATAGAGCATTCGATAGTATGTCCTGGGACTAAACGAAACTGGTTCTTCAGGGATTTGGCTTCGGCCCGCGTCCCACCAAACTAGTATTAGCAAACTTGCAGTCCCCAACCACTTGCGTCAGGTTAATGCTCTGTGGTCCTCCCCGATACCCCTAGGTAAGGGGACTAGACAGGGAAGTCCCTTGTCCCACCTGGTATTTGCCTTAGCTATGGAACCAGGAGGCCCAAAGAGTTTGCCTTCAACCTGACATCCAGGTCTTTAGCTATGGAGGGGAGTGCCACAAACTGGCATTCTATGCGGGCGACATGCTATGCTTTCTAAAGGACTCGCTCACCTCCCTCCTGGCTCTCACAGATCTGTTGGCCCAGTTCACTATAGTCTCTGGGTTCGCAATAAATCAAGGGAAATCTATAGGTATGGGCTTGACTGAAACACTGGCAGTCCTAAGGGAAAGATTCCCATTCCGATGGTCGGACACCGATATCTCCTACCTGGGGGTACACCTAACCCCCACTTTCGCTGGGTTGCTGAAGCGAACATCCCGGACCTATGCAAAGAAGCCAAGGAATCGCTTCAAAAGGTGGGATTCTGTTACGCTCATCTGGTATCCACGGGGACGCCACCCAGCCCTGGTTGGATGATTTGCACTCTCAAACCCTCTCCCGGTCCCTTGGTAAGGCTTCTGGTTAAAGATGGGTCTGCAATATAGGAGAGCTGGATTCAATACCAGTTTGTCTTTGTATTTTCCCATCTCCCTTGGCCTCAACTCCTTCCTCCCCCTTGGGCCTTCTCCTCACCTTAATATTGTAAAAGGTGGATTCTCCGTCCTGCTCCTTGTGGCAGGGGCGCGTAGATGTGGGGGGCAAGCAGCGACCAAGTTACTTCACTGGTGCAAGCCCCCTGTGGGAATCCAGGCCTGCTGCGACTCCGTAGGTTTGCTGCTTTTCAGTCTTTATATGCAGTTCTTATGTTCCTCTTAGTTCAAATAATAATGTCTTGCTTCTTTCCTTTTAGGTATGGAAAGGTATTTTGGTGTTGTCATGCAGTTTGAAGATGAGCATGGGCCGGTAGGCGAAAGCACGGTGTGCGCGATGCTGTCCGGTGAGTAATGTGCAATGCGCGGCACTGTTTCGCCTTTTTTATTGCTAACCTGTGTCTTTTCTCTCCTTGCAGGTCGCGATGTTCCTCGTCGAGCGCCGTGATGTTCCGGCAATGATACTGACCAGGAGATGACTACCCAGGTAAGAATTGTGTGGCTTTCTTCGTTCGAGAGGAAACTTGAGTAAACGCTTATTAATGCTGTCTTTCTTCCTCCTCTTTCCAGGTTATGGTATTCCAGGATGCATGCAGTGCCGGATGATGGAGTTCGTACCTTCAGGTGAGTGGAACTGAAGTCAGCGATGGATTGAAGACAGGATACTATTCCAGGTAAGTTTCGTAGTGTTCTTTCTCTCTCTGCAGGTCCTTGGTTTCAGGTAAGCTGGCATCAAAGAACTGGACACGGTGAGCATTACGCTGCCCACAGCAGAACAACACAAAGCGTCTTCTGCTGTTTGGGTGTGGTTTAAATAGTCTCAGGTAAAGTAGTCCAGGTAAAATAGTCCAGGTAGAATAGTCCCAGGCCTGCCACACCCAAAGTAGTCCAGGTAAAGTAGTCCCAGGCCTGCCACACCCAAAAGACTAGACCGCATAGCTCAGTTTCTTGTAACAGAGCTATGTGCGTGCCTCCAGTCCCATTCTAATATTGGTCTTCATGATGGTTACGAGCCTGGCGCCGTCTTGGATAAGGTTTTAAGGCCTTTGACCTGGCCCTAACTGGAAGGCTGACTTGCCAGTGAGGGCCAGAGTTGAGGGTCATGACAGCTCTCAGGAAATCTCATGGCTAGGCTGTATTTGTGCTGACTCTCCTCCCAAAAATTGCTGTATATTTTCCAGGCACTGCCAGTATTCATTCCAGAATGGGAATTACTTGATCTACAGAAGGCAGTGGGCCAGCGCAAAAAATAGTATTCCCTGCAAGCAGGCAAAATGCTACGAGGCCTAGGTCTGCCTTCGATCCCATGGTACTACCGGGTCACCCAAGTGGCCGCCATGCTGGGCTTGGGGAAGGGGGGGCAGGGGGGGTTTGCAAGGCCCCCAAATGGAAGGTTATAGAACAATTTGCATCCCCATACCCCCTGGGACATTTGCCATTCCTCCCCAAAGATGCGCTTCGACAGCGGGACACCTTGCTCGCTACTACCCTAACAACGCTCCAGAGCTGGGATAAAGCCTGTGCGCAAAGGGGATTTAAATTAGTCCTCGGTCCACCCTCACCTATTACCCAAAACCCAGCATTCACCCCAGGCCTACAAGCTAGAGCCTTCCAGCTTTGGACTTCCTGAGATTGCGTGACCTCTATGGCGACATGGGGCCCCTTACCTTTGAGTGTAAGAAGAAGTTCAACCTGCCTGATTCTGAGCGATTTTGTTATGGCCATTTGCGCCACTAACGCTGTGGTACGGCAGGCTGGATCAAGCCCCCCCCCCCCATCAGGGATAGAACTTAAGGTACTAGAAGGTCAAAAAACATAGAATCTCAACATATTATAGGCTCTTGGAAAGTGCCACACCGGAGGAGAAGCTCCCATACATGACAGCATGAGAAAAGGAATTGAGCCCGGAATTTTCAAGCGAGTCCTGGGTGAGGATATGGACCATAGCTCAAAAAAACTTGCACTACACCCTCGTGAAGGAGGGGGTGCGCAAGTCGTGCTTCCGCTGGTATCCGTCCCCGGCAACGCTTGCATGCTATGAACGCCTCCAACTGGGACAGATGCTGGCACGGATGCAGGCAGCTGGGTGACCTAGCTCATATGTGGCGGCACTGCCCCGTAATTCAGACTTTCTGGTTGGAGGTTCGCTCCAAAATCAAAAGGATTATGGGCACCCTGCTCCACATGGATTCCCTTGTCTTACTATTGGGGGACGCACCTGATGATGGCTCGTTTCCCATGTCAGGAGCCAGTGCCGAACTGACCTCCCAACTGCTTATGGCAGCCCGAATCACTCTAGCAGTTTTTTGGAAGATGATAAAGGCACCATACATTTCTTACTGGTGGGTTTAGGTTTGGGAGTTGTTGGGGATGGAGAAACACTCAGCCCTAGCGACAGGTCGAATGCCTAAATTCTCATTTATATGGGGGCCATTCTTGGAACATGTGGCGGACAAAGAGCAGATATTTTTCCAGCCTTTACTTTTGAAGCATCTCATTAAGCCATGGCCATATTAAGGTGAAATCATCGACTGAACTCCCCAGGATGATCAAGACAAGGCCCCCATCCCGACCGCAATGTGTTACTTCCTTTTATTTCCTTTTTTTCTCTCTCTCTCCTTTTCCTCATTCTTTCTTTGATGATTAATTGGCTGTATTAAGCATTACAGTTATACATTTACAAAACCGAAGTTTCGATTTCATGATGTTTCTGGTCCTTGGAATTCATTGTGTTATTTTTGTATTGTGTTAATCGGAATTATAAAAACATTTTTTAAAAAAGTGTTACCAGTTCAAATATTACTTTCGCAGAGTAATTAAAGTTATAGAATACAGATAAGAATTGTAAATTAGTGGCAATTGTTGGTGTGTCTATTATAGGCTAGTTAATTTTACCCCATTTGAATATTCGTTTACAATTAGATGTTGCGTTTACCTTAGAGATGGGGCAATACATTGTTTCAAGTCCCCTCAAAGGACCATTTTATTTGAAGTGTTATTTGGATGATGGTCGCAAAATAAACTGGAGATCACTTGAAAATATTCAATCAGCGGCCAGTCTTTGGCTGAGATCTAAAAAGAATAAAAAAAATGATCTTAAAACTATAATTCCACTGATGGCCTTTGAAGGTACAACTCCCTGGATTATCATAAGGTGTTCACCATTCACTGATCGAAGACCCCATTCCAAAAGCCAGAAGAAATAAATAAGCTAATTTAACAAGTATGAGTATCTGTCATTGTCGGTTCTGGAATTCCATTCCTTTAAGGGGTCAAATATATCCTGACAAGGATCATCTCTTTTTTTTTTTTTAAATTAAACTCCCGTCCCCTCTGGTATGACCATACTGGATGGTGAGCTCTCTCAACAGCTGGTCGTCCATACTTGTTTTGAGATGCTAACAACCCCTATTACCACGACATTAGGGACTATTGTAAAGGTTCGCTAAAACTACTCATTCTCATTTGGAAAATGTCCGTTTTAGTACTTGAACTAAGTTCAATTTGATGACCATTGGTTTACTAGAACAGCTTAAAGATTTTATTACAAAAATGGCAAGACCATCAAAACCTTGCCGCTGTGTTTTTTTTGTTGCATTAACTAAAAATGCACAGCGTATCCATCCAAAACCAGCTCTTCGACTGACCAAGTTTCTTGAAATAAAATTAAATTATTTAAGGTAAGCAGTGAACTCCTCACATCATAACTTTCGTCTTGCTCCCACTATATTCCAGGATAGAAATAAAGATGCCACAAGATTAGAAGTGGACAAGACATTTGTAATTAAGAGGAATCAAATTCATAAATAATGGAGCATGTGCTTGGGGGTTTGACTCACTAGATAGTCAATCCACGTCAAGGGTAGGTAGAAGATTGAATCTATTTTCAGTAAGTAAAGACATTGATGACATTTCGATAAGAGCTAGACTGAGGTGTTCGGATAACTGCCAATGGAAAAGGGTGCATTACTTCTAGGCAAGCAGCGAGAACTGGGAGTCGGCTTCTGGGGTGGATTTAATGGCTTCATATGGGTTCCCTTAAGGTGGCAGTCTCTTGGTTCGCTATTCCTCCTACATGTGGTAGTGATAAGGTGCGAGGGAGGAAGGAAGAAAAAAAAAAAAGGAACAGGAACAATTCTCATCCAACAGTGAGCAAGCAATTCTCAGATCTGCGACCATCCATAAGCAGCACTTCTTGGGGAAGCAAATCACAATGCAGCCCCGTCTCTAGAGATTTTTTTCCACATTTCCACCCAGTTACATCGATGGGATACCTTGTTTATCAAAGAGGGCGCAGGCTAAATCCTTCCCAGTAGCAGTGGTTTAGCTGCAATTATTACACCCACTGTGGGTGTAGCTACGGGTGACAGGTTACCACCATGTATTCTTGCACAATTGGTTACATTTGTGTCTTTTTTGCTAATTTGGGGTGGATAGATTTAGTACCCCCATTGCCTATGTCTTCTATTTTGCTCAAAGGCTATTTCAGCTCATTATTTCCAGTTACCAAAGCTGTAGTTTCAGGCACAGTGGAGCAGATCTATTTTGGTGGACTTTATAGCTTTTTAAGCCACCAAAATTATTTTTTCCAGCTCCCCCCGGCCCCCAGAATTTCCTGGAGGTAGTTATCCAGTAGAGATTTGGGATTAGGTTTAGATGGTGGATATTGTGTGACGTGGACGCATTTCTCATTTTTTTTAGATACACCCCATGTAATCGATTTGTCTTGCGTCTTCCCGTTATCAATTGTTGGTCGTGAAGAGTGGCTCAAAGAATAATGCCCACAGTCGAC
Organism: Ambystoma mexicanum; assembly: GCF_040938575.1. Lineage (NCBI taxonomy): Eukaryota > Metazoa > Chordata > Amphibia > Caudata > Ambystomatidae > Ambystoma > Ambystoma mexicanum. The sequence continues at coordinate 895,168,648 of NC_090939.1, forward strand.
ACCCAAAAAACACAAATTCCAACTCCTGGTTGACACCTTCCGATTCAGCTGCAAATCATACAGAATTTAAAACACAGTAAAATCCAATCAAACTGAAAAAGATGTTAAAAAGCACATCATAATTTTGTAACAAGCAAATAGATAAAATACACATGTATATTGTGTGTAAAACAGAATACCCATCTTGGGTTGGCCTCAGAATTCCTCAAAGATGGCAGATACTTAATTACATAATTTAGTGATCAGGACTGCACCATCTATGCAGACACAGCGGTGCAGTACCTCATCTTAATCATCTAAACAAATAAAGGATCACAAATAACTATTGTCATCAATACCAAATATACAAGATTACTTCTTAATTTACTATACATACTGCTATCACACTCCACATCGTTACATAGATCAACCCTAGCTCAATGTACATGCCCATCCCTGTTGGATCCTCCTGGGGGCTATGGAAGAAATGGTGCTTTTATTGCCATTAGATTGCCTCTGCATTCACCCGCTAACGCCACCGCTGGTCTAGTCTTTCTCGACTAGTCGGTTTTCCATTCTTATACTGGCAATCCGGGCACCACCAATGCATTGTAACCCACTTCCTTCCTACTCAGGGGTAAGACGCTAGTCATAGTGCTGTGTGCTCTATGGGCTTTCTATACTTTATCTGTGCTTTTTTCCTCTCCCCTGATGCCTACGCATTGCTGTGGTCTTTCCTCCACACTGCAGCGCGCGCCGCTCAACCTGTAAACTATCCGCTTGGTTTATCCCCCTTCATCCGGCAGCAGCGCTTCAGCGCCCTCTTCTTTCTTTACAACCTCACTACGGAACGGTTATGTAACCTGGACACTCTTCCTCAGTTCTTCCTAAAGCCGATTGCTAGATAATTGTTTCTGGACTGGTGCCAGTCATCTGTCCCTTTCCCTCTAAAGGCCACTCTGAGGAATCACATCACTCTACCTCGACAGCTGATCAGCTCCAGCCTGAGGATTTCCACTCCTCCTTGCCATACCACAGCCTTGTGCAAGTTTTCAGATTTCCATCACACCATTGGATACAGATTGGACACAAGGGTTTGTTCTGCGGCTTTCTCCTTGTTTGGTCTTTTTCGGGAGGGAGTCTATTGCCTTGGCTACGAGTTCAGCAGGCATAGTGGTTTCATCCGAGGTCGGCCTTACCTCTTTAAGGACCGGCGATCCACTAGAAATAAGGGAAATGCTCCAACACCTGAGGATTCACCCAGCCTTTCGAGTGAGGAGGATTCAGGAAACCCTGACCATTGTTGACAATACCTTTAACAATATTTGGTTACAACATTTGAGGTGGCCAGGTGTAAAACATTTCTTCCTTCTCGTCCATGCTCTAAAAGTCAGTCAAATTGCAAAGAGCGCAAAACTAGCATTCCTAACGGCAGTGTTTTGCAGCATGGGTTTTAACCATTTGTTAATAATTTTAAAGTAGACATATCAATAAAACGTAATAAAAAGGTTGCCCTTGTTTTATAAGCATTGAACAGAATCTTGTGTCATCTATCAACAAAGAGAGTATACACAGCTATGGGAAGAATCCCTCGCTTAACTAAATGTAAAGCTGCTGATTGATGAAAGACTTTATTTAGCCCAAATAACTGTCAAGAATAAAGGCAGATGTGTTTACACAATATATTAATCTTCGCGATTAATGGCCAATCTTTGTGAAGACATCCTGGATCACCAATTATTTTTCGTCAATCTAGCTAGTTGTGAATGAGGTGCGTAGACAGCTGCCTCTGGGCCATTGGTACCTTGAAATAAAAACAATTAATTCTTCGGCCTAAGTAAGCTAGACAATCGTGAACCATATTTTGTTTTTTCTTTTTGTATCCACTCTTAGATAGGCGGCCGAACAGCACAGACTAAGGATAGCTCTTGTTGAGGTAGGGGCAGATGGAACCTTCTCTGTCCTGTTTCTGTAAACCTACAAAGAAAATAAGCCGAGTTCAGATACCACAGGGTACAGCATGCCTGTACAGCAGTTTTATATATAAATAATCACTGTCCTTCGTAGATTGTTATAACACAGTGAGGATGCTTGAGGCTCTAGCAGCCTCTACATTGCTGGGTTGCGTGCCCATCCTTTTTGTGTTATAGCTGGGGCAAAACCCATTGTTTTTTTTTTAGCATTAATCCCCCTCTTTGTGTTTAAGAGTTTATTCTATAACAAAGTTTCCAAATGATGGTCAACAAAAAGCCTCAAAACCATTTTCTAAATAAATACTCTACCGGATTCCTCTAGCCCACAACGCAAAGTTACAAGGTTTGAACAAAATCTAAAGTCCCTAATCTTCCCCTAAAACCCTGTCAGGGGAGTAAATCGGGGATTGGAGAAACGGAGCAGAGACCCCAGGAAGTATTGAGAAAACAGTGGAAGAAACTCACTGCATTTTGAATTGTGGACCAAAAACCATACCCCTTTCTGAAAAAGGCATCAGCGGTCTAGAGAAAGAACTTGTAAAGTGTTGTGTGAACAGAGAAAACTCAAGGGAAGATCCATCCCCTTTAGGATTGTGGAATATATGAGAAGTGACACTTTAAATAACCCGAAAGACTCTAGGGGAAGGGAAGGCCCTTCTCTAGTGGAACTTTATTAATTTTTCCTTTCTGCACCTTATATTGGGAACTTTGGAAGGAAGCTGCAGGTGTTCAGCCAAGCGACATTCCCCATTTCATGTTATGTTGAGTTTAGTGTGCAAGGGTCAGTTTAGGATTTTTGACACAGGCCAGAGAACTCTTTTTGCTTGACACATCCGGACGCAGACGTTCCTTAGTTTTGGTGAGGCAGGGAAACCCCTCTTACGAGTCAGGGATAGGTAGGACTTCCCCAACCCCTCTTTTTGAGAATAAAAGTCTTTGATAGAAACTGAAAATGCCACTGTGTCCGAGTCCTACTCTTGGTCCCTCAGTAGTTTTGCAAAGGCTTGCTTAAAATGAGCAGAGGCGAGGATTTTAAGATGGTGGCCGGCAGAGGAGGACGTGCGTCAGCGTCTCTCCCCACCGGGCCGCAACATAAGAGATATACAAGTTTTCGTGGCACAGCATTTAAAACCACTCCTTTGCATTGAAAGCGGGAAACGGAGGAAGAGCCTCACTGAGGGATAAGGAAATATGCGATGGCGCAGCATGCAAGGAAAAACCCCCGCCCAATGGAACACACTGATACGTGGCAACACAAGCCGGCAAAGGGATACCAAGAGAGGAAGTAGGTGACGCCGGGGGAGAGGCCCAACAAAGGCACACTCAGTGGGGGAGCAGGTGCATCAGGAGGCGAGGCGAAAGCACAGAGGGGAAGTGCGAGCCTCCCGGAGGCAAAGCAGAAATACACGGCGGCCACGAAGGAGTGAGGAAGAGCCCATCCGCCTCACCCAACAAACATGTCCAGGAAGCAAAGCACCGGAAGAAAAGAAGAGATAGAAAAGAGGAGATCCCATCTGCCCCCCCCCCAACCCCACCCCCATTTGGGAAGGGAGCAAAGCAACCAGTGAGTAGGGGAATCTCAAGGAAATGCCCCAGGCGTGCAGGCGGTTTGGGGGGGGAAGAAGAGGTGCTCGGTAGCAAATGTGGAAAAAGTAAAGGGATAAAGGGGAGGGGGCTCAAGCACATGGCGGCAAAAGAAGGAGGCGGAGGAGCAAAGAAACAATACAAAGGCCCCCAGCTATCAAGGAAAGGAGAACGTGGGTAGGCAAAATGATACCCCACAAAGGAAACTAGACTTAACAGGAGGATAATAACTAAATAGCCAGGTGAACTGGCAGATGGCAATAAAGGGCAAAAGAGACTCCAGGTGGGGGAAAATCAAAGCAAAAACAAAAGCAGAGGGGGGCCCCCCAAACACTGACCTCCCCCTTAATGGACTAAATAGAAAACACAGAACCAGGAGAAGAATGCCAAAGGGAGAGGACCAAGAGAGGACAAAGAGAGACAGGGGAAGCAGATCACAACGACTAACCCCCTCCACCCCCTCCGGAGCCTGAAAGCGATTTGAGAGAAAAGAGGCACAATCAGGGGATACCTCAGAACGCTACCCATCCATGTGAGCAAAAGAAAAACGAATATGAAATATATGATACATTACTCACCGTAATCGTATTTCTGATGCTTGTATCTGCTTAGATTCACATGCTTGCATAGGCCGACATCTAGTGGAAGCGGCAGAGTATTACAGTTTGTTTTTTGAAACTCTAAAATGGGCGTCGACACAGAGCGTGCCAGTAATACTATCCCTAGTGTGACGTCCACTGTACCCATGATCCCTCACGCGTGTAGGACCCTCAGATTGTATTTTTTCTGACACGAGGTAGCATGAGGAGAAGCGGGAGTACAGATAATCCAAGCAGATAGAAAGAAAGGTAAGACTGCAAGCATCCATGCGCCTTCTCTCAGAGGGGAGGAAGGGTGGGTCGCATGTGAATCTAAGCAGATACAAGCATCAGAAATACAATTACGGTGAGTAATGTATCCCTTCTGAGGCTTGTGGAATCTGCTTAGATCACATGCTGTGCATAGATTAGCGAGCAGTACCTGAAGGAGGTGGGATGTGAGAAGGGTCATGAGCAAATAAATGTCTTAGAACTGCTTGTCCCACTTGGGTATCTGTCTTGGAATGGGTGTCAATGCAGTAGTGCTGAGTAAAAGTGTGAATAGTGCTCCAAGTAGCTGCTTTGCAAATGGTGTCAAGGGAGACATTTGCAATGAAAGCCAGAGTGGCCCCAATGCCTCTTGTAGAGTGGGCTCTCGGCGTGAAAGGCAGAGTTTTTTCAGAAAGGGAGTAACACAGCTGGATACAGTTAATAATCCACTTAGAGATGGCACCTTTAGAGACGCGATTCCCCCCTCTCTGCCTGTAGCTACGCAGACAAACAGCTGGTCTGTTTTCCTTAGCGGTCTTGTCTTGTTTACATAGTAGAGGAACGCCCTACGCACATCTAGGGTGTGTAGTTTCACCTCAGCTGAGCTTTGTGGATTTTGGAAGAAAGCCGGAAGCTCGATGGACTGGTTCACGTGGAATTTGGAAATAAACTTAGGTGAGAACCTAGGGTGTGTGCGTAAAACCAGGTTTATCTTTATGGACAGTAAAGAAGGGATCTTGCACTGACAGAGCCTGAATTTCACTGACCCTTCTTATAGATGTCATTGCTACTAAGAAGGCCGTCTTATAGGTCAGGTGTTTGAGACTGCTTTTATGCATGGGTTCGAATGGGGGGCCCATGAGTTTAGATAGCACCACGTTAAGGTCCCATCCTGGTGGTGGGTTTGAAATAGGAGGGTGAAGTCTCTTTACTCCTTCCATGAAGGCTTTAACTACTGGTACTTTCCACCACGACACTTTGTTATGGGCAGTGGTGTATGCCTACACAGCTGCCAGGTGTACCTTCAGTGAGTTAAAAACCAGTCCTGCATCCAGCAGGTGGAGCATGTATGTAACAATAGTGGAAGGAGTGCAATCAACTGGGTCGATTTGTTTATTCTGGCACCAGATAACGGATCTCTTCCATTTGTCAAAGTAGCAGTGCCTCGTGTTTGGCTTCCTAGATTCTTTTAGGATGTCCATACACCTCTGTGGTAAATTGAGATGTCTGAACTCTATGACCTGAGGAGCCATGCTGCCAAGTTCATTGAGTTGGGTTGAGGATGCACTGTTTGACCTTGGTGCTGGGACAGTAGGTTGTACCAGGCCGGAGGTTTGATGGGTTCGCACACCGCTAATCTGCGTAGGTGTGGGAACCATGTTTGTCTCGCCCACATGGGAGCAACCAGGACGAGGGTCATCGATTCTCTGTTCATCTTGTTGACCACCTTCCTGACGAGAGGAGGTGGTGGAAAAGCGTACGCAAACATTCCTGACCAGTTCATCCACAGGGCGTTCCCCTGGGAGTCTGGTTGGGGGAACCTGGATGCAAATCCTGGGCATTGTCTGTTTTTGCTTGTGGCAAATAGGTCTATAGTGGGGGAACCCCACTGAGAGAAGATATCTTCTACGACTTCTCTGTGTCGACACCATTCGTGTTCCTCTGTGAGGGGGTCTCTGCTCAGTCCATCCGCTAGAGAGTTGAGATCCCCTGGAACATGTTGCGATGACAGGAAGATGTTCTGTCTGAGCCCATGTCCAAATTTTCTGGTCAAGCTTGGACAGATTTGGCGAACGAGTCCCATCTTGCTTGTTCAGTTAAAACATGGCTGTAGTGCTGTCCGTCCAGATTTGCACTGACAGATTTAGCAGGTAGGGCTTGAACGCTTGAAGCGCTCTGAATACCTCCAGAGGTTCTAGCAGGTTGATGTGATTCTTGGCCACTGAGTGAGACCAGAGACTCTGAGCTGTGTGGTGGAGATGGTCAGCTCCCCACCCCGTCAGGCATGCATCGGTTGTGACTACCGCCTGTATCTCGGGATCGTAAAAGGATTTCCCCTTGGACAGATTTTCTCTTGTCCACCAGTGAAGGCTTTGTACAAGTGTTGGCGAAACAACCACTAGATCGTCCCACTGACCACTTGCCTGAGACCACTGTTTCGCCAACCATTCTTCTACATGGGACGCATGCGCAGGCGCGTGTGGGGGACCAGGTAAATCCATGACGCCATCATGCCCAGCAAACGCATTGCTTTGCGTACCGTTATCTGGCGACCGGACTGATATTGCGGAATTTGCAGCAGTATATTCCGAATTCTTTCCTCGGAAGGAAAGGTCAACCCCTCTTGAGTGTCTAGGATACCTCCTAGGAACTGTTTGGATGTGCTTGGCACCAGACTTGACTTTTTCTCGTTTATTGAGAAGCCCAATTCGAAGGAGGTCTATTGTCCTTTGAATGTTTATTCTGCAAATTACTGGGGTCTCCCCGTGATGAGCCAGTCTTCCAGGTAAGGGTACACCGGGATTGCCTCCCTGTGTAGGTGTGCTGCCGCCACTGCCAGTACCTTGGTGAATACCCTTGGAGCCGAAGCTATCTCGAAGGGAAGTACCTTGAAGTGCCGACAGTCCACCTTGAAGCGCAAGTACTTTCTGTGCGCTGGGAACATGGAAATATGAAAATAGGCATCTTTCATGTCCAATGTTGCCATGTAATCCCCCTTTTTTAGGAGGGGAATTACCTCCTGGAGAATAGTCATGTGAAACTTTTGGGGTTTGACATACTTGTTTGCAGGCCGTAAGTCCAATACGGGGCGCATTGTCAAATCTTTCTTTGGCACAAGGAAGTAAGTTGAATAAATACCCTTGTTTACCTGGTGTCCCGGGACGAGTTCTATCGCGTCCTTTGCTAGCAGATTGACGATCTCCTCGAGGAGGATCTTTTGGTGGTCCAAAGAATGTATTTTTTGGCGTGGAGGATGGTTCCGGGGACGCTCTAACAGTTCTATGCAGTACCCTGCAGATACTGTGGACAGCACCCATCCGTCTGATGTGATCCCTTCCCAAGCTTGGGTGAAGTGGAAATGCGTCCCCCCCTACTGGGGTTGCGTGAGAAGGGACCCTGAACTGAGCGTCACTGTTTTGGTGGAGGCGTGCCGCCACCTCTACTGGGGCTGGCTCTACTCTTACCACGTCCTCTTTTATTACCCCTGCCATATCCCTGGGTAGACTGCTGGTTGTTATTGTTCCAAGGTGTACCCTGCCCCCGGGAATAGTTAGATCCTCTCTGGGAATTGTGTCCGCGTGGGCGACGAAAACTGCCATTCCCTCTTTGATTAGGGGGTTTATTGGTTAGTTGGCCTAGGGATTTGAGTGTCTCATACTCATCCTTGGCATTTTTCAGCGCGTCCTCGACTGCCTTACCAAACAGATCCAGCTCCACCGGTTTATCTAACAATGATGCTTGGGTTTCAGCCTTGAATCCAGATTGCCGTAACCAAGCGTGTCTCTTGTTAACAGTCCCTTCTGCTATCAATCTGCCGGCGTTATCCGCGGCAGCAAAGGTTGCTTTTAAAATGCAACCGGACACGGCCCTTCCCTCCGCGGAAACTCGTGCCAATTGGCTCTTTAAAGGTTCTGGGGCGGAGTCTGAGTGCCGCGACTTCTTCCCACTGGTGACAGTTGTAACTGGCCAACAGGGTGGTGGAGTTGGGGATCTTTGCCTGGTAGGCGAAAGTGGAGGCTACCTTCCTGCCCAACCCATATAGTTTCTTGCTCTCCTTGTCGGGAGGAGCTTCGGACGATGACAAGGGTGTTCCCGCCCTTTTTACGGGTGTTTATAACTACCAGGGAGTCCGGCTTCAGATGCCCCCTTATGTATAGTGGGTCTGATTGGGCTGCCCTGAAAAGTTTTTCAATCCTTGTGTTCACTGCCCTGGTGAGGTTGGGATTTACAAGTGAAGGGTCTATTCTTCTTTGAATAGACTTAAGGATAAGGATGGCCTGCGCAACAGGTCTCCTTTCTCCTACTAACTCCTCAGTGAAGTCCCTCTCTTCCTGAGCACCCTGGGTGTCAATGTGAAAGTGTTCTGCCGCTCAGGACAGAACTTCATTCAGGAGAGGTTAATTGTCGACAGGGGAGTCGGTAATCGGGGGTTCTTTCTCTACCAGGGAATCTACTCTGTAGGTCTCAGGGTCTTCCTCTTCCTCTTCTTGGTCCTCATCGTCCCCATAGTAGCCCGTACCAGTTTGCTCTTCCAACATGCCCAAATCTGGATCCTCACAAAAGGATGTATCCCCTTGATATTGAGAGTAGGGCTGTATATAGAAGGGGTCCGAAGACCGTGTTGGGGCTTCAAACCGGGACTTCTTACTTGGAGGTAATGGATCCTTAGAGCCTGAGGGTGCTGACCCGTCGGGAGTATAGGAGAGAAAGTGTTCAGGGTTTTTTGTGTAAAAATCTGCCAATGATGACATCCTTGACATAACCCTGTCTATGTCATCACTAGACCATTCTCTAGAACTGGGAATTACCCTTTCTGGGACTTTCTCCGCCTTATCCTGACTAGATTTACAGGTTTTAGCAGGGGTCTTTGGGATAACAGAAGACTGGGACGTGTCTGTGTTTATGTGGAGTGGAAATTTTTAGAGGGGTGTAAGGAGGCCGAGACTGCTTCCTTTGTAGTTTTCCCCCCTACCCGTGGGCGGAAGTGTTTTACCTGCCTTTTCGCCCCTTCGGAGCCTACTGACGCCTGGCGTCAAGGTTCGGGGGTAGTGTCCCCATCTTTAAAACGTGGAGGTAGGTACTCGGGAGCCGCCGTTATGCGGTCTGCGGGCGCCGACTCCTGGAGTGCGGTCTGGGGATGGAAGTCGGCTTCGTCTTCCGACGATCAAACTTCTGTTACACTGGGGAGCGAGGCACTTTTGGCAACAGTGGATGATTGCCTGGAGTCATGCGTTGATCTCGATCGAGAACGCCCAGAGGACACAGATTCGGACAGTTCTCTATGTGCCTCTTTCCAAGAACTCGACGTGCGCGTCGAGTCTCGGTTGGACTTCGTGTGTTTTGTGGAAGTGCTGTGGGTAGCGCTTGTGTCGCCGGGGGTCTTCCCCATAGCAGCCCTGCCGGACAACCTTCCGAGGTCGGGGACTTGCGCTCGGCTGTCTCTTGACGCCACGTGGCCCTCGCCGTCTGAAAGCATGGCGTCGCTGCCATCGCTGAAGGCGCCCTCCTCTGCCATGGCCTCCTGACGCTTGGCATGGTGGGCCCAACGCTTGATCGAACAGTCCTCAAGTGTTTTTGGTTTAAACCTACTACACGCTCTGCAGTTCGCCTCGGGGTGGTCCCTCGGCAAGCAGAGATTACACGTGGCGTGTTTGTCAACCCAAGGGTACTTGTGGTTGCACTTGGGGCAGAATTGGAAAGGGGTACCCTCCATACGCACCTTGAGGCAGCGGGCTGATAAGTGTAGGAATATAGAAGAATGTACCTATATCCCAAAAGAGTGTAGAGTATGTCCACCCCCCACTCTCCCTACTTGCAGGGCAAGGCCAGAGGCCTTCCTAGGCCCGGGCCGAGGCCAGAGGCCTTCCGAGGCCCAAATCCGTCGTGCAGCTCTCGACGGTCGATTTCTTCTCCGGGTCGGCGTCGAGTGTGGAAGTTCGGTGATTCGACGTTGGGGTGGAGAATGGGGAAAATATAATGATATTTTGCAAAAGTATGGCTAAGGCCAGGGAACTCCACGAAATGCTTCTGACCAGTATGGCGGAAAAAAACAATCTGAGGGTCCTACACGCGTGAGGGATCATGGGTACAGTGGACGTCACACTAGGGATAGTATTACCGGCACGCCCTGTGTCGACGCCCATTTTCGAGTTTCGAAAAACAAACTAATACTCCGCAGCTTCCACTAGATGTCGGCCTATGCACAGCATGTGATCTAAGCAGATTCCACAAGCCTCAGAAATATATATATATATATATATATATATATATAAGAGCCAGGTATCAGACAACTGTGGGGCAGGGAATATAGCAAGCACCAGAACAGGGGAAACTGCACAAAGCCAACCCACCCAAACTACAAGAGAAGAAGGCACAATGGTGAGTAAAGATGATATGCAGGGTTGGTTCAAAGAATTCCAAACTCTGTTTATGTCATCGTTTCAACCACAATTCGAGTCTCTGAAAGATGAAATGAGACAATCACTAACAGAACTCAAAATAGATGTGGCCAAGCTGGAAGAAAGGACAGACACATTGCAAAAAGCCATACAGAACAGAGGAAGATGCACACAAAAATGACGAAACACTGGACCACCTAGCACACAACCATGAAATGGTCATGATTCCGGGCCCCAGAACACAAAAACCACACCATCTACTGATGGGGGCAATGGGTCACCTGACTCACTTATGTCCCTTTGGGTCTCAAACACAGGGGCTCTGGCTGGACTCAGTCCTGGGGCCTTTGGCACCAGGCTCATATACAGATGTGAACAGGAACACTTTATTTCAGTGCAGGAGTGCTTTTATTTTACTTCAGACCTGGAGTGCTTTTATTTTACAAGAACTTTCCAGGTGCTGAAAGCCTTTATTCCAGAGAACATCTCCATGTGCTGACTAATCAGGCATGGCTCCCTAGGTCTGGTCTTCAGGTGCTGACTCATCAGGTGTGGCAGGGCCTGGCAGCAGGCAGGCCAGAGCTACTGGGCGTGGACAAGAACAACACTATATAAAACCACTGATCCCTCTGTGCAACGTGAAGCTCACCACCACCTGGACCTGCTACTTACCTTGTGATCCTGCAACAGCAGCATCCTTTCCCTGGACTCTGGCTCGCATCTCACGGCAACGCTCCAACTTCTTGGCAGAATCGACGTCGCAGCACCTGGGCTCTCTGTCCCACGAAGCCGAAGCCCTGAAACGAGAAAAGACGACAAGACCAGGTTAGAACTCCCAAAAACACCCAACCCAGGGTTGCGCCGCATTTAAAACCCAACGCGCACCCTAAGGCACCATTGAAGGCTACTGACCTGCTGTCGGCCCATCTCAGCCCCGCTCCTCTGTTCTGCCGCTTCTGCTTCTTCTACCGCCGGCATCGCTACACCACCTGCAAGGGGAGAGAGAGAGCAGAGAAGAGAGACATTACAAAGGACAGAGAACAAACTTTACAAATACAATTACAACAGTCAGAAGACAACTGGGCAATTGGAAACAAGGGAAACACTTACCTACAAGAGAAGTGGACTAGTCGCAGCTGGCCTGGACTTCCACGACAAGGGATCAGTTTAGGAACTCTGTCCCCTTCAACAAGCGCCCCTGCCAGAAGCAGCAGGACGGAGAGCTCATCATCATTTAGTAGGTGAGCCTCAAGAGTAGTGCAACCCCAGGGAAGCCACATCCAGGGAGAAGAGGTCTGGAGAAGGGGTCAGGGACCACAGGCTTCATACTCATACGACACCTCGCCCCCCCCATAGTCACACAGGAACCGCACTGCTCATCACTGCAGTTCACCACAGAGATGCAGAGGGAGGAACACAGACAAGAGGAGTTTTCTCCCTGGGAGGGCTGCGACCATGCCCCAACGCCTCCGCAGAGACCAAGTGAGCTTAACAGAAATCCAAAGTGAGCACTTGGAAAATGGCTCAAGGGGAGCAAACATTTGGATAAAAAAAACACTCTCAGAAGCGGGACGACGACAAAGACTTACAAAGCACAGCTCAACAACGTTTTGCAGAAATACTGGAAACTGACAAGGATGACCTGGTCCAAGAGGATAGAATAGAACAAGTTACTTTCCTGTAACTGTTGTTCTCCAGCATGGGTCTGGCATGGATTCACATGCTCATGAATATTCCCCGTCGTCAGGCTGGGAATCCTCGGTAAAGAAAAATCAGTATCAGTTTTGTTTCTGATCTGTCTTTCGTAGTAGTAACCAATCCCTGATCTCTGCGTCATACTGACCACAGCCAATGACTGCCCTCTCCCTAAGCCCCGCCTCTGGCAGCCATCTTCAGATTTGGTAGCACGTGAAGTGGCAGTATGACCAAGTGAAGAGCCGCAGAGGGGTAGGCGGGAGGGTTCGCATGTGAATCCATGCCAGACCCATGCTGGAGAACAACAGTTACAGGAAAGTAACTTGTTCCTTCCCAAGCATGGGGTCTGGCATGGATTCACATGCTCATGAATAAAAGAATACATAGCAGTACACACATGCACAACCACGGGAGGTGGCAAAGGCTCAACATTAAGCATTATATCCAAAACTCAACATTTAGCAATTCTTACCTCCTCACCAGGCTCACCTTAGGCGAACAGGTTGCGCAGCACTGCTTGGCCGACCCTGGACTCCTCCCTGGAATCCCGATTGACGCAGTAGAATTTCGTGAAGGTGTGCGTCGACCTCCACGTAGCAGCCCTGCAGATGTCCAGCAAGGGCACACCAGATAGGAACGCCGTGGTAGCTGCGATCGCTCTGGTGGAATGGGCTCTCAGACGGCCAGGCAGCGGTCGGTTTGCCAACCGATGACAGTACATGATACAGCCGGAGAGCCATCTGGAAATGCAAGCCTTCGAGAGACCCTTCCCCTGATTGACAGGTCCAAAGTTCACAAAAAGTTGTGACGTCTTACGAAAACACTTTGTGCGGTCCACGTAGAACTTCAGCGCTCTAGCCACATCCAGCGAGTGCAAAGTTCTTTCAGCCGGCGACGAAGGCGACGGGAAGAAAACAGGCAACACCAAGGGTTCGTTGAGGTGGAAGTCCGACGGCACCTTGGGCATGAAGGAGGGTTGCGTCCGGAGCACTACCCTCGTGTCGTGAAAAGTCAAGTACGGGGGCTTGCAGGAAAGGGCCTGGATCTCTCCCACCCGTCATGCGGAGGTGATGGCCACAAGAAACGCTGTTTTCCACGACAAGAACTTCAACGGAGCCGAGTGCAGAGGCTCGAACGGAGGTCCCATGAGCTTGGTCAGCACCACGTTGAGCTCCCACGCCGGGGCCGGAGCCTTCACCGGCGGGAACGATCTGAACAGTCCCTTCATGAATTCTTTCACCAGACGATGAGACCACAAAGACGTCCGCCCCGTGGTTCTGGTGTATCGGGAGATCGCAGCAAGATGAATCCTGATGGACGCGTGCGCCAGTCCAGCGTTGGCCAGCGTCAGTAGGTACGGCAGTACCTGGGGAGCCGTAATCCGTAGAGGGTTAATCTTCTGAGCGTGGCACCAGACAGAGAACCTCTTCCATTTGTGTCCATAGCATTTAAGAGTTGAGGACGCCCTGGCCTTTGCAAGAACCTCTCTGCAGTCGGCCGGGATGTCGTAGCCTCCAAACTCTTAACGCTGCAGGAGCCAGGCCTGCAAGTTCAGCGACTTCGGGTCGTGATGGAGGAAGGCGCCTCCTTCCCTGGAGAGAAGATCCGCGTCCACTGGCAGCTTGATTGACGGGGACGCTGACAAGTCCAGAAGGTCCGGGAACCATATCTGCCTCGGCCACGCAGGTGCGACGAGGATCATCCTGCACCGTGACCTCTTGAGCTGGTTGCTGAGCCGGATCAGCAACGGCAATGGAGGGAACGCGTATAGAAACAGGCCCTCCCAGGGGAACGAGAAAGCATCGCCCATGCTCCTCGGCTGGGGAAACCTGCTGGCGAACCTCCGGCATTTGGAGTTCGTCGCCGTCGCGAACAGATCGATCTGGGGTGTGCCCCACCGTCGGAAGAGGCAGTCCACTAGATCCTGTCGTAGTTCCCACTCGTGGCACGAGCGCAGCTCTCTGCTGAGCGAGTCGGCGATGGTGTTTTTTATTCCTGCCAGATGAAACGGCACCAGAAACATCCCTTGGGCGACGGCCCAATGCCACAGATCCTGCGCCTCCTTGGACAGGGCTGGGGATCTGGTACCGCCCTGCTTCCTGATGTAGAACATGGTGGTGGTGTTGTCGGTGAAGATCCTCACCACCTTGCCCGTGAGGGACGGAAGAAAGGACCTGAGGGCCCAAAACACTGCACGGAGCTCCAGGACGTTGATACGGAGGGACTTCTCCATCGGAAGCCAAAGGCCTCTCGCGTGCAGATTTTCGGTGTGCGCTCCCCACCCTTCCAGGGAGGCATCCGTGGTCACTGTCTCCTGGTGGCCGGGGGTCTGGAAGTCCATGTCCGCCGTCAGATGCGCGCGGGTGCCCCACCACCGGATCGCTCGTCGGAAACTCTCGTCGAGTGTGATCCTCTCCTCGAAGCTGCCCGTCGTCTGGATCCAGCGCGCATCCAGGAACTCCTGCAACGGGCGCATCCGGAGCCTCCACAGGCGGATGAGATAAATGCAAAAAGACATCATTCCGAGGAGGGACTTGATGGACCTCACCCTGGCCGCGTCCGCAACCATCATCCGCTGCACCTTGCCCAAGATGGCCCTCGTCCTTTCCTCCGACGGAGAGGCCAGAAGCGACACTGTGTCGAGCTTCGCTCCCAGAAACAGTGCGTCTTGCGCGGGCACCAGGTGGGACTTGGCGTAATTTATGGAGAATCCCAGGTCCGTGAATAGTTGGACGGTCCTTGCCGTGTGCTCCACGGCAAGCTCCTTCGTCTTCGCTCGGATGAGCCAGTCGTCCAGGTAGGAGTAGACGTGGATCCCCTCTAGGCGCAGCCGCGCCGCCACCGGTGCGAGGCACTTGGTGAACACCCTGGGTGCCGACCTCAATCCGAAGGGAAGGGCTCTGAACTGGTAGTGACGCCCTTGGACCACGAATCTGAGAAACTTTCGGTGTCCCTTTAGGATGGGGATATGGAAGTAGGCATCCTCGAAATCCAACGACGATAGGAAATCGCCCACCTCCAGTTGACCCAGGACGTGTTGGAGGGTGACCATCCTGAACTTCTGTGCCTTGATGAATTTGTTCAGTCGTCGTAGGTCCAGGATGGGACGCCATACTCCCGTCTTCTTCACGAGGAAGTATCTTGAGTAAACTCCGGAGCCCCGAAGCCTCTTTTGGACGAGCTCGATGGCGCCCTTCCTGAGCATCGCCCTTACCTCCAAGAGAAGTTGAGGGACGTGATGTTCCTTCCTGGCCACAGGGGGGACGCGCAGGCACCTCTTTAGGAACTCGAGCGCGTGACCCTGAGCCAGGGCGTCCAGCACCCAACGGTCGGTGGAGATGGACTCCCACACGCTGACGAAGTTCGCCAGCCGGCCTCCCACCGGGGTGCTTCGGTGGGGGCCCGACCCCACGGCCGGTTCAGTCCTACTTCGACGAGGCTTTGCCGTCTTGTCCTCCTTGGCGACGACGGCGGGGTCCGCCCAACTTGCCTCGTCCCCTGTAGGCTTCCTGTGACGACGAACGGGCGCTTGACGATAGGTGGAAAATCCGCCGCTGGAACCTTTGGAGGCACCCCGTTTGCCTCCGCCGCCCCGAAAGGGTGGCCGTCGTTGCTGGAGAACACCAAGAGCCCGGGCCGTCTCCGTGTCCGCCTTGATGGCCTGTAGGGAATCGTCCACTGTTTTCCCAAACAGGTTGCTTCCGTCGAACGGCATGTCCAAGACTCTGGTCTGCACGTCCTGACGGAAGTCAGTAGCCTTGAGCCATCCACGCCGCCTAAGGCACACGCCCTTGTCCAACTGGCGAAATCCCGTGTCCGCGATGTCCGTCGCTATCGTAATGACGTGGTCCGACGCCACCTCTCCTTCCTGCAAGATCTCTAGGGCCTCCGCCCTCTTGTCATCTGGTAGGAAGTCCAGCAGGGGGGCGAGTTTGTACCACAACTCCCCGTCGTAGCGGGCTACGATAGCAAAGGCGTTGGCAGCCTTAATCGTCGTCGCTGCCGATGAGATGACTCTGCTTCCCATCGTGTCCAATTTCTTTCCCTCGCCGTCCGGCGGGGAGGTTGACGTAGAGGCTGCGCCCCCCCCCCCCGCTTTCTTCCTGGCCGCCGCAGAGACGACCGAGTCCGGGGTCAGCTGTGCCCAAAGGCACAAGGGGGCCGCGTCCGGGACCCGGTACTTCTTCTCGTACCGATCCCTTCTAGCCGGCGTTGTGGATGGGTTCTTGAGGAGGGCGAGACCCTCATCCCAGATATCGTCCAGTAGAGGTACAGCGAGGACCGTCTTCTTCTTGGTCTCGCGCCGTTGATAAAGGAAACCTTCCTTCTTCTCTTCTGGGCAGAGCTGGAAAAGCTCGGATGCCCTGGCGATCATGGCGTGAAACGATCCAATCTCGTCGGGCGGGGAAGCCCGGGTGGGAGGGGACGAAGGGAGATCCTCGTCGTCAGTACCCGTCGCGGCCATGTCAGTCCCCGTATCATCCCCACGTGTCGTGGACGGGGAGGAGGGCTGAGCAGGGCGCGAAGGTTGAAAAGGAGGTGGAGGATGAATCCTTCTTCTCTTAAGAGGAGGGCTCCCAGAAGGGCCTGGCTCCGGGTCCCCCGTCGGGAGCGGTTCCTCCGTTGGTGGTAACGGCAGTCTCGTCCTTATCTCCGAGCATAAGGACTGTATAGCCAACAAAATGGCCGTCGAGTTGTCTTGCGGCACTGGTTGAGGGGGTTCCGACGGGCGATCAGGAGCCCCGTCGGCACCCTCGACGTTCTCGTCGTCTCCCACGTCGGGGTCCCTCCCGACAGGATGGTCTTCTTCCACGCCAGCGCCGTGGCCTAAGACTTCGATCAGCTCCTCCTCAGAGGTTGAAGCCGAATCCACGACGACCTCCTGCCCCCTCCTTTTTCTTCTCCGTCGGATGTTTCACAGGGGTCCTGTCGATGGGCATGAAAGAGGACTCCCTCTGCGGTGGCAGGGAGATTCTGGGCCCCGAGGTCGCCACCACTGGTGTAGCCTCCACAGGCTGAGCCAGGGCCGCCGCGACTGTCTCGATAGAGGCATTGGCCGGATGGATCAAGGCTTTCACCACCTTAGGTGCGCTCACCGCCTTCTCCTTGGGGGGAGGGTCACCACCTCGCTCCCCCTCCGATGGGGCCTTCGAGCACGACCGGGGTCTCTCCAAGAGCTTTGCCGGGTGCTCGGCCTTCCTCTTACCCGAGCCAGAGCGTTGGCTCGTGGTTGATGGCGCCGGGGAGGATGCGCCCTGCCTGGCTCCCGTAGAGCCCGACCGTTCGGCGCTCCCGGTGCCAGCGGACTCGCGGTGCTTGGCCTTCTGTTGGACCCCCGTCGCCGGGGCGCCCTCAAAGGTCTTAGAAGACCGCTCGGACTTCTTCTTCTTCTCGCCTGACGGGCTCTTTCCTTCCAGCCAGTTGGCGAGACGCTGATGGCGGTCCTTCCGCTCCGACATATTGCCGCAAAACGCTCAGTCCTTCTCCACGTGCGTCTTGTCTTCATGCAGGCAGTAAAGGCAAAGGGAGTGTTCGTCCTCCTTAAAGACGTTCTGAAGCTGGCATCCAGGGCTGACCCTGAACAGCTTTCCGGGCGTCGAGCTTCCCTTCTCCTGGGCCATGCTCGAGAAGGGCCTGAGAAACTTCTGGAGTCCTCCAAAAGCGTGGCTCAACGAAATCTTCACCCTTGAGGGGCGTAGAAGAATCCGACACGGGTCCCCGTTGATCGGATAAAGAAACGGTGGAGCTTGAGGCTCTTTTGACCGAAAAAGAGAACATTTTCCTAAGAAAAAGCGCGAAAAAAGCACTAACGCTCGAGAGCAATAGCACGAGGATCCCAACACTTGAACGTGCGGTAAAAATCTGAAGATGGCTGCCAGAGGCGGGGCTTCGGGAGAGGGCAGTCATTGGCTGTGGTCAGTATGACGCAGAGATCAGTGATTGGTTACTACTACGAAAGACAGATCAGAAACGAAACTGATACTGATTTTTCTTTACCGAGGATTCCCAGCCTGACGACGGGGAATATTCATGAGCATGTGAATCCATGCCAGACCCCATGCTGGAGAAACATCTAGTAGGACCAAGAAGGACAGGAGACCCAGAAAACCACCCAAGAGATGTCCTACTAGCAATGACATCTTATGGCCAGAAGGAACAGATCCTAAGGAAAGCAAGGGAGGCGGGACAGGTGCGAATAAATGGAAACAAGGTACACTTATAGCAAGACCTAGCACATACCATGCTCCAAAAAAGGAGACAGATGGGGGCCAGTGGGGAAATTCCTAATGTCGAAGCTGATAAGATACAAGTGGACGTTTCCCTTTGGCTTACTGTTCACATGGGAGGGGCGAACCCACATGATTACAACGTGCGAGGAAGGCAAACAGATTTTAAACATGCAAAGAGAAAAGGAGGGAACAGAGGAACAACGAAGTGGCAAGGTAATCCGCAGAAAATGTTGGGAATGGAAAACAGTAACAAGGAAAGGCAAAAGTGGGGCAGATGCATCGACGTGAGTTGAAGAGTTGAAGGTCACTTGGAACACAAGCATACCGGACAAAAGGTTACAAGAACAGGAGGAGATGTGGACATAGAAAATACCCAGGAAGAATGGGTAAGGCAATAACACCTAGCATAGGTTTTGCGGCCCAGGGGAAAGAGGGGGCGCACCTTGGAACCGTTAGTGGGCTTTAGTAATCCCCACAATCTCTCTGGGAAGGCACGAAGGCCAGGCGTGGCGGACACGCCGTCCGAGCATTCATAGGAATTTGGACCCTCCTCAGGGAAAGGGGGAGGGGAGTTTGAGTTGATAAGTTGGGGAGCGGGAAGGGGAGGGAACCAGAAGTAAAGGGAACAAAAGTCAAGGAATGGTAGACAGAAGGGGACGGGGACGAAGGAAATCCCAATGAAGGACCTAAAGTACTAACGTACAATGTGAGGGGGGGTTCAACACCTCAGTAAAAAGGAAAAAGGAACACCTCTTATGGGGCGTAAAATCAAATATACTGATGTTCCAAGAAACGCTCATAAAAATAGCAGACAAATGGAAACACAAAAATCAGGGGATACACTCAAATATACCAAGCGAATGCAGGGGGAAAAAGGTAGGGGTTCTGATCGCATTACAGGATAGGCTGGGAACACAAGTAAAGGAATCGGTAGCGGACAAGGAGGGAAGATACTTATTTCTAAATGCAGTCATGGGAGGCCTAACTATTACACTAGCGTCAATATATGCGCCAAACACAGGACAAGATGGGTACTTAAGGGATGTCCTGTCAAAACTAGAGAACTTTGCTAAAGGGGACATCATACCATCAGGCGATTTCAATATAGCGCGGGTCCCGGGACAGGAGTGGGAACATATTACAGAACACAAGCCTCATCCAAAGCATTAAAACAGAAGATGGCTATATTGGCCCTCCACAATGTATAGCGGGTAATCGGAGGGCAGAACAGGGATTTACACACTACTCCCACGTACACTCCTCCAACTCAAGGATAAACTACATCTGGTAATCAACAAGGCTACTGGGGAAAATAAGGGAAATAGAGGTGGGATCAATCTTCCTACCAGACCATGTTCCACTGTGGATGCAATTGGAGTGGGGAAATATGAAGGGGGGACTCTGGACTGGAAACTCCCCACAGACCTACACGACCCAGTATTGAGCGAAACAAGAGAAAACATCTTCAGAAAAAATGATTCCGAGTAAGTCTCACAGGAAATAATATGGGATTCATTTAAGGCAGTAATGAGGGGGTACATCATAGCACTCAAAGCAGTGCAAGAGAAACGGAGAAGACAGTGGGAAAAAGACCTGCAAGAGAAATTAAGGGACATGCAAGAGGAAATGGCAAAAATCCCAAATAAGCTAAGAAAGGCCTTAAGACATATCCAGCGAAAACTAGAGACACTTGCAACAAAGAGGGCTGAGAAAGCATTACTATACATGAAACAGTGGGATTATGTAAAAGCCAATAAAGCTGACAGACACCTAGCCAGACAATTAAAAGGAAAGGAAGAGGACCTAGACAATTATAAAACTCGGAAATAGCTAGGGTCAGAATAAAACAAATGAAGACATGGTGGGAATCTTTAGGGAGTACCTCAGAGGTTGTACGCCTCAGATAAACCCTCAGAAGAACGACAAGAGGAATACATAGCTAGTCTTCCCATCCTGCAGATAACGGAGGAAGGGGCAGAATTAGATAAGGACATAAGGGAAGTTGAGGTCAAAAATGCCATAGAGGATCTACCAAAAAATAAAGTCCCAGTCCCAGATGGATACCCGGCCCGCTTCTACAAAAAACAGTGACATTTTGACTGATGATTTAGTACATTTAAAACTAAGGGAAATATAACCCACCTCTATGAACGAAGCAAAACTAGTAGTATTCCACAAACAATGGAAAGACCCAACACCACCAGGGTCGTACTGGCCAATAGCATTAATACATTTAGGTGCTAAACTATATACCAAAATACCCGTTAACAGATGGACTCATCGCCTGCCGAAATTAATTGGTCTGGACCAATCGGGCATCATACCATCCAGACAACCTTTCGACTATGCGTGTAGAATTAGTCACCTGGTTTGAATGTCAATGTTATTTAACACACTGAAACATATGGGGTTTGGGATAAAGTTTCTGAATATGGTACAGGCTAACTATGTGACACCATCAATTTGCATAACTTTAAACAGCATTGTGTCGGGCAAAGTAGCATTAGGACGAGGAACCAAACAAGTGTGCCCACTATGCCTGCTGCTCTACGCCATATATTTAGAACCCCTATTAAGATACGAGAATTAGATCAGCTGACGGGAATAGCAATGGCAGGAGAAGCACATAAAACAATAGCATTTTCAGACGTTATGCTAGTAGCCCTGTCGTATCCGTAAAGCTTCCTACCGGTATTAGTGCGAGAACTGGAGGCATTTGGGGTGATATCAGGACAAAAAACGTATAGGCACAAATCTGGGATGCTAAATTTATCAAAGGACCCAGTGGTACTCAGCTTGGAATCGAACACACAGCTGATTCAAGCTAAAAACGGCATAGCAAACCTGGGAATAACTCTTACAAAAAAGATAGAACATATGTATGGGGCGAATTATCTGCAGCTAATGGAAAAAATGTGAAAAGACCCGCTCACAGTAACATGATGGGGGAAGAATGACGACAGTGAAGATGGCGACACTACCAAGACTAATGTATTACTTTCAGGCACCAGCCAGTAGAGTCCCAAAAACCTTTTTTCGCTCCCTGAATAGGGCCATCATTTCATACATATGGAAGAGAAAGCCTCCAAGGGTAGCAATGGCCACACTCACAGCAGCGAGGAATAAGGTGGGGGGAGGGGGCATGGCATTCCCGCACTTCTCCAAGGGGAGGCCAACATAACATTTGGGCAAGACAGGATAGGGTGGTCTCGGAATTCACCCTCCAGGGAATCCTGTGGATCGACAAAAAGAAAAGACAACCAAATTCTAGGATCAGTGAGATACTGTGGGTCGGAGTTGAGTGTCATGATGCCTACCTCTAAGGAGCCAGGCCGGGCCCAGCAACCCCAGAGGCAGACATTTTCCCCAGGGAAGTCTCAGCGGGCCCAAGTCGGGGCCCTTTGGACTCAGTCCTGGCGCCTTGGGCGCCAGGCTCATAGAAGAGGATATGTGTTTAAGTGCTTGGGTGCACACTTACCTGATGCAGACCTTGCTGCTTCATCCAGGCCCTCTTGAGGCCTGAATGGGACTACTTAACCTGTAGGACTACTTCACCACCCGGGTGTGGTCGGGGAAGGATACATACCTGATTGGTGGAAGGATACATACCAGGAACTTCTTCCAAGGCTATTTAAACCCCACCCGAACAGCCACACATGCTTCGCGTTGTTCTGCACCTAGCAGCTGGACGCTCACCGTGTCAGCTCCTGCATCCTGACTTCAGCCACGCCTGCCAGCACCCTGGAACACCTGCAAGGGGAGAAAGGAAGAGAATAGGAGAAGAAAAGCCCTTACCTGCTAAATCTGCATCCCGGAGTCATTTCTCCAACGGCCCTGAAAAGGAAGACATCCTTTTAAAGGCATTTCGTTTCGATCGCTGCAGCGCTGCATTTTACTCACCTTTGCAAGGCGCTTCCATCTTCAGCAGCGATCTTCCGGATTCAGCTACGCCCCGGCGCCTAGAGGAAAAAAGACAAGAACAAAGGTGAGAGGGAGAAAAGGAATAAGGAAAGCTCAGTTTCCTTTTAAGTCTTACCTGTTGGATTATTCCCACTGCATTTCGGGTCCTGCCGCTTCCTGGCATCTCCGGACCCCGGCCCCTATGGGGAAAAAAGACAAAGACATTGAATGAGCGAATGCAAAGACATTACCTGAGCGCTCATCCAGAACTGTTTCACTTCGGGTCGGCGCCATATCTCCGGCACTCCGAACCCCGGCCCCTAAGGGGAAAAAGACATAAGCATTAGCGCTTGCTGCAATTAGACAACGAACATTATTATTAAGCTTGAACTTTTGAACAGAACTTTTACAGCGCCTTACCTGAACAGTCAAGCTTACCTGAACTCCCATCAATCCTCAATCCAGTGAAGTAACTGGGTTTCAACGCGCCCCTGCATCAGAAGCAGGATGGAGAGCTCATCCTTCCAAACCCTAAGGTGAGGCTTCACGGGGAATCGTGGAGGAGGTATCGTGGAGGGTTGGAAGGGAGTGGGAGGCTTGAGCATTGTTCCACAGTTGGTAATACTCCCTTTTCACGCACAGGAGGGTATCCAACGAGCCAGAGAAGCCAGAATAGAGGGGCCCTTCCTGTCCATCTTCAAAGTTCTGCGCCTTCGACGCCGCGCCTCCGTGGGAACCAGGTGAGCGTTACATTGAGACTTGGGACAGGGTTCCAGAAAGGGGGGCACTTGTTGTGAGACGTAGAATCAAAAATAATATGAATATTTGGAAAATAAAATTAGCAGGGACCCAGACTAGTTTTGTTTTTCAGTTCTGCGTGTACGTACAGTTATCAAAACAGAACTAAAATCCAACCAAGAAGTCCAAAACTTGTGCAGATATTCCGAAGATCTGAATAAGGGTGGTAATTAGCCACGTCATCTCGATTCCCTTTCTTGAAAATCGGGACAATCTTGGCATTAATCCAGGTCCTTGGAAGGACTCCCTGCAAATCTATGAAATAACAAACGCTGCAAAGAAATGTACTAAATGGGAATACAGAACCTGGGCTATGTCCAAACAATCCCCTGGCAATTCATCTAGGCCACCTATCTTCTGTGCTGCTAGAGCTAATCCTACTTCAGCTCTGTTAAACAGGAAGTGCCAGTTTCACAAGGGGACTCCTACTCCAGTTTACAGTCACATCTCCCCCAAGTCGATTTACCTTATAAAAAGAGGCCAAAATTGTGTCACCAAGTTGCTGGAATACACAGATCTATACCATCTCGGTGGCTGCTGCCTCATGGGGTACAATAGAAAAAGCCTCTAGTCCTTACTTTACACTGCAAGGAGCAAACTGTCCCAGTAGTTCCTATTCTCCCTACCCTTCTTTCAGTAGTGACCAGTCGTGTATGAACGTTCAATACCCTTATCTCATCAACATTGCTCCAACTATCTAATTTCAAAGCAGCGGCTTGCACCTCTTCTCTTCAGTCTCTGTCAAACCAGCCAACCACATGCCCAGCTCCATATTTAACAGCAGGCACTGCTATTTGTAAGGTCAAGTTCTACTACTCCAATTAAAACTGAACAAATAAACGTAATGTTAACATTTTGTGCCACAAAAAATTCTGTCAAAAAAGGCAAAAGATCATTTGTATACCTCGCTGGTAGAGATTCTTCTAAATTGCCAATTTGTCTCCTTTCCTATTTGGTCAGACCTCTTATGCAGAGTTATCAAATTCTTTAATACTTACATGTATAAATGGTGGCAACATCATCATCATCAATGCCAAGCCTTTACATACACTAAAATGTAATTGAGGTGGTTAAACCGGTCATTAACATATGTGGGTTGCGGAGGGTTATCACTATGGAAAAGCCTGTTACCTAGCCACAGGGCCAAATTTGCGCGAAGGCTAAAGCCAGCTTTCGTGCATTTGCCTGAACGCGATGTATCGGGGGTCGCCTCAAAACTCACCAAAAAAAAACACAAATGTAGTCAAAAAAGGAGTGTATGCCGGTGCAAGTAGTAACAGTTTTATTCAAGGCTCCAGATGCAGCTGGACAGCAAATTCAAAAAGATCACAGAAAAGAACTGCATGAAAAGGCGTGGTCAAAGAAATGCGCCTAAACTAAGAACCTTTATACAAACCAAAGTAATTAGCATTAGACTGTAATTAGACCTGTACGAAGTGCCCAGCCAGCTCCGTGTGGGCAAAGGAACACAGAAGATCGGTCACCTTGTGGGGGTGACACTGCCCCTTGCAGCAGCACCATGGAATCCAAACAGTGGACCGCCGGTGCTGCCGCCCAGAGTTCCCGCCCGGGAACAGCGGATGCGAAGGTGGGGCCTGCCTGGTGTGCGTCGGAGACGGTGCGAGACGCATGCGGGATTGACAACTCCAACTAAACTGCGCCCACAAGGGAGCTCGCACCTCCCAGCGAAAGAAGCGGCCCTAGTCGGCGGGAACCCAAGAGAGGCCTGTACAACATTGCGGCTCTCGGAGTCCTGGAGCAGAGACGACGCCACAGGCGGATCCAACCCGTAATCTTCTCCCGGAGTTTGCTACCTTTGCCCTGCATCCGCCTCCTGCATTCTGAAGCCTCCCGACGCTGTATGTCCACAGCAGTGCACGTGTGAAGCGGCTCGATCGGAGGAGGTGGGGCGGCGCGTAGGATGAGCGGACCCGGTAAGTGAACCCTAAACGCTGTAATGAAACTAATAGACAGTGTGGTAAAAAGAGGCGATTGTACTCTTTAACCCTGAACTACCCTGCCGCTGAGCAGAGACCCCAAAGAAGCACCATCACACATTCATATTCCTAGTGGGAAAGCTGCACAGTTGACCGCAAACCAGCAATACCATAGCAGAACAAACACAAGCTGCAGCACTTACAGGGGGCACCTACTGGTGCAATAATAGTGGTCTACATCAGAACGCCACCACTGTCGGTGACACCCAAGGCAAGAGAAGAAAGCTGCGGGCAAGGGTGAACGAAACTACCATTGACACTGCCAAGCGTGACTGCACCGCTGATAACCTGCCCCCACCAGCACCCTTACGCAACACCAGGCGGCGAAAGGACGCTGGCACAAGGAAACAGGGAAGCGCAAGGCCACATATCCCCCAACACAAGCAGAGGACGCCAGCTAATCAGACTATCACACTGTAGTGACCAGACAGGGAATCTCTTGACAGAAACGCACTCCCACCCTGTATACAGAAATCCGTAATCAGCTGATCATACTGGATGAGTTGTGCCTCTGGTGTACACCACGTTGGAGCAAAGGGAAAGAATGAAAACTGAGAACCTCCCGCAGGGACACGTGGTGACTGAACTGGCATTGGAACTTTATGACTCAGCAACGATAGCCTGACCAGCAGTCTCTCTCGGAAGGCAATCAGTAGAGAAAGGATAGAATCTAAAAGCCAACAGAATCACCCCCCTATAGCACTGCACAGTAGGCAACACCCTGACCCCCTGGAACCCATACCCACGCACAGACTGCCCAGCTAAGGTGCACCCAGAGAAGTGATACTGTGGAACTAAACCAGGGAAGAAACATCACACACACCAACGGCTGGCCTGGAACACTGCATCAACGAGACAGGGTGGCTCAACAAGACCTTACACAAAAATTGTATACCTCGCCAAACGGGAGCAGCAATGCTTAACATGGGCAAGGATAAGACCAAGAAGATTCCCGCCCAGAGTAGAATCAATCAATACACAATGCCAGTCACGCAAACCCCAGAAGGACAGAACAAGACGACTATGGCTGAAGCAGAATGCACAAAATCGGTTTGTTGCTCGCATTCGGCCTGTGGGCCTGTTCCCTGCTCCCCTTCCCTTCCGCTTCCCTCTCTCTTCCCCTTCTCCCACCCGCCTCCCAGCACGCCCACCCCCACACTGATTGGGCTCCTCCCCGGTAGCTGGTTCACTCCACCTCCCTGCCCACCATCCACGCTCGCCATTTCCACCTCGGCTGAGCGGGTGGTGTGGCAGTGAAATCCTCTGCTGGTGAGAGCCTCTCTGAGGCTATTTGAATTTGCTTGTACTTTCTTCACTTTTTATTGCTTGCATTTGGCCCGTGAGCCTGTTCCCAGCTTCTCTCTTTCTCCCTTTCTCCCCTGCCTGGCAGCCCCCCACGGCTAAGGGCCCCTAGGCAAAGGGCGGCTCCCCCCCCTGGCAGCTCCTGGTTGTGTCTGCAGGTGTCTGCAGGGGACGCCAGTTGCTAACCACCTCCCCCCTCTTACCGCCCCCTGTCCTGTCTAATATGCCCCGTTTCAGTATTTAAAAATTGCATTGTGAAGCCTAGGCCATCTCTCCCTATTTTAGGATTCTCAAACTTGGGTGTGCCCTCCTACCTGTCTCAAATCGAGCATTTTGAAAACTCCTATCCTGAGTGCAGTCATCTGTCCTATTGCACAACTTGCTTGCCTCTCGCTGTTCTGTCTGCCTGCTCTAGTCACCTTTGCTAGTGGCTTCCCCCTCTCCGTTCCATCTTTTCTATGGTGCTCTCCGTCTCTCCTACCTTTTCAAACTGCTTCTCTATTGACTATCCTGCTCTCCTCACTAAATCTGGTAGGAAGAAGTTTAAATAGGACATCTTGGTCTCCAACCCAGGCCTCCCTATTGCCGATACCTACACCAGTGCCTCCTCTAAGGAAACTCTCACCGACATCCTCTTTGTTGTGCCTTTGCCAGACCTATGGACCCTTCATATGGTCTCTGTGCTCTCCCCTTTCTCCTCTGCTCCCATTAATGGTGGCACCCGCTGGGAAACCCTCCTGGCATCCTTCCATTCCGCTAAAGTTATCCTTAATGTCTACTCTAATGGGACCGTCCTGGTCCAAGGCCCCCAGGCCAACCTTCACCTCTTTGATAGACGCTCCCCGTGCCTCATCAACTTCCTTTCTTCTCCTGCTGTATCCTCTCCCCTTTCCGTGACTACCTCGCCTCCCCCTTCAGCCTCCTCCTCGGCTACCTTGCCCTCTCCCTCCCGGGCTCCTCCTACACCTCCGCAGGGCGTACCTCTGATCTGTACCCCTCCCAGGAAGTCTCTCAAGGATGGCAACCTTCTCCATATTGCCACTCTAAACTCTCGCTCCGCTGTCAAACACTCTTCTGATATCTGCCGCCTTCTGGAAGAACTTTACCTTGATGTCCTCTGTCTCACCGAGACATGGTTCACAGCCAGCTCTGTCACGAGCTTTGATACGCTCTTACCTGACGGCTACAAGATTCTCACTGCTCCCAGGGCCAACCGCTCTGGGGGGGGGGGGTGTAGCCCTGATCTTCCCCGAGAAGATACCTGCCTCTGTCACTCCTACGCAGGCCTACTCCTCCTTCGAATGCCTCGTCTGCAGGCTCTCTCTCCCCCCCTAGCCATTCTCTTTACTGTGGCTACTATCTATCGGCCACCTGGTCAGATCTCCTCCATCTCCAAGTGGGCAGACCTCTCCTCTTCCCTCCTGGTCTCGACTACCCAGCTCCTCCTTCTTGGGGACTTCAACATCCACCTGGATGCTGCCAGTCCTCCCTCTGGACTAATTTTGCGACCTCTGCGACTCTCTCTCACTCACTATTCTCCCCTCTGGCCCAACTCACTCTGCAGGGCACACCCTGGATGTTCTTATCTCCTCAGACCTTCGCCTCTCTGTCCCCATCACCACTCCTCTCTCCTGGAGTGATCACTTTCCCCTCTCCTCCCACTTCATCCTCCCTAACCCTCAGGCCATGCCACTTCCATCACTGCCACTCACCTTCTCGATCATCCGACCCACGAAGAGCGTGTCAGCTGAGGAGTTCGCTGCCACCTTCTCATACAACCCTTCCCCCTTCGGCTGACTCATCCTGAGGCTGCCCACTCCACGCTCCACTCAGCTATATCTGATACTCTTGATATCCTTGCCCCTGTCATGAGAATCCACCTGAAGCCCAAAGCCAAGTGCAACGCCTGGTACGATTCCGACCTTGTCACCCTAAAACACAAGTGTAGGGTGGCCGAGAGGCAATGGTGTGCTTCATGTGCATCCTCTGACAAACTGGCCTGCCACCTGCTGCAAAGGCAATACCGGCTCTCTGTTCTATCCAAGAAGAGTGCGCATATCCAAGCCCGCGTCTCTGCGGCTTCTAACAACTCGGCCGAACTCTTTAAAATCTGCAAGGAATTGGCCAATT
The DNA here is from genome assembly GCF_040938575.1 of Ambystoma mexicanum. NCBI lineage: Eukaryota > Metazoa > Chordata > Amphibia > Caudata > Ambystomatidae > Ambystoma > Ambystoma mexicanum. The sequence continues at coordinate 895,197,203 of NC_090939.1, forward strand.
CTGCCGCAGTCTCTACCTCTCCTGTCCCTTCCCAGGCCCTCTGTACGGCACTGGCTTCATATTTAATCTCTTAAATTCAGGACATCCTGTCCTCTCTCCTCCTTTCCACCCCCACCCCCATTCCCTGCTTTTCCTCTGGCCAATCTGCAGCCACCTCTCCTCCCTCCTTCTCTGCCTTTTCCCTGTTCTCTGCAGACGAGGTTGCTATACAAGTCCGATCTATGAAAGTCCGATCTATGAAAGTCTAATCAAAACAGGATCACCCCTGTTCCTCCAAAACCATCAAGGACAACATCGACTCCCTGGCTCCTGCCCTGGCTGATTTCTGCAATCACTCCTTCGCCACTAGAGTCTTCCCATCCCCCGGCAGCACTCCCTTATGCACCCTTCTCAAGAAACCCACTGCCGACCCCTCCGGCCAACTATCGCCCAATCTCCATCACTCCCTTCCTGGGCAAGCTCCTGGAGAAACTGGCCATCTCCCAGCTCAATCTCCACACTGAATCTGTCGGCTGTCTTCATGACCACCAGTCTGGCTTCAGAGCTGCCAGAAGCATGGAAACTGCTCTCCTGAACATCTGAAGACCTGCTCTCCAACCTTGACTCTAACACACCCTGCGCTCTCATCCTGCTTGATCACTCTTCTGCCTTTGACACTGTCAACCATGCCATCCTGCTCAACCGCCTCCGTGATAACCTGCGTATCACTGGTCAGGCTCTGGCGCGGCCGACTTCTTTCCTCTCCGACCGACCCTCCCAGGTCCAACTTGGGTCCTTCCTCTCTGCTATCTTTTTCTCTAAATGTGGTGTCCCCCAGGGGTCCAATGTTACGCTCACCTGACTCCCACGGAGGCGCTGGCCTGGTTCGCGCTGCTATGACCTCTTCTAAGGTGATGCGCAGGGTTCGGAAGACGGACTGGACCGGGCCCCCAAATCTGGCTTGTCTGGCTCGCAGAAGTATCCTTCTGTAGGCGAAAATAGGAGATTAACTGTCTGCGGGGTAATGCAATCGGCCTCCCACTTTCCCCTCTCACCCTCCTCGAAACCCTTCTGTGATTTCTCGTAGCATCTCACCTTAGGGTCTGGAAGGACGAGCTCTCCATCCTGCTTCTGATGCAGGGGCGCGTTGGTATCCAGTTACTTCACTGGATTTTCGGATTGGTGAGAACCAAACTTGCTTGGCTTCCAGGTAAGTTTTTTTTTGATAAGAGGTTCCCCTTGTGTCCATGCATTAATGTACTAATGCTAGTGTCTTTTTCCCCATAGGGGCCGGGGTACGGAATGCCGGGGAACAGGCACCGACCCGAGATGAGAGGTGAAATCCTTGTAGAAATCAGGTAAGTCTTTAACGAGCGTTTTTTGGTAATGTCTTTTCATTCGCTCATTAACGCTGATGTCTCTTTTTCCCCTTAGGGGCCGGGGTCCGGAAATGCCAGGATGCGGCGCGGACCCGAAATGAAGAGGGAATGAATCAACAGGTAAGTCTTAACATGGAGATTTAGCTTTCCTTATTCCCTTCTCTCTCTCACCTTTTGTTCTGGTCTTTTTCTCCCTAGGCGCTGGGGCGTGACTGCGAATCCGGATGATCGCTGCAGAACATGGAGGCGCCCTGTAAAGGTGAGTGGAATGCGGCGCTGCAGCGATCGACGCGATGAGCTTTTAAATAAAAGTTTTCCTTTTCAGGATTGTCGGCGAGATGTCTCCGGGATGCGGATTTAGCAGGTAAGGACTTTTCCTTCTTCTGTTCTCTTCTTCTCTTCCTTTGCAGGTGACCAGGATGCTGGCAGGCGTGGCAGAAGTCAGGATGCAGGAGCAGACACGGTGAGCGTCCAGCTGCTAGATGCAGAACAACGCGAAGCACGTGTGGCTGTTCGGGTGGGGTTTAAATAGCCTTGGAAGAAGTTCCAGGTATGTATCCTTCCTCCAATCAGGTATGTATCCTTCCCCGACCACGCCCGGATGGTAAATTAGTCCCACAGGTAAAGTAGTTCCTTTCAGGCCTCAAGGAGGCCGGGATCCTGCAGCATGGTCTGCATCAGGTAAGTGCACCCAAGCACTCCCATAATGAGCCTGGCGCCTATGGCGCCAGGACACTGTCCAAAGGGCCCCTATATGGGGTTGCTGGGTCCTTCCTTGGGGACTGGATGTCCGCTTTCGGGGACGCAGGGCTTGAACCGGCTCCCCGGGAGCGGGCATCATGACATCCAACCTCTCTCCCTGGCTGTTCAACCAAACCTGGTACTCTTGGCCCACCGCATCTCCACTCTCTGCCCCAATTTTCAGTGTTATGCGGATGATACCCAGCTCATCTTCAGGCTACCCTCTGCCTCCTTCTCCACTTCCCTCATCTCCGACTGTCTGTCTGCTTCCCAGGAGTGGTGTGCTGCCAATGACCTCTGCCTCAATGTCAGTAAGACAGATTCTCCTCATCGGCACACCCACTCCCTCCTTCCTTTCAGCTCTCTGGCCGGCCTCCCTTGGCCCTCTTCCTGCTCCCACCTGCAAGGCTAAAAACCTTGGGGTCATCTTCGACTCTACCCTCTCCTTCTCTCCTCACATCTCTGACGTCTAAGAAGTCACACTACCAGCTGCACCTCCTCAGAGGTGTACTTCCTTTCCTCTCCTTCCCCCAGAAGCTCACTGTCTCCAGAGCCCTGATTCTCTCTAAGCTGGACTATTGCAACAGCCTCTATCTAAATCTGCCTGCTTTTACTCTCCGCCCTCTGCAACTTATCCAGAACAGGACCGCAAGACTTGTCCTTGGCCTCAAGCCCAGGGATCGTATCTCTCCAGGACTGAAATCTCTGTACTGGCTCCCAGTGACTGTGAGGATAAAGTTCAAAACTCTCTGCATCATCCATAAGGCCTTCTGGGGCCTGGGCCCTCAATACCTTCAGCTCTCTCTCCCTAAACACCTTCCCTCTTGAGCTCTTCGCTCATCTACCTCAAACTCCCTCAGAGTCAGTCGCTTCTCCAAGCAACGAGTTGGTGGTAGGTCTCTTTCTTCGGCTGGTGCCTCCCTCTGGAACAGCCTCCCTGAAATTTGAGGAGAATCATCTTCGATACCGGAAGCACCTCAAAACCTTTCTCTTTGCTTCTTCTCTTTCTCTTCCTCTCCCCTGCTGACTTCCTGGCTGACACTGAATTTGCACTGGTTACCTGGTCACCCTCTGATCTCTGGCCCAGGTCCCTTCCCCTGCCAGTCGCACTTCTGCACTGCCTTCCCGGCACCCGAGGACTGGTTCTGTATCCCTACAGTCCCTCCACCAGCACTTGACACATGATGGCTGCACTTCCTGGCACTTGCCACCTGTGGGCCGTACTTTTACGCACTCTATTTTGTTTGGTTCTTATCCCATGTACTGCACTGTCCTCTCCCCCACCTCCCTCGCACTTCTCCTTCCCCATCCCATGCACTTGCGCGATCTGAATGACACCTGGCCTAGTAGGATCGTTGTCTGTCCTCCCCAGTTCGCCCTCCCATGCCTCATCGCGCCTTGAAACACTTGTGTATAGGCGTATTATAAATGCCATATCATATCGTTAAAAGATGTTATGTCCGTCATCGCAGACTCCAGGGCCTCAATGGAACAGAAAACAGACGGCATCAGTATGGACGTGTCACTCCTCCGTCATGACCTGCAAAAACTAACGTCACGCACTGGCGAGGCGGAACAGCGCATATCTGGGGCCAAGGCTGGGCTGCGTGAACTAAGACAACAATTAACCGGTGTGCAATCACGGCTGAAAACAATGGAAGAAAGTGGGCGAAGGCAGGTCAAGGCGCAACAACGTCCGAATTCTAGGCTTGCCAGAAAATACAGAGGGACCAAACATGGAATTGTTCTTGGAACAATGGATCACCAACATGTTTGAAGCTAACTCGTTCTCCAAGTTCATCTCAATAGAGAGCCCACTGCATGCCATCTGGACGGCCAGTGCTGGTGCCCCGCCACGTACTGTGATTGCAAAACTCCTGAACTACAGGGACCAGAACGCATTGCTCCAACGTGCATGTGGCAAAGGCACACGGACCTACAATGGATCCAAAATTGCCTTTTTCCCAGACTATACCAGAGAGGTGCAAAAAGCCAGACAGTTGTTTGACCAACTTAAAAGGCAACTGCAAACACTAAAGGTGAAATATGGCCCGTTATTCCCAGCCTAGCTGAAAATTTACCACAAAGGCACTACCGTCCACTTTATGGACCCCAAGGAAGCATGGAGATGGGCAGAACAGCATGTTGAGGGGGACTGGAGAAATGCAAGCAGCAACAGGAATAGAAACCCACAGGCCTGACCAGAACTAGAACCACTACTGTTACAACCGCCGCCACGTGACCAAGAACCGCCACCTCACAGAGAAAAAGAGTGAGAGACAAAACAGGCAGTGTAACACACACTGGTAACCCTGCAGAATGGAAAAGTGGTATAAAACAAGACTATGGTAAGATACATAACTAAGCTGTCCAAGAATAGGCAATATTGGCGCAATAGCTGGGGACGAATCACCACCCCACCAGGAGCACACACTACACTGGACCCAAAGTTTAAGTGTAATTTGGAATTTGTTGGGGATAGAAATTGTTACAGGGTATTTATGTGTGCTTGACGGCTGTCTGTGCTTTTGCTCTTGCTCAGTTGTCAAATAAGGTTCGGGTGACAGATGCTTCAAGTTGGGTGGAGTATGGGGAGGGGTTTATTTCCTTTATTATTGTTCTAGTCGTTGCTACACATGGATCCAAAAGCTGATACACTGATGCTTCATTGAAATCACAACATAACACGGAATGGCCAAGTCACTGGTCGCCCAAGAAATCAAACACTAAGCTCCAGGATCTTTACGGCACTCAAAATGACCTCACCTGAACACAAAACCAGAACACTAAAAATACCAACATGGAATGTCAATGGACTGGGCAGCAGTGTGAAAAGAAGACTGGTAACACAGCTACTGAATAGACATTCACCGGACATTGTATTCCTCAGCGAAACACACCTGTCAGGTACGACCTGTAATCTGTTCAAACGCACCAACTACCGCACCGCACACACCTAAGAGGAAGACACTCTAGTGCCAATACCAAACTTGCTACTTTCACGGCTGTACTGGGCTTCAGCGACGTGTGTTGGGACCTGCACCCCAACACAAGGGAATATTCATACCATTCTGGTGCCCATGCCTCCCTCTCGAGATTAGACTACTACTTCCTCCCAACGACAAATATACACAAAGCAATCACTGCAACCTGCTCCCGAGGGGTATCTCGGATCACTCCCCATTGGTAATGGAGTTGATGACGGAGAGACCGCTCCCCGCACCATCTTGGCACCTCAATAGCCATTACCTCGGCTTCCCAGACCTTATAGAACAGATACAAACTGCCACGAAGAATTACTTTGAACTAAACACAAATTCAGTGAGATCCTTGTGTACTGTGGGAAGCATACAAAACAGTACTCTGAGCTGAGATCCTCTCCTGGATCACTGCCCACAAGCGGAAGCACCAAAAATCACTTGAAGAGGCAGAGGCAAACTTAAAACGAGCAGAGGAAACTCACATAGCCCTAGACCTCCCTGACACACATCGAGCATTAATGTTAGGCCAAAAACGCCTACAAAATATAGCCCTAGACTGTGCCAAACAAGCACACAGAGCGATGCGTGCCAGAATATATGAAACAGGCGATAAAGCGGGCAAAATGCTAGCGTAGCTTGAACGCAGGGATGAAGGGCACAGCCAGGTCAGAGTTATCAGACCTGCTAATGCAGATCCGCTGGCAACTGATGGACATAGCATAGGGCTTCGCGGCATACTATACTGATCTGTACAAATCACCAAATGCCCCCGTCGATGTCTCGATGTTAGATGAAATCCCTCTCTGCTCACTAAATGACGAACAAAAAACGCTGCTTGAAAAAAGATATCACAGAAGAAGAGCTAATAGTGGTCATGTCGCAGTTACAATCAGGGAAAACACTGGGCCCAAATGGGTTACCAATAGAAATCTGGAAGAAAATAGGAGCGAGTGAGATGGCCCCGCACCTATCGCGCATGTACACCCATTCGAGAGAACAAGGCCAAATCCCTGCAGATATAAGGAAAGCCATCATAATCGTGATACCTAAAAAAGAAACCCCCAGATAGCTTCGGATGATATAGACCAATATCCCTCATAAATTGCAAAGCCAAACTCTTGGCGGAGGTACTGGCTAATAGAAAGCAAAGGGTCATATCATCACTGATACACGCGGACCAATGCGGCTTTATGCTGCAAACATCTACACGCATGAACATACACAGGCGCCATGCAGCAAGAGAAAAGACATCTACTCTACATGACCCCCTGGAGCTACTGTCAATAGACTTCGAGAAAGCCTTTGACTGTGTGCACTAGGAGGCACTCTGGGAAATGATGCATCGCATGGGCTTCGGAGAATACTATATGAGCTGGATACGACTCCTCTACAGCTCCCACAAATCCGAAACCAGAGTGAATGGGTGGCCATCGAGACCCTTTACACTTGGAAAGGGGACAAGGCAAGGGTGTCCACTATCTGCAATGCTCTTCGCCCTGCCAACAGAACCTCTAGCCGCTCTGTTAAGAAATCCACGAACATGGAAAGGTTTCCGGTGGTCGGCCGAGTGGGAAAACAAGGTTTCCCTATATGCAGACGACCTGTTGATCTACTTGAGTGACCCCGTGAACTCATGCCCAATCTTGACATGTCTTCTAAAGCGATATGGGGCATTCAGTGGCCTTCGGGTCAACTAGTCCAAATCAATACTGTTCCCAATCGGAGGTGAGGGAGACAGAATCCCAGTAGACTGTCCCTACAGAATAGAAACTAGCCACTTTCGCTATCTAGGTATACAAATAACCCAAAAGCTAGACTAAAACGTGAGCAGGAGCCTGCACCCAGTCACAGAGATTCAGGGAAGATGTACGCCACTGGATCTCTTTGCCCCTGACCCTGCTAGGCAGAGCGGCACTATTTAAAATAACCCTGCCCCACTTTCTATACATTCTCCAGAATGCGCCACAGTATATCCCAACACAAGAACTTCATAAAAAATCAATAGCATAATCAGGAAACTGCTGTGGAGCGATGGTCGCCCGCGCATAGCGCTATAAACATTGCAAAGATCCATATGGGAAGGAGGCATAGGACTCCCACGGCTACAAACGTATTATTGGGCAAGTCAGATGGCAACAGTCAATGACATGCTACATGGGGATACAACACTACCACACATCAGGGGCGACATAATGGGGAATCCAAGAACCGCCCCACTGGAATGCCTTTACCTAATATCAAACTCCTCTTCCCCACGGAAAATGGCAACACAAAGCACTAATCTGGACCGAATCACATAAATATATTTGTTGGACAGGAAAATCACCCCGGTGCAGCCTTTGTGGGGAAACAAGAACCTCCCCGAGGTAAGCAAACTCCCTAGATGGCCGAGCTGGGAACACACGGGGATAATGAGGGTTGAGGATGTTATATTGAATGGCAAACTGATAGCCTTTGAAGATCAAGCCTCCAGTTTCAATCTCTCTGCTACTGAGCGATACAGACACGCAGCTACAACACGCACTACAGAACCACCTCCCAGCCCTATCCGACATGTCTGACTATACCCAAATAGAGAGAAATATAGTTCTAGCGAGTATTGACACTAAAATCACCTCGACTATGTACAGTGCACTAACCTCCTTTGGCACGCCAGAGTTGCTAAGCTTGAAAGCAAAGTGAGAAAAAGATGTAGGCGACATCCTGCCGGAAGACTGGGTCACAATTTAAATTTACCCACGTGAAACGGCAATATCATCTAGATTCAGGCTTGTCCAATTTAAGATGCTGCATAGGGTGCTATACCCGAGAGTAGCGCTCCATCGATGGGGTAAAACTGCAGACGCAAAATGCCTGAGATGCCGTACGGAAGAAGGTACATTCTATCACATACTTTGGGACTGCCACAACATCCAACAATACTGGCTGCAATGCTGTGATGAACTGACAAAAGTCCTGGAACAAAAAATCCCAAGGGACCCAAATTAATTACTATTTGGAGTGGAAGAAGAGGCAATGACACGATACGAAAAAGCCTTCTCGACCGCAACTGCACTGATCAAAAGGAACATAGCGCAGTTATGGGGAGCTGGAGAGACCCTGCAATATGAACAATGGGTCACAGATGTAAATGTGTATATAGCAATGGAACAGCAAGTATAGAATGCCAGAGGATGCCCGGGGAAAGCCCGAAAAATCTGGCAAAAATGGGAAGATGCGCAATAAATGTTGCCAACAGACTAACACGCACCCATAAGACTGTAGTGATACGGTTAACAACAAAGTAATGTGATTGGTTATTTTGGATCCATGTCTTGGTTGTGAGTTATTGTAGTTTGTTAGGCAGAAACCTGTGCAGTTCCCTTTGGGAGCACTGCAAAAGATTTAGGACTACAGGTGTTAGCAGTAAACCCACTTGGTAGCAGTCTGTACCACCCAAATTTACCTGGTAGCTGTGGCTGAGCAGTCAGACTTCCCTCAAGAAGAGTTAGGCAGTATGTAAAGTATACACAATAGGCACTCAGATACAACAATACAAGCAAACACTGATCAGAGCTTTGGTATCAAAGTATATAATTATTTATTTAAAAACACACTGTTTGAAACACTCCAGCACTCTTATGGTAAAACGCTCTAAAACACAGTTACTATTATAATGTATACAACCCTTGTTCCTTATCAATGAAGTTTTAGTTAACACCACTTATTTCCATACAGAGGTGAGCGCTTAACTATAGATGGCACTCCAATAAGTTTATGAAAGTTAATGAAGAAGGGAGGGAAAAAGACAGAATATGGGAAGGTACACCACTCTAAGATTTAGGAACACTATTAGCAAAGCAGAAGAGCAAAAGTCACTTTGTGAGCCAAAGTCCATAGGCTTGGCCCACTCTTAGAGAGAGCAGAGCACAAATGCGCCCAAGATCACACAGTTACACTAGGCTTAGAAAGTCTGGCAGAGCGTTCAGAAAAGTTTAGCCAGGGTGTCCCAGGCTGACCCAGGTTCGAAAGTCGGGGGCTAAATCTACCCCGTACAGTCGGTGGCAAGGGAAGCCGGGCGGGACACGGTACCTTAAGTGGGAAGGATCCTCCAGCGGGGGCAGTTGTTCCTGGCAGCGGTTGCAAGTCTCGTCGTCGTCCAGGGGTAGAGAAGATCTCGACTTGGAGGAAAGATGAAGGTCGTTGCACTGCCAGGGAAGAAACCAGCCGCAGAGTTTTCCGGTTAAAGGTATTACCCTTTAATTTGCGGTCGTGGTAAAATGTGGTATCCCGGTTGCCGGGGTGCTTGGCACAGTCAAGGCGGCCACGAGATACGTCGGGAAGGCGAAAAGACGGTGAAACTGGTTATCCCCACCAGTCAAAGGAAGAAGACTCTCCGGCGGGAGATCTCCTCTGTCGTTGGAAAAAGTGGTGAGACGGTCCAGCAGGGCTCTACCGGTGGTGGCGTCGTGGCAGGTCAGCTCAGCTTTTCCCTCATCGGATTCTTAGGTCCTGTGGCGACTTCTGAAGTTCCAGTCCCCAAAGCCCTGCTTTTATGCAGAAAACCCCCATTCACTCAGCCTAGCTGTCACTCAAACATGCTAAGTGGTGAGCCGGCTGGCTCACCACTTGGGCCAATCAGGACGGAGTGCGACTTGAGTTGCCTAGGCAACTCAGTCCAGCGTGCCTAAATCCCCCTCCACCCCTCCGAAGTACCCCAGACAGAGTGGCACCACTTTGGAGGGCTTCTGTGGAGAAGCCCGCCAAAAAGTGGAACAAAGGGCTCGACTTGGGTTGGAGTCACAGAAGGGAACACAAACGCCATTTTAGAACCGAGTTTTGGCAAAAAATACCAACCAGAGAATTAATATTAATTAAATAAACCGGCGGTATGTTCGAGGCTATCGTAATTAAATAAATAAGGATAGTAGCCTCGAACAATGGGAAAATCCCATAGAGAAATATTTGCGGCTGAATATAAAAAGTATCCACTGCCACCTGCCAAAACTCGATCAGGGGGGACGGAGACGTGCCCCCTCGACTAACAGACCCCGGGGCAATTGAATTGCCCCAGCCAGTACGTCCACAATATGATGGTTTGTACTGGTTCTGTTCAGAATTTAAGACTAGTAAAGTCAATGGTGACTTTACAGGCCCTGGGAGACAGTAGTCAGTCCCAGGGTATGGAGTCTATACTGGGGAGTCACTATGACACCCCTGTGTTACTGCACTGAGGGTGCTGTGTAACACACATAACAAAAACACATGAAGCCCTATGGAGTAAAAGACCCCATAGCCCATTAAACACATCTAGAGTCAAAGAAACACACACAAATCATGTCCAAGAGTGAGGGTAAAAGAGTCTCACTCTTAGCAGGAGAAAGAAAATAAACCCCAAAAATCCAGCAAAGCTGCTGGGGGACTCACTAGGTTAGGAAATTCAGCCTAAACAGAGAATTCTCCCTAACATAGTTCGACTCCCTTGGGAGTCCAAAGTTATGTTGTGTAATGTCTAAATAAAAAACAATAAAATGTGTTATTAAAAAAACATTAAGCTCCAGAAACCTGAAAGGGTCTTTCTTTGTCACACAATTTGCATTATAACCTTCAACACCCTCTTTCGCTAGCTTTCTGTAAATTCTAAGAGCTGATAGAAAATGAAAAGCAAGTTCTGTTATAATCCCCATTATGTTGCGCTTTGGTAGATGGTGCTCTTGTCTTTGCAAACGTCGACCATGTGGATCCATCCATGCCGTCCCTTGATCTTTACTGCTGTTGGTGCTGAATAGAGGACGGTATGTGGGCCAGTGAAACGCTCCTCTTTCCACTTCCTTGCGTGGTTCCGAACAAGGAAGCAGTAACCTGGATAAAGAGGTGTTGCTGGTGGGAAAGGCTTGTTGATTACCAGATTTTCCAGATTGGTTTTTAGGCCTCCTCTGCAGGGGGATATAGTTTAGGGACTTGGTAAATTCTTAAAGATATGTGTCAAATGCCCCCCACCCACAAAAGCAGAGGAAGTGTGAGCGCCAGAGAATGTACGCAATGGCGGAATTGGCGCATACATTCTCCACCCAGTAACAATCGCATGGAAGTCAAGTGGTGATCTCCCCCTGGTGTATTTCTTAGTGCAACCAAATTAAGAAGCAAGCAGTACACCCATGATTTTTCAAGTGTTTGAATAAGCTTAGCCAATTGCATTTTTAGCAGTCCAATTATCTTCTCTACCAAACCGTTGACTTGAGGATGGTAAAGCGTACATAGTTTATGCTTTATCCCGAGGAGTGTTGTTAATTCCTTTATCAAATCATTGGCAAAGTGCTGCCCATTATCAGAACAAATTTTGAGCTGGAAACCCCCACCTCGGGAACATCTCCCTCACCAGTATTATAGCCGCAGAGCAGGCATTGTGGGCACAGGGACCTGCCTCAGGCCAACGTGAGTCTAGACACACAACTACAAGGAGGTACTTGTGAGAAGTACATCTCCCTTGCATATCAACAATCGATAGGGCCTTCCGGTTGTGGCATAATGTTCCTTGTACAACTCTCAATGTGTGACCTGGCAGAAACTTCTGACATATCATGCAGTTACTCTCATTCAGAAACGCACTCGTACAAATATAGGACAAACCAGTCTTCAGTTATCCTTGCAGCCACATGCTCTTGCGATAAGTGGGGGGGATAATGAAGCTGTTCCAATGCCAATTTTAACAATTTCTTTGGCATGACAACCTTCCCTGTGCTATTATGTCACCAAACCAAAACAGTTGGGGACAGAGCATCCTCTCTTTATCCACAGCTCTTTTTCGGCATCTGATGCCTCTCCCTGCAACTCAATTATCTGTAATATTGGGATTGCATTGAAACGTTCTGGCAATTGTAATTCCTCTTTCTCTTTGCTCACTTTCAATACTGCTATAATGGTATGTTCTGTTCTTCGCGAGGGAACAGCACATTTTATCCCTCTGGCATATATGCCGCTTCTTTTGCTGCTTTGTCTGCCCCTTTCTTTTCCTAGTGAAATAAAATCTTACCCACATGTATGGCCTTTGCACTTTATTAATGCTATTTCTACTGGGAGCGGTAACATCTCTAGCAATTCACTCAGTAAAGCTGTATGCTGAACGGGAGTGCCATCACTTCTTTTGGACCCTCTCCTTTTCCACCTTGGTAGTCCCGAGTGCACTGTAGAGGTAACATAGGCTGAATCAGAGAAGATATTCACTGCTTGGCCTTCTGACAGGTTTAGTGCTTCAATCAAGGCCACTAGTTCCGACGCTTGTGCAGAGTAATGGTTTCGAAGTCATGTCTGAGTGCACTATCAACTCCTCCCCTTTGTGTACTCCTCGTCCATACCCCACCACTGCGCAACCCTGACTTCCTTTGTCCCGTGGTCTGATCAATGCTGGATCTCCAGTCAATGAAAATCATGCCCCCCTCCCTTTCGATCACCTCTTCCTTAACTAGAGGGTTACCTTCGCGCCTGTCAATGCATGCTGCACAGTCATGCACATAATCTCCTTCTATTTTCTCTGCATTTAACTCTGCTGGGTTTATTGTCCTGCACCTCACCACTTCTATCGCTGGGTTGGTTAGTATTACCTCATACCCCGAAAACCTCGGAGTTGATTTTGTTTTCTTCAGTACGGCAAACAATGCATGTTCCATGTGCAAAACTACTGGACACCCCTTAGTTATTGTGGAAGCCTTCTAAACAACAAATGGAGCAGCAGCAAGTGCCGGCTCACATGGCAAATGCGCCTGCATAACTGCATCCAGTGACCCACGTAACATGCAAGTGCCTTGTGTCCCCGTCCCTTTTTCTGTGTCAGGACTGCGGTCATTACTTTTTATCTGAATGATAAAATAGGTGAAACTCTTCTTTGTAATTGGGAGTTGCTAACACTGGTGCATGCCCTAGCTTGCATTTTAGCTCAAAGCTTTTGCCCATCTCAGCTGTCCAATGTAAGTGTGTTTTGTTTTTCTGTGCTTCCAACAATGGTCTGGTGTATGTGGACTAATCAAAGACCCATGCTCTGCAATAATTGCACAAGCCCAACATTGCTGCATCTCTTTTCACTGTTTTTGGCCATGGAGTCTTGTGTAGGGGCTCTACTCTTTCTGGTGGTATTTTTCTCCCATCTGTTGCAACAGTCTGACCCAAGTACACCACCTCTTTTTGACAGTATTGCAACTTCTCTGTCCACTTTGTATCCTTTGTCTGCTAGCAAAAACAGTGGTGTCACCGAGTCCTCTCTATACTGCTCTTCTGTCTTTCTGCACACCAATAAGTAATCAACGTACTGTATTACTGTGCTAGCAACCTGCTGTAACGCTTACCTGGACTCCTCGGGAGCATAATACCTTCCCAGCCTGTGGACTAGATACCTTGAATCCTTTAAGATTCCCTTTCTGTTTAAACAAACAAATCATAACAATAGAAATGCTATAACATCTATTAACTGAGATAATACTACATGAGATGTGTGTTCCCTTAAATTACTCCTTTTTAACTCTAGGACCGAATTTCCTTCTCACCTGCATTTTATTATTGGGGAGCTCTCCATCCTGCTTTTCTACAGGGGCGCGTTGAGATGGAGAAACAATGACAACTTGGGTTGCTGATGAACTCTATAGCTTCTTGCCTTGAACTGTCTCTTCTTTTAAGAATGAGTCTTTGGGTAAGTAAACAGGAGAAGCTACTGTAATCTTTAAGGGCTTGAATTGATTCCTACGTTGGAGAGATCACTCTTTGTAATCACTTTTGTCTTTTCTCTTTTTCACAGATTATAGGAATTTGGGAAAAAGAATTATGGCTGCAGAGTTACTCAGGATGAGAAAACGTTTTAAAACGCAAGTTCGCCAATGCGGAGTAACTGCAGCCTTCGAGGTGGAGCGTGGTAACAACTGTGAGGTGAAAACTTGGAGAATCTTCAGGTACGTAACTACTTATAAACGTCTTCTCTGTTAAACTGTTAAGTTTGTTTTTTAATTGACTACCTCTTGTGTTATCTGTAGGTTTTCAGAAAGCTGAGGAAAAAACATTCGGAAGATGTGGTGGCTGCCCAAGAAACTTCTGACTGAAGATGCTGAGACTGCGAGCGAAAACTGCTGACTGAAGATGCTGCAGCTGTGAGTGAAACTTCTGACTGAAGATGCTGCGACGGCAAACAAATAAATGTTCTTAACTGAAGATAACTGCGTCCGAGATAACTTCTGTCGGGAAAGTCTCTTCTGTGAATTATGGTACTCTGTAGCTTTTTGTAAAACTAATGTCTCCATTATCTCCTTTTTCTCAGGTTTTGTGAGGAGAAACGCCGGTAGAGTTGCCCGCTGTCAGCAGAGCAGACGCAGTACGCGCGTTCCAGCGGAGGCGGGGCATAAATAGCTCCCTCTGCAAATAGGAATAGAACTGTGCTGCTACTTCTAAATGGGTTTTGCGGCGGCCATGTTGAGTGTATGAAATTACTGTTGAACTTCACGGGAGTCTATGGAAGTATATGCTGTGAATGGTGCAAATGCCATATGTGCCAGGGTAACGCCCACCTTTGACCTGCTGACTGATCTGATGTTCCCTGCCTAAACTGAATGCCTGAATGAGGACTATACTCACTGACTGGGATCATGACACATGCAAATTGTTCAAATCCATTTGTATCACTCTGTCGAAGGTGCTAGGCCCTTGGCAGTACCCCCGAGGCATTCTAGTATGTTCGAACTGTGTCCTGCAATACGTAAATGCGGTGAGATACCCGAGTCTGCGTGTAGTTCAATGGAGAAAAAGGCATTCTTTAAGTCAACCACTGAAAAATAATGTGCCTCTGCAGGAACGTTGCAAAGAAATGGCACATGGTTGCGCACCAATGAATACTCATTCAGAGGGCGTAAATCCTGTATAAAACGCCAGGCCCCTCCCTTTGCTTTCTTAATCAGACAGATAGCTGTGTTCCAAGGTGATGAGCTCAGCTGTATTATGGTATGGGTGAATTCCCTTAACTTGGTTGCAGTTGAGCTTATACTTAGTATCCTGATTACAGCTAGTAATTATATCATAAAAGCCATGGCAGCAAAACCATGCAAAGACTGGTATCCACTAGCAAAGGGGAGAGATGCATTTTTTAGGTCACTTGCGCCTAGCTTGCTGAGTTTTTTTTTTCAAATAAAACAAAGCTGGTTATATTTTAGTGTATTTGTATTGGTTAAATGCCATAAGTATGCATTTCATGTAATTTTTTATGGTGCCAACATACTCCATTAGGTGGCACATGCATTTGTTTCGCCCTTAACCAGGCTTTGTCAAGGCACAGTTTCAATGAAGTATATCAATTGGATATTATATTTTGTCAAATCGTGTTATTACTATGTGCTGTCCACTTCTCACACATGCAATTCAGTCATACAAATGTTCATATGCGTGATTTATAACAAGTACAGTTTGTTTTGTAAATCAGAGCAGTTGGATTGCAAGGTGGTCAAGCCTAGTGGTTCTATAACGAGATAAGGGGGCGGGGGACGGTAGGGAAGGGTAATGTTAGTAAGGTTATGAATTGAATAAGAAATTGCTGAAAATGTATTAGTCTGTCTCATTTTGGTCGTTCTTACCTCTAAATGTGTGATAATTTTAGAATTCTGTGGTATGTTCCCTGCTCAGGATTTCTCCCTGATAATTATCTGCTTACAATTCTTCCTTTCATGAAGTCAATCTGTATGTGAGGTAACACAGCGGCAAACACTTCTCCCCGCCACACAATGCTGGATTCTTTAGCTATAATTCCAGGTCTTATTTTTCCTACTTTTGGAGGCTCATGAAAGATGCGGTTTGTCAGTGAAAAGATCAAGGGTATTTTTCCCTCCTTGCAATCCTCTTCAATCGTTCCGTCTTACGCTGTTTATTAAACTGCCATTTTGGAACTACTACTGCCTTGTGTGCTTTGATTTGCTCAGAGTGTGCTTTCGTGCTCCACCTTTTATCTGTGTGGGAAAGTGTGATCGAAGTCAGGTGTGTGTAATGATCAGTAATTGCCGGACCCTTGTAGTGGGACATGTCAGGTATCCGGCTCGGGTGTTAGTCCATTTTCATTCACAGTGAGTTGTCAGTGAGAAAGTGTTTGTGTCGAAAAGGGGAGGGGGTTAAGACCCTACATATACTGGGGTAAAGGTGTTCCAGGGAAGGGATACCACCCCCAGGAACTGGATCCAAAAGCGATGGCCGTGTCCTGCCCACCTGGATGACACACGCCCCCTGGTACTAGCGGTTGAGACACCTTAAGGTTCATCACAGAACCCATGCCTGACATGTCTGGATACAGCTCCCTTAGAGCATTCCAAACATGTGCTTGATAGTTGTTGAAGGGTGCTCCAACGTGTATATTAGAGCTTAACTTGACCCCACAATATCCAGCCTTTTGCCTAATTTTTATCACTTTTCTCACCGACCAATACTGCCAATAAAACGTATGTCTCGTATGGCAAATGGAAGTCCAGTTGTCTTTTTCAAATACATAAATCCACTCGCTCGCGCCTGCCAACTCAAACTAAATTGTCTGTCCATGGTATGCAATGAACTTCACCCCTCACTTTCTGTAAAAGGGGCATTTGCGTGCAAGCTCTGCGTTTATTGCTACGTTGTTGTCTTTTTGCTACCGCTATTCTGATTTTCCTGCTCCGGAGCCTATTTCCCCAGTCACCCAGTGATTCTTCTCTTTCCTCCTCTTTTCTCATCTCCTTTCCCTTCCCCCGTCTGCCAGACTGTCTCTAGGTCGTCATTCCCATGGTCACCCAGTCCAATATAGTGTGCCCTTCGTCTGCCGTAACAGTTCCACTATGGTCCGAGTCCTGTCCCCACTTTTCTATTTTACACTTTATGGGTCCTGCTGTCCACCCCTGTTCATTGGCTCCATTTTCGTGTTCCTTTCCTTCTCCTCTATTTCCATTGCTTTTTCTGCCTCCTTGAATACACTGTCAAGTTGCTGCTGCATGCGCTTTTCATGGCATTTCTTTTTCCTTTCTCGTCCTTGCTGATAATGCCTGTGTCGCCCTCTTTCTTTTTGTGTCCCTTCCTTGTCTTGAGACACTTGTTTAGGATTCGTATACCCTGCAGCTGGTTTTAATAACGGGTATATCGTACAGTGTGGGGCGGGGGGGATGGTGGGAGGGGCAGATGGTTTAAGTTACTTACCTGTAACTATTGTTCTCCAGCATGGGTCTGACAAGGATTCACATACTCATCAATAATCCCAATCGACAGGCTGGGAATCCTTGGTAAAAGAAAAAAAAAAACTTACATTTTAAAACTGTATATCTCCTCTAAACCAATCACTGTCGTCTGGGTCATACTGGCCCCATCCAATGACAGTCCTCTCCCTAAGCCCCGCCTCTGGCAGCCATCTTCAGATTTGGGAAGCACGTAAAGTGGTAGTTTAACCAAGAAAATCTGCAGAGGGGCCGGAGGGAGGGTTCGCATGCGAATCCATGCCAGACCCATGCTAGAAAAACAATAGTGACAGGTAAGTAACTTAAACCTTCTCCAGCATGGGGTCTGGCATGGATTCACAGGTTCATGAATAAGGAATACACAGCAGTACATATTACACAACCACAGGCTGTGGCAAGGCTAAATAAAAGCAATTCACCTGAAGCAAACAGGTTGCATAGCACTGCTTGGCCGACTGTGGACTCCTCCCTAAAATCCCTGTCGACACAGTAGCAGCCCTGCAGATGTGTAGCTGGGGCACACCAGACAGGAACGCTGTGTCGCAGCGATAACCCTGGTGTAGTGGGCCCTCTGACGGCACAGCAACAGTCGGTGCGCCAACCGATGGCAGTGCATGATGCAGCCAGAGAGCCACCTTGGACAAGGCCTTCTCATGGTTCACAGGACCAAAGTTAAAAAACAATTGAGAAGCCTTCTGAAACCTCTCCGTGCGTATCACGTAGAACTTAGGCATGAGCAACGTCCAGCGAATGTAAGGCCCTCTCTGCCGGCGACAAAAGTTTTGGGAAGAAAACAGACAACACAGAAGGCTCGTTGGAGGTGGAATTCCAACAGAACCTTCAGCATGAAAGAGGGGTGCGTATGCAGTACCACCCTTGATTTGTGGAAAGTCAGGTACGTTTGCTTGCAGGATAGGGCTTGGATCTCACCTACACGTCTGGCAGATGTGATGGCCACAAGGAAAGCCGTCTTCCACAAGAGAAACTTTAGTGGGACCTGATGCATAGGCTCAAAGGGAGACCCCAGGAGACTCGTCAGAAACATGTTAAGTTCCCACGCCGGGCAGGAGCTTTCATCGGCAGGTACAATCAGAGAAGGCCTTTGAGAAACTCCTTGACGAGTCTGTGCGACCACAGTGAGGATCTCCCCAGAGATCTGGTGTAGCGTGAGATAGCCGCTAGATGTAACTTGATGAATGCGTAACCCAGCCCAGCCTTTGCCAAAGGCAGCAAGTACGGCAAGATCTGAGGGGCTGTGACCCTCAGAGGGGTAATCTTCTGTGACCGGCACCATGCAGCAAAACGTTTCCACTTATGGCCGTAGCACTTTAAGGTCGACGACACCCTGGCTTGGCAAGGACATCCCTGCTGTCCGCTGGCAACTCATAACCTCTAACTCTAAGGCTGCAGGAGCCATGGTTTCAGGTTCAGCGATACTGGGTCGTGATTAAGGATTGTGCCTCTCTCTCTGGTGAGAAGATCCGGAACCACCGGCAACTTGACTGGAGCCACCGCTGACAAGCCGAGAAGGTGCGGATACCAAATCTGCCTTGGTCACGGCGGGGCGAGGAGCATCATCTTGCATTGGCACGGTCTGAGTGTTCCCTCATCGCTAAGAGTCATCAACACAGAGGGAACGCATACAGAAACAGTCCTTCCCCCCCAGTAAGGAGAACACATCCCCCCAAGCTCCTTGGCTGGTGGAATCTGCTGGCAAACTTCTGGCATTTGGAATTCGCAGCCACAAACAGATCCATCTGGGGTCTGCCCCATTTGATGAACAGGTGGTCCACCGGATCCTGACAAACCTCCCACTCGTGGCAGGAGTGCAGTTCCCTGCTGAGGGAGTCTGCAATGGTGTTCTTGACTCCAGCCAGGTGAATGAGGATGTGGAACATCCCCTGACCGATGGCCCAGTGCCACAAGTCCTGGGCCTCCTTGGAGTGCCGGGGATAGAGTGCCCCCCGATTCCTGATGTAAAACATGGTGGTGGTGTTGTCGGTGAAGATCCTCACCACCTTGCCTATCAGATATGGTAAGAACGACTTGAGGGCCCAGAATACCTTCTGTAGCTCCAGGATGTTAATCTGTATAAGATCCTTCTCCTCCGGTAGCAGCAGGCCTCTGGCGTGTAGACGTCCGGTGTGACCTCCCAAACCTTCCAGGGAGGCATCTGTGGTAACCATCTCCTGGTATGGGGAGGGTTTTGAAATCCTGTGCCATGGGCGACGTGGGAGCCGACCCCCACCGACCACTCTTTCGCCCGTCGGAACTCCTCATTGAGAGGGATCTTGTCTATGAAACTTTCTGACACCTGTATCCAACGGGCATCCAGGAATTCTTGCAGGAGTTGCATCTACAACCTGCAGAGACAGACGAGGTAGATGCAGGGCGACATCATGCCCAGTAACAACTTGATGGCCCACACCGTGGCTGTCTTCGCCGACAGTCATTGCACCTTTCCTTGAATGGCTGCTAGCCTCTCCTCCGAGGGCGATGCCAGGCAAGGAACTGTGTTGAGTCTAGCGCTGAAAGGCAGCGCGTTATGCAATGGCGTTAAGCAGGATAGTTAACTGAGAATCCCAGATGCATCAATAGTCGAGACGGTCGCCTTCGTGTGTTCGTCGGCCAGCTTCCGCGAGCAGGCGCATATCAGCCATTCGTCCAGGTATAGGTATAAGTGTATGCCCTGTAGACGTAGATGGGCCGCCACTGGTGCCAGGCATTTTGTGAACACTCTTGGGGCCAACTTCAAGCCGAATGGTAGGGCCTTGAACTGGTAGTGCTGTCCCTGCACCATAAAGAGTACACATTTCCGATGTTTCTTGTGAATGGGGGATGTTGAAATAGGCGTCCTAAAGGTCCAATAACGTCAAGAAATCAACTTTCCCCAGTTAGCAGAGCATGTGCTGCAACGTGACCATCCTGAATTTTTGGGACTTAAGTATTTGTTCAGACGCAAGTCCAGGATGGGTCTCCAGCCCCCGTCTTCTTTCTGACTAGAAAGTATCTGGAATAGACTCTGGAGCCATTGGGGAACTAGCTCTATCACCCCACTTCGTAGCATGGCTCGTACCCCTTCTAAAAGCAGAGGGATGTGCTGCTCCTGGAGGGGAACCGGTGGAATACGAGGACACCTGCGCTGGAAATCCAAGGTGTGCCCCTGGGCGAGAGCATCCAGCATCCATCAGTCGGTGGTGATCTTTCACCACTTGTAAGGACTGGAGGGAGGTGTTTGTACTCCTGCTCTCTATTTGGCAGAGGAGAAGCACAGAGGACCCAACCAAGATCCTCTATTCGGTAGCTATGGTCGAGAAATCAAGGCCTAGCTTCTCAAGAGGTGATGCAGGCTGTTTCTTAAGTACAGTGTAGTCCCCAAGCACCCACAAAGGTATGTCCACACACTATTAGTGAAAACAGTCTTTATATAATTAAGGTTCAAGGTTATATAGACAATCACAATAACTCACTTTGTGCACAGTTTATCTACAACGGCAAATATATACACATTTCTAAGTGGTACCACATTTACTATTTCATTAAAGTGCATCAACTGTATTTAGTTTAAATGTTACACAAATCAAGTAATGAGAACCAACAATAGGCATAGGAGGAAAGCTGTTAGTTAGAACAATAAGCAGAATACTGGCCCCGTTACCTCGACACAGTTCTGTGTGAGGATCCCCCCCCCATCAGGGCAACGTGTAAATAAAGATATACTACAAGCCCAGTCCATATATTGTTCAATGAGTCTTATTTCATTCTAAAACGTTTCTACAACCCGTAATGTGCCTGGAATAGCAGAGTTCCTTTCGGATGCGTTGATGGATCCTTCTTGAGTGACTCCCTTTAAGGCAGGAGCCACGGATCGTCAACGGGCCTCGAAGAAGGTGAACTTGGCATCAATGATACTCAATGAAAAGTTTGATGGCGTCGAGGCAGTAGCTTCGGTCCTCGTCGTCGAAGACGTCCTGCAAAGACGAGGAGTCTGGGGCCACGACGACAATGGTTTGTTACCGCAAAGAGTCTATGAAGAACTTTGGCCCAGCAAGGGCGTCGAGTCGTCCGGCGTCTCTGCGGTCTTCGGGTGGCGGGAAACCCACTGGTGGATTCACCTCGGCCCATCAGCGGCCTCGACTTTCTCCAGTGGGACAAAGCGGTCAGCGCCGCGGTCAAGAGATTCCTTCAATTTGATTGTCCTAATCAATGGAGCATTGCAGCTCCAGTTGTCCGCCGCACATCGTCAATCAGTCCCCGCCTCTGGAAAACACTGCTTCGACAGGCCTCCAGCGGTTATAGCAAACCTGCAGACCCTGGTCGACGACGGTGGACGGAATCTATGTGCTTCTCTTTGTTCTCCTCGGCAGTCCCAGTCTCCTGTCGGGAGACTGTCGAGGGTCTGACTTCCAGGGAGCTTCGGCGAAGGTTAGCAGTGCTAGATGGTCCCTCTGAGCTCGGGAACAGGTTGCCTCGATAGGTACTCTCTCGGATCAGCCCTCAAACTCTACAGCTTTCGGATTGTGCCTAAGCGAATGCAGCAGCAAATCTTCCAGCTGGGCTTCAAGGATAAGCTTCAAATATCATCTTCAGCACCTGAACGGCGTGAGTTTCGATGTTGGCTTCAACTTCAGCATGTGAAAGAATTCTAGCAGTGAGAGGCCCCCAGATATACTGTTCTGTCTCATTCATTCCGCTGGGTCACACTCAGGCAACCAATCACTCAGAAGGGCATTCAACAGTCACCAAACCAATCATGCATACAGTGCATTCAGGCCATTCTCCTCCCTCTCAAACACTCCCAACAAGGAATGTGTATTGGGACAAGTACCCAGCCATTCAGCACTACACTGCATTCATACCAGTTTCGGGCAGGGCTGTCTCAGTCTGCGTCACATACCAGAAACTAGACATCCACAACAAGAAGTGCATATTGGTCATCCACTCCATTCACCCAGGTCCCACCCACAGGGTGTACCCACAACACAGTCACTGGGAAGGCTCCAGACAGTCTGGCCTGGGTATCCCCACAATACCATATATGGAAATTCCACCCAACAGCCAGTCAGGGGGGAGGGACAGAGTCAGGGCTTCCCAGGACTTTGGGAAAACAAGGTAACGGGCAATAGAAAGCAAAAGGCCACAGGGGCCATCTTGTTTCCTATCAGGAATCAACTGATCCCAATGACAGGGCCTTGGTATCCCCAAAATGGAGGTTACTCAGAGCACCTGTCAAATTCAGCATGGAGCTGCCACCAGCCCATACCCTGCTCGGTGAGTCACACACAGGTGCTAAAAAACACACTAAGGGCACAGGGTTGTACCCCCACCCATGGATGCAATAAGGGTATCCCAAGTGTCTGTACACCAAACCAAAAATAGGAAGAGCTGCACTGCCAGGGGTCCCATATGGACTCCTGGGCAGAAGAAAATACAAACGCATGTGAAAAAGGATCACAGGACAAGGACAGGAAAGCCCTGTTCCTCCAATGCATTTCCAGCATCACATGACTCGCTGATGAACTTTGTCAGCCGGCTTCCCACTGGGGTGCACAGGTGGGGGGCCAGCGTCTTGGGCGGTTCAGGCTTGCTTGGGCGCCGGCGTCCTGCCCTGCCCTGCGGCGATGGCGATGCTGCCCTGTGCTACTGTTGGCCTGGGAGCGGCCTCTGTAGGCTTCTTGCGCTGAGGAATGCAAAGGCTGTCTAAGACGTTAAGAAACCTTTTGATGACCTGCTCGAGTGCCACTTCTTCCTAAAGAGGGCGAGGGCTTCCATCTTCTTATCATTGGGGAGGAACTCCAGAATCAGTCCTAGCTTGTACCACAATTCCCTGTCGTAACTGGCTAGGATCGCAAGGGCGTTGGCCGCTTTGATTGTGGATGCCGCCGTGTAAATCACTTTCTCCCCCATGGCATCCATCCCTTTCCTCTCGCTGTCCGGAGGGACCGATGACGAAGACTGGTTAGCCGGCTGTTTTCTCGCAGCAGCCAACACCACAGAATCCGGTGATGGCTGGGTCTTCAGGCACTTGGGTACGGAGTCCGGCACCCAATACTCCGTTCTCCAGCCTGTCCCTCTTGGCTGGAGCTGTGCAAGGGTTCTTCATGAGGGCCAGGCCTTCTTCCCAAACATCATCCAGAAAGGGCACTGTCATGATAGTCTTCCTTTTGGCCTTGCACCTTTGATACAAGAACCCCACCTTGGTTTCCTCGGGCACCAGCTGGAAGAGCTTGGATGCCCTGGGGATCATGGAGTGGAACGATCCCACCTCGTCCAGTGGGGAAACCCTACGAGGCGCATGCAAATGTGGCGATTCATTGTCCGCCGGAACGTAATCTTCGTCCTCATCAGTAGTCGTATCAGGGTTCGCTGGGGCACGATGTGGCGGAGGAGGTTGATGTGGGGGTGTCAAATGATGCCTCCTCTTTCACTGGTGGTTGGACGGGGACCTGGGGCGCTGCAGGTACCGGTGCCATCCTCATCTGGAACCAAGGTGTGGAGAGTCAATAGAATGTCCAAGGAAATGTCCCTCGGCTCAGACAGTAGAGAAGGAAAACTAGGCCCTGCACCGTCGCCGCCCTCATGGACCGTATGCATGGACTCAGTATCCTCATTGACCGCGGACGAAACCTCCATAGTTTGAGCAGTGACCTGGGAGGACTGTTTCGTGGGCCTCCTCGCCTTCCCCCCACACCTCCCCTTTGAGGGGCCTGCACCGGCACGAGGGTCCCTGTCTTAACCCCTTCTGGGGTGCCTGCATCCTTCGCCAAGGCCTCTGCAGGTGTCACGTAGGATCAGCGCCCGCAGCTGCTGTGGCAGTGGTAGCCGCCGGAGTCGTCGACGAAGACTTTGACTATGCCAGTTGAGCCTGCTTGGGCTGCGCGGCCTCCTCTTCTGCCCTTGGCTTATTGGATGCCTCCTGTAGCTTTACCGGGGTGGATGACACCATCTTCGAAGAGGAGCTTGATGTAAGGCTGGCTATAGAGGCAGAGGGTGATGCTGATCGTGCCCTATCCACTTTGGTAGCCGCATCAGCAGTGAACCCGGTGGACTCGGACTTGCAGATCTTGGTCTTATCTTGGACCCCCACGGATGGGGCGCCCTCAAAGAACTTGAAAGATGGCACCTCGGACCGGCCGGTCCTGAACGAGGCAGGAACCTGCTCGGAGCATGGGTTAGATGCCTTTTTCAAGTTGAGCCGCCAGCCTGCTGTGCCTGTCCTTCATCGTCTTAGAAAAACCTTGGCATATCTCGCACTCTACCTCCTTATGGTCCAGGTGTAGGCAGTAGAGAAGGTGCAGGTGCTTGTCTTCTACAAACACATTCCGTAGGCACATTTGGTGCAAGGCCTGAAGAGGGACCTTCCATCCTTCTCCTCCGACATGGTCGGAGGAAACGATGTAGGCCCAAGATGGCCTTTTAGAAACTTTGATGAATCTTCAACCTTGAAAA
The DNA here is from genome assembly GCF_040938575.1 of Ambystoma mexicanum. Lineage (NCBI taxonomy): Eukaryota > Metazoa > Chordata > Amphibia > Caudata > Ambystomatidae > Ambystoma > Ambystoma mexicanum. Next base: position 895,221,923 of record NC_090939.1, read on the forward strand.
TTGAACTTTTGTCGAAAAAAGGAAAATAATCGTACAAATAGCTCGGAGAGCAACTCAAGGACTCCCAACACTGAAACGTGTGGTAAAAATCTGAAGATGGCTGCCAGAGTCAGGGCTTAGGGAGAGGACTGTCCTCTGAGTCATACTGCCCTCATCCAATGACAGTGATTGGTTTAGAGGAGGACTGCAGTTTTAAAATGGAAGTGAAACAGTTTTTTTCTTTTACAGAGGATTCCCAGCCTGTCGACAGAATATTCATGAGCATGTGAATTCATGACAGACCCCATGCTGGAGAATGTCCTGTCTCTTCTTGAGCTTTGCTCCTTTGTATGTAGTTGCCAAGTAGGAATACATACTTTCTATAATGTCTTTATTGAACATCCCCTCACCGGGCCATTCTTTATAACACTTCCCCACTGTGTTGTGAACCCACTTAAAATGGCACTTTGCAATTTTGTCACAGTATTGTGTCAAATTCTTGCACGTGTGGTTGAACGGAGCATTCATCCAACAGGGCATCGTCTGTCTTATTCCTTTCTATTTGAATTATTCTCCTATCCCTTTCCTTTACCTTAACCTTATTATTTTAAACCCCAAAACTCCCTCTTCAAACAGTCCCACTCGCTCAGTTCTTATACTTACCACTTCACTCAATCGCCCTAGTTTCACTCACTCCGGACTTCTCTGCAGGTCCCGCCCTTTCACACCTCGCACTCAATGCTTTCACACAATGGCCTTCTCTGCAGGCCCACCACCTTAACAAGGCACTATGTTAATACGTCAGAAAAAGACTACTACTCCTCTTGCTCAACTGCATCAGTTACTCGCCCTCTGCTGCTTTGTGCTATTTACAAGTGTTTTTGGCTCTGGCTCTTCTGTTTTTTCCACACCCATATAAAACAAACACTACGATCAACGTTCCACAATGCTAGAAAACAAACTGCTGCTACTCACAAAACAAGTGAGCGCATGTACCCCAGAAGAATTTTTCCCCAAAGAGAATAAAATGACGCAACTATACCAATTGCCTGCACTACACACAACTCATGTCTAACAAGGTCCGCCACTCACTACGTAACCCTATGCACTAGCGCAGATGTGCCACCGTCCACCTACTCCCTATCAGAACGGCAGATTTTACATCTAATACTACTACGGTCAATCACCCTCGTCACCACTAATGAGGGTGCGTCCTATACACCATAAAAAAAACCAAAAAAAATACACAAATAAGTCCCTAGCGCTTTTCTTGCACAGGTACATGCAGGTATCCTTTTAGGAGATTCTTCACTTCTCTCCATCTCAAAGTCTCCCTTTAAAGGCCTGCACTTCAGTAGGAGTGAAGGCAGCGCCGGTCAAGGCAGACCTTCGGGAAGTGGCATCCACGGACCTCTCTTGACTAGAGCTCTTTGTACTGGCCAACAGACGCTGTCCCACACTCCTCCCCGGAGTACGGCTGGACTACCCATGCCTTGGTCGAACAGCAGAGATATCTTGCTGGGGCCTCCGAAAATGTATTGGGTGTCGCCATGTAAAACTCACCAAAAAATTACAAAGGTAGTCAAAAAAAGGAGTGTACGCTGGTGCAAGAAGTAACAGTTTTATTCTGGGGCCCAGAAACAGCTGGAACAGCAAATTCAAACTGACCGCGGAACAGAACTGCATGAAAAGGTGCTGTTAAAGAAACACCTCTAAACTAAGAACTTTAATACAAATCGAAGTAATTAGCATTTGCGATCGTGTGACATGAAGATGGGCCCATGCAGAGATGATTGGAATTTGCACATTGAACCCTTATAGAAAAAACATACAATGCTATCAACCATTGGGTCCACACACCTTCTAACACTGCCTTCAATTACACCTTGTGATGTCACAATCCACACCCAATTGCCACAGCACTAAGTTAAGTTATTCAACTGCCTTGGTGACCTCAAGCAGATTCCTTGAGAATGGCCCTCCAACATGACCCCATCAGAGCCTTGAACCACGGACATACTACCATACAATGGTTGCATATCGGGAACACTCTAACCTGTTTCACAGGGAAGATGTCCTACGGGGCACTTCCAAAGCGCTGTGGTACTTTTCGTCTCCATTAGAAAACTAACTGTATTTCATAATTTTTTTTTAATTATAAAATGGTCATGCATTACTTATTCGTTGGCGAAACCTGTTAGCTCTAATCTGTGACCTCGAAAAATAACCAATATTCTTCTGACAGAGCTGGCCTGGGATTGCAGACTCTGCACTAAACCACGATCCACAGCGCCCTTTACTGTGCATAAAATTCTAACATACATTTAAAGCAAAAGCAAGCTTTTAAAGGCCTAGTTAACGCATTTCGTTCTACCACTAAGTTTGGTTATACTTACCTGTGCTCTTGTATTTATGGATTCATAGCATTAAGGATTTTATTTTACAGATGTAAGCAAGAGAATGCCCTCCCCTTTTACAGTGCTACTCTCGCAACTTCAAAGTTCTAGTTCCGTTATACCGCTTTGAACTTGCATCTTTATTACAGCGACATGGGGATGCAGTATCATCTTTAGCAATATGCCAACATTTTGCTTCCTCCATTAACGATTTCATAGCTGGGAGAGATTACATTTGAGCATTTGGGTAACAGGACTAGGTTTCCTTTATTTTTACATTACAAGACGTCTAAATAGAAGATATGATATGGCATTTATAACGTGCCTATACACAAGTGTTTCAAGGCGCAACGAGGCAAGGGAGGGGAAACAGGGAAGACAGAGACAACGATCTTACTAGGCCTGGTAACATTGAGATTGTGCAAGTGCAGGGGAAGGGGAAAAGTGCAAGGGGGAGGTGAAAGTGCAATACATGGGATCAACAGTAAAAATAATAGAATTACAGCAATAAATAAAAGTGCGGCCAGCGGGTGGCAAGTGCAAGGGTGAGTGTAGACATCAGGTGTCAAGTGCTGGTAGGCGACTGTAGGGATACAGAAAACGGTCCCCAAGTGCGGGGTTGCCAGGGAGGCAGTGCAGGTGTGCAACTGGTGGGGGAGGAGACCTGGAACCGAGATCAGAGGGTAGCCAGGTGACCAGTGCAGTTGCAGCCAGGAGTTCAGCAGAGGAAATTAGGAGAGAAAGCAGAAGCAAAGAGGAAGGTTTTGAGGTGCTTCCAGAACTGGAGATGATTCACCTCAAGTTTAAGGATGGCTGTTCCAGAGGGAGGCCCAGCCGAGGAAAGCAATCTACCACCAACAGATTCAGTATGCAGATTAAGCTGGGAAATGGCTAGCTTTTCCTGGAGTTTGCCCAGGAAAGGAGTGATCGATAGCCAGAGAGGAAGGATCAGCAGGGGGCTTCTTAAGAAGTGGGTGCACAAGGGAGTGCTTGAGCGGGAGGGGAATGCTCCAGTGGCAAACGAGTGATTGCAGAAATTGGCCAAGGCTGGAGCAAGGGTGTTGATGTGGTCATTGATGGTTCTGGACGAACAGGGGAGAACCTGCTTAGACAAGACTTTCACAGACCAGACCAGTCTAGAAACATCGTCACAGATTTACAAGGGAAAGGAGGAGGAGAGACTGCCACAGACAGGTCAGGAGTGGAGGAGGATGTGGTACAGGAAGAGAGGTTGGACAGGATGTCCTGGGTTTTAGTAGTGAAATGAGAGGCTAAGGCTGTGCAGAGGGCCTGGTAGGGAACATGAGAATTAGAGACTGCAGCAGTATTGGCAAGCTCCTCGCAGATTTTCAAAGGTTTGTCTGAGTTGTTAGATGCCGCAAAGACGCAGGCTTAGATGTTGGCTCTCTTCTTAGAGAAGACAGAGTCTGTATTGCCTTTGGAGTAGGCGGCAGGCCATTTTGTCAGAGGGTACGCCTAATGCCATCCACTTGCTTTGAAGGGTGGCGAGGTCAGAGTCGTACCAAGAGTTGCACTTGGATTTGGGATTCAAGCAGATCCTCATGACAGGGGCAAGGACATGCAGAGTGTTAGAGATAGAAATTAGAAAGCGTTGTGTCAGGGTGTGAGTCAGCCAAAGGTGCAGGAGGAGGAGAGAAAGTGGTGGCGAAAGCCTCAACTGACAAATGCTTCATGGGTCGGATGACCGAGAAGATCGGTGGCAGTGCTGGAGTTGGCTTAACCTGAGGGATAGTGAGAGGAAAGGAAAAAGTGGTCCCTGCAAGAGAGGAGTGGTGAGAGGGTTAGAGAAGGGGAGGTCTGAGGAGATGAGAACATCCAGGGTGTGCCCTGTAGAGTGAGTCGGGCAAGAGGCAGAGGGAGAGGGTGATTGCGAAAGAGTCCCAAAGAAGGGCTAGTAGCATCCAGGTGGATGTTCAGGTCTCCGAGGAGAAGTTAAGAGGTAGAGGCAAAGAGGGAGGAGGAGAGGTCAGTCCACTCAGAGAGAAAGAGGTCGACTTGGCCAGGCACCTTGTAAGTAGTGGCCACTGTGAGAGAGGCCAGGAGAGATAGAGAGCCTGCAGACCAGGCATTCAAAGGAGGAGTAGGCCTGCATTGGAATGATAGAAGCAGGGATCCACTCCGTGATAATCAAGGCTACACCCCCAGCAGGACGGTTGGTTCTGGGTTCGGAGAGGATCTTGTAGCCATAAGGAAGGAGAGTCAAAACTTGTGACACAGCTGGCCTTGAAACAAGTCTTGGTGAGACAGAGTACAGCCAAATCAAGCTCTTCCAGGAGACGGCAAATGTCAGAGGAATGTTCGACAGCTCAGCGAGAGTTGAGAATAGCTATGTGGAGCAGGTTGCCACTTTTGAAGGACTTCTGTGGCGGGGTACAGGCCAGAGGTACGCCCTGCGGAAGTGTTGGAGGTGCCTGAGGGTGGGCAGAGGAGGAAGGAGAAGAAGGCAGGACAGTCCGAGATGAAGAAGAGAGTACCAGAGGGGTGGCACTGGAAGGAGGAAACAGGGTAGCCAGACAAGCCATCATGTGCCGGAGAGGTGGCTGAGGAAGGAGGCAGCAGAGGAGCCAGAGAGGGCTAAGAGGGGATAGCAGGCGAGGAAAGGAAGTTGATAAGGTGCGGGAAGAGTCTATCAAAAAAGAGGAGATTGGCCCGAGGTCCCTGGACCAAGATGGTGCCATTCAAGTAGACATTAATGATGGTCTTGGAGAAGCGGAAGGGGGCCAAGAGGGCCTCCCACCGGATGCCACCATTAATGGGAGTAGACGAAAACGGATTGAGAACAGAGACCAAATGGGGGGTCCATAGGCCTGGAGAGGGAACGACAAAGGATGTTAGTGATGGTCTGTCTGGAGGAAGCACTGGTGTAGGTATCAGCCATAGGGAGGCCTGGGTTGGAGAACAGAATGTCCCTTTTGAGCTTTTTTCCTGCCAGACTTAGTGAGAGGGAAAGGATAGTTGATAGAAAAGCAATTCGAGAAGATAGGTGAGAGAGCACCATAAAGAGTGTAGGAAGGAAAGACAGGGGGTAGGGGGGGAGAAAGGAGCCCAAACAGGGGAGGAGCGGTAGGGCTAGAGGGCAGACATGAGTAAGGCACAAGGGAGGGTGGGGGGGGGGAAGACACGAAAGGGAGGGGAATACAACAAAGAACAACGACCTGCAAAATCAGATGCAATACAGAACCTAAAGCAAAGCACAGAGCACAACAGTGAACCTAGAAGTGAAGAATGCAGGCAATGCAAGGTAATATCAACGCCGTAGAAACACACAAAGTCAATACCATCAACAAGGCACAAAACACAACAGGATCGTAGGAGTAAAGAATGCAGACAATGTAATTTAATTCCAAAAACCGTGGAGCACAACACAATGTCAAATACAGTACCCAATAGAACAGAGAAGGGAAATGGCTGAGATGCAAGAGGAAGGTGGGTACGCAAGGGGGGGGAGGGGGGGACAGGATGCGGGGACCTACGGTGCGAGGGAGCGCACGCAGCAAGAGCCGGGCAGTGCATGTGGCCTAAGTTGCGAGGGAGCGCATGCGGCCTAAATTGTGAAAGAGCGCATGTATGCAGGGGGTGGGGGAGGTGAGGGTGCGCGGGAGATGCGAGGACCGGTTTTGGTGGGGGAGGAACGCGTATGCAAGAGGGAGAAGGGGCACAGGTCAGGGGGGGTTGTGTGAGGTGTAGTGAAGCAAACTCTCACTGCACCGGATTAGCTTGCGGCCACAGACAGGAGGGTGAGGTTGTCCGTGCTCACAGTCTGCGCTGCTACCCCATCACTGCCAAACACCTGCATCGCTCAACTGCGAGGGCTTTGCCACAGAGGGTCCGAATCTCACTTCTTATTGGCACGGAAGCGTGGACATAGCGAAGCGTCTCTTGCACACATGCGTCGCACAACACCACGCCCTTGTTCTGCGAGGGCTTTTTAGGAGAATGGGAGGGGAGGGAGAGGAGCAGTGTGGGAGGAAGATGAGTGGTAGAAGGAGTACTACAGGGAGGAGTACAAGTGGGAGGAGTGTTAACATCACTATCCCAATTCCCATTTGAACACTAATCTTTGGGGGGCGGGGTGTGGTAGGGAAAGCTGAAAAGTCCCTGAGGGAATTTAGATAACCTGCATTCAGGGAAGCATCATTCGTACCAGACAGATATTAGTCGGGAGGGTGTCAACTGTCGGCAACACTAAACAGGGTTACGGATTACTGGGTTAAGGGTGAGGGATGAGAGTGGTAGCAAGATGAGCTAGAGAGGGAGGATCCTAGGCCCCACAAAGACCTTAATAAAAAATGATGAACTGTCTTCTGTGCCATCTGTGACACTATTTGAAAAGATTGTTGCCCTACGTAATTGCTGGCAGGAAGTGGCCATGGGTTTCAAATACCCATCTACCATACTGATGTTAGGTGGAACTATCACTTGTAACTATTTTGTGCTGCCGCCTCCATTGAACTTTCTACTGCTGTGCTGTATCTAAGGAAATTTGAATCCCTTATCTGTGATGCCCAGGCGTGGAGCACCTGCGCGGAGTCCCGAGGAGAGTCCAGTCACTCTCCAATCAGCTGACAGCAGGTGACTGGCGAATGACTATGGACAAAGAAGGATTCTTCAACAAAGAAAGGACTCAGGAAGCCGGCAAGACTTGACGGGCCGGGCTCAAGAGAGGCAGAGAAATGTTTGAGCAGACAAGGTCTCTTCGAAGCGCCATGCAGCCAGCTCTTCACCTACGAGTTACTACCTATTGAAGCCACCCTTCCTACCAGTCCTGTGGGACTTGCATCAGTACCTTGCAAGCTGGTACCGCCACAGGGGGGAAACTGAAGTCCAAGGCTGTATCAAACAAGCCTCGAGTGATCTTGTCCCGCCCCACAACACTATTTACATTCCCAGCAGTACCTGTGGCCGTCTGACTGCTCGGATGGGTCTGAAACTGCCTGTTAGTGGACGCTGGCCCTTTAAGTGACTCAAGCGGCTCAGTGGTGAATCCCTCCGGCATCTTGGGCAGCGGAGGACCGGGAGTGCTGGTCAGTGCAACACTGGCTAATGACTTTGATGAACTAGACCTTCATCTAGCAGAACCCCCTGGCGTACCACATGCAGAGCTTCTGGATACTTGCCCTGTACAGGTGGCGCAGGAAGCGCCCCTCTGTTTTGCTGGCGGGGAGGAAGCCTGAAATGAATTGGGAGGGCCACCTGTCCCTAGAGACTCGTACTGACGAGACGAATCCTGCCCCACTAGCATCACCACCAATAAACTCCCAGGAGATCGAGCCTCCCTGTTGAAGGCAAGGTTGGGGGCCTAGGGCAAATAGATATGGAGCCTCTTTCAATTATAAAATCCTTCGGCAACACTGACATTATGCTAATAAAGATAAGGAACAAGTTACTTACCTGTAACTGTTGTTCTCCAGCATGGGTCTGGCATGGATTCACATGCTCATGAATATTCCCCGTCGTCAGGCTGGGAATCCTCGGTAAAGAAAAAACCAGTATCAGTTTCGTTTCTGATCTGTCTTTCGTAGTAATAACCAATCACTGGTCTCTGCGTCATACTGACAACAGCCAATGACTGCCCTCTACCTAAGCACCGCCTCTGGCAGCCATCTTCAGATTTGGAAGCACGTGAAGTGGCAGTATGACCAAGTGAAGAGCCGCAGAGGGGTAGGCGGGAGGGTTCGCATGTGAATCCATGCCAGACCCATGCTGGAGAACAACAGTTACAGGTAAGTAACTTGTTCCTTCTCCAGCATGGGGTCTGGCATGGATTCACATGCTCATGAATAAAGAATACATAGCAGTACACACATGCACAACCACGGGAGGTGGCAAAGGCTCAACATTAAGCATCACATCAACTCAACATTAAGCATCTTACCTCCTCACCAGGCTCACCTCAGGCGAACAGGTTGCGCAGCACTGCTTGGCCGACCCTGGACTCCTCCCTGGAATCCCGGTCGACGCAGTAGAATTTCGTGAAGGTGTGCGTCGACCTCCACGTAGCAGCCCTGCATATGTCCAGCAGGGGCACACCAGATAGGAACGCCGTGGTAGCTGCGATCGCTCTGGTGGAATGGGCTCTCGGACGGCCAGGCAGCGGTCGGTTTGCCAACCGGTGACAGTACATGATACAGCCGGAGAGCCATCTGGAGATGGAAGCCTTCGAGAGAGCCTTCCCCTGATTGACAGGTCCAAAGTTCACAAAGAGTTGTGACGTCTTCCGAAAACCTTTCGTGCGGTCCACGTAGAACTTAAGCGCTCTAGCTACATCCAGCGAGTGCAAAGTCCTCTCAGCCGGCGACGAAGGCGACGGGAAGAACACAGGTAACACCAAGGGTTCGTTGAGATGAAAGTCCGACGGTACCTTGGGCATGAAGGAGGGGTGCGTCCTGAGCACTACCCTCGTGTCATGGAAAGTCAAGTACGGGGCCTTGCAGGAAAGGGCCTGGATCTCTCCCACTCGTCGTGCGGAGGTGATGGCCACGAGAAAAGCTGTTTTCCACGATAGAAACTTCAACGGGGCCGAGTGCAGAGGCTCGAACGGAGGTCCCATGAGTTTGGTCAGCACCACGTTGAGCTCCCACGCCGGGGCCGGAGCCTTCACCGGCGGGAACGATCTGAACAGTCCCTTCATGAACTCTTTCACCAGACGATGAGACCACAAGGACGTCCGGCCCGTGGTTCTGGTGTATCGGGAGATCGCAGCAAGATGAATCTTGATGGACGCGTGTGCCAGACCAGCTTTGGCCAGCGTCAGCAGGTACGGCAGCACTTGGGGAGCCGTAATCCGTAGAGGGTTAATCTTCTGTGCGTAGCGCCAGACAGAGAACCTCTTCCATTTGTGTCCGTAGCATTTAAGAGTCGAGGACGCCCTGGCCTTTGCAAGAACCTCTCTGCAATCGGCCGGTATGTCGTATCCTCCAAACTCTAGCGCTGCAGGAGCCAGGCCTGCAAGTTCAGCGACTTCGGGTCGTGGTGGAGGATGGCGCCTCCTTCCCTGGAGAGTAGATCCGCGTCCGCCGGCAGCTTGATTGGCGGGGACGCCGACAAGTCCAGAAGGTCCGGGAACCATATCTGCCTCGGCCACGCAGGTGCGACGAGGATCATCCTGCACCGTGACCTCTTGAGCTGGTTGACGAGCCGGATTAGCAGAGGCAAGGGAGGGAACGCGTAGAGGAACAGGCCCTCCCAGGGGAACGAGAAAGCATCGCCCATGCTCCTCGTCTGGGGAAACCTGCTGGCGAACCTCCGGCACTTGGTGTTCGTCGCCGTCGCGAACAGGTCGATCTGGGGTGTGCCCCACCGTCGGAAGAGGCGATCCACCAGATCCTGCCGTAGTTCCCACTCGTGGCACGAGCGCAGCTCCCTGCTGAGTGAGTCGGCGATGGTGTTTTTTATCCCTGCCAGATGAAACGGCACCAGAAGAATCCCTTGGGCGACGGCCCAATGCCACAGGTCCTGCGCCTCCTTGGACAGCGCTGGGGACCTGGTTCCGCCCTGTTTCCTGATGTAAAACATGGTGGTGGTGTTGTCGGTGAAGATCCTCACCACCTTGCCCTTGAGGGACGGAAGGAAGGACCTGAGGGCCCAAAACACTGCACGGAGCTCCAGGACGTTGATATGCAGGGACTTCTCCGTCGGGAGCCAGAGTCCCCTTGCGTGCAGATTTTCGGTGTGCGCTCCCCACCCTTCTAGGGAGGCATCCGTGGTCACAGTCACCTGGTGGGCTGGGGTCTGGAAGTCCATGCCCGCCGTCAGATGCGCGCGGGTGCCCCACCACCGTATCGCTCGTCGGAAACTCTCGTCGAGCTTGATCCTTTCCTCGAAGCTGCCCGTCGTCTGGATCCAGCGCGCATCCAGGAACTCTTGCAACGGGCGCATCCGGAGCCTGCACATGGGAATGAGGTAGATGCAGGAAGACATCATCCCGAGGAGGGACTTGATGGACCTCACCTTGGCCGCGTCGGCCACCAACATCCGTTGCACCTTGCCCAAGATGGTCCTGGTCCTCTCCTCCGACGGGGAGGCCAGAAGGGACACTGTGTCGAGCCTCGCTCCCAGAAACAGTGCGACTTGCGCGGGCACCAGGTGGGATTTGGCGTAGTTCACGGAGAATCCCAGGTCCGTGAGGAGTTGGACGGTCCTTGCCGTGTGGACCACGGCGAGCTCCCTCGTCTTGGCGCGGATGAGCCAGTCGTCCAGGTAGGGGTAGACGTGAATCCCCTCGCGGCGCAGCTGCGCCGCCACCGGTGCGAGGCACTTGGTGAAAACCCTGGGTGCCGACCGCAGTCCGAAGGGAAGGGCTTTGAACTGGTAATGACGCCCTTGGACCACGAATCTGAGGAATTTTCGGTGCCCCTTTAGGATGGGAATGTGGAAGTAGGCATCCTCCAAATCCAACGACGATAGGAAGTCTCCTTCCTCCAGCTGACCCAGGACGTGCTGGAGGGTGACCATCCGGAACTTCTGCGCCTTGATGAACTTGTTCAGGCGTCGCAGGTCCAGGATGGGGCGCCATCCTCCCGTCTTCTTCTTCACGAGGAAGTAACGCGAGTAGACTCCGGAGCCCCGAAGCCTCTTTGGGACGAGTTCGATGGCGCCCTTTCTGAGCATCGCCTTTACCTCCAGGAGAAGTTGAGGGACGTGAAGTTCTTTCCTGGCCACGGGGGGGACGCGCGGGCACCTTCTTTGAAACTCGAGCGCGTGGCCCCGGGCCAGGGCGTCCAGCACCCAACGGTCGGTGGAGATGGACTCCCACACGCTGACGAAGCCCGCCAGCCGGCCTCCCACCGGGGTGCTTCGGTGGGGGCCCGACCCCACGGCCGGTTCAATCCTGCTTGGACGCGGCCTTGCCGCCTTGGCCTCCTTGGCGACGACGGCGGGGGCCGCCAGACTTGCCTCGTCCTCTGTAGGCCTCTTGCGACGACGAGCGGGCCGCTTGACGGTAGGAAGCGAAACCGCCGCCGGAACCTTTGGAGGCGCCCTTGCCTCCGCCGCTCCGAAAGGGCGTCCGCCGTTGCTGCAGTACTCCAAGGGCCCGGGCCGTCTCAGTATCCGCCTTGATGGCCTGAAGGGAATCGTCCACTGTCTTCCCAAACAGGTTGTTCCCGTCGAAGGGCATGTCCAGGACCCTGGTCTGGACGTCCTGCCGAAAGTCCGTAGCCTTGAGCCATCCGCGACGTCGAAGGCAAACGCCGTTGCCCATCTGGCGGAACCCAGTGTCGGCGATGTCCGTCGCCACGGTGATGGCGTGGTCCGAGGCCACCTCACCTTCCTGCAGGATCTCAAGGGCCTCCGCCCTCTTGTCGTCCGGCAGAAAATCCAGCAGGGGAGCTATCTTGTACCAGAGTTCCCTGTCGTAGCGGGCCACGATAGCCAAGGCGTTGGCCGCTTTAATCGTCGTCGCCGCCGACGAGATGACTCTGCGTCCCATGGCATCCAATTTCTTTCCCTCGCCGTCCGGCGGGGAAGTCGACGTGGAGGCCGCACCCCCCCCCGCTTTCTTCCTGGCTGCCGCGGAGACGACGGAGTCCGGGGTAGGCTGCGCCCGGAGGCATAGGGGGGCCGAGTCCGGGACCCGGTACTTTTTCTCGTACCGGTCTCTTTTCGCTGGCGTCGTGGAAGGGTTCTTGAGGAGGGAAAGGCCCTCATCCCAAATGTCGTCCAACAGAGGCACTGCGAGGACCGTCTTCCTCTTGGTCTCGCGCCGTTGGTAAAGGAAGCCTTCCTTTTTCTTCTCCTCAGGGCAGAGTTGGAAAAGCTCGGATGCCCTGGCGATCATTGAGTGGAACGATCCAATCTCGTCGGGCGGAGAAGCCCTGGTGGGAGGCGACGACGGAAAATCCTCGTCGTATGCCTCGTCGTCCGTACCCGTCGCTGCCGTGTCAGTCCCCGTATCATCCCCTCGGGTGGACGGGGAGGAGGGCTGGACGGGGCGCGACGGTTGAAAAGGAGGCGGTGGATGGATCCTTCTTTTCTTGGTAGGGGGAACACCAGAAGGTCCCGGTTCTGGATCCCCCGACGGGAGAGGTTCCTCCGTCGGTAACGGTAGTCTCGTCCTTATCTCGGAGCATAAGGACTGTATAGCCAACAAAATGGCCGCTGAGTTGTCTTGCGGCGCTGGCAGAGGGGAATCCGACGGGCGAGCAGGGGCCCCGTCGGTATCCTCGACGATGTCGTCGTCGCCACCTGCGTCGGGGCCCATTCCGACGGGCTGGTCTTGTTCCACGCCTAGGCCGTGGCTTAAGACCTCGATCAGTTCCTCTTCTGAGGTTGAAGCCGAATCTACGACGACGCCCTGCCCCCCCTTCTTCCCCACGGAGGGTTTCACGGGGGTCCTATCGATGGGCACGAAAGAAGACTCCCTCCGAGGAGGCAGGGAGATTCTGGGCCCCGAGGCTGCCACCACTGGTGCAGCCTCCACAGGCTGGGCCAGGGCCGCCGCGACCGTTTCGATAGAGGGCTTGGTCGAATGGATCAAGGCCTTCACCACCTTAGGTGCGCTCACCGCCTTATCCTTGAGGGAGGGGGCACTGCCACGCTCCTCCTCTGCCTTAGAGCTCGACCGGGGTCTCTCCAGGAGCTTCGCCGGGTGCTCGGCCTTCCTCTTACCCGACCCAGAGCGTTGGCTCGTGGTTGATGGTGCCGGGGAGGGTGCGCCCTGCCTGGCGCCCGTAGAGCCCGACCGTTCGGCGCTCCCGGTGCCAGCGGACTCGCGGTGCTTGGCCTTATGTTGGGCCCCCGTCGCCGGGGCGCCCTCAAAGGTCTTAGAAGACCGCTCAGATTTCTTCTTCTTCTCGCCAGACGGGCTCTTACCCTCCAGCCAGCTGGCGAGACGTTGATGGCGGTCCTTCATGGTCCGTTCCGACATGTTGCCGCAAAACGCACAGTCCTTCTCCACGTGCGTCTTGTCCCCATGAAGGCAGTAAAGGCAGAAAGAGTGTTCGTCCTCCTTGAAGACGTTCTGCAGCTGGCATCCAGGGCAGGCCCTGAACAGCTTTCCGGGCGTCGAGCTTCCCTTCTCCTGGGCCATCTCCGAGACCGGGCCTGAGAAGCTTCTGGAGTCCTCCGAAGTGTAGCTCGACGAAATCTTCACCCTTGAGGGGCACAGATGAATCCGACACGGGTCCCCGTTGATCGGATGTAGGATCGGTGGAGCTTGAGGCTCTTTTGACCGAAAGAATCGAAGTTTTTGTGAAAAAGCGCGAAAAAATAGCACTAACGCTCGAGAGCAATAGCACGAGGATCCCAACACATGAACGTGCGGTAAAAATCTGAAGATGGCTGCCAGAGGCGGTGCTTAGGTAGAGGGCAGTCATTGGCTGTGGTCAGTATGACGCAGAGACCAGTGATTGGTTATTACTACGAAAGACAGATCAGAAACGAAACTGATACTGGTTTTTTCTTTACCGAGGATTCCCAGCCTGACGACGGGGAATATTCATGAGCATGTGAATCCATGCCAGACCCCATGCTGGAGAAACCCTCTTTATGTGCAGAAGACGGGTGACTATGTGCAGAGTGACAAGCTCCTGGGGTACTCAGAGGAGCTGGGCAAGAGGTGATGCCGGCCAATGGAGGTTTTGCTTCCTTCACTGCAACCTATAGGAAGAGTCTACAGGACCTGGCTGGCCGATCGCCCCAGTGAGCTCCACCGTGAGGAAAAGTCCCTTAAGTGTCCCTCCCCCCCCCCCCACAACCCCTGCCCCTGGAATCAGAAAACTGCATTAGATCCCGGTGGGATTGCGCCTGTTCATAATAGTTCAAACTCCAAAATCCCCTCTAAATCCATTTGGAATACTGGAAGAGATAGGGGAAAGGAGCAAGAACCAACTGATCGTGAAATCCTGGAGGAGTTAGAGGACTACAAAGATTGGTGGCAATCATTGAGGGGCAGGGAGCTACTACCCCTTGGTGAAGTGGTAAAAATCCCCGCTTAGAAGAGACCGCAGCTATCCTCAACATCATCTACGGAGCGAGCTCAGGAACCAACAAGCTCAGGAGACCCCATAAAAACACTAACTCACCCTCTGGAAAAAAGAGCAGATAACATTGACAGGATTGCTGTGCCCAGGTCTGAAGAATTACCTCAGACGTATGACTATTTACTTTGTTTTTTTTTATTGTAGTGTTTGGCTTACATAAAACCTTTCACACTTTAAAAAACAACATACAGTGAAGCATCAAATTAAAACATCAAAATGCAAAGGGAGGAGATGACAGGGACCTGATCGGGGTAGACCTGAGAGAGTTAAAGTCTTATCTCACCCAAAGAGTCTGTTTTGTTTGAGTTGGAGGGTGGGGACGGAGTTCAGGAACAATAGGGTGAGAACCGAAATCACCATACAGGCCATGCAGCCAGCTTCAAGGAAGAATAGCCCTTTCTGAACTCTTGCTGAAAGAAGGGAGCAAGTGATAATGACCTCTATCACTGATAAGAGTACCGAAGGCGCTATTGGAAAACCCCCAAGGCCAACTGGGGCGGGGAGGTGGTCCGAAACGTAACTTCTGGTACCGCACCTGCGCAATTGAGTCCGTTGTCTCGGAAAGGCGCGTGGGCCAAGGGCTCTCAGCAGCCCTCGCTTGAAACCAGCTTGTTTCTTCAAACCACTATCTCCTAAACGAAAGGACAGGAGACGTGATCAGAAGTTTAAAGTCACAAGGCGATCTGGGCACCAGCTGCCGGAATCCCTAAGGAACTGGGCATGCATAAGACTGGAAAGAAGCCAAGAGTGTTTTTTAAATAGACACAACTTCATGAAACTATGCCAATGCATTCCTCACTGACGACAAATCGTACCGGACGATGTCCGCATCGCGGAGTTCCCCAACGAGAATCGGACGGATGAGGTATTTCTACATCTTTGATCAACAATTATCAAAGACATGCTGCTGGAAACTTCATCTAGTCTGCTTTCCTAAGGCTTTGATGTAACCAGCCTGAGTGGGGCTGTCCCCCAAGAGAGTGATTGCCTGAATCGACATATTCAAGCCGAACTGCAAACTAAACAGACGAGTCTCTGAATCTTCCCAGGAAAGGCTGGCCCTCAGAAGTCCATCTCCTACTCTGCAGGAAGAAAGACCACTAAAAGGCCCTGGTTTAGGGTAACTCGCAGTAAGGAAGGAGAGAGAAAATATAGTTTTGAGAATTGAAAAAATGGGGGACAACCACGAACGAAGATTGGTGTCACTTAAGGACCGGCATCTGGCAATCAGGTTGCGAACCCCAGGGAAAATGAAATCTAGCAGCAAGCCAAAGGGTCTGCCAGGCGGCCCACTATGTCGCTGGTGTCCTGGAACACTAGAGGCTAGTCACACTTGACAAAAAAAGCTGACACAAAATGGAATACGGCAGAACGCATTTGTCTTCAGGAAACGTGGCTCTTAAGAAACCCTGCCTTGGAAGGCTATGGGTCTTTCATAAACCCAGCAATTACTTCTACAAGGGACTGACCTGCTGCTGGCCTTCTGACTCTGGTGAAAAATGTGTCATCTTTTGAACCACTTACCTCAACCAACCATGGCCCCTACTTACAGTCGACGATTCTAAAACAAGCCTCTATGATCTCCTCCCGTGAGAAGGCAACAAGGTTCCTAGCGTTAATCAACATATATTGGAACTCGAAAAAAGGGATGAGGCTCAAATGCTGCTAGATGCAGCAAATGTCAGATGAAGGATATAACCTGGACAATGCCGTCATAATACTCTGCTGCGACTTAAACCTGGTTTTCGAGATGGGTGGCTGATGGACGAAAAAGATTTCACAAACTCCCTGTGTCAGATAAACAAAGAGTTCACTGGGCTCGGCTGATGAAATCCCGTGATTTGCATATGCTAAACAGCATTCGAAAAGGAAATGATTTGCAAACTAACATGGCACTCTGGACGCCGGACTTCTGCCATTGACTACATCTATGTTTCCAGAAGCCTAATAGGAGTAATGGAATCCTTGAGTAATACACACGCTTCAGAGCGACCACATTATCCACAGGCATACAAGTGCAAAGTGCATGTGGAAAACAGAGGTACAAGGCTAATGCTCCTCAAACAAGATGTGAGTAATATGGCATGAAACTTGCACAAACAGCAAAAAGGTAATGGTCAACCAAGCCTTCTAACACTATTGACCATCTCCCTCTGCTAGAGGTACATCAAACTCCGGTCTAGTCTCCAGTTCAAACAAAATGCCCATAGACCCGCCTATGACTCTGAATTAGCAGAGAAAACTTAACTAAGACGTGAACTGAAACTACTAGAAGGTCTAGATAAGATTTCAGCTATAAGAACTGAAGCCTGAAGAGCTTGTATAAAAACTAGGTAAAATAACCAAGAAATGGGAAATGTCCATAAAAGATGCCCAGATGATGCAGAGAGCCCTGATGAAAAAGAAATTCCACGGCTGGCATGCAGAATCACGTTTTGATAAACTGTATCAGAAAGAAATTGGATAATGTTCTAATAGGATCTATACGCTCGGAACAAGGCAGAGTCAGCTATTATGACTACTCAGGTGCCATGGAGGTTTAAGTACAACTGGGACAACATCATTTCCCCGATTACGCGAGCCAAGTCTTTCTGTGCACCGGGCCCCGACTGGCTGACTAATCTGATGCTAAAAGAAAATCCAAAAGAATTGTAGATGTGCTGGATACTATCCTGAAGTCAATTCTTGCAAAAAGATCTATCCCGGAGTCCTGGAAGGAGGCAATTGTGGTTCCAATCTACAAAAGTGGAGACTGTGCTGACCCTGTGAACTACCAGCCGATTGTGCTTCTAGATGTCTTGGGGAAGCTATATGCAGCCCTCCTTCTCCAAAGATTGAAAAAGTGGCCCACCAAGACCACGTTCAAGTCGGGTTCACAAAAGTTCTTGGGACTTTGCAGCCACTGTTCCTTATAGCACATTTGAAAAATAAAATGATAAAACCGAAGAGAAAATGTTATCTGGCATTTGTCGACTTTTCAAAAGCTTTTGACAGCATAAGTCGACAACGGCTGTGGGTAAAACTGGCAAAATGAACTGCCCCCCCTGACCCGATAGCCCAGATTAAAGCCCTACACGCAAATACCGTCTTCAGATTAAGCTAAATGCGGAAGGAACAGCAGTGGATAAAATCAGAACGGAACGTGGAGTAAAACCGGCCTGCCAGCTTGTTAGGTACATCTACAAATGTATAAATTTCGGACCTTTCTGCATTTATGAAAGCCTGTAACTGCTTCCATCCGAAAATAGGTGGGCAAGAGATCACCCATCTTTTTTACGCCGACAACCTTGTCTTGATGGATAGGACACTAATAGGGCTGCAGAAGCAATTAAGATGCTTAGAAGCTTACGAGTTGAATAACCTCTCGATCAACAGGGGGAAACTAAGGTGATGCAACTCCAGACACACAACGGAAATCGGATTTTCAGATGGACTATCACCGGAGAAAAGCTGGAGTGTGTCCTATCTTTTAAATATCTGGCCATGCTGATATCTGCAAACCTAGCAGAGAAGAACAGTGTCGTCTAAGCTAATTAATTCAATCTAGTCCGATTGCCATTTTACCTTGGTTGGTACTGGAGCCTATGGAAATGGTATGGAAATTTACAGCAATTGCTGAAAGTGATTGGATTAAACAGTGTTGTAAAATGTTTTGTAATAAACAAAAATAAAAACAAAAAAAATAAAAGGTTAGGTGGAACCATCATGGGTGGGGGTGGCAAGGCCATCAGTAGTCTCAGAGGAAAATGGTATGGGGAGGACTGAGAGGTGGAGAGGGATGTGGACGGGACACAGGGGTAGGGGAGAAGAGCCCGTGGGAAATAGGGAGGGGAGGAGGGATACGGACACTGGACAGATAGGTTGAAGGCCAGGGAAAAGGGGGTATGTATAGATCCAGATAAAATTTTGAAGGCTGAACTAGAAGTATGCGCATCAGCCATCATGCATCATACCCAGGGTTCACTGAAAGGTCTTTGGTCACTGGGAGATCAACACAGGTATGTGAGGTTGAAGAAACGGACCACTAGATTCAGTCTGAAAAAGGAGCTTGTGTAGCATGTATGTTTTGTCTGTTTAGTTTGTGATATTGGTACAGAGGACCTGGTCTTTCTCCCTAGCACTAGGAAATAGGATGAACTGGTACAAGTGGAGGGGCTCTGGGGAATCCCTTGTATACAGCGTCCAGCAAGCTCTGCACAGATTTCTGGCCACCAGTGTCTCTCCAAGTCCTAAAGAATGGTAATCCAATGTGATTATATCGCAAAGAGGAGGATCATAATAATGGGGAAAGGACCAAATGCAGAAGCAACTTCTATTTGCAGAAGTTCCTCTTCAAAGGATGCTCTATACAACTATTTCGGTGTAAGATATGCAGTCTCACCTCTTAAAGCCTCAACAAAAAGAAAAGTGCAGATCCACCTTAGAGCACAAAGCAAGAGTTTCTCTGACTTTCTTTCAATCGTCACTTTGGCAGTCATGCCGTTAGAAAGGCAAAGCAGCTGACTCTGCATAATGGCAGCATCAACAGGGCTGAACTTTGGAGGACCAAACGGTCAAAGTCAGTTTGCCTAGTAGGAAATAGATGTATGCATAGGCGGAAAGATCTATATCCTGCCGACATGTGCTGAGTGTCTCTGCGCTGCTCTGAAGAACAGAATGGCCCTCATTACGACCCTGGCGGGGAGGGGTTTACGCCAGCGTAATGCATGGCGTACCTCTCCGCCAGATTACGACTTTCCGTAGCGCCATGGTGATTTTTACGCCCGGATTTTCCGGGCGGAAAAATCCATGGCGCTACGGAACCTCTTGTTAATTACGCCACCGTAATCTACGGTGGCGTAATTAACGCCTTCCCCACTCCCATTATACCCTATGGGGCAAAAATGGGAATGGGGAAGGGTAAATGGGGATTGGGGACTAACCGCCCCGCCAAGGTCGGAATGGGGCGGTGAGTCCGCCAACCCCCATGGCGGAGTTGGCAGCTCTGCGCCATGGACCATGGTGCAAATTGCACCATGGTCCTCCGCCAGGGTCGTAATGAGGCCAAATGTATTTTTTTTTTGTTTCCTGCACTTTGACTGAACAGTTCAGAAAGATCTGCCGCAGACCACACTTCAGGGAGAGGGAATCTGATAGGGAAAGGGACCATGGAGATGCTGTACACAACTGAGCAAACCATACTATTTTTAGTTGTACAGTTCCTTAAGTAGGGTAGCAGGAGATGCAGGGTTATGGAAAAATGGAATTTGAAGAGTCAGTGGCCGACTTGCCTTCTTTTTTGGGTGCAGCAGAGCCATGTTGAATAGATGTTTTTATGTGAATTCCACTATTACTGATGTGATGCCATTACCTTGCATGACTATGTCCCCTGCCTGATCCTAGTGGTGTGTGAGGGCTGACAATGGGTCAGGTGGTGCTACCCACTAATTGATGCAGGGCTAGCGGTGGGACAGATCCCCTAGTCACCCACATAGCATCAAGTTCAGGAGGCTGAGGCTTGTCACGTTGGTGCCATAACATTCAGCACTGCTAGAGCCATACAGAATATTGCTTAATGGGATAGTGAAGTTGGGAGCCTAAAGGACACATTAAGACTAATCCTGCAGTTGGAAAATACTTGAAATTGTACCAGTGAAAATTGCATTATAACCTTAACTAGCACCGTTTAACGGTGTAAGGCCAGAGAGAACAGTCTAAAGCGGCTGCCACCACAGCTACATCAGATCTACTTGTCGGATTTCAATATGGTGGACGAACCCTCCACAGGCTCTGTCCGGCAGACATAACATGAGAGCCAAGCTAATCAACTAGATGCAACTTAGGCAGAGAATCAATTGAGGAACGTCGAATCCACACAAGCAGGAGAAATCACATGTGCCGACCCTAACAAGGTGCTTGTCCCACGGGTTTAGAGGAATTGAAGATAAGCCAAACGGGGAAAAGAGGCGGAGTGTTTTGGGAAGGAGACAGTGGCAATTTGAAGGATGCTGAAGGAAGGAGATGCTGGAAATATGAGTAAATATGTTGGTGGAGAGAGGAGCTGGTGGTGAAGACATAAGGAAGAGATAGGCATAAGATGATAAACAGCAGAGGTGACCCTTAGGAGGAGCTGCGGAGAGTGGTCTGGGGATGTCCAGAAGAGGCTAGAGGAGACAAGAGGATTGTCACATGCATATGGGGTGTTTCAGTGAGGTCAAGGGGATAAGGGGCAATGGGCATGTGGAAAAGAACCAAGAAAGCATGCCAGCAGTTAGAACAGAGAGGACAGATTCCAGGAAAAGGTCCCCCAGGAAAGACCTTATTTCGGCGAGACTAGGAGGCCAGTGTCTGTTGCAGTTCCAGAACTGCTCAACATGGTGGGGACCAGGTGCCTGTATTGTGCAACCTCCACACAAACCTCGCTTTTGTAGGAAATTGTAGGTGCCGTCAATATCCTGGTTCACTAACAGGGACAACTGGACAGTGCAACCAACAATTAAATTCAAATGATTAAAATGATAAAGTTGCCCCATATTCGCCCACTGACAGAAAACATTTGCTTGGTGCAAGAGATGAAGTGACATCTGTGAGAGATCTTGAAGGACTTTGAGACATTGTCACATTTTACTCATAACTGAACAACTGGAGAGACAGTCATTCTGATCCATTGCTTGAGCTATAATTGCGCCCCTTTCTTTGTGAAACTCACCAATTATAAATGGTGTGACAGCGTTGGTGCTGAGACGAGTCTTCCTTTCTCCCGTGGTATCCAGGAAAAATTCAGCCAGCTGATTTGATTGCGATAATCCCGCCCACCTACCTGGAACTAACAAAAAGCACGGTGCTCGCACATTTGCGTGCGTGCGCACGCGCGCATTTGGAAAGTGCTTTTGTTCAGTGTTTTTGGCTGCTGTCTTGCTGTGTCCCGCTGCCCAAGATTGCAAGCTCCGACAGCGCTGGTGCCGAGTCGAGGCTTCATTGCTCCCGTGGTATCCAGGAAATATTCAGCCAGCTGATTGGATTGGTATGCGACTCACGGACTGCCATTGGTCCATAGACTGCCATAGACTGTTACCAGCTGTAAACGTTTGTTTTCAACCCAGTAACTGCATACATTTTTTTTTGTTTATATTGTAGCAATAATCCCGCCCACCTCCCCGAAACTAACAAAAAGCATGGTGCACGCCTGCGCATTCGGAAAGTGTTTTTGTTAAATGTTTTTGGCTGCTGTCTCACTGTCTAAATGTCGGACGGGAGACGGGGGCGATACGCTACATACTCATTGTGTTGTAAATTTTCACACGAGACCTCGGTAGGTTATTATTGGTAAAACGCATTCTTGATTGTTCGTTTGTCAATAACTATTGCAATTTACCTAGTGTTATTGTCATTTCATAATGGTGGGAAAAAGATTCACATTGAAGTCGGGGATACCGACAATAATTACACCAATCATACTCTCCTCTAGTAAAACTAAAATGGCATTGACAAAATCAGCGACTTCCATAAACAAGATCCCTGCTTGAGATGATTAAACACTAGGCACAAGGGCTTTTCGCTCTATGGCCTGAAAATAATTCCTCTTGCTTCATGCGATAATGCCACAACTGACCCAACGACACAAATAGTTGAACCTGTGCTGCCAGTCTCGACCGAAACATCGGAAATTCCTGTACTGAAAGCAGTCGAGGCCGCTGTGGAGGACACAGCTTCCATTACTCAAGATGGTTCTAATGTAACTTTATCGGGGGTAGAAGTTACTGACATTACACTAGTTTCGGCCTGCCTAGCAGGCGAATCACAACTTAATGAAAAGGCCCATATTGGAATTCCTTTCCCACTGGATGAAGTCATTGAACCAGTGCATTGCTCAGTTGCGGCCCAGCAGAAATTAAGGAAGGCTTACGAACAACTCACCATGGCAGGTGATATTGATGAGGATGCACTGGATTTCATGAACTTATCCAGTAAATCCATGTCACATTCGCAAGAAATTCTGTACATTTGTTCTAACACTGGGGACTTCATCCAATTGCATGAAGACCATTCTCAAGGAAATACTTCTATATCCCAAGAACATGATCCATTAAACTGTGCTCAATGCAGAGTATTAAACTTAGAAAAAACAGTGACACCCGAATTACATGACAAAACTCATTAATTTTATAGATGAATCGCCTTCGTTCATAGCGCCAACTCCCAGGCTCTGGATTCCAGGAAATAGCACAAGAATCTGAATTTTTTATACATAAAAACCAAATCAACTAGTTTTTCCTTCCCCGAAGCCCCTGCACTTAACACCTTAAGTGCAATGAATACAGCTCTTTTAGCGGTGGCAAAACTTTATGAAATATTAGAAGGGACAATAAGTAATCAATCTATGCTATTCGAGCACATGGTCAAAAGTATAGACAATATAGTCACTGTGCAACTCCAAAAAACTGATAATATATCTCCATTACAAGATTGCCCAGACGAGCCCTGTACTGTGATTGAGCCAGTAATTATATCAAGTGACAGTGATTCGATTTTATGCATTTCTCATCCATTGATCACCGAGACATTAGGCACACTGTCTCTGCCTATTGAGTGCCCTAGTGTAGAGATACAGGATGCATTACCAGAATCGAATGTTCAAATTAACAATACTCAAGATATTCGAGCGAATGACCCAGAGAAAATAGTGGCTCCATTTGTAACATCAAAACCTAGTTTTTTCAGATTGTTTGCACCAATTAATGTTAAACCTGAAGGGGGGGCTGCTCAAACACGTCTTCTAGGCACTAATCCCAATCGAATCTTGAGGTCGGTGAAAAGGGTGAGACGAGTGCAGTCCAAGAGGAAACGGAGAAGATTGGTCAAAGCTGTGAGTCGTTTGGCACTTCCACAAGAAATAATGCCCTCTGTGGCAACCAACAATGCTAGTATAAATCCTATAGCGAAACAACTGACTTACAAACCTTTATAGAATATCCTCGCTTAATCAAATTTCCTCTAACCCCCAGTCTCGGGGATTGGAGTCATTGCCAACTACTCTTGTAGATACTCCATCGACCACTTCCTCCTTGACTGTTCCTCCCCAGGGAGAATATGATTCATTCACATATTGATAGTCTTAGAGAGGAAATCCGGGCTTCCATAGATGCCTATGTAAAAGACAAGACAAAGCCTATACAAAAGACAGTGGAGATGGAGCCGGCCAAATCGTCAGAGTATTTCGAAACAATCAGAAATTAATACTGGAGTTCACAAATTATGGCCAATTCCTTCCAGGGAGCCTTTAGCGGTCCCAACCAACGCGGCCCAGCTCCAGACAGTGTCACAATTCAGCAATTACGATTCACGGTCACATTCTAATTTTCCAACTCTTAAGTCAAGTGAAGCCCATAAGCCCACCTTAGTCCATCTGGCTCCCTCCATGCCAGTTACAGCAGAGGCACTGCAAGGTAGGCCATAAGAGAAATAGTAAAGGCCAGTATTGATTCTTACCTCACAGAAATGCAGAGTCAAAGACGAGGTAATTGTGTCTCTTCGCAGGTATTATACCCAGATGTAACTGCTTTGCTCAAGGGCCCGGTTCCTATGTCTGAAAAACAATCTACCACAAGGAATCTTTTCGAAGCCCCCAATAGTACGGAATCAATATGAGTTTTCGTCACAGGGTTTGTTCGAGAAAAACTAAAAAAGTGATACCAAAAATGGACAGAAAAACCATCATTGCCTCATGTTGAAATTTCGAGATTTACCCGATGCTCAGTATGTTCTTAATAGAGCAAGTATTCCAAACATCTGTGCTGAAATCTCTACTTTGAAGCACCTGATATCAGACCTAGATCTAGTGGAATTTAGTAATACTCCTGACCTATCAGAGGCCAGAATTTATATGCGCTCCGGGTTGGTTGCTAACATCATTTGGGAAGCCAGGATGGCCTTGTTTGATCTAGGATTTATATTATCTAAAGTTTCCAAAAATTCCAGCCAATTTATCCAGAAGCCAACAATTAAGATCTTTAATCCCACCCAGCGAACAACCACTGAGGCAGTCCAACAGTGCTCAACTGGCCCTAGAGTATTCCAAGCACATGTTATAAGATCATAATCTGAGTTGGAGGATACTATCAGTATATTATCGTGTAATACAAGATGCCACTCCCATTTCATCAATTCTTGGGAGAATGATTTGGGAACCTTTGACATTATTGCCCTTCAAAAAATCTGGCTCATGGATGTTCCTACATGGGCCTCTCAGTGTTGTCACGATTTCAGCCACCAAAAAATTAGTGGACGTCCGATGAGGGTTTTATTGTTAGCTGTTAAAAACGCTGCCGGTTTAACCATTATCACTTGTCCTTCCCTGTCACTGTTTTTTCAAGTGGTCAGGATTATTAGGAGGTACAGCAACTTTTGCAATAGCCAATATCTACTGGAGTAAATTCTCTCTGTCTGCTAATCTCTTTTTTGAACACTTGCGGGGCATATTGGATGCTTTGTTGTTGGATCCTGATTTGTTCTATACCTTTATCATGGGAGATCTAAACCTACATCTATTGAATAATGATGGTATAGAATTGGCCCAAGATGAACTAATCTGGTCTACCACGATGAAAGAGAGATTGTTATGCTAAATGGAACAGTAATAGGTGATATTCCACCCCAGCCCACATGGGGCAGAGGTTCTCAAACCATCTTAGATTACATATTTGTGAAGATTAGTTCTTTAAAACATGTTCTATCCATGAAAATGATACCATCACAATTAAGTGATCATAACATGATACATATATGTTGTAAGATTCCGACCACATCAGAGGCGTTCATAACAAATTCTAATCTGGCCCATATTACTGTGAATAATGGTGGTAATCGGTTTCGATGGAATCCGCATAAACTAATGAAATTTCAAACTCAAATTGGCAACTCTTTTGCCAATTCCACTTTAGATGGGACTGATTGCTATATACATCTTATACAACTATTTAGAGAAAGTACTTTACCCGATTCAAGCATAAAAATTAAACATTGTCACGCGTTTGATGTGGATGTGCAACAGCATGAATCTTTACTGAGGCAAAACCTCGCAAACTAAAATATCTAGCTCCTTTATCTAGAGCCGCCCAAAAAAAACCCTACAAATCGGCTCACAAAGCTTGGTTAAAAGAGCGAAAATATTTACAGCATCAACGCGATAATGAATACATGTTTAAACAAATCCTTAATAAATCCACTTGTGGAATCAGGCCGTGCCTTAACGCTATTGGCAAAACGCAAGGTGCAGTGCAAATCACAGCGATATCGAACAAAACTTGGTCAACATATTTCCAAGACCTTTATAGTTCTCCATTTGGAAGTGTGGATTGGAAGGTTTTGGGACAAAATGTATCTGACATTTTTCCATTGGAACGAGAAGGCATCTTACAATGTATTAAAAACCTGAGTAGATCCCGTGCTGCCGGGCCAGACGGTCTTCATAATGGAATGTTAAAAGATCACCCCCAAGAATGGGCAAACATACTTTACCAAATCTTTAGGCATATTTTTGCTTTGGTTAACATTCCCAAGTCTTGGAAACAATCTATAATTTTTCCAATCTTCAAAAAGGGCAACAGGGCTCATATTGCCCAATTGCCCCGTTAGATTGCCCGGGAATTTTTTTTGTCCGTCTTGTCCTTAACCAATTTAACATGTGGTTCGATAAAAATCATCACCGGGATCCCTTTCAAACTTTTTACCAGGATCAGGTACAACAGTTAATATTATAACTTTGAATAGCATCCTGTCACAAGCTCAGCAAAGTCATCAAGCCCTCTATGTTGCTTTTATAGACTTTCAGATGGCTTTTGATGCAGTTCCTCGTGAATTATTGTATAAAAAATTAATGGACAAAGGATGTCCATGGTCTATTCTGAAATGGGCAATTGACCTTCATACCAACACAACTATTCGGGTCGAATTATCCACCGGACTTATCAGATTCCATACCTACTGAATGAGGACTAAAACAGGGATGTCTCTTGGCATCAGCAATGTTTAATTTTTTCATTTTTGATGTTGGCTGTTGCCTTAATGGTATAAGATCTGACTCTCCAAATATTAATAGTCCTAATTAAATATCTTTTACATGCAGATGACATGGTGTTATTTGCCAACACTCCTAATGGTTTGAGAGAGCTGTTGGGAGCCTTGAATAAATACGCCCAGCGTAACTGCATTTCAATCAACGTACTGAAAACCAAAGTCATTCAGTGTGGAAATCCAAAACAACGTTCCGTGAAGCATAGAGGGCCTCTTCAGCAGGTTCATTTGTTTTCTGTAATGTCTTATATCTATTTAGGTAACCAACGGAGTTCAGTCCCTTATGACATGTACATAAAACAAAAGCTACTTACAGCCATTTCTCAAACCTGTTTAAAGCTAAATTTTGCAGATTTTCCATTACCCCAATTCTTACATACTATAAGCAAAAACGTACTCTGGTGGTATTCCATGGGTCAGAAGGACTAATCCATAAGTCGTATAGTTATTAGTTAAAACTGGAAGGGAGTTATTGGAAACAAGTACTTAATTTACCGTTCTCTGAATCTGGGTGTGTGTAATAAGACAGGAGTTAGGATTATTATCCCTCTACGCGGTGCACAAATGGAAATTATGCGCTTTTTATCGCAAATGTGTCCTGACAATCCAAAAAGCGGGCCTATTAGGTCGTCATAGCCGACTATTTGTTAAACTCACTGGCCGTATTCCCTATGACTTGGTGAGGGCAAGTATTAATTAACAATCGAGGAATCTCACTCAAATTATTGCTTGAGGATCCGGACAAAGCAAAAAAGCACTTATGGGAGTATGTTTGGATAAAGACCAGGCCCGCCTGCCTTAAAAATAAAAAATTTGAGAGTAATCTGTTTGCGCTAAAAAAATTAGCTATTGTAGAAAATGATCTTATGAAATTTCCTACTGCCCGCCAAAGAGATGATTATTTATGATTTCATCTTAACATCTGGCCTACACGTGAGGTTTTACTCATACGTAAATTAATCACTCCAGGTATATTGTCGGTATTGCCATTTAGTAGCAGAAACCTTGAAGCACTTATGTACGGAATGTACTGTATTATTAACATTACGAATTTTCTATTTTAAAACATTATTTGAAGATCATGATGACCTATCCAAGGCCCGTTTTTGGGAATTACTATTTCATTCACCCAGAAAACAGTTTTACAAAGGTAGCGGGCGCCCCTCTCTCGCAAGAACAGACATGATAACCTGTTCAGTGGTTATTAACCACTTGAGAGTTCGCAGCCACTGCTTTTACTCACTGTGCCTTTCACAGATGGGAAATATCCATTTGCATATCAGTCTTTGTCCTGCCCAGGGGCAGTCCAGCACCGAAATACAATGGCAATTCCAATCTGAACGAGAGTACCACCAGCAACCCCATACACGTGTTTCACCCTTGTTGGGGATCATCAGTGAGGTGAAGCTGATGCCTCTCTAAGCACAGTGAGAGGGAGACCACGTCTGGTTGCCCCCAGGAGACCTAGGGTTACCAATCCCAGGTTCCTTAACAAATAGTTTTACAAAGGTAGCGGGCGCCCCTCTCTCGCAAGAACAGACATGATAACCTGTTCAGTGGTTATTAACCACTTGAGAGTTCGCAGCCACTGCTTTTACTCACTGTGCCTTTCACAGATGGGAAATATCCATTTGCATATCAGTCTTTGTCCTGCCCAGGGGCAGTCCAGCACCGAAATACAATGGCAATTCCAATCTGAACGAGAGTACCACCAGCAACCCCATACACGTGTTTCACCCTTGTTGGGGATCATCAGTGAGGTGAAGCTGATGCCTCTCTAAGCACAGTGAGAGGGAGACCACGTCTGGTTGCCCCCAGAAAACAGGTCAGGTATGCAATTCTTAATTTTTTGTATGGATTGAGATTGTCAAACAAGGTATTAGTAACAAGTAAATTATAACTTCGAGTGATAATCTGTGGATATATGTTCTTTGCGCATTTATTGTGAACAATTTGGATTGGTTTTATTGATATGAATTTTAAGTTGTATTTTAGTTTACTTATATTTGCATTTAGATTTTGTATTGTACATTTTTCGTAATCTGTTGAAAAGTAAGGATTTACCTTGATTCAAACAATAAAAATAAATAAAAAATAAATAAATGGTTTTTGAACTTCCTATTGTCCGAACAGCGTTTTAAGAAACCACTATAGGATAGTTTACCTTTTTATTTTTTGCAACTGTCTGGTGTTTGTACTTAAACTATGGGTTGACACGCCCAACCATATTGATTAGAGACCGTTTGGGGACCTCATTTTTTTCTGATCGTGATCTATATTTCCGTTTTAATTTTGTATGATCTGTTCTTGTAGGACATCCTGTTTGCCGTTGTGTAGATATTGTGCGTTTGTTTACATCAATCTAGCTTTTGCTATTAGGACGTCTGCTGGGTGGCCTCAATTTGGATGTTGGAGCTCCTGATCTTCATTTTCGTTTTGCTGTAGCATTGATGCTTTCAAGAGAGCGGTTTGAGTTCTTTGGTGGCCGCTGTGCTTATTAAAGAAATGCCTGAAACACCATTTCGGTCTTTAACCAAATCTAGATATTCTGGTCAACATTTAATGAAAATCTCTTTTCCGGCTTTTGACAAGTATGTTACTTGCTGGCCAAAGGCTAGAAACCCAGCAGGACCAACTCAAACTTTCATCATTATAGGGTCTTCAAAATGGGCCCTGTTGAAAGGAATAATACAACACTGTTACTAATGATTTAGATTCATGGGGTTTGAGACTCCTTAACATTTCTAAAATGGGGAGGCATGGGACTTGTGGGTATGCTACCTGCTCCATGCCCACCACTCTATAAAAACACAAACATGTTCTGCTTCCAACCCTTTACTATTATACAGTAAAAATATCCAATTTGCAGTAGCAAAGAGGAACACATTGCATTTAATAAGTATACTGCACTGGGCAGAACTTATTTAAAAGTCAGACAAAGAAGTAAAATTAATCCACATAAAAGTACATTTTACTGGTTTAACAAACAGGACCTTTTCGCCAAAGGAGAAACTATATAGACGGCCATCATCGCTTTCCCAGCGTCACTGCAACCATTTAAACAAAACAAGAATCTCACCGTCGTCACAACGGTATCCCCCTTTACTTCAGACCAGAAAACATCCCCTGCACATACTATTCTTACATTTAATTTGCAAGACATTTAATTTGTAATGTATTCACTTCCCCTTGCTTTTACTTTGCCACCTTGACAATGTAAAAATGTAGAAAACAGCAGTAAGTTTAGGGTGGAGGTCAAGGTGGGAGAATATATGGGTTAGAAAATAAGTGGGGACCGGGAAACTCCTCCAGTAATGAAGTGAACATTAGCAGAAGTGAAAGGTAGGAGAAGTAAAGATGTATGTAGAGAAGTCAAAGTGACAAAGTGTATGCATGGCACAGTGAATGCAGGGGGAATCAGTCACACCTTTGACAGAATCGCCTTCACCAACGGTGGCCAATAGAATACTGCTCAGCAACCCAAACGTTCGTATGTGCAGCCATTTAACAGGCAATTCAGTGGTATTTCATGTAATCTCTTCCATTTTATTAAATTGTTGTGCTGAAGGCCAAGGTCAAAAGGGCACGGAAAGGTCCAAACTGAAAGCTTCAAAGGCTGCAACACATCACGGTCCTATGCAAAATGAGTGGGTTCGTAAACTTTGTTCTATGAATGCCAACTAAATGCCACCACAATCTGTCTCGATCAGAACTTGTAACCTGCAGTCTTGTTTGGCGCATTCTTTCACTCTGGATACTCGTTGGGATAGCGTAAACGGAAATTGGCAAATGGTGGAAGCGAGGTGGAGTGAGAAGCCAGCAGTCCTAAACATATTGTTCCAGGCTGGCTGATATACTGCGGGTCCTAATCTCGGAAGACCCTCAGCCATGTGAGTTCTGCAGAGACGGGTAATTCCTTGGAAAATGCAGCTTGGAGAGGATGACGCTGCAACCCATTAAGTCCTATACTTTTTAACAGGTGAAATGGCTGCTTTCTGACTAGAACCGGCAAGCGCACGACACAAAGTGAACTACTGTGAGCAGTATGTGTGCCATTCGGCTGTCTGCCCTCACTATTAACTCTAATATCGAGGCGGTGCCTTGGGCGATTCGAATTGATAGAAAGTTGGTAGTCGGATTTTACTGCCCGACTGCTGGAAGCAGCAATTATATCAACGTTTGTTTTTCTGCAGCTCCTAGACCGACGTGCGATTGCGCGATTGAGAGAACTTTTCTTTGCCACTTTGTGGGCTGTGTTCTTTTCCCCTCTACAAAACAGATATAGAGCTAGGAGGAGCTGGGAGTTGGACTATGGATGCCCGCAAAGTGGTCGAGCGTCTTCCGCCCAGCGTGGATTGGAAGAGTCTTTTAATCCGATTTCTTTAACTTAATATGCCTCTGGAGAATTTTAGAAAACTTGAGACGGTTTTACTTAGCCCATTTGTTTTAATATTAAGCACACTGCACTTTGGCTTCTTACATGTTGCAAGCTCCACTTTGGTCATTGAATATAGCACTTGGCACATTGCACCTTGATGCATTGTGTCTAGCTGTTTCAATGATTGTTGTGAATTATTTTTTACTTGATTGGTTGTTGCAATATGTTGTGTAGCATTAGATGCTGTGATACACAGTAATAGAATAACATAGTAGAACGACCACAATCCTCAAATCATGGTGTTTTATATCAAATGTGTCATTCAGGATGGGGAAACGTAAAGCTAACATTACCATGTCGCCGGGGTTAGGCCCCAAAAGGGTATACACGTTGTTTGAGCCTATACGGGAGATAAAAGTACATATCTTGAACATAAAGAGTCTGCTGCATGATATAGATGGGGAATGGGGAGGGCAAAGGTGATTAAATCTAACTTCGCAGTTCTTGATGAGGGTACCAACGTATTTGGTACAATAGAGAAAGCGGGAGATGAAGGTGTTATTCATGATATTACGAGGACTACATGCCCGCAATGTGCAAGGATGCTAAACAATGATTTCTTATTTTTTATTTAAGTATTTATAATGCAGCTATACAGCAAAGGGGTGTTTCAAGGTGCCACAACAGGGATTAACAACAGCTAAAACGGTCCTACTAGGCCTTGTGTCATTCGGATCGTGTAAGTGCAGTGACAAGAAGTGGAGGGGCTGGGGGATGGGAGACCAGGTCAGAGCGGAATGCATTAAGCTAAGATGGAAGGGGAAGAGTGGGGGGAGCGTGGGAGAGGGAGAGCCCCTGGGCTATGCTAGTGCTAAGGGGAAGCAAGGTGGCCCAATTTCAGGGGAAAGCAGGGAGCGAAGGAAAACGGGGTCCACATGTTAAGTGGAAGGACAGGGCTGGATCAGGCTCATTTGGGGTGTAGGCCCCCACCAGGCTAGTACAGTGGGAGGGAGCCATGGTTGGGCCAGTGCATGTTTGGGGGCGGGGAAGGTCAGGGGAGAATGAGTTGCTGGGTTAGACTGCTCGAGGAGGGCCTGGTGTCCTGTGTGACTCTGAAAGGAACCAGTCAGCCAGTCAAAATGAGAAAGTTAGGGTCTTGAGAAGCTTCCGGAACTTAAGGAAATACGGCTCAAGCCTGAGAGGCGCAGGGAGGTCATTCCAGAGGTAGGCTCCCGAGGAAGTGAGAGATCTACCGCCCCCCACTCTCAGCTTGGAAAAGCGTCTTATCTGCAGGGAGTTGGAGCTAGACGACCAAAGGGCTCTAGCAGGGAGGTATTTAGGGAGAGAGAGTTGGAGATAGCAGGGTCCTAGGACGCAGAAACCCTTGTGGATGATGCAGAGGGTCTTGAACTTGATCCTCACAGCAACCAGGAGCCAGTGGAGAGATTTTAGGGCTGGGGAGATGCGGTCCCTGGGCTTAAGACCCACGATAAGCCTTGCAGACTTATTCTGGATTAGTTGAAGGGGGCAAATGGAGTATTTAGGCAGACAGAGTAAGAGGCTGTTACAGTAGCCCAGCCTGGAGAGGACCAGAGATGTGGAGACCACGAGTTTCTGGGGGAGGGGGAGTAAAGGGAGAATGCCTCTAAGGAGATTCAGCTGAAGACGGGCCTTCTTGACAAGGTCCGCGATGTGAGGAGAAAAGGAGAGAGAGGAGTCGAAGATGACACCAAAGTTTTTAGCCTCACAAGAGGGGGAGGGGGCCCATGGAGGGCGGCCTGAGAGTCGGAGGGCAGGAGGGAGCAGAGGTCACAATGGGAAGGATCTTAGTCTGACTGGCGTTAAGGCAGAGACCGTTTGCAGCATACCATGCCTGAATAGCAGTCAGACAGTCAGGAAGTAGGGGAGGAAGTGGAGGGAAGCTTGGAGAGCTGTGTGTCTGCATAACACTGGAAGTGAGGAGAAAAGGTGGAGATCAAATGGGCCAGAGGGGCAAGGTAGATGTTCAAGAGCTCGGCGAGAGGATAGATCCCTGAGGGACCCCACAGGTGGTGAGAGTAATGGGGAGAGAAGAGGGCCCAATTGAACACGGTAAGGTCGGTCAGAGAGGAAGGTCAATCAGTCCAGTGACAGGTCTGTGATGCTGAGGGTATCACAGAGCCGATTTATAAAGGTGGCATGATTGACTGTGTCAAAGGCAGAGGAAAGGTCAAGAAGGATGAGAACGGAAGGAGAGTTGAAATCAAGATTAGAGAGCAGGTCTTCACAGGTTTTCAGGAGTGCACTTTCCGTGCCTCTGGCTGCTCTGCTCTGGTGGTCATGGAGACAACAAACCAATTCAGTGTAGTGAATTAGCTGGGAGATGACCAGCTTCTCCAAGAATTTGCCCAGGAAGGGGTAATGGAAATAGGGTGATAGTCGGGCAGGAGGATCGGCAGAAGGTCTTTTTGAGGAGAGGGTTCACAAGGGAGTGCTTGAGGGGTAGAGGGAAGGAGCCAGTGGCAACGGAGTGATTGCAGAAATCAGCCAAACTGGAGCAAGAGATGCAATGTTGTCCTTGATAGTTTTGGAGGAGCAGGGGAGCCCCTGTCTGAAGGAGACATTCATAGAGGACTTGTTTGTTTGTCTATTTAGTATTGCGCGCCAAACCCTTGCGTAGCTGGGCGCAGTAGGACAAGATAATTTAAGCTTGGCTACAGAATGTGTCAAATAAATACATATACATGCCACTTCCGGTTACAGTGGAGTGGTGAATTGCTGTTTTGTATATAATATAAAACATGATACAAACAATGGGTACAGTCAGTGAAATACAGTGGTGGTAGTAGTAGCGCAGGGTACAGACAGAAGGCAGGTTATAGGTCATTTGTTCTTAGCCATTTAAGTACATTAAGTCTAAATTTAGGGTACGGTTGTTCCTTTCTGAGGTCAGGTGGGAGCGCATTGCAAGTTTGTGCAGCTATGACTGGGAAGCTGGTTCCACCGGCGGTAGATCGTTTAAATCTAGGGGTCTCTAAAGTGTAGGCACTGGCCGCTCTCAACGGACGGGTAGTAGATCTCCCGCTTATCCTTTCGGCAAGGTATGGTGGTGCTAAGTTATTTAGGCATTTAGAGGTGAGAGACTGTTTAAGGGGATCCTGTCAGTTATTTTTAACCAGTGGACCTCTCTTCTGGATTTAGAGATTTGTTCTCTAAGGGGGATAGTCAGAGCTGCTCTTAGGGCATTATTTTGCATTCTTTGAATTTTTTCTGTAACATTTATTGGCACCAGAGTACAGGGCATTACAATAATCTAGTCTAGACAACACAAGGGCATTGGCCAGGGTAATGCAGCTCGAAGTAGAGAGGAATGGTCTACATGCTCGGATGAGCTTGCAGGTGTAGGCTGTTGTGGTTGCAAGTGAGCTAACTTGTTTCTTAAGTGTGAGGGTAGAGTCAAGATAGAAGCCTAATGTCTGGACCGCAGGCATCACCTTGATGAGGTTTGTTGTCGATATTAAAGGAAGCATAGCTAGGGCCAACTTTTTTAATGTTGCTTTCAGAGCCTAGGATCAGTATCTCGGTTTTATCGTCATTCAAGCAGAGGCTATGAGATGCTATCCATGCCTGAATGAGGAGGTATATCCTATTTACTAAGGCTGTGTCCTCAGAGAAGTTTCCTGAAAGGGGGATCAGGATCTGTCTAGCGATCTCATCCGGTGGGATGGGCGAGAAAGAGGAGGGAAGGGGATAGGGATTAGCAAGGGAGGCCTGAGAGCGCGGGAGAAGAGAGGTGTGAAGAGGAGAGTGGGTACAGGATGTCCATGAGTTTTGGTTATGAAGTGAGAGGCCAGTGCAGTGCAGAGGCTCTGGGATGGCAGAGGAGAGGTGGAGATTGCAGAACAAGTGGCGAGTTCCTTGCAGATTTTTAACAGTTCAGCCGTGTTTTTAGTGGCCCCAGAGATGCAGGCTTTGATATAGGCCTTCGAGCAGATGGCGAGCCTGTATTGACTTTGTACCAGGCGGCAGACCAGTCTGTCAGAGGATGTGCTCGAGGCCTGCCACTTCCAATCAGCAGCACTGCACTTGCGTTTCAGAGAGGTTAGGTCGGAATCATACCAGGTGTTGCGCTTGGAGGCAGGTTTCATGTGGATCCTCATGACAGGGGCAAGGATGTCCAGCGTGTTGGACATGCAGAGGTGAAGGTTAGCAAGGGCTGTGTCAGTGTGAGCATCTGTGGCTGGAGTGGGAGGGGGAATGAAAGTGGCAGCAAAAGCAAACTCACTCGCTTCATCGGTCGAATGATGGAGGAGGAGACTGGCTATGCAGACAGAGGCTTAGCCGGGGGACCCAAGAGATCCAGGTGAGAGGACAGGAGGGCATGGCCAGACCAGGAGAGGGGTGTAGTGAGGGTTGGACATGGGGATGTCTGCTGAAATGAGAGCATCCAAGGTGTGTCGAGCTGAGGGCATCGGACCGGAGGGAAGAATGGTGAGGGGAAATAGTCCAGAGGCTGCATCAGGAGAGTCTAGGTGAATATTGAAGTCTCAGAGGAAGAGAAGCTTGGAGGTGGAGGCCAGGAGAGAAGAGGTGAGGTCAGACCACTCCGAAAGGAAGAGGGAGACCGAACCAGGGGTCCTGTAGATGGTGGCAAGAGTCAGCAAGAGGGCAAATGAGGCATTCAAAAGAAGAGTAGGCCCGAGTGGTTATGATAGTAGCAGGGACCCATTCAGGCAAGATCATGGCCACTCCGCCCCTAAGCCAGTTAAGCCTGGGTTTAGAGAGGATCTTGTAGCCCTCGGTGAGCTGTGTGTCAAAAATAGTGACAGAGCTGGTAGTGAACCATGTCTCAGTGAGAGCAAGGATGTCAAGGTTGAAGGAGTGTTTAATGGCAGAACGAGAGTTGAGGGTAGCTAAGTGGAGCTGGTTGCCACCTTTGAAGGTTTTGCAGAGTAGGCTTACAGGAGTGTGGTACGCCCGTCGGTGCTGTCAAAAGATCTTCCTTGAACTTTTTTCATCCAGACTTCGAGAGAGACATATGATAGTGGATAGAGTAGCAGTTACAGTAGATGGGAGAGATGGAGAGCACCATGGAGGGGGAGAGAAAGGGATGGAACGGCGGAGAAAGAGGGATGGAGGGACTGCAAAATGCACAACAAACTCACCAGGCGGCGTGGCAGCAGGCCAGACGCAGACGAGTCAGTTGCACGAGAAAGGAAGTCCAGACCAGTGAAGAGAGTCACGTGGCTTCCTTTGAGAGTCCTGATGGTGAGGGGGGGATAACTCAGGGGCAACGAGTTGGTCTTGGAAGCAAGACAACGCAGCGCAGCACAGGTTCTAATCCCAATCCCGTGATTAGAAACATTCACAGGTATTAAGCGCGTTATAAAAGAACAATTATAATATAGCTTTATAGATCTGCAGCGAGGGCCGTAGTGGGCGTTATGGGCCCTGAAGACCGAGTTAATGGTCCGATCGAAGCGAGGGCCTTTAACGAGGCATAAGGGACCATAACGCCCGGTACAGCCCTCGCTGCAGGTCTGTAAAGCTATTAGAACACCCTCAATTTTTTATTAAAGTACAATAAATGAGACATGTTTACTGAAGTAGAAAACATTGCCAAATGATACATAAATGTTGCAGCCACATTGACTTGGTTGTGTTTTTTTTTTTATATGGTGGGGGAAGGTGATTGGTGGGAGGAGCATGACTTTAAACTGAAATCAGGTGTGGGTATGCCTGCCCAGTGTTTCACTTAAGGTAAATTCAATTCTTTCCCCCTACACAAACTTACACTTCCAAATATTGCACACTTCCAAACAATAACAAAACATTACCAAGCCCACACTGCATGTACATTTATTTAGCGTGTTCTCACCTTACATTTCGATTCTCTCCTTTTCCATTAGCCTTCCCCATAATACATGCAGGAAACATCCAAACATCATGAGGAAGTGAGGACAAGGTTCCCCCTGACTTCATAGCGGCAAACAATCCTACATGCCACGTTATGGATAAAACAAACATGCAGGTCTTCCTTCTCAGCGACTTAACACTTAAACGCTTTCCTTGCAAAGTGAAAGCGGAAATAGTTTACTTCGGCTTGCTTACACTGGCCAGGGCTCTGTTGTCCACGTTGGTCTTGCAAAGTAATTTGGAACGGAATGTTAACTCTTTCCGTTCTGAAATAACACTGAGACCAACGCGGCAACTTTCCCGGTTCAGTGGCTGCCGGCAGCGCAGCTGGAACAGGTAAGCAATTACCACAGTAATTGCGGGTTGTGATCATTCTGCGGGCTATACATTATAAGTTACTCACCGTAGTGACTAACGTACTCTTAGTCCTTAGTACCCTTTCCTCCATACTGCATGGGTGTCCCTTCCTAGGGACGGGAGACAAGCTTTTTCACCTGAAAAAAAACCTTCTTCCCCTTTAAATTTAGAGGCGTGCGGCCCTGGGAGCATGCGCTGCCCCGATTACGCCCTCCGCTGCCACACCACAGTCCCCATAGACACGTCTACAATAGTTTAACATTGCCTAATGACACCAGTTTTTTTAAGGGGGGGTGGTGGGACGTATGGAAGAAAGGGGACCAAGAGTAAGTTAGTCACTAAGGTGAGTACCTTCTAATTACTCTTGCATCCCGTCCCCTTTCCTCCATACTGCAGGGCGATTACAACTGAGTGTAGCCCCAGGGTGGAGAGGAGACCCTCCTTAAGCAAACCGGTTTCTGAAAACCACCTGTCCGAAAGCCGCGTCTGATCTAGAGCCGGCGTCCAAACAGTAATACTTGCAGAAAGCCGAAGGGGTGGCCCAGGTGGCCGCCCTGCTTATGACTCCCCACAGGACCTGTCGTTGGAATGCGATGGCCGTGGCTCTGACCGCATGGGCGTACAGGTTAGCCGTAAGTGGCTTGTGCTGCCCCTCATATGCTTCCTTGATGGCCGAGACATCCATCGGGCTATAGAGGCCTTTGATGCTGAATACCCAGGTATTGACCCGCCAAAGTTTACAAAAGTGCGTCCGACTTGCGGAAGCCCTTGGTCCTGACCAAGTAGAATTTTAGAGCCCGCCTGACATCGAGGCAGTGCAGAAAACACTTGTCCTTAGGTTCAGCAAAGAACGTAGGCAGCACTATTTCATCATTTGGATGGAAAGCAGAAGGTACCTTCGGTAGGAACACTGGGTGTGTCCACAGGACTACTTTATCCTTGTGAAAGGTAGTATAGGGCTCTGAGGCGACTAGCGCCTGGATTTCGCTGACTCTGCAAGCCGAAGTGAGGCCAACTAGCAAGGCCATCTTAATGGGGACCAGCATGATGTCCGCGGACGCCAAAGGCCCAAATGGTTTGTGCGCCAGAGCGCCCAACACTACATTGAGGTCCCACACAGGTGTGGTCTCTTGTTGGGCGGATAGAGTCTGGCGAGACCCATCAAATGCTTCTCGACTATACCACCTCCTCTGAATTTCTGTAGGCCCCCATGGCCACCAAATAAGTGTGGCAAGTGTCCACCTGCACGCCAGAGTGAGCGAGGTGCGCAGAGAAGGAGAGCACGTCGTCCAGTGTACATGCAAGGGGGTCGATCTCCTTAGAGACTGCCCAGTGACAGAACCTAGTCCACTTACACTTATACTGGGTCATGGTAGCCTTGCTCCTTGCACCCTGTATGATCTCTAGGTTAGCCTGTGAGAGGCTAAGGTGCCCTTGCATGACCTGTTCAGGAACCACGCTGTGAGGGCCAATTTCTGTGGCGCGGGGTGGACTAACGTGATCCCTGCTCTGCTTTCCCAATCTAGGAACCGCAATAACGGGGATTCGTAAACGTGCGCCCTAGACTCGCCTTGACCAGCAGCCGGCATCATACAGCCGCCGGCGCCGGTGTCACCCGCATTAGAACTACCATTGACCAGGTAACAATGTGCAGCATTGCCTGTAAGGTACAACTATGATTAAACTATACCAAGTAGACTAATGATTGACGCGCCATTTTTGCAGGCTCCGGAAATTTTTTTGATTACATTTGTGCCCAGCTGGCAACGCTAAGACACCATATTGAGTTGAGGTGTTTTCTTTCACAGCTTCCCATGTCCAAGTTCTAAACAGACACGGTAAGCACCGTTTTACTGAGACAGATGTGCACAGTGAACACATTCAATGTGATAATTTATAAACTATGTACAACACGCCACCCACCTTTAAAGTCCAACCCCCGATTGTGCTTCATCTCTCTTGACAGCACACGCAGAACACACAGACGCCATAGTCTTCTTGTCCTTACGAAGGTCCCACAAGAAAGGAGAA
Source organism: Ambystoma mexicanum (assembly GCF_040938575.1). Lineage (NCBI taxonomy): Eukaryota > Metazoa > Chordata > Amphibia > Caudata > Ambystomatidae > Ambystoma > Ambystoma mexicanum. Next base: position 895,261,012 of record NC_090939.1, read on the forward strand.
TATCCAAACCACACAAGGGCAAAAACACTGTGGTGTAGACCTCGACTCTGAGCCAGTGTTGCAATATACTCACTGTCTTTTCTTTTTGTAACTGTGTTCACTCACATTTCTGTTGTACCTGCTCATTCGTTGATGACCCCTGTCTCGATGTACCATGACAGTAGGATTTGTATGTTCTAAACCTTGTGTATCAAATTCCAAGTTATGTACCTTGGGGGTATATTTATTGTCATTAATTTCCCTTCACAAAATGTAATATTTTTGTTCTGTGTGGTGTCTCCCCGTAGAAATCTGTATATAATTGCTTCAAAATATGATGACATTTATTTTGGAAACAATGAAAGGTGTGTGATCATTATGTGATTGAGGAGATTGGTTCGTCTCCATATGCTTAAAAGTGTTGGTGGTAGTGTTTTTTCGCCTAACCCGTTCAATTGTGTCGAACGACAGATTCTCCTTCTTGCCCACACCGCTGATCCATAAGGTGATATGCAAGATAAAGGAGTCTTGCCACCTCAGCGCCATTCTGATAGCTCCATGGTGGCCAGCGAGGCCATGGATATCGGAGTTGCTCAGCCTCTCGGACAGGCCTCCCATTCACCTTCCGACGGGCCCAGCAAATCTTCTGGCACAACAGGGGGGCAGGGTCATCCATCCCGCGCCACAGAAAATAACCCTCCCAGCGTGGTTCCTGAGCAGGTCACGCTAGGGCACCATAGCCTCTCACAGGCTAACCTAGAGATCATACAGGGTGCAAGGCTACCAGGACTCGGTATAAGTGGACTAGGTTCTGTCACTGGGCATTCTCCAAGGAGATCGGCCCACTTGCATGTACACTGGACAACGTGCTCTCCTTCTCTGTGCACCTCGCTCACTCTGGCGTGCAGGTGGACACTGGTCGCACTTATTTGGTGGCCATAGGGGCCTACAGAAATGCAGAGGAGGAGGTACTTTCCTCTTCCAACCAGATAGTCGAGAAGGAACAAGTTACTTACCTGTAACTGTTGTTCTCCAGCATGGGTCTGGCATGGATTCACATGCTCATGAATATTCCCCGTCGTCAGGCTGGGAATCCTCGGTAAAGAAAAAAACAGTATCAGTTTCGTTTCCGATCTGTCTTTCGTAGTAGTAACCAATCACTGATCTCTGCGTCATACTGACCACAGCCAATGACTGCCCTCTACCTAAGCCCCGCCTCTGGCAGCCATCTTCAGATTTGGTAGCACGTGAAGTGGCAGTATGACCAAGTGAAGAGCCGCAGAGGGGTAGGCGGGAGGGTTTGCATGTGAATCCATGCCAGACCCATGCTGGAGAACAACAGTTACAGGTAAGTAACTTGTTCCTTCTCCAGCATGGGGTCTGGCATGGATTCACATGCTCATGAATAAAGAATACATAGCAGTACACACATGCACAACCACGGGAGGTGGCAAAGGCTCAACATTAAGCATTACATCAAACTCAACATTAAGCAATTCTTACCTCCTCACCCGGCTCACCTTAGGCAAACAGGTTGCGCAGCACTGCTTGGCCGACCCTGGACTCCTCCCTGGAATCCCGATCGACGCAGTAGAATTTCGTGAAGGTGTGCGTCGACCTCCACGTAGCAGCCCTGCAGATGTCCAGCAAGGGCACACCAGATAGGAACGCCGTGGTAGCTGCGATCGCTCTGGTGAAATGGGCTCTCGGACGGCCAGGCAATGGTCGGTTTGCCAACCGATGACAGTACATGATACAGCCGGAGAGCCATCTGGAAATGCAAGCCTTCGAGAGAGCCTTCCCCTGATTGACAGGTCCAAAGTTCACAAAGAGTTGTGACGTCTTCCGAAAACACTTTGTGCGGTCCACGTAGAACTTCAGCGCTCTAGCCACATCCAGCGAGTGCAAAGTCCTTTCAGCCGGCGACGAAGGCGACGGGAAGAAAACAGGCAACACCAAGGGTTCGTTGAGGTGGAAGTCCGACGGCACCTTGGGCATGAAGGAGGGGTGCGTCCTGAGCACTACCCTCGTGTCGTGAAAAGTCAAGTACGGGGCCTTGCAGGAAAGGGCCTGGATCTCTCCCACCCGTCGTGCGGAGGTGATGGCCACAAGAAACGCTGTTTTCCACGACAAGAACTTCAACGGAGCCGAGTGCAGAGGCTCGAACAGAGGTCCCATGAGCTTTGTCAGCACCACGTTGAGCTCCCACGCCGGGGCCGGAGCCTTCACCGGCGGGAACGATCTGAACAGTCCCTTCATGAACTCTTTCACCAGACGATGAGACCACAAGGACGTCCGCCCCGTGGTTCTGGTGTATCGGGAGATCGCAGCAAGATGAATCTTGATGGACGCGTGCGCCAGTCCAGCTTTGGCCAGCGTCAGTAGGTACGGCAGTACTTGGGGAGCCGTAATCCGTAGAGGGTAATCTTCTGTGCGTGGCACCAGACAGAGAACCTCTTCCATTTGTGTCCGTAGCATTTAAGAGTTGAGGACGCCCTGGCCTTTGCAAGAACCTCTCTGCAGTCGGCCGGTATGCCGTATCCTCCAAACTCTAACGCTGCAGGAGCCAGGCCTGCAAGTTCAGCGACTTCGGGTCGTGATGGAGGATGGCGCCTCCTTCCCTGGAGAGAAGATCCGCGTCCCCTGGCAGCTTGATTGACGGGGACGCTGACAAGTCCAGAAGGTCCGGCAACCATATCTGCCTCGGCCACGCAGATGCAACGAGGATCATCCTGCACTGTGACCTCTTGAGCTGGTTGATGAGCCGGATCAGCAATGGCAATGGAGGGAACGCTTATAGAAACAGGCCCTCCCAGGGGAACGAGAAAGCATCGCCTATGCTCCTCGGCTGGGAAAACCTGCTGGCGAACCTCCGGCACTTGGAGTTCGTCGCCGTCGCGAACAGATCGATCTGGGGTGTGCCCCACCGTCGGAAGAGGCGGTCCACCAGATCCTGTCGTAGTTCCCACTCGTGGCACGAGCGCAGCTCCCTGCTGAGTGAGTCGGTGATGGTGTTTTTTATCCCTGCCAGATGAAACGGCACCAGAAACATCCCTTGGGCGACGGGCCAATGCCACAGATCCTGCGCCTCCCTGGACAGGGCTGGGGACCTGGTTCCGCCCTGTTTCCTGATGTAGAACATGGTGGTGGTGTTGTCGGTGAAGATCCTCGCCACCTTGCCCTTGAGGGACAGAAGGAAGGACCTGAGGGCCCAAAACATTGCACGGAGCTCCAGGACATTAATATGGAGGGACTTCTCCGTCGGGAGCCAAAGGCCTCTCGCGTGCAGATTTTCGGTGTGCGCTCTCCACCCTTCCAGGGAGGCATCCGTGGTCACTGTCTCCTTGTGGCCGGGGGTCTGGAAGTCCATGCCCGCCGTCAGATGCGCGCGGGTGCCCCACCACCGGATCGCTCGTCGGAAACTCTCGTCGAGTGTGATCCTCTCCTCGAAGCTGCCCGTCGTCTGGATCCAGCGCGCGTCCAGGAACTCCTGCAACGGGTGCATCCGGAGCCTGCACAGGGGGATGAGGTAAAGGCAAGAAGACATCATTCCGAGGAGGGACTTGATGGACCTCACTCTGGCCGCATCTGCAACCAGCATCCGCTGCACCTTGCCCAGAATGGCCCTCGTCCTTTCCTCCGACGGGCAGGCCAGAAGCGACACTGTGTCGAGCTTCGCTCCCAGAAACAGTGCGTCTTGCGCAGGCACCAGGTGGGACTTGGCATAGTTTATGGAGAATCCCAGGTCTGTGAGAAGCTGGACGGTCCTTGCCGTGTGCTCCACGGCGAGCTCCTTCGTCTTCGCTCGGATGAGCCAGTCGTCCAGGTAGGGGTAGACGTGGATCCCCTCTCGGCGCAGCTGCGCCGCCACCGGTGCGAGGCACTTGGTGAACACCCTGGGTGCCGACCTCAGTCCGAAGGGAAGGGCTCTGAGCTGATAGTGACGCCCTTGGAGCACGAACCTGAGAAACTTTCGGTGTCCCTTTGGGATGGGAATATGGAAGTAGTCATCCTCCAAATCCAACGACGACAGGAAATTGCCCTCCTCCAGCTGACCCAGGACATGTTGGAGGGTGACCACCCGGAACTTCTGTGCCTTGATGAATTTGTTCAGTCGTCGTAGGTCCAGGATGGGACGCCATCCTCCCGTCTTCTTCTTCACGAGGAATTATCTTGAGTAAACTCCGGAGCCCCGAAGCCTCTTTGGGACGAGCTCGATGGCGCCCTTCCTGAGCATCGCCTTTACCTCCCAGAGAAGTTGAGGGACGTGATGTTCTTTCCTGGCCACAGGGGGTACGCGCGGGCACCTCTTTAGAAACTCGAGCGCGTGACCCTGGGCTAGGGCGTCCAGCACCCAACGGTCGGTGGAGATGGACTCCCACACGCTGACGAAGCTCGCCAGCCGGCCTCCCACCGGGGTGCTTCGATGGGGGCCCGACCCCACGGCCGGTTCAGTCCTGCTTCGACGAGGCTTTGCCGCCTTGACCTCCTTGGCGACGACGGCGGGGTCCGCCTGACTTGCCTCGTCCCCTGTAAGCTTCCTGCGACGACGAACGGGCCGCTTGATGGTAGGTGGAAAATCCGCCGCCAGAACCTTTGGAGGCACCCTGTTTGCCTCCGCCGCTCCGAAAGGGCGGCCGCCGTTGCTGCAGAACCCCAAGAGACCGGGCCGTCTCCGTGTCTGCCTTGATGGCTTGAAGGGAATCGTCCACTGTTTTCCCAAACAGGTTGTTTCCGTCGAACGGCATGTCCAAGACCCTGGTCTGCACGTCCTGAGGGAAGTCAGTAGCCTTGAGCCATCCACGCCGCCTAAGGCACACGCCATTGCCCAACTGGCAAAATCCAGTGTCAGCGATGTCCGTCGCAATCGTAATTGCGTGGTCCGACGCCACCTCTCCTTCCTGCAAGATCTCTAGGGCATCCGCCCTCTTGTCGTCCGGTAGGAAGTCCAGCAGGGGGGCCAGTTTGTACCACAACTCCCTGTCGTAGCGGGCTACGATAGCCAAGGCGTTGGCTGTCGTAGCGGGCTACGATAGCCAAGGCGTTGGCCGCCTTAATCGTCGTCGCTGCAGACGATATGACCCTGTGTCCCATCGTATCTAATTTCTTTCCCTCGCCATCCGGCGGGGAGGTCGACGTAGAGGCCGCGCCCCCCCCCCGCTTTCTTCCTGGCCGCTGCAGAGACGACCGAGTCCGGGGTCGGCTGTGCCCGAAGGCACAAGGGGGCCGCATTCGGGACCCGGTACTTCTTCTCGTACCGATCCCTTCTAGCCGGCGTCGTGGATGGGTTCTTGAGGAGGGCAAGGCCCTCATCCCAAATATCATCCAGTAGAGGTACGGAGAGGACCGTCTGCCTCTTGGCCTCGCGCCGTTGATAAAGGAAACCTTCCTTCTTCTCTTCCGGGCAGAGCTGGAAAAGCTCGGTTGCCCTGGCGATCATGGAGTGAAACGATCCAATCTCGTCGGGCGGGGAAGCCCGGGTGGGAGGTGACGACGGCAGATCCTCGTCGTAAACCTCGTCGTCCGTACCCGTCGCGGCCGTGTCAGTCCCCGTATCATCCCCACGAGTCGTGGACGGGGAGGAGGGCTGAACAGGGCGCGATGGCTGAAAAGGAGGTGGAGGATAAATCCTTCTCTTAGGGGGAGGGCTCCCAGAAGGGCCTGGCTCCGGGTCCCCCGTCGAGAGCGGTTCCTCCGCTGGTGGTAACGGCAGTCTCGTCCTTATCTCTGAGATAAGGACTGTATAGCCAACAAAATGGCCGCCGAGTTGTCTTGCGGCACTGGTTGAGGGGATTCCGACGGGCGGTCAGGGGCCCCGTCGGCACCCTCGACGTTATCGTCGTCTCCCACGTCGGGGTACCTCCCGACGGGCTGGTCTTCTTCCACGCCAACGCCGTGGCTTAAGACTTCGATCAGCTCTTCCTCAGAGGTTGAGGCCAAATCCACGACGACCCCCTGCCCCCCCTTTTTCTTCTCCGTCGTAGGTTTCACGGGGGTCCTGTCGATGGGCATAAAAGAGGACTCCCTCCGCGGTGGCAGGGAGACTCTGAGCCCCGAGGTCGCCACCACTGGTGTAGCCTCCACAGGCTGAGCCAGGGCCACCGTGACTGTCTCGATAGAGGCCTTGGCCAGATGGATTAAGGCTTTCACCACCTTAGGTGCGCTCATCGCCTTCTCCTTGGGGGGAGGGTCACTGCCTCGCTCTCCCTCCGATGGGGCCTTCGAGCTCGACCGGGGCCTCTCCAGGAGCTTCGCCGGGTGCTCGGCCTTCCTCTTACCCGAACCAGAGCGTTGGCTCGTGGTTGATGGTGCCGGGGAGGGTGCGCCCTGCCTGGCGCCCGAAGAGCACGACCGTTCGGCGCTCCCTGTGCCAGCGGACTCCCGGTGCTTGGCCTTGTGTTGGACCCCCATCGCCGGGGCGTCCTCAAAGGTCTTAGAAGACCGCTCGGATTTCTTCTTCTTCTCGCCTGACGGGCTCTTCCCTTCCAGCCAGTTGGCAAGACGTTGATGGCGGTCCTTCATGGTCCGCTCCGACATATTGCCGCAAAACGCACAGTCCTTCTCCACGTGTGTCTTGTCCTCATGTAGGCAGTACAGACAAAAGGAGTGTTCGTCCTCCTTAAAGACATTCTGAAGCTGGCATCCAGGGCAGACCCTGAACAGCTTTCCGGGCGTCGAGCTTCCCTTCTCCTGGGCCATGTCCGAGATGGGCCTGGAAACTTCTGGAGTCCTCCAAAAGCGTGGCTCGACGAAATCTTCACCCTTGAGGGGCGTAGACGAATCCGAAACGGGTCCCCGTTGATCGGATGAAGAAACGGTGGAGCTTGAGGCTCTTTTGACCGAAAAACCGAAGTTTTTGAGAAAAAAAACGTGAAAAAATAGCACTAACGCTCGAGAGCAATAGCACGAGGATCCCAACACTTGAACGTGCGGTAAAAATCTGAAGATGGCTGCCAGAGGCGGGGCTTAGGTAGAGGGCAGTCATTGGCTGGGGGCAGTATGACCCAGAGACCAGTGATTGGTTACTACTACGAAAGACAGATCAGAAACGAAACTGATACTGGTTTTTTCTTTACCGAGGATTCCCAGCCTGACGACGGGGAATATTCATGAGCATGTGAATCCATGCCAGACCCCATGCTGGAGAAGAACAAGTTACTTACCAACTGTAACGTTCTTTCGACTGGATGTTCCTCCCTCGTATTCCTCATCTTATGATAATTCGTTATCTCCAGCTTCGCTGCTTTGGAAAAAAATGTTCTCTCTCAGCAGAGGGCGCTGTGCTCGAGGTCGTGGCATCGATTGTCCCTCGTCGGACTCCGTACTCGGTCAACGATGGTAATAGCTCGAGCCGCGCCCGTTGCTTCAGTTCTGTTTTTACGATGAAACATATAGGAGGAACACCCAGACGTGCCCCATGACTGATGCACTCTTCGTGAGAGGAAAGTGTAAGAAAACGTAAACTGTACTGTGGGGTAGGATGGGAGGGTCGATGAGGAATACGTGGGAGGAACATCCAGTCGAAAGAACCTTCCAGTTGGTAAGTAACTTGTTCTTCGAATGGATTGTGTCCTCCCACGTATTCCTCATCTTATGATAGACTCCCATAGCAGTGGCAATTTTGGAGGTGGGAGTACTAATTACAGTTTTCATGTACAGAATGCAGAACTGCTTTGGCAAATAACCCCTCATTGGAGGAGGCAGTATCCAAGCAGTAATGCTTGATAAAAGTATGCATTGTTTTCCAAGTTGCAGCTGCACAAATATCTGCTGGCGGGACACCCCTCTTTAGAGCCGCAGAAGTAGCCATTCCCCTTGTAGAATGAGCTCGAAGACCATCTGGTGGGTCTTTTCCCACCAATCTGTAACATTCAATTATGGCCAAAAAGATCCAGCGGGATATGGTCTGTTTTGTTACTGATAAGCCCAGATTATGACCAGTATAACCCACAATCAATTGGTCATCTTGTCGTAATATAGACATCCTCGAGATGTAAAAACTAAGAGCCCTCTTGGGATCTAGTCTATGCAGTCTCTCCTCTTCCTTGCCCAAATGAGGAGGAGGATGAAATGTTGGTAGTATTATTTTTTGTGACAAATGGAAGTCCGAAACTACCTTTGGTAAAAAGGAAGGTTTAACTTTAAGGACTATCCTATAAAAAATAGTAAATGGTGGTTTGCATGAGAGAGCCTGAAGTTCACTAACCCTGCGGGCTGATGATAGACCAACAAGAAGGACAGTTTTTAGTGTTAAAAGCCTCAATGGACAGGAGTGCAGAGGCTCAAAAAGGTATGCAAGTCAAGAATTTTAGTACTAAATATAAATCCCAAGTTGGGACATGAAGTTACTGGAGGGTATACGTTAGTAAGCCCTTTTAAGAATTGAATTATTAATTGTTATTTTGAAATATGAAACCTCTTCGGAGGTGCGCTTGAAAATGGACAGCGCAGCAAGGTATCCTTTGATTGTTCCCATCTGGAGCCCCAGATTAGCTAAATATAAAAGAAAAGAGAACTACTGGAGTGCCACATTGAAAAGAGTCCACATCCTTATCTTTGCACCAGTTACTAAACCTGTTCCAGCAACATCAGTACAAAGATTTTGTTGCTGGCCTTCTGGCCGAAAGCAAAACTTCCATTACGTCATCCGGAAGATCCCAATCCTTGTATCTCAACCTCTCAGAAACCATGCGTGAAGGTTGAGTGTCTTGACCTCTGGATGGAGAACCCGACCTTCCTCTTGCGAGAGAAGATCCTCTCTTTGCGGAAGACGTATTGGAGGGCAGATGGACATGTCTAGAAGGTCCGGGTACCACGTCCTCCTGGCCCAATCCGGGGCAATTAGGATCATGGTTTTCCTGAACTTTCTCAACCTCCCGATTACTTGAGGAATCACAGGGACTGGGGAAACGCATACAGTAGTGGCAACTTCCACTCCACAACGAATGCGTCTCCCAGAGCTCTTCTTTCAGGAAATTCCCTTGAGCAGTACTGATTGCACTTCCGGTTGATCTCAGTGGCGAACAGATCCACTTGAGGGGTTCCCCAAAGGGCAAAGATCTCCAGAGGGACTTCCTGAGCTAGCTCCCACTCGTGGGAGACTGCTCTGCCTGCTCAGAGCGTCTGCCGCCGTGTTCTTCTCTCCGGCTAGGTGAATTGCCCATAGAAAGATTCCCTCTCATATGCCCAGAACCAGAGCTGCACTGCCTCTCTGCACAGTGGTAGTGACCCTACACCACCTCTCTTGTTGAGATAGTACATGGCCACTGTATTGTCCGTCATTATCAGGACATTCTTGCCCTGTACAGAGGGCAGAAAGGCCTTCAGCGCTAGTCTGATTGCCCTCAGCTCCAAAAGGTTGATGTGTAGTTTGGACTCCGATGGAGACCAACGTCCGCTGATTGTCAGATCGTTGGTGTGTGCTCCCCACACCGTGAGTGAGGCGTCCGTCACTACTGTTATCTCTGGCCATAGTTGCCAAAAAGATTCTCCCTTGAGAATGTTGTCGTTGCAAGCCCACCCTAGAAGATCCTGAGCAACTGCGGTCGGGATTTGCAGAAGATCCGACATATTCCCTGAGAACTGGGACCACTGAGTTCTGAGTGCCCATTGAAGGGATCTCATTCTCAACCTGGCCTCTGGTACCAGGAAAATGCAGGATGCCATGAGGCCGAGCAACCTGAGAAAATCGAAGGCCGGTAGACTTTGTTACCATCTGCTGGATGTGGAGAGCTCTCACTTCGGGAGGCAAGGCTTTTCCTGAGGAAGTATCCAAGACTGCTCCGATAAACTGGAGCTTTTGGGATGGTATCATATGGGACTTCTTGAAATTGAGGGAAAAGCCCAATTTGTGGAGAAAATGGTAGGTGATCGAAAGATGTTCCTGAGCTTGTATTGGAGAACTTGCTCTGATCAACCAGTCGTCAAGGTAGGGATATATGCGAATACCTCCTCTCCTGAGACTCGCTGCCACAACCGACAACAGTTTGGTGAAAACCCTCGAGGCGGAGGTCGACCGAATGGCAGAACTCGAAATTGATAATGAGAATTGCCAATAGCGAACCTCAGGTATTTCCTGTGCTGTGGATGGATTGGCACATGAAAGTAAGCATCCTGAAGGTCCAATGATACCAACCAATCTTGGAGTTGGAGAGCCTGAAGGATCTGAGAAAGTCACCATCTTGAACTTCTCCTTCCTGAGGAACTTGTTCAAGTTTCTCAAGTCCAAGATGGGTCTCAGTCCTCTGTCCTTTTTTGGGATGAGAAAGTACGGGGAGTACCAACCCTGTTCCTTTCCGCTACAAGTACCTGTTCTATGGCACCTTTCTCTAGCAGGGTTAAAATTTCCTGCAACAGGAGCAGATCTGGAATTTTGACTGAGTTGGTTCCTGGTGGATGATTGAGGCCTTTTTAGGAAGGGGAGACGTTAACCTTGGGCTACTGTTTCCAGTGCCCAAGCATCTGAGGTAATGCCCCGCCATTCCTTCAGATGCTGAGAGATCCTGCCTCCCACTGGTGTTTTGTGCAACAAGGTCTCGGAAGGATTTGTAGGCGGCTGCAGGAGTGGATGAGGGTACAGGTGCTCCTGAGGCTGATTTTGCACCTCTTCCTCGTGCTCCACGAGGGAAGTTTCTTTTGCCCCTTTGCGAAGCCTGTCCTCTTCCTCTACTAAATGAGGAGTAGTAACGAAAAGAACGACCCCTCCAGGAAGATGAGCCGGAATAGGGTTTTAGAGGCTGGTGCATGGGCGCATGGAGGCGCTAAGCGATTTAGCTGCCGCTTTCGAGGTCTGAAGTTTTTCTAGGCTTTCATCAGCCTTGCTGCCAACAGCCTCGAGCCATCAAAGGGCATGTTAAGGAGTCTGGCTTGCACGTCTGGTGCAAACCCCAACTTCCTCAACCACGCAAATCTGCGTAGCACAATGCTTGCAGCCATGGATCTGCTGATACTATCAGCAGTGTCCAGTCCAGACTGGAGACATTCCCCCATTGCCTCCTTCCCATCTTCCCATCTTTCAGGAAGCCTTCCCTTTCCTAGCCTTCCGGAATATGATCAGCCGCCGTCGAAATACAGTCCCACAGGGTATGGGTAAACCTGGCCAGAGTACAGGTGACATTTGTCGATTTAAGGGCCATACTGCCTGACGTGAAAACTTTACGTACCCAGGCATCCACTTTTTTATCCTCTCTATCTGGAGGGATAGTGGGATATGCAGTTTGCTTTGATGTGGATGCTGCCTGAATGACTAGACTTTCTGGAGTGGGATGCTTGTTTAAGTATTCGGGATCCGTACCAGCTGGTCTGTATTTCTTGGGAAAATTACTGTCTGCAGCAGCAATGCTCTCAGGCTTTTCCCAGTTTTTCTCCACCGTCCTCTGAAGAGCCCTGTGAAAGGGGAGAACTGGATCTTTTTGAGGACCTCTGACAATTATATCAGTCATGTCATCCTGTTCAAAAACGGGTGAAGTGTTACTCCAACCCATATACTCAATTACTCTGGTCATAAAACTCCTGTACCCAGCGTCTGCATGCTCTGCAGGATCAGGTCTGGCAAACTCTAATTCTGGGGAGGTGTCAATTCCACTGGCAGAATGTAGAGTGTCACTCAGGTCTCATTTTTGATTCTTGATCAAGGAGTTCCCCAGGAACTTGTTTTGTGCTATATGAAACTCCAAAAGGAGTAACTTCGTCTTCCTCTGAGCCAGATTACTCATAAATTTAGGACATGGACTTGAAGTCTGATCTGGGCAACGGAGTGAATCTTCTTTCTTCCTCTACCATACGCGTCGAAGGAATAGAGAAATCCTTCGAAGTTGTCGAAGGAATCTTCGATGACTTCGAAGATGACTGACACGGGCGTCGAGGTTGTTTTTGGTTTCGATGCCGAAACTGTCAACGCCGATGGCGTCGATGAAATCGTCGAAGCCTTCGACGACTTATGTTTTTTATATGGCACCGGAGAGGTGCTCGACTCTCGAAGAGTCCTCGACGACTTGGCGTCGACTCGAGTTTTTCGAATATCCTCGACACTACCGGTTTTTACCATGGTAGTCTTGGACTTCCGTTTGTCGTCCAATGGAGCGACTTTAGGGGTATGGATTTTCCAAGGTTCATTCGAGGGGGTCGGGCCGCATTCTCGAATACCTCCATCATCTTTTTACGAAATTCTTCCCATTTACTGGGAGAATCCGATTTTGTCGGACATCGAATTTCTTCGGTCGACTCTGAAGATGAGGGAGATCTACGTCTCCTCTTCATTTTTTTGGACGAGGAAGAAGAGTGTCTCGATCTACTCCTAGATCGAGATCTCTTGGAGTGCCTATGGCGATCCGATTCCTTCGAATCAGTCGCTTTCTTATGTTTTTTGGACGTAGCCTTCTTAGAGGCTTCCCTCCCCACCGACAGTTTACCTCTCCTCTCACAAAGAGCTTTCTCGGTCATGGATTGGCAGGAACCACAGTCGTCGGTCCGGTGACTGGAACCGAGACACCAGAGACAAACCCAGTGAGGATCCGTGATAGACATTTTTGATCCACAATCTACGCACTTCTTGAACCCAGTCTTGGGTGTCGAAGGAGTCGAAGATGACATTTTCTTCACAGAAAATCTACAGCGCACCGTTCTCGATAGCGAAGCAATCGGAAAAACAGAACTGAAACAACGGGCGCGGCTCGAGCCATTTATAGCATCGGTGACGTCGACCGAGTACGGAGTCCGTCGAGGGACAATCGACGCCACAACCTCGAGCACAGCGCCCTCTGCCGAGAGAGAAACAATTTTTCCAAAGCAGCGAAGCTGGAGATAACGTATTATCATAAGATGAGGAATACGTGGGAGAACACAATCCATTCGAAGCATTTGATGGGTCTTGCAAGACTACCCGCTCATCAAGAGGCCACACCGTGTGGGACCTCAATGTAGTGTTGGGCGCCCTGGCGCACAAACCATTTGGGCCAATGGCATCCGCGGACATCAGGCTGGTCACCATTAAGACAGCCTTGATAGTTGGCCTCACTTCGGCTTGCAGAGTAAGCGAAATCCAGGCGCTAGTCGCCTCAGAGCCCTACACTACCTTTCACAAGGATAAGGTAGTCCTGTGGACACACCGAGCCAGCGTTCCTACCTAAGGTACCTTCTGCTTTCCATCCAAATGAGGAAATAGTGCTGCCTACGTTCTTTGCTGAACCTAAGAATGAGGCTTTTCTGCACTGCCTCGATGTCAGGCGGGCTCTAAAATTCTACATGGACAGGACCAAGGGCTTCTGCAAGTCGGACGCACTTTTGGTCACCTTTAGCGGGTCAATACCTGGGTATTCAATAGCACAGCAAGTAGATTGCTCGCCTTGACATCTGTGCAGAGCCTGCTGATGCAGGTTTGAATCCCGGCAGGGCCAAACTCAGCCTTTCATCCTTCCAAGGTCGATAAATGAGCACCACACACCGTGGGTAATAAGCAGCGCTCAGATGCCCGAGGGTTCGTAGCGCTATATAAATGCTAAATCATCATCATCGGCATCAAAGGCCTCTAAAGCCAGATGGATGGTCTTGTCCATCAAGGAAGCATATGAGGGGCAGCACAAGCTACTTCCGGCTAACCTGCACACCCATGCGGTCAAAGCCACGGCCATTGCATTCCAACGACAGGTCCTGTGGGAAGTCATAAGCAGGGCGGCCACCTGGGCCACCCCTTCGGCTTTCTGCAAGCATTACTGTTTGGATGCCGGCTCTAGATCAGACGCGGCTTTTGGACAGGTGGTTTTCAGAAACCTGTTTGCTTAAGGAGGGTCTCCTCTCCACCCTGGGACTACACTTAGTTGTAATCGCCCCTGCAGTATGGAGGAAAGGGGACAGAATGCAAGAGTAATTAGAAGTTACTCACCTTAGTGACTAACTTACTATTAGTCCCCTTTCCTCCATAAGGCCCCGCCCCTAATAAAACTGGTGTCATTAGGCAATGTTAAACTATTGTAGACACGTCTATGGGGGCTGAGGTGTGGCGGCGGAGGGCGTAGTCATGGCAGCGCATCCTCCCAGGGCCGCATGCCTCTAAATTTAAAGGGGAAGAAGGTTTTTTCAGGTGAAAAAGGTTATGTCTCCCGTCCCTAGGAAGGGACGCCCATGCAGTATGGAGGAAAGGGGACTAAGGACTAAGAGTACATTAGTCACTACGGTGATAATTCTGCGATTGAGGCGATTGGTTCATCCCCATATGCTTAAAAGTGTTGGTGGTATAGTGTTTTTTCGCCTGACCAGTTCAATTGTGTCTAATGACAATGTAGCCCTCCTGGGCAGAATAGGGTTTTAACCCAGAGCCTTTTCTTTGATTAATTTAGTTCCACTGAATCTAATAAGCACAGGGAGCCGAGACCCTGTCCGTTCCAGGACGCAAACTGTTGGCACTTCTTGTTGTTCCAGGAGGCAAAGAGTTCCAACTGGGGGTGCCCCCATCTGCTAAAGATCTCCCGCAGTACCTGGTTGTTCAATTGCCACCCTTTTCCGCTCCCAGTCCGCTGAGTCTTCCGCCTCCAAGTTGGACTCCCCCAGAAGGTGGATGGCCATGAGGTAGATGTTCTCCAGGGCCCATTCCCACATGCTGACTGCTAGTCTGCACAGTGGAGGGGATCTGGTAACTCCTTGCTTGTTGACATAGCACATGCTGGTGGAGTTGTCTGTTTGAATGAGGACGACTTTGCCCACAATAACGGGAAAGAAGGCTGAGCACTAGCCAGATGGCCTTTAGTTCTAGCCAATTGATATGGTTCTCCTGCTCCTGCCGGGACTAGGTTCCATGGACGCTGTAGTTGTCCAGAGTGGCCCCAAGCCCTCTAGAGAGGAGTCCATAGTGATGGTGACCTGCAGGGTCGGCTGCCGGAAGGGCTTGCTCGTCCGCAGGTTGTAGTCCCTGGACCACCATGTGAGGTCCGGGTGTAGAGAAGGTGGAACTTTGATGAGCTCCGTCTGAGAGCCCCGCTCCAGATTCCATGATGCTGCCAAGTGCAGCTGTATCCTCCTCATCCAGAGTCTTGTGTGGGGAGACGGCCAATAGGACCGCTGCCATGAGACCAAGTAGGTGTTGGTACCACCAGGCTGATGTCGCCTCTCGGCTGAGGAAGTGAGCAGTGGCCCTCTTGATGGCCGTGCTCTTGTCCTCTGAGGGGAACACCTTCTCGGAGAACGTGTCCCAGATGAGTCCCAGGAAAGTCAGGCTGCAGCTGGGACTTCTTGAGGTTGAGCGAAAAGCCAAGGTTGTGGAGTGTGCTCATGAGAAATGTGTTGCACCGCTTCCGGAGAGGTCGCCCTGACGAGCCAGTCGTTAAGGTATGGGTAGATGAGGTGGCCCTGGGCCCTTAGGAGGGCCGCCACTGTATTCATGATTCTGGTAAACACCCTGAGGGCCGAGTTGAGGCCGAAGGGAAGCACCTTGTATTGGAAGTGACAGCCCATGATTCTGAATCGTAGAAAAGAACGATGAGGCTGCCAAATCGGGACGTGTAAATACGTGTCCTTCAGATCCAGGGAGCACATCCAGTGTCCCTTGCACAATGTCTCTGCAATCAGTGCTGGCGTAGCCATCTTGAATTTTTGTAGAGGTAGGGAGAGGTTGAGGGTGGATAGGTCCAACACAACTCAGGCCAGACTGGTTCTTCTTCTGAATGGTGAAAATCCTGGAGTAGAAGTTCAATCCTCGCTGGGAGGCTGGGACTTCCTCCACTGCCTGGCTCTCGACGAGCGACCGGATCTCTGCCAAAAGAGTTGATGTGCCAATCTGTGGGGAGTGCCGGGGAGGGGAGGAGGCAGGAGAGGAAGGGAGAGGTAGGCGGTACCCTGTGGATACTACCGAGAGGTTCCAGGGGTCCGCGCAAATCTGATGCCAGAACTGTGCATGGAGAGCAAGCCTGCCCCCCACTGGAGACACGTGGATCCGAAGGGGCGCATCATGCCTTCTTTCCCTCTGTGGCTGTTGCGGAGGAGGGGGAATGGAAAAAGCCCTTACCCCCCCACCCTTTTTGTTGTTTGTGCTGGTGTTGAGTCGTTGAACGGTCAGGCTGCCTGGACCTCCGCTTTTGGAAGCCGTGCAGCCCTCCACATGTACGCCCCTTGTCTGAGAGCTGCTGTGACTGGGTGTACGCCTTGGACGTGGTCTTTGTGAGGATAAAGACTTTGCTGTTTGCGAGCTGTTTTTTTATCTAGGTCCTCGTCTTTGGTGGAGTTAAAGAGGTCACCACCCTCAAAAGGCAGGTCTAATATGCGTTCCTGGACGTCCGGGTTAAATTTAGTAGCTCGGAGCCAGGCCATCCTTCTCACGTCTATGGCTATGCATATGGCCCGGCAAGAGGTGTCAATGTGGGCCACGGTGGACCCCATGATGTCTTGCGCCACCATTTTTGCCTCTGCCAGTCCCACCTTGAAAGATGACTGGCTCGGCACCGGAAATTCTGGAAGGAAGTTTGCCATTTCCTGCCAAAGTCTCTGGTTAGCGGCCGACAGCATGGCATCCGCGTTGGCTTGACGAAGATGCAGCGAAGTGTTGGAATAAAGCTTTTTCCAGTACACCTCCAAGATCTTCTCCTCATTGCCTAGCAGTGCCGCCGAAGAGGCAGAGGATGACTGAGGCTTGGAGTAGAATGATGCTGCAGCAATCACTGAAGAGTGTAGCTGAGGATGGGCTGACAGCAAGAGTGTATCCCCCTCCATTTGCCTGTACTTGGCGTCCAGGCGTCGATTGACCGGCAGGACCATGTAGGGTTTGAGCCACCCCTTTTTGGCCAAGGTGACAACGTCCTTCTGCATCGTGATCCCCGTTCTAGCCGAGGGGTGTAGCGTGAGGACCTCGGCGAGCACCCCCTCCTCTGGTTGGTCGACCTCAAGTTGAGGAAGTCCCAAGTACTCTGCCAGCCCTGCAAGACATTCGTGGAAGGCTTTCGCTGATGATTGTGTTTCGGGGGTCCTCTTCCTCGTCCATGTCCACCTGGGCGTCCGGTTGGTCCAGCGCCGGTGGAGGAGTGCTGGGCGCCGAAAGGCTGCGGTGTGGAGACCGGAAGCGGAGGCTGATATTATTATTTATTATTTATTATTTTTACATTTGTAAAGCGCCACACAGCCCAGAGGCATCGGGGCGCTGTTGCAAGATAATGACTTAGTTTCAGTACAAGGAGGGGTAGATAGAGGAGGTTACAGCGAGATCGTATCTACCCCTAGCCTGGGAAAAAAAGGACGTTTGACATTACATCGGTTATACAATTGACAGGGCCCAAGAGGGGTTTATACAAACAGCATCATTTTTATTGCTTTCCTGAAGCACAGGTGGGATTTGATACCTCTAATCTCGGCGGGTAATAAGTTCCAGTTGGTGGCTGCGAGGACTGGGAAGCTAGTGCCACCTGCTCTGGTTCTGAGGCTTTTTGGAATTGCTAGGCGGTTGGTGTGGCTAGATCTAGTTGGTCTGTTGGAGGGGGGATCAGAGAATCTCTGCGCAAGGTAGCGTGGCGCTGTGTCCTGTCGGCATTTGTGGGTGAGTGCCAGTGATTTGAAAAGGATTCGTTCCTTAACTGGAAGCCAGTGGATGGATTTTCTGGTGGCTGAAATGTGGTCTCTTTTCGAGATTCCTGTTGCTGCTCTGAGGGCATTGTTCTGCACCGTTTGAAGTTTTTTAATGTTTTTGGCTGAAGTGCCTAGTAGGAGTGCATTGCAGTAGTCTAGGCGGGATCCTATGATAGCTCTTGCGATGGTGAGGGAGTTTTCCTGCGAAAGGAAGGGCCTTGCTGCGGTGATAAGTTTTGAGTGGTAGGCTGCTGCTGAAGAGATTGCGTTGACCTGTCTGTCCATGGTGAGGTTGGAGTCCAGGTAGACTCCAAGGGTTTTGACTGTTTTGGAGACCGAGATGCAGCAGTTGTCGATGATGAAGGAGTCATATTGGGACCCCATTTTATTGATTGTGGCAGGTGATCCGATGATGAGTAACTCTGTTTTTTCGCTGTTGAGGCAGAGCCAATTCTCAGCCATCCAGGTTTGGATGGTGGTGTAGATGGAGATGAGGGTTTTTTGGTCGGCTTCATAGTCTCCGGTGAGAGGGATGAGGACTTGTGTGTCGTCGGCGTAGTTTGTGTATGTGATGCCCATTGCATCGAGGTATTTAAATAGTGCCCTTGTGAAAAGGTTGTACAGAGTAGGAGATATGCAGGTTCCCTGCGGGACACCGCATTTAATGAGATGTGACTGGGCACAGGCTGTGTCCGAGAAGACTTTCATTTCTCTGCCCTTGAGGAAGGATGCTATCCAGGCGGTGGCTTCTGGTGAGAAGTTGCCCGCTGTAGAGAGGTGGTGGCAGAGGGTGTCATGATTGACCAGGTCGAATGCCGCCGAAAGGTCTAGTAGAAGTAGGAGAGCTGGTTTGCCTACGTCTCTTAGGTCATCGATTTGGTTCTTGAGGTCCAGTAGTGCTGTTTCTGTGCCATGGTTTGGCCGGAAGCCAGATTGCCGGAGACCAAGTAGGTGATGCGTTTCTAGGTAGTTTTGAACTTGGATGTATGCAGCTTTATCCAGGATTTTGAGAAGGAATGGAACTGTTGTGATGGGCCTGTAGTTCCCTGGTACCTTGGGGTCTAGTGTAGGTTTTTTCAGTAATGGGCGGACCCAAGCTTCTTTGAGGCAGGATGGCACTTGGTTGGATCTGAACGAGGCATTGATGAAGGCTGTGAAGAACGGTACTAGTGAAGGTGCGCTATCCTTGATGAGCTGGGCAGGACATGAGTCGCCTTTACAGTTGGAGGGTTTGATGGCGTTGAGTATGGTTCGGACTTCCTCTTCTGTCATCTCCTGGAACGAGAAGGCTGGGATTCCGGAAGGGGCGGTGTTCTGGTGTAGGTTGGATAGTTGTTGCGATAAGGCTTTTTGGTGAGTGATGATTTTATCTTGCAGAGTATTCAGTTTGTTGAGCATGGCTTCTTGGATGTCATTGTACCATTCTTTGTCTTTATTCAAGGGGTTAGGGGGGGGATTTGGGGACTCCAATTCTCTGAAGATAGCGAAGATTTCTCTGGATCCGGATTTAGCGTTCGCGATCCTGGTATTGAAGGAGTTGGCTTTGGCAGCAATGATGGTGGATTTGTATTGTTTGGCGGCGTCTTTAAAGGCTTGTTTAGTGATCTCAGTGGGGTTCGTTTGCCAGGCTTTGAGAGCTAGTCGTTTTTGTGAGCGTAATTTCAGGAGATCCTGAGTGAACCAAGAGTTAGTTTTTTTGGTGGGTTTAGCTTTCCTAAGTGCCAAGGGAGCAATGGTATCTATGGCCTTGGTGATAATGGCGTTGTAGGTTTCTGCGAGAGTGTCTGGGTTGTTGGTGAAAGGGTGTTTGAGTTCGGGAACCAGGAGGTGGGGAGATAGTCTTTCCTTGGTTAGTTGCTTGGTGCTCCTCGTGAGGGCAGGCAGCAGAGCTTGGTGAGCGGTGGGTGGAGTTCTAGAATAGTTGATATTGAAGTGGATGATGGAGTGGTCCGACCAGGGAATGGGGTCAATGATGGGCGTCGATATCTGACAGTTGTGTTGGGTGATCCAATCTAGTATGCGGCCTTTGTTGTGTGTTGGTTTTAACACCTCTTGTTTGAATCCAAGTGTTGTGAGGGCGTTGTTGAACGAGGTGGCATTCCTGTCTGAGGGGTCATTGAGCCCGAGGTTCATGTCACCCAGGAGGATGTGGAACCGCCTGCACTATGGGAGACTGGGGGACCGGAGCTGGCAACGGTAGCTGCACTGGGGCCTGTTACGCTGGAGCCATGGGAGGAATGACTATGGGCGCGGGTGGAGGGAGCAAGTCCCTGATGGCATCCTGGAGGATGGCCCCCAACTGAGGAGATCTCATGAGCACGAGGAACTTTTCCAAGAACCTGTGCTCGCAGGCTGGTGGGGTGGTAGTGTGGGCTACATTGACCCACTAACAGAATTTTGCCAAAACCAAGCTGCATTTGCGCAGAAACAGCAAAAGAGTTGCGCTGGCTCCTGTGAGCACCATGGCCTCAAAACTGCATTTTGCAGCAACAAAAAGAAGGCTGCACCGTCTTGCCAAGCATACAGTGGGCAGGATGGAACAAGGGGACACACTGAGGGAGCGTGCCAGTGTGTTCATTAAAAAGCAAACTTTCACCTTTAAAAAAATGCTGCTACGACGCCATTTCCATTTGTTCTTCCTTAAACCGCTGTGATTAATAAGGCCCTGCCATTCCCAGTATATCTCATTGTGCTTCAGCAAAACCAGGCATGATTTCCGAATGACAGGCCCTGTCAAACCAACTCTGAGACAAATCAACAAGGAACTCCACTTTTACCCGCACAGGAAAACCCATTCATTTTCTTCACAATGTATCAAAGATCAGTGGTTCAAAAGAAACTCCAGCTATCGGAGCCATGTCAATTTCAAGGCATCTGTGAGTCAAACAAAACTCCTGCATACAAGAAATAACTATAGCTGCAAGACAGTGTGGGAATCCAGAGGGAGATGCAAAACCGAATTTAAAAAGAAATGCCAGCTTTTCACCACACATGTAAAATGGGCTTTGCAAACTCAGGCGAGAAAGGCCCGTTTTAAAAGGAAACTGTTGAATGAAAGCCTGCCATTATCTAGCAATGTGAAGGGGTTTGTTGCTGGGGAAAATGCACACATGGGTTATTTTATTCAACTGGCTTGTTTAATTCAGGACCAAATATAAGAAAGTAAAACTTTTAAACTATATTGGCTGAATTTTGCGAGTTTCAAAAGGAAAATAGGTTTCTGCTTGGGGGGGGGGGTGCTACCAACAGAAGGGCCTCTCAGCAGATACTAACACCCCAGTGATAATGATTAGGTTGGATAGCATCTAGTTTAGGCTGAACCCACCGACAATGAAACTCCCAGGACAAGGAAGTGTGAAGAGGGAAGGGGCAATAAACCTTCGATCGAGCTGTAACCCCCACCTTGCTCTGGAGGAAATGAGAGTTGGTAGCAGCTGAAGAAAGAAAAAAATTGTCCAGTGACAAAGGACTGCCATTTGCTTCCAAAGACTATTTATGAATAAAAATGTAAAGACATCTCTGCAGCAAGACTTTGTAAAAATCTTGCAGTTTAAAAGTAATTTTATGGGCTTTCGTTTAAGACATGGTAGAATTCACTGACCCA
Source organism: Ambystoma mexicanum (assembly GCF_040938575.1). Lineage (NCBI taxonomy): Eukaryota > Metazoa > Chordata > Amphibia > Caudata > Ambystomatidae > Ambystoma > Ambystoma mexicanum. Next base: position 895,282,136 of record NC_090939.1, read on the forward strand.
TTGGGAATAGAAATGGCAAAGAATCAGGGATTACAAGGAAAGTATCCATAATGCCAATGCACATTTTTATACTTCCATCCCTTATGTTAATGCACACATGTGTATAAAGTTATGGAATTTCAGGCCGAATCGTTCATACTCAAAATTACCAAAAATTATTAAAAGGGCGAAACAATGTCTCACGGATTGCAGAGTTGGAATGCTATGCTCTACACAAAATATGTAACCTGTGTATATAATTTGCTAAGAGATTTCAATTGTATAAATGTACAGTTTAGAGCAAAATCGGATTTTGGCTAAAATAACTGTGGGAGGTTTTGGACATTGGAAAATTTACATCATAAATCTGACATCATTCCCTTGAAATCCAACCAGCTTAGAGCGAGGCAGGAACTAGCACCCCTGCCCAATCCAGTAGTTTAGAGGCATGCTTGGCTAAACCCGCCCAGCCATATACTTTGGTGATGTCACTATGCATTATAAATAAGAGTCCCTGACAAGACTAACTCTTCCTAAAGTTCCTGTGCAGCGTTCCTGACCAGCTCCATCCAGATTCCCGACCCCACCACAAGGCCAAAGCATTGCTGACCCTACTCCAGGGCCCATTGCAAAGCCCAAGCATTGCTGATCGTATCCCAGCAAGGCTTCAACTCTGAAAACCCACTAATCTCCCATTAAAAAGGGGAACGCTGTGGTATTCTTTGGGAAGCATCCTGAATCAAACTGGCTTGCTGCCCACTAACTGCATGCCCGCTGCAATTCTGCCATCCAGCTGACCTTTAGTATCATGTGACCAGAATTGCCATTCCGCTGTCCCTGCCCTCTGGTGACCAGAACGGCCCAGCTTTTTTCTTTTGCCAGGCACGCAGCCGTGTGGTGACCAGAACCTGTTGACGGTCCAAAAATACCAAAACTAAAAGTGGACTGCGAGTATAATCCCTACCCCATAGAATCCGATAACCTATCTTGTCTTCCCTTGCCTTTGCCCTTATCCAACGCTCTGAGCCATCCTATCCTTATCCTCATAACTTGTTAAAAAACGGTTAGAAATATCTTTGCACCCTGCCTGTGATTGTCTAAAGTTCTAGCACCATTTCTTTTCAATTTTGTCTTCAGTAATCCTAAACCATTAGTCCCATTTTCGAGTGATCAGACTGGTTATCGCCAGGGTTGGGCGCTGGGGTGACAGGGTTGAATTCGCAAATCAACCTTGGATCTTACTATGTCCATCTTTGGTGGTCTAGTCTGAATACTCGAGTAAAAAACTGTTCTTGTCACAACTGATTCCCTTTCCTATTTCATGGCTTCATTTTGCTGTAAGCGCACCTTTTTATATCTTGCATAACTCATCCATTTTCATAGCTAGAGACCTATTTTCACTTCTATATCATCCCTGTGATATACCTCTAGCCCCCATCTCAAAAACTCCAAATCAGAGTATTTCACTTGTTTATTAAAAACCGTTTGGGTAATTTAAAACGGGAATTAAGAAAATGCAACCTTTACACGTGTCATTTGGCTGCAACATGTTTTAAATTTTCCATTCATTTTCTAATTATACGCTCTTGGGAATCCATTGCTTGCGATTGTTAGTGTCTATGCATTGTTGCTTTAGTGAGAAATTGTATTTGCTTTAGAGTTTTAACCGCACATTAATTATTTGTCAATTTTCGAGTGTCATTTCATAACATTGCAAGAGGTTTAAAATCTGTTTTCCACTCTTATTTGGTGAGGAAAGGTCGGATTTTGATTCCGTTTTCTGCCTCTTATTCCCGATTACCCGTTGTGTCTTTCTATCCACTCAGAATTCGATCATCTGTGGGTTGAGGGAATATTGCAGAGGGAAATCCTAACTTGGGTGCCATCTTTCCTAAATCAAAAAGTACTCCTATTACCTGGTGTTTTCTATATGTTCCACTAGAAGGTTAAACCAAGTGCATTGCTTACATTCTCATTGTAATTATCACCCCATTGGTGGTTGATGCCCCACATTAAAATTGTAGGATTTCTTTTGAAATATATATATATCTCATTTTACCAACCAGCCTGGTTCATTGTGACCCGGTGTATTTGAAAAGGGGGTGTGATATGAGTTGTGTACCATCTCAAATTGAATCTGCATAAAATGAGGAGAAAAGCATCTCAGCTGTGCACTACATACTATGCCGAGACCAAAGTGTGTGTCGCCTGATTGAAATCCTTAACAGTAGGTTATATTGACGGGGTAGCGGGCGGCTGTTGGGGCCGTTGCATGCCCGGACTATACGGACGCAGCGGGAACCTGCCCTGCGCAAATGAGGGATAGGCTGTAGGCCACGTACCTGGTTGACAGTCCCACCTTGACACTCGTTCTCCCTTCCTTGGTGCAGTATCGGACGGGTGCCCATATTGTCTGGCGCAGCGGCCATCTTGTCGAGCTGCCTTCCACATGCCAACATTTTGTTGCTTGGCTCACTGGGCCCAGCCTAGTCCAGGACTCTTGAGTGTGGATCATGAGGCCTACCCTGCACTTCAGGTGGAGACCTGGTAGGCGTTTCGCCCTCGGCAGAGTTGCCGGTAGTGTTGCGTATAGGCGCTCCCTCGAACATGTTGCCGGTACAGGGCGTAGCCCCTCAGGTGAACACCCGGTAAAAGACCCTTCCGGTCCCTCAGAACTGTCACTGGGAGAATCTGCGGACCCCTCAGCCTGTTGGCCGGTAGCTGGATTAGCCACGGTACTCGTGCTGGTATGAGAACCGGAGAGCTTCCTCCCGCTCGGAGAAAGTGCGTTGCACGTGGTACAACCTTGCCAGCCGTGGTCGGGGCCAGGGCAGCGGAGGCAAAGGGCATGGAGTCTGATTTAGGAAAGAACCCTTCGCAGGCTGGACACCTGCTGAACCCTGTTGAAGTCGACATGGGTCGGGGAGGAGCGCAACGCTTGAGGACCGAGTACCTGAATGAAAAGACAAAAGACAGTATCCGCGCGTGGAATTACATGGCTGAAGCCAAACCCAGGAGTGCTGGTGAATTCGGCCTGTTCCCGTCGACACAGAAAAGGGGACTGAGGAGGGTGCTCGCGAGCCCTGCCATTATGGCCACCTTAGAGCGAACTCCCTGCTCACCCGTCGTTAATCCAGGTAATATCCTAAACTTGCTGTCAAGTTATGGCACGGAACAGCTTGTTACTGCAGTGTAAAGGTGCCTAGCACCCTGATGGATTTCAGCCGGTAGCTAACGGGGCTGACTCGATTCACTGCCTTCCCTCCGACAGAGGTACTCATAGGCAGCATAACTGTTAGGCAGAATCCAGTGCAGTTCCCTTAGGGAGCACTACACCAGATTAGGACTACATGTGAGAGCAATAAATTCCCTTTGCTATCAGTCTGTACCACAAAGATTTAGTTGGTAGCTGTGGCTGAGCAGTCAGACTTTATCTCAAGAGGGAGATGAGCAGTATTCAGGGTTTACACAATAGGCCTACTGTACTATGGCACAAGGAAACACTGACCAAAGCTTTGTAGTTAAAAAAAAAAAAAAAAATATATATATATATTATACACTTCTAAGAAAACACATGTATCACAAGTATCAAGCAGATTTATTAAGTCAATAGAAAAATATACACACTCCCTATATACATTGTAGACCAAGTAAACCAAAGTGAAAACTGAGCAAACGGCACAGTGACAACTACACACAAGGGATCCTCTAACAATTTCTCACAAGGGGGGGGAGGTTTAACACAAGTTATCTAGAAATAGGTTCTTATACACCCTAGCAACACTTCCCATCAGTTGTGAACCAGTTCAGCAAGACAGTGCATCAGTATATACAATACTTCAAATGAAAACTGAGCAAAATGGCATTTCACAATGATTATGCAGTGGGAAGGAAAGGGTAGTTATAAGAAAGGGTTGCACCACACAGTTCGAATGGAGACTCAATCTCGAGAAAGCAGGTCTAAGAAATGTGACCAGAGTCACTAGGCCTGTGCCAGAGTTAGTGGTACAGGGCAAGGGCCCAGGAGCAAAATGTTCTTGTAGCTGCTGTCAAGTCTTTGGTTAACGATTTGGAAAAGGTGGATGCAGAAAGCCAAAGAATGTTGAGAGGGGGGGCGGCCAACCCAAAAGGTATGAAAAGTATTAAACACCCCTTTAGCACTACCGCAACGAAAGGGCGGCCTGGCGGAACAATGTACCTTTGAAATGAAGTGGCTCCTGCGGTGGTGGTTGTTCCTGGTAGTTCCTGCAGTTCGGGTGATCCAGCAGAGGAAGAGAGGCTCTCGTCATGGAGGAAAGTTCGAGGTACTGCACTACCCAGGGATGAAACCAGCCGCGGTGCTGCCAAACAAAGTTTAAAAGGTACGCTCCTTTTAATCGCGGTCCAGGTCGATAGCTGCTTGGATATCCGGTCTCCCAAGTGCGGGCACTGGCGATTCGACCACAGCAGGTTCGGGAAGGCGATTGGCAAACTGGTTGGCCCCACCAGCTCAAGGGAAGAAGGCTCTTTCAGATGAAGATCTCCTCTCGTCGTGTGGAGAAAAGTGGTAAGACACTGCAGCAGGGCTTCATCGGTGGTGGTAGTCGTTGCAGGTGTCTTTGGCTTCTCTCCTCTTCGGTTCCGTAGTTCCAGTGGCAACGTCTTGCTCTTCCAGTCCTCAGGACCCTGCTTTTATGCAAAAAGAGCCCCATTCATACAGCCTAGCTGTCACTGACAGTGGAGTGATCATCTTGGCAGGAGACCCTCCAGCCTATCAGGATAGAGTGCGACATGTGTTGCTGAGGCAACCCTGTCCAGGGGTCCTACTCCCCCTCCCACACAATGGACCCACCCCAGACTCAGTGGCGCCGGAAGGATGGCTTCTGGGCAGAAGTCCGCCAAACGGACGAACAAAGGATCCCCGACCTGGGTTAGGATCGTAGAGAAATACACGAGAAAGAAGTTATATTAAAGTTCTGGCAAATAAAACCTACCGGAGCAAAGTTAATATTAAAATGTACCGGCGGTATGTTAGAGGCTGTCAGAAAAAAGGGTAGCCTCGAACAATGGGAAAATCCCATAGAGAAATATCTGCGGTTGAATATTTATGGTAGTAACCACTGCCACCAGCCGGAAACTTTAGAGAGAGGGACTGTACGGTACCCACTCGAAAATGAACATAGGAGAAAAACTATTAACCCCTTCCAGTACCTCCATAGTAAGATGGGTTGTACTGGTTAAGTTCATACAACTTGACTAGTAAAGTCAATGGGGACTTTACATGCCCTGGGAGACAGTAGTCAGTCCCAGGGTATGGAGTCTGTTTGGGGGTCGCTACGACACCCCTGTGTCACTGCACTGAGGGTGCTGTGTAACACATGTGAATAAAGATGGTTCCTATGGGGGAGAGAAAATCCCATAGGCATTAAACACAAAATAGCCTAGAACACACATAGCAGAAATGCTTAAGAGAGGGAAAAACAGTCTCACTCTTAGCAGGTAAAAAGAAACAAACCCTTCAAATCCAGCAAAGCTGCTGGGGGACTCTATAGGTAAGGGAAATTAGCCATAGTATGAGAATTCTCCCTAACAGTAACAGCTTGCAGGCATGGCGTGTGCAGCAAGCCGGCAGAACTGGGGTGGTGTGGTGGCATACATTGTGGCTGGCAAGGCCTGATTTCAAGAGCACCGCCAGGACCAGTGCTGGCGAGGCTGGGGCCACGTTGAAGTACGGCAGTTGCCGTGGGAGGGGAGTCGAGCTCTGCCAGTCGTTGCTCCGAATGTAGGGAACACTGATCCGGTAAGCACCTGATCACGGGGAAGGAGACACCTGCTATACTGACCCGGCACGGGAGCGCCCGCATTCAGCAAGATATAGCTCTGCCTGGACGGCACTGAACGTGGCACTCGCCCGGGGGTGTTGTTTGTGTGGAGTCCCCACCACACCATGGAAATTAGCAGATAACTGGTTCAGCAATGCTGACACGACGAGAGCTGCGCTTTGGGGCCGGACACAAAGCTTTGTTCATCCAAGTGCCTGAATACAACATCCACAGTACATGCAGAATTACTTTTCTTTCCTGCTCTGAACAAGTCTTTGGCATTTTGCACGCTGCCACTGGAGGGGGGGCTGTGGGGCGACGGTGAGGTCCGGGGGCAGCTGACTCGGCACAGGAGGGATCTTATTGGGCAGTCCAGAGGCTCACTTGGGGAATTACATTACTGTGTTTTGTCGCAAGCTGTGCAGGTCTCCCATACTTATCGGCTGCTGGAGCCGACTCTACAATTCGCATACCTACCACGAGTGCTGCAGCAAGAAGGGTAAATCAGATAAGAGCCAGTCCAAACTCCCTTTTACAACCCCTTCCCAGGGTTAATCTTCTGCTAGCGGTGATGTGGAAGCAGAGATTGCAGCAGATTCACAGTCCACTGCCTCCTCCAGGACATTAAAGTCATGCGGTCTCAACTTCAAGCGGGCATTCACGCATTGGACAAACTTGATACTTTGACATGTATGGTTGACCATATGCAGGTCAGACGCAAACATGGCAATAGGCTGGACGAGGCGGAAACTCGGCTCTCCACTTTTGGGAATGAGGCATCAACCTCGAGAGAAATGAACCAGATGAAAAAGTTGATGAAGGCGCTGATGGAGAAACAGGAGGACTTGGCATCACAATCCCAATGGAATAATTTTAGGATTGTGGGGGTCAAATGGTGGATACCATCCTATGCGACATGGTGAATCAGGGTGGTTTTTCATCTGCGTTTGTGGTGGAGCGTGCCCACTGTATACCGAGTGGGAAGCCTTCAGTTCCTGGTGCACTGCCCAAACTGATTATTACCAGTATGCTCAATTACAGGGATTGTGATTTTGCCCTACATTGTTCTAGAGAACTGGGCGACCTGATGTAGAAAGGAGACCATGTGCGTCTTTTTCCAGATTTCACCAATAAGGTCCAAGCATCCAGAAGGACATTTTGGGATGTAAAAAATAGACTCAGAGAAAAAGGCCTAAAGTATGTTATGTTGTTTCCTGCTCGGCTCGGTTAGGGAGAATTCTCAGAAATGTGCCAATTCCCTCCACCTTAAAGAACCCAAAGAACTTTGTTGGATTTTGAGGACTTGATTTTTTCTTTAACCTGGAGAGGGGGAGACCCTTTTACCCACTCTCTCATGTATTTTTATGTGAATTTTACCTTGGTGTTCCTTTTGGTTATGGAGTCTGACAAACTCCATAGGCATCATCTTTTACATTGCGTCACACAGCACCTTCAGTGCAGTTGCACAGGGAAGTCTTCCAGATTTCCCCAAGGTTTAAATAGTAGTAAACTACTGTTTTCCAGAGCAGTAAAGTGAAATTGAATTTACCTACCATTGTAACTTTCTAGACCCAGCACACCCTATCTTCCAATAGAGTGCTGGAGGGGTAACTTAGTATCCCCTTTCTCTAGCTTCTTATGTAACATGTTTTATGTTACCCTTTCCTCACTGAATGGCTGGTGGCAGTGGGCTCATTTTAAACTACCATGGTTTGCATTTACCGCGTCTGTTCGCAGCTCCGGTAAAGCAACCGCAGGAGCCATCTTTTTCAAAATGACGCAGAGCCATCTTTGACAAAATGGTCGCCGGTCTTCTTTTTTCGCCATGTCTTTGTGGAACGGTCCTTGTAGAGATTTTCTCTGCCTACCAAACCAGGTTTGTTCTGTTCATTTTGCATTTGGCGGGATTCAGGAGTGAAGCCCACCTTTGGCTCCAGAGTGTCTGGGGTAGGCAGGAAGTGAGGGAGGTGCCCAAAACTCCCGGTGCTATGTTTCCTAGGAGACCCAAATGCACTCTGTGGTGATTGGCTGGCTGACTGTCCGGCAAGGACAGCCACCCTGATGGGTGAGTGACAGCTAGGCTGGAATGAATGGGAGAGAACTGAATAAAATGAGTCTTTTGGCTTGGAAGGCAGAGTCGACCACTGGGCGAAGGAACTGAAGAAGAGCTTGAAGAGGACGCCTGCTGCAACTCCTGGACCGTTGGTTTGCCGTTCAAGCCCTACTGCAGTGCCGAAATGCCAGGTTCGCATCGACAGAGAAGCCCCTGCAAGGCCGACTTCTCCCTTTGCGTTGGTGGGACCAATCAACTCCAAAGTAAGCCACCTGGACATCCATCTCGGAGCTGGTTGAATTTCCACAGAGTTGCTGCTGGAAACCATTGAGCCAGGGAGAGGAACACAAGGTTGTGTGCGTTGCTTTTAAGCTGGCCTAGAGCTTTTGGAAGATCCTCCGGACTCCCAAGAAGTAGGACTGACCAAGCCTGAGCCACCTCAGAGTGTGGGACCCCAGAAGCAAGGAAAGTCCACCTCAACAGTCAGGAACCGCGTTGTTGCTGTTTGCGGTATCCACCAGAAGCTGAAAAGCGAAAACAGCCACTGAAAGTGAAGTTTGCCGGTTGCAAGTTTTGCCAATGCAGTGCAGGAGTCCCTCGACGTCCTCCCTCTTGTCCCCATGACTGAGGCCCAGGAACAGTGAGATCTGCAGAGCTGCACAGGAACAGAAGTCATCAGCTGCATCTTTTCTTCATTGCTAAGGTACTGTAAAACAAGTCTAAGAACTTACCTCTTACTGTAGAAGTGCTTGTAATTTTTGCAACTCACAAGTCTAATCAGCTTGTGGCCCTACATTTGATTCTTGTCTTTATCAAAGACTCCTGAGAACTTGTGCAAAGACTTTTCCATTTACTTACCAGAAGTGCTTCATCCTATACAAGACTTTTGCCTATAGACATTGGCTTAGCCTATTGAATTGTATGACTCTTCTAAGAGGATCTGAAAGTATTTTCCCTGCTTAAGAATATTGGTGATCTCTTGTGTACTAATAACCTTTGCCTTTTACCAACTTAAGACTGGTCTGAATGCCAACAGTAAGATATTAATGTCCCCAGGACCCTTGTTAATGAAGTCACCTGTGGGTGTAGGTTGTGTCTGTGGGCCATCCCTAAAGGGTCTTTGTAGTTTCAAAAACTCAAGTATTGAAGTGCATTTTGTGTTACTATTATATTGCTCCCTTCTAAAGAAGGTTTTATAACTGACTGATAAATAAATTAATAATTGTTTATGCAAGAAAACCTTGAGTGTAAGAGTTTATTTGAATACCTGTAACTGAATCCTTGTCTAACTCCACTACTGCTCACATTTCCCCTCTTGAGATAAGCCTGGCTGCTCAACACGCTACCAAAACTGTGTAGTACAAGCTTATACCAAAAGTTGGGTTGCCTATACCTGCAGTCATAGTTGCTTGTAGTGTTCCCAGGCGGCACTACATTCAAACTTTGCCTAAAAGGCTCTGTGTAGAACATAATGGAAGGGCATGGTTTTTCAAACTCCGGGGGCAGCATGCAATTTTAGATGAACAAGTTACTTACCAACTGGTAACGTTCTTTCGATTGGATGTTCCTCCAATGTATTCCACATCTTTGACAGGTAATGTCCACAGCTGTGCACTTCGGTAACTTTTTCGGCAAAGGGCGTCCTGCGTCGAGTCGATGTACCTCAAAGGCCTCCATCGAGGGCAACGTCACCGGATGTTATAAATAGGATGCACAGCGTCCGTAGCCTCGGTTCATGTTTTTTCCCTCAGAACGTATGACACCAATCCAATGCCTGCCGGACTGCACAGTCTTGTGGAAATGTAAGCTGCAATCGCATAAGAAATTCTACAGAGGGGCAGGCTGGGAGGGCGATGTGGAATACGTTGGAGGAACATCCAATCGAAAGGACGTTACCAGTTGGTAAGTAACTTGTTCTTCCAATGGATTGGGTCCTCCAATGTATTCCACATCTTTGACAGACTCACAAAGCAGTACCAAAAAAATGGACGAGGGAAAATGTAGAGTACCCAATCAGATGGCAGAGTAATGTTTAACAAAGGTGTGGATAGAAGCCCATGTGGCAGCCTCACAAATATTCCTAATAGGAACACCCCGTTGGAGGGCTGTGGAAGTAGCCACGCCCCTAGTGGAATCAGCTTGCATCCCTTCAGGCGGGTCCTTACCCGCCAATCGTTAACACCCAGTAATGGTGAGGATAATCCACCTGGACAAGGTCCGTTTGGTAACGGCCTGGCCCAATCGGTGTCCAGCATATCCCACAAAGAGTTGATCGTCCACTCTGACCCTGGACATCCTAGAAATATAAAAGCTCAGAGCTCGCGTAGGATCCAACCGATGGAGTCGCTCCTCTTCCTTACCAGGATCAGGAGGAGGAAAGAAAGAATAACCACTTTCTGGCTCAAATGAAATTCGGATACGACCTTCGGTAGAAAGGACGGACGTACCCTCAGTACAACCCTGTCCTTGTGGAAGACAGTAAAGGACGGCTTAGATGACAGTGCCTGCAAATCACTCTGCAAGCGGAAGTAACCACAATCAAGAACACTGTCTTGAAGGACAATAATCTCAAAGGACAAGAGTGCAAAGGCTCAAATGGAGCACCCATTAGAAATTTCAAAACCAAATTCAAATCCCAAACCGCCACCTGGAAAGGGGACGGGGGGGAACACATTAGTCAGTCCTTTAAGAAATTGAGAAATCAAAGGGATCTTAAAGTAAGAACATTCTTCAGACGAGCGGTTAAATATAGACAGCGCCGCCAGGTAAACTTTAATGATACCTATTTGAAGGCCCCTGTGGGCCAAAGAAAGTAAGAAAGACAAAACCATAGGAATGGAACATTGAAAAGGATCAACAGTTTGTACTCTGCACCAGTCGCAAAACGTCTGGCAACGGTACAGGGATTTTGTTGCTAGCCTCCTGGCCGAAAGCAACACCTCCATCACATCATCCGGGAGGTCCAAAACCTTATCTCTCAACCTTTCAGATACCAAGCGTGAAGGTTGAGAGTTCTGACCTCTGGATGGAGAACCTGACCCCACCCTCGCGAGAGCAGATCCTCTCGGTAGGGAAGATGGCGTGTAGGGCAGATGGACATTTCTACAAAGGTCCGGGTACCAAACTCTCCTGGCCCAATCTGGAGCAATGAGGATCATGTGGGATCCGAATCTCTGTAACACTTGACGAATGACGGGTACTGGAGGAAACTTACAGCAGTGGGAATGACCAATCCACTACAAATGCGTCTAAGGTTCCTCCGGAAGGATATTCCCCTGAGCAGAATCTCCCACGCTCCAGGTTGCCACTGGTGGCGAAGAGATCCACTTGTGGGGTACCCCAAAGGGCGAAGATCTCCAGAAGAACTTCCTGAGCCAACTCCCACTCGTGAGATCGTGCTCTGCCTGCTCAGAGCGTCCGCCGCCGCATTTTCATCTCCAGCCAGATCAACTGCCGAGAGTGAAATTCCCTGCTGGATGGTCCAGAACCAGAGCTGCATTGCCTCACTGCACAACGTGACTCACCCTACAACCCCCCTTTTTTGTTGAGGTAATGGATGGCCACTGTGTTGTCCGTCATGATCAGGACACTCTTTTGCCCGCACAGATGGCAGAAAAGCCTCCAGGGCTAGCCTGATGGCCCTCAGCTCTAACAGGTTGATGTGAAGTTTGGACTCCGACGGAGACCAACGACCGCTGGCGGTCAATTCGACGGCATGAGCGCCCCATCCTGTGAGGGAAGCATCCGTCACTACAGTCACCTCCAGCCATGGTTCCCAAAATGTCTCCCCCTTCATCAGGTTCCTCTCGTTGGCCCACAACAGCAGGTCCTGGGAGACCGAGAGTGGAATCTGAACGGGATCCGACATCTTGCCCGAGAACTGCGACCACTGCATCTTGAGGACCCATTGCAGGGATCTCTTTCTCAGCCTGGCTTCTGGCATGAGAAAAATGAAGGATGCCATGAGGCCGAGCAACCTTAAGAATTCGAAAGCCTGGAGACTCTGGGCATGTTGAATCTTGTCCACCATCTGCAAAATGTGATGAGCCCTTACCTTGGGAGGCAAGCACTTCTCCAAGGACGTGTCCAACTCAGCCACAATGTAATGGAGCTGCTGAGAAGGTGTCTGATGCGACTTCTTGAAATTGAGGGAGAAGCCCAGCTTGTGGAGGGAGCGGAAGGTGAGACCGAGATGACCCAACGCTTGTTCGGGAGAACGTGCCCGGATCAGCCAGTCGTACAGGTAGGGGAAGACGTGAATCCCCCTCACCTGAGGTACGCTACCACCACCATTAGCTTGGTGAAGATCCTCGGGCAGAGGTCAGTCCGAATGTTAGGACCCGAAACTGAAAGTGCAAGTCGCCAGCGGCAAACCTCAGGTACTTCCTGTGCTTTGGATGAATCGGCATATGAAAGTAAGAATCCTGAAGGTCCAGAGACACCAACCAATCCTGAATTTGAAGTGCCTGGAGGACTTGAGAAAGAGTGACCATCTTGAACTTGTCGTTCCTGAGAAGTTTTTTTAACCAAAGCAAGTCCAGGATGAGTCTCAATCGCCAGTCTTTCTTTGGAATCAAAAAATAACGGGAATACCATCCCATGTTCCTCTCCGCTACAGGCACCAGTTGAAAAGCGCCTTTCTCTAGCAGGGTCAAGATTTCCTGCACAAGGAGCAGATCGGGAGGCTTCAAAGAGAGATTCCCCGGTGGATTGTCGTGAGGCCGCTGTAGGAAGGTATGGCAGTAGCCGTGGGCAATTGTATCCAGAACCCACGCATCCGAAGTAATGGCTTGCCACTCTTCGAGATGCTGAGACAGTCTGCCCCCAACCAGCGAACATGGCCTCATGACTGTTTTGGAACGGCTGCAGCAGTGCCTGAAGGCAAAGAGGCAGATGCCTAAGCGGCTTTGGCACCTCTATTTCCCCGACCACCACGGGTACTTTTACGCCGACCCCTTTCACTGGCGGCTCCTCTCGTTCTACCAAAGGAGGAGTATTAACGAAAAGAACCTCCCCTCCACTGCTGTCCCCTAGAACGAAAAGGCAGAGTTTGACGTACGGCTGCGCTGAAAGATTTCGCCACAGCTTTTGAGGTCTGCAACCTCTCAAGGCCAGTCAGCCTTGCTGCCAAACAAATGCGTGCCATCAAAGGACATGTTGAAAAGACGGGCTTGCACATCCTGCGCAAAACCTGACTTCCGTAACCGCGCAAATCTGCATATAACGGTGCTCACAGCCATGGACCGGTTAACACTGTCGGCCGTGTCCAAACCCGACTGAAGGAATCCACAGATGGCATCCTTGCCATCTTGCACGAGAGCAAGGAACCCATCCCTTTGTTCACCCTCGGGAATATGCTCAGCCGCAAGAGAAACAGTTCCACAGAGTGTATGAAAATCTTGCCAAGGCACAAGTGGAGTTGGCTGATTTCAGTGCCATACTCCCCGCAGAAAACACCTTGCGTGCCCAACCGTCGAAGCGTTTGTCATCCCTATCAGGAGGGATGGTAGGGTACGCCGCCTGCCTCGAGGTGGCCATAGCCGCCTGAACCACCAAACTCTCGGGAGTGGGGTTAGTGGATAGGTAGCTACCGGAAGGGTGGTATTTCTTGGTTAACGATTTGTTAACAGCCGGAAGAGATTCCGGTGACTGCCAAACAGCCGTCACCCTTTTCTGTGAGATGAAAAGGCAACACTGGGTCAGAGGATGGACCTTGATCCAAAATGTCTGAGATCATCTTGCACAAAATCTTCAGAACTGGACCAGCCCAGATACTCCGAGACCATAGCCATGAGTCTCCTATAGGACGACTCAGCATGAGCCCAGGCTCAGGCCTGCCAAATTCCACTTCCGGAGAAGTGTCCAGGGCACTAGCGTCATGAAGAGTTTGTCACAACTTTTCCAGTTGGCTATCCCCTGAAAAGAGAGGAGCCCCATCGGGCTCAACAGGGTCAAGATCAAAATCTGACCTCTCCTCCTCCTCCTCCTCATAGATGTTATCCAGAGGGAGGAAAAAGTCAAGTCTCGGAACAGCCTAGGGCCTGGAGTCCATAACAGGCCTCACAGACTTGGAAGTAGCCTTCCTAGGAGGATCCACAGCAGTAGGGATCTCCAATGGTAAATTTCGGCCAAAAGGCATAGAAGTCGTCGAGGGTGCCGAAGGCTTCAGCGTAGACTGTTTCAGTGTTGACACTGGCGCCGACAGCACCGTGGGCTTATACGAAGGCAAAGCTTTGACATCGGTATCCGACAGACACGGCACCCACTGAGTCGACGCCGACCTCGAGCCCTTAGCAGGTTTCTGCGGTCTCGCTGGGGACGAGGACCGAGACCTGGAAGCACGTCTCTTGCGACCATCCTGAGCCTTGTCCAAACGGGACCGCAAAGGTTCCCAATGAGGATTGCACCGAGGACCAGAGCCCGAAGGTGTGCGAGCCACGTATCGAGAGCGTTCCTTGCCGGCTTCCTCAGAAGGCGCAGACAGAACTGTGCCCTGCCATTGGAAAATCGCCAACATCTGCTCCCGAAAAGCAGCCCATTCCTCCGAGGTCAAGGACTTAGTCAGGCAAGCCTCTTTCCTTGCGGCGCCAGGATGGGGAGGCGACCGTTGACAGCGCTTCCTAGAACGCCGAGACGAGGACGACGAATGGCGGGAAACACTCCGGGACCGAGATCCTCGGGACTCATTCCAACGCAGAGAGTCACCCCTCGAATCGTCAGTGGACATACCCTTGGACTCGAAGCAAACACGTTTGTGGAAAAAAAGGAACTGAGGCTACTGGCACCGTGCGTCCTATTTATAACATCTGGTGACGTCGCCCTCGACAAAGGCCTTCGAGGGACATCGACCCGATACCATCGACGCAGGACGCCCTCTGCCGAAAAATTTCCCAAGTGCACAGCTGTGGAAATTACATGTCAAAGATGTGCAATACGTTGGAGGACACAATCCATTCGAAGACTAAAGAACCCCGGCCGTCGCAGGGACAGGGCCTGGGCTGATCCAGGTGCACTATTACAACTGGTGGGTGATGGTTGACAATCCGGTCCAAGGCATGAGCCACTCAGTCTAGCGGGCTGGGCCTCAAGTGGCTCTCATGCACATGTGCAAAATGTGTTTTTGGGCAATTGGGGGTGGCTATAACTGGCAGACTGGGGTTGCTGGTGGGGGTAGCTGTTGGGAGTCGTTTGAAACGATACGATAAAACTCAACCGAAGAACCTCAGACAGCTTATTTTCAATACTTTCAAGATGGTCATATGCCAGACACCCCCCAAGAGCAACCTCAACCTGCCAGGAAGGGGAAAGGGAGGATTGGCAGTGATGAGGACTGGACTAGGCGCCTGGTGGTATTTTGGCTTATATGGGCAGGTTTGCTTCAGACAGCATGTAATGGAGTGAGGACAGGCCCCCCAATATCGTAGCCACTCCTCAACTGCTCATGATGGTACTGGGAAAGGGGTTGGGGGGGGGCAACATGTGGTTGTCCACCTGTTGAGTTAAGCATTCCCAGACAGCAGAGTTTATTTGCATCACAATTGGTACCAGGATTTCTGGGGTTCTGCGGGCATAGCCAGGTTGGTAAGGAACTGTGACCACCATAGTTTTACCAATGGAAGCATGTGGGTATTGTGGTTACGCAGGTTGGGTAGGACCTCCTTGATGACTGCCTTGATTGCAGGTAGTGGGATTCATATGTCATGGAACATCCGTGGCCTTAACTGCACTTCAAAGGCACAGAAAGTATTGTTGTATATGTGACGGCATATGGTTGTCGTCGCCTTTTTGCAAGAGACGCATCTTACCCCCAAGGATTAGACAATTTGCTATGGCCTAGGGTTGCCACGGGTATTTCTACTCGTTTTCCCATTACTCTAGGGGGGGCCTGCATTGTTATCCGTGGGATGCTGGGGTTTCGCCTTATTGACCAGGTGAAGGATGCAGAGGGGAGGGTTTTGCTGGACACAGGGGTCATACAAGGCTGAGAGGTTACATTGGTTAATTACTACAGGCCCAATACTGACTTCCTTGATATGTTAACATGGATCAAGATGCAACTAAGGAACTACCCATCTAGCTTTTTTATCTGTGCAGGGGATTTCAATACTGTTCTGAATCCAGACCTAAACAGATCTGGGGGCGTGCAAAGATCAGTCTCTAAAACTACACTGAATCTTCAGCAGATTTGTGCCGCTAGTGAATTGTTTGATATCTGGAGGAAGCGACACTGACTTGTAAGAAGTTAAACTTCAGGTTGGCTGTGCATCAAATGGCATCCAGGCTTGACTACATACTTGTCTCTCAGAGGTTCAGGCTGGGTGACCAAATGTTCCATCTTGGCACCTACTCTGACCGATCAAGCACCAGTGATCGTTACAATGGACATCCCCGGGTAGGCAGGGAGGGGGCAATGATTTGTTTTTCCAGAATGAGCTTGCCGGATGTGGTGTTTCGGGAGGCTATCCAGGGATGCACTGTCAATGTCTTATGGGAAAATGAAGGGTCGGTCACCTCTCCATCCACGAAGGGGGCCCTTCAAGTGCGTGATCCGGGCAGTGTATAGCCAAGGAGGCAGGGGTATTTAAGACCATTAGGTTGGAATTGGCAACCAGTGAATCTTCGCTTCGGTGTCTGGAAGCGGATGCTGACTTTCTTGAAGCTACCACACTGCAGGTGCACTTCAATAAGGAGCTCAGGCTGTTTAGAGAGGCCACCGAAAGGTAGGTGACATTTTCCTATGGGCAGACAGTGGTTCGCCAGTATCAGGAGACTCACCGACCAGGTAGATTGCTGGCTTGCACGGTCAGACTAGAGGCTCCCAGGTCCCACATTACAACCATCAGAGGCGGCGCAGGGGCCCTTGCATTACACAGACTGAGATCACAGACACCTTGGTTGAGTTTTATATCAACTTCTATTCGTCCAAGGCTGCAGCATGCTAGGCATCCTCAAACTGTTACCATGATCAGGTGCGTTGTATTGGTTCACCGTTGGTGCCCCCCCTTTTGAATTTATATCAACAAGCATTGTGTGATGGGATGTTGCCGGAGTCGGTGAGGGAGGCAATTCTCAAGCCTGGAAAAGAGGCCCAAGACTGTTCTTCGTACAGGCCGATTTCACTCATTAATATAGACAAAAATATTGGCAAGAATCTTGGCCTCTCATCTGGCGTCATTGATGGCAAAGTGTGTGACGGCTGACCAGGTGTGCTTTATTCCCGGCAGGAAGATCTACGTCTTATGGTCTGTGCAGGGTGTTCAGTCTGCTCTCCGCACTAGGCCAGCATGACCCTGTGGTTGCTGCACTCTTAGATGAAGAGAAGGCTTTTCGACTCAGTTGAGTGGCATTTTATGTTCACTGTGCGTCGTATGGGGGTTGGTGAGATGTTCATCAGGCTGGCATTATATTTTTCCCCGGCCGCGCGACTTCATGTAAATTGCTGACTTTCAAGTCCTCTGCGGATGGGCCGAGGAACCAGACAGGCATGCTCCCTTTCCCAGTTATGTGCCTTGGCTGTAGAACCTCTTGCAGAGTTTGTGAGAGCCAAACATACTGCTAGGGGAGTGAGCCTGTATACACACCAGCTGGTGATTTCGTTATATGCGGATGACAATCTGCCACCGTTATGGAGTAGGTTTTTGAGTTCGGGTAGTACTCCAGTCTCAATATTAACCGCACCGAGTCTGTGTTTCCTTAAACTGATGAATGTGAAATATCAGGATATCTTTTGCTTCCAGTGGCATGAGAGCACTCGCTACCTGGGAGTTGATCTGGCTGGGTCCCCCAAACTTATTTATCAGAAAAACCATACAGTTGAGCTGGCCCAGGCAGGTGCGTTAATGGAACGATGGATGCATCTTCTCTAACAATATTTGGTTTTATCGCCTTGATCAAGGTGATTATACTCCCTAGAGTGCTATATATATTTCTGAATGTACCGCTAGCGGTGCATAGGTTCTTCTTTAGAGAACTGCAATCCCTGGTGTCAGGGTTTATATGGGACAGTAAGTAACCTCGGATTGTCTGGAATAAGGCGATAGCCCACTTGGAGAGGGGCGGCCATGCACTTGCTGATTTTGAATCCTATCTAGATGCAGCACAGGCCTCTCTTTTGTCCTTGCTCCTGCCCTTGATAGATCTTATGTTCAGATAGAGGGGACCCTTGCATCTTCTCCAGCGCTCTTGAGAGCGGTGGTACTGACCTCCCCTCATCCTATTGGTAGAGCCCGACATATGGTTGAAAGGCTTGGAGACGGATTGAGCAGAAGACTCACTGCGATGTGTTGCACTCCACCCCACCCCCCCCCCCACCCCAACCCCTCTTCCCCCTTCCCCCTTCTCCCAGTCACGCATGCTCCCGGGATTCCACTCGCTAGCGAAAAAGGTTTATACCCAATGCATGGTTAAACTGGGTATTGCGCAATGGAATGCCTTATTCCCGGCTGGGCAATTTCTAACAATTGAGCGGTTTCGGTCTATGGGTGGCAACTCCACGCTTGACCTGTTTTTGTACTTCCGTGTTAGGACCACACTAAATGACTAGTTCTCTCCCTTTCTCGCGGTGCCTTCTGTTGCACCCCCTCTTCACGGTATGATTGAGGCGGAGGGGGCAGGGAGATTGGTCACGAGCATATATGCTAAAATGGTGGACAGGTCTGTGGGTTGGGCTGTGGATGCTGATGAGACGTGGGAGGAATCTTTGGGTATCCCCAATCCCAGAAGGTGTATGGCGCTATTGCTGTGCTCAAACGAAAAAAGGTGGCTCTTAATAGCAGATACAAATGGATGCACTTTTAATGACTACATCAGTTATTCTCTACCCCTGGTTAGCTTCCACAGATTCTTCCCTGAGGTTTCTGATGGCGGTTTACATTGTGGGTTCTATCCTGCCACTTTACTGCATTCATCCTGGCATGGTGCTCCCATTTATGACTGTTGGACTCAAGTGTTTAATACAATAAGTGAGATCAAAGGTGAGCATATTGCCCCCTCTCCACTGATTGCGTTATTGGGATACACTAATGAGACTGCCAGGCATGTTCGTCGCCTCTTGGGTCTCCTCCTGGTTCTAGCGAAAAGGAGCCAGGCAATGCTGTTGGGGGTGGTGGAGGGGAGGGTCATCCACCCATGCATGGTCTGTGGAAATCTGATTCTGTACTTTCTATGTCGAGGCGGACTAATGTGCAACCATGCATCCATCTGCAAAAAATATTTGGGATCCCCATGTCTATTTTTTATCACAAGCACGCTTGGACTCCTCCCAACCTGGAAATCCCCCTACTGTCTCTATAGAGACGCATTAGTGAAGTTGTTGCTGTAATGAGAGATACCGATCGCCTTTGGTGCACTGCTGTCTTCTTTTTGTTGTATTAAGCAATAAAAAGATTTTAAACTAAAAAAAAAGAAGGCCCAGAGTAAAGCCCAGTGGGCCAAAGCAGTCTCAAATCATTGACAAATATGTATCCACGAAGGTGCTCTGACAGTACCAGTCGGGACTCAATTAACAAGGGCGAATAGAACTACTCTACCTAGGGACAAAAAAGCTGGGGACAGGAAGAGAGTCATGGTTTACATGTATAATGTTCCCAAAGTGAGCCCTGGGACCTATGAAAACCAGGAGATGCTGATTAACAAGAGCATCCACTGGGTTTGTCATGTTAGGGGGTGCCTCTCCGTCATTAGAAAAAACATAATTGCTTGTGAAAGAGGAACCATGGCAAATGGCACCAGCGATTATATCCAAACGATCATGATTGATAAGGCATTAGTGGACTGGCTACTGGCAATAGATGCAAGATCTTACCCACCAATTGGGATATCTATTTCTCGAAGGCCTTTTCATTTCAACTGCTGGGACCAGGGAGCCAATTGGCAATTGACAGTTGGGGATAGGCAGAATTTTGCACCATCAGTTGATGGTTTTGAGGACGTGGATTGACAGCCCCCCCCTCAGTACCTTCCCCACCCCCCCCCCAACACCCAATCTCATTGTAGATGGCACACTTGCACCTATGGGATATAGGGTATTGTCATGGAATGTAGCTGGTATTGAGAGGCATGATGGACCCAGATTGGATAGCCTCAATTCTGAATTATGAGACTGTATGTATCCAGGAAACCTGGGCCCTTTTATCTATTGTATTCCAAGGGTCCAGGCCATTTAATATCCCAGCTGCCAAAGGTGCTAGAGGAAGACCATGGGCGGTGCTTACCCTTGTGGTGACAGGGTTCAAGTGGGAAACTGAGCTGTGCGATTTGAGCTCACCAGATTTGCAACTAGTAATTGCTAAGAATAAGAATGGGCATATCTTATCAATTTTCCATATGTATAAACGCCCATATGGGACGAATTTATTGGGGACCCTATTACTCATACCAGAATCAACAGCTAGTTGGGATCCTCGGGTACCTGAAAAATGTTACATAGTTGCAGGAGATCAGGAGTTCGAGCCCCTTCGAGAACTAGAGGGACTATGGGACTATGGGATAATCATGGGAGATCACAGACCTGGAAGCATATTATATCCCCCTCCGGCCCCTCATCCCTCCCACACCTTCCACTCCCCCTGCCCCCCATAGTGTACTAATGTTGAAGTGTCCCAAACTAAGGGTCTGTCAGAACCTAACAAATCAGTGATGACAATTACCATAGCAGAGGTATACATGCAATAGTCCAAAGCTCCTGATCTCGACAGGGTACCTGCCGATTTGTTAAGAAACACATGCCTGATATATGGGCACCAATTCAATGGAGATTATTTATAGCAGCCATTAGACTTAACAAGGTGCCCGACTCTTGGCGGAGGGCCGATATTGTGCCCATTTACAAAAATGGCGGAAAAGATGAACCCAACAACTATATGCCCGTCTCGTTACTAGACGCCATCGGGAACATTTTCGCAAAGTAGTCCTTAAACAATTGCAAGACGGTAAATTCAAAAAAATCTCATCTTTGATCTCCAGGCTGGGTTCCAGCAAGGGACCAGTACCATAGACCAATGCTTTAGTTTGTCCCTCATTTTACAAAAATGCACAATATAAAATAATTAATAAAAAAAAGAAGAGGGTGTATGCTGTCTTTTTAAATCTTCAGACCCCATTCAACTGTGCCTCGTGAGATCAGCTCTGGCAGGTATCAGCGAACAGAGGGTGCCCGACTGCCTGATATACGTCAGCTTTATACAGAAAGCTGCAGTGAGTTTGGGACTTTCAACAGACACTACTGACCAGTCCAGGGACCACATGCAGCAAGGCTGTGTACTTGCCCCAATCCTGTTCATCCATCAACAAAGTCATCCTAGAATTAGTCACTAAGTGTTATGTGGAAATGTTTGAACCCCGAGGCATGGCGTACACATTCCCTGCATAATTATTTGCTGATGCCGCCGTGCTGCTAGCAACATCACTGATGGGGAGAAAGCACCAACGAGGTCTGACTTTGAACAAAACTAAGACACTGGATTTTAGGCCCAAGGGAGCTACGTTTTGCAACTGTTCACTAGTAGCAGACTGTATCAAACTTGCGAAAGTCAAATTCTACGACCATCTTCGAGTGAGATTTACTGATACTGGCTCCTGGTCTGCCCAAATCAAAACAAATCATTGAATACTTTGGAAAAGAATAGCAGTGGCCTTAGGAAATACTTTGCGAGCCATGGTGAAGTGGCTGTATTTCCTGCCCTTAATATATACAGAGTGCCTCCGCTGTCCTTTATGGAGGAGAGCTATGGGGACACAGCAATGGCCAGAAAATGTCATTTGTGGAAAATCAGTTCCTGAAATTGCTCCTGAGGTTCCCAACGAGTTTCCCAACTGGCCTGCTGCTGATGGAGTGTGGCCTGGAGCCAATTGTGTGCCAGAAAGCCTTGAAGCCAGAGACTTTGGGTGACTCCAGATTTGGCAAAATATCATTAGGCCACATGCTTGGTATCATGGGCAGGTGTTCTCTCCAGTGAGTTAAGCATGTGAGGCAACAGACTTGAGCCACTTCTGGTCGAAGCCGCTGAGTCTATCCAAACACACCAAAAATTAGGTGAAGTTGGAAGCCCAGTTGACTATGTATGAACATCTTGTAAATTCAGGTTTTTGTTTAAAAATAGGTCTGAATTATTGGACTCTGGCCAAGGAGCTGAGCTGAGGAATAGCTCCATCTCATAGCCCTGCTATTTCTCTGATCACTTTTCATGGAGTTTAGGACTGGCTCCCTCAAGGTTTCTGTTTATTTAATTGGATTTTTATAACGCGCCTAATACCGTACCAGAGTTTGGTTTCTAAGCACGGATCCGGGATTCGAACCCATGTTGCTCTGCGTGGTCTTGTTTCCAAGACCAGTGCTTTGCCCCTGTGCTTTCACCCTCGGCTGTAAGAATCACAACTCTGAAATGTGCCTGCTATGTGACTCTGGTTTTGGAAACTATTTTACACTTTTTGCTATTCTGCGACTCATTTAATGATCTGAGCCGATTGTATTTGATACCATTATATAAGAAAGCCGCTGTATACCGAGTAGCAGAAGCTTTGCTTCTGTGCCAATAAACATATAATGCCAATGATGTATACTTTGTGGCAAGGTTTACATATCGAGCATGGACTCGTAGGAACAACCCGATAAGGCGATTGAGCAAAGTTTGACAATCTTTCATTCAGCTCTTATTATTCATTCTCCTTTTATTAGCCTTATTTTGTTGCCTCTTCTATCAGTTATTCTGAGCTTTTCATAATGATTTATACCAGCATATGATTGACCTGAGATTTTTTTTAAAATTGTTTTTATTGTCATTTAATCCAAACACTTTTACATTGCATTTCAAAATAACCCTACTGTCCGCACTCGCCCCTTCTCTACCAGTGATTCCATTTCTAACGGCTTTACCAACAGAAGATTACAGAGTCTCCAGGATAACGGAAAAAGGAGGATAACTTCCTTCATGGATTGGCTCCCCATTTATCTTGAAAAGCCTTTATCACCATCACCTGTTCCCATTCAAGTAACATCATTGGACCCTCCCTACCACTTGAACATCAGTGGAGCCCATTCCTGCAGGAAGGACCCCATGTGTTCCAATGAGATTTTAATGTTCTATTTTTGTATTTTAGCTGTGCGACACATCTAATTCTACTTAAATAATTGTCAGTATGCTATGGACAATTCTGTTCATTAAAGCATTATGAACTGACTATTTTACAAGGATGGATCATGACTGCAGTGACTACATTTACGAAGTATTCTACTGCAGAACTAACTGCCTCAAGGTGCTGGTTTCGGATCTTGCTCTTGTTGTCAGATGGTAGCTCTGTACTTTTTCTTTTCAGCCTTCAGTGAACATGTGTGCCATAATGACTGAAGGTTTGTCCTGGACCACAGAAAAAGAAGGAAGCCAAAAAACTCTGGGTTTGCAAGATCCTATCCATCATCACGTATGGATGCACGTGTGTTGTGTTTTGTAACGTCCTAATACATGTCCACTATAGAGCACGGACATCTGGTGCAGCATGACCAAATGATTGGCAGGGTGTTAGCAGAGCTTTGCTGATTGTGTTCAAGCCTGAACATTTGCACCCAGATCAATCTACATTTTGTATTCTTTCAGATGTCTTTCGGCTCATCTACAGTAGCCATGGGTCGAGCAGCTAAAGCACATTGCTCAGGAGATGGTGCTTAACAAAAAAGACCATTCACACAAGATTAGTGGCGCTTTCATCATGTAACTTTACCATGAAGTTGTAGTTAAGTTAGACAGTTAATGAAGCCTCTGGAAGGAGGGCAAAGTCCTTTCAATTACCACAAAGTCGCACCTTCAACTTTGGGCTAACCACTGGTAATGTATGTCTTTGTCCAATGTCCCGAGGCCCAATGTGTTGCTAAGGGCCAATTCCGTTCTAAGGGAAACATTCTGACAAACTCAGTCTGACTGATCATAACCAGACAGTTTACAGGGACCAATGTTAACCAGCCACTTTGCTAGCATCCCAACTGATGGAATCCAGTTTTGCTGATTTTCTTTGACTGTTTTGACAGCACATATGTAGATGGTGAGTTGGGGTTAGGCATATAGAAAGGGGGAGGTAGGCGACAGTGGTGAGGGGTCCCCCTCTGCATTTTGCAGTTAAAAACTGCGTAAAAAATATAGTGAAACCTCATTTATCATATGAGATGCAACAAAATCTCTCAGATCCCAGTGTCCCGCAGTCAACTCCAAAAAACATGTTCCCGCTACTTTCTGGGGATCTTCAATGTTTATGGCCCTCTCTGGTTACTAGAGAGCAATTGCTGCAAGTCGCAGGAAGGTCTCTAGCAGCTGATGCTTTTCTGGGGAAAACAGAAGCTAAAGACCCAAGGCAGGACACAAACAAATCGAAGAAGGAACAAGTTACTTACCTGTAACTGTTGTTCTCCAGCATGGGTCTGGCATGGATTCACATGCTCATGAATATTCCCCGTCGTCAGGCTGGGAATCCTCGGTAAAGAAAAAACCAGTATCAGTTTCGTTTCTGATCTGTCTTTCGTAGTAGTAACCAATCACTGGTCTCTGCGTCATACTGACCACAGCCAATGACTGCCCTCTACCTAAGCACCGCCCCTGGCAGCCATCTTCAGATTTGGAAGCACGTGAAGTGGCAGTATGACCAAGTGAAGAGCCGCAGAGGGGTAGGCGGGAGGGTTCGCATGTGAATCCATGCCAGACCCATGCTGGAGAAGAGAATGCATTACTTACCGTAAAAGCATTTCTGATGATTGTATCTGCTTAGATTCACATGCTGTGCATAGGTCCGACATCCAGTGGTCACTGCGGAGTATTGCATTTTGTTTTTCGTAGTCGAAAAGGGGACGTCGACAAGGCGTGTCTGAAACACTATCCCTATAGTGACGTGCGTTGTACCCACAATCCCTCACGCGTCGAGGTCCCTCTGTTTGTATTTTTCTGCCCTGAGGGAGCCTTCTAGACGTGAGTGAGTACAGAAAAGAGAGAGAGAGAGAGATATATAAAGGAAGTCTATGTTCCTTCCATCCGAGCGGGGAGGAAGGGCGGGCGCATGTGAATCTAAGCAGATACAATCATCAGAAATGCTTTTACGGTAAGTAATGCATTCTCTTCTGATGTTTGTTAATCTGCTTAGAATCACATGCTGTGCATAGACTAGCGAGCAGTACCCGGAGTTGGCGGTGGGTTATGAGAAGGAACAGTAGAGAAAAGGTGTCGTAATACTGCCTGTCCCACCTGGGAGTCAGATCTAGAGTGTGTATCTAGACAGTAGTGTTTTGTAAAGGTGTGCACAGAACTCCAGGTAGCCGCTTTGCAGATGGACTCAAGGGGAACATTTGCAATGAATGCTATGGATGCCCCCGTGCCTCGAGTAGTGTGCGCTCTTGGCCTAAAGGGCAGTTCTCTCTTAGCAAGAGTATAGCAGAGAGTGATGCATTGAACAATCCATCTAGAAATAGTGGATTTTGAAACTGCATCTCCTTCTCTTCCTGCTGCCACCGAGACGAAGAACTGATTAGTCTTCCTCAGTGGTCTGGTTCTTTCCATGTAGAACATGACCTCTCTGCGTACATCTAGTGTGTGCAGAGTCCTTTCTCCCAAATTGGAAGGATTTTGAAAGAACGTTGGTAGTTCTATAGATTGGTTTACGTGGAATTTAGAAATAAATTTCGGAGCAAACCTAGGGTGAGTGCGTAGAACCACCTTATCTTTGTGAACTGTAACGAAGGGGTCTAGAATAGAAAGAGCCTGAAGTTCACTTACTCTCCTGCTGGAGGTGATAGCTATTAAAAAAGCAGTCTTAAGCGTGAGGTGTTTAAGAGATGCTTTGTGCATGGGTTCGAATGGAGAGCCCATGAGTCTGGTAAGTACCACATTAAGGTCCCATCCGGGAGCTGGGTCAGCTATCGGGGGGTGTATTCTCTTTACTCCCTCCATGAAGGCCTTTATAACAGGGATCCTCCACCACGACACTTTGAGTTGGGAAGTGGTGTATGCAGAAAGTGCAGCTAGGTGGACTTTAATGGAGTTAAACACTAGACCTGAATCCAAAAGGTGGGTCAGGTATAGGACCACATGTGTGGGAGAGCAGTCAATAGGGTTGATGCTTTTACTCCTGCACCAGATGACAAATCTTTTCCACTTGCTAGAATAGCAGTGGCGAGTGTTCGGCTTTCGGGCTTCCCTGAGGATGTCCATGCATCTTTGCGGGAGTTGTAGATGTCCGAACTCTATGATCTCAGGAGCCAAGCTGCTAAGTTCATGTTCTGGGGGCATGGATGCAGAGTCCTGCCTTTGTCCTGAGACAGCATGTTGTACGGGCAGGGGAGTTTTACTGGGGGGGATAGAGACATCTCCATCAAGTGAGCGAACCATGGTTGTCGTGCCCACATTGGGGCCACTAGTATCATGGTCACTTGTTCCTGGTGCATCTTGTGCACCACCTTGTTGAGAAGGGGAGTCGGGGGAAAAGCGTAAACAAATTTCCCTGACCATTGCATCGACAGACCGTTCCCCTTGGATTGGTTCTGGGGGTACCTGGAGGCGTAACTTAGGCATTGTGAGTTTTCCAGGGTTGCGAACAGGTCTATATCTGGGAATCCCCATTGTGTGAAGACGTCGAGGACGATGTCTTCGTGCAGGCGCCATTCGTACTCTTTGGGCAGGGGGAAATCTCTGCTGAGACTGTCTGCTAGCAGATTGAGTTCCCCGGGTACATGTAGTGATAGTAGGAACATGTCCTGTTTGAGAGCCCACTTCCATATATTCTGGGCCAGCTTGGACAGGCCTGGAGAGTGGGTGCCCCCTTGCTTGTTGATGTAGTACATGGCTGTGGTGCTGTCTGTAAGGACCATTACTGTTTTGCCTTGTAGGTGTTCCTGGAAGGCTCTTAGCGCCTTGAACACAGCTAGTAGCTCCAGTAGATTTATGTGTTTGGATGCTACGTTCGGAGTCCACACTCCGTGAGCAGTCTGATGGGATAGGTGCGCCCCCCATCCTGTGAGGGATGCGTCTGTGGTTAGAGTGGCTTCCGCCGCGGGTGTGGCAAAGGGTTTCCCTTTTTCCATGTTTTCCTTTGTCCACCACCGTAGCGAGAGAACTAAGGCCTGCGAGACCACAACTAGATCCTCCCATAGTCCGCTGGCCTGACACCACTGGCTGTTGAGCCACTCTTGCATTGGGCGCATGCGCAGGCGCGCGTGAGGTACCAAATAAATACACGACGCCATCATTCCTAGCAAGCGCATTGCCTTGCGTACCGTCACCTCTCGACCGGTTACATATTGAGGGATTTGAAACAGCATGTTTTGGACCCTCTCTTTGGAGGGGAAGACGAGGCCGTCCTTTGTTTGAATTAGAGCCCCTAGGAATTGCTTGATTTGACTGGGGTCTAAATTGGACTTCTTTTCGTTGATGGAGAAGCCCAACTGGAACAAAAGGTCTACTGTCTTTTGGGTATTGGAGAAGCATGTTTCGTAAGAATCCCCTGTTATGAGCCAGTCGTCGAGGTAAGGGTAGACTGGGATGGACAACCTGCGCAGGTGGGCCGCTGCCACTGCCAGCACCTTCGTGAATACCCTTGGTGCTGATGCTATGCCGAAGGGTAGCACTTTGAACTGGTAGTGTTTGCCCTCTATCATGAACCTGAGGTATTTTCTGTGCGCTGGCAACATTAAAATATGAAAGTATGCATCTTTCATGTCCAATGTTGTCATGTAATCTCCCTGAGAAAGCAGTGGGATTACTTCCTGTAAGGTTACCATACGAAACTTTTGGGGTTTGATAAACTTGTTCGCTGGGCGCAGATCTAATACAGGGCGCATGGTTAGATCCTTTTTGGGTACAAGGAGGTACACTGAATAAATACCTTCCGTTACCTGAGATAGAGGCACGACCTCTATGGCTCCTTTTTCCAGCAGTAGTTGTACTTCTTGGAGAAGGATGGCAAGATGTTCCGGTGTCATGCGACGTCCCCTCGGGGGTCTGTAGGATGGGGAACTGTTGAATTCGATACAGTATCCGTGGGCTACGGTGGACAGTACCCAACGGTCTGACGTTATCTCCTCCCATGCAGGAAGAAAGGATGTTATCCGGCCCCCGACCGGTGTTGCATGGGAGGGGACGCGAATCTTTGCGTCACTTGGAGTTGTTGGGGGCTTGGGAGCCTCTGGGGGTGGATCCCCGACCCCTCCCTTTGCCCCGGCGTTGGCCTCTTTGGCTGTACTGCCCACTATTGGTTTGGTAATTGGTGGCAGGGTATTGCTGATGTTGGTTTTGGTGTTGGCGTTGGCGTTGGCCACGAAAAAAGCGTTTGTTGCCATAGCCGCGCCTGGTAGTGGGCTTAGAGATTTGGTCAAGAGTCTTGATAGTGTCGAACTCTTTTTTAGCCATCTCTAGGGCTTCATCTACCGCTTTTCCGAAGAGGTTAGCGTCCTCGACAGGTTTATTTATCAAAGACGCCTGTGTCTCTGGTTTAAAGCCTGAGTTGCGCAGCCATACATGGCGCTTTAGGAGTATTCCTTGTACCAAGGAACGTCCTGCTGTTTCTGCCGCGTCCAGAGAGTTTTTAACAATGCTCTGGTTCACTTGGGTTCCTTCGCCAATAGTTGACAGTAGGCGCGTACGTAAAGGCTCCGGTGCTTCCTCAGCGTCTTTTCGCAGTTTGGCCCACTGCGCGTCTGCGTAGCTTGCAAGCAATGAATTGTTGTTGGCAATTCTTGCTGAGAAGGCAGCCGAGGAAGTAACTCTTTTTGCAAGGGCATATAGCCTCTTGCCCTCCTTGTCAGGGGGTGCCTCACTGGTGGAAAGTGGTACCCCTGCCCTCTTTCTAGTATTAGATACCACTAGGGAATCCGGAATGGAATGTCCCCTAATGTAGAGGGGGTCTGAGGGTGAAGGAGTGAAAAGTTTTTCAATCCGTGGATTGACTCCTCTGATCATTGCGGGAGTGGACAGCGAAGGTATGATCCTTCTCTTCACTGAAGCGAGGAGTGGAATGGTCTGGCTGACCGGGGGTTTTTCTTTTATCACTCTTTCTACAAAGTCCAATTCTGGAGAGAGTTCCCCGGTGTCGAGTTCGAAATGCGCTGCTGCTCTGCGCAACAGTGCATTGAACGTGGGCTGATCGTCAATTGGAGACGTGTTCCTAACTGGAGAATTGTCCGGAGGAGTTAGGTTTAGGACATCAGTGTCGGAATACACTGATGGTGATTGCCAGGGGTGTGAAGGTCCCTCTTCTGGGTTAACCCCGAAGCCTTCTTCTATAATGTCTGTTCTGTCTTCCAGACATTCCTCCTGGTTCTGTTCTTCATTGTCCATGAAATCATCTTCCTCCTCGAAGTCTTGCTCCTCCCCAGTGAGGTCATATACATTTTGGAAGTCTGAGGCTGTGTCCTGCTGGGGATCGACTAGCCTCGGATTTTTGGCCCTGGGGTCCTCCTGAGGCCCTTCTCTGGTCCTCTTGTGAGTTTGAGAGGCCTGGGTGGTCATGAACCTTTCCATCCTCTCCATACAGAGGTGGAGTCTTTCCATTGTTTCATGGGGTACCCCAGAGCGGTCTGGCGGGGGAAACATAGGGTTATCTAACTCGAAATGGCTCGACCTCTCCCAAAGCGTCGAGGAAAGTGTCCCGTCGCCCTCCGAAAAACCTTCAGGTGAGTCGGGAGACTCCCTGACTGCAGGGGGTAGTCCCTGCTTCCCTTCGGGCTTTTTCGGCGTATCCTTTAATTGATGCGTAACGCTCGACGAAATCTTCGGCGTACGCTTTTGGGCGTCGGCTACAGCGATCCTTGCTAAGCTATCCGCGACTCGCTTGTCGGCGACTCGTTTGTCGGCGGAAGCTTGAGTTTTCGACGCTATGGGTATCGAACGCTCTACGGCGGTCTGCGCTTTCTGTTGGTGCGCACCGGCCGATGGTTTGGTGGCAGCGCCCTTGTTTGCCGAAAGCCCAGTCGCAGGTCGCGGCTGCGGTTGCGAGAGGGGCTTCGAACCCGAACGGTCCGAGGAGGCCGCCGGTGGAACCTGCGTCTCCTTGGGCGCCGAAGGTCTTTTCGACTTCGTCGAAGAAGAGCCGTGGGTTGTGTGTTTATGTGGATCTTTGTGTGCGTCTGTGTCGCCGGGGTGTTCATCCCCATAAGCAGGGCGTGAGCCGAGCCCGTCGGGGCCGGGGACAGACGACGAAGCGCGTAAGCGCTCCTTAGAGGGGGTTTCGACTTCCGTAGCGGAGGTCGTGTTATCGCGTTCCTCGTCACTGTCGGTGGTAGCAGCGGCGGGTGAACCTTCGGCCTTCGACATCGCGTAGGCCGCCCACCTTTTAACCCTTCGGTCTTTTAGAGTTTTAGGCTTAAGAAGCCGACAAGCCGCGCACCTTTCCTCCTTGTGATCGAGGGGCAAGCAGCGGTTACACCGTGAGTGCTTGTCCTTCCAAGTGAATTTGCCTTTACAAAGTGGGCAAAACCTAAACGGTGTCCTCTCCATAGCCGAGGCAATAAATCGCGATAAACACCCCAAGGGAAAGGAAGGGGAAAGGGAAAGGCATTCTCAGAAAAGACCCAGAGATGTCCCACGACCCCACTCTCCCTACTGTATATGGCCTGCGAGGCCAGGCCACGTGTTCGGCAGCGCCGAAGGATTCCTTCCGCTCGACCCTCCGTCGAAGATTCTTTTCGGCGGAGAACAGCTTACAACTGCGTCGAGGGAGGGATTATTAATATTAGAGAAAAAACGACCAAAGGTCGAGGAGTTGCAATGTCTCTCGAGGAGCTCCGCGTGAAGGCGACCAGAAGCTGGGCGGAAAAAAACAATCTGAGGGACCTCGACGCGTGAGGGATTGTGGGTACAACGCACGTCACTACAGGGATAGTGTTTCAGACACGCCTTGTCGACGTCCCCTTTTCGACTACGAAAAACAAAATGCAATACTCCGCAGTGACCACTGGATGTCGGACCTATGCACAGCATGTGATTCTAAGCAGATTAACAAACATCAGAACAACAGTTACAGGTAAGTAACTTGTTCCTTCTCCAGCATGGGGTCTGGCATGGATTCACATGCTCATGAATAAAGAATACATAGCAGTACACACATGCACAACCACGGGAGGTGGCAAAGGCTCAACATTAAGCAGTACAGCAAACTCAACATTAAGCATCTTACCTCCTCACCAGGCTCACCTCAGGCGAACAGGTTGCGCAGCACTGCTTGGCCGACCCTGGACTCCTCCCTGGAATCCCGATCGACGCAGTAGAATTTCGTGAAGGTGTGCGTCGACCTCCACGTAGCAGCCCTGCATATGTCCAGCAGGGGCACACCAGAAAGGAACGCCGTGGTAGCTGCGATCGCTCTGGTGGAATGGGCTCTCGGACGGCCAGGCAGCGGTCGGTTTGCCAACCGATGACAGTACATGATACAGCCGGAGAGCCATCTGGAAATGGAAGCCTTCGAGAGAGCCTTCCCCTGATTGACAGGTCCAAAGTTCACAAAGAGTTGTGACGTCTTCCGAAAACACTTTGCGCGGTCCACGTAGAACTTCAGCGCTCTAGCCACATCCAGCGAGTGCAAAGTCCTCTCAGCCGGCGACGAAGGCGACGGGAAGAACACAGGCAACACCAAGGGTTCGTTGAGATGGAAGTCCGACGGTACCTTGGGCATGAAGGAGGAGTGCGTCCTGAGCACTACCCTCGTGTCGTGAAAAGTCAAGTACGGGGCCTTGCAGGAAAGGGCCTGGATCTCTCCCACCCGTCGTGCGGAGGTGATGGCCACAAGAAACGCTGTTTTCCACGACAAACTTCAACGGGGCCGAGTGCAGAGGCTCGAACGGAGGTCCCATGAGCTTGGTCAGCACCACGTTGAGCTCCCACGCCGGGGCCTTCACCGGCGGGAACGATCTGAACAGTCCCTTCATGAACTCTTTCACCAGACGATGAGACCACAAGGACGTCCGGCCCGTGGTTCTGGTGTATCGGGAGATCGCAGCAAGATGAATCTTGATGGACGCGTGTGCCAGTCCAGCTTTGGCCAGCGTCAGCAGGTACGGCAGTACCTGGGGAGCCGTAATCCGTAGAGGGTTAATCTTCTGTGCGTGGCACCAGACAGAGAACCTCTTCCATTTGTGTCCGTAGCATTTAAGAGTCGAGGACGCCCTGGCCTTTGCAAGAACCTCTCTGCAGTCGGCCGGTATGTCGTATCCTCCAAACTCTAGCGCTGCAGGAGCCAGGCCTGCAAGTTCAGCGATTTCGGGTCGTGGTGGAGGATGGCGCCTCCTTCCCTGGAGAGTAGATCCGCGTCCACCGGCAGCTTGATTGGCGGGGACGCTGACAAGTCCAGAAGGTCCGGGAACCATATCTGCCTCGGCCACGCAGGTGCGACGAGGATCATCCTGCACCGTGACCTCTTGAGCTGGTTGACGAGCCGGATTAGCAGTGGCAAAGGAGGGAACGCGTAGAGGAACAGGCCCTCCCAGGGGAACGAGAAAGCATCGCCCATGCTCCTCGCCTGGGGAAACCTGCTGGCGAACCTCCGGCACTTGGAGTTCGTCGCCGTCGCGAACAGGTCGATCTGGGGTGTGCCCCACCGTCGGAAGAGGCGATCCACTAGATCCTGCCATAGTTCCCACTCGTGGCACGAGCGCAGCTCCCTGCTGAGTGAGTCGGCGATGGTGTTTTTTATCCCTGCCAGATGAAACGGCACCAGAAACATCCTTTGGGCGACGGCCCAATGCCACAGGTCCTGCGCCTCCTTGGACAGCGCTGGGGACCTGGTTCCGCCCTGTTTCCTGATGTAAAACATGGTGGTGGTGTTGTCGGTGAAGATCCTCACCACCTTGCCCTTGAGGGACGGAAGGAAGGACCTGAGGGCCCAGAACACTGCACGGAGCTCCAGGACGTTGATATGGAGGGACTTCTCCGTCGGGAGCCACAGGCCTCTCGCGTGCAGATTTTCGGTGTGCGCTCCCCACCCTTCCAGGGAGGCATCCGTGGTCACTGTCTCTTGGTGGTCTGGGGTCTGGAAGTCCATGCCCGCCGTCAGATGTGCGCGGTTGCCCCACCACCGGACCGCTCGGCGGAAACTCTCGTCGAGTGTGATCCTCTCCTCGAAGCCGCCCGTCGTTTGGATCCAGCGCGCGTCCAGGAACTCCTGCAACGGGCGCATCCGGAACCTGCACATGGGAATGAGGTAGATGCAAGAAGACATCATTCCGAGGAGGGACTTGATGGACCTCACCTTGGCCGCGTCGGAAACCAACATCCGCTGTACCTTGCCCAGGATGGACCTGGTCCTTTCCTCCGACGGGGAGGCCAGAAGGGACACTGTGTCGAGCTTCGCTCCCAGAAACAGTGCGTTTTGCGCGGGTACCAGGTGGGACTTGGCGTAGTTCACGGAGAATCCCAGGTCCGTGAGAAGTTGGACGGTCCTTGCCGTGTGCTCCACGGCGAGCTCCCTCGTCTTGGCTCGGATGAGCCAGTCGTCCAGGTAGGGGTAGACGTGGATCCCCTCGCGGCGCAGCTGCGCCGCCGCCGGTGCAAGGCACTTGGTGAATACCCTGGGTGCCGACCGTAGTCCGAAGGGGAGGGCTTTGAACTGGTAGTGACGCCCTTGGACCACAAACCTGAGGAATTTTCGGTGCCCCTTTAGGATGGGAATATGGAAGTAGGCATCCTCCAAATCCAACGACGACAGGAAGTCTCCTTCCTCCAGCTACCCCAGGACGTGCTGGAGGGTGACCATCCGGAACTTCTGCGCCTTGATGAACTTGTTCAGACGTCGCAGGTCTAGGATGGGGCGCCATCTTCCCGTCTTCTTCTTCACGAGGAAGTATCTCGGGTAAACTCCGGAGCCCCGAAGCCTCTTTGGGACGAGTTTGATGGCGCCCTTCCTGAGCATCGCCTTTACCTCCAGGAGAAGCTGAGGGACGTGAAGCTCTTTCCTGGCCACGGGGGGGGGACGCGCGGGCACCTTCTTTGAAACTCGAGCGCGTGGCCCCGGGCTAAGGCGTCCAGCACCCAACGGTCGGTGGAGATGGACTCCCACACGCTGACGAAGCTCGCCAGCCGGCCTCCCACCGGGGTGCTTCGGTGGGGGCCCGACCCCACGGCCGGTTCAATCCTGTTTCGACGAGGCTTTGCCGCCTTGACCTCCTTGGCGACGACGGCGGGGTCCGCCAGACTTGCCTCGTCCTCTGTAGGCCTCCTGAGACGACGAGCGGGCCGCTTGACGGTAGGTGGAGAAACCGCCGCCGGAACCTTTGGAGGCGCCCTTGCCTCCGCTGCTCCGAAAGGGCGTCCGTCGTTGCTGCAGAACCCCAAGGGCCCGGGCCGTCTCAGCGTCCGCTTTAATGGCCTGAAGGGAATCGTCCACTGTTTTCCCAAACAGGTTGTTCCCATCGAACGGCATGTCCAGGACTCTGGTCTGTACGTCTTGATGGAAGTCCGTAGCCTTGAGCCATCCACGCCGCCTCAGGCACACGCCGTTGCCCAACTGGCGAAACCCAGTGTCGGCGATGTCCGTCGCAATAGTGATGGCGTGGTCCGACGCCACCTCACCTTCCTGTAGGATCTCCAGGGCATCCGCCCTCTTGTCGTCCGGTAGGAAGTCCAGCAGGGGAGCCAGTTTGTACCATAGCTCCCTGTCGTAGCGGGCCACGATAGCCAAGGCGTTGGCCGCTTTAATCGTCGTCGCTGCAGACGAGATGACCCTGTGTCCCATAGCGTCCAACAATTTCTTTCCCTCGCCGTCCGGTGGGGAAGTCGATGTGGAGGCCGCACCCCCCCCCCGCTTTCTTCCTGGCCGCCGCGGAGACGACGGAGTCCGGGGTAGGCTGCGCCCGGAGGCACAGGGGGGCCGCGTCCGGGACCCGGTACTTCTTCTCGTACCGGTCCCTTCTAGCTGGCGTCGTGGAAGGGTTCTTGAGGAGGGCGAGGCCCTCATCCCAAATGTCGTCCAGTAGAGGCACCGCGAGGACCGTCTTCCTCTTGGCCTCGCGCCGTTGATAAAGGAATCCTTCCTTTTTCTTCTCCTCAGGGCAGAGTTGGAAAAGCTCGGATGCCCTGGCGATCATGGAGTGGAACGATCCAATCTCGTCGGGCGGAGAAGCCCTGGTGGGAGGTGACGACGGTAGATCCTTGTCGTATACCTCGTCGTCCGTACCCGTCGCTGCCGTGTCAGTCCCCGTATCATCCCCTCGGGTGGACGGGGAGGAGGGCTGGACGGGGCGCGACGGCTGAAAAGGAGGTGGAGGGTGAATCCTTCTTTTCTTGGGCGGGGGAGCACCAGAAGGTCCCGGATCCCCCGACGGGAGAGGTTCCTCCGTCGGCAACGGTAGTCTCGTCCTTATCTCTGAACATAAGGACTGTATAGCCAACAAAATGGCCGCCGAGTTGTCTTGCGGCGCTGGCAGAGGGGAATCCGACGGGCGATCAGGGGCCCCGTCGGCACCCTCGACGATGTTGTCGTCACCTGCATCGGGATCCATCCCGACGGGCCGGTCTTCTTCCACGCCAAGGCCGTGGCTTAAGACCTCAATCAGCTCCTCCTCCAAGGTTGAGGCCGAATCTACGACGACGCCCTGCCCCCCCTTTTTCTTCCCCGCCGGGGATTTCACGGGGGTCCTATCGATGGGCACAAAAGAGGACTCCCTCCGAGGTGGCAGGGAGACTCTGAGCCCCGAGGTCGCCACCACTGGTGTAGCCTCTACAGGCTGAGCCAGGGCTGCCGCGACAGTATCGATAGAGGGCTTGGCCGGATGGATTAAGGCCTTCACCACCTTAGGTGCGCTCACCGCCTTATCCTTGAGGGGGGGGAACACTGCCTCGCTCCCCCTCCGATGGGGCCTTCGAGCACGACCGGGGCCTCTCCAGGAGCTTCGCCGGGTGCTCGCCCTTCCTCTTACCCGACCCAGAGCGTTGGCTCGTGGCTGAAGGTGCCGGGGAGGGTGCGCCCTGCCTGGCGCCCGTAGAGCCCGACCGTTCGGCGCTCCCGGTGCCAGCGGACTCGCGGTGCTTGGCCTTGTGTTGGACCCCCGTCGCCGGGGCGTCCTCAAAGGTCTTAGAAGACCGCTCGGATTTCTTCCTCTTCTTCTCGCCTGACGGGCTCTTCCCTTCCAGCCAGTTGGCGAGACGTTGATGGCGGTCCTTCATGGTCCGCTCCGACATATTGCAGCAAAACGCACAGTCCTTCTCCACGTGCGTCTTGTCCTCATGTAAGCAGTAGAGACAAAAAGGAGTGTTCGTCCTCCTTAAAGACGTTCTGCAGCTGGCATCCAGGGCAGATCCTGAACAGCTTTCCGGGCGTCGAGCTTCCCTTCTCCTGGGCCATGTCCGGGCCTGAGAAACTTCTGGAGTCCTCCAAAAGCGTAGCTCGACGAAATCTTCACCCTTGAGGGGTGCAGACGAATCCGACACGGGTCCCCGTTGATCGGATGGAGAGTCGGTGGAGCTTGAGGCTCTTTTGACCGAAAAAACGAAGTTTTTCAGAAAAAACGTGAAAAAATAGCACTAACGCTCGAGAGCAATAGCACGAGGATCCCAACACATGAACGTGCGGTAAAAATCTGAAGATGGCTGCCAGAGGCGGTGCTTAGGTAGAGGGCAGCCATTGGCTGTGGTCAGTATGACGCAGAGACCAGTGATTGGTTACTACTACGAAAGACAGATCAGAAACGAAACTGATACTGGTTTTTTCTTTACCGAGGATTCCCAGCCTGACGACGGGGAATATTCATGAGCATGTGAATCCATGCCAGACCCCATGCTGGAGAATTAAGTCTGCAGCTGGTTAGTATTAGTAGTAATTCAGTCCCAAAGAACAGCTGCTTCGGGGATGAAGTTGGTGCAGTGAAGGTCTCATGGTGTACGCAGGTATGCAGACACGCCTCTTGAGGTGGCCATGCCCGCTTCTTGGTCATTGCATTTTCTTCTGGTGCAGTAACTCCAAACCCAATGTTCTGCCCAGTTACGCTTTGCTTCAGTGCCTTTGCCTTATCGGTTTCCCAGGCATGGACGCACACTGCTAGCTTGGGGGTTGATAAATGGAGGGGGCCCCTACCTAAGTGTAAAAGAACTGATGTAAAACAATCATTTAAGCATTCAAACAAAATTAAAAAAATGCAAAGTTATATACCTTCAATGTTGTGGGTTCTGCAATGTTGTCGGTTCTATGTCTAAAGGCCGCACAAAAAAGGTGGCACCCACGATTGCAGCACTAAAAGCTTTCTGCAGGTGGGACTTTTTGTGCGCTGCCCTCTTCCAGTGCCCGTCGGGGGTGAGGGGATCCCCTGAACCCATAGCTGCTACATAGCACCCTTCATCCCCGTCCAACCGCTCACACCCCCTGCCCCATTTACCAGCTGCGGGCTCCGGCTGCCTGCTTCCCTCCTTGTGCTGTCTGGACACAGTGGCCCCAGAAGCCCGGGGTACAGCACACTTTTGAGTGCTACCTTCTGTGCCCCTGCCTTCCAGGGCCACGCTATCCAGACAATATACCCCTTTGTGAAGACATCTCATGCAGGCAGGGTGGAAAGAAGCCTGGCAGGGCTGGGCGTGTGTTCCAGTCAAAGTCTCATACATTCATATCTGGTCTGATCCCATGCTGTGGCTGCTCCAGGCTAAGACAGGAAATGACCACATATGGGGCATATTCACTATTTTGTGTTGGCCGTGCTGGTCTCTGATGTTAAGTTATCTCGCATTTGTATAGCGCGTATCGCCATATGTCATGGTGTCGAAGTGCTTTTTGACTGTCAGAGACAAAGGAGGAGAAAGACAGAACCTTCAGTAGTAGTGGTAGGGAGGAGCAAAGTCGGGTAGATATTTGGGACGAGGAATAGATAAGATGCTCAGATCCTCTGAGAAATCAGGTCGGCTGCAGGTGGAAACACAAGAACCCACCGCTGTGGAATCAGGTCGGCTGCAGGTGGAAACACAAGAACCCACCTTTGAGGAACCAAGTTGGCGGCAAGTGGATCGTGTGAGTAGAAAATGCCAAATTCATCTACAAAGATTACACCAAGCGGCTAAAACGCCTCCATCCATGGAAAACTACCAAACACAGGACCAAAAAAATCAAATGGCTCTAAGAACCCACCCCGAGGAGTATCGGGTGAAAGGTTTCACAACGGGGGGTTGTTTTGTCAAGAAAAGCGGATCAAGAGCCATAACTTCAGTAAAAATCAGCCTGTGAGCAAGCGAGGGCGCAAGTGCTAACCCTGGTCAGGTTGGACATCAATGAAAGACACATAAGCGCACACCTCCCCACCTCACATGGAAAGGACAAGAGAAAGCAGGCAGAACCTGCTCCAAAAGACAAGCAAATTATGAACAAGTCACAGCTCACACGCTGTGGCCAACCATGTGTCACAAGCTTTCATATGAATGGCAGCGGGGATCAGCCTCGAGCGGGCCTTAATTGAGATTAGGGCCCCCCGCTCACCTGATCCCTCTGTCCCCAAAATATATTATTATTATCCTTCTTATGTGATGCTATGGTTGGTTAAGGCATTGGAAGGAACGGTGCATAATATAATGCATACAAGGGGGCAGGATGCTTGGGGGCAGAGCACAGAGCCGGCAAACCCGCTCGTGTTTTATTGAACTCGCTCACAGTCATAAGGGAAACACAGGAAAGATTGGGCTTCTTAGGAGTCATGCAGGCAGGATAGCATTAAGGAACAATCCATGGCACCAAAATGCGAGGCGTTGTCTTGAAACCCGCAACCTGTGCTCCCCCGCTTTGCAATCACATAATCAGTATGTATTGTGGCGAACCAGGAGTCCGACTAGAACTTAACATTTCAAGGGTGTTTATTTTAAATAAAGAGAACATTCCTACTTGTCCCTATTGCCATGAGGGATTATCCCTTCCTAAAAACGAAACTAATGGTGCTCATCAATTGACCAAATCAAAAATAGTCCTTAGTCCGAAACCTACCCTCTATCTGGCTCTAACACTTTTACAGAAAACGACAAAAATTAACCAGAGCAGTAGCCTTTCCACTCGAGCTTCTTCTGGCCAAAGCCACTTGGGTTGCTCTCAAGTTCTGTACATCAGTAACGTGAGTTTTCAAAGTTTGTCAAAGTAAGGTTTTCAGTCCTGTATTCAGGTTCCTTATAACAAGTTTTAAGTCTTTACACACATACAATGGTTCCAGTTCCTTTAAAGGAGAAATTATTCTCTCCACCAACTTGGACCTTGTCTTTCAAACTGATCTTGATTTAGGATTGAGTAATTGAAAGCTCCAAGTTCCTGATGTTTCCAAGCGTTGAAAAATGTTACTTATTGTTTTAGGGCTCCCCAAAGCCTTCTGGCCCTCTGATTTGCTCAACTCAGCAGGGTCTCTCTTGCGTGTTTACCAGTTACGAGCAATCTGGTTTCTCGGCCTCCCGTAACCCTTTTGGTTTCACCAGCTTCTTGTCCCACTCGCTTTAAATAAGCCCCTTGAACTTTCAGATTTCTTAACTCGGGGAAGTAACCATCCGTCAATCTTCCCGGCTTTACCTTCTCAGGAGCGCTTGCTTCCCTTTGCCTGCTCAGCAGCCCCCACACTACTCACATGGAGATCAGGGATTTGGTTTCACTATTGCAGCCTGGCCTCGGTGTCAATTAACAGGCCCCAGGCCCACCACGGCTGCTGTATGATCACACCAACAGGCGAGATAGTCCCTCTACCTTCGCCGTCTGTTTCAGCGTTGCTGCCCTTCACGAAGCTGGCGTCTCTTGTTCTGCTCACTACCGCTGGCTCTGCAGTGTTACGCAGCTCTGCCCCTCCATGACATTCTCACATCAGAGGTTTGCCTCTGCATAGGGTTCTTCTCTCTCCATTCCAGCTTGCTTTGCTCTTTATTCCTGCAGCCTTATTTCCACAAGGCGTGTTGCTCTATCAGCTGTTGACTTCACGAGGACCCCAGCATTGCCTTCAGCCAAATGTATGGGAGCAATGTTAGTAAGTTGGGTATGCCAATCCACAACAATAACATCAGTCTTTGCGATTCCCATATAGGTTGACACTGTTCTTTGTAGGGAGTTCATGGTAGGAATGGGAGTCCTTGTCCCCAATAGGGGAAGTCACTCCCAGTGAGATCCCACTTTCCAAGACCCCTAGGGAGGTCTTGCTTAGCGAGCTCACCTCACTAGACTCAAAAGGGGGGGGCTCCCCCCGGGAAGAAGGGACAAATTGCCCAGACTAGTCACAGTACTTCGATCTGAGTGTTACAGCTCATCGATATGAGAAGCCAGGAAGAAACATAGGGGTTGAAGAGGGGCAGGGGTGAAGGCAGACCAATACAATTACCCTTGCTTAAGATGGGGTGGAGGCCCGGGGGGGTATGGGACAGAAAAAAGAAAAACAAAAACATGTATACCAGACATTGGATCCCTAAAGTGAGTTAGATACTACAAAGGGAGGAAGAAAGAGGCAGAAGTAGGATTTAGGAAGGAGATCCAGAGACCTGGTACACATGAAAAGGTAAGCGCGAGGAGAGCAGGTTACAGAGCAATGGAGCTCAGACTTTGAACCACGTTGCTCAGAGGCTACTGAGGGCTCTTCGCACGAACCAGAAAAGTTTGAGAAACACTTTGTCAAGAGGCTACTGGAAGTCTCTAGCCCAGGTCAAGGCTGGTAAACTCTCAAAAAGAAAGGAACTGATTACAAGCTTGCTGGGGGCTATAGCCCAGTGCCTGTCCAAGAAACAGTAAAGAAAAGCAACCAGAGCTAGTAGTGGGCTAAGTTTAGCAAGGTGACTCAGATGTTGGATGAGAGTAAGATCTGAAAAAAACACTAGGCGAAGTTGGGCACAGGGGAGGGTGACAAATCAAATCCCTGCCTTTATTAATTTGGGAATCCTACAAGGCAAGTGAGTATCAAAGCTTTGTCTAGTGGTTAACATGCAAGACCACTTTGGAAGCAATTAATAATTGGCAAAGCAGCCAAGAAAGAATGCTGGGGCACAATGAACACCCTTTGAGTGACCTCGAGCAAGTCAGCAGAGGATTACATCTTTGGAACAGTTCTGTAGCATAGAGAAACAGACTTGGAAACTAGGTCTACAACAAAGTTATCCTTCCTATTTTCTAATCGCTGCCATTAAAAACCTTTAGATCTTCTGGGGTGAATGAATTCCTAAAGACTAAGTAACTCATAACGAGCAGTCTGGTCAAAAGTAGGACGGACCAGGTTTGATCCGGGGACTTTTAAACTTCACCTCCTGACCCCAAAGTTTTTGATATTCCAACTCTTAAGGCACACTGTTTCTAGAATAACCCAAGTGGCAATCCGGTTTGGCTTAAGTTCCTCCTGAAACTCCTCAGGCATTCATCAAACTCTTCCTGAGACTACAATGAAGTGATATATGTATTTGTTGTTTATGAGTGTTCTGTTATTTCTCATCTTGACAAGGGATACATGTCAAGTAACCAGTCACAGCCATCTGCCATTTGCTTAACCACACACACATGGCAAACAAAGGCTGGTACAAGTACACCCAGCAGTATAACAGGACTAAATAGGGGTAAATGGCCTACCCTTCCTCAGAGGGTCAGTCTCCGAAGGGCACACTTTACAGATGCGTGCCCTTGCTTAGGCCTCATCGGGGGAAAGTGAATGAACCCAGGGGGGCTGGTGGGGAATAGGGAGAATCACCAGGGGTGGCCTCTCCACAAAATGACAGCAGGGACTTTCAATTTCACATGGCATTGAGTTGCGAGTGGTCTTGCTTTAGTATTATTTCCTTTGTGAGATGTCTGTTCTGTGCTCCCATGATTTTACAGTTGCAGCAACCCCCTCTAGTCTTTTTGCATATGGGGGTAAAGTGTTACAATTTGGTACCTGGTGGATGTTCCGAGTTGACATTTCGGTATGTAATCCGGTGACAATTTCTCTGCATAGGTTGGTCCAGATTTCCAGAAAGCCATGTGGATAAAACAGGCTCTTCATTTCCACCCTCTTGGACACTGCTATACAATTAGGTTATCTCAATGTTGCATATGTAGGTGTTCCCGATTGCATGTTCAGGGTCATTCTTGAGATTCTGCTTTGTATTTTTGCATTGCTGCTTAAGTTCTGACATTTGGATTGTAATGGGAGGTGTGGGTGGTGGGGAGGGGGTGAGTGGCTGAGTCATAACATAATATCAATGATGTACAGCGGTTCCTAGCCAACAAACGGACAGCAACAGTGATTAAGTGACTGGGTGGGTGAATTGTTTTTCACATGGCTATTACATTTTCCCTACTGTGTTAGTTCATATCAAGTCAGCTCAATAGAGATTAAAAAAAAGGATAATCATTGCCTGAAAGCTACCAAATCTGTCCTGTAATAAGTTGGCAAATGCCAACCACCCAAAAAAATAATAATACATTCAGCTAGAATACCACAGTTTTAATGACAACAAAACATCTTGTATTGCTTTGGAAAAGTATGCACAGACCACAGAACTGCAGGGTACTTACACATACACCTACCATATTGATGGAAGCATGGAATTCTGAAGCACATATGTACGATCCAAAAACAAGAAAATGCTTCTAATCATGATCTGAAACCATAAAAAGGTAAAGAGGTATTTTCGTTTCATGCTCCAATAAATAGTCCAAATAGTAACAATTGATACATATTAACTGGCTAAGTTAGTCAAATCTGCTGCATACCTATGCAATTGTAAGCAAAATTCAATCAGTAGTATAAACTGATGCATTTTATTACTTAAAGTCATTCATTTGCAGGCTTTTGATTGTGCAAAAGGCTCCAACATTGAAGCTCTAAAACAAGTAGTTTTAAAGAAAAAGATTTTGCTCTACTGCGGCTTCTTTGGTACCTTTTCTAAACATGCGAGCTGAGTACAGTCACTACTTGTATTGTGTATGCTAAGTGCGATGGAACCTTGTCCTTTTACCGATTGTACTCGACCCGACATGGAAATGTTGTAGAGAACTGACACGATAGGGGACGTGGATGGGTCAGGAGAGTAAAGAAAAGATGAAAAGAAGCATTGAAGATCAAATGAAGGTGCAAGAGCAGCAGTACATCCAACGCTCTGCTTCCAACCCTAATCTGTACCCATGTTCACTCTACACCCAGTACCCTGCTGGCATCGCTCGTGGAGCACCCACCACTCGCCTCTCTTTATTCTACACATGGACAAGACTGTTTAAGGGAATAATGATACGTGTTAGAGGAGGAGGAAGTGACAGGACCTAAAACGTTGTGTTGCTGCTCCAGTAGGGACTTCAGATGTGGCATGAGTCTGCATGATGTTTAGGTCAACCAGCTACTCACCTAGTGGGCTCCCTTACGTAGGTTGGCGAGTTAACCATGCAAGAAGCCAGAAATTACTATTTGGGCTGCATGGAGTAAGACTGTATCACAACACGTCTCAATGGAGGGGAGATGTAGGATCCACACTCAGGTGATGGAGTAAGGATGACTATCTGTAATGATGGGGTTCTCACTTTTTACAGCAAAGATACAGCAACTAGGGGGTGGAGATGTTGAAACAGAGCGAGTTCTACAATAATGCAATACTATGCTTTGAATTAGGATGCCACCAATGAGCTATGTTGTAAGGGGCGAGGTACGAAAACGCTCTTTCTTGCACCAGTTGTGGTGGGTCGGTGTCAATGTCCAGAAGAAAGTTGGGTCTATTGACACACTTTCCCCCGCCACAGAAGGCAAATGGGACGTGACCCCCTCCCCACCTTGGTTGGCACAGGGGCCTGAATCAAGCACAACAGGTCGCTACATGGCAGCCAATTGGGGGGCACGGTGAGGAGGATTAGGGATATGTTGTGGATAGTTAAGGGGTATCAAGGAACACTGGAAAGAAAATTAGGAAACTAGAGTGGAGTTTCTGGGGGGAACAGCCTTGCACTTGCGTACCTGACCGGATTATTCCCAGTCAGCTTTTTGACCTATTGAACATACATGGACTCACTCCTAATCATACTGTGAGTCAATCTAGCCTGGTGGTTAGTTGCACACATCGCATAAGTATACAAAGCATAAGCATAGCTCACATAGTGTGGAGTAACATAAGCAGTAAGCGGTCTCGATAGATACCCTTCATAAAAGCAAGTCGACGCATGTCACAATAGCACAGAAGAACAAGTTACTTACCCATGGTAACATTCTTTCGACTCGATGTTCCTTCCACGTATTCCTCATCTTTGATATTTCCTAATATCCAGCTTGCTGCTTCGGAAAAAATGTTTCCCCAGTAGAGGGCACTGTGCATCGATGCCTGGTCCAGTCGGTGTCCCTCGGATGTCTACGTCCGGACGTTGACGTCATCAGTGGTATAAGTAGCGCGCTCAGCGCCCGTTGCTCAGTTCTGTTTTGAAGAGCGAAACACTGTCTTGAGTTAGATAGTTTCTCCCCTTGAGAGAGCTCAGTCTGTAACCACAAGGGAAGTTTTACTGCGGGGTATGTTGGGAGGGGTGATAAGGAATACGTGGGAGGAACATCCAGTGGAAACAACGTGACCATGGGTAAGTAACTTGTTCTACGAATTGATTGTGTCCTCCCACGTATTCCTTATCTTTGATACACTCCCAAAGCAGTTAACTTATTTGGAGGAGGGAGAAAAATTGAAGTGATCAAGAATACACAGAGTGCAGTACTGCCTTTCCAGAAACAGACTCTTGACTAGTGGAGGAATCCAGGCTGTAGTATTTCGTAAAGGTGTGTGCAGATGACCATGTGGCAGCTGCACAAATATCCTTTATACGAACACCCATCTGCAAAGCAGACAAAGTTGCGATACCCCTGGTGGAGTGAGCCCTTCGATGGTCAGGTGGTTCTTTACCGGCCAGTCTATCACTCTGAAATTGCTCAAATAATCCATCTAGTGATGGTATGTTTGGTGATATCGCTAGACCCAGTTTATGACCTGTATGGGCCAAAAAAAACTGATCATTCTGTCTCAGACTTGCTAATCTGGCAATGTAGAAACTCAGTGGACGCTTAGGATCGAGTCTGTGAAGCCTTTCTTCCTCTTTTCCTATGTGTATTTATTTTCTGAGTGATGTGAAATTCAGAAACAACCTTAGGGAGAAA
This sequence comes from Ambystoma mexicanum, assembly GCF_040938575.1. NCBI lineage: Eukaryota > Metazoa > Chordata > Amphibia > Caudata > Ambystomatidae > Ambystoma > Ambystoma mexicanum. The sequence goes on from NC_090939.1 coordinate 895,326,993, forward strand.
TGTAGGCTTCACTTTTAACACCACTCTGTCTTTGTGAAAAATCAGTTTGAGGCGGCTTGCAGGATAAAACAAAAGCAGGAGACCGAGTAAAAATACTAGGACACACAGCCGCTCTCAAAAAATGGCCCAGATGTGGGCGTCAAGTTATAAAGTTCAAAGGTTTTCTTATATCCACAGGTATTACAATGCTAAAAAAAAAAATGAATGCAGTAAGTCATCTATTGGTTTTTTCAAATTTTTGTTTATCCAAAATATGAATAAAGCTGTCAATAATGTTTTCTTAGTGAGAGGAGAGTAGCCGCAACACATATGTACAATAGACTAGGGCCAATGTATTTCGGAAAGATTTCCTTCTTCAGGGCCAGTCTGCACAGTTACACAAAATGCAACAATAATATTATCGCCATTACATATAAATAAAAATGATTTCAACATACCAATCAATGGAAAGTCCCATGATGTAGGCGAAATATAGAAAAAAAGGGATTAATAAACAATAATGACTGGAATGAAATACACAAATAAAATGAATGGTTATGTGAGGAAGAAATGTTACCTTAATAGTGTTGCAAGTGTAAGAACATACGCTGTAAATTCCAAGGGGAACTGGGCGCAACGTTGTAGCGTGCATACAGCCGCCAAGGTATTAAAGAGATCGCGTTATCTAGGAGAAAGATATGGATCCCGGTAAGTTGGGTTATGAGGCTGTGGATAAATACAAAATTGAGCAGGACGCGATCGCGTTGCTTAGCTCCGTGTACACGGAGCAGGGGAATCCTTCTGCGTGCAGAAGCCGGTTCGGAAGAGCGAAACGCTGTGTAAGGCCGTCGCCTAGGCAACCGCTTGTTGTAGGGACACGTGATCATCACGGCGCCATTGGGCGTCGGACGTGCACAAAACTAAGGTGCAAAACAGGGGTAAGCCTGCACATATTGAAAAAATATTCAATTAAGGGGTATCTCAGCATAATGTAACATCTAAAAATTAAATTTAGACCAAAACGAAAAACAAATGTATGAAAACCCTTAATGGAAATAGAAAAAATACTTGCGGATCAAGTGGTAAGCAGGACAATATCACAACAAGCGATAAATGAGAAGTCGGCTAAAGGAAAGTGATTTAGTTAAATACCGCAAGGCTGTGGTATTACTAAGGTAAACCATATAAGTAGAACATGCTAGTAGCATTGCTGGGGAGATAGTACACGACATATGAAAGTGCAGCAATTCATAAATAGGAATATCAAGTGTATGTGGACACATATCATCCAGAAAGGCAATTCATGTTACATAACCTCGTCGAGGATGGTGTCGCCCCGAGGAACGGCACCTTGGGTCCCAGACCAAGGTCCGGGATATACAGCGAGGTTAATAAACAGGTCACATGGGATCAAGGTAGTGAAGGATGCAATCAGTACATTAGTAATAGGTGATATGATATGGCATTTGTAACGAGCCTATACACAGGTGTTTCAAGGCGCGACGAGGCAGGGAGGGGAGGAACAAGGGGAGACAGACAACGATCCTACTAGGCCAGGTGTCATTCAGATCACGGAAGTGCAGGGGTGGGGGAGGGGGAAAAGTGCAAGGGGAAGGGGAGGGGGGGAAGTGCGGTACAAGGTAAGTGGCGTAAAGTAATAAATAAATAGGGCCAGCTGGTGGCAAGTGCAAGGTAAGTGCAGAACAAGTGCTGGGAAAGGGGGGGGCTGTAGGGATACAGAGACAGTCCCGCAGTGCAGAGGGGTTCCAGTGCATCAGTGCAAGTGGAGAGTGGCTGGGCCCAGGACCGAGGCCGTTAAGAGTGGTCCAGTTGCAGAATCAGTGCAGTTTCAGTGAAGGATATTAGCTGTTCAGCAGGAGAGAGGGAGAGAGAAAGCAGAAGCAAAGAGGAAGGTTTTGAGGTGCTTCCGGAACCGGAGATGGTTCTCCTCAAGTTTCAGGGAGGCAGGAAGGCTGTTCCAGAGGGAGGCCCCTGCCGCGGAGAGAGATCTACCCCCAGCTCGTTGCTTCGAGAAGCGGCTGACCCTGAGGGAGTTGGAGGCGGATGAGCGAAGGGCTCGGGAAGGAAGATATTTGGGAAGAGAGAGTTGAAGGTATTTAGGACCCAGGCCCCAGAAGGCCTTGTGGACAATGCAGAGGGTTTTGAACTTTATCCTCGCAGCCATTGGGAGCCAGTGTAGAGATTTCAGTCCTGGAGAGATACGGTCCCTGGGCTTGAGGCCAAGGACAAGTCTCGCAGTTCTGTTCTGGATGAGTTGCAGAGAGCGGAGAGTGGAGGCAGGCAGATTAAGATAGAGGCTGTTACAGTAATCCAGCTTTGAGAGAACCAGGGCTCGGGAGACAGTGAGCTTCTGGGGGAAGGAGAGGAAGGGAAGAATACCTCTGAGGAGGTGCAGCTGGTAGTGTGACTTCTTAGCGACGTCAGAAATATGAGGAGAGAAGGAGAGTGTGGAGTCGAAGATGACCCCAAGGTTTTTTGCCTTGCAGGTAGGAGCAGGGAGGGGGCCAAGGGAGGCAGGCCAGAGAGCTGCAGGGAAGGAGGGAGTGGGTGTACCGATGAGTAGAATCTCAGTCTTACTGGCATTAAGGCAGAGGTCATTGGCGGCACACCATTCCTGGATAGCAGACAGACAGTCAGAGATGAGGGAAGGAGAGGGGGAGGCGGAGGGTAGCCTGAAAATGAGCTGGGTATCGTCCGCATAGCACTGGAAATTAGGGCAGAGAGCGGCGATGCGGTGGGCAAGGAGTGCCAGATACTGGTTGAACAGCCAGGGAGAGAGATTAGATCCCTGGGGGACACCACAGGTGGAGAAAAAGATGTCGGAGAGGAAGGACCCCAGTTGGACCTGGGAGGGTCGATTTGAAAGGAAAGAGGTCAGCCACGCCAGAGCCTGACCAGTGATACCCAGGTTTTCACGGAGACGGTTGAGCAGGATGGCATGGTTGACAGTGTCAAAGGCAGAGGAGAGATCGAGCAGAATGAGAACACACGGAGTGTTGGAATCGAGGTTCAAGAGCAGGTCTTCACGGATGTTCAGGAGAGCAGTTTCCGTGCTTCTGGCAGCTCTGAAGCCAGATTGATGGTCATGAAGACTACCAACAGATTCAGCATGGAGGTTAAGCTGGGAGATGGCCAGTTTCTCCAGGAGCTTGCCCAGGAAGGGAGTGATGGAGATAGGGCGATAGTTAGCCGGGCAGGATGGGTCGGAAGAGGGTTTCTTGAGAAGCGGGTGCACAAGGGAGTGCTTGAGGGGGGAAGGAAAGACTCCAGAGGCGAAGGAGTGGTTGCAAAAGTCAGCCAGGGCAGGAGCCAGGGAGTCGACGTGGTCCTTGATAGTTTTGGAGGAACAGGGGTGAACCTGTTTAGACGAGACTTTCATAGATCGGACTTGTCTGGAAACCTCGTCAGCAGAGAAAAGTGTAAAGGCAGAGAAAGAGGGAGGAGGGGTGACTGCAGAAGGGCCAGAGGAAGAGCCGGGAAGGGAGGGAGGGAGGTGAAAGGAGGAGAGCGAGGACAGGATGTCCTGAGTTTTAGAGATGAAGTGAGAGGCCAGTGCAGTGCAGAGGGCCTGGGAGGGGACAGGAGAGGTAGAGACTGCAACAGGGTTGGCCAGCTCCTTGCAGATTTTAAAGAGTTCGGCGGAGTTGTTAGATGCCGCAGAGATGCGGGCTTGGATAAGGGCTCTCTTCTTGGTGAGAACGGAGAGCCGGTACTGCCTTTGGAGCAGGCGGCAGGCCAGTTTGTCAGAGGATGAACATGAAGCACGCCATTTCCTCTCTGCAACCCTGCACTTGCGTTTTAGGGTGACGAGATCCGAGTCATACCAGGAGTTACATTTGGCTTTGGGCTTCAGGCGGATTCTCATGACGGGGGCAAGGATATCAAGAGTAACAGATATAGCAGAGTGGAGAATGGAGAGGACTGTGTCAGGATGGGGGTCAGCCGAAGGGGCAGGGGGGGCGAGAAGGTAGCAGCGAAAGCCTCAACTGACACACGCTTCATGGGTCGGATGACCGAGAAGGTGGGTGGCAGTGAAGAGGGTGGCTTTGCCTGTGGAGTAGGGAGGGTGAGGTGGGAGGATAGGAGAAAGTGATCACTCCAGGAGAGAGGAGTGGAGAGAGGGACGGAGAGGGGAAGGTCAGAAGAGATCAGAGCATCAAGAGTGTGCCCAGCAGAGTGAGTAGGCCCAGACGGGAGAATAGAGAGTGAGAGAGAGTCGCAGAGGTCACGAAAGAGACCAGTGGGGGGACTGGAGGCATCAAGGTGGATGTTGAAGTCGCCAAGTAAGAGGAGTTGAGTGGTTGAGGACAGGAGTGAGGAGGAGAGGTCAGCCCACTCAGAGAGGAAGGAGGAAATTTGACCAGGTGGCCGATAGATAGTAGCCACGGTAAGGGAATGGCTAGGAGAGAGAGAGAGTCGGCAGACAAGACATTCAAAAGAGGAGTAGGTCTGCGTATGAGTGACAGTGGCAGGAATCCACTCAGGGAAGATAAGGGCAACACCACCCCCTGCACGGTTAGGCCTGGGCATGGAGAGGATCTTGTAACCGTCAGGTAGGAGTGTGTCAAAGCTGGTGGCAGAGCTGGCTGTGAACCATGTCTCAGTGAGACAGAGGACGTCGAGGTCCAGTTCCTCAAGGAGGTGACAGATATCAGAGGAGTGCTTGATGGCAGAGCGAGAATTTAGAGTGGCAATGTGGAGAAGGTTGCCATCCTTGAAGAACTTCCGGGGAGGGGTACAGATCAGAGGTACGCCCTGCGGAGGTGTTGAAGAAGGCGGTGAAGAAGGAGCACGAGAGGGGGCAGGGAGGGAGGGTAGAGGCAAGGTAGCCAAGGATAGAGGAGGGGGGACAGCAGGAGAGGAGAGGAAGTTGATGAGGTGTGGGAAGCGTCTATCAAAGAGGTGAAGGTTGGCCTGAGGGCCTTGGACCAAGATGGTCCCATTAGCGTAGACATTAATGATGGCCTTAGAGGAGCGGAAGGGGGCCAAGAGGACATCCCAACGGGTGCCACCATTAATGGGAGAGGAGGAGAAAGGAGAGAGCACAGAGACCATATGAAGGGTCCATAGGTCAGGCGAAGGCACGAAGAAGAGGATGTCAGTGAGAGTTTCCTTAGAGCAGGCACTAGTGTAGGTGTCAGCGATAGGGAGGCCTGGGTTGGAGACCAGGATGTCCTTTTTAAACTTTTTCCTACCAGATTTAGTGAGGAGAGCAGGATAGTCAATGGAGAAGCAGTTAGAGAAGATAGGCGAGACAGAGAGCACCATGGAGTAGGAGGGAGGGGGGGGGGGAGACAGACGAAACGAGAGCACGCAGACAGGAAGTGAGCGGCAGGCACATGTTACCACAATTAGAGCAAATAAACAGTAATGCGTATTAGGTACCGGGCCACCTAAGTTTGAGAATCCTGCGAGGGGAGAAAAACACCCTAGTTTACCACAGTACAGAGCAAACAGTAATGCGTATTAGGTACCGGGCCACCTAAGTTTGAGAATCCTGCGAGGGGGAGAAAATAAAACCACCTAGTTTAACCACAACTGTGAATACAGTGAGGAAAGGCCCCATGCGGATGTAACCAGGAGTAGGAGGGGTGGGCCGGGGAACGGAGAACAGGTGGAACTGGCGCCTGGCGTCCCCTGCGGACACCTGCAGACACACAGGGAGCCGCACTGTAGGAGTCGCCCTTGGCCTGGGGCCCTTAGCCGCGGGGGCTGCCGGGCAGAGGGCTGCCCAGGAGGGGGGAGGTTATAGGCAGAGGGAGAGGAAGGGGGGAGTGGGCGGGCAGGGAGGCGGGGAGGGAGAGGAGGACCAGGAAGTGGGAGGGGGGAGCAGGAGCAGGCCAAACACCGCACTCAGAGCGCGAAAAAGCAATTATACAATATTTTAAATCAAACACTCACGGAGGCCCAGGCAGGGCTTCCCAGGCCTGCTGTTCCCCTTGGGCTTCCGGCGACCGCTCTCCACGCTCAGCAGAAGAAAGAAGCGAGCGGGGGGAACGGCCATCGAGTAGGCCAGAGGGGAAGCAAGCACACAGCCAATCAGAGGGGGGGGTGGGCGGGCAGGGAGGCGGGGAGGGAGAGGAGGACCAGGAAGTGGGAGGGGGGAGCAGGCCAAACACCGCGCTCAGAGCGCGAAAAAGCAATTATACAATATTTTAAATCAAACACTCACGCGAACAACAGTGTAAACAAACGATGCACCAGGCGTCCATTTGCAGGACATGTTATTAGACATAGCAGTGGTAATTAATTTCCTCATTCAAACCGTTGGGGGCCAAACTACAGAGTTTATCGATCCAAAATGTTTCTCTATGATTTAATCGTAGACTCAGATCTTCATGGGGATTGTTTCTTGTAAGCACTTCCAACACCAAAAACTTAATCTGTGACAAATTGTGATTGTTCATGGCCCAATGGCGGACCACGGCTGAGTTTGGATTGGAATTTCGAATGCAGGACCGGTGTTCATTCCATCTGATCTTGGCAGCTCTAGTAGATTGACCCACGTAATATTTTCCACAGGGGCATTTTATGCCGTATATGATGTTGGTGCTGTCGCAGGTGCCAAATGTCTTGAGAATGATTTATTGGCCTGTCCGTGGGTGGAAAACAATGTTACCTTTGACTACAGAATTACAATTGACACAATGTAGACATGGGAATGTACCAGTATGTTGTGTGGACAATTTCGTGCAGGGTAATCTTGTCTGTACTAGTTCGTCCCTAAGATTCCTGCTCCTTTGGAAAGCAAACACTGGTGGTTCATTAAATAGATCTTGCACTCGTGTCGTTTCAGAAAATATTCCAATGTTTTTTGATAGTCTTTTTGATTTTATTGCTTTGGATGGAAAATTTTGACACCTATACAGGTGATTTCAATTCTCTAGCTGGTTTTTTTAGGGGCAGAGAGTAAAGTGTCACGATCAAGGATGTTAATTCTGCTAGCAGCAAGGTCCAATTCTTCTTGGTGGTAGCCTCGTTGGAGGAATTTTTCTTTCATTAAAAGTTGTTGTGCCATGCAGTCTTCTGGATCACTCACGATCCTCTTTACTCGTAGAAGTTGACTAAATGGCAGGTTCCTGAGTAAGCTTGGCTGATGGAAGCTAAGGCGGTGCAACAGATTGTTGCGATCAGTAGGTTTTCGAAATAGGGTAGTGTTGTAACTCAAATTTGAAAAAACCAACCGATGACTTACTGCATTCATTTTTTTTGAGCATTGTAATACCTGTGGATATAAGAAAACCTTTGAACTTTATAACTTGACACCCACATCTGGGCCATTTTTTGAGAGCAGCTGTGTGACCTAGTATTTTTACTCGGTCTCCTGCTTTTGTTGTGTTTTGTAGTCAGGGTGTCTCCACACTTGTCGCAGCCAGCTCCTTTTGAATTGCTTTGAGCCTAACAGTACATATTGACTTTGGATTAAAGAATAGTACTCAACAGTGGTGCCCACTTACATCTCTGTTGGCTTGCAGGATAAAGCCTGTAGCTTACTCACCCTTCGAGCAGATGTTATAGCCACTAAGAAAACTGTTTTCAAGGTGAGAAGTCGTAATGGGCAAGAGTGAAGAGGCTCAAAAGGAGCACCCATTCAATAGTGTAAAATCAAATTAAGATCCCACAGTGAGACCTGGAAAGGAGTCGGAGGATAAACATTAGTTAACCCTTTTAAAAATTGGATTACAAGAGGAATCTTAAAATAAGAGCCTTCCTCTGCAATGCGCTTGGAGATGGATAGCGCTGCCAGATGGCCTTTGATTGTTCCAATCTGGAGCCCCAGATTTGCCAAGTGTACATAAAGGATAACACCATAGGTGTATTGCATGAGAAAGGGTCAACATTCTTCTCTCTACACCAGATGCAGAACTTATTTCAACAGCAGCAGTATAAATATTTGTTTCTCGTTCTTCCAACTGAAAGCAACACCTCTATTACGTCATCCGGGAGGTCCCAATCCTTGTAGCTCAGCCTCTCAGAAACCATACGTATTTTAGTATTTTTAGTATTTTTTAGTATTTTATTTATTTCTATAGCGCACCAGGCCCAGGGGCAACCGGGCGCTTAACTTAGTTACAACAAGATGAAAGCATGACAAGGCAATGTGACAGAGTATTACAGGATTATTACAGGAAAATTTACAAAATATACATTCAAACGAATATCGATAAGGCAGTGATTTACAGGATAGTTAATAAGGGATGCAGAGTAGGTCAAAGTGCAAGTAGGGCAGTAAGCTGGTGTTAGCAGTCTTGGGCGGATAGCCAAGCTTTGGTAAGGTATTTGAATTTCAGGAAGGAAGGTTCTGCTCTAAGGTCATTGGGGAGTGAGTTCCAAAGTTTGGCTGCCAGGATGGGGAAGCTGGTTCCACCAGATCTTTGGAGATTAAAACGCGGGATGTCAAGGCAGTTGGCTTGGGCCGCTCTGCGAGGTCTGGTGGAATTGTGGAAAGAGAATCTGTTTGCCAGGTAGCGAGGGGCTTGGTTGTGGAGGCATTTGTGTGTGAGAGCCAAGGACTTCAAGGAGATGCGATGTGGGATAGAGAGCCAGTGCAGGTTGCGCCTGGTGTCAGATATATGCTGGCGCCTAGGAATGTTAAGGGCCGCTCTGATCGCATTGTTTTGGACAATTTGTAGCTTGTTTAAGTTGCGGAGATTAGTACCTAGATAGAGGGCATTACAGTAGTCGACCTTGGATAGTACAAGGGTCCTAGCCAAGGTTACGCAGTTGGCAGTGGTTAGGAACGGGCGACAGGCGGTGATGAGCTTGCAAGTATGCGCTGCTGCAGATGAGACTGCGTTGGATTGTCTAGTCAAGGATAGGGTTGAGTCGATGTAAATCCCTAGGGTTTTCGTGTCCTTAGCAATCGGGATGGTGTTCCCATCAATGGTGAAAGACTTGAAGGCAGGGTCAAGTTTAGTGAGTTTTTGTGGTGAACCAAGAATGAGGAGCTCTGTCTTTTCATCATTTAGGCAGAGGCCGTGTTGGGCCATCCACGCTTGGATGACCTGGTAGATGGCGTTGATGGCAAGGGAGTCAGTTGTGTAGTCTCCTGTGATGGGGATTAGTATCTGTGTGTCGTCAGCGTAATTGGTATACGTGACGCCCAAATGGTCCAAAATATCAAAAAGGGGTTTGGTAAACACGTTATATAACGTGGGCGAGACACAGGACCCTTGAGGCACACCACAAGAGACCGGAGCGGGTGGTGCGGCCGCAAGTGGGGAGAACACGCGCATTGATCTATTATCCAGGAAGGATCTGATCCAAGTGGCGGCATTTTCTGAGAAGTGTGCGGCTGATTTGAGGTGATGGCAGAGAATTTTGTGATTGACAAGATCAAAAGCAGCAGAGAGGTCCAGGAGAAGTAATAACGCCAGTTTGCCTTTGTCTTTGAGATCTTCGATCTGCGTTTTTAAATCAATAAGGGCGGTCTCAGTGCCATGGCGAGGCCGGAAGCCTGATTGCCTGAGTCGCAGAAGTTTATTTGATTCAAGGTATTCCTGAATTTGTAGGTAGGCCGCGCGGTCAAGGATTTTTAGTAAAAAAGGTACAGTGGTAATTGGTCTGTAGTTTGTGGGTATGCTGGGATCCAGGGTAGGTTTTTTCAGAAGCGGGATGACCCATGCATCCTTAAGATTGTCCGGTACAATCCCAGAGCTAAAGGAGGAGTTGATGAGCGTAGTGATGAAAGGTGCTAGGTCGTGAGCAGCTTCCTTAATAATAGGTGCAGGACAAAGGTCACCCTGACAATTGGACGGTTTAAGGCTAGTGATAATCTTTTCCACTTCGAGAATGGAGAGTGGAGAGAAGCTAAAAGGAGTCAGAGAGTCTGTGATAGAGAGGTTTATGGTAGGTATAGGGATCTGTAGAGGGTTGGATTGAAGGCTAGATTGTTTGTTGTTGATTTTAATTTGGAGAGTGGCAATCTTACCTAGGAGAGCTTCTTGGATTTTGGAGCACCAGGTGCTATCTTTGGTACATGTGTCAGGTGGAGTAACAGGAGTTTCAAGTTCTTTTAGGATTTTAAACAATTCTTTGGTGTTAGATTTGGCTTGCTCGATGCGTTTGTTATATGTGTCTTTTTTTGCCTGGAATATAGCTTCCTTGTAGTTAAGGGTGGCCAGGAGTACGCGTGATTTGTTAGCTAGAGAGTGATTGCTTGAGAGTGAAGGCTGATAGTCCCGATATCCGCATGGAGAACCCAACCCTCCTCTCCCTCTCTCTCTACAGAGAGAGAGGGTCCTCTCTTAGTGGAAGATTAATCGGGGGGTGGGAGGGCGGACGGCAGATGGACATATCTGTTAGGATCAATGGATTTCCTGAACCTTCTCAACCTCCTTATTACGTGAGGAATGACAGGACTGGAGGAAACTGCTAAAGAAGTGGAAATTCCCAGTCCACCACGAACGCGTCTCCTAGAGCTCTTCTTGGGGGAAATTCCCTTGAGCAGTACAGTTCGCACTTCCGGATGGCACCAGTCACAAACCGATTCACTTGAGGGGTTCCCCAAAGGGTGAAGAACTCTTGAAGGACTTACTGAGCTAGTTCCCACTCGTGGGAGACTGCTCCGCCTGCTCAGAGTGTCCGCCGTTGTGTTCTCTCCGGCTAGGTGAAGTGCCGATCGAGAGATTCCTTCTTGTAATTCCCAGAACCAGAGCTGCATTGCCTCTCTGCACAGTGGAGGTGACCCTACACCTCTTTTGTTGAGGTAGTACATGGCCAGTGTATTGTCCGTCATAAGGACATTCTTTCCACGTACAGAGGGCAGGAAGGCCCTTCAGCGCTAGTCTGATTGCCCTCAGCTCTAAAAGGTTGATATGTAGTTTGTACTCCGATAGAGACCAACAACCGCTGATGGTCAAGTCGTTGGTAGGGGCACTCCACCCCGTGAGTGAGGCGTCCGTGACTATGGTTATCTCTGGCCATGGTTGTCAATTCTCCCTTCAAGATGTTTTCCCTGACAGGCCCACCACTGAAGATCCAGTGAGACTTTCTGGGTTTTGTAGGAGATCTGACATTCTTCCTGAGAATTGTGACCACTGAGTCCTGAGAGCCCACTGGAGAGATCTCATTCTCAGGCGAGCCTCCGGCATCAGAAAAATGCAGGATGCCATGAGACTGAGCAACCTCACAAAATCGAAGGCCGGAAGATATTGGGCATTGTGGAATTTTGTCACCATCTGCAGAATGTCTTGGGCCCTTACCTCTGGTGACTAGGCTTTTCCCAGGGACGCATCCAGGACTGCTCCAATGAACTGGAGTCTTTGTGGAGGTCTCATTTGGGACTTCTTGAAGTTTAGGCAGAAGCCCAGCTTGTGAAGGGAGTGGCAAGTATAGCTGAGGTGATCCAGGGCTTGTTCTGGGGAACTGGACCTGATCAGCCAGTGGCCCATGTAGGGATAGACGTGAATCCCCCCCCCCCCTCTCCTGAGACTCGCTGCCACTACAGACATTAGCTTGGTGAAAACCCTCGAGCGGAGGTTAGCCCAAATGGCAGAACCCGAAACAGATAGTGAGTTGCCAATGGCGAACCTCAGGTACTGTCTGTGCTTGAGATGGATCGGCACATGAAAGTAAGCATCCTGGAGGTTCAACGATACCAACCAATCCTGAAGCTGGAGGGCCTGAAGGATCTGAGAAAGGGTTACCATCTTGAACTTATCCTTCCTGAGGAACTTGTTCAAGTCTCTTAAGTCCAAGATGGGTCTCACTCCTCCGTCCTTCTTTGGAATTAGAAAATAAGGGGAGTACCAACCCTTATTCCTCTCCGCTACAGGTACCGGTTCTATAGCACCTTTCTCCAGCAGGGTTAAAATCTCCTGCATAAGGAGCAGATGCAGAATCTTCAAAGAGTTGTAGCACGGTGGATGACTGAGGTTTTAGCAGGAAAGGAAGGCAGTAACCTTGGGCAACTGTTTCCATTGCCCAAGCACCTGAAGTAATAGCCTGCCATTCTATCGGATGCTGTGATAACCTGCCTCCTACTGCCGTCTTGTGATGTAAGACCTCAGAGAGGTTTTGGAGCGGCTGACGCAGAGGCCGGGGGTAAAGCAGCCCCTGCTGTTGCGGTCTTAGTACCTCTACCCCGTCCACCACAGGGGAATTGTCTCTGACCTCTTTGAGCTAGCTGTCCTCTGCCTTTTCTAAATGCGGAATAATAGCGAAAGGACCTACCCCTCCAGGGCGCACCTGTGGGGCGCTTCCGAGTTTGCCTTATTGCAGCTCCAAGGGATTCGGCCACTGCCTTGGAAGTTTGCAACTTCTCCAAACTTTCATCAGCTTTGTTCCTAAATAGATGTGTGCCGTCAAAGGGCACGTTGAGAAGTCTCGACTGAATGTCTGGGGCAAATCCGGACTTCCGCAACCAAGCAAATCTGCAGATTACCGTACTAGCCGCCATGGCTCTGCTGATCCGATCAACAGAGTCAAGACCGGTCTGGAGGGATTCGCACATAGCGTCCTTCCCATCCTCAACAAGGTTCAAGAAACAGTCTTGTTCCTCCCCTTCGGGGATGTGGTCAGCCGTCATTGAAATACAGTTCCAAAGGGTGTGGGTAAACCTCGCCAGCGTGCACGTCGCATTAGCAGACTTTAACACCATACTCCCGGCTGAGAAAACCTTTGTGAACATGGAATCATATGTCATCCCGGTCTTGTGGTATTGTGGGATAAGCATTTTGTTTGCCAGAAGATGTCGCTGCCTGTACTACCAGGCTTTCTGGAGTCGGATGTTTCCACAGGTACAGAGGTTCAGAAGATTAAGCTCTGTATTGGGCTGTTCGACTCTTATTGACTGCTGGGACAACCTCAGGTGTTTCCCAGATGGAAGATACCCTCATCTGAAGAGCCCTATGAAAAGGGACGATAGGGTTTTCCTGTGGTCCTTTAATTAGTACGTCTGTTATGTCATCCAGTTCAAAAACAGGTTTGCGCCTATACCTTGCCATGGATTCCATAACTCTAGTCATGAGTAGTCTATAGTTACCTTCAGCATGATCCCCTGGATCTGCCTTACCAAATTCAGCTTTAGGGGAAGTGTCAATGCCACTTGCCTCGTGTAAGGAGTCCTGTAGGTTTTTTATTCGAGACTCTTCTGAGACGAGTCCTCTGGAACAGAAGTTGTACCATACTCTAGGCCAAATGGTCTTTCCTTGTCAGATGAGTGTTCAGCATCCTCATAAATTGAGGAAAGTCTTAAAATACTCTGAACGAGGTTGAGGAGTATAAATCCTCTCAAAAGAAGAAGGCGCTATGGAAGTCATAATTGGAGCTGACAAAGTCGAAATAGTCGATGTGGACGTCGACTGCTTCGACAAAACTGTCTACGGCTTCGAAGTTTTCCCGAAGTCGTCGATGGCTCCGACACAAATGTCGAGGTTTGACGATACCGTCGAGGTAATTGTCGTATACGGTGTCAAGGATGTCACCACTCAAGGCGTCAACCGTCTTTCCTTCGATTTTGGCGCACTCTTCGGACTTGCCGTATGGCCTACTTTCAGCGTCAATGACTTCTTGTGTGTCACGGAGGCTTTCTCTCGACTCGAGGGAATCGATGGCTCTCGAGGAGTTTCCACAGCTGGGGTCGAGGACTCCCGGCTCCTGCGCTTCCCAGATTGGTCTGGGTTATCGCCTCTAGGTGTTTTTGAGGGGGGCAAGGCTGCGTTCTGAAACACCTTCCTCATACTCTTTCTGAATTCCTCCCATTGGGCAGAGGTACAGTGTTTTGAGGGGCAAAACCTTTTCTGGTGAACTGGATGAAGAAGTACTAGGAATGATGCGACCCACTTCCGTGACCGGAAACGGGAGCATTTATGTTTTTTATGATGGGTAGACGAAGATCTCGACTCGTCAGAAGACTTACGTTTGGACAGGCTAGTAGATTTTAAAGGCTTACCTCTCTCCAACTTCCCTCAAGGCTTTGGCCGTTATTGACATGCATTTGTTGCACTCCAAACACGGGTGTTCTGCCCCTAGACACCACAAGCAGATCCTATGTGGGTCCGTCATGGACATTTTAGCACCACAGTCCCTGCATTTTTTTAAACTGGATCGAGGAGTCGTCTGAGGCGACGAGGAAACCATCTTGGCGAAAAACAAACATTTTCTCAAGAAACTCAAAGAAATTCGAAGAATCACGGAACCAAGTGGTGCATTACCAAAGCTGTGAAGCGCAGAAAAACTGAACTGAGCAACGGGCACTGCGCACGCTACTTATACCAGTGATGTAGACGTCAGGATGGAGACCTCCGAGGGATATCGACTCAACCAGGCATCATCGCCCTCTACTGGGAAACATTTTTTCTAAGGCAGCAAGCTGGATATTAGGAAATATCGAAGATCAGGAATACGTGGGAGGCCACAATCCATTCGAATGAGTATTTCTGTGCAACAGAAGCCGTACAACATAAGCCAAAAGTAAGCAAAGGAAAGCAGCAAGCAGTTCCTGAGTTGACCAAGTCTTAGTTTGCAGCATGGACTCTGTGCCTGTTCCATCACAGGCGAGTTCTGTAGTAATCTTGGACAACCAGAAAACAGAGAAAGACAAAGGGGAAACTTTTAACGGCCCCCCCTAATACCAACTTGCAACAGCTTCTAAACTCAAGAATCTCATTGCCCTCTTGCTGAACCCCCTTAAGGAGAACAAGAACATTAGCTCTTAAACATCTATGCAGAATAGAACATTATCACTATGCAGACTAAGTCAATTCAATACAAAACTTTATTAAATCAGTATATAAAAACAGATTTCAAGCAATTTAAAAAGAATGCAGACTATTTTCTGCCATAAAAAAACGCACCTTTCTTTTTATCTCATAAAGTGCACTCAAACATACACACTAAATAATTCACTCATACACTTTCTAACTAAAACAGAGTTGGACCCTATGTAATGAGACATCTGTCGGATACAGAAACTAGAGAACTCCCATTTTACAGGTTGCTCTCTTAATACATATTATGTATCTAATCACCTTAGTGGGTGAATCCTGGTGTATACAGCCACAAGGTTATAAATAAATCAATAAATCATTAGAAAGCGCCGTCAAGTAATATACCGCCCATAACACCCAACATGTTTCATTCTTTTTCCAACAGTATAGAGAAATATAAGAACTTCTTCAAGGGAAACTTGACAAATTGGTCTTCACATTTTTGCACGCTTTTCACAATAGTGTTCTTCTCAATCTTGTGAAAGTTATTATTGCTTACACCTTCAACAGGTAAATAGGCTTGTCTTCTTAGTAGACTGCGATCCTAGAATAGGGGTTATCCTTCGTACGCCATTAAACTGAGGTGGTTGGTAAACCTTCGTGCAGCGTCGCCGCTTGCTGCAACTTCCGGTGGGCGTCCTTGCCGTAGTCCTCACTCGGAATGGGACAGTCATTCTAAACAGTACTCGTACAGCGTTAAAGTCCTTTCATCACTTCTGCATCGGTCGCTGTCACATGTTATGAGTCACCTGATCCTGTGTGGGTCCGTCATGGACATTTTAGCACCACAGTCCCTGCATTTTTTTAAAAAACGGATTGAGGAGTCGATGAGGAAACTATCTTAGCGAAAAACAAACATTTTCTCAAGAAACTCAAAGAAATTTGAAGAATCACGGAAGCAAGCAATGCGTTATCAAAGCTGTGAAGCGCAGAAAAAAACGGACTGAGCAACAGGCACTGCGCACGCTACTTATACCAGTGATGACGTAGACGTCAGGATGGAGACCTCCAAGATCAACTCAATCACGCATCGACGCACATCGCCCTATACTGGGAAACATTTATTCTGAAGCAGCAAGCTGGATATTAGGAAATATCAAAGATCAGGAATACGTGAGAGGCCACAATCCATTCGAATGAGTATTTCTGTGCAACAGAAGCTGTACAGCATAAGCCAAAAGTAAGCAAAGGAAAGCAGCAAGCAATTCTTGAGTTCACCAAATCTTAGTTTGCAGCGTGGACTCTGTGCCTGTTCCATCAGAGGCGAGTTCTGTAGTAATCTTGGACAGGACATAATATGCACTGCAAGACACATTCCCAGCTCCACTCCTGTAGTGCGTCTTAATATGCACCATTCCGCACTTATCTTATGCCCGGAAACCCTCGTCAGGATTCCCCAGGCTGTTTGTCGGGCAAAAATGTGCATCACCAAAGCATCAGTGGTTGGGAATTCGATCCATGTCTCCCTTCATCGCCTGCACACTAATGAGAAGCAGCTGTTCTAATCACAGCAGCAATGGTGTGGACCCTCAAACTCCTTCAACGTGGGACTGGGAGCCGCTGGAGCAGTGTATCGCTGTAACAGTCAATCAGTTGGAACCG
Organism: Ambystoma mexicanum; assembly: GCF_040938575.1. Taxonomy (NCBI): domain Eukaryota; kingdom Metazoa; phylum Chordata; class Amphibia; order Caudata; family Ambystomatidae; genus Ambystoma; species Ambystoma mexicanum. The sequence goes on from NC_090939.1 coordinate 895,343,306, forward strand.
GCATAGGCAGGGTGTATCCCTTAAATGGAGTTTCCCTCTGTACTGTTGGGAAATGTATTCTGGGGCTTGGGAGGGTGGGACGAGGGAGTGGGGAGGGAAGTGAAGTGAGAGAAGGAAGGGGAAGACCATGGAAGGACGGACAGGAATAAAGACGTATAGATCAGAGCTCCGTCTCCATCTCTTTGTCCCCGCGCAGCTTTATGCGAGCCCTGGGTGCCTGATCCTAGAGGCCCCGGGATTGCAGGCAAGAGCCATTGTTACATTGGCGACGAGTGACGGCCCACGTGTACAGGCAGTGATTCAGCGCAGAACGCCCGCACGGCCGACCAACTCTGAAAGGAGGAGACCTGGTGGCAGCACATGGCCCGAGGGGGAATGGGACCCAAGGGCTGCGGCAGCGAGTGCTGGACAGTCAGAGGCCCGGGCCAACTAATTAGGCGGTGCTCGTGCCTTCTAAAGGCAGCTCCTACACAGCATTTGCTGTGTATAAGGAGGCAAAAGAGGCCAGTGGCCATGAGAACAGGTGACGGACAGGTGCCCAGGGAGGGTGCTGGAGTTATGCTTGTGCCTAATCCTGGTGGCCACCACACGTGGGATAGCATCAAAGTTCTTCTAACCAGGGAATTCATGAGCAGGAGGCTCTCCCAGACAGTCAAACAGGCCACAGGAGGAGGGAGACCAGGAAGCGCCACAAAAGATCAAGCATTCAGGATACAGCATGTCAGACCAGGACATCTCAGCAACAGTCCCAGTGAAACCACAGCCGCAGCGCCAACAAAGGTTGTCAGGGTCCCTGGCAGTGCAAATACCAGGCGGACACCAGCAACATGGGACCAAGGTGGGTCTGGGACTTTGATTTATATGTAGGGGCAGTTGGCCCGGGGGAAGACGCCCGTCAGCAATTTCTGTTGAAACTAGCAGCGGGCCCAGCCACAAGGGACATTATTGAGGACTTCCCCGCCGACTCCATCGACACGATTGAAAGCCTCAAGACAGCTCTAGCCACCGATTATACACCACATACCAATGTGGATTACGAGAGGCATCTGTTTCACAATACGAAACAAGCTAAAGGAGAAACAACGGACGCATTTGCAATGAGACTACGCAACAAAATGAAGTACAGCGATTTCTATTTTTCCAACACAGATGCGCTGGAATCTCAGATCATTGCAGCGTGTGAATCCCAAAGCTTCAGGAGGAAATTATTACAAAAAGGTAAGATCGCTAGAGGAGCTTTTCATGCTAGCAAGGGCAGAAATGGCAGTCGCAAGTGGAATCCTTCGACAGCCCAAAAAGTCAATCGACACACCCGGAGGGTGTACACAAGCTAATGGGGGCATATAGATCACAAGGTGAGCCATCCTGCTATCGATACAGATATGAATTTCCACATGAGGGCACATGCCCAGCGATTAGACAACGATGCTCAGCCTGTGGGGAAGAAAATCATTTCAAGTCAGTGGGCCTCATTACAAGTTCGGCGGTAGCCTTGCCGGTAAAACCGGCAAGCTGCCGCCGAACGTGCAAATGTTACCGGCGCCCGGGAAAGGGCAATTACTGGGTCATTACGGCCTTGCCAGACCCGGTAATTGCCCATTCCTGTGCGCAGTTATAAAATGCTCCCCATTCCCATTCGAGCTCCATAGGGCTTCAGTTATCCCCCCAATATTCGAGGGAAGATGGAAGGGTCCTGTGCTTGCAGGGACGCACCGTGGGCTCTTCAGTTAAACCCCCCCCAACCCTCCAACACAAGCCAAAAAGGCAATGTCAAGGAGACACCTGAATCCAATAAACAATCACTTGTTAGAAGGATACATGGACCCGCATTATTTATTTATGCAAGGTTTGTATCTGACAAACTTTGCATAAATAAAGAAATAATCCAGGTCCATGTACCCGACAAACATTGCACACATAAATAAACCGGTCGACTCAGCACCATTGGTCTAAACTATTATCCGCAAAATGAAGTAACTCATCACCAGTGCAATTGATAAATAGTTAGGAAAAGAAGCAGCATGAAAGACATAGCACTGTTTCAAACTTATTATTTTTTACCTTTTCTGGGCTCGCAGGGACGCACCGTGGGCCCAAACGGGTGTCCTTGAGTCCCTGCAAGGCCAAAACCCTTCAGTTATCCCCCCAATCCTCGAAGGGTCCTGGGCTTGCAGGGACGCACTGTGGACACACGGTGCGAAGGAGGGCTTTGCTGGCCTGTACTGAATTTGAACCTGTGCATACTGACTTCTATAGAGAGAGAGCGAGTGAGAGCGAAGAGCAAGAAGAGAGCGAGTGGTAAAGGGTGTGTGCGAGAGAGGAGAGAGAGAGCAAGGGTGTTAAAAAGCTGAACAAACATGACGTACCTCAGATACTGAATATGGGGCAGGCGGTAGGCTGGATCCTCTGATGGTGGACAACACAAAACAAAGATGAACCTGGATCACTCGAGACTGGCTGCTGCTAGTGCTCTGGTGACATTGGACGTTCTTAAGCACACGCAGTTTGCAATGCAGTCAATTCGACATTCAGCGACAAGGTGGCAATGGTGCATAATCATTTCAGCTATAAAATACAACTCTTTCACAGAGCTGCCAGGATAGCTCACCAGCAACGCGTCTGTCTTGAATATAAGACAAGACTGTTTCAAATCCCTCTCCCTGCACTTACTAAGTATGAAGTACTGGGGTTTATCATAGTCCCCCCGAGTAACATTAATGGGGGCTAGATATCGGTAAAAATTGGTAATCCCCGAAAACCATAGCCATAATAGACTAGTACTCTCGATATCCGGAGGCACAAGTGGTCTTGTCCACAGCAGCCCACCTTGTCATCCCTATGCTAGACAGAATCTTCAAGGTCTATGGCATTCCCAAGCAGGTGAAATCAGGCAATGGGCCACCATTCACGAGCCAAAACTTTAAGGCTTTCGCAAAATACATGGGGTTCAAGCACAGGAAGGTGACCCTGTTGTGGCCTCAAGTAAATGGCACGATTGAGCGCTTTATGGCCAACCTGAAGCCGGAAATTGCAAATCTCCCAGTTAACGGGACAGCCATATGAGCCAGTTTGCATCAACTCCTGAGGGACTATAGGAGCACCCCACACAGCTCGACAGGGAAATGCCAGCCAAAGTCATGTTTGGCCGGAATGTCTGCACCAGGTTAGCTCACTACAAGGCAGTCACAGAGGACCTCGGAGAGGACCAGGAGATATGGAATAGAAATGCCAAAGCCAAAGAAAAGATACAAGACTACTCAGATCGCCAGAGGCAAGCACAGCCGTTCACCTTAACACTATGTGGTGTGGTGGTCGTAAAGCAAACCCGGACCTGCAAAGGTGACGCTTACTTCCATGAAAATCCACTCATCACCATGAAGAAGGGCTCCATCACAGCTGAAGGGGACCAGGAACTCGTTGCACTTTAAAATACTGATAGGAAAGCATCAGGCGCGATGATAAGGGTCACAAGATAAGGAAGTGGTCTACTCTTCGGAGGAGTCATACCATAGAGATGTTGAAAACTTGGATGCAACGGGACCGGTCGAAATGGAGCGGGATGACCAGAGTGGAAGGCCGGAGGTGGGGGACATTCGTCCACAAAGAGCGAGAACCAGACCTCGCAGACTCATTGAAGAAATGGGGTAAAGATGTATTGTCAGTGTTTAATTGAGGCGTGGGTGTACTGTCGGGAAATGTAGTCTGGGGCTAAGGAGCGTAGAACGAGGGAGTGGGGAGTGAAGTGACGCAAGAGGAAGGGGAAGACCATGGAAGGAGGGACAGGAATAAAGACGTAGCGATTAGAGCTCCGTCTGTCTCTTCTTTCTCACACAGCGTTATGCGCGCCCTGGCTGCCTGATCCTGGAGGCCCCGGGATTGCAGGCAAGAGCCAATGTAACACGCTCCACCTGCAAAGGACGCCGGGGCTGCTGGGAACTGTAGTTCAATGCTGCTTCAGAAATGTGCTGTTCTTTGGTGTCAGTTTATTGGCATCAAGAAACTTTTACTCAGTTAAGAACTGGTATTTCACAGATGCTCTTTAAGTATGGGTTAAAAACGGGGTTGTACAAGGCAACCAAGGTGGCAAAAAAAGATCCAGTTTGCAGATGTACAGAGCAGGTAGGCAGGTATGCCCCTTTCACATAACCAGACCTGGATAGAATTAAATAAAATCAACTAATACATACAAATTTACTGATAGATAAATCGACCCATGTTCATTGCCTGCCCCCCTATTATGGGCCTGAGTCACAGGAAAGTTCTGCCCAATGAGGGCAGAGCATTCTAACTTGTATTTACACTTTCTCCAGAAGAGACAAGGGTTGCAACTAATCCCTCTAACTTCAAATGTGCAGGTGTGGCCCCCCTGACGGTTACAGCAACGGTGGCAAACAATATGCACAGCTCCTGCTATAAAGGTCGCAAAGTTTTGACAGAGGGGAGCAAAGAGGAGGCCGGCTCTCCATTTGCACCATTTCAGACCCTTCAATCCGAAACTTTCCAGGGAAGAAAGGTAATAGGTTGATGTTCTGTTCCATGGGTACCTTAAAATGCTAATGGCAGCAGGTGTAACAGCACAAACCAATGGCTGCTACTTGCCCATGTTCTCCTCTGGTGATACAAGCATTATAATTGTTTATATGATGACACTTAACCTAAAGGGACTGCACTAGCCTCACAAAATAGCTGGAGATCCAAGTTATCAAACCCAACATCACACAAAAGTCCAGTCTATAAGAAATGCATTTAAAAAGAAAGGAAGGTGAAAGGAGTGCATTTAAGAAGAAAGGAAGGGCAGCGGAGGGGAATTTACAAGGATGTTAAAACCAATTAAGAAGTATTTTTCTAATTAAAGAAATATAATTGGGTATCTTGTAGTGAGCAACCTATTTATTCGCCATTATAAGAATCTTGAAGCTGCTATAACATTTCTTGAAGTACAATAGAAAGGAACTTCTCACTTACCATTTGCCTGCAGTGATCTTGCCAGCATTTGTTGATCTTCTTTAAAAACAAAAAGCGGTCCATAGAATCTGTGCAATACAATAGGTTAAAGAAAACAATCTGCCATTCCAGCATATTTATTGTTTGCGGTCCTCATCTGTAAATACTACATTAATTTATGTGTGTTTGTGTGCACTGTTAAGAGGAATCGCCTCTTGCGAGTTAACTTTAAGAGAGAGGATGGCCTTTTCATGCCACTCTGCAAAAACAAACACTAATGTTCAGTTGAGTGGAAATTTAACAACGCACTAAGACTAATTTAGAACACTTAGTGAACAGTTTGTCAATGGCCAATAAAAAAGAAATGTAATAGTGTATGCAGTACACCACAATATGAAAGGATGGTCACAAAATGGTGCTCTGACAAAATCCAAATCCAAACTGCAGTTGGTATCAAAAACATTCAAATGGAACATGCACAGCAAACACCGCCTTTTTGGACGGTCACTATTTTACAGGCAAGAGTAGTTCTGCCCTTCGATTTTCCCTATATAATTATGCATCACAATTGTTTAACTACTTTCCTTGTTGTCCTTTCGTAGATGCCAAACAATTGTATTTGTGCACTTTGAAAGTCAAGTAAATTGAAGTCTGAAAAGAAAATTATATTCCCTAAACTAATTTTAGTTGCTGGCAGACTGCACTGTGTAGTTGTAGCCTTCCTTGGAACTGCGCAGAACAATTATCCATCAACAGATTGTACACGCACATGGCAAAGAGGTTGTACTAAGGCCATGTTACTTGTTATGTAATGGATTAGTTTCTCATCTGCAGCCAATATGAAGTTTGAATTCACATTTTAATTGCACGATTAATGAACACTGGCACCCTTTTGCCTGTCTAAATTAGGGACAACGGTAGCATTTATTATTTTGGTCTGTCATGTGTTTTTCCCTTGGAGCAGTTTGTATGGTATGCAAGAGTGGTTTCCTTTCTCACAATGACCACAGTGAGCAAAGTTATTTGCCAAGTCAAAGACATACTGAATCAGAAGAACTTTGTAACTTTGTATTCTACTTGGAGTGGAACTTGGCTAATAACTTCTCTCCAAATGAACTTTGATTTGAAACATCCCGAATTGATACAGGGGAAGATCCAACCCCGATCACAAGGATTCTTGTTTGCTTTATGTTTGAATGTATATGTTGTTTTTGCAAAGTTGAAACAGCCAAATGATACCTTTATGATTTTTGCTGTATGCATTAGTGTGGGGAACAGAAATCTTTGGATACTGGGTCATTTTCATTTAGTCTTGGTTGGGTTAGGGAAAGTTAGGCGTTTGACCCTTTATTAATTTAACTTATGAGAAAACTCCACTATGTGTTCATCTCCCAAGTTTGACTCCTCAAATAACGTCTTCATGCAACACACAATAGAGACTAAACGCTAGGCACACTGCATTCATTAATACATGGAATTTAATTGATCCTTGGAGATGCTGAAATGAGACTACTAGACCATATATGTTCTATTCATCCCCTCATGGTACATCTTCAGGTGTAGACTTACTTGACTTCACGAACACCATTCCCTAAGGTGATATGGGCTGAAGTGCTTTATAGTCATTTCAGATCATGCCGATGCCAATTTAAGTTTCGTACTGGGCTGTTCAATGGGGAGGAACCTTGTGATACAGTATGGCATCTGATACAATTTTTGCTCCATGATACAGCATATAAGCAACATATCAAAGAAATTAAGGTTACTCACCGTAGTGACTAGAGTACTCCTAGTCCATAGTCACATTTCCTTCATCCTTATGGGCTTCCCCCAATGTGAAGATAGTACCAGAACCTTTGGCAGTGAAGAATTGAGCTTCCCCTTTAAATTTAGTGCAGTGCAAGGGGGCGCGGATTCAGACCTAGGACTGCCTCCCCACCCTCCCCCCGAGACACGGCCCCGCAGAACCTTAGCTCAGTCCCCTTTGACAAATCAGATGCTTAGATACCTGGCTATTCTGGATATATTTGCCCCTGGCAAAAAAGCGGTGGAAAGTGGGTGGGACGTATGGAGGAAAGGGAACTATGAGTACTCCAGTCACTACAGTGAATAACTAATTACTCATACCTCCTGTCCCCTTTCCTACATCCCTGTGGGTGATTGCACCGAAGACGACCATAGGGTGGAGCCGTGACAACCTGCCTCATATTTAGGAAGGAGCAAACCGGTTCTTCAGACCTGCATGACCAAACTCAGCATCACGCCTGGAGCTGATGTCCAGGGAATAGTGCCTGCAGAAAGCCGGAGTAGCCCAAGTGGCCGCTCTGCTGATGACATACCAAGAAGCATGTCTCAGAAACGCAACGCTGTGGCCTTTGCCCCTCACCGCATAAAACCCCTTCCGGGACCGTTTTGTCCATGGCCGTATATGCCTCTGAAATGGCATGAACCATCCAACGGGCAATAGAAGCCTTGGAAGCCTGGGAGCTGAGGGAACAGGGCCCCGAAAGTGATGAACAGTGCCACAGACTTCCTGAAGCATATCGTCCGAGAGATAAAACTTGGACCCTCTTGAGGTCCAAAGAATTGATTGAAGATTCAGGAAGAACACTGGCAGGCATATGTCCTGATTCAAATGGAACGGAGAGATCACCATGGGCAAAATATTTGGATGCATGCCCAAGATGACGTTGTCATCGTGAAACGTGGTGAAGGGAGAGAGGATAGCTCGGCAGGATAGCTCAGCGGCAACGTGCCAGTCTTGGAAGTAAGACGACACAGAGCAACACAGGTTTGAAACCCAGGTCAGCGCTTGGAAACCTCTGGGTATTAAGCACGTTATAAATAACATATCATTTCATAGGGGCTTGCATGATAACACCTGCAGCTCGCTGATCCTGTGCGCAGAGAGTCGCCAACAGCACGCTCTTCAGTGTCACCAGCTGAATATCACCAAGGCCATTGGCTCGAAAGGGCTTGCACTGCTAGGCTACGAGGACCACATTGAGGGCCCAGACCGGATGCGACCTATGAACTGGGGAAAAATGCCTGGATAGCCCCTTGAGGTGGGCCTTAACCAGCGGGTTGGCTGCTGAAAAACATGCTCAGGGGAATTCTTGTAAGCCCCAATGGCTGTCAAATAATTGCAGCAAGTATCCACCTGTAGTCCACAACGAGACAGGTGCGCTGAAAAGGCCAGCAAGTCACCCAGCGAGCAGATGACGGGATTCAGTCCCTTGTCGCAAGCCCAGAGGCAGAACCTAGTCCACTTGCTCTTATACTGGGATCGAATAGACAGCCTCCTGGCCTGTTGAATGATGTCGCAGTTGTCATCTGAAAATGGAGCATGCTGCAGCCTTAGCTGGTCAGGAACTAGGCCCATTCAGGCCAGCCTGGCTGATTTGGGTGTTCCACTGCTCCGCCCTGCTGCATTAGGAAGCCCCTGCGGGGGATCGGAAGATGGACAGGCCCCTTGAAGCACAACTGTAGCAAATCCGAGAGCCAGGCTCTCGAAGGTCAGTGGGGGGCAATCAGGATGAGGCTGTAGCCAGCCATAGCCCAAAACTTGCGAACTGTCCGCCGGAGCAATGGGGGAGGCGGGAACTCACAGCAGCTGCGGCCATGCCAGCAGATCTGGAAGGCATCTCCCGAGACCACTCCCCCTTACCCCACCACGAAGCAAACAGAGGGCACTTGGAATTCTGAGGCAATGCGAACAAGTCCCGATCCGGGAACCCCCAACGATGGAACAGGGGCAACAAGGAGTCAGTGTGCAACTTCCACTCATAGGTGTTGAACCAAAAGTGGCTTAACTGGTCCGCTTCTGCGTTGCTGTTCCCCAGAAGGTGGACTGCTGAAAGAACAAGTTACTCTTTCCTGGTAACGTTCTTTCGATGGGATGGTCCGACGACATATTCCATATCTATGACAGTAATCACCACAGCTGTGCTGCTTCGGAAAATCTTCGGCGTCTGCGTCCTGCGTCGATGACGTCGATACGCCGCCCTCGAGGACCTCCTCCGATGGCCGACGTCACTGGATGTTATAAGTAGGACGCACGACGCCCGTAGACTCAGTTGTAGTTTTTTTCCAGAACACGTGCCACCAGTCTTCTGCCAGTCTGACACAGAAAGCCTTGCGGAAAGGTAAGCTGCAATCGCATAAGAAATTCTGTAGCTGGGAAGGTAGGGAGGGAGCGATATGGAATAAGTTGTCGGACCATCCCATCGAAAGAACATTACCAGGTAAGAGAGTAACTTGTTCTTCGAAGGGATTGGGTCCTCCGACGTATTCCATATCTATGTCAGACTCCCAAAGCAGTACCAATGCAAGGAGGTGGGTAAAGAATTTAGAAAACAGAAATTTAGCATGCCCAATCAAATTGCGGAGTAAAGGACTGCCTTGCCAAAGGCCAGATCCTGCCCCCGGATGGAATCGAGGGAGTAGTGACGTACAAAAGTATGAACCGAAGCCCAGGTGCATGCCTCACAGATGTTACGAATAGGAACACCCCTCTGCAGGGTAGTAGAGGCAGCTATACCCCTGGTAGAATGGGCCCGTAAGCCAACCGGTGGGTCCTTACCCGCCAAGCGGTAACACTCAGATAGTCAAAATAATCCAGCGAGACAAAGTCTGTTTCATCACAGCTCGTCCCAAACACTTCCCAGCGTAACCAACGAAGAGCTGATCATCCACTCTGACCCAGGACATGCGTGAAATATAAAAGCTTAACGCTCTCCTAGGATCAAGCCTATTGAGCCTCTCCTCTTCCTTACCAGGATGTGGAGAAGGAAAAATGCCGGAAGAACAACCTTCTGGCCTTAATGAAATTCCGACACCACCTTCGGAAGAAAAGAAGGACGAACTCTAAGGACAACCCTGTCCTTATGAAACACAGTGAAGGGTGGCTTAAGTGAAAGAGCCTGTAACTCACTCACTCTGCGATCGGAAGCGACCGCAACTAAAAATACAGTTTTAAGAGTTAACAATCTCAAAGGGCATGAATGCAAAGGCTCAAACGGAGCACCCATCAGAAACTTGAGAACAAGGTTCAAATCCCATCCGGGCACCTGGAAAGGTGACGGAGGGAACACATTAGTGAGCCCTTTCAGAAACTGAGAAATTAAAGGAATTTTAAAATAGGAACACTCTTCAGACAAGCGCTTAAATATGGACAGCGCCGCCAGGTAACCTTTAATGGTACCCACTTGAAGGCCCCTTTGGGCTAAAGAAAGCAAAAAAGACAGAACCATGGGAATGTCACATGCAAAAGGATCCACATTCTTAACCCTGCACCAGTCGCAGAACTTTCTCCAACGGCAACGGTACAGGGACTTAGTTGCGGGCCGTCTGGCCGAGAGCAACGCCTCCATCACATCTTCAGGGAGGTCCCAATCCTTATACCTCAACCTTTCAAAAACCAAGCGTGAAGGTTGAGGGATCTGACCTCTGGATGGAGAACCTGACCCCTTTCCCATGAGAGCAGATCGTCTCGGTAGGGAAGACGATGTGGAGGGCAGATGGACAAGTCGAGAAGGTCCGGGTACCACGTCCTTTGGGCCCACGCCGAAGCAATGAGGATCATCCGGGAACCGAACCTCCGTAACCTCCGCAGTACTTGCAGGATGACAGGGACTGGAGGAAACGCATACAGCAGTGGGAATGACCACTCCACCACGAACGCGTCTCCTAAGGCTCCTTTTGGAGGAAATTCCCACTAGCAGAACCTCTAGCACTTCCGGTTGACACTGGAGGCGAAAAGATCCACTTGAGGGGTCCCCCAAAGGGCGAAGATCTCCAGGAGAATCTCCTGAGCCAACTCCCACTCGTGAGAGATCGCGCTCTGCCTGCTCAGAGCATCCGCCTTCTCGTTTTCGTCTCCTGCCAGATGAACTGCTGAGCTCGAAACTTCCTGCTGGATTGCCCAGAAGCAGAGCAGCATCGCCTCCCTGCACAGAGGAAGTGACCTTGCCCCCCCCTTTTTGTGGAGGTAGTGCATGGCCACCGTGTTGTCCGTCAGGATCAAGACATTCTTTCTTCGCACAGTCGGCAGAAAAGCCTTGAGGGCTAGCCCGACGGCCCTCAGCTCCAACAGATTGATATGGAGTCTGGACTCCGACGGAGACCAACGACCGCTGACTGTCAACTCGTTGGCATGAGCTCCTCATCCCGTGAGGGATGCGTCCGTCACGATCGTCACCTCCTGCCAGGGCAGCCAAAATGGAGCCCCCCTCATCAGATTGCCTTCGTCGGCCCACCACAGAAGGTCATGGGCGACCGAGGACGGCACCTGAACAGGGTCCGACATCCTGCCGGAGGACTGAGACCACTGGAGCTTGAGTGCCCATTGCAAAGATCTCATCTGCAACCTGGCCTCTGGCACCAGAAGAATGCAGGATGCCATGAGGCCGAGCAGTCTCAAGAACTCGAACGCTGGGAGACTCTGGGCAAGTTGAAACTTGTGCACCATCTGCTGAATGCGATGAGCCCTCACCTGGGGAGGAAAACACTGCCCCAGGAACGTGTCGAGCACTGCTCCGATGTACTAGAGCCTCTGAGTTGATGTCAAATGGGACTTCTTTAAGCTTGTGGAGGGAGTGGCAGGTGACCGACAGATTATCCAGGACTTGCTCGGGAGAGCGCACCCTAATCAACCAATCGTCTAGGTAGGGGTAGACGTGAATCTCCCCTTTCCTGAGGTGCGCTGCCACCACTACCATGAGCTTGGTGAAGACCCCCAGAGTGGAGGTCAATCCGAACGGCTGGACCCGAAACTGAAAGTGCGAGTCGCCAACCATGAACCTCCGGTACTTCTTGTGCTTTGGATGGATCGGCACATGAAAATAAGCGTCCTTGAGGTCGAGAGACACCAACCAGTCCTGAAGTTGCAGGGCATGGAGGACTTGAGAGAGAGTAACCATCTTGAACTTGTCCTTCCTGAGGAGTTTGTTCAAACCGCGCAAGTCCATGATGGGTCTCAATCCCCAGCCTTTCTTGGAAATCAAAAAATAAGGGGAACACCATCCCTTGTTCCTCTCCGCTACAGGCACCAGTTCGATGGCGCCTTTCTCCAGCAGGGATTGAATTTCCTGTGCAAGGAGTGGATCCGGACTCTTCAAAGAGAGATTCGCCGGTGGATTGTCTTGAGGCCTCTGCCGGAAAGGAAGACAGTAGCCGTGGGTTATGATCTCCAGAGCCCACACATCTGAAGTAATGGCGCGCCACTCTGCAAGATGCTGCGCCAGCCTTCGCCCAACCGGCGAACCATGGGACATGGCCTCATGACTGAGCTGAAGCGGCTGTGGCGTGTTGCCGGATGGCAAAGAGGCAACAGCCCGAGCAGCCTTGGCACCTCGAGTACCTTGTTTTCCACCTCTGGCACTCCTACGGTGGCCCCTTTGACTGGCAGCTCCTCTCTCTTTACCAAAGGTTGAGTAATAACGAAAGGAACCACCCCTCCATTGCTGTCCCCATGGACGAAAAGGCAGAGGTTGTCGAACTGCAGCGCCCAACGACTTTGCTGCAGCCTTTGAGGTCTGCAACCTCTCAAGGCTCTCGTCAGCCTTGCTGACAAAAAGATGTTCCCCGTCAAAGGGCATGTTGAGGAGCAAAGGGGCAAAGGGCCTGCACATCAGGAGCAAACCCCGACTTCCGCAACCATGCAAACCTGCGTATCACGGTGCTCGCCGCCATGGACCGGCTGACGCAATCTGCCATGTCCAAACCCGACTGAACGGCCTCACACATGGCAGCCTTGCCATCCTGAACCATGGCAAGGAAACCATCCCGTTCGTCCCCTTCGGGAATATGTTCAGCCGCCAAGGAAACAGTTCCACAGAGTGTACGTGAAACGTGACCAGGCACATATGGAGTTGGCCGCCTGAAGCTCCATACCCCCTGCAGAAAACACTTTCTTTGCCCAGCCGTCAAAATGCTTGTCGTCCCGATCAGGAGGGATGGTAGGGTACGACGCTTGCTTTGCCTGGGCCGTAGCCAACTCTCCGGAGTAGGGTGCATGGACAAGTAGCAGGGGTCGCTACTGGCTGGGCGGTATTTTCGCGGCAAAGACTTGCCCACTGCCAGGAGACTCTCCAGAGCACTCCAAGCCGCCGCCACCCTCCTCTGTAGAGCCATATGAAACGGCAGTACTGGGTCAATTGGTGGACCAATGTCGAGGATATCCGTAAGGTCATCCTGAACAAACTCCCCCGGGGGAGCAGACCATCCCAAGTACTCGGTGACCCTTGACATAAGGCACCGGTACGAGGAGTCGGCATGAGTGCCAGGCTCAGGCCTACAAGACTCCACCTCCGGAGAGGTGTCCAGCCCACTAGCATCATGCAGGGACTGCCTCAGGTCCTCAAATTGGCTATGGCCCGAGAGAATCTCGTCTGGCACCGTGTCAGGCACCATGCCATCATCAGAGCCCTCATCCACCTCTGAAATAAACTCCAGATGGCGGTAAGAAGGCACAGAACGTGAACCAAAGCCATGCTTGACCTTGGCCAGAGCCTTTCTAGGGGGTTCCGAGCCACAGGGTACCCCCATCGACACAGCCTCGAAAGGCGTCGAGTGAATCGGTGTCGACGCTGAGCGCGGCGTCAACAGCGCCGACACAGTCCTCGCGGCCGGGGCCCCGAGCGTGTCCCTCGACGGCCGGGACACCGATGGCGTCGACTACTTCCTCGAAGGCAAGCCCTCGAAAGAGTCAGTCGACGACCTGGGCACCACCGACGTCGACTTCTTCCGTTAAGACACCACAGGTTCACACGGTCTCGAGCGCATCAAGGACTGGGACCTGGACCGGGCATGACGAGAACGATTCCCCTTGTCCGAGCGGGACCTCTCCCGCGAATCGTGACGTCCACCCGAGACTGAAGGCGTGCGAGCGGTGTCTCTCAGCTGATCACGACCAACCCCACTTGGAGGCGCGGACGGGCCAGTGCCCTGCGATTCGAGAATCGCCAACATTTTCTTCCCGAAGAAGGCCCATTCCTCTGGCGTCGCATGCTTGGTGGGGTAAGCGACCCGCCGACGGGCGGAGTCCTCGGATGAGGACGGGGAAGGCGATCGATGACGGCGCTTCCGGGAGTGCCTCGAAGAGGCAGAGGAGTGGCGAGACCGACTCCGGGACCGAGACCCACTGGACTTCCGACGACGCGGAGAGTCGCCCCTCGAGTCGTCCGTCGAAAGCCCCGCAGACCTCGACTTCAGGGGCTTGGACACCTTACCTACCGATAACTTCTTGCGCTCCAGCAAGGCTTTAGACGTGAGCGACTGGCAGTCGACACAGTCATCCGTGTCATGGGCCTCCCCGAGGCACCAGAGGCAGGCGTCGTGCGAGACCGTAACGGACATCTTGGAACCACAGTCCCCGGACTTCTTAAAGCCCGGACGCGGTGTGGAAGACAAGGTAGACATCTTCATGAATTAAGTACTTCCAAACACCAAACAGGTTCGAAGAACCGAGAAACAACAGAAACTCCAAAGTGACGTCGGCCGTCGGAGGAGGTCCTCGAGGGCGGCGTATCGACTTCATCGACGCAGGAGCCGAAGATTTTCTGAAGCAGCACAGCTGTGGCGATTACTGTCATAGATATGGAATACGTCAAAGGACCCAATCCCCTCGAATCCAAATCCTCTGTCCGGGCCCATTCCCAGATTGATACCACCTCCAGCACAGGAGGGGGTGGGCTTTTGCTACCCTGCTTGTTCAGGAAAAACATTGTAGTGCAGTTGTCAATCCTGACTAGAACAGCCTTGTCCCTGATGAGGGGCAGAAAGGCCTCGAGGGCCAGGCCCACTGCCCTGAGCAGATTGATATGCAGGAGGGCTTCCGCCCTGGACCATGCATCATAAATCGTATTGCACCCCTAGAGTAGCCCTGCAGCCCGAAAGAGGAGTCGGATATCAACAGCAGAGTAGGCTCCGGTCATGTCAAGGGGCTCCTTCTGACACATTGGGGCTCATTACAATACCGGCGGTAGCCTTGCCGGTATAACTGGCACGGCTGCCGCTGTTATTCTTTTTCTCGGCGCCCACGAATGGGCAAATACCGGGTCATTACAGCCCTGCCGGACCCGGTAATTGCCCATTCGCGGGCGCCAGAAAAAAATGCTCCCCATTCCCATTGAGCCCATAAGGGCTGAATGGGAATGGGGAGGTCGGATGCACCGGCACCATTCAGAATGGTGCCGGTGCATCAGACATGCTCTGCTCGCGGGTGCACCGGCACCGGCGAGCAGAAGGCACTGGCGAGCAGAACTGGTAGTTTGCTGGTCCAGTAACAACGGTACCGGCAAGCTTACTGGTACCGCTTACCGGACCGGCAAACTAGACCCATTGTCGTCTACAACCACCAACGAAGGTCCGGGAGGAGCGGAGGTATAGGGAGCCTGTCCGAACGAGACCCCCACCGCCTGGTCCCAATTGGCCACCAGGTGGAGCTAGAGGCACCTCATCTTGAGGCGGGCGTGCTGCACTTAAAGCATGCAAGAAGCCATCAAACCCAAAAGGTGCTGGAACCACCATGCCAAGGTCGTCAAGTTGGCCAGAAAGTGCCCCATCGCCTTGCGAAGGGAGAGGAGTCTCTCGGGCGTGGGGGAACACCCGCTGCACAGCCGTGTTCCAGCGCACTCCGAGAAGACTAAGATTCTGGCAGGGGGACAACTGACTTCCTCTGGTTGAGCGAGATCCCCAGCTGGTGAAGAATGTCCACCAGTCTTTGGCAGGAGTGGACCACCCCCTCGGGCGAGCTGGCTTTAACCAGCCAGTCATCCAAATAAGGGTATAAGTGATGGCCCTCCAAGCAGAGGAGACCCGCCACTGCGTTCATTAACTTTGTGAAGACACAAGGGGCAGAGTCCGGGCCAAAAAGCAGCACATTGTGCCGGAACTGGTACGACAATCGCGAACCGCAGAAACTTCCAATGCGGCTGATATATGGGAACATGAAGGTACGCATCCTTGAGGTCCAGGGAACACATCCAGTCCCTTGTACACAGAGAGATTGCTATGAGTGCTGGAGTAATCATCTTGAAGCGTTTGAGCGGTAAAGACAGGTTGAGAAATGACAGGTGGAGGACTACCCTCAGGCCAGCCCGCTCATTTTTGGGTAGCGCAAAATCCCAGAGTAGAAACCGGAGCCCCTGTCCGATTGAGGAACCGGTACCCCCGCCTGCATCTAAAAAGAGAAAGGATCTCCCGTAAAAGAGCCGGGGCCCTTATTTGACAGAGAGGATGGTAGAGGATAATTAAGAGGAAGACTGAGACCGTTGGAGACTATAGAAAGGATCCAGGGACTCAGGGAGCTGTGCTCCCCAACCATGGCATCACTGCTTCTTGGCGCCAGAGGCGGCAGCAGACGTGGTGGAGCGGAAAGCTGCACAAAGTCCTATGCCGTTTCCTCCTTTTGTCGCTAGGCGACCTGTCAGGCCTCTGTACCGCAGTCACGAAACCCCTTGTAACCGGTGAAGGCGCAGGGTTAGAAGTCGGCCCTGCCCTGAGATTGAGGGAAGGACTTCTGCCCTGGCTTAGTGAGGATGGCCAAGGACTTGGCGGTTTGTGTAGCGGTCTTCTCCTTTGTCAACTCGTCATTGGTGGACGAATGAAAGAGGTCAATGCCCTCAAAGCGAAGATCTAGGATCCGCTCCTGCACATCAGTAGAAAATGTAATGGCATGCATCCACACCATCCTTCTCATCTCGACCCCCAGGCATAGCCCTATGCTGGCTGTGTCGATGTGGGAGCCCGAAGACTCCATGAGGTCCTGCGCAACGGCCAGGTATCCGCCAGACCAGCCTTGAAGGAGGCTTGCCTCTCTAGGAGGGAGGTCAGGTAGAAGCATCCCACGCTTTCGCGACAGCATCTGGTTAGTCACGGCTAAAGGGAGCCCCGAGATGGCATAGCATTGTTTGCCCAAAGACTCAAGGACCTGGTCCTCCTTGGATAGACAACTGGAGGTGGCGCCCAAGGAGGAAGAAGACAAAGACTATGTTTTAGAATAGAGCAAGGCTGCAGCCACCACTGAAGAGTGAGGCTGGAAGGCCAGGAGGGATGGCTCTCCATCTGTCATCCTGAACCGGCTGTCTAACTTCTTGTTCATCTGGGCGTTGCCTCTGAGCTTTTCTCAGACCTTTGCCACCTGCAGGACATCCTTCTGGAGCAGAATGCCTGAACGGCTCATTGTGTACTTGCCCAAACCCTCTGCTAGCACTCCAGACTCCTGGGGGGCTTCCTCTGCAAGGGGGACCCCGAATAAGTCAGCAAGGCCCTGAAGGCGGTCATAAAAGGCCTTTACAGATGAGGGTTTGTCATCCTGGGTGTTATCATCGTGGTCATCACCCCCCCCTTTTTCCAGACTGAGGGGAGTCCGGGCCATGGACCACAGATGGCAGCGGGGCACCCCCCTGGTCTGGACCCAAAGACTAATCCAACGGTTGCTGAGGGGGAGGCGTTGGTGGTACAGGAAGAGTCGGAGGGGTCTGGATAACCGGCAAGGCCTGAACCGGGGAAGAGACAGGGACAGGCAGTGCCGGAGGAACAGGCGGGGGCCCAGAGGCAGAGGCCGAGGAGGCACAACCTGCAGGATCAGCTCCTTAACAAGGTCCTTGAGGAGCCCAGTCATCTGCGGGGAACGCATGAGGAGGAGGAAGCGCTCAAAGAAGCAGTACTTGCATGACGCTGGGTCCCGAGGGGCTTGGCTCTCGAAGGCGCTAGGCATCTGTTACTGACTGAGGCGCATGAGGCATGTAGCCTTAAGGATGTGAAGGGTAGATGTATCCCTGCGCAGACCACCCACCTGTACCATACAGTCCGCTGCTGCTTCCAGAGGGAAGGGGACTGAAACCTTTTTGAAAGGCCCACTCAATGGGCGGGAACACGGGCGGGCCCTGACTCCAATCCAAGATGGCTGCCGGCCTAGCAGGCTCTGCCATGTGCTTATCCACCATCTTGGGGCTTTGTGCCAAGCCCTGGGCAGGAGGGCGCAAAGGCCCTGTGCCACATGCTGACTCAGACATGAGGGGACATGCCTTGGGTCTTGAATCCGAAACTTAAGCGTCAACCTCAGATCACTCTGGTAGGCACAGAGCCCTCGGCCTGCAGGCTGATAGTCGAAGCGCTCTGACTCACCATCTCGGAGGAAGCTCTCATAGGCTGTGCGCCCTCAGCCTATACGCTGGTAGTCGTGCTGATTGTCTATTGGAGGTAGAACACCACAATCTTCTGTCCCTTGGGGCCGACGAGGATGACAATCTTGATCGCCCCTCTGTGGACTGCCCGGAATAGCACCCAAGCCCCTCGGCCTGTGAGCCGGTAGCCTTGAAGGTCTCTGGTCTGCCAGAAGCCGAATCCAAGGAACCCTTGTCCGTGGAAACCCCTGGGAAGGAGTCTCTGCGCGTAGGAGCTGTACTAAACAAAGGGCCTACCTTGTCTTGATGTGAGGTCCTGGTGACAAAGTCCTTATGGTGATTTGGAGGAGAAGTGTGGAAGATCTCCCTCCAACGTGATCACCGATTTTTCAATGCCCAGTGACCGAGAGCGCTGCAAGACACACACACGTCCCAGCGGTGGTCGTGCCCCAGGCACTCAATACAGAGTGCATGGGGGTCTGAGGCCGGGAACGAGCGGTCGGAGGACGCATATCTCATGAATCCTCCTGCAGCCGAAATGTGCTGCGGGAGGAGAGGCACTAAAGGGAGGTGAAGGAGATTGAAAAACAAAACAACGGGGAGCAAGCAGAAAGTTAAAAAGTCTCTGCGCTTAGCTGCCAGGTCCGACACCGTCTGTGTGGAAAAAGAGACTGAAGTGAGGCACAGAGGGCGGGGCCTCGGGGGAGCCATCCCACAACTGAGGCCACACCCTATACTAAATTTAAAGAGCAAGCACATTTTTTTTATTGCCAAATTTTCCGGTACCATCCCCATGTTGGGGGACGACCGCAAGGACAGAGGAAAGGGGACGGGCGTATGAGTACGTAATATTCCTAGATCTCCGTTGATCAGTATTTTGGGGCCATTATCAGTGATTTCAAGTGTAACTTAATAGACATAATACTGGTTATCTAGAGCACTGATAATATGCAAATGACTAATTTGAGAAAATTCAAAGAGTTCAGACAAACTAATGCATGAGGACTGGGCACAAGGAAGGATCTTACTGTCGGTAAAAGAAAAGAACAAGTTACTTACCCGTGGTAACATTCTTTCGATTGGATGTTTATCTCACGTATTCCTCATTTTATGATAATTGTTCTTGCAGCTTCAGCTGCTTCAGACAGGGGGCGCTGTGTGTTGTCTCGTTGAGTCGATGTCCATCAAGGTCCTCCGTTCGACTGTCAACGCCATCATTACTATAAATAGCGCACACAGCGCCCGTTGGCTTCAGTTCTGTTTTTACCCCTCCTGTAGAGTAATTACCAGGCGTACCATAGAGCAAAGCCTCCAAGAAAGCGCAAGTGTAAAGACACGTACATTGTACGCTTGGGTAGGTTGGGAGGGGCGATGAGCAATACGTGGGAAGAACATCGAATCGAAAGAACGTTACCACAGGTAAATAACTTGTTCTTCGAATGGATTGTGTCCTCACACTTATTACTCATTTTATGATAGACTCCCAAAGCAGTAATAATTGGATGGTGGGGGTATTTTATTTCGTCCTTAACTGTTATCATGGACTGAATGAAGGACTGCTTTCCCAAATTGTCCTTCTTGATTGCAAGAGGAGTCCAAGCAGTAATATTTTACAAAAGTGTGAACAGATGATCAAGTGGTCGCTGCACATAAGTCTTTCACTGGAACACCTCTCTGAAGAGTAGCAGAGGTTGCCATGCCCCTTTTGGAATGTGCACTCAAGCCTTACGGCGGGTCTTTGCCCCACTAACCTGTAACATTCCCCAATAGCCAGGATGATCCATCTGGAAAGGGTCTGCTTCGTCACTTCTAAACCCAATTTAGGGCCTGTATAACCAATAAATAACTGATCATTTTGATGCATTTTGGACATTCTTGAGATATAAAAGCTGAGAGCCCTTCTTGGGTCCACCCTAAATAACCTTTCCTCCTACTTTCCAGGAGGAGGTGGTTGGTAGAAAGTTGGCAAAATGATATTTTGCGACAAGTGGAAGGATGAGACTACCTTTGGTAGAAAAGAACGTTTCACCCTAAGAACAACCTTGTCTTTATAGAAAACAGTGTGTGGGGGTAACAGGAAAGTGCCTGCAACTTGCTTAACTACGTTATTACGATTAGCAAAACAGTTTTCAAAGTAACAGTCTTAATGGGCATGAGAGTATTGGCACAAAAGGAATGCACGTTAGAAATGTTAACACCAGGTTAAGATCCCATATAGGGACTTGGAATGGAGCTGGTGGAAATACATTAGTAAGACCCTTTAGGAATTGAACAAACAGAGGGATTTAAAAAAATGAATCTTCCTGTGAAGAGTGTTTGAAAATAGACAGCGCCGCCAGGTAACCTTTAATTGTTCCAATATGAAGCCCCAGATTTGCCAAATCTAACATAATAGAAAGCACTATAGGTGTATCACAAAGAAAAAGGGTCCACATTCTTATCCTTGCACCAACTGCTGAACTTGTTCCAACGGCAGTGGTACAAAGATTTTGTCGCTGGCCTTCTGGCCGAAAGCAAGATCTCAATTACATCAACTCGGAAGGTCCCAATCCTTATATCTCAACCTCTCAGAAACCATGCGTGAAGGTTGAGAGTCTTGACCTCTGGATGGAGAACCCGACCCTCCTCTCGAGAGAAGGTCCTCTCTTTGTTGAAGACGCATTGGAGGGCAGATGGACATGCCCAGAAGGTCCTGGTACCACGTCCTCCTGGCCCAATCCGTAACAACTGCACAGAGGTAGTGACCCTACACCACTTTGTTGTCCGTCATTATTAAGACATTATTTCCCCATACAGAGAGCAGAAAGGCCTTCAGCGCTAGTCTGATTGCCTTCATCTCCAAAAGGTTGATGTCTAGTTTGGACTCCTATGGAGACCAACAACCGCCGACTACCCCGAGAGAGAGTGAGGCGTCTGTAACTATGGTCATCTCCGACCATGGTTGCCAAAAAGGTTCTCGTTCAGAATTTTGTCCTCGCAGGCCCACCACAGAAGATCCTGTGCGACCCTGCTAAGAACCTGAAGTAGGTCTAACATCTTGACTGAGAATTGATAGCACTGCATCCTAAAAGCCCATTGGAAGGATCACATTCTCAGGCGAGCCTCTGGCACCAGGAAAATGCTGGATGCCATGAGGCCGAGCAACCTCAAAAAGTCAAAGGCTGGAAGATGCTGGGCACTCGAATTTGGTGACCAACTGCAGAATGTGTCGAGGCCTCACCTCGGGAGGCAAGACTTTTCCCAAGGATGCATCCAGGACTGCCCAGATGAAATGGAGTCTTTGAGATGGTCTCATGTGGGCCTTCTTAATTGAGGGGAAACCCAGACTGGAGAGAACGGCAGTTTTTGCCGAGATGTTCCATGGCCTGTTTAGGAGAACGAGCCCCGATAAGCCAATCCTACAGGTATGGGTAGACGTGAATACCCCCTCTGCTGAGACATGCTGCCACCACCGGCATCAACTTGGTGAAAACCCTCAGGGCAGAGGTCAGCCCAAATGGCAAAACTCGAAACTGATAGAGAACCGCCAACAGCGAACCTCAGGTACTCTGTGACTGTGCTGGATTGGCACATGAAAGTAAGCATTTTGAAGGTCCAATGACACCATCCAATCCTGGAGCTGGAGGGCCTGAACTATCTGAGAAAGTGTGACTATTTTGAACTTGTCCTTCCTGAGGATTTTGTTCAAGCATCTCAAGTCCAAGAAGGGTCTCAATGCTCCGTCCTTCTTGGGGATTAGGAAATAAGGAGAGTACCACCCTTTATTCCTCTCCGTTACAGCTACTCGTTCTACAGTACCTTTCTCTAGCCGACTCAAAATTTACTGCACAAGGAACAGATCTAGAACTTTGAACGATTGGCTACCCGGTGGATGATCCTGAGGCCTTCTTAAAAAGGGGAGGCAGTAACCCTGGGCTGCTGTTTCCAACGCCCACGCATCTGAAGTAATACCCCACCATTCTTGCAGATGCTGTGAGTCTACATTCCACCGGGATCTTGTGGGTTAAGGCCTCCGAGGTTTTGAGGCGGCTGATGGTAAAGTAGCCCTCGGCAGGGCGGACTTGGCCCCTCTCCCTCACCGACCACGAGAGAATGTTATTTGGCCCCTTTGACTAGCCAGTCCTGTCGCTCTACCAACAGAGGAGTAGAAACAAAAAAAGGACGTACTCCTCCAAGCTGATCCACTGGGGTGAGCCTGTTGAAGCCGTCCAATAGCAGCACCGAGGGATTTAGCTTCCGCCTTAGAGGTCTGCAGCTTCTCTAGGCTTTCGGCAGCCTTGCTGCCAAACAGCTGAGTGCCGGCAAAGGGCATTTTAAGGAGCCTAGACTGCACGTCAGGTAAGAATCCAGACCGCAACCATGCAAACCTACGTATCACTGTGTTCACCGCCATGGCTCTGCTGATAGTCAGCAGAGTCCAGTCCTGACTGAAGAGACTCGCACATTGCTGTCTCTTACAATATTCAGGAAGCTAAGGGGCCGTCTCTCTTCCCCCTTCAGAAATGTGCTCAGCCGCCATGGCTATACAGTCCCACAGGGTGAATGTAAATTTAGATAAAGTACAAGTGGCATTTGCTGATTTTAGAGCATTCTCCCAGAAGAACAAGTTACTTCTTACCTTGTAACGTTCTTTCGATGGGATGTTCCTCCGACGTATTCCTTATCTTAGATATCTCTTTCCAGCTTTGTTGGCCTCGGAAATGTTTTTTCTAGAGGGCGCTGCGCGTCGACGTCCGCCGAGTCGATGTCCCTCGACAGCCGCCGTATCAACGTCGACGTCATCCTGCCTATAAAGGCAGCGCGCAGCATCCGTTGCTCAGTTCCGTTTTGTAGCCCACAATAATTCTTTCTGGACTAGACTAATCACCCTGAAGGAGCGTAAGCTGCAACAAGGGAAGTAGTACTGCGGGGATGGATGGGAGGGTCGATAAGGAATACGTCGGAGGAACATCCCATCGAAAGAACGTTACAAGGTAAGAAGTAACTTGTTCTTCGAAGGGATTGTGTCCTCCGACGTATTCCTTATCTTAGATAGACTCCCATAGCAGTATTCTGTTATTGGCGGTGGGAGTACTGACTTCATGCTTCCTCTTATTGATGAATAGAGTGCAATACTGCCCTTCCAAACCTAGTCTCTTGACTGGAGGAGGAATCCAAGTTGTAAAACCGTGTAAAGGTATGGACGGACGACCATGTGGCAGCCGCACATATGTCTCTAACCGGCACTCCTCTTTTGAGGGCCGATGAAGCTGCGATACCTCTGGTCGAATGAGCCCTAAGATTTTGAGGGGGCTCTTTTCCTGCCTGTTTATAACATTCCAAAATGGCTAAAATGATCCATCTGGAAATGGTCTGCTTAGTTATCGGTAACCCCAGCTTGTGACCTGCGTAGCCTACAAACAGCTGGTCTGCTCGTCTTATCCTAGCCAGTCTACTAACGTAAAAACATAAAACCCTTCTTGGGTCCAGCCTGTGTAACCTCTTTTCCTCTTTCCCCGGATGGGGAGGAGGATAGAAAGATGGAAGGGTAATCTTCTGAGTGATATGAAATTCAGAAACCACCTTTGGGAGGAAATTAGGCTTCACTTGCAGAACAACTTTGTCTTTGTGAAAGATTGTATGAGGGGGTTTACAAGAAAGAGCTTGTAACTCGCTCACCCTTCTAGCAGATGTAAGTGCTTCTAATAAAACAGTCTTAAGGGTAAGAAATCTTAACGAACAAGAGTGGAGTGGTTCAAAAGCTGTGCCCATCAGGAAAGTTAGGACTAAGTTTAAATCCCATAGGGGAACCTGGAATGGTCTTGGGGGATAAACGTTAGTTAACCACTTTAGAAACTGTATTACCAAGGGTAACTTGAAATAGGATGGTTCTTCCGCAGTGCGCTTAAAGATGGATAGCGCTGCGAGATAGCCCTTGATGGTGCCAACTTGAAGACCTGAATTCGCTAAATAAAGTAGGAAGGACAAAACCATTGGTGTACCACATGAAAAGGGATCGATATTCTTTTCTCTACACCAGCTGCAAAATCTGTTCCAACGGCAGCGGTATAAAGATTTTGTTGCTGGCCTTCTTGCCGAAAGCAACACCTCCATAACATCATCAGGGAGGTCCCAATCCTTGTACCTCAGCCTTTCAGAAGCCAAGCGTGAAGGTTGAGGGTTTTGATGTCTGGATGGAGAACCTGACCTCCCTTCTGTGAGAGCAGATTCTCTGAGTGGAAGTCGAATTGGAGGGCAGATGGACAAGTCTAGAAGGTCCGGGTACCACGTTCTCCTGGCCCAATCCGGGGCAATTAGGATCATGGTTTTCCAGAATCTTCTCAACCTCCTGATCATTTGAGGAATGACAGGGACCAGTGGAAACGCGCACAGAAGCGGAAACTCCCAGACCACTATGAACGCGTCTCCCAGAGCTCCTCTCGGGGGAAATTCCCTTGAACAGAACAGATCGCTCTTCCTGTTGACACTGGTGGTGAACAGATCCACCTGAGGGGTTCCCCAAAGGGCGAACATCTCTTGAAGGACTTCCTGAGCTAGTTCCCACTCGTGGGAGACTGCTCTGCCTGCTCAGAGCGTCCGCTGTCAAGTTCTTCTCTCCGGCTAGGTGAACTGCTGATAGAGAGATTCCTTCTTGGATTGCCCGAAAACAGAGCTGCATCGCCTCTCAGCACAAAGGTAGTGATCCTACGCCTCCTCTTTTGTTGAGGTAATGCATGGCCACTGTGTTGTCCATCATTATCAGGACATTCTTTCCTTGTACAGATGGCAGAAAAGCCTTCAGCGCAAGTCTGATGGCCCTCAGCTCTAACAGGTTGATATGTAGTCTGGACTCCAATGGAGACCAACAACCGCTGATGGTCAAGTCGTTGGCGTGGGCTCCCCACCCCGTGAGTGAGGCATCCGTGACTACTGTTGTCTCCGGCCAGGGTTGCCAAAACTGCTCTCCTTTCAGAATGTTCTCCTGACAGGCCCACCACTGAAGGTCTCAAGCCACCCTGTCGGGAACCTGAAGAAGATCTGTCATTCTCCCTGAGAATTGTGACCACTGAGTTCTCAGTGCCCACTGGAGGGATCTCATTCTCAGGCGAGCCTCTGGCACTAGGAAAATGCAGGATGCCATGAGGCCTAGCAACCTCAAAAAGTCGAAGGCTGGGAGACGTTGGGCATTTTGAAACTTGGTGACCATCTGTAGAATATCTTGTGCCCTCACCTCTGGTGGCGAGGCTTTTCCCAGGGAAGTGTCCAGGATCGCTCCGATGAACTGGAGTCTCTGTGATGGTATCATTTGTGACTTCTTTAAATTGAGGGAGAAGCCCAGTTTGTGAAGGGAGTGGCAAACATGATCTAGCTCGATCTGAGCTTGTTCCGAAGATACAGCTCTGATCAACCAATCGTCCAGGTAGGGGTAGACGTGAATCCCTTCCTTCCTTAGACTTGCAGCCACTACCGACATTAACTTGGTGAAGACCCTCGGGCGGAGGTCAGCCCAAATGGCAGCACTCGAAATTGATAATGAGAGTTGCCAATTGCGAACCTCCGGTATTTCCTGTGTTTGAGATGGATTGGCACATGGAAATAAGCGTCCTGAAGGTCCAGAGATACCAACCAGTCCTGGAACTGAAGGGCCTGAAGGATCTGAGAAAGAGTTACCATCTTGAATTTGTCTTTCCTGAGGAATTTGTTCAATTCTCGCAAGTCCAAGATGGGTCTCAGTCCTCCGTCTTTCTTTGGAATGAGAAAGCAAGGGGAGTACCAGCCCTTGTTCCTCTCCGCTACAAGTACCGGTTCTATGGCACCTTTCTCTAGCAGGTCTATAATTTCCTGCAAAAGGAGCGGATCTGGAGCTTTTTGAGAGCTGATCCCCGGTGGATGACTCTGAGGTCTGCGTAGGAGAGGCAGGCAGTAACCTTGTGCAACTGTCTCCAATGCCCAAGCATCTGACGTGATAGCCTGCCATTCCGCCAGATGTTGAGTTAACCTGCCTCCTACAGGTGTCTTGTGAGGGAAGTCCTCAGAGTGGTTTTGGGGCGGCTGATGCAGATGCCGATGGTAAAGAGGCACCTGCTGTTGCTGCGGCTTTTGAATATCTACCCCGTCCACCTCGAGTAGTTCTTCTTTGTCCCCTTTAAGCCGGTCGTCCTCTACCTCTTCCGAATGCGGAGTAGAAGCGAAAGGACTTGCCTCTCGCAGAGGTTCCTGTGGGACGAAAAGGTGTCTGACGGATTGCAGCGCCTAGGGATTTTGCTGCTGCCTTTGATGTTTGCAGTTTTTCTAAACTGTCATCTGCCTTTTTCCCAAACAAAGAAGAGCCATCAAATGGCATGTTCAAGAGCCTGGCTTGCACATCTGGGACAAAACCAGACTTTCTCAACCAAGCAAATCGCCTGGTTGTTGTACTTGCCGCCATTGCTCTGCTGATACTGTCAGCCGAATCAATGCCCGTCTGGAGGGATTCGCACATAGCGTCTTTACCGTCCTTTATGATATTTAGGAACGCCTCCCTTTCTTCTCCCTCCGGGATGCAGTCAGCCGCTGTAGAAGCACACTCCCAAAGTGTATGGCTAAATCTAGCAAGGGTGCAAGTAGCATTAATAGATTTTAACGCCATGCTACATGCCGAAAAGACTTTCTTAGCCATAGCATCATATTTTTTATCGTCCCTGTCCTGTGGGACGGTAGGGTAAGCAGTCTTGATGTCAGTAGAAGATGCTGCCTGTACCACCAGACTTTCTGGGGATGGGTGTTTGGACAAAAACTCCGGGTCTGCAGAAGATACCCTGTATTTAGTAGACAGTTTTTTATTTACTGCCGGGACGAAATCTGGGTTTCCCAGTTCGTCATTATTTTTCTTTGAAGAGCTTTACGAAAAGGTACTACAGGATCCTCCTGTGGACCTTTATCAAGAATATCCGTGAGGTCATCCTGTTGGAAAGCCTGTGAAGGTGTTGACCACCCCATAAATTCTGTAATCCTGGCCATTAAGGCTCTATAAGGGGTTTCAGCATGCTCCCCCGGGTCTGGCCTAGCGAACTCCACCTCTGGGGAAGTGTCTAAACCACTTGCCTCATGTAAGGAATCATGGAGTTCCTTTAATCTGCGTTCCTCTGAGGATAACTCATCTTGAACTGGGGTTGCAGATCCCTGCAACTCAAATGTCTCTTCCTGATCAGACAGTTCTCCCTCTTCCATAATTGAAGACATTGTTCTCAATTGGTCTGAGCTCACAAAGGGTGTGAAACCCATCTCCAAGGCAGAGGGTGCCAAACTTGTCGTAATCAGCCTCGAAAACATCGATGTCGTCGACACCGAAGGCTTCGAAAGTGGCGTCGAAAACAAAGGTGGAGGCCTCGAGGTCCTCGATAAAATTGGAATTCTGCTCGAGGATCTCGACGACATCGAAGACCTGGGAATAGCCACTGGGTGCGCCGCAACCGTGACTTTTCTTGGCGTCGACGCCGGTGTTGAGGATGGCGTCGAGTCGACAGACCCGTGTGTCGAAGGTCCCTTCGACAACGGCGTCGAAGACACCGACCTCGGCGTCGACAGAACCTTCGTCGACGGCACCGTCGAAGAAGGATTCGAGGTCTTTGCTTTACTCGAGGGTTCGTGACGCGCTCAAGAAGCTTCCTTCGCCGGGTGCTGCGACTCACGGCGTTTTGGACCTTCGGGTCTTTCGACCAGAGCATCGCTCTCGGCAGTCTTCGTGGGGGTCGAGGCCGCTTTCTTGAAGACGCTCATCATATTTTTTCGGAATTCCTCCCATTCAGCCCGGGAACTATGTTTCGTGGGGCAAGGGATTCTCGTAGGTGAAACAGAGGAAGAGGAGGACGAAGAAGGGGATCTTCGACGTCTCCTCTTCGAGTGCTTCGATCTCGAGGAGTGGTGTGACCCGCTTTGAGACCTGGAGCGCGAATGGTGACGAGGAGACGAATGTCTCGACTTCGTCGAGGAAGAAGAAGCTTTAGAAGTCTTACCTTTTTCCAGCTTCCCCCTACGCTCCTTCAGGGCCTTAGCTGTCATGGACATACAGTCCTCGCACTGCGAACAATGGTGTTCAGCTCCCAAACACCACAGACAAACTCTGAGGGTCAGTCAGTGACATCTTTTTTCCACAGTCTCGGCATTTTTTAAAGCCGGATCGAGGGGTCGTCGGTTCCGACGAGGAAGCCATCGAGTATGGATCGAATATCTCGAGGAAATTGGATTAATTCTCTACGAAACTGAGCAACGATATTCTGAGGCACTGAGTAAGAGTGGAAAAATGGAACTGAGCAACGGACGCTGCGCGCGGCCTTTATTGGCAGGATGATGTCGATACGGCGGCTGTCGAGGGACATCGACTCGGCGGACGTCGACGCACAGCACCCTCTAGAGAAAAAATTTCCAAGGCCAGCAAAGCTGGAAAGAGATATCTAAGATAAGGAATATGTCGGAGGACACAATCCCTTCGAAGAAAACACATTCTTCGCCATTGCGTGGAAACGCTCATCATCCCTGTCCGGCGGTATGGTTGGATATGCTGCTGGTTTTGATGTAGATGTCACTGTCTAATCTCCCAGGCTCTCTGGTGTTTGATGTTTTGTTAAGTAGTCAGGATCGCTACTCGAAGACCTGTATTTCTTGGTGAGGTTTTTATTTACTGCAGAACTTGTTTCAGGTGCGGTGATCTGAAAACCAAGTACATGATCCTACTGAGGACCCTTATCAAGTACGTCCGTAAGGTCGTCTTGTTCGAATGGTGGAGCAAAAGTCTATTACCCTAGACATATTTATTAATTTATTTTTACATTTGGATAGCGCACAAAACAGCCCCTGGGCATCGCAGCGCTGTTACTTGTAATTAATTTGGTTACAGAAAGGAGCATTTTTAAGAAATACATTAGATGCATCAGCATGCTCTGCTGTGTGTTGTTTGCCAAACTCAAGTTGTGGCGACGTGTCTATGCCATTTACCGACTGAAGGTTTTCATAAAGGTTCTTTAATCTTGACTCCAAGGTAAGGGCCTCCGGGACACTAGGTGTGCCAAACTCCAAACCAAATGGTGGAGTATCTTACTCAGATGGTTCGTGTTCTTCATAAATGTGGAATAAAGATTTGAAAACATCCTTCGGTGGTAATGGTTTATAGGATTTTTTGACCTCCTTCAAAACCATTGAAGGTTTAGTAGGTAAAGGTGTTAATGGCTGCGAACCCGATGGCTTCGACACTGCTAGCGACTATGGTGTTGACATTAATGGCGTAGATGTTTGACGATTTTGGCATTGACAGAGCCCTCGAGGGGATCGACCCGAACTCGAGAGTCTTCAATAATTTAGCGAGTAGAGACCTCTGCGGTTCGAGGAGTTTCAGGACAGCATTCCGGGCTAGAGGGCACACAGGATTTTGCCTTCGTGCTTTCCTTGTTAGCGCAACAGGAGTATGGCTTTTGTTTTCTCTTTTCAAGAAGTCGGGCCGCCTTCTTGAATATTTTTCCCATTTCTTGTCTGAGCACCTACAACTCAGCAGGAGTCTCCCACTTGCATGGGCAGGCTACCTTTCTTTCAGGAGAGGAATCGGAGGAAGTGAAAGGTGACCTATAGCGCCTTTTCTTCAGCTTCTGGGATGAAGATGAACCACTCCTGAACCATGAGTGCTTTTTAGATCTCTTCCTCGAGTATGGTCGAGGATGTCTCGAAACGTCAGACAATCGCGTTTGACGGGGTAGTCGAGAGGGATTTTGTAGGGGGCCTACCCGCTGCTAATTGCCCCTTGCGCTCTTTCAAATCCTTATCCGTCATGGACTGACATGATCCACAGTCTGCTGTCCTATGCTCCATGCTAAGGCACCACAGACACTCGATGAGGATCCGTGAGAAACATCTTGGCACTGCAATCACGACATTTTTTTAACCCGGTCTTTGGAGTTGATGGTGTCGATGCCATCGTTCTCCAGATATGTTGCAGTTTCCAGAAAAACTGAAGCATGCTGTAATTATCAAAGCGTGACCCATCACGGAAAAACAGAACGGGGCCTGCACATGCCATATATACACTAGTGATGACGTTGAGACTGAGTCCCCGTGGGACTTGAGTCAACTGCATCGATGCACAGCGCTCTCTGCCGGAAAAAAAATCCGAAGCAGCTGAAGAGGAAGATATCTAAAGATGAGGAATACGTGGGAGGACAATCCATTCGGAGAGCAGAGTGTGACGACCCAAATCTCCCAGGTGGAGGGCCATGGCTACATCAACAATTGATGACAAGGGTTTTCAACAACAGCCTTGCATAATAGCAGACACCTGGCAGGTGGCCACTTTAAATTCAAGAAAACAAACAGACATGAAAAAGAGCACCAGCAGAGATTTGCACACACAGCTGCCATGGCTGTTCCCGCTCAGTAATTCCTTGCAATGCACTCCTCCTTTTAGGCATTTAGCGAAGCTAATCTATTCAAAAACAATATTGCACATTACAATCAAAATGGTGTGTTTTAATTTTAGGGCCATTTTAAGTCAGAATAGTATACATTTTTTTGAAAGTTACAAAAATTTAAAGTATAGCATTAGTAGAGCGATTTGAACCCAGAACACATGGCTCCTCCCTTTTTCCCCCCCACCCAAGGTCTAAGTTTGTTCCTCCACACCATCATTGCTCCGGTTATGAAGCTTGTACAAGCTTATATAATATTAAACACAGCACAGTGGGACTCATTCCAAGTGTGGCGGTTCAGAAACAAGGGTGCCAGTTCCCACACCCTCTCTTGTACACACACCTGTTAACACTGCCACTCCTGCCATTGCCCAGAACTCTGGAATGACTATAGCTCGCCCCGCTCCCTCTGTCCCATCTCATTCCCCCTTCACAATCCGGCACTCACGTGGGCCTCCTGATGACTCGCACGCTTCACCCGCAACAGAACGCTCTCCAGGTTGCGTCCTTTTTTGCATTGGCAGCTTCCTTGGCGCCTAGGTTATCGGTGGAACGCTACTATGCTTCCGCGTCACGTGACCAGCGCTGTGTGCTCACGTGATCTGGGGATCCGCTCACGTGATGCGGCGGTCCCAGAGGTTTGCGGTTCCGGAGTTGACCATCTCCACCTGTGGCCTCAACGGTCGCACAGGGAGTGACTGAGTTCTCTCTGTGTGGCATTTGGGGACAGAGGACTCTTCTGCCTACACGACATTCAAGTCTCAACACCAGTAAGCTTACCAGCACCCTTGTTTCCAAATCGCCACACTACGAGTGTGCCTGCAGGGGCCATTGTGCCCGGCAAGGTCAGACCTGCTGGGTGCAACGGCCCCTGCAGGCAGACTTTTCGTGGAAGAACCGGCACCGTTGCTAACGGTGCCGGTGCTTCAGTCTCCCCTTCCCGTGGAGTCCTTTGGAACTCAACGGGAATGGGGAGTTACCGAATCTGCAGCCTGACTTCCCGCGCCGCCGGGACATTTAATGCCAGGAAGTCAGGCGTCCGATTCAGTGTTTCCGGGTAGCCGCAACTCCAAGGTGGCACCGGCGAGTTACCGCCAACCGTGGAATGAGGCCTAGTATGTCACTATGAATTATCATGTGGATTGCACTTCAGTGTGCACAATGCAGACAGTGATAATGTGACAAGGCAAAACCGCATACCTGGGGAGTACGGTTTGTAGCTTGCACCATACTATGCGACCATCGCATGGTGTTATTTTAAGCTCATCACGATGCGAGAAAGAAAATGTGGGAGGTGTCTCACCAAGAAGCAGCACATTTTCATGGAAAAAGACTGCCGACTGAACTTACTACCTTCAATAAAAAGAACTGTATATTAATGCGTGACAGTTGGTGTCTGCACGGACTAATGACAGCACTTTTAGAACATTATGTGTGCATTCACTCCATTTTCAGATTGCTGGGCTATACCAAGGCCTTCGACACTTAACCAGAAAATCCTGATTGCACATCTCCGTGACACCCCGAGAATCACAGGTTAGGCTCTGGCATGGTTAACCTCCTTTCTCTCCGACCGCCCATCCCAGCCTATTTCTCAACTACTCGCGCTCTCAACCTTCCGAGTTCCCCAGGCCTCTAACCTGTCCCCCTGGTTCTTAAACATCTATATGGCTGCCTTGGTACATGCGATTGACACTTTCACCTCTAACTTCCAGTGCTACGCGGATGACCAAGAACTTTTCTGGGCCCTGAAGGCGGTCATGAAAGGCATTCGGCCTTAATGGATGCCAAGGGTTCATCATCCTCATTGTCATTGTCCCCCCCCGCCCCCCCTTTTTTTTTTTACAGACTGAGGAGAGTCCGGGCCCTGGGACACCATTGTCGAAGGGGTATCGCATCCTTGCCCCCTCCCCCACAAGTCCGGCACCGAAGACCGGTCCAGTATTGAGGGGGGAGGCATTGGTGGAGGAGGTGGAGAGGTCTGAACAACTGTTAAGGCCTGGACTGGGGAGGGACCAACACTGGAACCAGCAGCGCTTGAGGAACTGGAGTACCACCCAAAGGAGGGTCCCGGGAAGGCGCCACCTGCGGGAGGACCTCCTTCACAATATCCTTCAGGAGCATGCGTATCTCTCTCTCCTAACCCCCCACACCCCTCAGGGCACGTCCATCACTTTTGAATCCAGACCTTGGGGGTGGGCCGGTGCAGAAGGATCATCTGGGTGAGGGATCTTCGGGGAGTGGGGGTGAGACAACCTATGGTGAGACACAGTATCCCCCACCCCCTCCTTTCCCATGCCCATACCCCATCCTATTTTTTAGGATTCTCTGATGTCCCAACCCCCTCCCCTTCTACACCAACACTGTGCCAAGGAAGAAGGTGACTGACAGCTGAAAGTAAAGAGGCTAACACTTACATATCACATTGGACATGTCCTGTTAATCAGGTCATGCAGTCAGGCACTTGACCTTAATCACATACACCAGATACCCATTAGCTCCCCCCACACGGCTAGAAGGCGAACATAGAGACATTCTGAGCAAGGTGAGACACCAGAAGGAGCAGATCTTCCAGGGCGAAGGCAAAACTGGAGCAGGATGATCGATTGAGGTGCCAGAGTGAAGGGTAGGGAAACCCCGACGGTCCCTGCAGGAGATCGTTGCCTCTGGGAAACCTTGAAGGATATTCAGAGAAAGCCAAATCCCAAGAAGCGTGCATTATGTGTCAAGGTAGCCAGCAACCCTCCCGAGTGAACGACAGAGTTGGGGAGGCGAGGCCAAGTCTGTGGTATCAACCTTGACTCGTGAATCAAAGCCGTAGAGACAACAAAGGAATGCACACACCCGGTGAGTTAGCGAAAGACATGAAAGGCTGGTATGTGTCAAGGAAAGATTCAAGCCCCAACAGTGCATCTCACAATTGAAGGATGCAGGCATGCTGATGAGATGCTAAAGAAGAAACTCTAAAGTTACTGATAAGTGTGAAGCCAGTGATACAGAGTAGCGGAGTGCTCCAGCTAAAGGAAGTAGCCCACTCGAAAGTCTCTGCAAAATGTTTGATGTCTTGTTATAAACCGGCAAGTGAACGAACTTTGAAATACGCAATGCTCACGATTAATCCTGTCAAAAGAGGAAGTGAAAAGGTGATTGCTTTAAGAGAAAGATCTCTTTGAACTTTGTTGATTGTGATATGGAACTTCCAAGACCAAGAGACACTGGGGCAAATACCATAAAGGAGGAATAAAGTGAAAGTCGAAGTGGTCCTGTGGAGATCTATGAAAAAAGCCTTGCACATTTGTCGCCATCAGTGGAAGGTCCGAGATCTGGAATATGAAATAAGATCGGGGAAGGTAACCCCTAACTAATGTGAATAACGCTTGGGGAAGGGAACCCCTGCAAGTGCTGTGATTGCGAAGTCCGTGCCAGACAGAGGGAGACCTACGTGAACTTTTGTTGAAATGTGAAAGAAAGTTTGGAAAACTGGAATAAGTGACTTTAACATGGAAGGCCAAGCAGGCCTCTACCCACGTTTTGAACTGCCTTTTTTATTATAAGCTGAGCCAGACTGTCAATCCTGGTTACGGGGACCGCCTTACTCCGTGCTGTCTAACGTGGAGAGGAGAGCAGACTCAGCCACCTTGATCTTTTATGTTATAACACTGACTTTCCTTTGCATACACATTCCCCTTTACACAAAGAGATTGGGTAGGCATTAGGTTTTGTTAGTATAGGCCATTTTGATTTGACAAAGACTGACTGGGACTGTACTTTCTTTATTATTTATTAGCTATAGGGCAAAATAGGAGTTTTTCCAAACCCTTGAAATTGAATAAAGGTTTTGAAACGTGTAACTCTTGTGTCACTGTCATACTTGATACCATGTCTCCCTTAATTTCCAGAGGTAAGGGGACTGGCATCATCTCGCAAAGCCCATTCAATGGGCGAAAGCACAGGCAGGCCCTAAATTGGATCTAAGATGGCCGTCGGTCTGGCAGGCTCCGCCATGTGCCTCTCTGCCATTTTGAAGCATTGTGCCACGCCCTCTGCGATGGCCCGGAGCCACGAGAGGCCTCAGACATGGGAGTATACACCTCGGGTCCTCAGAGATCACGCCGATAGGCGTTGAGCCCTCGGCCGGCCAGTACTTCTAACGCCCTGACTCACGACCTTGGAGCGAGTGCCGGTAGGCTGGACGCCCTCGGCACCTGTGCCGGTAGCTGTGCTGGATCGAGCCGAGGACAGACTCTTGGAGGGGGCACTCGATTATCCCTTATCCCTAGGGTTTGAAGAAGATGAACTTCATTGCCCTTCTGAGGACAGCCCGGTAGGGCCCCTGAACCCCTCAGCTTGGGAGCCGATAGCCTGGACGGCCTCATGTCTGCCCACGGAAGAGCCCCCGGGTCCCCTCGGCTTGGGAGCCAGTAGCCTTAAAGGCCTCGGACCTACCAGAACCTGAATCAGAGGAACCCCTATCTGTGGGAACCCCAGGGAAGGAGTTGCTGAGCTGTGGAGCCGTGCTGAACAGAGGGCCTACCTTGTCTTGCGAGAGGTCCTTGTTACAAAGTCCTTAAGGTGGGGTGGAGGAGAAGTGGGCAAGATCTCTCTGCACTGCGACATAGATTCTTCAATGCCCTGTGACAAGAGTGTTGCAAGCCGAACACGAGTCCCAGCAGTGGCCGGGCCCCAAACACTAAATACAGAGTGCATGGGGGTCCGAGGCCGGGACTAAGCGGTCGCATGAAGCCCATCACGTGAATCCTCCTGCAGATGACATGCGCCGGGGGAGACGAGGCACTGAAGGCAAGTTAAATAAGATTGAAAAAACAAAACGGGGAGCAAGCGGAAAGCTAAAAAAAGGTCTCTGCGCTGGCTGCCAAGTCCAACACCGTCTGTGTGGAAAAAGGGACAAAGGTGAAGTGCCAGAAGGCGGGGCATTCCCTCGCCCGAGGCCGCGCCACTGCATGCTATACTAAATTTAAAGCTCATTTTTTCACTGCCAAAGATTCCGGTACCGTCCCTATGTTGGGGGAAGCCCACAAAGACAGAGGAAAGGGAACGGGATGTATGAGTTAATATTGTGCATTTTTATGGGTGAGGTCCTAACATCTGCTTGAGGCTGGGTTTTTGTTAATTTAGATTTTTTTTTGAGTTATCAACTTCAAATGCCAGACATACATTAAAAAAATAAAAATAAAAAATAAAAGATTCAAAGGCCAAGTAATGTTCATAGTTTAGAGAAAAAGCTCCGTTATGGTAATATACTTTGTTGTTGCTGTCACATGCCAGTAAGCTTTAAAAAGAATCCTGAAACACAGTCTAGTACCACGCATTTTAAGACTGTTCCACCATTGGAAGTGTAAACTCCTCATGGTCACATTTTAGAATGATTTGTGGATTCTATGCTGCTTTGCTTGCTCAAGACCATATCGCAAAATGGCTGCTTGGGGTTGTTAATATAAGCCTAGCATGAAAAGGTCATAGTTTGTATTGAACAGCGTGTGAAAGTAACTGTAAATTTATACAGGCTTATACACAGGTGAAGTGCTTCAAAGCACTTCCAGGCGGGACGGGAACAAGGGAATACAGAGTCATTCTTAGGCCTTGAAATTTCCGAATGATCTTGCAAACTTGGGCTGTCGGCCTTACTACAAGTGCAGGTGTAAGACAAAAAGGAAGGAGCGAAGGGGGAGGAGAGGGAGAAGAACATACAGTCTTTAAGCTACTACTCGGCCAACCACGTTTCAGGTAGTCCAAGTGTGTGACAGATGGTAAGGCAAAAAGGGGGGGGGGGGGGGGAGGACATACAGAACAAAACAAAAAAGTAAAAAAGCTACCGTACTAAGCCTGGCGGACTGGACCCAGACGTAAGTGGCAGACATGGAATGAAAGGGGAAGGGGGGGGGGGGGGAGGAGGAACAAGTGCGCCCAGTCCAATGACTTGGGTCAAGTGCAGAGAGGTTACCATTCACAAGGAATGAGTAAAGTGCAGAAGTGGTGGGTGGAGTGCAGAGGCCTAGGGTCAAGTGCGAGGACTGGCAGGGGAGCCGGAGACCGGTGTGGTTCTTACCTTTCCTTAAGATCGGGTAGGCACCCCTGAAGCACGGAATTGTGTGCATTACTCGGGAATCCACATTCACTGTAGAATCAGGCTGTTGCAGTCACCTAACTGGGTTCTTCTGAGATGGTTGACAGGAAAAGCGAGAGGAAACAAAAGTGCAGACTGTATAATTTGTATGTCTGAGTCATATTCCCAAACAGTAGCCTCACCATGTTTGTGTCCCATTTAAGAATACAGTCCTGCATAACAAGTTATTATTTGATGTAGAACACACACATGCGACTGTACTCCTCTACAAGGAATAACGCAGCCTTGCCCCATTGTACCCTCTTCTGTGTGCCCTTCAGGATCTTATATCAAGAGTGTATGAGCCTATGAGGAGTACACTTGTAAGCACTTTGGGCATTGCTTGGCAACGGTTTGCTTCAACTTTGACAATCAACTTAACAGTACCATTGTAACAGAGATAGAAGCTCCCACTTCCAAGTAAAGGTGGGATGAGTAAAGCTCTCGTTTGGAGAAATCATTTATGACCAAGTAAACCGTCTCTAATGCCCGACGTTAGCCTTGTAGGACCTACTTTCAGACTGTGATTAAGGCCAGTACTGTGGACAGTGGGAAGTAACACCTGCAGATGAGATTGTGCCATCGCTCGGATTCACAGGCAGCCTCTAAGAACAAAATTCACCAGGTCATAAGAAACCTGCTCTCACTTTTTCTCCTGCTTTCTGTACTCCAAACAGAACGTCCATGTTGCCTAGCAAAGAGTGTTAAGAAATAATTTGTTGCAGGTTCCACAGAAAGATAAGAAAGGAAGTGCAAGGGTCAATGACTGGGAGCTGCTGCCCCTTGCATACTTTGTAAACCCCTAAAGCCAGAGAATTGTTACACAGGCAACGAGTTCAGTTTCATGGATAGATACTTTACTCTCATATCAAGAGAAGAGCATGACGAATTGCGGTTAGCACTTGCACAGTAAAAATCTGATACTATTGGTAAAAAGACATAACGTTTAAAAATGTTTTTAAAAAACCACAGGTGTGCGAAAGAGAACCATTGAGTGCGGGAGAATAGATGTGTTGCTATGCTCAAGTGACAAGTTATTCTATGGCCTCTTATTTAGAGCTCCAGTCACAGTTAATAACGAGTAGCTGTGTGTAGTGAAACGTGCCCTTTGCTGGGATTGCAAAGAAATCAGACTTTGGAACTAACTTGACCAGTCAAGGTTAGGACTGGAGAAAAAAATGTTGTCTAGTAGTTCCTAATATTCTAGACAACTATCATCGGAGGGAAAAGTTAGCAGATTAGCCTAAGGAATCCAATGCAGATTTCAGTACTTAACTAAAGCTCCAAGCTCTGAAGTTCAAATCTCGACAAAGATACAGCATTAAGTGCACAGCCATGAATCTCAGCAAAAGCGCACCATTTAGTGAGGCTCATGCTCACTAGAGAGCCATTATTATTTTGCCACAAACTAGTGACTCACATAATACTGTGGCAATACCGTTGCTATTTGAGGCTCTGCAATTCTATCAATTCCATGCCTGTGATGTGGATATAGCCATCTCATTGCTTTGACTCTAAGACACTTCTGAAAACATGTCTTAACAGTACAAGTATAATTATTTTCTGTAACTTGGCGATACCTCGTTTTAATGTGGTCATTGCCTTGTGGCAAATGTTAAAATGTTTGCGAGTCTAGGCAAAGTTCAACATCTTAATTTAATACTTTAGAATGAAGAAACATTGGTACATATATTTACGTTTCTGGGATGGTGCGCTAGAGACTGGACAATCCAGGCCTATGATGCGCATGTTAATTTCGCCATGCTTTTCAAAGAGTAAAAGGATATTCTCTGAACTGGACGATCTGTGATTTGACATGCTCTTCGCAGACCTGGCGTAGCTGTTTGTATAGTGTTGGGGAAACTTTATAGGAACAGAGATTTTCAACTGCCTAGAAAACGAGAGGAAAGGATTTATTAAATACAGTTAAGAACAAATCTGCACAACAAATACTTTTCAGCGTCTGCATGTATGAATAAATTATTCTGAAACAAGATAAACTATGTCCAATTCAATTTGAATTCAATTTGACAGTTTATCTTGTTTCAGAATAAAATGATCAATCACCTCAGAGCAAACGAATAATTAGGTTTTCCAATTTTCAGTGTTTATTTTTAAATGTTTATTGGTTTCCACATAAAAAGAAAATTAGCAAGCTCTACATTAGCATTGTAATTTACAATTTAACCATTAACATTCTTTCGCTCCGTTTCCTAATTTACCTGCTCAACTTAAAGAAAAAAAAGAAGAGCATAATGTCAATCAATCGACTAATCAAAAAAAACAAATATGTACTTCCGTGTTGAGCCCTCTCCTCCGAAAACGTTTTTCCACAATATACAAAAAAGAACTTGCTTTTAATGCCACATGTAGGGCAAGTGGAAGCAGCAAAGGCAACGCATAGAAAGTTATATGCGAGATATCTTTCACATAAGAAAAAAATAGCTTACATTAGAAGTGAAACCTCATTTAACACTAGCTTCACAATCCTAACGTGCATGCAATTCTCTTTATTAACTTTAGAAACACCACTGGTACACTCCAAATTTAAGGAAAAGTAGGACTCCATTTTTTTCATGCAGATGAAAAGCACAAGGTTAGCAGTAGAGGACTACCTGGAAAAGGTGCATGCGAATTGTTGCAACAGTTAAACACATGGCATGAAGCCAATAAAAGCAAAATATATATATATATTTTTTTTTTAAAACAGACATATGGAAAAAGACCTACGTATGACCACATTATCAATCAGTGCGTAATTCATCGTCGCTGCTACAACCCTCGCCAGGCAATTATAAAAATTGCCAAGCGCACACAGAAAATAGCTCGAGTAGGCATGAACATTGTGCTCTGGGGCCTTTTGATATAATTCATATAATTATATGAAAAATTATATTATTCATATAATTAATAAACTAAACTTTAGCAGTTATAACTGAAAAGTGAACATGTAAGTTTGGTAGGGTTTTACTGGTTCAAACCTTAATCTGGAAAATCCAATAGTAATTAGAATGGTGTTCTGTATATGTAAATTGTGCACCATGGGAAATGTGCAATAACAAATATTATCACCACATTACCATAAACATAATGTTCAGTAACATTTAGACCATATTTGTTTTCTTACTCCACATAAGGCTTCTTAAATATAACAATATGTTCATGTAGTGTTTAATGTTCTACGCACCATTACAAATATAAAATTCATACAAACTACATATAAAAATGTCTTTAATTTTCTTCCAGACACCAGCAATCGAAATGTTCACCAAATGTGGAAATTCAACAGAATTACCATTAGTTAAGGGCCAATTAATAATCAAACTGGCATGATTGATAAAAAGATAATTTAAAACAAAAGACCATTTATTCAATGAAACGCAAAATTAATCAATTGTAGATGAGCCTTAATGGCCTCTAAATATAGATATAGTTTCATAGCGACATACGCAAGCACAGTGAATCAAACATTTAGACACATACAATGGTCCCTTGGGACACACAAGCCAACAGCACAAGTAGCAACTGACAACATATAAGCAGCAAGGTGCTATGCCTCAAATAACTGATAATCATGACTCAGTCCAGTCCTTTCTCCTACACTTCTCAAACTTATTAGGGAAAATGTCTCTCGTTAGCCTCCTGGTCATAGAATTGCCACCATACTCACACAGTGTTTTCAGTACATAGTGTTGCCACCATATGCGCATATAGATTCACATGTTTCACTATGTACTTACCCACAAGTCTGAGGAGCAGACCTCAGTCTCCTTAGGCACTGTAGTCAGGGCGGGA
Organism: Ambystoma mexicanum; assembly: GCF_040938575.1. NCBI lineage: Eukaryota > Metazoa > Chordata > Amphibia > Caudata > Ambystomatidae > Ambystoma > Ambystoma mexicanum. The sequence continues at coordinate 895,383,709 of NC_090939.1, forward strand.
AACTGGCAAACACCAACTCAGCGAGGTCCATGCAAGGCGGAATGTAGGCAATGCTGCGTGTGCCAGTACTTGCTTCAGCGCGGGTCAAACTGAGCGCAGAGCTCCAACAACCTCACCTTTACTCCTCCGTAGTGCGCACCGTTCCTCCAGACCGCCTCAATACCGGCTCTAGCCTCGGCCCATGCCTATGTCCTCCGAAAAATCACCAGCAAGCGGCATTGGGCTGAGGCGGGGCTTAAAAGCCTTACATAAAGTCTTGTGGCCATTCCAAGCCACGTGACCATTGCACATCTTGTGCGTGGCTCAGGAAGGCCCCAAAACGACTATCCTCATGGGAACTGTAGTTCCCCAGGCCCCAATTCCTTACATGAAGAGTGTTTTTAGGACCATGGATAGATGGACTGTGTCTAAAGCTCAAAGTGAATTTCTTCAGGATGAGATTGTTTCATCCCTTTTCGAACAGTCTTTCACTTAGCAGAAGACTCACTCGATTTCACTTTACATTGTCCAAGTATTTGACTTTGACAATTCTTTGATTTATGTTGTGCTATTTGACATGAGCAAACTGGGATTAAAAAATGACAGTTTTTTTCCCCATACCAAGGACCTTTGCGAGCACGTGAAGCAAAAAGCTATTACATACCCACTTGCACAAAGGAACTGTAGGAAGGAAATAGAGGCATGTGTCATGAGAGGCGGGGCAGGGTAAGCCCATCCGCGGAGCATAAAAAGGGATCGGTCAGGTGATCTATTTTAACATTTGATGTGTCGAAGGACTATTGCAGGATGGTTTGGAGGTAATCGTTGGGTTTTTAGGCCCTCTTCCCTACGTGTAGGCCTAAAACTACAAATTCTTGAAGGTCTCTGGTAGGTTTCATATCAGTCACCCGTCGTCGATTACCTATAAGAGGAAGTCTGGAGGTGGGAAGGTCATTGCAGTCAGTTTGTCAGTTTCAGTGCTATTTGGGCCCTGTCTCTGTCTTGCAAGGCAAATAAAGCAGTATCCGTCTTTACTGCAAACCAACACTGAAGTGTGGGCCTGGATTCTCTGACACTAGCCGAATGATTTTATAGATCCCTGGGATGATTCACTAGATGTCATAACTTCTCCTAGAGGTGGAGCCCTTTCCCATGAGGCCAGGGAGGTGAAACTGCTAACCGATAGATGGGGGTGGTATAATGTGGAAGGATCTCATGGGGAGGGGCTCCCCTCTTCTGGGGATAAGGACGACCATCTAGAGTCCAGCACTTATGAGAACATCACACGCCCACATACTCTAGCCTCTCTTTCCTCTGCCAACATCTTTATAGACAGTAAACCTATGTGCTGTTACAAGGCAGAATGCTCTTGAAAGTACTGAGACGAAGAACAACTGCAGGAACCTAGGTAATCCAAGTACTGGGACGAGTTAGACCCGCAGACCAATGAAGATAAAACCTGTGAACGAGACAAGGGACTTCTACAATGGGGCCAGACATTACTGGCAACATCGTACACAAATCGACAATGGACTTGGTCTCGGGCAGCTGTGGAAGACTGCAGGTGTGCTGCGCACCAAACCCATAAGATTCAAATCTGAGTTGCTGATCCAGAGAGAGAGAGCGCCAAGGACGCCTGCAGTCCACCGGGACGGATGATCAGAAGGTCTGCCGAACAGACCAGTGTAGAGCAGTTTCGAGAGGAGGAAGGAACGCAGACAGCAGCCAGGTGACGCCGTTGCACATTTGCAGGGAAAGCAAGACAAATGGAATACCCACCATCCCAGCAAGCCCCAGCGACGTGCCAAAACCCTCAACCAGGTAAATGGTGGCATGGGAGACCCGTAGGGGACGCAGGGCTGCTCACCAAGATGGTGCATGCAGTTGTCCCTAGGCCCCTGTGCAATCATAGGGTTTAGGTGGCACGGCAGGGGCAAAAACCCTACAAACCTTCTCATCGCGGTGGAGGAACAAAGCCTGTTGACCACCAGGGAAGGGTCAAGGACCCAAAGCACCATAAAGAGAACTTGAGATGGAGAGTCCCTCATGACAGTGGCAGAGATAAGCCCACCTACAGCCAAAGGAGGGTCAGGAACCCTAAACAAAATACGAGTCATCTTCCTTATGGCAGTACTTGGCAGGGAAGTGTACCAAGTGGGCCAGATCAAAGAAGAAAAGCCAGGGTCATGGACCCTCCCAACACGTAGAATTGGGTGTTCGAGGTGTGAAGCCTAATGAAAAGAAACCATGGGTAGTTATTGCCCCTGGTAGTAAGGAACCGTTAACAAAATCCCAGGAGAAGGGAGTCATTCTCCTGGTAATCCAGACCGGCAATAAGGTCCAAAAAGGCCTGGGGAACGAAGTAATTTCCCTGGGCTGAGACTGGACTTCAGGAGAAGTGGGACATTCTCCTGGCCCACCAAGAAAGTATTGTTTGGAACTTTACCATCAGGAGAAGGGATCAATTCCCCAATACCACCTCCCACCCCCCACCCCCCGACAACGTGTGAGACACAAGACTGTTCTGAGATTTGGGAACTGTTTCAACAAACCAGGAACCATAACCCAGGAGAAGAGTCTCTTTCTCCTGGGACCATTCTTTAGTTTCTAGTGGGACAAAAGAACAAGTTACTTTCTTACCTGGTAACGTTCTTTCGATGGGATGGTCCGACGACGTATTCCATATCTATGACATGTAATCACCACAGCTGTGCTGCTTCGGAAACTTTTTTCGGCGTCTGCGTCCTGCGTCGATGACGTCGATGCGCCGTCGTCGAGGTCCTCCTCCGACGTCCGACGTCATCCGATGTGATAAGTAGGACGCACGACGCCCGTAGCCTCAGTTGTAGTTTTTTCCCCCCAGAACGTGTGACACTAGTCAACTGCCAGTCAGACACAAAGCCTTGCGGAACGTAAGCTGCAATCGCAAAAGAAATTCTGCAGCGGGGAAGGCAGGGCGGGAGCGATATGGAATACGTCGTCGGACCATCCCATCGAAAGAACGTTACCAGGTAAGAAAGTAACTTGTTCTTCGAGGGGATTGGGTCCTCCGACGTATTCCATATCTATGACAGACTCCCAAAGCAGTACCAGAGCAAGGAGGAGGGAAAGAATTTAGAACCAAGATTTAGAATAGCCAATCAAATAGCAGAGCAAAGGACCGCCTTGCCAAAGGCCAGATCCTGTGCTCGGATGGAATCGAGGGAATAGTGACGCACAAAAGTATGTACAGAAGCCCAGGTGGCTGCATCACAGAAGTTGCGAATAGGAACACCCCTCTGCAGGGCAGTAGACGCAGCCATACCCCTGGTAGAATGGGCCCGCAAGCCAGCCGGTGGGTCCTTACCCGCCAAGCGGTAGCACTCCGAGATGGCCAAAATAATCCAGCGAGACAAAGTCTGTTTCGTCACAGCTTGCCCCAAACGCTTTCCAGCGTAACCAATAAAGAGTTGATCGTCCACTCTGACCCTGGACATGCGTGAAACATAAAAGCTTAAAGCTCTCCTAGGATCAAGCCTATGGAGCCTCTCCTCTTCCTTACCAGGATACGGAGGAGGATAGAATGCCGGAAGAACAACCTTCTGGGCCAAATGAAATTCCGTCACTACCTTCGGAAGAAAAGAAGGACGAACTCTAAGGACAACCCTGTCCTTGTGAAATACAGTGAAGGGAGGCTTAACTGAAAGTGCCTGTAACTCACTCACTCTGCGAGCGGAAGTAACCGCAACTAAAAATACAGTTTTCAGAGTTAACAGCCTCAAAGGGCAAGAATGTAAAGGCTCAAACGGAGCACCCATAAGAAACTTAAGAACAAGGTTTAAATCCCAACCGGGCACCAGGAAAGGTGACGGAGGGAACACATTAGTGAGCCCTTTCAGAAACTGTGAAATCAAAGGGATTTAAAAGTAAGAACACTCTTCAGACGAGCGCTTAAAGATGGACAGCGCCGCCAGGTAACCTTTAACGGTACCCACTTGCAAGCCCCTGTGGGCCAAAGAAAGTAAAAAGGACAGAACCATGGGAATGTCACATGCAAAAGTATCCACATTCTGAACTCTGCACCAGTCGCAGAACTTACGCCAACAGCAACGGTACAGAGACTTTGTTGCTGGCCTTCGGGCCGAAAGCAACACCTCCATCACGTCCTCAGGGAGGTCCCAATCCTTATACCTCAACCTTTCAGAAGCCAAGCGTGAAGGTTGAGGGATCTGACCTCTGGATGGAGAACCTGACCCCCATCCCGTGAGAGCAGATCGTCTCAGTAGGGAAGACGAAGTGGAGGGCAGATGGATAAGTCGAGAAGGTCCGGGTACCACGTCCTCCGAGCCCACGCCGGGGCAATGAGGATCATCCGGGAACCGAACTTCCGTAACCTCCGCAGCACTTGCGGGATGACGGGGACTGGAGGAAACGCGTACAGCAGCGGGAATGACCACTCCACCACAAACGCGTCTCCTAAGGCTCCTTTTGGAGGAAATTCCCGCGAGCAAAACCTTTCGCACTTCCGGTTGACACTGGAGGCGAAGAGATCCACTTGAGGGGTCCCCCAAAGGGCGAAGATCTCCAGGAGAATCTCCTGAGCCACCTCCCACTCGTGAGAGATTGCGCTCTGCCTGCTCAGAGCGTCCGCCGTCACGTTCTCGTCTCCGGCCAGATGAACTGCCGAGATCGAAACTTCCTGCTGGATGGCCCAGAACTCGAGCTGCATCGCCTCCCTGCACAGAGGAAGTGACCCTGCCCCCCCTTTTTGTTGAGGTAGTGCATGGCCACTGTATTGTCGGTCAGGATCAGGACACTCTTTCCTCGCACAGTCGGCAGAAAAGCCTTCAGGGCTAGCCTGATGGCCCTCAGCTCCAAAAGATTGATATGGAGTCTGGACTCCGACGGAGACCAACGACCGCTGACTGTCAGCCTGTTGGCATGAGCTCCCCATCCCGTGAGGGATGCATCCGTCACGATCGTCACCTCCGGCCAGGGAAGCCAAAATGGAGCCCCCTTCATCAAGTTGCCTTCGACGGCCCACCACAGAAGATCCCGGGCGACCGAGGGCGGCACCTGAACCGGGTCCGACATCCTGCCGGAGGACTGCGACCATTGCGTCTTGAGTGCCCACTGCAAAGATCTCATCCGCAGGCGAGCCTCTGGCACCAGAAGAATGCAGGATGCCATGAGGCCGAGCAACCTCAAGAACTCGAACGCAGGGAGCGTCTGGGCATGCTGAAACTTGTGCACCATCTGCTGAATGTGAAGAGCCCTCACCTGGGGAGGAAAACACTGCCCCAGGGAAGTGTCGAGCACCGCTCCGATGTACTGGAGCCGCTGTGTTGGCGTCAAATGGGACTTCTTTAAATTGAGGGAGAAGCCCAGCCTGTGAAGGGAGCGGCAGGTGACGGACAGATGATCCAGGACTTGCTCGGGAGAGCCCCCCCTGATCAACCAATCGTCCAGGTAGGGGTAGACGTGAATCCCCCCCTTGCCTGAGATGCGCTGCCACCACCACCATGAGCTTGGTGAAAACCCTCGGGGCGGAGGTCAATCCGAACGGCAGGACCCGAAACTGAAAGTGCGAGTCGCCAACCGCGAACCTCAGGTACTTCCTGTGCTTGGGATGGATCGGCAGATGGAAGTAAGCATCCTTGAGGTCGAGTGACACCAACCAGTCCTGAAGCTGAAGGGCCTGGAGGACTTGAGAGAGAGTAACCATCTTGAACTTGTCCTTCCTGAGGAGTTTGTTCAAACCGCGCAAGTCCATGATGGTCTCAATCCCCAGTCTTTCTTCGAAATCAAAAAATAAGGGGAATACCATCCCTTGTTCCTCTCCGCTACAGGCACCAGTTCTATGGTGCCTTTCTCCAGCAGGGCTTGAATTTCCTGCGCAAGGAGCGGATCCAGACTCTGCAAAGAGGTTCCCCGGTGGATTGTCGCGAGGCCTGTGCCGAAAGGGAAGACAGTAGCCGTGGGTTATGATCTCCAGAACCCACACATCTGAAGTAATGGCTTGCCACTCTACAAGATGCTGCGCCAGCCTTCCCCCAACCGGCGAACCATGGGACATGGCCTCACGACTGAATGGGAGCGGCTGCGGCGTTACCCGAGGGCAAAGAGGCAACTGCCCGAGCGGCCTTGGCACCTCTGGTACCCCTGCGATGGCCTCTTTGACTGCCAGCTCCTCTCGCTTTACTGAAGGATGAGTAATAGCGAAAGGAACCACCCCTCCACTGCTGTCCCCTAGGACGAAAAGGCGGAGGTTGGCGAACTGCAGCGCCCAACGACTTCGCTGCAGCCTTTGAGGTCTGCAACCTCTCAAGGCTCTCGTCAGCCTTGCTGCCAAAAAGGTGTTCACCGTCAAAGGGCATGTTGTGGAGCCGGGACTGCACATCAGGAGCAAACCCCGACTTCCGCAACCACGCAAACCTGCGTATCACGGTGCTCGCCGCCATGGACCTACTGACGCATTCAGCTAAATCCAAACCCGACTGAACGGACTCACACATGGCATCCTTACCATCCTGGACCATAGCAAGGAAACCATCCCGTTCGTCCCCTTCGGGAATATGTTCAGCCGCCAACGCAACACAGTTCCACAGAGTGTGTGTGAAACGAGACAAGGCACAAATGGAGTTGGCCGCCTGAAGCGCCATACCACCAGAAGAAAACACTTTCTTCGCCCAGCCATCAAAACGTTTGTCGTCCCTATCAGGAGGGATGGTAGGGTACGACGCCTGCTTTGCCGGGGCCGTGGCCGCCTGCACCACCAGACTCTCCGGAGTGGGGTGCCTGGTCAAGTAGCAGGGTTCGCTACTGGCTGGACGGTATTTTCGCGACAAGGATCTGCCCACCGCCGGGAGACTCTCCGGAGCAGTCCAAGCCGCCGCCACCCTTCTCTGTAAAGCCATATGGAACGGCAGTACCGGGTCAGTTGGGGGACCAACATCAAGGATGTCAGTCAGATCATCCTGCACAAACTCCCCTGGGGGAGCAGACCATCCCAAGTACTCAGCAACCCTAGCCATAAGGCGCCGTACGAAGAATCGGCATGAGAGCCAGGCTCAGGCCTACAAAACTCCACCTCCGGAGAGGTGTCCAGTCCACTGGCATCATGCAGGGACTGTCTCAAATCGTCAAACTGACTATGGCCCGAGACAATTTCATCTGGAACCAGACTAGGAACCAGGCCATCAGAATCCTCATCCGCCTCTGAAATATAGTCCAGGTGGCGAAAAGAAGGCACCCGAGAGTGCTTGCTCTTAACCAGAGCCTTCCTAGGGGGTTCTCCCGTGCCACGGGGTACCTCCGACACGAAAGGCGTCGATGGCGTCGAGAGAACCGGCATCGGCGTCGAGAGAACCGGCATCGGCGCCGAGAGGATCGGCGCCGAGGAAATCGGCGTCGACGTCAGACGCAGCGCCTCCAGCATCGGCGGCGTCGACACAGCCCTCGAGGCCGGAGCCCCGAGCGTGTCCCTCGACGACCCGAGCGTCGACGGCCTCGACAAATCCTCGAGGCCGGAGCCTCGAGAAAGCCTGTCGACGCCCTCGACGCCTCAGACGTCGATGTCTTCCTCGAAGACTTCACAGGTGCACACGGTCTCGAACGCGTCGAGGACCGGGACCTGGAACGGGTACGGCGAGAACGAGTCTCCTTGTCCGGACGGGACCTCTCCCGTGACTCGTGCCGACCACTCATGCGAGCGGTGTCTCTCGACCTCACACGACCGACCCCACTCGGGGGCGCGGACGGCGTAGTACCCTGCGACTCAAGAATCGCCAGCATTTTCTTCCCGAAGGAAGCCCATTCCTCCGGCGTCGCACGGCTGGTGGGGTAAGCGACGTGCCGGGCAGAGTCCTCCGAGGAGGACCTGGAAGACGACCGGTGTCGGCGCTTCCGAGAACGCCTCGAAGAGGCTGAGGAGTGGCGAGACCTACTCCTAGAAGGAGACCCACGAGACTTCCGACGATGACGCGGAGAGTCACCCCTCGAATCATCCGTCGAAAGCCCCGCAGACTTCGACTTCCTGGGCTTGGACACCCGACCTACCGACAATTTCTTCTTACGTTCTCGTAAGGCTTTGGACGTGAGCGACTGGCAGTCGATACAGTCATCCGTGTCGTGGGCCTCCCCGAGGCACCAGAGGCAGGCGTCGTGCGAGTCCGTCACCGACATCTTGGACCCACACTCCCCGCACTTCTTGAAACCCGGACGCGGGGTCGAAGACGAAGTAGAAGACATCTTCAAATTTACACAAAACGAACAGGTTCGAAGAACCGAGAAGAACAGAACTCCAAAGAGTCGAGGCGTGAACCGAGAATCACGAAGCAACACGTTCGCGGAAAAAACGGAACTGAGGCTACGGGCGTCGTGCGTCCTACTTATCACATCGGATGACGTCGGAGGAGGCCCTCGACGACGGCGCATCGACGCAGGACGCAGACGCCGAAAAAAGTTTCCGAAGCAGCACAGCTGTGGTGATTACATGTCATAGATATGGAATACGTCGGAGGACCCAATCCCCTCGAAGTAAGGTTTTCTTGACACAGGACGGTGGACACTTGGGTCGACAGACATCCTGACAGTCACCATCTCTCACTGGAAACCCCTCTTTGGAATAGGGATTATCGGTTTTCTTTTTCTTTCCTAGTCAATAAAAGTCTTTAACCCCAAACATGCCACCTTTGCATCAGACAGTCTCCTCCTTATGCACCCTTAAATACCCCTCTGGAAAAGACCTTCACTTACAGCCCTTTCTGGCCCAAATTCAATATCCCATATCAGCCATCCGGGTGAACAGTCTTGATTTGCGGTTAGTAGCATAAAAGGTGATTAGAAGCTTAGGCAACGCTCATCCCATGCCTCTAACCTATGTGGCAAGTGTGATGAACCGAGGGAATTCGTCCCTTCTCCCCAAGGGGTAGGCCCCTCTGTGAGGCTAAGGAGGTGGGCCCGCTGCGCAATACCCTCTGTAGGAGTAGAGGGAAGAGTGACATTGGGAGCGACTCCACCCTTACGGGACAAGGACTCCCGTTCCTGTGAGACACTCTTGTAAGGGAGGCATGGTATCACAAGTATAACACTGACACAAGAGGTACAAGTTTCAAAAACATTCAATTCTTGGGGTTTGTAAAAACTCCTACTTTGCCCTATAGCTAGCATGGGAGTTAGTCTACCATCAAATAATAAGGAAAGCACAGTCCTAGTCAGTCTATGTCAAATAAAAAAATTGCCTATACTAACAAAACCTAATGCCTGCCCCATCCCTTATACAAAAAGGGTTAAACGGGGAATGTGTATGCAAAGGAAAGTCAGTGTTATAACAAAGGATCAAGGTGACCAAGTCAGCTCTCCTCCCCATGTTGGACAGCACAGACTAAAGCGCCCTGCCCATAAACAGGATGACACACTCTGGCTCAGGTCATCAAAAAAAGGCAGTTCAAAACGTGGGTCGAGGCCCGCTTGGCAAATGCTCCGGTCACCAGTCAGGATACCGAGACACCAAGAGAGCGAGAGAGCCACAAGGAGAAGAGGCCAGCGGAAGAGAGCCAAAGGAGAAACCAAGCGAAGGAGAAGGTTGCATGCCAGTAGAGGGCCCAGTCACACTCCCCCCGACAGACTAAAGGTAACAGAGGAGTCTCAGTACAATTGACGAAAACGTAAAACCAAATCTGAGGAACATGAAAACCATTGATGTAAGAAGAAAGATCAAAAATAATCCTGAGAGAGGGATCAATGGAACATGGGTCACACTATCCTACGAAGAAGGGAAAACAACCAGTTACTCCAGGAATGTTGAGGAGATTATAAAAGAGAAAGAATATTCTACAGTGAAGGGCAGAGAAGCCTCAGGAATAAATATACCAGTCAAACTGTTCAGAGCCTGTGGTCGATACTGAGATGGTTGGCACTACTGATGTTCCTCGGACCCAGAAGTCAAATGGGGCACTTAGGATGTCAGAATCCTTCAGCGGGTTAAGGAACCGTTATATACTCTTGATGGGCCCCCCTTCCAACTGCCAGTCAAGGCACTTGTTAACAAGATCAAAAGCCACAACTTAGATGATGGGAATTGAAAGTATTTTTAATGAGCCAGACTAAGATATTAAACATGTCCATGATACTTTCTATTTTTGCTATACCAGCTTTAAAGGAATGGTTCGCCCAAACATTTTTATTGCAAATAAAGGGGCAATAAAAAAAAAATAAAAAAAAAAACGATTGCCACTTTTTTAAAAAAAATTTTTTTAAGTCCCTATGTAAAATTTTGAGAAAATGAAGCTCAAAGCGAACACATGGGGGCATCCATTTTGTGAAATGGATGCCCGCCACTGTGCTTGCTTTGGCTTTTGCGGCACTAATGAAGGAAAAGCCAGCCAGCTGTAGTAAACAAAAGCTACCACTGGGTGGCTTTTCCTTCATTGGTGCCGGGACTCGGAGGACAGAGACCGGAGACTACAAGCAGAAAAGCTGCAGCTGCATCTCGGTAAGTGCTATTTTTTTTTAAAATAAAAATAAACACTAGCTGCGTTTTTTTTTCTAAGTTTTCTGGGCTGGAGGAGTCCGGAAAACTTAGAAATAAAACCGCAGTGTTAAAAACATATTTATGTTTGCGGTAGCTTTTGAAGCTACCGCACACATAAATAGAAAGTTATTGTGTTTGAAAACGCTGCGGTTTTTCTTTCCAAGTTTCTCAGGCTCCACCGGCTCGGAGGAGCCTGAGAAACTTGGAAAGAAAAACCGCAGCGTTTCCATGCCGCAGTGTTTCTGCCTAATGCTGTTTTCCCATTTGGGGCTCTCGGGCTCCCCACGGGGAGCCCGAAAGCCCCAAATGGGAAAGCAGCATTAGGCAGAAACACAACGCGGTTGTGTTTGTAAACGCTGCGGTTTTTCTTTCCAAGTTTCTCAGGCTCCACCGGCTCGGAGGAGCCTGAGAAACTTGGAAAGAAAAACCGCAGCGTTTTCAAACACAATAACTTTCTATTTATGTGTGCGGTAGCTTCAAAAGCTACTGCAAACATAAATACAACATTTTTAAAGCTGCGGTTTTAGTTCTAAGTTTTCCAGGCTCCTCCAGCCCGGAAAACTTAGAAAAAAAAACACAGCTAGTGCTTATTTTTTAAAAAAATAAATAGCACTTACCGAGATGCAGCCGCAGCTTTTCTGCCTGTAGTCTCCGGTCTGCGTCCTCCGAGTCCCGGCACCAATGAAAGAAAAACCATCCAGTGGTAGCTTTTGTTTACTACAGCTGGCTGGCTTTTCCTTCATTAATGCCGCAAAAGCCAGCACAGGCGGGCATCCATTTCACAAAATGGATGCCCCATGTGCTTCCTTTTTAAAATGTTGAGCTTCATTTTCTCAAAATTTTACATACGGACTTAAAAAAAAAGTGGCAATCGATTTTTTTTTATTATTGCCCATCTTTTTTTGCAAAAAAAATGTTTGGGCGAACCATTCCTTTAAAGCTGATTGATCATGACTTGGAACACATCGAGTTTCTCATCTTAAGGCTACTTATAAAGTGCATGTACGATGCATCTTGGAGTAACCCAAAACAGACAGGACCACAAAAAAACATCCAAGCATAGAATAAAAAGATTTTAAGCGCACACCTGAACCGAAAGCGATTATCTATTGCCCTGAACAAAAAAGGCAAGGTGTTGCAGAGTTTAGCGGCGTCAATAGAAAAAGCCTGGGCTCCAGTACTACAAAGCCTAAAACTGGGTACAGGAAAAAGGCGGGCATCCCAAGATCGAAATAAGCATCCAGGAACATAGGGGCGAAATTTAGACTGCAAGTATTCAGCCCCCTGGCCATATAAAAACACGATGAACCAAACCTAGCGATATGAACGTGATGAGTTTAGAGACTGGGAGCCAGTGCAGTGAACGAAGCACTGGAGAAATATGTAGATCATAAGAAGAAACAGTCGCAACTATGGCTGCCAGATTTTGAAGACATTGCAGGCAACGTATAACATATGCAGACTGAGCTAGAAGCAACTAGTTGCAATACTCAATACGAACAAGAGATGCCACCACAGGGGCATGAAGATGGCTAGACAGAAAAGGCAGTACATGACGAATCACCCAGAGTTGAAAGTGACCATTTGACAAATTGCCATAACCTGATCCTCCATCGATCGAGAAGAACAAGTCACTTACCAACTCTAACGTTCTTTCGATTGGATGTTCCTCCCACGTATTCCTCATCTTAGATATATCCTTACCTTCAGCTTTGCTGCTTTGGAAATGTTCTCTCTTCAGTAGAGGGCGCTCCATTCAAGGACGCGGCATCGATGTACCTCGACGACAGACGTCATCCGCTGTATAAATGCCTCAAGCGCGCCCGTTGGCCTCAGTTCTGTTTTTTCGTGTATTATAGCCCATGGATTATAGTTAAAGGGAGTGCCCATTTTGACCCAGGTCTTAAAAGAATTTAGAGTGTAAATAAACTGTACTGTGGGGCAGGCTGGGAGGGTCGATGAGGAATACGTGGGAGGAACATCCAATCGAAAGAACGTTACAGTTGTTAAGTAACTTGTTCTCCGAATCGATTGTGTCCTCACATGTATTCCTCATCTTAGATAGACTCCCAAGGAAGTTTTGTATTGGAGGTGGGAGTACAGAAATGTTATTCATGTACAAAATGAAGTACTGATTTAGCGAATAGACCTCCTTGGGAAGTCGTTGAATCTAGAGCATAATGTTTCATAAAAGTGTGCATGGATGACCATGTGGCTGCTGCACAAATATCTTGCACAGGGACACCCCTTTGAAGTGCTGTCGAAGTTGCCATGCCCCTGTTTGAATGAGCCCTCAGCCCATCTGGCGGTCCTTTCCCAGCCAGCCAATCTATAACATTCTGTTATAGCTAAAATGATCCATCTAGATAATGTTTAGTTACTGCAAGTCCTAGTTTGCGGCCAGTGTATCCCACAAAACGTTGATCACACTGACATATTTTTGCCAATCTTGAAATATAGAAGCTAAGAGCTCTTCTAGGATCTAATCTATGTAGCCGTTCCTCTTCCTTACTTGCGGGAGGGGGAGGATAGAAAGTAGGCAGTGTTATTTTTTGTGACAGGTGAAAATCTGAAAAGATTTTGGGCAAAAAAGATGGTTTTACTCCAAGGACTACTTTATCTTTATAAAAGATGGCGTGAGGAGGACCGCTAGAAAGCGCCTGTAACTCACTCACCCTGCGGGCTGATGTCATTGCCACAAGAAGTCTTGTTTTTAAAGTAAGGAGCGCCTCAATGGACAAGAATATAAAGGCTCATATGGAATACATGTGAGGAACTTTAGAACCAAGTTTAAATCCCTCACAGGAACTTGAAAGGGTATCGGGGGAAACACATTATTTAAGCCCTTTAAGAATTGAATTATTAAAACGTATCTTAAAAGTAAGATGCTTCCTCTGAGGCGCGCTAAGAAATGGATAGCCCAGCCAAGTATCCTTTTATCGTACCAACCTGGACACCCAGATTAGCCAAATCTAATAGAAAAGATAATACAATACTGTGGGAATATTACATTGAAATGGGTCCACATTCTTTTTTCTGCACCAGTTACTGAACTTGTTCCAACGACACGGATACAGAGATTTAGTTGCTGGCCTTCTGGCCGAAAGCAAGATCTCCATTACGTCATCCGGAAGGTCCCAATCCTTGTATCTCAACCTCTCAGAAGCCATGCGTGAAGGTTGAGTGTGTTGACCTCTGGATGGAGAACGTGACCTTCGTCTTACGAGAGAAGATCCTCTCTTTTTGGAAGACGTATTGGAGGGCAGATGGACATGTCCAGAAAGTCCGGGTAACACGTTCTCCTGGCCCAATCCAGAGCAATTAGGATCATGGTTTTCCCGAACTTTCTCAACCTCCCGATTACTTGAGGGATCACAGGGACTAGAGGGAACGCATACAGAAGTGGGAATTCCCATTCCACCACAACGCGTCCCCTAGAGCTCCTCTCGGGGGAAATTCCCTTGAGCAGTACAGTTCGCACTTCTGGTTGGCACCGGCCGCGAACAGATCCACTTGAGGTGTTCCCCAAAGGGCGAAGATCTCTTGAAGGACTTCCTGAGCTAGCTCCCACTCGTGGGAGACTGCTCTACCTGCTCAGAGCGTCCGCCACCGTGTTTTGCTCTCCGGCTAGATGAATTGCCGACAGAGAGATCCCCTCTTGAAGTGCCCAAAACCAGAGCTGCATTGCTTCTCTGCACAGTGGCAGTGACCCTATTACCCTCTTGTTGAGGTAGTACATGGCCACCGTTTTGTCAGTCATTATTAGGACATTCTTTCCCCGTACAGAGGGCAGGAAGGCCTTCAGCGCTAGTTTGATTGCCCTCAGCTCCAATAGGTTGATATGTAGTTTGGACTCCAATGGAGACCAATGACCGCTGATTGTCAGATCGTTGGTGTGAGCTCCCCACCCCGTGAGGGAGGCGTACGTTACTACTGTTAGCTCCGGCCATGGTTGCCAAAAAGATTCTCCCTCGAGGATATGTTTCCTGCAAGCCCACCATTGTAGATCCTGTGCTACTCTGGTTGGAACTTGCAATAGATCTGACATTTCCCCTGAAAATTGAGACCATTGAGTCCTGAGAGCCCATTGAAGGGATCTCACCTTCAATCTGTATTCTGGCACCATAATAATGCAGGATGCCATTAGACCGAGCAACCTGAGAAAATCGAAGGCCGGTAGATACTGGGCATTCCGGAATTTTATTACCATCTGCAGAATGTGGTGAGCTCTCTCTTCAGGAGGCGAGGCTTTGCCCGAACAAGTATCCAGGACTGCTCTGATAAACTGGAGTTTTTGTGGTGGTATCATGTTTGACTTTTTGAAATTCAGAGAAAACCCTAGTTTGTGAAGTAAGTGGCAAGTCTTGGACAGATAATCCTGGGCTTGTTCTGGAGAATGTGCCCCGACCGTCCAGATAGGGGTGGACGTGGATCCCCCCCTCTCCTGAGACTCGCTGCCACTACCGCTATCAACTTAGTGGAAACTCTCGGGGTGGAGGTCAACCCGAATTTCAGAACTCAAAATTGATAGTGAGAATTGGGTCAGGATGTCATCATCTTGATAGACAGGTGAGTTCCTACCCCATCCCATGAATTTAGTAACTCTACTCATCAACTTTCTATAGCCCGCATCAGCATGTTCTGCTGGGTCAGGCTTTTCAAATTCGTATTCTGGAGAAGTATCCAGACCACTTGCTGATTGCAAGCACTCATTTAAGTCTTGTATTTTAGATTGAGGATCAATTCATTCTTCAGGGACTGGTCTTGTGCCAAATTTAACACCAGCAGGAGAAACTTCATCTGCTGATGACTCTCCTTCGTATATGGATGACATGGTCCTAAAAAAATCATATCTACCCTCTGGATGAAAGATCTTTTCAAGTGGTATAGGTTTTGATATTGGCATAGGCATGGGCATGGGCGTCGACAAACACGTCGATGGCGTTGATGTTGTAGCTACAACCTTCGATATTGCCGAGGTAGCCTTCGAAGGAATCGAAAGAGTTGTCGAGACCATCGATGCCGTCGAAGGAGCCTTCAAAACTGTTGACTGTACACTCAACGTCTTTTTAGGTTGAGTCATCGACGCCTTGTACTCGACCGTCCTCGATGGCTTTGGGGATGTTTTCGACGCAGCCTTTGAAGACGTATGAGAGTCTGACGCCATCTTCTTTACATCTACCTCCGATTTATGCACCGGTAGGCTTTTTCCATGAGGTGTCCGGGAAGAGTCCCCTGGATGACACCCTCGACAACTTTGTCTGATTTTCTTGTTTTAGATCTTCCCAGGTCACTTTTCTTGTGAGCAGGGGTATGGTCTTCGTCAGACCTTGTTTAGGGGGTCTGGGCAGCGTTCTCAAAAATCTTTAACATAGAAACCCTAAAAGCTTCCCATTTTGTCAGAAAGTCATGTCTTGAAGGACATGTTATAACTTTCTCAGATGACGTTGAGGAAGAAGAGGGAGACCAGTGCCTTTTTTCGGCCTTTTTGGAGGTCGAAGAAGAGGACTTTCCTGATCTGCTCCTCGATCTAGATTTTTTATGATGTTTTATCAATGTCATGCCTGTCGTCCCATGCACACACGGCACGTCTGCTTCCACTCCAACTCCCAAATGCTCCATATTACCTGCACACTCGGCCTTCAGACTTGCCAGGCCATTCTACACACATTGGAGGTTGTTTGGTAAACTGCCAGGGAAGCGCCACTATTAGAAACAAAACATGTCCTAATGCGCATGCTGACGGTGTTCCGTTGATTCTACATGTGCATCCGCTTTGTTTTACATGGTTACATTCACAAGTTTAATTACGCGATATGTTCCAGGAACTTGATTCTTGCTGTATTCTTCCTTACGTTGGTAACGTGAATGTCATGCGACACGTATTTAACACAGCGTTTTCAAACAAGCAGCTCTCCTGATCGTTGTTAGATTCCATGGCGTTCCGGAGCTTGGAGCTTGCTATTCCTCGCAGACTCAGCACTTATTAACATTTTGGCAACTTTCCTTGCTAACCTCACCTTCGCTCCAGTCCCGCTCGGAGTGGTTGCCGTCTCCGCGTTCCTTCACAGTGTTTCGGCAATTCCCTGCTCTGGTTGTCACTCGGAGCCGACTGCTGATCTCCACTGTCGGCATCCTTCTTGATTCGCTACCCTGCAGCTCTCCATCAACCTACCTGCCCTAGTTCCTGGGAGTCACCTGCTGCTCTCCACAGTCGGCAACCAACCTTATCCACTTCATACAGCAGATTCTTCTACCACTTCAGCTGCAATTCTGCTTGGGGCAGTTTCACCATCTGGCAACCCTACCTTACTTTCTGTCACCCGCTTTACTATAGCGGAATACCATTTGTGGTTAAAGGAGGAGTTTTCCTTTGTTGGTATTAATCGTGAGCTCAAGTCCTTAATTCTCGCAAACCCTAATTGAACCTCCTACAAAAAGGGCTTACTAACCTGGAACAACGTTCTCCTTCCCTTCTTCCTGGTTTCCATTCAGAATTGTGCACTGAACTCAATAAACGCTATCCTGTGTGCACCAACCCGACTCTAGTGTGGCCCTCGTTCCGCACGGGTTAGATTCCTCTACTAACTCCCTTCCTTGTCGTCGTTCCTTTTGGATTACCTTCTGACACTCCTGGACTTTACCTGTGGCTGTGCTGATTAACAGGTTAGTGTAACCTAGATAGGCCCTTGCTGCTCCATTGGCGATAGCTCTGTTTCTAATGTAGTTCCTTTCTACCAACAGCCTGGTGAATCTTGTTCCGCACACGCCATTTCCACTAATGGCTATCTTTGGCTGTAGACTTATTACTAGGCAGAGAGTGACATTAGTTGGAAGGTCTAATCTTGACAGGACGTCTTTCTACTTCAAGCCATTCTGTTACTTCAGGAACATCTCCGAGTGGATCCTTTTGGCTACCAGTCTGTATCCTTTTGATAGGTGTTCAACTGTCATAATCTGAATCATAACAATGGAAGACTCAGCCGAGTCTTTTCTCCCCTTCAAAGAAAACTTCGAGGATCCCTCCCCCACCGCCAGTTTACCTCTTCGTTCTTTTAAGGCCTTATGGGTCATCGACTGACAAAAACCGCAGTCATCTATACGATGGTCGGAGTCGAGGCACCAGAGGCAATTTTTATGGGGATCAGTCAGCGACATCTTTTCCCCACATTTCAAGGCCCAAGGCAGAAGGACAAAAAGAGGAAGCCCAAAGATAGGATACAGCTGGGGGGGGACTCACTACCAGCACCCAATCTTGTCCCCATTCAATTTGAGGCAAGTTTTGCTCGTCCAAAGCCTCTGAGCAACCCCTCAGCTGAGACGAGGTGTCGGAACCAGCAAGAACAAGCTGTACAAGGATCTTTGGGTCATCAGCGTAGGAGTAGCAACAGAGGCCATGGGAGTCAACAAGCACATTTAATGGCTGCATACAAACACTTAAACAGGGGACAAGTTTCAGCCTTTGTGCACCACACCTGAAAGCGAAGTGGGAGAAGAGCGAAAAGGGGGAAGAGAGTATGACTTCTTTTAGTAAGGAAGGAAGAAAACTACACCAGGACAGGCCGCAGAGGGTCGGGCAATCCAACAGGCGGGAGTGATCGATCGTATCAAACGCTGCTTATAGGTAGAGAAGGAAGAGAGCACCCGTTCCTCCCGGATTGCAGAATCTTACAAAATCATCCATGACGGAGACCAAGACACTCTCCGAGCCATGGTCCTGTTGAAACCTGACTGAATAGGGTCAAGGAAATGTGAACTCTCAAGAAATGAGATTAGCAAAAGAGGAATCACAGCCTCAAGAAGCTTCATAACAGGGAGGAGAGAGACAGGACGAATGTTAGCCAGAACTGCGTGGTCAAGAGAGGGTTTCTTTAAAAGCAGTTTGTGAGGGATCCAAAGTTTGACTCTGTAATCCTACATTTGAAGTCTAGACTGGTTTAAAATCTAATTTTCACACAAACTGACGTTATGTTGTCAATGTGGATTGATGTTTTTCCTTGGTCAGCCACTAGTTATACGAGACATCTTGAGCAAGCGGTGTCTTCTGTGGGAGAGACATTTTTTGCAAATTATACTGACTTAAGACCTATTAAATTTACCTTGAAGAACAATGGTAAAGGACTTGTTTGATTGGCCCATCAATCCATACAAATGATACCACCAATCCACGGATCATTAATTGGTCTTGGTTGCAGCGGGCACAGACTGGGAAATTTGATATAAATTTAGTGCAACCAATGGGCTGTATAAGCTTAACCAACCTGTTTATACTGTCATGGAATACTTGTGGTTATAGTAGGTTTTACAGACATAACCAATGAGGATTTTAGTATTGGGAATTATAAGATGTTTCTCTTACAAGGACTATGGCTCAATGACTTTGGCTCCGCAACAATTTAAAAAAAGGCAGTGAACGGGCCAAAAGGCCGTCCGGCCGGGGGCCTTATATTTGGTCTTGACAATATGTACTGGGCTGATGTTAAGGAATGGCCTACCCAATGTGAGGTGGTTTGTGCTGGGAGTGCTTTATTGAATGGGTTGCAGGTATTAATTGTAAACGTGTATTGAAATTTGCTCAGGATTTTGCAGACAGTTATTCCTGCAAATTGCTGAACTATTAAATGAATGGGCAGAGGTCTTTAGTCCTAAAAAGACAATCATTGCAGGTGATCTTAACCGCAATTGCATGAGTGACTATAGGTCCGCAAATCAAAATGGTGCTAAGGAAAGAAGATGATTGGCTTGGAATGAGATGATGGTACAAAAGAATTTAAAATAAGTCGATGGTAAATTACCAGGTGATTTTCCCTTCGCTTCTACATGGAGGCGTGGCGATGGAGGAATAGTACCATTGACTAGATTTCAGGAGAGCCAATTCCTTTAACATCATTATCAATGACTTAAGCGATCATGTACGGCTGGAGTAGAGTCTCGACCTTTTTAACGTACAAACCTTCCTCAATTAGTACGAGTTTACAGTCGCAAACAACTTCCAGACTTAAATGGACGTCTGGATTATATGAAAAATTCAACTCATGCTTGGCATCAATGCTTGAATCCAGTACTATAAAATTGACATCTGAAAATTACAGTAATGCAATCCTAAACATTATGCAGGGCATTGGGGTTTTAAGGAATTTTCGAAAGGTTAATTATCAAAGAGTCTGGAAGCACCATTCCTTTGATCAAACGATACAGCATAAGAAAAGAAAGCTTAGGCAAAATATGATGTCTCTGTAGAGTGTGTGGGGTAAGTTTTGTGTGTGTAAGACAAACAAAATTAAAAAACCCAATTTAAATACTGGAAATAAATGTATTTGATGCAAACAAATCAAAAGGATGGCTCTGAAATGGTTCATAACCTGATAACTAACACCACCAAGAATTTCTGGTTAATGATCTAGGTTACCCACAGATAGAAATCCAATTAAATTCAATTCCCAAAGAAACTTAGTTTTATCAGGGAAAATTTAACAGAATGTTAATTATCCATCCCCCAGATTCCAGAGTTAAGACGGTGGGTCAAACATTTTATGCCAAGCGAGATTGAATGCATTATTATGCATCTCCTGTCCCATCTGCCCCTCCCCTCCTCCACCCCCATCTCATCTCCTCTCGCTGTACGCCACTGCTCAAAAAAGTCCCCCGTCCCCCCAACCAAATAACGCCACCATCCATACAGTCATTGACAAACTGGGCCTGCTTCAAACACACTTCCCCAAGAGAGCCACACATACTAACTCCTGGTTCACCCCCGAACTCATCGTCCAGCAGGCTGAAAAATATTTAAGCCAACACTCCTGCTGCCTCTGCTCAACAGATGCCAACAAATCCCACTTCGCCACACTCCCCAGAACCTATACAAAAGCTATCAAAAAGGCCAAAGCTTCCACCTACAGCACCCGAATCGCCAAATCACGCGAATTATTAACCATCCTACGGGAACTTGAATCCCCTGTCCTGCCCCCCGCCTCTACGGTCACCAACCCTATCTGGTGCAATGAGGTCCAGAAAGCCCACCTGGATAAAACAGCCAGCAAACAGAAAAATACAGCTCAAATTAACCACTATCAACACTACCCCACAGCCCACCATCAGCACCCACCTGCACCAGCAGACCAACCCCACCCCCTTCAGCTTCCACTCAGTCACGATGCCACAGGTTGACATCCTAAAGAGCCTCAAACATTCCAGGTGCTAAGCAGACACATGCCCGGCACCCCTCAAAGAGTGCACTGAACTAGTGCCGCAAATCACAGATCTTATCAATGCCTCATTTGCCTCTTGCTCCGTCCCACACTCACTGAAAGAATAATGTATCTCACCACTCCTTAGACTTTGCTTCACTGACTCCATCCCCACCAACTATCAACCCCTCACTACAGTCCCTTTTCTCGTGAAGATCATAAACCGGGCCGCCTACCTCCAGATTCAACTCCTTAAGTATCACCACATCTTAAGCCTATGTCAATCTGGCTTCCGGCCTGGCCACGGAACAGAGTCGGCACGGATGGACCTCAAGAACCAGCTGGACAATGCCACAGACTGTGGCAACTTCTCACGCTTTTGGACCGGTCTGCAGCCATTGACTTTTGTGAAGGCATGATGAAGCAAGACAAAGGCAACAGATTCAAAGTTCAAACAAAAATAGTTGTATTAACTTAATCATCAGGATGGTTGAAGGTCTAACATGCCCTAAACTAAGGTGGGTTTTCTCTACCTAAAAAACTAAGAATAATCTGAGCCAGTAAGATCAACTTAAGTCTGTGTGTTCAAAACCTATACTTGCCCCACACAACTAAAGCTAAACGATGTGTAGGGATGCCAACAACAAATCAAATATAGTTTAAAAATAAAGTTCTGAGCTTCTTCCAGCTCTTGGTTTGCTTGCTAACTCCCCTTCCCCAAGGTCAAGACAGTTCCACAAAGTCTCAGGCTTCTCTTCCCTGAAGAAGACAAAAGGGCCTCAGGGTCAACTTCCCCAAGGCAACGGCACATGTCTAATCTCAAAGTTCTCTTCCCCAAGTTCAAAGTAATTTCAAAATAGTCTTGGGGGTTGTCTTCTCCAAGGAGAAAACTATTTTTTTTAAAAAGGGGCCTCACGATTCCTTTCCCCAAGGCGACAGCATACTTCTGTAAAGGCATCAGGATTCTCTTTTCGTAAGGCGACACCAAAACGTACAAGGTCTTGGGTTTTCCTTCCTGCAATGCTTGGTTCTTTTCTTTTTTCTTTTTATACCGCTCCTTTGGCTGATATTATCTCATTCTTTGATACATCTCACCACTTCTACAGAGATGATACACTCTCTCCCATCCTTCACGTCTGAAGTCCAAAACAAACTTGTCATGCCTATTCGCCATAAACTCCTGGATGTCAGTACATTTTCTTATACTAAATGCTGTGAAAACAGAGGTAATTTTCTTTCCAGCGAACACAATCCCATCTCCTCTTCCTCCTTGTATTTATTTTCCTCCTTCTCAGCTTCTTATCTCTCCCACAGCTCACAACCTGGGACTTTATCTAGACGCTGATTTATTTTTTTAAGTATCACATTTCTCTATCCTCGTGTCCATTGCTTTCACCTATATAACATTCATAAAGCTCGTCTCTTGACTTTTGATGCTACTAAATTTGATTTCCTCACTCATTTTCTTGTGACTCTTCTATTGTTCTGCCTTCCTCTCACTCGTCTTGCCCCTCTGAAATCTGTTTTGAATGTTTATTTTCTCCATCTTCTTGCACCCCCCCGTGACTATGGCGCCGTCTCTTCTTACTCTTGGTTGGCTCCCATTTCAGTCCTGACTCAAATGTAAGTTTCTCTGTCTTGCCTTCGCTTTATGGTCTTGCACCCATCTTTCCTCCCTCGTTTCGTTCTATAATCCATTCCGTTCTCTCCGCTCTTGTACTCAATTTCTCCTTGCTGTCCCACCATCGTCCTTGTGCTCAGTCACATTTCCATTCTTTTGCTTTGCTGGCTCCCTTGCATTGGAATGCCCTCCCACTTTCTCTTTGCTCCATTTCCTCATACTCTCGGTTTCGTGTATTACTAAAGTCCTACCTTCTCCATTATGATGGACAAGGACGACTACCAAATGTTACTTGCATTTCCCATTTTTATTGTTCTGTTTTTATGATCTTATATGCAGCGCTTTGGCTTAAGGCACTATATATATCCCAAATAAAATACAAAAATACAAATACATCAGCTTGTCCAGCTTGCCAACTCACACTTAGTTTCAGTCTCTTGATATTCAAAACCAGTTCCAGATCAACTTTACACTCCTTCGGATTCCTTAACAATTTTCAATGATTGCCTTCTTCTGCTTCACTTCAGCAATCTCCTTCATACATGCAGATTTGTTATCTGTTTCTCCTTGACTTTCACCGATGGGGTATGCTCGGTCTAGGCACAGTTTTTGGACCACACGGCCCACCCATTAAAAGGTCACACAACTGATAACCCTAGGTTTTCAGGTTCAGAGGTTTTTATGCCACTGCACCTGTGTTCTGGTTCACATTCATTTTGCTTTCTCCTTGCCAGCCTTTTGGCTTTGCCACAATGCATTCTTTCAAACAGTTCACTCTGTGGTGCCCTCTTTCCTTCACCACATTACTTTCATACTCTTCAGTAATGTTCATTACTTGGTTTTCATTGTATTTCATAAGATTTGTTCTTTACCTCTCAGAGCCTTTCAGTATATGTGTGTTTTATACAAGCTTGCATTCCATTCAAAAGCCTTCCTTTAGTGCGGTACTCAATAGTTCTTAATTCACGTTCTTTCACTTACAGTTCAACTTGCTCGTATTTGTAAACTACAGCCCCTCACTTTGGGCTCACTTTAGCTTGCACATCTAATTTCGTTTGTTTGGCAATTATATTTGCCCTTTTGTAGCCACCAGGAGCACCCTGGTACGAGTGTTCCCTTTTGGTCACTCACCAGTCCCTCGCGACTCCTCCAGACTGCTTCTTTCCTCTTCTTCTGCTCCGCATACACGTCTCTGTAGTATTGCGAGCAGCACCCGCACCTTGGAATTCTCTCTGTAGGTTGCCGGCAGCTCCGCTCGCTACTCGCGGACACTGCCGGTAGCTTGCAGCAATGTGGTCTCTTCCGTGCCCCACAGCTTCTGCTGTGGGCACCCAACCAGGGAGGCTCTAACCGATGTGACCCTCTCACGCCCCACTCGGGTCTCTGCGTCGCAGTCTCTCCTGGGCATGTGCCAGCGTCCAGGCAGGACCCTCTTGGCAGCCTCCAACAGAATTTCCCTCTTCGCAGGCCAGACACGCTCGGCCCGGCTTCTCTCCTGCTAGACTCTCCCACGCGATTGTTGGCTCCATCTTTTATGCACTTGCAACCATTTAACAGGTTTCAGGTGCGAGTCCTCAAGTTCATTTGCCTGACAATAGTTAGTGGTGGTCTCTGGACATGCCTCACCCTCACAACAGTCGTCAGGCCGCTCCCTAATCTCAGTACCAGAGTGGTGAAATACATGTTAGTGTGCACTACTCCCTAGTTGCCTTTTCCTCATCCCAGTACTATAGCGGTA
Organism: Ambystoma mexicanum; assembly: GCF_040938575.1. Taxonomy (NCBI): domain Eukaryota; kingdom Metazoa; phylum Chordata; class Amphibia; order Caudata; family Ambystomatidae; genus Ambystoma; species Ambystoma mexicanum. The sequence continues at coordinate 895,407,747 of NC_090939.1, forward strand.
TGAATGAAGGGAGGTGATTGGCAACAGCCTATAAAAAGCAGGGGGAGGGTAAGGCTGGTTATCAAACGGAACAAGGGGATACCATGTCTCGCTCCCAGGCATCCTCCTCTTCACCCTCTTCCTAGTGTCCGTATTCTGAAGGCATTTTCTAGGGTTATACAGGAAATGAGAAATGGGAAAAGGGAAACGATATCCCCGCTGAGACCGAGGGTTCATCATGAAATGGAAATTGGGATACTGTGTCTCACCCAAGGACATCCCCTTCCATTTACCCCCCCCGCCACCCAAGTCCCCTCTACCCAGGTTTATCCTCCCTCATAAATCCACCCCCAGGGTCACGATCCAAAAGCGATGGCCCTTCCCTGGCCTCCTGAGCCAAGGATTTTGGGAAGAGGGAAGAGAGGACGCACTCCGGTTCCTCACACTTTGTAGACCACTCCATCCTCTTCCACCATTTAACTGCCACGGCCTCCTTCTCTGCAAACACTGCCAAACAGGTTGCCTCCTTCTGGACCAACCACATGGCTCGAGTCTTTGCTGACAACCACTCATCCACTGCATCAGCCATCACCTGCGTAGTGCCCCAAGGCTCCTGAATCTCTCCCACCCTATATAAACTATGCCAACGAAACGCAGATACTCATCCCCTCACAGGAAACCACGGCCTGGACTCCCAAAATATCAACACCATCTATGAACCGATCCAAGGATGGATGGCCTCCCACGGATTGTGTCTTATTGATGAAACTACTGAACACCTTGTTGGCAACCCCTCCCACCTCACCAAGCTCAGACCAAACTGCTTCCTTGACTGCCTTAGTTACCAAACTGATCAGCGGGTGCCGACTCTTCCTCTCATCCGACAACTGCTTGAACATTGCCAGATCCATTATCAGTGCAAAACTGGCATATTGCAGCGCCCTCTTGAAAGTCAACTCAGAGCGAAATTTAAACAAATTACAAACAATCCAGAACAGCGCCCAGAGAGCTGCGCTGGGTCTCGACAAACGTGATCACATCACCATAGCTAGGAGAGCAGCACACTAGCTCCGAGTCCGAGAATGGATCAAATTTAAAATCCTCACCATCGCCTACCGCTGCATGGACAACAACGCCCTATGCTACCTGTACGAAAGATTGTCCAAACCAGCCAAGACCAAGCCAACTCGGTCATATATGGCAACCACCTCTGCATTCTGAGATTCAAGCGAACTAAAGATAGAGGCTCCAGGCCCTCTGCTGCCACTCTGTGGAATGCCCTTCCTTTAGCCCCGTGATGGATCGGAGCTGTCCTACACTGTTATGCAAAAAATGAAAACCCTCCCATTTCACTAGCACCCTCCACCCCGCTATCTGACTAACATTTTATATTTAAAATGTTTAAATACATATTAAAGCTAAGAGATCAAAAGCAAGGGGACCGGATGGACCAAGTATGTTAACATTAAAGGGGAATCCTAAACTATGGTCCTGTCCTTTGTGACTTATTTAGGACAATAGTGAGAAAATGGCTGTTTCCTAGAACTGTTATAGTTCCAATTTACAAAAAAGGTCCATGGGACAACCCTCAGAGCTACAGTCTGATAGTCCTGTTAGATTCCTGCAGTAAGACCTTTGCATCACTAGTTCTGCAGGACCTCGACCAACGAATCGAGGAAACAAACCTACTCACGTCTCAAACCAGTTTTACATCTGGGCTCAGATGTACCTTGAATGGCCTCAGTGAGGATACTGCAGAAGCAATCTTGTGCAGGAAACACTCTACATGATTTGTGTTGACCTTACATCGGCATTTTACTCCGTATACTGTACAAGGTTGTGGGGCAAGCGCCCCAAATGGGGGCTCACAGATAGTCTGCTTAGTATCATAATAGCTCTCCACATGAACACGGCTGTACAAATAAGGATAAATATGTCAGCTAATGTTACCAGGCAGATTCCGGCAATCCTTGGATTGAGACAGGGGTGCGTACTCGCGCCATGACTCTTGAACTTATCTGTCCGACATGTCTGATGCATTAAAGGGTACTCGATTCTTTGCACCAAAAATTGGAGATCCAAGGATCAAAGCTTTTGTGGAGGACATCGTGGTCTTCGACCCGACCCCTGTTGGCCTTACTCGTTCCGTCAGAGTGCTAGAACACTACCTTGGTAACAATGGATTCAAAATAAATGCAAGGAAATCATGTGTAATGATTAGCAAGAAGGGAAGGAAGCTACCTAAATAGAATATACTTGACAAATGGAGCCAACAAATTATCGGCCGATAGCCCTGTTAGATGTGGTAGGGAAAATCTTCGCCACCTTGTTATTACAGAAGCTGTCCGGTTGGCTGAAAACAAACAAAAGCCACTGATACAAGACAAACGGGGTTTGTGAAGGGAGTAGGGCGTAGCCTGAACCTCCTTTTGCTCAATCTATTAAAAATGGAGGCGATTCGTGCAGGTCAGAAAGTATACCTAGCATTAATTGATCTCGCCCATGCTTTTGACGCCGTCGAGCGTGAAACCTTATGGTCGAATCTAAAAAAGCGGGGATGCCCCCATCAGCCTCATATTGGCGATAAAAGAATTATACTCGCAAACCACGGTTAAGATCCTTCTAGATAATCAAGGCCATCACTCAAAGGCAATACTAACCGCCCGAGGAATAAAACAAGGGTGCCCATTGGGTGCAACGCTATTCAACTTCTACATTTCCGAAGTCGGAAAAGCATTTGACGATATAAGATGCACACCGCCAACACTGAACGGGACGCAAACCAGCTGGATCCTGTTCGCAGACGATATTGTGTTATTAGATCTCGCACTGATAGGTCTGAAACGGAAACTCACAGCACTGAAGGCCTACACTGAGAAGATGGGTATGGACGTGAACACAACAAAATCAGAGATCCTGATCTTAGAAAGCCTAAAAGGAGCAGCCTCTAAAAAATGAAAATTTCGTTCGTCGCTGGGAGAAGAACTTCTAAACCAAGTGAAGTGCTGCAGATACTTGGGAGTTTACATCAACTCAAGCATATGCGATGAACCAATGGTAAATAAAACACTAAGCAAATGCAAAACAACTTAAGTGATGGTGATACATAGTAAATATGGGAAATTCTCATACAAGCCTGTGATTATTTTTTTTAAAAGCAAAGGAGTACCAGCACTAAACTTCGGGGCGGAAAGCATGTTAGTGTGTTCACATGAGATCTGGTCTCGATGTGAGGGCATGTTCTGGAAAATAATTCTGCGAATACCATCAAGTTATCCAACGGCTTGTGCCCTATATGAAGTAGGCATGGTGACCCTGAATGCCAGAATCACATGGAATATGTTATTATATGGCAAGAAGATTGAAATCTCTGTACCCCAATTTGTGTTACTGGCAGAGCAAGAATCATCGCGGACCCAGCCTATACTCCAACAATGGAGACTAATTTGCAGAAAGATCTTGCTCGATATAGGGTCCGATGTTAAGACGCTGATAACTAACCCGAATGCAGTAAAAAAGAAACTCCTTGAACATGACTGGATCAGAACATTGGCGAAAAGAAGATCCCACACATGGAAAACACCCCAGTGGAAGCCAAGGGACTCAATCATATATTTTCATATATGGAAGTGTTTCCATGTAAAGTTCTAAGAAGAAACTATCGGAGATTCAGATTGAACTTGTATGAAATGAGAAGTTAAAAGCCACCAAAATGCTGCCTGGTAATGAATTGAAATGTCGTTTCTGCCAACATGAAGGCGAAACACTGAAGCATCTGGTATTGTTTTGCACAGAGTTCAAAGATCTACTAACTAAACATTTGGCCCAAGAAAGTAATTTGGTTGCAACATAGTGCCGAGGACTGGTGGTCACGCTTGCATTGCAGTTTCCACAAAAAAGTGTCATTGGCACTTGCTCTGTTCCTGCAACAGATGGAAAGTAAGATGGTCAAAAAAGACAGAAAATGATTAGTACTCAGGATGCAATAAGAATAAGATATGAACCTAGCGAAAACAGAACGAATGACCTGTAGCTTGGGCAGGAGAGATCCAAGAATGAAGAATCAAGGAACTTTGAGTATTTTAAGAGTTGTGTTTGATTATGTATTTATTAAAGTGTTAATTTGTTAAGTTTTTCAAAAGTTTATACAAACTAAATGAAAAAAAACAAAAGAATATACTTGACCATGTGTACTTGGGGTTTTCTCTACATTCAACAAAGTCAGATAGTTATGGAACTAGGGATTCAACCTCTTGATTCAATAGTCCTATATTAAACATTTATAGCATCTTAAATCCTCTGGCGAAATCCTTGACTTACGCATGGATGGATGTCCGTCAGGAGGTCCTTATGTCGAAGTTGATATGTCCTAGACATTTTTTGTGTAGACCCTAATTGAGTGTTAGCTCTGGTTCTCTAATGACACCAAGTGCCTCAGCTGGATGAACCGAAAGCACTCCTGAACATCCACCGCAAATTTTTACTTTAAATTCTTCAAAAGATAGAGGTTTATTCTCAGAGTATAATGAACTAAGGATCAGTCGTCCTTTCCTTTCCCAGGCCACACTGAGATTTACCAAACCAGGACAAAAGTCACCATTATTCAAGACTGGTCCTAGACCTGGGGCTCCCCCATCACATTCAAGCCAGAATCCCTAGTTATTATCGTCAAATGAAGGAGATTCCACCAGGCCTCTCAGGCGCACCTGGCCGTAATTCTCAAGAACGGCAGATGCTTAAGGGGCAGTGTTGTGACCAATTGCTCAACGTCCCGCCAGAGTTTATGTCCCACTTCAGTGTCCCAATTAAAGAGGTGTCCTATTTGGGCAGCCACTAAATACTTTATGTCAGGGATCGTCAGACCCAAAGGTTAGGGCTCCCAAGCATTAATTTGCACTGAATTCGACAGCTTCTTTTACCCCAATGCAAACATCAGCATTTTCCCCAGAGTCTTTTAAACCCGTTGGTTGCGATTTCAAGTGGTAGTGTGCGAAAAGCGTATATAGGGAAGGAGTCATTTTTAGCATGGTTACCCTACCCATCTAACAAATCGCACGATTCTAGCAAGCTGGGTCGTCCACACAGTGGGAATGTTTGCCTCATACAGGACATCTATGGATGTGGTCATTCATATCCCCAAGTAATATATAGGGTCTTTCCTCCACCGAAACGGGGATATCTTATCACTGGGTCCTTCAGGAGAATTTAGACAAGCTCTGGGATTTGCCCCTATGGATAGTACATCCGGAAACCCTTTCTAACACTGGAGTTCCTCCATCACTGTTGAGAGGGAGGTTGCGATATTACTTTGTATTAATGCTGCGTTGTCAGCATAGAATGCTATTTTATGCTTGATTATTCAGCATTCTATTTCTGACATAGCCTCATTAGCTTGGATGGCACAAGCCAACCGTTCAATGGCCATTGCGAAGATGAGTAGCGAGAGGGGGCATAACTGCTGTGTGTCCCCCTTAATGGCCAGCAGGGACAAAAGCATCCCATTTGTTCTCATTTTAGTGGTGAGGGCTTGGTAATTTGGATAACAGCCTAAAATTTCTGTCTGAATCTAAAGGCAGCTAGGACCAGCTGACTGTACCACCAATTCATTGAATCAAACACCTTACGGGAAAGGGGGGGGGGGGGTTCAAGCGCTGCTATTCTGAAAATGTTGATTTGATTTTATAAATGATCTAAGTGAGTAGAATTATCAGTCTCCTAATATTTGTATCTCAATTAATGATCAATCCAGTTTGGTCTGGGCTCACAATAGTCGGGAGGTTCTGCATCAACCGCTCACCCAAGATCTTTGAAAAGATTTCTGCGCCACCTTTTTACAATGCCATCAGGCATTAGGAGGTCACATTCATGAGTGGGCTGCGATGCCTTACCAAACTTTGGGTCAAGCACACAACTGAAGCCACCTCCTTCACAGAATTCTCAGAGTACTGCGAGTGTTGAGTTAAAGAATCCATCTTCCACTTATTTAGGGGCTTCTACTGCAAGCAGGCAGTACACATGGCCAAACATCTTGGCCTCAACCATTATTTAACAACCCTCCGGGTGCCTTCTGACAGATCCTTTTGTAAATTGTAGGTCTCTACTAATGAGGATTGCCACTGTCTTTTTTAAAGTTTCTACTGAGGCAAAATATTTAAAATGATACCTTCTCCTGACAAAACGCTGTTCGTCCTTCTCTCAAGAACACTACAGAGTAGTTTAGCTTGCTTAAATTGTCTCTTAATAGATTTTGTCTTGAGGGGAAGAGTTCAGTCCCTGAACATTCAGGGAAACAAATAATTCCTGCTGGGCATAGTGTTTGTTTGCAAAGAACTTACTCCAGTGCCAATAACGTACATTTACATAGGTTATTTATAGCTCAGCAGGAGATTGAGCAACATACCTTCCTTTAAGCATGGAACATATCATAAAAGTACTCATGTAACATAACTTTTCCCCTAAACCTGGGCGACATTTCCAATGTAGGACTCTCCACCACTCCCAATCCCACCCTCCAAAAAGTGAGGAAAAAAGACAATTGGCATTCATTAAGATTAGAGGGCCTGTCTTAGTCCCAAGTTCACTCGGTTCTTTGTCCCTCCATTTTTCATTATTTTTGTATCTATGTTGTGGTTAACAATCAAACCCCATGCAAATGACAAGTAAAGACAAAAACACATACAATGTGCAAAAAGACCACATAAAACATGCAACATTTGGAATTAAAATACAATGTAAAATTACAATTTAATTCTTCCCAGCTTCTAAACATACCCAATCTATAGTGGGCTACTCAAAGAAATCTCGTGCAAAGAAAATGTGTTTATGAAGTTAACAATGCAATAGAGTTGGCCACTTTAACTTCCCAGGGCTCACGCAGTAATCTTACATTCATCAAAGTTTCACAAAACAGTACTAGAGGTTACAACTTTTTTGAGTGCTGTGAACAATAGACATATCAGGCTCAAACTATGATCAATCCCACAGTCTAGTTCTGGTATGCAGAAGATTTAGTCTAAATCTCAAGATAGTGTTCCTAAACATTGGAGAGGAAGAGTGTATCAAGTATGCCAGTAGTGCCCCAACTTTTTATGGGTGTCCACACGGCATGTTAAGTCCCTAACTTCCCAAATGTCGAACACCAGTCCTGCCACCAGTTTTTTTTAATTTTATTTCTTTAACATAATATAGGTTTATGATCTTCTTGCACAGTGTACATGCACTTCCATCACTGTCACCCGTGCAAGGTTTGAGACCAACCAAGAGCATAGATAAAATAAAGGCTGATACAATAAAGACATTTTCAGTTAAGTGTGATGAATCCTGTGGAGTCATCACCAATTTCCCGCTGGGTGTCTCCTACCACTTGGCCAGGGGACTGCATCCGCTACCTGATCCTGACCCTGGGTCTGGTACCTTGAAGGAGGGTCATGTGGGAGGAGATAGATGTCGGGGGAAGGTGGTGAACCCATCAGGAGAGACGCAGTATTCTTCCCTTCCTAGAGAAGACCACCTCATAATTCCTAAATTCTTGATTGCTTCTTGTCGCCATACAAATCCCTCCCCTTGTAAAATACAGAAACCCCTTCTTGCACATCACACACACACCTATCATCTCCTGTTTCAAATGTTTTTCTAAACAAGTGTTTTGAACAAAATGTCCAAAATCCTAGAAACTATGGACTACGACTCCCATAAAGCCTCAAGTACTGAGACGAAGAAGGAGTTGATGCAGAACGAAACACCAAGTTGAATGCACATACTAGTTGATTTTATGGATCTTGAGTGCGTGGGACATTTAAAGATGTATCCGCACTCGAGAACAGGAGAGCGCCGGAGAGGAAAGCATAGGTAACAGTACGGAAAAGGACTGTGCTGGCAGAGGTCGAGATTGCCGAAATTCGCAGGCAACAGCTCGCCACTGTGAAGGTAGCTTATGGGCATGGCCCAAGGCCAGGAGAGATGCGGCTGGCCCTGAGGGGAGACTGTCAGAACTCCGGGAACACCAACAGAGCCACCAGAGATATGGTTCCGCCGAGAAGCAGCAGCCTTTGATCCTGGTCGCGGAGAGAAGCCGGCAAGGAAGCGCAGAGCTGCTGGGAACACAAAAGGTCTGCATTGCGAAGGAGGCCGTCCCAGGGAAGAAGCTTCACCGCCACAACGTGGCACGGTTTGGGAAAACTACAAGTTACCAGTGAGTGTCCAGAGGCATTGGGGACCCTGGGGCATACAGACAGGCATGTAAGCAGATAAATGCAACTAGAATATTTGAATACCGACCAAATAAAGCACAAAGGTAGAACTTTAACAAGTGCCCATGTATGAAATGACAAAGTGGGGAACGTTGGAACAAGTAATAACTCAAGCAAACAAAGTAAAAGCTTAGCCAAGTGATGCAACTGTGCTATACTAAAGTATAGTTAACCAGAAAAGAAAAAAGTCCTGGTGAAAGGAGCACATCAGGCAGAGAAAACAAAGGGAATTGCAAGACCCCCGGGGGGAATTTCTGGCAGCATAGAATACTCTGGAAAAGACTGGACAATATGGGAAAGATAGCTGGCAGGAGAGTACACTAGAGATCTGAGGAGCCCATAAGAAGTAGTCCAGGTGAAACGAGCACATCAGGCAGAGAACACTTAAGGGGATTTACAAGACTGGGGGGATTCCTGACAGTGGAGTATACCAGGCCCTCCACTCAAAGTATTCTGGAAAAACTGGACAATGTGGGAAAGCTACCTGGCAGGAGAGTACACCATGGATCTGAAGAGCCCATAAGAGGATTCCTGGCAGGAGAGTATAACAGGAGATCCATGAAAGTTGTTTTTCGTTTTAATAAGATTCTTTATGTTTGTGAAACTCAGTCCAAAGCAGGAACATATGGTATGCATAAGAGCTTTTCTGAATTAAGCATAAAGATCCTTACGGAACTGTTTGAAAGAGACAACCTTTTTGCCATCCTTAAGGAATGGTTTGAAAAAGACCCTTTTGCCATCCCCACCTAAATCTCCATGGGAAGGGAACCACCCTCTGGATCCAAAGATTTTTTTTCCTTGGAAAAGACTGTTTTAGTTGAATTCATTTAATTGCTTTAGTTGTGAACACTTTATGCCAAACATAACTCAGACAATTCCTTGCATCCTTAATTGTTTCTAGTGTGAGGGTCCGATTAGTATTTTTCGGACACAAGGACAGTTTAATCATTTGACGACTGGACACAGACTGATCTTTAGTTTTAGTTTCATAGGTAGGGAACCTCTTCAGAATAGGGAAAGAGGCCTTTATCCAACACTTTTGTTGGAATGAAGATGTCCGATAATGAAAATACAACTTTGTGTCCGCCTCTCATTTCTGACCCCTCACATATGATACTGGCGAAAAGAACAAGTTACTTACCTTATCTGGTAACATTATTTCGATGGGATGTTCCTCCGACGTATTCCACATCTATGACAGGTAAAGACCACAGCTGTGCTGCTTCGGAATTTTTTTCCGGCATAGGCGTCCTGCGTCGGTGACTCGACACGTTGTTCCTCGAGGATCGACCTCGCCGTATGTTATATATAGGACGCACGGCACTCGTAGCCTCAGCTGTAGTTTTTTTCCAGAACGTGTGGCACCAATCTCCCACCAGTATGACTACAGAAAGCCTTGCGGAAACATAAGCTGCAATCGCGTAAAATTCTGTAGAGAGGCAGGCTGGGAGGGTACGATGTGGAATATGTCGAAGGAACATCCCATCGAAAGAACTTTACCAGATAAGGTAAGTAACTTGGTCTTCAAGGGGATTGTGTCCACCGACGTATTATACATCTATGACAGACTCCTAAAGCAGTACCAACGTATGGAGGTGGGAAATGAATTTACAAATTTAAAATATTAGAATGCCCAATCAAATTGCAGAATAGAGGACTGCCTTACCAAAGGCCAAATCCAGCCCATGGATGGATTCCAAGGAATAGTGCCTCACAAAAGTATGGTCAGAGGCCCATGTGGCTGATTCGCAAATATTGCGAATCAGAACTCCCCTCTGTAGAGCAGTGGAGGCAGCCACACCCCTAGTAGAGTGAGCCCGTAAAGTATACTAAGTATTGGAGGGTACTTTCCCGCCAAACGGTAACACTCAGATCATCAAAATGATCCATCTGGATAAGGTCTGCTTGGAAACAGCCTGACCTAAAACGCCTTCCAGCATAACCAACAAAGAGCTGATCGTCCGCTCTGACCCAGAACATCCGTGAGAGATAGAAACTCAAAGCTCTCCTAGGATCCAACCTATGGAGCCTCTCCTCTTCCTTACCAGGATGTGGAGGAGGCTCCATAGGTTGGATCGCAAGAATTACCTTCTGACCCAAATAGAATTCCGACACAACCTTCGGAAGAAAAGAAGGATGCACCCTAAGGACAACCCTGTCCTTATGGAACACAGTGAAGGGTGGCTTGGCGGAGAGTGCCTGCATCTCACTCACACACTCACTCTGTGTGCGGAAGTAACCGCAACCAAAAATACAGTTTTAAAGGATAACCGTCGCAACGGACAAGAATGTAAGGGCTCAAACGGAGCTCCCATCAGGAACTTTAAAACCAAATTCAAATCCCATCCCGGCACCTGGAAAGGCAACGGTGGAAACACATTATTAGCCCTTTTAGAAACTGAGAAATCAAAGGGATCTTAAAATAAGAACATTCCTCAGACGAGCGCTTAAATATAAATATAGACAGCGCCTCCAAGTAACCCTTAATGGTACCCACTTGGAGGCCCTTTTGGGCTAAGGAAAGCAAAAAAGACAAAACCAAAGGAATGGAACATTGGAAAGGATCCACATTCTGTACCCTGCACCAGTCGCAGAACTTTCTCCAACGGCAACGGTACAGGGATTTCGTTGCGGGCCGTCTGGCCGAAAGCAACACCTCCATCATGTCTTCGGGGAGGTCGCAATCCTTATACCTCAACCTTTCAGATACCAAGCATGAAGGCTGAGAGACTTGACCTCTGGAAGGAGAACCCAACACCCCTCCCGTGAGAGCAGATTGTCTCGGTAGGGAAGACGGCGTGGAGGGCAGATGACATGCCTAGAAGGTCCGGGTACCACGCTCTCCTGGCCCATGCCGGAGCAATGAAGATCATCCGGGAACCGAACTGCCGTAACCTCCGCAACACCTGTGGAATGACGGGGACTGGAGGAAACTCGTACAGCAGTGGGAATGACCAAACCCACTACGAACAAGTCCTTTAAGGCTCCTCTTGGAGGAAATTCCCACGAGAAGAATCTTTCGCACTTCCGGTTGACATTGGTGGCAAAGAGATCCACTTGTGGGGTTCCCCAAAGGGCGAAGATCTCCAGAAGAACTTCCTAAACCAGCTCCCACTCGCGAGAGACCGTGCTCTGAGCGTCCGCTGCCGCATTGTCGTTTCTGGCCAGATGAATGGCTGAGATCGAAATTTCCTGCTGAATTGCCCAGAACCAGAGCTGCATCGCCTCCCTGCACAATCGGAGTGACCCTGCCCCCCCCCTTTTTTGTTGACGTAGTGCATGGCCACTGTATTGTCCGTCATAATCAAGACATTCTTCCCCCGCACAGACGGCAGAAAAGCCATCAGGGCTAGCCTGACGGCCCTCAGCTCTAACAGATTGATGTGGACTCTGGACTCCGACGGAGACCAACGGCCGCTGGCTGTCAACTCGTTGGCATGAGCACCCCAACCCGTGAGGGATGCGTCCGTCACGATCTGTCACCTCCGGCCACGGTTGCCAAAAGGAGCTCCCTTCATCAGATTGCCTTCAACGGCCCACCACAAAAGATCCTGGGCGACCGAGGGTGGAATCTGAACGGGACCCGACATCCTGCCGGAGAACTGCGACCACTGCATCTTGAGAGCCCACTGCAGAGATCTCATCCGCAGCCTGGCCTCTGGCACCAGGAAAATGCAGGATATCATGAGGCCGAGCAACCTCAAGAACTCGAACGCCGGGAGACACTGGGCACGTTGAAATTCGTCCACCATCTGCACAATGTGATGAGCCCTCACCTGGGGAGGAAAACACTGCCCCAGGGATGTGTCGAGCACAGCTCTGATGTATTGGAGCCGCTGGGTAGGTGTCAAATGGGACTTCTTTAAATTGAGGGAGAAGCCCAACCTGTGAAGGGAGTGGCAGGTGACGGACAGATAATCCAGGACTTGCTCGGGAGAGCGCGCCCTGATCAACCAACCGTCCAGGTAGGGGTAGATGTGAATCCCCCCCTTTCCTGAGATACGCTGCCACTACCACCATCAGCTTGGTGAAGACCCTTGGGGCATAGGTCAATCCGAACGGCAGGACCCGAAACTGAAAATGCAAGTCGCCAACCGCGAACCTCAGGAACTTCCTGTGCTTTGGGTGAATCGGCACATGAAAGTAAGCATCCTTGAGGTCGAGAGACACCAAACAATCCTGAAGTTGAAGGGCCTGGAGGACTTGAGAAAGTTACCATCTTGAACTTGTCCTTCCTGAGGAGCTTGTTCAGCCAATGCAAGTCCATGATGGGTCTCAATCCCCCATCTTTTTTCGGGATCAAAAAATAAGGTGAATACCATCCCATGTTCCTCTCCACTACAGGCACCAGTTCTATGGCGCCTTTTTCCAGCAGGGATAGGATTTCCAGCGCAAGGAGCGGATCCGGACGCTTCAAAGAGCGCTTCCCCGGTGGATTGTCATGAGGCCTCTGCCGAAAGGGGAGACAGTAGCCGTGGGTAATGATCTCCAGAACCCACACATCTGAAGTAATGGCACGCCATTCTCCAAGATGCTGCGCAAGTCTGCCCCCAACCGGCAAACCATGGGACATGGCCTCATGACTGAGCGGACGCGGCAGTGCCAGAGGGCAAAGAGGCAACTGCCCGAGCAGCTCTGGCACCTCGAGTACCTTGCTTTCCACCTCTGGTACTCCTACGGTGGCACCTTTGACTGGCAGCTCCTCTGGATCTACCAAAGGAAGAGCAGTACCGAAAGGAACCTCCACTCCATTGCTGTCCCTTAGGACGAAAAGGCGGAGGTTGACGTACTGCAGCGCCCAAAGACTTTGCTGCAGCTTTGGAGGTCTGCAACCTCTCAAGGTTCTCGTCAGCCTTGCTGCCAAACAGATGGACCCCATCAAAGGGCATGTTGAGAAGCCGGGATTGCACATCAGGAGCAAAAACAGATTTCCGCAACCATGCAAATCTGTGTATCACAGTGCTCGCAGCCATGACCGACTGACACAGTCTGCCGTGTCCAAACTCGACTGAATGGCTTCACACATGGTTCCTAGTGACTGTTTCGACAGTCAAATTTTCGAATGCCAAAAGTTCAAACACAAGTGTGGAAAAAAAAAGCTTCAATTTTTTTTTTTATTTAGGGGGTTCTTTTCTTAAACACTTATTTACCAATACTAAATTAAAAATAAACCCTTTAATATTAAATAAATACATTCGAACCTTTATTTTTCGAAACTTTGACTGGACACCTTCACACATGTCATCCTTGCCGTCCTGCACGAGGTCTAGAAAACCATCCCGTTCCTCCCCTTCGGGAATATGCTCAGCCGCCAAAAATGCACAATTCCACAGAGTGTGAGTGAATCTCACCAAGGCACAAACTGAGTTGGCTGCCTTTAAAGCCATACCCCGCAGAATTTCACCCAACCATTAAAACGCTTATCGTCCCTATCAGGAGGGATGGTAGGGTAGGCAGCCTGCTTTGTGGGGGCCGTAGCCACCTGTACCACCAAACTCAAAGGAGTAGGGTGCGTCGACAAGTAGCAGGGTTCACCACTCGCTGGACGGTATTTTTTCGGAAGCAATTTATTCACTGCCGGGACACTCTCCGGAGCAGTCCAAGCCACTGCCACCCTTCTTTGCAAAGCCATATGAAATGGCAACACCGGGTCAATGGGTGGACCTTGGTCCAGGATATCCGTCAGATCATCCTGCAGAAAATCAAAAGGTGGAGCAGACCACCCCAAGTATTCAGTCAGCCTCGACATGAGACACCTATATCAGGATTCGGAATACGTACCAGGCTCAGGCCTGCCAAACTCCACCTCCGGGGAGGTGTCAAGGCCACTGGCGTCCTGCAAGGACTGACGGAGTTCTTCCATCTGAATGACCAGACAATGGGTCATCAGGGACATCAGGAGGCACACCCACCTCCTCATCAGATCCTTCTTCCACCTCCGAAAAGTAATCCAAAGGTTGGAATAAATCCAATCTGGGTGGAGGAACAGAGAAGGGCTCAAAAACAGGCCTCACGGACTTACTGAGAGCCTTCCTCAGAGTTTCCACAGCCCTCCGGGGCACATACGGCAAATCCTCCACAAACGGTGTCGAGGACGCCGATGGAATCCACGTCGACCGAGGTGCCGATGACTTCGACAACTGCTTCGAGGCCGGAGAGAGACCCTTGACGGACACGGCGCCAATGGCGTCGACGCCTTCTTGGAAGGCTTCACAGGTTCCAACAGTCGATGGCGTTGAGGACTGGGACCTGGATCTGGCACGGCTATGACGATCAACCTGTCCGATCGGGACCTCGACTGCTCCCGATGATCGCGCCGACTGCCCGAGCCCGAAGGCGTGCGAGTGGTGGACCGAGCAAATTCCTTGCTGGCTTCTCTAGAAGGCGCGGACAGAACAGTGCCTTGCAATTCGAAAATCGCCATCATCTGCTGGCAGAATGCAACCCATTCGGCCGGCGACGAAGACTTGGTGGGACAAGTCAACTGCCTTCTGGCGGAATCCTCCGACGAGGACGGGGAAGGCGACCGGTGACGGCGCTTCAGAGAATGCCTCGAAGAGGCAGAGGAATGGCGGGAACCACTCAGAGACCGAGACCTCATGGACTTTCACCCACGCGGAGAGTCGCCCCTCGAGTCGTCGGTCGAAAGCCCAGCGGATTTCGATTTATGGGGCTTAAACACCCTACCTACTTTTTATTACTTTTTCTGTTCCCGCAAGCCCTTAATGTCAGGGACTGGCAGTGATCGCAGTCTGTGGCGTGACTTTCGCCGAGGCACAAGAGGCAGATGTCGTGATGGACATTTTTCGAACCGCAGTCCCGACATTTTTTAAAGCCCGACTTCCGGGTAGAAGACGACGAAGACATCGCTTTCTAAGTAGAAGAATCGAGGGCGCCGAGATGCTGAAGCACACACGTTTGCAGAAAAAAACGGAACTGAGGCTACGGGCGCTGTGCGTCCTATATATAACATCCGGTGACGTCGACACTCGACGGAGGCCCTCGAGGGACAATGTGTCGACGTCATCGACGCAGGACGCCTACGGCCGAAAAAGTTTCCGAAGCAGCACAGCTGTGGTCATTACCTGTCATAGATGTGGAATACGTCGGAGGACACAATCCCCTCGAATGTGTCTGCATGCCAAGACAATGTCCAGAAATGCAAATTTCAAAGATCGCCAATATACTGTTCTGCATAGAATAAACAGAAAACTAGTGAAGACGCAAACAGACTAAGCAATTAGCAATCAGCAATATGCCAAAGTGTCAGGGGGTTCAGGATATGTCAAACTGGGTGGCAATTGAACAGGAGGTAATGAAGCAACAAGGAAGTGGAGAGGAGGGTGGGGGTAGCTTGTATAAATGAGGTGGATGCTTAATGATTTTATCTTCCCACAAGGTACCTACCCCTCTTGAGCCCTCTGGCCACTACCAACTAGACTGGATGCAGATTCCCTCTGGTGCTGTATATAAATCTGTTTTTACTATGATGCCAGATGAGCTGTTCACTCAGACTCAAAGCTATGGCATAGTTCACATTTGAAAAGGATTTGGACTTCAGAGAAGGGGGGCACAGAATATTACATTCTCTTATTTGTGTTTCTTGATTATGTACTATGCTATTTTTTAAAACCCATTCAAATTAACACCACCCCTCCACCCAATTACATTATCCTGATTGCCAAGAGTTAGGAGTTCAATAATTACTAAGCAGGTTGATGCAGGAATTTTGATAAAGCGAGAATAAAAACAATCAATGAACAATGAGTTTACTTTAAGTCCTGTCCGATTGGGGTCTTTCCTCTCCGACATCTTTTTCTCTACCTGTGGTGTCCCCCAGGGATCCAACGTCTCTCCTTGGCTGTTTAACCAGTATCTGGCACTCCTCGTCCACCGCATCGCCGCTCTCTGCCCCTACTTTCAGTGCTATGCGGATGATACTCAGCTCATTTTCAGGCTACCCTCGGCCGCCTCTTCTCCTTCCCTCATCTCTGACTGTCTTCCTGCTATCCAGGAATGGTGTGCCGCCAACAACCTCTGCCTTAATGCCAGTAAGACTGAGATTCTACTCATCGGCACACCCACTCCCTCCCTTCCCTGCAGCTCTCTAGCCGGCCTCTCTTGGCCCTCTTCCTGCTCCTACCTGCAAGGAAAAAAACCTCGGGGTCATCTTCGACTCCACACTCTCCTTCTCTCCTCACATATCCGACGTCTTTAAGAAGTCACACTACCAGCTCCACCTCCTCCGAGGTATCCTTCCTTTCCTCTCCTTTCCCCAGAAGCTCACTGTCTCTAGAGCCCTGGTTCTCTCTAAGCAGGACTACAGTAACAGCCTCTATCTAAATCTGCCCGCCTCTACTCTCCGCCCTTTGCAACTCATCCAGAACAGGACTGCGAGATTTGTCCTTGGCCTCAAGCCCAGGGACCGTATCTCTCCAGGACTGAAATCACTACACTGGCTCCCAGTGACTGCGAGGATCAAGTTCAAAACCCTCTGCATTGTCCACAAGGCCTTCTGGGGCCTTGGGCCAAAATACCTTCAACTCTCTCTTCCTAAAGATCTTCCTTCTCGAGCTCTTCGCTCATCTGCCTCCAACTCCCTCAGGGTCAGCCGCTTCTCCAAACAAAAAGTTGGGGGCAAATCTCTCTCCGCTGCAGGGGCCTCCCTTTGGAACAGCCTTCCTGCCTCCCTGAAACTCGAGGAGAAGCTTCTCCGGTTCCGGAAGCATCTCAAAACCTTCCTCTTTGCCTCCGCCTTCTCTCCCCTGCTAAACTTACTGAAACTGCACTGAATCTGCAACTGGGCCACTCACCGCTCTCGGTCATTGGCCCAGCCACTCTCCCCTGCACTGCCTCCCTGGCAAACCCCTGCACCGCGGGACTGTGTATCCCTACAGCCCCCCTTCCCAGCACTTTTCTGCACTTATCTCGCACTTGCCACTAGCTGGCCCTTATTTATCCTGTATGCTCTTATCCCTGTACTGCACTCTCCCCTTTCCACCTCCCCTTTGCACTTTTCCCCTCCCCTCTACCCTTGCACTTGCGTGATCTGAATGACACCTGGCCTAGTAGGATCGTTGTCTGTCTCCCCTTGTCCCCCCCCCCTCGTCGCGCCTTGAAACACTTGTGTATAGGCGTGTTACAAATGCCATATCATATTGCAGGAAAAAAATAAGACTGACTGCATAGAAAATACCAGGCTCTATGAAGTATTAATTTGAATTGTTTTGAAATAAATTGAGTGGTTAATTTTAGTCATAAATTCAAACTCTAGCTTCGACAAAATTCAGTCTCTGGAAGTCGGAAATAAGCCAATTTCAGCCTCTTGAGGACGTACATTCTCAGTCATCAATCCCCAGCTATTGAAGCACCTCCCTTTGTGTGTTTGGTCCATCACCAACCATTTTACACAACCATGAAAACCTGGCTCTTCAATCAATTAGTGACGAACAACCGTATCCTTCTAGTTACAGTGCCAAGAGAGCACTTTGGTGGCGATTGCCATGCTCTATATAAAAAAACCTGGATAATTCAGAATACAAACTATAAACCATGCCGAGTACTTCGAGAGCTCAGTATAGTCACCTGCGATCATTGGAAAATAGCATATGGCCCTCTCAAATCTAGACAGCAAATCACTGCATGTAACTATGTGGATCAATAACCATGCATGAACATTTTCTGAAGATTAAATTGATGTAGTATAAATCACTTCATTAAATTTGTATTAATTTTTCATTCAAAATCACAATAATGAATTTAACAATCTATGCGGTATAACTACATGTGTGCTGGCAAGAAGTCCAGTGCTAGGGAAGAACCCCTTTTACTCAAAGCACACTGCTGAGCCTAGGTTTCTCCATCTGGGAGTTCCCTCTACCTCTTATGGATTGATTAAAGGACATTGGTTAGGGGGATAAACAGTACTTTCCTGCAAAACTCAGCACACAATCCCAATCGGTTATTTTTGCAATTATTTCAGCAGATTTCCCTAATTTAGAGGCTTTCTTCATGGCTGCAAGACCGAAAATCCCATCCACACACACTTGTGCGAGGCACTGCATATTTGTAACTTTTTACATCTGGTTTACTCTATTTACCCGATGAGCCCCCATATGATTATCAAAGATGTAAATGCCAATTGCGCCCCCGAGAGGCAATTTCTCAGTTTTTACTCTGGGAAGAGAAAAAACAAAAACCATGTCATTGGGCCTCTTGTACTCCATATCTGAGTGGCCTGCAGCTATTTTTCACCTGGAGTAAGTGGACTTACCCAAATCAAGAGTCATTGCAACGACTTTGAGGTCAATCAAGCGGAGGAACAATCAGTTTACTTTTTTTACTTGGCCTTTCATTTTCTTGTCCGGCGACGCTATCTCACGTTCACTTCCTGGGTTAATCTACTGTTGCTCCTCCTTTTGTTGATCCCCCATAAGTCTGAGCTTCGTCTATGTTGGTGATGCACCTTGGCTTCCCACTCAACTTAGAGTCCACACTGTAACCCCCATCTGTATATTACGAACCTTTCCTAGAGCCAGTTTGTTACCTTTTAGAGGTTCGATGTGCCATATCCCTGCATAAATATTGTGATACGAAAATAGCGCCATATTTTTGCAGCGGTATTGAGCCATGGAACCCCTGCATTATTTTTAAATGTGTGGGGGACACCCCCGCAGCCCACGCTCCCACAAATTATCCCCCCAAAAAATATTGCCTATGGCGAGACAGACGACCATATGTACGGCGATATTTGTGGTGGGGATAATATGTAGGGATACCCTTTTAGAGGCCTCTCCCCTTGGGCAGCGTCAATTTTGACAAGTCATGGAAGAGCACCATCTGTGTGCCTCTGATGCAGATCAGAGAGGACTGCCTAGATGCAACTATCCGCTTTCCTTCGGTAGAAATAGACCCTTGTTAGTACATCTGGGTTATTTTTGCTTGGTTAATGGGGGTTGTAAATTGTGGGTGTGGTCTAGGTGGATTTCAACACCATCAGCTTCCCCCAGCACTAATTTAAAGAGGTCTTGAATAACTTCTTCCAGATCTTTGCCGTGCACTACCTTAGGAATACTGTTCACACTTATGTTATGGTGTGGTGTGGTGCACTCTGTCTCCTCCTACCCGTCTATGATTTGTTGGACCGTGGTCTCCATTTCAGTTACACTCGTCTCCAGAACATCATGTTCTAAGCCCTGCTCACACAGCTAGTCTTCAAGATCTTCTAATCGTTTTTCTGCCTACCTCAGACATTGGCGTAATTCCGATACAGTACGAGCCAAAGCCTCGGTCCCACCTTTGTTCTTACCATGCAATGCAAGCAGCAATGTATGTAGATCAGCTTTCATTGCCAGCCACCATTCCAAAGGTTCCGCTGCCGGCGGTCGTGTGTGCATCTGCACCACCACTTGAAGGGATTTGTCAGTTGGCCGGTGTGTTGCACCTGAATTAGCATTTTAATATCCACCGCTAATTAGGACTTCTGATTTGAGAGACTTTTTGCCATTTTAGACAGCGGTCACTCGCTGTCCTCCAGCCATTGTTAGCCTGTCAGCTCCAACAACTGTGAAAAGAGCTCTCCAGGATGTGGAGTGATCGCTCACTTCTCCCCATTTCCTCCTTGCGTTGCTTATTATTTGGTTTACCCCCTTCTCCTTCAGCGAGCACCTTTCATTCAATTCAATATGTTTATTCGGAAACAAGATTTCCATAAACAAATACAGGATAAAATACAATGATACAAATGCGTAACACAAAAGTAAAAACACATTACATAAGATAACATAAGATCAAGGTTAAGGAACAAGTTACTTACCTGTAACTGTTGTTCTCCAGCATGGGTCTGGCATGGATTCACATGCTCATGAATATTCCCCGTCGTCAGGCTGGGAATCCTCAGTAAAGAAAAAAAATCAGTATCAGTTTCGTTTCTGATCTGTCTTTCGTAGTAGTAACCAATCACTGATCTCTGCGTCATACTGACCACAGCCAATGACTGCCCTCTACCTAAGCCCCGCCTCTGGCAGCCATCTTCAGATTTGGTAGCACGTGAAGTGGCAGTATGACCAAGTGAAGAGCCGCAGAGGGGTAGGCGGGAGGGTTCGCATGTGAATCCATGCCAGACCCATGCTGGAGAACAACAGTTACAGGTAACTAACTTGTTCCTTCTCCAGCATGGGGTCTGGCATGGATTCACATGCTCATGAATAAAGAATACATAGCAGTACACACATGCACAACCACGGGAGGTGGCAAAGGCTCAACATTAAGCATTACATCAAACTCAACATTAAGCAATTCTTACCTCCTCACCAGGCGCACCTTAGGCGAACAGATTGCCCAGCACTGCTTGGCCGACCCTGGACTCCTCCCTGGAATCCCGATCGACGCAGTAGAATTTCGTGAAGGTGTGCATCGACCTCCACGTAGCAGCCCTGCAGATGTCCAGCAAGGGCACACCAGATAGGAACGCCGTGGTAGCTGCGATCGCTCTGGTGGAATGGGCTCTCGGACGGCCAGGCAGCGGTCGGTTTGCCAACCGATGACAGTACATGATACAGCCGGAGAGCCATCTGGAAATGGAGGCCTTTGAGAGAGCCTTCCCCTGATTGACAGGTCCAAAGTTCACAAAAAGTTGTGACGTCTTCCGAAAACACTTCGTGCGGTCCACGTAAAACTTCAGCGCTCTAGCCACATCCAGCGAGTGCAAAGTCCTTTCGGCCGGCGACGAAGGCGACGGGAAGAAAACAGGCAACACCAAGGGTTCGTTGAGGTGGAAGTCCGACGGCACCTTGGGCATGAAGGAGGGGTGCGTCCTGAGCACTACCCTCGTGTCGTGAAAAGTCAAGTACGGGGGCTTGCAGGAAAGGGCCTGGATCTCTCCCACTCTTCGTGCGGAGGTGATGGCCACAAGAAACGCTGTTTTCCACGACAAGAACTTCAACGGGGCCGAGTGCAGAGGCTCGAATGGAGGTCCCATGAGCTTGGTCAACACCACGTTGAGCTCCCACGCAGGGGCCGGAGCCTTCACCAGCGGGAACGATCTGAACAGTCCCTTCATGAATTCTTTTACCAGACGATGAGACCACAAAGACGTCCACCCCGTGGTTCTGGTGTATCGGGAGATCGCAGCAAGATGAATCTTGATGGACGCGTGCGCCAGTCCAGCCTTGGCCAGCGTCAGAAGGTACGGCAGTACCTGGGGAGCCGTAATCCGTAGAGGGTTAATCTTCTGTGCGTGGCACCAGACCGAGAACCTCTTCCATTTGTGTCCGTAGCATTTAAGAGTTGAGGACGCCCTGGCCTTTGCAAGAACCTTTCTGCAGTCGGCCGGTATGTCGTATCCTCCAAACTCTAACGCTGCAGGAGCCAGGCCTGCAAGTTCAGCGACTTCGGGTCGTGATGGAGGATGGCGCCTCCTTCCCTGGAGAGAAGATCCGCGTCCACTGGCAGCTTGATTGACGGGGACGCTGACAAGTCCAGAAGGTCCGGGAACCATATCTGCCTCAGCCACGCAGGTGCGACAAGGATCATCCTGCACCGTGACCTCTTGAGCTGGTTGATGAGCCGGATCAGCAATGGCAATGGAGGGAACGCGTATAGAAACAGGCCCTCCCAGGGGAACGAGAAAGCATCGCCCATGCTCCTCGGCTGGGGAAACCTGCTGGCGAACCTCCGGCACTTGGAGTTCGTCGCCTTCGCGAACAGATCGATCTGGGGTGTGCCCCACCGTCGGAAGAGGCGGTCCACTAGATCCTGTCGTAGTTCCCACTCGTGGCACGAGCGCAGCTCTCTGCTGAGCGAGTCGGCGATGGTGTTTTTTATCCCTGCCAGATGAAACGGCACCAGAAACATCCCTTGGGCGACGGCCCAATGCCACAGATCCTGCGCCTCCTTGGACAGGGCTGGGGATCTGGTACCGCCCTGCTTCCTGATGTAGAACATGGTGGGGGTGTTGTCGGTGAAGATCCTCACCACCTTGCCCTTGAGGGACAGAAGAAAGGACCTGAGGGCCCAAAACACTGCACGGAGCTCCAGGACGTTGATATGGAGGGACTTCTCCGTCGGAAGCCAAAGGCCTCTCGCGTGCAGATTTTTGGTGTGCGCTCCCCACCCTTCCAGGGAGGCATCCATGGTCACTGTCTCCTAATGGTCTGGAGACAGTGGTCCTGGGGGTCTGGAAGTCCATGCCCGCTGTCAGATGCGCGCAGGTGCCCCACCACCGGATCGCTCGTCGGAAACTCTCGTCGAGTGTGATCCTCTCCTCGAAGCTGCCCGTCGTCTGGATCCAGCGCGCGTCCAGGAACTCCTGTAACGGGCGCATCCGGAGCTTGCACAGGCGGATGAGATAAATGCAAGAAGACATAATTCCGAGGAGGGACTTGATGGACCTCACCCTGGCCGCGTCCGCAACCAGCATCCGCTGCACCTTGCCCAAGATGGCCCTCGTCCTTTCCTCCGACGGAGAGGCCAGAAGCGACACTGTGTCGAGCATCGCCCCCAGAAACAGAGCATCTTGCGCGGGCACCAGGTGGGACTTTGCGTAGTTTATGGAGAATCCCAGGTCCGTGAGTAGTTGGACGGTCCTTGCCGTGTGCTCCATGGCGAGCTCCTTCGTCTTTGCTCGGATGAGCCAGTCGTCCAGGTAGGGGTAGACGTGGATCCCCTCTCGGCGCAGCTGCGCCGCCACCGGTGCGAGGCACTTGGTGAACACCCTGGGTGCCGACCTCAATCCGAAGGGAAGGGCTCTGAACTGGTAGTGACGCCCTTGGACCACGAACCTGAGAAACGTTCGGTGTCCCCTTAGGATGGGAATATGGAAGTAGGCATCTTCCAAATCCAACGACGACAGGAAATCGCCCTCCTCCAGTTGACCCAGGACGTGTTGGAGGGTGACCATCCAGAACTTCTGTGCCTTGATGAATTTGTTCAGTCGTCGTAGGTCCAGGATGGGACGCCATCCTCCAGTCTTCTTCACGAGGAAGTATCTTGAGTAAACTCCGGAGTCCCGAAGCCTCTTTGGGACGAGCTCGATGGCGCCCTTCTTGAGCATCGCATTTACTTCCAAGAGAAGTTGAGGGACGTGATGTTCTTTCCTGGCCACAGGGGGGACGCACGGGCACCTCTTTAGAAACTCGAGCGCGTGACCTTGAGCTAGGGCGTCCAGCACCCAACGGTCGGCGGAGATGGACTCCCACACGCTGACGAAGCTCGCCAGCCGGCCTCCCACCGGGGTGCTTCGGTGGGGGCCCGACCCCACGGCCGGTTCAGTCCTGCTTCGACGAGGCTTTGCCGCCTTGTCCTCCTTGGCGACGACGGCGGGGTCCGCCTGACTTGCCTCGTACCCTGTAAGCTTCCTGTGACGACGAACAGGCCGCTTGACGGTAGGTGGAAAATCCGCCGCTGGAACCTTTGGAGGCACCCTGTTTGCCTCCGCCGCTCCGAAAGGGCGGCCGCCGTTGCTGGAGAACCCCAAGAGCCCGGGCCGTCTCCGTGTCTGCCTTGATGGCTTGAAGGGAATCATCCACTGTTTTCCCAAACAGGTTGTTTCCGTCGAACGGCATGTCCAAGACTCTGGTCTGCACGCCCTGACAGAAGTCAGTAGCCTTGAGCCATCCACGCCGCCTAAGGCACACGCCATTGCCCAACTGGCGAAATCCAGTGTCAGCGATGTCCGTCGCAATCGTAATTGCGTGGTCCGACGCCACCTCTCCTTCCTGCAAGATCTCTAGGGCATCCGCCCTCTTGTCGTCCGGTAGGAAGTCCAGCAGGGGGGCCAGTTTGTACCACAACTCCCTGTCGTAGCGGGCTACGATAGCCAAGGCGCTGGCCGCCTTAATCGTCGTCGCTGCCGACGAGATGACTCTGCGTCCCATCGTGTCTGATTTCTTTCCCTCGCAGTCCGGCGGGGAGGTTGACGTAGAGGCCACGCCCCCCGCTTTCTTCCTGGCCGCCGCGGAGACGACCGAGTCCGGGGTCGGCTGTGCCCGAAGGCACAAGGGGGCCGCGTCCAGGAACCGGTACTTCTTCTCGTACCGATCCCTTCTAGCCGGCGTCGTGGATGGGTTCTTGAGGAGGGCAAGGCCCTCATCCCAAATATCGTCTAGTAGAGGTACAGC
The DNA here is from genome assembly GCF_040938575.1 of Ambystoma mexicanum. Taxonomy (NCBI): domain Eukaryota; kingdom Metazoa; phylum Chordata; class Amphibia; order Caudata; family Ambystomatidae; genus Ambystoma; species Ambystoma mexicanum. The sequence goes on from NC_090939.1 coordinate 895,432,093, forward strand.
GAGGACCGTCTTCCTCTTGGTCTCGCGCCGTTGATAAAGGAAACCTTCCTTCTTCTCTTCCGGGCAGAGCTGAAAAAGCTCGGATGCCCTGGCGATCATGGAGTGAAACGATCCAATCTCGTCGGGCGGGGAAGCCCGGGTGGGAGGTGATGACGGGAGATCCTCGTCGTAAACCTCGTCGTCCGTACCCGTCGCGGCCGTGTCAGTCCCCGTATCATCCCCACGTGTCGTGGACGGGGAGGAGGGCTGAACAGGGCGCGATGGCTGAAAAGGAGGTGGAGGATGAATCCTTCTTCTCTTAGGGGGAGGGCTCCCAGAAGGGCCTGGCTCCGGGTCCCCCGTCGGGAGTGGTTCCTCCATTGGTGGTAACGGCAGTCTCGTCCTTATCTCCGAGCATAAGGACTGTATAGCCAACAAAATGGCCGCCGAGTTGTCTTACGGCACTGGTTGAGGGAGATCCGACGGGTGATCAGGAGCCCCGTCGGAATCCTCGACGCCCTCGTCGTCTTCCACGTCGGGGTCCCTCCCGACAGGATGGCCCTTCTTCCACGCCAGAGCCGTGGCCTAAGACTTCGATCAGCTCCTCCTCAGAGGTTGAGGCCGAGTCTACGACGACCTCCTGCCCCCCCTTTTTCTTCTCCGTCGGAGGTTTCACGGGGGTCCTGTCGATGGGCATGAAAGAGGACTCCCTCCGCGGTGGCAGGGAGATTCTGGGCCCCGGGGTCGCCACCACTGGTGTAGCCTCCACAGGCTGAGCTAGGGCCGCCGCGACTGTCTCGACAGAGGCCTTGGTAGGATGGATCAAGGCTTTCACCACCTTAGGTGCGCTCACCGCCTTCTCCTTGGGGGGAGGGTCACCACCTCGCTCCCCCTCCGATGGGGCCTTAGGGCACGACCGGGGTCTCTCCAGGAGCTTCGCCGGGTGCTCGGCCTTCCTCTTACCCGAGCCAGAGCGTTGGCTCGTGGTTGATGGCGCCGGGGAGGATGCGCCCTGCCTGGCGCCCGTAGAGCCCGACCGTTCAGCGCTCCCGGTGCCAGCGGACTCGCGGTGCTTGGCCTTCTGTTGGACCCCCGTCACCGGGGCGTCCTCAAAGGTCTTAGAAGACCGCTCGGACTTATTCTTCTCGCCTGACGGGCTCTTTCCTTCCAGCCAGTTGGCGAGACGTTGATGGTGGTCCTTCATGGTCCGCTCCGACATATTGCCGCAAAACGCACAGTCCTTCTCCACGTGTGGTCTTGTCCTCATGTAGGCAGTAAAGGCAAAGGGAGTGTTCGTCCTCCTTAAAGACATTCTGAAGCTGGCATCCAGGGCAGACCCTGAACAGCTTTCCGGGCGTCGAGCTTCCCTTCTCCTGGGCCATGTTCGAGATGGGCCTGAGAAACTTCTGGAGTCCTCCAAAAGCACAGCTCGACGAAATCTTCACCCTTGAGGGGCGTAGACGAATCCGACACGGGTCCCCATTGATCGGATGAAGAAACGGTGGAGCTTGAGGCTCTTTTGACTGAAAAAAGAGAAATCTTTCTGAGAAAAAACGTGACAAATAGCACTAACGCTCGAGAGCAATAGCACGAGGATCCCAACACTTGAACGTGCGGTAAAAATCTGAAGATGGCTGCCAGAGGCGGGGCTTAGGTAGAGGGCAGTCATTGGCTGTGGTCAGTATGACGCAGAGATCAGTGATTGGTTACTACTACGAAAGACAGATCAGAAACGAAACTGATACTGATTTTTTCTTTACCGAGGATTCCCAGCCTGACGACGGGGAATATTCATGAGCATGTGAATCCATGCCAGACCCCATGCTGGAGAAAAAGTGTGTGTGTGTAGACCAATTAGTATCCTCCACAAGGGTACCAGAATATTCAATAACTTATCAGTGTTCAGTCAGGTTTTGAGAAATTATTTTTGTTCTCCGGTGCCAGGCCTTTCTCAAACAGTCCACCGAGCCCCAGGCTACGGGCAGCGGGGCAGCTGAGAGTAGATAAAGGGCAGGCCTAGCTCGAGACATTCCAGCAGTCCCCAGTAAGGGCAAGAGTGTTTTCCTCTTAGGTTCGCATATATTGGCCAAAACAGCACAAAATGCAAAAGGTCCTCCACAGGGCACCGACAGCAGGGGCAAGCAAGAGATTGTACATTTTGGGACCAGTTTTTGGTTCGAGACCCAAGCTATAGACAGTCAAATCGCGCTCTAGTAAGTGCCCAGCAGTCGTAAGGTTTATCGCTATATAGCAAATATGGCTGAATAGTGTCTGCAGTAGTTCGAACAACGTGCCTTCTATTAGCAGAAATACCTAAGGCAGAGGTCTCAGTTTGACTCAAGGATGGATTTAAAGTGTTGCTTATGGGCCCTTACAACACATGGAGTCAAAAAAGCTGGAGGACAAATAAGGCTTGCACAATTTAGCTGACTGACACATTTCTGGATGTAAATAAGCCACAGTATTTTTTTTACAGCCGGACTTCTCACCAATGCTGCTATGAATTTATGCGAAAAAAGGCTTTCTGGTTTGACCATAATGCCAGCCAATGCGTGACAGGGGCCAATAGCCACTCATCGGCAATATGGGGGCACCCATGTTCCAAATGGGTGCCGTAATTTGGCGCAGATTGCGGAAGCCCAAATATCTTTTCCATGCCCCACAAGGCGGCCCCATAATTGGTGGCTGTTTTGGTTTGGGCCCTATAAACTTCGAAAATTAGCTTAAGTGGATTCCCCAAACAGTTGTTTTGAAAACGTGATAGGCCCCCCCCAATGCCTGTCTCATCCTTGTGCATTGTTTATCGACATGGCCAAACCCTCGCCAGTTTTCAGTAAAGCAAATTCACAAATATACAAAGCTAGTATCCCTGGGAATAGGTTCACCACTCGATATCCTCCTCATCTTCAGGTGCCTGACGCCTATGCTCCTGCAAGCCATAACAGCTGATGTTTTTGAGTTCACTGAGAGTTTGTGAGTGGCCATAAATTCAATATAAACATCCACCAGGCGTTGTAAGGCTATGGGAGTGCGGGGTATGATAACAATATCAGCGTAGCCTAGGACAGTAAGAGGAATACCTCCTATCCTGATAAAATCAGCATTAGAATTAACAAGAGCCTGATGAATGCCATTTATATACAGGGCGGATAGTACAGGGGCCACAACAACCCTGGCAAATGCCCAAAAAGGTCTCAAAAAAAGCTGTGCACTGCCCCTGATCACCAAATCTCATGCAGGCTGATGTATTTTCATGGATTATTTGGAGCACCTTGACAAAGTCCTCCGGGCAGCCCATGGACCTGAGCATTGGCCTGTCCACTTTACCAAATGCAGTGCTCAGGTCCATGAAAGCCACATATAATGGCTCGCCCCTAACAAACTGATGAAGCACCCACCTAGTGCAGGTTCAGGGCCTGGTCCCTAGTTCCCAAGCCAGGCCGGAAACCATATTGGGTTTCTGTGAGAAACCCCCGAATCAGAGATCCATTGTTCAAGCCGAGTCAAGACTGCCCTACCAAAGATTTTAAATGAAGTGCGCAGAAGGGAGTTCGGGCGATAAGAAAGAGGGCTGCCAGGATCACCCTTCTTGAAAACCGGGAAGATTATAGCCTGTCCCCATGTTGCCGGATAGGTGCCCAGTTCTAGGTATGCATTAAAGCACTTAGTCAATAAAGAAGCCACACATCCACCTCATTACAAAAAATGTCAGCGGGAATGGAATCCGGTCCAGGAGCACGATTAAGAAGTTGCTTACATTTAGCCAGCCCTACCTCTTTGATGGTTAGACGCAAGGAAGAACCACGTGGGCCATTATAGCTAAGAGAGGGAGGAGCTTCATATAAAGTGCTAAAGTGGTTGGACCAAGCCAGGGCACCTACAGTATTCTCTTTGCAGGTTTTAGTCTTTTATGGGAGGCCCGTTGACCACAAATTCCCAACATTTCTTGGAATCTCGTGACTGTACAGCCTGAAGAAGTTCCTCCCAGGCTTGGGCTTCTAGGTAGCACTTCCTTGTGGCAAGGGCACTTTTATAATGCGCCCTAGCAGCAATTATATCCAGTCGGGTGCCATCTTTGGCAGCCAGAATGTCTTTAAGGTTTTTCCGTGCTGACCGACAGGGTGCATCAAACCAGGTTTCCAGATTCTTTCTCCCAGTTTTAAAATCCTTTTGATAGATTTTAGACATAGTGTCCCAAATATTTTGTGATGCTGAGATTATGGAGCCTGGGGGGGGATTACATTTGAGAGGATAAGAGTAAATTCCTATCTATTCGCTTTACGAACGGAGGACTGCATGTCCACAGGATCCAGCTTGGCCCATTTCATTCTCCGTTTGCACAGGGGGTTAAGGCTACAGTGGTCCAATTGTGGGAAATTAACAGTTGGAACCATTGGTGAATCGATTCACAGGACCAGCCGCAAAGTGCGATGGTCACTACATAAATTCTCAAGGACCTCAAATTCCTTAATTAGGTGCCAATCTCTTACTTGAAGACAAAAATAATCAATCATAGAAGAACCCAGTATGCCAACCAAGGTTGGCTTCGCGGGCCGGTCTACGCCTACACGGCCATTCACGGACCGGACCCCCCACTCTAAAAACCAGTCGCAGAACTGCAAACCCCATGCACACATTCTGTCATCCACCATTTGTGCGGGGGCTACCCCATGAAGAAATTCTTCACATGGGTCTAAATTTACTATCGGCTCCCCCGGCCCTAGTTTTGCATTAAAATCGCCAGCCAGAATTAGCAATGAGTCCTGGTTCCCATTGTCACTACCATATGCTTCTATCAAATCTCTCAGCACACCTGGACACCCTTGGTTAGCAGTATGTGGACTATTATAAAAATTGACCAAGAATAAGGGACGGCCACCAGCAGGGCATGCAGTAATGCATTGCACATTCCCATTCTTAGTTTCTCTCACCAACAATGTTAAAGGCAGGGACACCTTCACCAAAACATTGCCCAAGTCTACCTTTCTCAGCTGGGACACATACTGAAACATAGCCATCAAAACGTAATGGGGAGAGTGCCCACGTCTCCTGAAGTAACATGATATCATATTCCCTCAGGGCAACAGCTGTCTCCCTCTGCGAGAACTTGGGCACAGCACCTGCAATGTTCCAAGATAAAAGACATGGGTGTCTGAGGGGGCGCCCGTTCGTTTAGGAGGAGAGTTTGCCCCATTGCGCTACCTGTTCCAGATATTCCCTTAGGCTGACCTACCTCCCCTTCGGCAGCTTGTCAATCTAGTTCTTCAATTTCACCCAGGAGCTTATAGCGGTTTGTAAGATCTACCATGGCCACTGGCATTGTTGATGCCGTCTGGCAGCCACCCCCAGGGCCCTCCAGGGCCACACGTGGATATGAAGTTTTAGTAGTAATCTACAGTGCTTAAAGTGGGGGTGGGGGGGTTGCAGGGTAAATGCTCCTAGAGGAAAAAAGGCACTATTTTGCAGAATAGAATTGTGGGCCCTCCACTCGGGATTGATGGAGGTGATCACATAGTTAAGCATGGCTGGGGCAATCATAGACACCGCCACACAGTCCCCCACAGCCCATTTTGGTTCCTTCCTCACCCAGGAAACCCTCCTAGCCATAGGAATGCCTCTGGGCTTCACCTTCATACCGGCAAACGTGAATTAATCCATTGTGCCGTCTTATTTAGGAGGGAAAGAGTGGATTCCACCTGCCGAAAGCCAGCAGAGGGAGGCCTGTGAAAACTCCCACCAAAAGGAGCAGCCTCTGGGGGAAGATTGAGTACTACCTGCTCACTAGTGGGACATGTCATTTAAGATCTTGTGTGTGCCCACAGCTGAGACCCCTAGGCTGCTCTTGGATCCCTTCCAGGTAGTGCCTTCCATAAGCGTGGGATTATGCCGTATTGGAAGCACCGATGGTATAGCAGAGACTATAGGGTTGTGGGCCACTGTCCCACCCCTGTGTAGTTTAATGGAAGAATTTGAAAGGTGAGGTGCAGGGATTTCCGTAGTAGTCCCAGGTGCGATTGGCCCTATTTGTTGTACAACAAGTTCTTTAATTTCCATATCTTTTTTTAGGCCTCTTATTAAATCATCCATAATTCATAAAGTTGTGCTTAGAGAGGTTTTAAGAGCCCCTATTTTTTCTAGGACCAGTGCGAGCCTTCTGTCTAGTACCGCATCCAGGATTTTAAAGTCACTGGAAGCCGACGCCAGAGAGTCATTAAATGATGCCACAAGATTAGGGTTCTGGACGCTGTCCTCCAGGCTGCCCATAGGGGCAACTGCTTTAGCTTCCTCACGTGTTGGGCCTCCAAAAGCAATCCCCACACTTTCGCCTCCCAGTAGATCAGTTTCCAAAAGATGATTTTTCAGTGTGGTTTCAAGACATTGTGAGAGGCTGGGGAGTGAGGAGTTTGGAGAGGGTAGATGAGGCATTCTTTTGTCACCAGCTGCACTAGATTGTAGATTAGCAACTTCAATGGCTCTTTCTGTGTATTGAATGCGCTCTTCCAATTTACCTGCCATTTGCTTAAGGTATTCATTTAAAGTTGATTGACCGCGGTCGACCTGGGCGCCTTTCCTTTTTCTAGGCTTCAGTTTAGGGTTACTGCTGACAATATCCTGACCTCCCAGCACACCCAAAGAACTGGGCTTGCTTTTTTTAGTTTTATTGGGGACCAGTGGAGGGGCTTTAGCCCTACGTTTGGACATGATGTAATAGCTCTGGAGACAACCCTAACTAAGGCAAAATAAGGTGTAAGGTAAAATATCCCAGCGACTATGGCCAAGAAACCCCTATTAATAAGGAAAGTAGGCGTATAGCAGTGCAAGTGCAGAAAGATAAAATGGAGTGATACACGGGGAAAATAGTAAAAACACACATGCACTGGTTAAGAATACCCCACAAGGGGGAAATAAAAAAGATGCGCCACTAAAGTATGCGTGAAGCGCAGGTCAAAGTGATTTTGTACCGTGAGGATAAGATGGGGGAGGGGAGAGATTCACTCGCAGCCCCACGCCCCAACAGCCTAAAGCTATTTGAAAACAGAACCAGGGGTAGGAAATAAAAACGGGAGGAGAAATGGCACAAATATATGACTAATAAGTCACAGTCTCAGCAAGAGAAAATAATGCAATGAAAAACACAAGTCTGCTTCTTTCCAACAAGGATTATGGTAAAAAGAAGAAAGGAAGGTCACTACCTCCAGGGGGAAGGACAGGGCACGCCCGGCAGCTCGAGGAGCCCCCTTAGTCTGACTTTCCCCCCTGTCCCCTAACCCCAGTCCTAGGAATGGTACAAAGCAAAGCACATAGAAAAGGCGGAGAATGCGGGCATTGGGGACAGTCCACGCCCAACAGCTTGAGGAGCTGCCTTAGTCCGTCTCTCCCCCCCCCCTTGACCTCCAAACTGCCACAGACTATGTAGGCCGCCAAGTTTCAATTGCCACAATAAGAAACAGCACACACGGCAAAGATGTAGCAATGGTTATAGGAGTAGGTAAAAAATATATGTCTTGATTAACAGCATCCAGGTTCAGGAAAGGTTCTGCGACGAGGTTGACTCGATTCTGCCACTTTTTAAGGTCTTAATACCGGAGTGCCACGATGGCGGCCACAGCTGTGCACAGAAAGCGGATTCCAGGAATCAGACTGTCCCCTTATTTCAGTGTCTACACAGGCTAAGGCAGGCTGAGGCTGAAACAGGCTAATGCATAGGTTGGCGGGCAGAAATGGAGGAATAAATAATCAAATAAAATGGCAGCAGCCATTCTCGCAGTGCTTAGAAAGGAGGTGGGCTGTGAGTGCCGAAAAGCCAAATGCCAGATACACCCAGGTCACACGTATGTCAGGCAGCTCGAAGTATGAAGTTAATGATTCGAGCTGACGCTGCCAAAGGGGCCAAGATGGACGGATGGGCAGACAGAGTATGAGTATCACGAAAGGGCTGGGCGGGTGGGAGGGCGAAGCAGGAGGATCGGGAGTGTAGTCACAATACAGCTGTAAGCCCGCAATGGTCAGGCCGTACATCACCTCCTCACCTCCGGGGGCCACCTTGATTACAATCAGACGTCCACAATCCACTGTCCATGATCCACGAACCAAAGTGAACCACCACCGCTTTTTACAGACACTGTTGAAGGCAAATCACAGCATTCAAGTCCTTGCAATCCTGCAGCTCCGCACAGACGGCAGAGACTGCCCTTTCATTCTGTAATCCACATGCATCACTTTTCATTTACGCACATCACTTCATTTACGCTGCTCCCTTCCCATTGTTTCATTTATGCAATGATTTGTCAATGCACCAGACCTGGACAATGTTGCAGAAGCATGCCACGCACAGCTCACAGGAATGAGTGCTTCTTTCTACTTGGTGTTGGGGGTTGGTCGGGACCCCCCAGCGCCTTCCGTAAACCCCCCAAACCCGAAGGACTCTGCCGGAGACGTCCTCTCGGTTCAGGCTTCCCGGTCGCTCTCCCGCGGCCAGGTACGCCCCGTTTATTTATGTTGCAGGCGGTGGCGTGCAACGTCACGCCGCCGCGTGCGCGCCCAGTCATCGGGCAGCGCCACACTCCTCCTTTTTCCAATAACAAAACTAATACTTAACATTTTACGAAACCCCATGTTCACAACATCCCTTTATTGACATCCACCCGGGTCCCCTTACTTAACAGTTCTCATCCTCGGGACAAACAGCCAGGTGACCCAAAACTTAATCGCTGAGGTGAGCAGTTTTCCCCTCGCCCAGCCCTCTGGGGGTACCTCCTGCTCACCTCCGGCACGGGTGATCTGTCCAGGAGCATGCCCCGGGCCGGGGACTCAGGCAGACACAGTGTTTCCCCTTCGTCCTCAGGGATCTCTCCTGGGTCTGGATTAGGAGGTGGATCAGTTCTTGGATCCTGCAGTTTCTTGAAGAAACTCACATTGCGAGGTTACCCCCGACCATCCGTTTGATGCAGTCACCATGGATCCCCGGACCGCGACGACATCCAGCGGTTCCGCCTCATACGGTAGGGAGAGCTCCCCGTGGGGATGCCTATTCCGAATGAGGACCTCATCACCAGGCTCCAGCCGCTGCGGGCGAAGCCCTCTCCGAGCGTTCTCTTGCTCGATCCTCAGCTGCCGGTCCATCTCAACCTGTTGGTCATTGATAACCCCAGGTTCTTTCTCTCCTACCTCCGGTAGTAAATCGAGGACACAGCTTGAAAAATGCCTCGGCCGGGGCCACTCCAGTGGATGCATGTGGAGTGGTGCGGTACACCCTCAAACTGGTACAGGACTCTCTGGAGCGACTGCCCCTGCCCCATAGCAATTCTAAAGGTCTTGTTTAGAGTCCTCATGAGCCGTTCTGCTTCGCTATTGGCCCGGGGCCTGAGGGGCATGATTTTCCTGTGCACCACCCCGTAGCTCTCCAACAGCTCAGAGAAGCGTTTGCTCTGGAATGGCGCCCCGTTGTCCAAACACAACATGCGTGGGAAACCATAGGCCGCAAACACCTTTTCTACGGCCACCACAACGTGCTCAAACGCCACAGAGTCCACAAACTCCACCTCGGGGTATCTAGAGTACTCGTCGACCAGAACTAGGAAATGGATGCCCATGGTGGTGGATCCAAAGTCCGCATGAACGATTTCCCAAGGGCGCGTCCCCCTAGGCATTGTTTCTATTGCAGGTTCCTGCTGCAGGGGAGATGCCGCCTGGCACTAAACACAGGCCGCCACAAAGTCATCCACCTTGCGTTCTAGCCCAGGGAACCACACCTTCAGCCGTAGGCGTGCCTTGGTCTTGGCGGCACCCTGATGACCACGATGAGCCAACGCGATCACCTCGTCCACCTTCGATTGGGGCACCACAATCCGATCTCCGCGGAGCAGAAGGCCAGATGTCGAGAACGATAACTCCTCCCGGACTTTCCATAATTGCTCAAGTCCGGTCCTGGTCTCCTGGGTGCGCCCCGCCAGAGCCTCCAGCACCGACTTCCAGGAGCCCTGTTGCATCGAGTGCCTTAGGATCTGGAAGCACTCATCTTGCGCTGCAGCTGCCTCCAGCTCCTGGAGAGGCATGGTATTTGGCGTGGCTGCCTCCACCACCACCCGAACGTGTTCTTCTGCCTCTTCTGCACAGGCGTCCTGGACTTTGCCTGCGTGCGCCCCAGGGTTTCTGGAGAGATAGTCTGCAGCGTTGTTCGCCCCTGGCCGGTATACCAAGGTGACTCCATACTCCAAAAGGGCGAGCATCCACCGCTCAATGCGTGCCGGTGGCTTGGAGGACGACCCTGCCAGAATGGGAAGCAGCGGCTTGTGGTCTGTCACCACCGTCACCGGGCATCCAAGGACGTAGAGCCGGAAGTGCCGGCATCCCCACAGTACTGCCAGCGCCTCACGCTCGATCTGCGAGTATCGCTGCTCCACATCGGACAGGGCCTTGCTGGCATAGGCCACCGGGCGGATGCCCCCACCGCTGTCAATTTGTGTTAGCACAGCGCCCAAGCCGAATGGGCTGGCGTCGACGATCTCTGAGGGCAGCAAGGGATCGAAGAAGGACATGGTGTCTTCAGCCGCCGGGGCACCCTTTATGTCATCAAAAGCCGCCTGCCCTAGCGGGCCCCAGTTCCAGATGACATCCTTCCTGGTCAGTGCCCTGAGCAGTTCCGATCTAGAGGCCAGATTTTTAATGAACCGCCCACAGTATGTGACCATGCCTAGGAAGCTTCGCACCTCAGATACGGACTCCGGAGGCTGCGCCTTCTTTCTGTCCTGCACCTTCGGGGGATCAGGAGACACCGCCCCTCTTTGAATACAAAACCAAAGAATTCTATCGATGGTCGGAGAAACTCACACTTTTCTTTGTGGAGAGTGAGTCCCAAGGATTGCAGTCTTCCGAACGTCTTTGCCAACCGCCTCAGATGGTGTACCTCAGTTCTGGTAAACACCAGGATGTCGTCGCTTATGTTCAAAATGCCCTGTAGATCAGCCAGGGCGCCCAGAATGATGTTTTGGAACACCTCCGCCGCCGAGGACACACCAAAGCTCAGTCTCTTGTAGCGGTATAGCCCTCGGTGTGTCGTGAAGGTGGTAATGTACCTCGACTCGCGGTGGAGGACAACCTGGTGATAACCCGCTCGAAGGTCCAGTTTCGAAAAGAAACGAGCGCCCTGTACCTCCGCAATGATGTCGTCAATCGTCGGGGTGAGGTGCCTCTCTCTTAATGGCCTTATTCGGGAGCCTCATGTCGACGCAGATTCTAACAGCATCGGGTTCTTTAGGTTTCCGTGCCACCACTATCAGGGACACCCAGGGCGTCGGGCCTTCCACCTGCTCTATAATGTCAAGATTGACCAAATTGTCCAGCTCCTTGTCGACAAGTTCACGGAGGTGGAACGGCACCCTTCGATGTTTCAGGGCAATGGGCTGCACCGACTCATCAATGTGTAACCTCACTGGGTCACTGGCCATCTGCCCGATCCCTTTGAACAGCGCGGCATACCTCGAGCAAGTCATTAATGTCCTCTAAATAGACAGTATGCGAAGCGGACGATGCCGAGGGCCTCCGCTGCAGCACAACTTAGGAGCGTATTTGTGCTCACCGGTGTCACATAGAATCGTGCTACGATTTGGGAGCCCTCATGTTCTACTTTTGCCACACACCGTCCAGAGGGATGGGGTCAACACCACCGAAGGCAAAAATGCGGGCCTTGGGAGAAGCCAGCTTGGGGGGCTGGTCCATGGCATCATAGTGTCCACGAGCCATTACATTCACCGACGCACCCGTGTCCACGAGGACGGGGACTGGAGATCGGTTCACCTTGACCACGCACCTCGGCTGTCTCCTGTTCTTACTTTTCAGGATCCAAACACTCGAGACAAAGAAGATGTTCTCTTCCTCCTCTTCTTCAGCTTCCTCCACCTGGGCATCCTCCTCAGTCTGATCCACCTGAGCGACGTTGGATGGTCGACTCTGGCGATTGAGACTGGACCGTTCCGGGCCCCTCGGTACCAATACTGGCATTGCAGCTTTGCATACCCTCGAGAAATGATCCGGCAGCCCACACCGTCCACAGGTCTTTCCAGCCGCAGGGCACTCAGCAGGGTGGGGCAGGTCATACCACACTTGGCAGATTTCTCCTGCCCTCCCGGCTCGATCCCGGGGACTGCTGCCAGGTCTTCGGGTGCCCCTGCCACCTCGCCACATCGCACATACCTCTTCGGTCTTGATGGGGCGCGACCCAGCCTCCATTCTAGCTGCCCTCGCCTCCGACAACTCATGGCACCTCCCCAGTTCAAGGATACGCTGAAGTGTAATTCCAGGCTCCCTTAGCACTTGGCGCCTTAATTTGCCCGATGAGCAAGCCTGGATTAGCATTGTCCTGATCATGTCCTCCGCATCGCCCCAAGCGCAGGCCAGCGAGAGACCCCTTAGGCGCCCATAGAACGTGTCCAGAGTTTCATCGTCTTTCTGTTTGGCAGAGAGCATGACAAAACGTTCATAATCCGCATTGGCGAGAGGCAGAAAGTAGGCCTGCAGAGCGGCCTTCGCCTGATCATAGGATCCATCCCCTGGCGGAAGCGATTCGAAAGTCTCTTGAACAGATGGACCTGCCGAGTACAGCATCGTTGCAGCCGGGTATCATCATCCACCACCTGGGCAGCCCGAAAGTACATGTCCAGGCGGTCCACCCACCTCCATCTGGGCCCCAACTGGAAGGTGGGCCCGATACATCAAACTCCGGGATGGGCTGCAGAGCCGCCTGTGCACGTACCTGAGCCATAACGGGGAGAATCTGCTGAACAACTGGTGCTGCCAAAGGCTGCACTGGAAGTAGAGGACCTTGCGGGCCTGCCTGACCACCTGGAGGCTGCTGTGCCGCCTGCACTGGAGGTAGCAAACCTTGAGGTGCTGCTGGCACATGTGGAGGCCGCTGCACCGCCGCTCCGTCCTGGTCCTCAGTATCACTCATTCGTTCGAGCGCACAGGCACCCCCAGCGTGGAGGACAGGGGCCGCAACTCAAACACCAAGTCTAAATGCCTCCAGCCAGCACCATCGGAGAAAACAGCTGCTGCACCACACATCTGTGATGATGAAGAGGATGAAGATTGGTGGGCCACCAGTCTGATGATGAAGATGATGAAGAGAAGCCTCTGCTTCCAGCTGTCCAAAAATTAGGACAAGAAAGAAAAATGGGCTATGCAGGCCCAGCCATTGTAGCCCTCCTTCTTGCTTGCATTCGACGTAGGAGACCCAGGAAAATGCAAAATCACCCCCTGGGCATAGTCACCTGCAGGTAACACTGCCTGCTGATTGTCAGAAATTAGGCCTGGATGCACTTCTCAGCTCAAACCGGAGCTTGGAGAAGTTTCACGGCCTGATTCGCAAAATGGCCGCCAGCCGCGTGGGTAACGCACGGCCTGCGGGCCGGAGCGAAGTCTCAAGGCGACCTTGCTGCAAGTAAACAAAATTGCCGGTCAAGTCACCGCCGGGCCCAGGCATTGTTTCCCCCACTCGTCGCCACTGTTGGTTTGGTCGGGACCCCCCAGCGCCTTCCGTAAGCCCCCCAACCACGAAGGACTCAGCCGGAGACGTCCTCTCGGTTCGGGCTTACCGGTCGCACTCCCGCGGCCGGGAACGCCCCGTTTATTTATGTTGCACGCAGCGGCGTGCAACATCACGCCGCCGAGTGCGCGCCCAGTCATCGGGCAGCACCACACTTGGCTGAAAGAGACAGACTTGGTGCCAAGGGGTCTACGGCCCTTGCATGATTGGCATGCAAACTGAGCCTCCAATATCAGCTCCCCGCCTGTAGGTAAGGCCTACATGAATCCCCGGCTCCTTGCTTAACTTTTCTTTCTCCGGTAGCAAGCTGCAGCTCACAGTGCAGGCCATCCTCGGGTCTGCCACGAGCCAAGCCCTCAGCCCAAACTTCATGCACTCTCACCAGCCATCTTGGGCTCTCCATGTGGGCGTGTGGATTCTTCTGTTCGCGGCCTCCGGGGAGGCTACAATGGGCTCCCCCAATAAGTTTCAGGGGGCTCGCCAGTTTCATGAAATCCCCATGCCTGGAAGGTCTTGCAATGGTCTCGGGTGGAGATGGGGTTCAGGCAGGCCCAGGTTACAGAGCTAGATGTGAAAGCAGTCTCACTGGTCTAACGCTCAACCACGATATAGATATATGAGATACATTACTCACCGTAATCGTATTTCTGATGCTTTTATCTACTTTGATTCACATGCTGTGCATAGCCCGCCATCTAGTGGAAGCTGCGGAGTATTACAGTTGTTTTCGAAACTCGAAAAGGGATGTCGACAGGGCGTGCCAGTAATACTATCCCTAGTGTGACGTCCACTGTACACATGATCCCTCACGCGTCGAGGTCCCTCAGATTGTATTTCTTCTGACATGAGGTAGCATGAGGTGTAGCGCGAGTACAGCTATATCCAAGCAGATGCTTATTAGACAAGCTCATAAGTATCCATGCGCCTTCTCTCTGAGGGGAGGAAGGGTGGGTTGCATGTGACTAAGCAGATATAAGCATCATAAATATGATTACGGTGAGGCTTGTGGAATCTGCTTAGATCACATGCTGTGCATAGATTAGCGAGCAGTGGAAGAAGGAGGAGGGACGCGAGAAGGTTCATGAGCGAATACGTGTCTTAGAACCGCTTGTCCCACTTGTGTATCTGTCTTGGAATGGGTGTGAATGCAGTAGTGCTGAGTGAAAGTATGTATAGAGCTCCATGTAGCTACTTTGCAAATACTGTCTAAAGGAACATTTGCAATGAAACCTAGCGTGGCTCCAGTACCTCTTGTGGAGGGGCCCTGGGCGTAAAAGGCAGTGTTTTATGTGAAAGGGAGTAGCACAGTTGGATACATCTGACTATCCACCTTGAGACGGCATTTTTGGAGAAGTGATCTCCTTCTCTGCCTGGCGCTATGGAGACAAACAGCTGATATGTTTTTCTTAGCGGTCTGGTCTGGTCTGCGTAGTAGAGGACCGCCCTCCTCACATCTAGTGTGTGGAGTTGTACCTGAGCAGAGCTTTTGGGTTCTTGGAAGAAAGCCAGTAGCTCAATAGACTGGTTAACATGGAATTTAGAAATTAACTTAGGTGAAAACCTAGGGTGAATTTGTAAAACCAGTTTGTCCTTATGTATAGTAAAGAAAGGATCCTGCACTGACAGAGCTTGGATTTCACTGACCTTTCTTATGGAAGTGATGTCTACTAAGAAGGAAGTTTTGTCAGTCAAATGTTTAAGACTAGATTTTTGCATGGGCTCAAAGTGGGGCCCCATGAGCTTATTAAGTACCACATTAAGGTCCCAACCTGGTGGTGGGTTAGAAATTGGAGGGTGGAGTCTCTTTACCCCTTCCATAAATGCTTTGCCAACTGGCAGTTTCCACCATGACACTTTGTTATGGGAAGTGGTGTAGGCTGATTAAGCTGCCAGGTGCACTTAAGTGAATTAAACACTAAACCTGCATCCAATAGGTGGAGCATATAGGTGGCGATATTAGAAGGAGTACAATCAACTGGGTTGTTTCCTTATTCTGGCACCAAATAACAAATTGTTTCCATTTGTCATAAAACAGTGCCTGGTGTTAGGTTTTCTTGATTCTTTCAAGATCTCCATACATCTCTGGGGTAAACCGAGATGTCCGAACTCTATAACTTCAGGAGCCATGCTGCTAAGTTCATTGAGCTGCGCTGAGGATGCACTGTTAGCCCCTTGTGCTGGGAGAGTAGTTTGTACCAGCACGGGAGTTTGATGGGGTTGCACACCGCCAGTTTGCGTAGGTGTGGATACCATGGTTGTCTCGCCCACATAGGAGCAACTAGGATGAGCGTCATCGGTTCCATGGGAATCTTGTTCACCACCTTCCTCATCAGAGGGGTTGGTGGAAAAGCGCAGGCAAACATCCCTGACCAATTCATCTATACAGTGTTCCCCTTGGAGCCTGGCTGGGGGAACCTGGACGCCAAGTCCGGGCATTGCCGATTTTCTCTTGTGGCGAATAGGTCTATAGTTGGAAAACCCCACAGGGAAAATAGGTGTTATACGACTTCTTCGTGTAGACACCACTCGTGTTCTTCTGGCAGGGGGTCTCTGCTCAGAGTCTGCTAGAGCGTCGAGTTCCCGTGGAAGATGTTGAGATGCCAGGAACATCTTCCGTTCGAGTGCCCATCTCCAGATTTTCTGTGCAAGTCTGGATAGATTTGGAGAATGTGCCCCCCCCCCTTGTTTGTTGATATAAAACATTGCTGTGGTGCTGTCTGTTAGGATCTGCACCGACAGACTTGTTAAAAAGGGGTTTGAAGGCTTGGAGGGCTTTGAACGCTGCTAGAAGTTCCAGCATGTTGATGTGGTTCTGAGCCGTAGAGTGTGTGGTGAAGGTAGTGGGCCCCCCACCCTGCTAGTGAGGCATCTGTTGTGACCACTGCTTGTATCTGTGGATTGTAGAAGGGTTTCCCCTTGGTCAAATTCGCTCTCGTCCACCAGCGAAGATTTTGTACTAGTGTTGGCGAAACGACCACTAGATCGTCCCACTGACCGCTTCCCCGAGACCATTGTTTCGCCAACCACTCTTGTATGGGACGCAGGCGCACGTGGGGAACCAGGTAAATGCAAGATGCCATCATGCCTATTAAGTGCATCACTTTGCGTAACGTACCCTTATCTGGCAGCCGGCCTGATAGTGTGGTATTTGCAGTAACAAGTTGTTTACTCTTTCCTCTGAGGGAAAGACTAACCCTTCCTCTGTGTTTAGAATCGCTCCTAAGAACTGTTTGAAGGTGCTGGAAGTGGCTGTTGTGCTGGGGAGAACGCTCCGTGACTTCTGGACTCCTGTTTTCAGTTGCTGTGCTCGTGCTGGTATGCACTCTAACATCCACCAAACTTCTTCTGTGGACATATACGGACTATCTAATATAATTATCAGTGCTAACACCGAATTATAGTAGCTAAATATCACTTTTATTCCACTTTTTTCATTTTTAGATTTTGGCCACACCCCTTTTCTCCACGAGTCTTCAAAATTCGCCACTCGCGCGCTCCTGCGCGCGCGCTCCGAGAAGTGGCTCGGAAGTGGCTGTTGTGCTGTTTGGCTGCTTTGCAAGCGTGCAAGCGCCACAGTACTTGCCCTAAGGCTCTGTTATCTCTCCCCCCGTGTTGTTACGGCTATGATTGAACATCGTATGCATTTTATGTTCGTAGCAGCTTTGGGGTGAGTCGATAGTGGTTGGAAATCCAATGTTAACAGAATACATTTCATATGTCCTATTGTTTGCATCACTGCCCGTTTTAATTGTCGCGGTAATCATGAAAGCCTGCTATTTTAGCTTTTTTCTTTGATTACGGTGTCCTGCTGAAGGGACTCAATTTTAATGTACTTTTAAGCATTTTGGTTTTTTGAATACTGTGATTTGTGATTGTGATTTGCTTTTGGGCTCTGTGCCCTGAGCTCAGTGTGTTTTGAGATAGGTGTGGTTTTAGCCAGTGACACATATTAACGCTCTGTTTAAGTTTAAGTTAATATGTTTTTAGATTTTGTGTATTTATGTTGTTTGTTTATGTGTTATACAAAGCCTATTGGCTAGATGTATATCTAATTAATAAATAAAATAAATACATAAAATGAAGGTGCTGGGCACCAGGCTTAATTTTTTCTCGTTGATCGAGAAGCCCAATTGGAAGAGGTTGATTGTTGTCTGAATGTTTTGTCTGCAAATCAGAGGTGATTCCCCTGTTATGAACCAGTCGTCCAAGTAAGGGTACACTGGTATTTCCTCCCTGCGCAGGTGCGCTGCCACCACCGCCAGTACCTTGGTGAATACCCTTGGCGCCGAGGCTATTCCGAAGGGCAGCACCTTGAATTGGTAGTGCTGGTTCGCCATCTTGAAACGCAAGAACCTTCTGTGCGTTGGAAACATTGGTATATGAAAATAGGCATCTTTCATATCCAGTGTTGCCATGTAATCCCCTTTTTTTAGAAGTGGGATTACTTCTTGTAGCGTGATCATGCTGAACTTTTGTGGCTTGGCATACTTGTTTGCAGGCCTTAAATCTAATACAGGGAGTATTGTTAGATCTTTCTTGGGCACAAGGAAGTAAGTTGAATATATACCCCGGTTTATATGGTTGGCTGGGACCACTTCTATGGCGTCCTTTAATAGAAGCGCTGTAATTTCTTCTAGAAGAATCTGTTTATGTTCTTCTGAGTATCTTTTGTCTCGGGGGGGATGATGGCAAGGTTTTTGAAGAAGTTCTACACAGTAGCCCCCCTGCTACCGTTGACGGCACCCATCTGTCTGAGGTAATACCCTCTCATGCATGGGTGAAGTTGGAAATTCTTCCTCATACTGGAGATGCATGGGAGGGTACTTGGAGTGGAATGTCACTTGCTCTGAGGTGGCGTACCACCTCGAGCCTCTGCCCAGAGTACCACAACCTCTTTGTTGTCCTCGTCGGTAGCTCTGAAAGGATTGTCCTTGCTTGGTACCATAGGAACCCTGACCCTGTTTGTATCCAGATCCCCTCTGGGAATTCTGTCCCTGAAAGCGGCGAAAACTGCTGTTGCCCCTCTGCCCCGTGGGTTTGTTTGTGAGCTGGCCTAAAGACTTAAGTGTTTCGTATTTGTCTTTAGCAGTTTTTAGTGCGTCTTCTACCACCTTGCCAAAGAGCACATTTTTTTCCACTGGCATATTGATTAAGGTGGCCTTGTTTCTGGCCTGAAGATTGATTGGCGAAGCCATGCACGTATTTTAATGATAGTGCCCTCTGCGATGATTTTACCCGCTTTGTCTGCTGCGTCAAAGTTTGATTTTAGGAGACAAGTAGACACCGCTCCACCATCTGCTGCCACCTGGGCTAATTGGGATTTAAGTGGCTCAGGTGCAGAAGAAAGTAATGCAGAAACCTCATCCCACTTGTGGTAGTTGAAACTTGCCAGGAGTGTAGCGTTATTTGTGATGCGAGTCTGGTAGGCTGCAGAAGAGGCTACTTTCCTGCCCATTGCGTAAATCTTTTTGCTCTCCTTGTCCGGAGGGGCCTCGGAGGAAGCAAGGGGAGTGCCTGCTCTTTTCCATGTGGTGGTAACCACCAGGGAGTCCGGTTTTAACTGGCCTCTTATGTAAAGAGGGTCGGAAGGTGCAGGTCTGAACATTTTTTCAACACACGGGTTAACAGCCCTTGTGAGGTTGGGTGCCTCCAAAAGAAGGTTGGATTCTGCATTGTACAGACTTTAATATTGGAATGAATTGTCCTACTGTTTTTTTATCTCAATTGCTCAGCGAAGTCTGTCTTCTACCACTTCCTAGGTATCTATGCGGAAGTGTTCTGCCGCCTTAGTTAGAACTTCGTTGAGTAGTGGTTGGTTGTCTATAGGGGAGTCTACTACTGGAGGATCCGGATTAAGGGGTGAATCCAAGGAGTAAATGTTGGCCTCCTGGTCTGGGTCTTCATCGTCCCCATCAAAGAATTCATCTAAGTCCTCATCCATAAATCAATAAACAAAACATCCTCCTGTTCTTCTGGATGGACTTCAGGGTCATACAGATCTAAAACTCTTCCCCGAGTTTGGACATCAGTACGAACACTCTTAGAAGGCGGTTGAGACACAGGGGGTCGGGAGCGCAAAGGGGCTGAGGAGGGTGGTGTGGTCTGAAGGCTTAAAAGCTGTTCAGGGTGCTTTTGGAAGAAGTTTCCAATGAAGGACAACATACGCATAACCCTGTCTATGTCCTCTGTGGACCAATCTTTCGAGCTTGGAAAGACGATTTCGGGCTTGGAGTCGGGAAGGCCCATGTCTTCATTAGTGGGTGGGATAGGCTTAGGCCTAGGGTCTATAGGTTTGCCCTTGGATATGCCTTCTGTATGGGAGGTTTTATGTGTTTTAAGGTGTTTGTCTCCACCCTGGGTCCCAGAGGAGAGTGAAACTGACTTCTTTGGGCTGGATGTCTTGCTAGATGTAGAACGTTGAATTTCGGGTGTGGGGGCTGAGGTTTCGTCTGTGGACGAATGACTCTCAGGCGTTGTTATTCGCGGGCACCCTTGCAGTCTTTCGACATTTTTCCGTCTTTCGATGTCTTACTGTCTTTCAACTTTTGTCTGGTCATGCGGGGATCTGGGTCGAGATTGCCCAGAGGAACGGGATTCATTTGACCGTTCACGGGGTGCCGAGCGTTGTCGAGTACTCGATTCCTCTATCGAGTGTCGACTAGGGGTTGTGTGTTTTGTGGTGTGTGTGACTGGAGCGCTACCGCCGCCGGGTGTTGTCCCCACAACATGGCCGTCGGCCTGTCGTAGGGGGTTGGTGGCTTGCGCTTGGGTAGCTACCGCTACTCTGGTGCCCTCGTCGTCCGAGAGTGCGGCGTCGCTGCCATCGCTGAAGGCTCCTTCCACTTCCCTGGCCTCAAGTTGCCTGGTGTGGTGGGCCCAGCGCTTAGTGGAACGGTCTTTCAACGTCTTAGGCTTGACAAGCCTACAGGCTCGACAAGACATGATCTCTTGGGAGACAAAGGTTGCACAGAAGCTGTTTGTCTACCCAGGGGAATTTACGGTTGCACTTGGGGCAAAACTTAAATGGGGCGTTTTCCATAATACTGGGTACGGGTGATGGCAGCTGGGTGAACAAAGTGTAGGAAGGGGAGACTATGCATTCTACAAATGGCTTCCTAACAATAGCCTCCCCCCTCTCTCCCTACTGTCTGGGCACCGAGGCCCGGGGTGGCCTTCCAAGGCCGTTCGGTCCGTCGCGATGATATTCGACGGGAGTCTCCTTTCTGATTCTTCGGCGTAGAATTACGAAGTCGAAGAAAACATAGAAAGAGAAACTATCTTAAAGTCAATGGCTAATTTGCCAAAAGGAACTCCGCTATACGCGTCCATCTAGCATGGCGGAAAAAAAACAATCGGAGGGATCTCGACGCGTGAGGGATCATGGGTACAGTGGACGTCACACTAGGGATAGTATTACTGGCACGCCCTGTCGACGTCCCTTTTCGAGTTTCGAACACTAATACTCTGCAGCTTCCACTAGATGGCGGGCTATGCACAGCATGTTCAGTGCACTTTATAAAAGACTTTGCATATATTTTTTAAGGACGATATTTTATACTTAAGATTTGTATATTTAAAAATGATTTTCTGTTTCTGGTGATGCAGCTGCTTAGGGATGGAAATAGTGTAAATAGTGCTTTGCAATTCCCCCTTTTTGAAACCAACAGTTAAAAAAAATATAAAAAATGCTGGTGTTAAGAAAAGAAAGGATTAATCTACCAACTAAAACAAACCATACACCAGCATTTTGTCGTCTGCTTTTCCTTTTCGGTGTTAAAAATGATAATAGTATTTCTTCACAACGGGGTTGGGGGAATCTAAACTTTTACCTTTTCATCCCATTTCCACTCCCACAGAGGCAGAGCAAGGTGATCCAAAACTCCAGTAAGCAGGGGTTGAAGACCGGTAAGAGTTGGGGAGGCGTGTCAAGTATTTAAAAAGTGATATGAAGTATGATAAAATCATATGTTGCTGTGCCTGCCTACATTAATCTCCCAATACATGTGTTGGAACCCCCGTTCCCGCTACGCTATCATCAGATGTAAAACAGGCTCCAGATCCCCCGGAATGCTGCAATAAAGATGATCCTGAACCGAAGACACCTGACGACACCAACTCAAAAAATTATGACCGGCTGCATCGACTCTATGAGGCCGTCCGACACCATTGAGCCGTCGCGAGGCCATAGGGCCGCACATCAGCGACCCCGCCGGGACACGTAGCCCAAATTGAAATCAAGGTGCAGAGGGACTGAAACTGGTTTTCCCCGAGCTCTTAAGCTATTGAGAGATTAGAGCTGCTCTATGACCCGACATTGGGAAGGAGCCATCCTCTGGTGCATCCCCTAATAGTAACACTCTTGGGTTCATGGAGAGCAGGGATCCTGTGATTTCCTTAATTTTGGACCGCACCTCCAACCAGAATGTTTGAATAACCGAACAGTGCCACCACATATGGGCCAAGTCTCCTCGTTCTTTGCAACCATGCCAGCAAGTATCAGGATGTTCCGGGTTCATTGCATGAAACCTGCTCGGGAGTAGATAACACCTAAACCAAATCTTAACAGCATTCTCTTTCACCGGGGTGCATCGTGAACTCCTTTGGGCTCTATGTCAAATCCCCTGCCAGGATTCTTCTGAGATTTCTAAGCCTAGTTCTCTCTCCTAAGCTAACATATAGGGAAGTTTTTCTTCTAAGGGAGCATTCTCTAGGAGTTTATAGCAAGTGGCTAATTTATGGGATTGCTGTCCTTCCAAGATTGGGTTTCTCAGAGCAACTCGGCGAGTATCCTTAGACAACCAATGCCGAAATTGTATATACTTTAAGCATTCCAATTCTGAGAGCCCAAATGTATCTTTACATTCTTGGAAAGTTAGGGGTTCCTGATGTATATACAAATCTCTTAATCTCAAGGACTTGTCTGGGCTCCAGCTTTGATATGATCTGGCGCATAAACCCGGAGTGAATGCCGGATTCTGAGTAATAGGGGACAGCGGACCCAATCCTGACGTGATTCCCCTTTGTGTGCATGCTTTATCCCAACTCCGGAGGGTAACTAACGTAGAGGGTATTAATTCATTTGCACTTCCCCGAGCTTCCTTAGGAAGGAATGGGAGATGCGCCAAAGGGAATGGAGCTAGCGCTTGTTCAATCTTTTGCAATTCTGGGCATCCCCATGACATCGGCGCCACCTGGGCTGGCCTATAGTAGCGTGAGATTGATGGGAGTCCCAATCCACCTACATCTTTCCTCTAGCGAGAAGTTTACTAGGAATTCTCGGCTTGCTCTTGTTCCATATAAACCGACCCATCTCCCTCTGCATGGCTATAAGCTAGTTCACAGGGACTAACACTGGCAGGGATTGAAACACGTATAGAAGTTTCAGGACAAGAGACATTTTCACTGCACTAACTCGACCCAACCATGAGATCTCTTGGGAATCCCAGCGTTGCAGCCATTCTTTGGCTTCCTTCAGTAAGCTGGGGATATTTGCTTTAAATAAACCATTTTATTCCTAAGTAAGAAATACCAGTGGAGGATTGTGGGATACAGAATGCGGTTTGTGCAGCATCTAATCTGGCGGGGGTTTCTGTTAAGGCCATTCCTACAGATTTAGTTGGGTTCACTTTGAATCCTGTAATTCGGGCGAACCAAGCCAAAAGTTCCATAAGAGGTGGGATAGTGTTAAAGTTCAAGCTGAGACTGAACTTGCTTTCTGACCTTCCCCCCTTTCTATAGTTTGAGCTGTGATCTGGCCTCAGATCACCACTTTCGCTGCATCCCAGACCATCGCATAGTGTACCTCACCCTTATCGTTTTCATCGAAATATTGATTAATAGAGTCAGATGGCAGAACAGAACTGGGGATCTCCTAATAAGAGCTCATTCAGGCGCCAAGTGTATGTAGGGGTCAGGGCCTCATTCAAGAGCGCCATCCTTAGTTCCACAGGGGCGTGATCCGATAATGCCTTAGGAAGGATCTCTATATCAATTATTTGAGGGACAAGCCTTTCCGAGACAAGAAACATATCCAGCCTGGAGAAACCTCCATGCACCGCCGAGCAACCGAATAAAAAGTGTAATCCCGCTCCCCTTGATAAAAAAAAATACAAATATCGGCAGGCTTCTGTAAGTGAATGTTCTCGAAGGAGTGCTGCGAGTGCCAAAATGTTTTTTATCTGCCATAGTTGGGCGCAAGGCCTTGTCCTCTAGTGAATTAACCACTGCATTAAAATCTCCCCCCACTATCAGATCACCCTCACCATGTTCCAACAGAATCTCAGATATGGAAGTGAAAAACGCATCTTGCCAGGAATTAGGCACATACAGTGACGCCAAGGTCACCACCATCCCCTGCAGCGTGGCCACAACTAAAACAGATCTACCATCTCTATCTCGGACTGTTTTATGCACCTTCAATGGGGTCCCCTTCCGTACCAGGATGGCTACTTCGCATCTCTTCAGTCCAGAGGAGGTGCAAAATCTAACAGGATAAAGGTTATTATTAAGTCTGAATTCATCAGAAGGAAGGAGGTGCGTTTCTTGGAGAAACAGTATATTAGAGTCAAGCGTGGACAGACAGTGGAATAAAGCTTTACGCTTTAGGGGGGAATTTAAACCCTGTACATTCAGGGTGAGGCATCTCATATTCGGAGTAACCATCCTGGTATCACTTTAAGCCTTCTGCACAACACACTCATCTGCCTTCATACATAACCACCATTTCCAATAAGCATTTCCACCTCCCCCTTCTGGCCTCAGTAACATGTAACATGATCCAGCGAGCTGTAAGAACATTGCCACCCCAAGGGTAACCAAATTTCATAACCCGATGTTAACCTTATTTCAGTGTCACCAATGTGAGTAAAACATGGCCTGCATAAATAACATTTCTTGCAACCATCTTCATGACTAAATAATTAAACAAAAACGTATAACTGCCAGGCCTTAAAAGCCTTTGCGAGTTCAAGCAACAACCCCTTCAGGGTCGTCTCAGTGGGCATAATCTGTGTGTTGGGACCGAGATTTACTTTCGCCCTTGTACTTTTAGAGGAGTATTCCATATCAAGAGATCCTGTAATGTAGATGGCAGGACTCAGCTGACAGCTGGAGCAGTTCACCCAATTGGCCCGCTAATAGCAACAGGCAGACCACCATCGTAGGGCGACCCCGCAGCATCCGCAGCTAGCGCCAAAGTGTCCCAGGAATTGTCTGAAACGTTGCAGTCGTACTTTACCAAAGTTATACCTGCGCCTCGTTGCAAATAGCTCAGCCCTTCTCGAAGTGAACAACATATTTCATTCAAATCCAGCTTGAAAGATCTAGGTTCAATTTCACAAATGCATCTGCAGGACTCAACTATTCGTGCCGGTTCCGTCGAAGTTGTCCTTCATGGATGACTCCTCAATTATGTAGATTCCGCACTCTTTCATTCTGTCCCCAGCACCTTTCCTAACACCCCAGCCTTTGGGCTTCCCATTTAATGTCTTTCGCCGTGGGACTTCGAGATTGATCCCCAGAGGTCACGAGTCCTTCTGTTTTGCTTCCTTTGTGTCCCACCATTAACTTCTGGGCCTCTTCCTCGGAACAGATATTATACGATAGATTTTGATATTCAAATAACAACTTGCATGGGAATCCCCACCGGTAGCGGATCTTCTCCTCCTGGAGCCAGGCTGTAACCTTTTGGAGCCTTCTGCGCCTCACCAAGGTAGATGGGGAAAGGTCCTGGAATAAGCGCAGCATGGAGCCACGGAACTCTACTGATTCAGCTTTCCTAGCCGCAGCCATTATTTCCTCTTTCTGGTGGAAAAAGTGGACCCTGGAAAGGACGTCGGGCAGGAGGTTTCTCTTCTGCTGAATTGAAGAATAAACCCGGTGTGTCTTGCCCAGGATCAGCTCATCAGGTTCTTCGAGACCCAACAGACTTAAAGAGCGCTGACATATTCTGGAGGTCCCTGTCCAATATCTGTCTCGGTATACCACGTAGGTGGATATTGTTTCTTCGAGACCGGTTTTCGAAATCTGCCTGCTTCGCCCTAACTCCTCCAGCCGGTCTTCCATGTCCTGAGCTCGCTTAAGAGCCTCATAATCAAGACTCTGTTCACTGTGCGTCTTCTCCAGGTCGTTAACTCGCTCTTCTAACCCGCTTAAATGAGTGTTCAGATCTGCAATAGAGCATGCAAGTGAGTCCTTAGAAGCTTTTATATCCGCTTTTATTTCCTGCGTTATGTCTTGTTTAAAGGATCTCATCATTTCCTCAAAGTATTGCCTGGAGAGGACTGGTTCCACCTGAGATTCTTGTTCAGGACAGGAGTCTGATTTTGTGAGTTGCATCTTAGAGGTTTCTGGATCCCGCTGCCTTTCTGTCCAACCTTAGGCATTGTCTTGTGAACTTTTGAGCAAGATCTTATGAAAACTTATTGTCTTCTGCTCACTAACACAAACCCCCTCTAGGTGCGCCTCCAAAATTCTTTCCAATATGGAGCCCAATGCAGTACGCGGGGGAAATGTGTCCAAATTTGTTAGGTGGGTAATTGTAATTAAACCGGTTAATTACCCTAGCCCTCAAGTACAAGCGCTATAGAGCTCAGCGCTGTACTTGCCTGCCAAACCCACTTCACGCCAAGGAGCCGTTGAGGTGCTTCATTTCAGGATTTTTTCCCTATCCGCTTCAGATTTGGGCCTCTCACACTGCACCCGGCAACACACGGAATGCTGGGGCTGCAGCGTTCCGTCTCAAGAAGGAAGAAGCTAACACACTGGCAGGGTCAAATCGAGCAGCTCCTCTTCACCTCAGACGGGCTCGTCAATTTCTCCCTTCCAATGCCTGCCCGTAATCACACTTAAAAGAGCGGTTCTCTGGTGTTCTGCTTCAGGAAGAAAGGGGCGGGCGCACCCTCTGATGGTCTTCGCAGTCGCTCTCCCTCTCCGCCCATTTGTACTGCTATAGCTGCAGCACTCCTCTTCCCGGAGCCTCCGTTTCCCGCGCGCACAGCCGCTCACTGCAAACAGAACATCGCAAGATACAGTCTTACTATTTCATTATTTGCAGCGTTCCTCTCTCCATCTAGACCATGCACTTCCCGTTCCTTGTCCCTTTCATGAACGCTGCAGCTCCGTTTCATGATTTCGTTCCCCTCCGACTACGGAACCTAGGGACAGCGATCCCTCCCACCAAACTGTCGAAAGTTCGCCCTTACGCAACAAATATATTCCTCGCTGCAATTTATCTCCAGAGGCCCTCCGATCCTTCTTTCAGTTCTTCTCCCATCTTTTTGGGTGCCGAAAACCGCTTATATGGGCACCCTTGCACAGAGTTTACAGCGAACACTGCTGCTTGGCGCACCGTCTAGCCATGCTCCCTTCCCCCAATGTTGTTAGGTGAAATGTTACTTCCCGCAGTTTTAGTTAAGGTTTATTGTTCACCTTCTACTTCGGGAATGAATCCCAATTGGGGCCGCTCTGAACACAAGGGGTGCAATTTCACTGTATTACCTATGATTAGATCAATGCATGATTGGGCGCACACGGGGGAATCAAAAGGAGGAGGCCCTCCATACTGAGATGGCTGAATCACCGGAATTACTCTTAACGTCCAAGGGATGGCCCACCACATAAAACGCAGGCGGGTCTTGAAACATCTGAGATATACTGTTTCTCCAAGAAACTCACCGAAACGAGGGGGAATCCAAAAAGTTGGAAAGGAGATGGGTAGGGGCTGCCGCCCACGACCCCTGTAGGGGCAAACGAGGAGTGTCCATACTACTCCACAGACAAATACCATTTGAATTCCAGCACACAATAGCGGATAGAGAGGGGAGATAAGTCTTGGTACAGGGCCTACTACATCAGTACCCACTCCTGCTTAACATCTACACTCCCACGACATACACCCCTGCCTTTTTCACCAATACCTTCGCCGTCTGCGCTCCATACACGAGACAACTTACACTGGTGGGCGGAGACGTTAATGTTGCGCTTGACCCGGCTCTAGATAGAGCACAAGCCCCCTGGGCCCGAGCAGACCAAGAAAACTAGCCACACACCTCCCTCCTCAGGGATCTAAGACTGACAGATATGTGGAGGAGCAAACACGGGACACTCTGGGATTACACCTTCTACTCTTGCAGACACCAGAGCTATTCTCGCTTAGATTATTGGCTGGCCCCTAACACATCCCTCCACATACTCTAGGAATGCTCTATACTCCCCGCCACCGTCTCACAGCATGCACCCATTAGGACCAGGATCGCCCTCCCAGATAGCCCCCAGAAATCCCCAAACTGGCGCCTGAACTTGAGAGCCCTGGCATATCCAGACTTTGTAGAACGCATCAGGGAAAACATGGACTTATTCTGGGACACTAATATCAACCCCTCCTATAATACTCGGGCATGTTGGGATGCCTTTAAGGCCGATCTGAGAGGGCAGTGCATATCCAGATGGGCACACAAACTTAAGCAATGGAGAGACAGGGAACACAGACCAACTACAGAGCTGCAAACCCTAGAAAAGCGCCACAAAAACACACCAGACCAACAAACACTCATACACCTGCGCAAAATACGCACAGCAAAGACATCACCACCACTAGAGTCCAAAAATTCTTCTCGAGCTGGTCTCAGAAATATTATCTGGGGAACGACAGACCTTTGCGCCTGATGGCACTCTCCCTAAAACAACATCAGGCAAATGCGGCGGATCACCTCTATACGGGATGGGGAGGGGAATCTGATAGAAGGGGACGCGGGCATCAACTCCAGGGTCGCTGAATTCTATGCAAACTTGTACGCCAAGCCCGAGACTGTCTCCACCCCCCCCCCTCCCAAGCTTCCTGAACTCAATCCAGCTGCCCAAAATCACACAGGCCCAATACGAGGCACTGGACACCCCGCTAACAATGGCAGATATAAAACAGGCGATCCATGCCATGAATCCTGGCAAGGCCACAGGCCCCGACGGTATCCCGATAGACATATACAACCTCTCCGCCGACGAGATGGCCCCAAAGCTCCACGCGGTATTCTCAGAGACAGCCGACATCGGCCGGTTGCCGAAATCAATGCTAAGTGCCAACATCGTTGTGTTCCATAAAAAGGGGAGGCCGACGGACGAATGTGGCTCGTATAGGCCCATATCACTTATAAATTCCGACGCCAAGGTCCTAGCAAAATGCTTGGCGCAAAAGATTCAAACAGTTATGCCCCAGCTGATACAGAACAACCAAATGGGCTTCATTTGTAAAAGGCCCTGCGGGGGAGGGGGAACAACGTTCGCTGGTTGCTGCAGGTCATCACGGGTGAGGCAAGCTCAAAGAACTCCATCCTGACAATCGACGCCGGAAAAGCCTTTGACAAAGTCCAACTGGACTTCATGTTCCTGGCCCTCACAGACTTTGGCCTCCCCTAATCGCTGATCAATTTAATACGCTTACTATATACGGGCCCTGAGGCGAATGCGACAACCAACAGCACTGTCCATCGAACCAGTGGCAGCGATACTGATGTCCGACCCGAAATGGCGGGGGATCTTGATAGGTGGAGTAGAGCATCGGGTCTCCCTATATGCAGACAATCTCCTCCTATACATTGGCAACACCCCTACCGCCCTCCCTCCCCAGAGTGCGCCACCTCCTAAAGCAATATGGGCCCATGGCAGGATGCCGGGTGAACTGGACCAAGTCGGAGATAATGCCGCCGAGACCGGACATCCCCCTGGGACCCGGGCGGGGTGGCTCTGTTCCGAGTGCAAACCTGCCACTTTAAATACATAGGGGTCAACATTAGTGCCCGCACTGAAGACCTCCGGGACCTCAACTATCCTCATACGGTGGAGCGGATCAAATCAGATGTTGCCAAATGGTACACCTTACCGATGTCCCTGACGGGCAGAATCAACGCCATCAAAATTAACTTTATGCCCAAACTTATATACCTAGCTATGATGATACCCTGCGCGCAAGCCCAAAAATGTACAGCAATATGGAGAGGGCATTTGAGATGCATATGGAGGGGCATAAAAGTGTACCTACGCTTGAAGGCCCTCACGGCATCCAAGTCGGACGGTGGCCTTGCACTACCGTAATGGCGCAGCTATCACCAAGCTGCCCAAATTGGCTTGGCCAAGAGGTGGCTCAACCCAGAGGATAGCGCCTGCTGGAGAGAGATGGAACTGACACTGATAGCCCCCTTGACATCTCTAGACTCCCTAGACATTCTCCCAACGAAATTACCACAGCGTATCAAGGCGCATCCTGTGATGAGTCAGACAACAATTCAATGGCACAGACTTCGATCCCAACAAGGAGTCAATATTAAAAAAAGCGCCCCTGTGAATGTCAATCAAAACCCTCCTCTCTCTCGACCAGGTACCCAAACTTCACCCTCAACAAGACAACCGATGGGCACAGGTCAGAATCATCGATATATGCGGCGGCCCAAAAGTACAGATGTTCTCAGAGGGCAGCAGAGCGCTAGACTTGCGTACAGGACAGTGGCTACAATATGGCTCAATATGCGCCGCAATATCGCGACTTACCACGACAACCTCTAGACAGGCTCCCTGCGAACTAGAGCGACACACTTGCACGCACCCACGCCTGAGTACATTCTATTCCATAGCCATTCCTAACAATGTGGGGAGGAGCTCCGTCTTACTCGAAGCATGGTCAAGAGACTCGGCACTCAGATCGAGAGGTGAGACATATCAATACTTGCGGCCATCCCCGGGACTTCACTGAACTTAAAAAATAGGGAAATCCAGTACAAACCCATTCAACGCCTATACTATACCCTAATCAAAATGCACAATATGGGGATATTGCCCTCTCCCCTCTGCTGGCGCGGGTGAGCAGCAATAGGATCTATGGGACACATCGTTTGGACATGCCCAAAGATTAAACAATATTGGCAAAAGGTCCATACGCTGCTGACCACCCCTTTCCCTGAGGCTGAGAACACCGGCGCCGGAAGATATGCTTTTCGGAGCCGGATATAAAGACTGGCACTCAGACCCCCTGGCTTACAAAGTCACGAGTACAGCAATGTTTGCTGCTCGCAAGCTTCCGACGCCCTCGGAATCACAACTAGTCGCTACACTAGACAGGACTTGCTACCTGGAAAAAAGCGCACTCCAAAGGACGAATCCGAACAAGGCGGCATTAGCAAGCAAATACTGGGACAAGGTTCGCCCTTGCGCACAGAGCGCGCCCCACACCGGGGAGGGGGGAACGACACCTAGACAATGACCTAACACCCCACAGACACGCAAGACCGGATAGATATCCCCTTCTCCGGAGGCCCACTGTCAAGACAAACCGTACCAGATCACCGGCTAAATATACAAGATATTGGCACACCCACACAACTGCTACATCACAATTCTAGCACTCACGACAGCACACTAGAGCCTGAACTGTCGCAGCAGAAGTAGTAGAAGATTAAAAGTTATGCGGTTGTGGGGGGGGGGGGGGGCCGAGGATTACGGGATTGGTTTTATGAGACACTGACACTGCACAAAGCCATGCGTGAGATGAAAGAAATTGGCGGGAACCTCTACCCACCACCAATGCAAAAAGGGGGGGGGATGCCCGGGGGACCACTAATTCCGAGTCGGGAAATGTTTTTCTCTCCGATTTGAGGGGGGCAATGCACCTTTTGTTTTGGGGGGATTTCTCTTTATTGTGCATGTTGTAATATGCTATTTATGTAAAAATCCTCCAATAAATAGAAGTTACAAAAAATTGTCCAATCAATGATGCTGGTCTTCAGTCTGGGGATGTCACAGATTTCCCGAACCCTCGTCCACAATGATCTGGGCATCCATCTGTCAGCACATCCTGAGCTTGGGAAAACCGAAAAATCTTCCAGGAGTGGCTAGGCGAGGGTGCTGCAGCTTTGGTTTTGGTTCAGCTTTTCTGGGTGTCAGAGGCGGGGTTAGGAAGATCGTTATCCACTGGCAAGCTCCTTGCTTTAGTATTCTGGTTCCAGGGACACCCACTCTCTGGTACGCACCTTGATGCCCAATGAGATTGCATCATCTTGTACCTCCTTCCATCGGCTCTAAATTCTGCCCTGGACCAAGATGGTCTGCCAGATCCTCCCTGATGTTTCTCTCTGGCGGTCTGTTTTCCACCATCGGCAGATTTAACAGTTTTATCTCCCCCCTCAAATTATTCTCCAAGTCATTGATACTAAGTCTTCCCATGTTTGATCAATTTGTCTGAAGCATCTCCACCAGCCTTAGCACATACACCCTTTCTGGATGCTACCAGTTCCCAGTCTCCTTAACTCTTCTCTACTGACAATAACTACCTATTCATTGGTCGAAGCTTCTCTCGCCAACTTCCTCGATTTATTTCCTCATAACCCTTTCCATCTGTTTGATGGTTCACCTCTCAACCCCAACAAATCTGCTCCCTCCGATGGCATCTATCCATTTTGCAAGCCTCCTATAGGCTCTCTCCAACCTCTAATCCATTACTGCTCCTCTCCTCTCAGTACTGCTCTTCCTTGCCACTCTCCAAACACCCCTGTCCAACACCTACTCTACTCCCCAGACTGACGAGTTATTTTTATAGGAAGGGTCCTCTACCCCATGGATGGTGCGGTTTTGTGATTGGGTTAAATGTGGGTGTTCATGTGGCTTGCAAGGGAGCTGGTCGGAGACAACACAAGGGCTACCGCAAACTTGGTTTTCAGGTCAGCCACGTTTAGATATTGTGTCCTCCACACCCTTATCCGACCCAAAGTTTGGATTGTTTGAGTCTTAGTTTCCGGCGTGTGGATTGGGAGTGTGCAAGTTATCCAGCAAGTATGGAAAAGTGTCTTTATCGTAGGGGTGATTTGTAATATGTGATCGCTACAACACTGGGAGACATTGTTTGTGCCTGGGGCTGCTCATTCAGCACTTGTCATCAACTCTTTGCTAAAATGCAGTTATGCAACTGAAGGACTTTACACGTAAAAGGTGGGAAATTTGTATTTCACAACTTGTCATGAATTTTAAACGGTGGCTACATTTTCTTAAAGAGAGGTTTCCTCTGCAACACTAGATTTTGGGTATGGCTATGACTCGAATGCCTCTCCCAGTGTTTTACCCTGATGGAAAGGTGGCTCTTTCAGGGTTAAGAATATCACCCTCTCAGGTGAGGGTGATCCATGATAAGTGTAAGGTTGGCACATAACATCTCCTTTAATTGATCTGCATGTGGAGTAGGGTGGTCTTGGTGTTCCTACCTTCTTGTAGGATTGGTTGCAGGGTGAGCCATCCTGTGAATATTTCGTTGGTGATCCTGCCGTCCAGCATGTTGGAAGAGGTTTGAATGCCCCTGTGATTGCCTCTTGGAGTACCTTCCTCTCGGTAACACTTATGGGGTGTGAGCACTTGTCACTATCGTCCCCCATTAACCATGGGCATTTGAAGAGACTGTAGAGTTGTGACAACACCGGAAAACAACTCCTAGATGATCAAGGTCTGTGAGGTTCGAAAGGATACTTCTGCGACTGTCTGTCTTCGTACATGGATTCAGTTGAGAAGGACTCCACAGAGGGGTGGGTCTGGGGTTCCTCTATATCTCAAGGTCCAGTATACACTAGCTTGAGGAAGCATCCAGCTTCTTAAACCCCCCCCCCCCCCCCCACACCTCTCGTTTCACCCCATCTCCAACTCCCTGCCCAAGGTTTGGCAGAGGACATGGTCACATATGCTAATCCTATTGTGAGGAGCCCGGAATGAGACTCGGACACAAGGGATTCATAGTTTTGATCAAAGACTTATTAAAATAAAAGGAGGTGCAGCACTACCTCTGTGCCTGCCCTAGAGGTTTTGCCCTACCCAAAACTAAGGGTCCATCAATGTAAGAATGTCCAAAGCAAAACCGTCCTGTGTACAAATAACTATTCTAGCCCTCACACTAACAAAATAAAATCTAAAGTGAAAAGGGTAATGTCTTTGGCCATGAGTGGCTTATAAATGTTCAAAAGGAAAATGCATAACTCCAACACAAAAGTGCCAGAATGACAATGTTCCTTATTCCAGAGGGTGATTTCCTTCCCCAGGATTTCTCATCCCCCTGTCGTAGGTCTAACAGGTATCCAGTGATAATATTGCAGGAAATAATAATGACTGAATTTACAAATATGAAGAAATATTGCTAGAATTAATAGAGTGGGTAAAAAATACCTATCAGCAGAAAACAAATATTAACATAAAGGCAAGAAAGTGTAATGTCAGGGGTGAGTTTGAGGTGCAAAAAAAATAAAACAGATTTAGGTTAAAATTGGGATAAAAGGGAGGGGACAAGGAGAGTTTAGGAGTAGGAGAGGTGGGGGGAGGCATCAAGGAGTCCACCTCCAACCCCCTCACAAAATTCTATTTGTACAATGGGCAATGTAAAAGGCATGTCGATATTTTTTCTTGCTGTAATTGTAGGTCACTTATTTCAGCAATAAAATCACAGTAAACCTGTTGAAAGATATTCCTTGTATTTCTCTTAATCCACAATAAATCTGTTCATAAAAACATCTTGGCTCTTTAGCCTCATCTTGTTAGTATACCTGTGTACTCTCCTGCCAGGTTTTCACTCCTCGTCTCCTTGGTTTCACACAGCCTTTGGCTACTCCGGATATATCCTTCTCAGGACCCTTATGCACTGTTCAGTTTTTCCTTGCCTGCTGTGTTTCTCTACTAGGACGTTCCTATGTGAACACACTTGCAATTGCCTGGTATACTACCCCGCTAGACCTTTCTTTAAACACACTTTCAGCTTTACTTTGCCTGGTGTAACCCCTTTCCAGGGCTTTTCTCATGTGTGCACTGCACACACTTTTACACTTATTTTCTTGGGTTTGTTTTATCTAACAGTACCAGCCTGGTACACTATCCTGCCAGGACTTTTCTTCAGTATGTATTGCATACACTTACAGATCTTTATCTTCATTTTTTTCTTTCTGTTCTTTCTTCTTACTGAATGATCAGCTTCAGACACACGCAGATCTTTATCTTCTCGTTCACTTTTAACAAAATGTTCAGTACTTCCTTCTCTTTCAAGTATTTCATTCGTATCGTTTACATTTATTCGCCTTCAGCATGTCTGCCAATACGTCCCAGTATCCCAGACTCCCTTTCGGGGACTCACCTGCTCTCACTAGTGTACTTCACTCTTCCCGTGGTCAGCCGGAGGCAGTTGTTCGGCTTCTCTTCCCCGCCGCCTTCGTTCCTCTTTCAATACACAGCTCGTGTTTCCTACTGGGCTCTTCTGCTTTCCGTTCGGCTTCGGCAGGGGAAACGCTAACGCTCTGCACCAGCAAACGCCCAGGAGCCCTGTGTTGGCTTCTGGCATTCGCACAGAGTCTCTCCTCACGTATCAGCTTTCCACTTATGTCTCCTTGTGCTGGATGGCTCCGCGAGAATCCCTACAGCCCCACTGTCTTTTGGTCAGTCCGGAGAGAAGCAGCTTTCTCCCTCCAGCAGTGTGCCCCAGACAACTGTCATTGCGATTTAAATCTCCCGGCAGGTCTGTAGTCACAACCAGGGGGCAGCCTATAAGCTTGGTCTTTTCCTCTAAATTACTCTGCTCACCTTCCTGGTCCCAGTATTCTTGCAGTTATGGGAATGGAAGTCCATTCCTGATGTTTTATATGTAGAGTCTATGCAAGTGTTCTCAGGCGCCTTTAAAAGGCAAGTTAGCTCTGAGTAACGTTTAGGTAGAGTCCGAGAAGATCATTTCATGAGTCTTAGAGGGCAAGTCAAATTGTTATGCTCAGACACAGATCTTGTCAGCTTTTCAGTACACTTCCTAGGTGGATGCAACCACATGCAATTAAGGCATTGGTTATGGATGGGGTATCCTCAAGAGAGGAAGGGGAATACCAAGCCTTGTCCGATGGTGCCCTGCTCTCCGGAGGTTGACTCCCCCTATGCGATCCTCCCTCATATAGCCGCTCCCAGGGTGAGGGAGATAGGATCAAGAGTACCATCAGCATCACCTCACTGAGGAGGCCCAACAAGGCTGAAACACATGTCTGGGGTTGCTGATGGTACTCATGTTCAGAAGAGAATTGCCTAGCATTTTGGTGCTCGACTGCCCTTATGGGTGGGACAAAGACTGATATGTAAATGGAAATTTCACCTCTGTGAAGGGTGCAGTGAGCAAAAACATGGTTGTATACTCTAAGGAACTCATGGTTGCAACAGTAAAAACAGACAAGTGATCACAAGGCAAAGTATTTTTTATAAAAAAAAATTTGTTGATTTAGTTTATTTGTAAACTTTTTCATCATTTTCTTTGTGATCTGTGAATAGTAAGAGCTAATGATTTAGAATTGATCTCACGGTAATCTTTTCTTCAGTTCCAAAATGGTGCTTAGGAAAAGAGTGATGTACAAGTGTATTTATTGTTATGTCCACTAAGTAGGGCGGCCCATCTTTCTTGAGTGTTCATTTGTTCTGAAAGTTGGAAGAACGCTCCAAATTGTTTACGTTGAGAAGAAAGTGCTCGACATTCCATAACGAGATGGAATATAGTTTCTGGGATCGCTTGATCCTTGCAAAATCGACAGTTTGTGACATCGATCTGTCTTGTTCTTGATAGGTATGAGTTTGTGGGTAGAAAGTTCAGACGCACTCTTAAGAAGGTTGTTCTATTGCTCTGATCGAAGGCCATCTTTAAATCAATTAATGCTGCGTGTATTGTAGTGTGAGAGTTGATGGCTTCATGCTTTATTAGTTGGAGTAATATGAGATTAAGATTTGTTCCGACATTGGCTGTGAAACCAGTTTGCCTTACTGAGAATTTGTTGTTCGAGTGCCCACGCAGTTAGTTGTTTCAGAAGTATTGAGGCAAATAACTTCCCAAGCGGGTCTAGCAAGGCAATTGGGCGGAAATTTTGTGGTTCATCTCTTGGTCCTTGCTTATGAAATGGAACAATTATTGCCGACCTCCAAGAGTTTGGTATTCGGTTGAGTGTGTTTACCAAAGTTGTGATATGGCACATGAAGTTCGCCCAGGCAGGCAGGTTTTGCATAATGACAGCATTAGAAAGTCCGTCAGGGCAAGGCGCTCTAGACGTGTTCAGGTTTTTGATGAGCTGCATGAAGTCTTCAAATTCTGCATTTACATGCCATTTCAGTTTGTTTGTGTGCATGTGGTTTTGGGGTTGCGTTTTTCGCGCTCCATAAATCGTCAAAAAATGCGTAATCCAAGTTTCCTGTGGAACATTAGCTGTCAGTTTGTGCTGTTTTTGCAGGTTGTCGTTGAGCAAGTTCCAGAGTTCGTGTTGTGGGTCTTGTGTAGTTTAATTATGTTTTCTGCATCTGCTTGTTGGATGATTTTTTGTTGTGATTTTCTCCAGTTTGCGTATTTCTGTTTCAGATTTTTGATCTATTTCTTGTTTTCTGCAGATGTTTTCTTTAGATGTCGTATTGATCGATGTAAGCATTTTTTCCTATCAGCTATTTCTTGGCTGTATGTATGGCGATGACCTATGTGTGGGTGGTTTTTGAGAGTTTGCCGGAAAGGGAGTAGGATCCATTCATAGTTGAGTTTCTCGTAATCTGTTAGAATGGCATCATGTAGTTTCTTCGGTAAGTTTGCCATGGCTGGTTGTGGAATCCTTAGTCTTGATGTTGTGCCGTCGAGTTCCACAGAGACTGTTGGTAATGGTTCACTTTGCTGAATTGTTGGCCCGGAGTGGACAGGGAGTTGGTTGTGGTCACTTATCAGTTATAATTGTTTGTGCGATTATGACAGATTCATGTAGGTTTTATGATAGGAATATATAATCAATGATTGTGTTTGATGATCCTCTAGTCCAGGTCGGCGTGTTGGCTGCAGAGTTGTTCCTTGTATGGTTCAGAAGGATGAGATTGCGATTTGTAATTTCATTCATCCAGTTCTTTGCTTTCGGAGCAAGATGTGACTGAGTTCGGAGGGATCCATTTTGGTTGTATAGCTTGATATTCAGGTTCCCACAGATTATTATTTCTAGTAGTTGGTGGTTTGTCACGGCCTTGTCGATTGCCAGGAACACACCATCGATGAATGCTTCCGTTGATATTGCTGTAGGGTTCCAATACAGATTTAAGATTATAACTGTTGTGCTGTTTTTTTTTTCACCGTTTGAGTCGATCTTGGTGCACATTAGTTTTGTTAATTGGATCCATGGATTGATGTTTTCGGTGCTCATTACTGTGCAGTGGGGATTTATCTTGATTAGGGTCAAGAGCCCTGATGCTGGTCTTCCTTGATTTTTGACAATGGCAGGGTTGAGAAAGGTGAGAAAGCCATCACAGGCCGGAGGTTCGCTGAGCCAAGTTTCCTGAAGGCATATGATTTGGTATTGTTCAAGGTCTTTGGACGGATTTGTGAAGAGATGCAAGTTTCCTCTTGTGTTCCACGAGCAAAGTGACCAGGTTTGTGGATTGTTATGAGCGGGAGATCATCGAGTCTTCTAAAGATGCGGTTCCTGTGAATGAAGTTTCCGAATTATAGGTTCTTCTGATCGGTCTTTCATCTCTGCATGATTTTTGTGTTTGTGGTGATCGGCTCCACTCTGTCGGCTCCGGTGTGGTCGGCAGCGCAGTTGGTCGTTTGTGTTCTCGATTGATGTTGCCGGTTGTGGTCTCTGTCCGAAATGTCTCTGTATTTCTGTTTATTAGGTATTCTTGTGGTTGTGGCAGCCCAGCAGATGAAACCAAGTTTTTGTAGCTGGGCACGACTTAATAATATCAGTTCCTGGTTGTTAGGGTCCACCAGCTCCATGACAATCTTAGCTAAGTTTAGGTCATCTTTGAATATTGTGAAGTCAATGTCTTTTGATGCTATTTTCTTCAATTGCGGTATTGCTCCAAAAAGGCGTAGAACATTATTTCTGTTTAGAATTAGAGGCTCCAATCTATTAGTTTTGTTTTCAATGTGAATTTCGTAAATTTCATTTTGTCATAACGGATTGATAAATGACGGAAAGATGAAGCTGTGTTCAGTGTGATCATGTAGGCTTGTCATGAGTGACTCCGATGAGATTTGGTCGTAGGTTTCATGTGTTATTTCATCCATTGTGTCGCTTTCTAGGGATGCATCTGAGATTTCCTCTATCGAGAGGTCTGAGATTTCTTCTTGGTTATTAGTTGCTCATGTTCCAAAGGATATTAATCAATTATTATGAAGCTCGCATGGCTTGTTGGTTGGCTTGGTGGAAGTAAGATGTCTAGTAATTGGTCTTCATGGGTAGATACATTAAGTAGTTCTTCATCAATAGATGGTTTAGCTGGCAGTCTTCGTGGCACTTGAGGCTGAGTCCGGATTTTAGGGTTTTGCTTTTCCTGGTTTTCGGTGGTTGGTAGTGTCGGTGGAGTTTGAGTTTTACTTTTTGTAGCTGTGAGGAGCTGGTCAGTTGATTTCATGGTTCTTAGGAATGCTCTCGAGCCAGTTTGTCGTTTTTTGTTGGTTTTGGATTGTGTAGGTTTTGGGTCCTTTGAGTTTTTTTTTTTTTGTGTAGATCTGGTATGCCTCAGTGGGGTTCTTATTTGCTTGTTTAGGTTCCATAGCATCCGATTTTGAAGTGGTGATGTTTCCGACTGTTTCATTCAGCACGTGATGTTCATGGGTCGAGGTAACGACAATTGGTTGTTGGAGTAGATTGTCGGAAGGGAAGGTTGGTATTCCTTCTTGAGTATGTATGTTGGGTTGCGGGACTGATTGCTGTTGATGGTGTGCTTTAAGCAACTGAAGAGTTCTGTTAGCTTTGTTTTCTCTTGGCGATCCCCTCTCGCTATTTCAGCTAATCTTTGTTGCCAACGATGTGATTCTTCCGCTTCAACAGTCAGGCGGGATTCGAGTGACGAGACAAAGTTCTCCATGTATATTTGTTTCGAGTGTACCAAAGCCAAAAGAGTTGCTTGTTTGATGCTGTCTTTCATACTTTCATGTAGTTTGAGGAAGGGAATCATCGCTTGAGAGAGTATTGCTATGAGCATGTTTTGTAGATCTATCATCGTTGCCTGAATTCTCGGGTTGTTTTCTTCAGGGTAATCGTCTTTTGGTGTGGTATTGGTTTTTGTCTTGTAGAGTGATCAGTTTTAAGTTCTTTGTTGTAGGATCTGGCGTATAGTAAGAGTCGTTTGAATCGTAATTGAAGCGTGTTGGGAAGGTTTGTTTGTCAGTATAGTCAGATTGAGGTTCTATTTTCACAGGTAATTTTTGGGTATCGTGTGTGATACACGGAGTCGATGTTAGTTGAAGTTGATGTATTTCTGGTCGTTTACCAAAATTTCCTTTTTTTCAATGCTTGTCATTATTGACTCAATTTCAGTAATGTCCATTGATAATCTTGCTGCTTTGGTTTTTATTTTGTTACCAGCCGTGTCTGAAGGTTGTGCGAGTTTTATGGAGTTGCGAGTTTGTAGCCACGCCAATTTTGCTAGCGTTGCTTTTTCTTTCTTTCTTTGTTGGGATGATGTCCATGGTGGTTTTTGAGGATGTAGGTCGTCTCTGGGTTCACTTGGTTGGTGTACTGGGGTGTCTTTGCCAGGAATGTGGTTAGGTTGGTCTTTTGTTGTCGAATTGTTGGTGGTTTCTTGTGTTACGGGGCTAGGTATGGAGAGTAGAGTGTTTCTTTGATCATTTGTCTTTTGAACTTCTTTTTTTGCTGTCTTGGTGTTGCCGCTAGAGCATTTCAGGTTGTTATTTGGAGGTTCAAAATGGTCAGATGTCGTTGTTCTGGGTTCTTGAGTGCTGAGTGTAGGTATTGATGTTGTGTCTTGTGTTTTATTACACTGAGGACTGATCTTTGCAGGTCGATCGTTT
Organism: Ambystoma mexicanum; assembly: GCF_040938575.1. Lineage (NCBI taxonomy): Eukaryota > Metazoa > Chordata > Amphibia > Caudata > Ambystomatidae > Ambystoma > Ambystoma mexicanum. The sequence continues at coordinate 895,472,421 of NC_090939.1, forward strand.
TCGGTAGATTGGGCGAGAATATCAATTCCCTGGTTGCTGTGGGGTGACAGGAGTGTAAATGATTGGAGATGATGAGTCTTCCTGTTTATTTACAGTACAAGGATTGTGAACTTGTGCTTTGATTTGAGTAAGTATTTGTTCTTCAGCAGGTTGGTTCTCAAATTCAGATTGAATGTTTTTGTGGAGAGTAGTGCCAATGTTGTGAGGGTCTTCTATTACGAGGTAGGCTTCTCATTTGGCTTCGGAGTTCTTTGATAAGGCTTTTTGGTTTCCTTTGGGATTTGGTGCTCTTTGAAAAGATTGTTCCATGGTTAGTTGCGACGAGTCTTGATCAGACTTTGTCTTTGTCTAGTCTTTGGCCGTTGAATACTTTGTTTAGTGATTCGATTTGTAGACATTCTTCGTGGATTGGTTTATTTCCTGTTAGGATCCAAGGGACGAGCCCTTTCGGTCTCCTAGCAGTACTTAAGGGTAAGTTGTGCTTGGTATTGTGTTCAGGATCCAAGGGTCGTGCCCTTTCGGTCTCCTGAGCGGTGATAGATCCAAGTCTCTAATATAACTAGAACATTGATTGATGTGTCTTCCTTGTTGAGATCTGAGGGACAAGTCTTTTCGGTGTCTTGTTGATGTTGAGTTTTCTGTTGCGGTGGATGTGGCGTAGGATCCAAGGGACAGGCCCTTTCGGTCTCCTGTAGGTAGCCGGCACAGATCTCCTGTAAGTTGCTGGCGCTGGTGTCTGCCAGAGGGTATGCTGTTAGACTTCTTTACTGGGATCCAAGGATCAAGTCCTTTCGGTCTCCCAAGCCGGGGATGTTTCGTTGACTTGTGCCTGTTTGCAGAGATAGATGCAGTGAGCCAAAGATGGAGGGGGACAAAAGATATGCTTCTTGATTCCGTTGTGGGTTGAGATCTTCTTTTTGTGCTGTGGAGGGATCTGTGGTTAGAAAGTGTAGGTCATTCTGTACGTTATTTTCTTCACAGGTTGTATGGATTCCTGTAGATATGGTGGTAGTGAAAAGGCAGGATTTGAGAGAAGAGTTCCTTTGGTGTCTTAATGGAAGTCCATTGAGGGTGTGTCAGTGAGCAGCGCTGCGATGCGACTCCTGTGTCGTTTCTTAGATGTCGGTGTGGTGTGGCTACTGGTCGCTCGTGCCACGACTGAAGTGTGTACCAGCTCAGCGACTTTCAAGCTATTCAGGACTCCGCTGGAGACCACAGGCTGTTCATGCGGTTTCCTCGTGGTCTGTAATTGGCTGGCAGGGTGACGGGGGCGCTGTGCTGGTCTCGAGATCCTAAGTCTCGTAGGTATCCTGGCAGTGGGGACGTCGGGAGTTGCGGGCTCCTCCAGGAAGTGAACGAGCCGTTCTGCAAGGAAACGGCTGTCTGCTGGCGTATGTGCTTCTATGTGAGGGCGCTGGCGTGGGGAGCCACTGACCCCTCAGGGGCGAGAAAGCTTCCGTGAGATCTGGAGGCCGGCTACGTCACGCAGCTCTCGCTGGTGTCTCGGGGCGACGATGCCGCGAGCTACAGGCTGCTCCAAGGAGCGAGGGAGGCGTTGGAGGCTCGCGTTTCTCTGCTGGAAGTATGTGTCTGGTCTGCAGGCGCCGCCGAGGAGAGTCGCGGCGTCCCTTGGGGATGAGGAGGTCGGCGCGGAGACCCACGTTGAGCCGCTGGGCTCCATCTGCTGTAGAGCTCCGGTGGACGCAGCCTGATGGTGCTGGAGCAGTGCCTCACGAGTGAGGACAGTCGCGGGGGGTTCCGCGAGGCTGGGTCACCGACTGGCGGCCTGGGCAAGATCCAAAGGTAAGGGTCAGTTCTGTCTTCGTTTCCCGCTGAGCTGGCGTGAGTAGACGGGAGGGTAGTGGGGGTGATGCGCTGGGATGTACGTGGTATGTACGTGATCAGGAGTTGTCAGATGGTTGTGAGGGAGTTGTGCCGTAAGGAGCCGGTGCTCCCTAGTATTTTGTGTAGGAGATTCAGTGAAAAGGACTGGGTACGGCAAATTCTTTTGGTGGGGTTGTGGTGGATGGAAGGGGAGGAGGGGTGGGGGTGGGACTGGTCACGGCTTCTTGGAAATGCCGCAGGGGGGGGGGGGTTGGTAGCTGGCAGCTGTAGGAATATAATCAAGTTCTGCAGATCATACAAATCTGAGGATGAATAGAATGAATAGGGTGCAACTCTGTCGTGGGAGAGCGGGCGGGTCGGAGCCCGCAGAGCCCAAAGACCCAAAGACTCTGCGACCGACTCCGCGGCCGCTCTGCGGTATTCTGGGGATTTTAAGTTCTTAGGTAGTTGCAGTAGAAAGAGGACTGTAGGCAGTCCAATGAATCAGTCAGCAGCAGCAGCCAAAAAAAAAGTAAACCTTCTCTAGTGCAGACCGAAAGACTCTGCGGCCGACTCCGAGTGCTGCACGGTAAGGGTTGAAGATGACGTCCTGGGACTTAAGAGGCTGCCAACGCTGCTCACTTAAAAAACAGCAAGCAATCCATGAACATCGCATGTTTTCGGAGGAAACTTTGTGGCCACGCCGACTTTGTCTTGATGAAGTTTGTTGGCTTTTTTCCCACAAGATCAAATCAAGTCTGATCCGATGCCGCCTGGAAACTGGAAAAACGTTCAAAGTTATTAAACTGAATAGCTAGGTCAGAGAAACGCCTAATCTAAACCAATATCTAAGATGGGAGCAAGTTACGACCATCAAATAATAAGGCAGTCGTAGTGGTGTCTTGTCAAATAAAAGGGCCTATACTAAGAAAAACCTATTGCCAATCCTTGCGCTAAATACATAGTGTCGGAAAGGATTCACAGGAAAGAAAGAAGTTTTCACAAATGATAAGTCAGGATGTGTTAGCCGGGGGTCTCCCTTCCCCACGGAACAAGGCGGGACTCCTGAACACAGCACACGCTGAAGCTTTCCCCGCACGAGAGGACAGATCTGCTCTCAACCATCAGGACTTTCAGTGGTTAAGTCTATTTTCTTACACTAAGTCTCTTGCCTCCGAGGACCTGATGTGTTCCAAAATAATAAACAAAAAGTTATTTCTGCTTGTACGTTGGGGGGATGCCTTTTCACCCCTGGATCCCCCCTCTTCCGGGTTCAGACCCCTCTCAAATGTTAGCCTCCCTCCGTCGGGTTCACTACGACTTTCCTCAAATCAACTTCACTTATGGCAATCACAAATCTTAATGTCTTTTTAAACAGTTTACTGTGGACATCCCTCTGTCGGGTCCACCTTTGTCAACACACTGTTCATTCCATCGGCATCCCTCGTCAGGTTCACTCTTGCCAACTTTTGCTAATCACACAATTCCTTGAACAGTTCATACAATGCGGGATTCACTTCCATTAGCTTTACAATCATCTGCTGGTCAAAGACTTGAGTGTAGAAAGGATTTTACAAGACCCCTGTATGACCACTTTGACCCCTTTCTTGCGCCTTTCCCAAGGCCTTCTGGTAACGGTAGTTTCAACAATAGGGTACTCACCCAGAGTTTCCCCAAATGAGCACCCACATGGTGCTTGATTCCTCTGTAGCTGATTTTCACCTCCCCTATTAACAGTTCTTTTTACTGTCTTTAGCCGTTTGCTACTTTTGTTCAACACGGTTCGGTTTCTTATTGGCTCGCCCCTCGACTCACCGGCTGTGATGAACTGCAGGGTTTTTCTCGTCTCTGGAGTCAAGGTCGGTACCACGGAAGCAAGCGCATCTCCCCGGCTTGGTTATCAGCCGAGGAGGGCCCTGTGTACCGTTGACATCTGCAGCAACACACGTTGGCTATTGTTCGCAGTTTTAGGATTCCTTCCGTGGAGGTTTCACAGGCCTGGCTCGGAAAGGGCAAGGTCACTTCTCTCCTTGTCACCCTCTCGGTTCATGCAGTCTTTCTCCTCCTCTTGAACTTCCCTGCTGAGTTAGCTCTCTCGTAGTGCGGTCTACCTTGCTTGTATTGTGCTCTCGTGCTCCATCTTTTATCCCTGTGGGGAAGGGAAAGGGACTTTGGGTGTGTGTGATTATGCTCAATTGCCTGACTTTGCCTGACCCTGTGTAGGGGCATGTCAGGTAATCGGCTCTTGTGTTAGTCTGTTGTCTTTTGTGGTGTGGCTAAGTGTTTGTGTTGGAAAAGGGGGGGTAGAGTGTTTCCTACGTGATCGGGTGGGGAAAAGGTGTTGGAAGAAGGGGGATACAGCGGCTCACCTGTCGGTGTCCCACTTCCACTCCCCGAGGACCCTCCATCCAGGGGATCCTCCCGCACTGGTCCACCCCCAGGCACTGGATCCAATAACGATGGCCATGTCCTGGCCACCTGGATGACAGATCCCCCGGGGACTAGTCAGGGAGACACCTTAATTTCTCACAACCCTCCTCAGTGGAAGAAATTCCATGGAGCGGGGTATGTGACCCATGGTAGCGGCTGCAGGCCCCTGGCCACATCGTGGTGGCATATTGATATACTGACACAGAGGATGTGCCCTGCAAGTAGATACTCAACTTGAGACAGCTTAATTTAACTAATTCTAAGAGAATGGTTGTAAATGTAAGTAATAAATTGTAATCTAGCCTTTATTTTATCAGGCTGGCATTTACAACAGAGCACCCGATATACCATCCTTATTGTAGGACAGCAACTGGGACGTAATGAGATGAAGTTCCCGTGTAAAGTGCTGAAATTCAACTGGGCTATGAAGAACCCCTCTAAACGTACTAATAATATCTCCTAATGATAGGATAGTGATGGCTGAAACGCTGCGACTCGCGTTTGCTAGTAAGTATTCTAGTCATTGAGTTTGACGGTTAAAATGAACCAAAACGTTTTTTTTTTGCATTCTTGAAGTGGGATGAGACATGTTAAATCTCCACATAGAGGTGTGAATAGAATTAATTCCAAAGATCTGTTTTTCTTTTATCGAAGGAGACTACATTTAGAAATGTAGACCTAGTGGTTACTTAGAATCATGTGCATTTACATTAATAGTATCAAATAAAATATGAGGGAATTGTCAAATCTGTAAATTAGTAATGTGCTGTATTATATATATATTTTTTTAGGTGGTGTAACTCACCCTACTTGGTTAAATGGGAATGATTTAATTCCCAATTGTGGTCCTGAAGAAGGTTGCATTATCAAGTGGATGAATTTTGGGAAGTCCAAACAGTCAACTGAAACATATGTAGACTTTTTTCTGTGCAAAAGATTAAACACAGAAAGTACCATGTGTCATTTAGGTGGAGGACATTTGCACAGTGAAATGGAATGAATGTTGACCAAGGGGTCAACTAGTTAGGTGTGATTTATACAATTCTTTTTAAGAAAATGAATGGATGGTAGGAGTGAATGGGTGAGAGTTGAATTTTTGGTAATATTTTCATATATGTTTTAAGAATTGATATTTTGTATCTGTGTATGATAATAAAACAAATATGAATCTAAAGAGTGACATTTATTGTTATTTATATAAAGATAAATGTAGAATATGTACTATTCCCTATCCTATTGGTCCATTGTTGGGATTTGCACATGAAGAGGATTCAGCTGGGAAAGAAATGATGACACCCTCCGATTCATCATACTATCCAGGTCAGGTCTGGGAGGATGGCTCAGGGGCAACGTGCTCGCCTTGGAAGCAAGACAACATGGAGCAACAGAGGGCCGGTCCACGCGTCCGCGCTTAGAAACCGCTGGGTATTAAGCGCGTGATAAATATATCATATCGGGTGCTTTCCCTGCACTAATGTGAACTCGATTGTTAATGATTTTTTCAGGATTCAGGTAAACCTCTGAAGCCACTTTGGGTAGAACGTTAGGGTCGGTGACTAGCACCACCTTATCCAGGAAAAGTTGAAGGGTGCCTCAATGCACACCACCTGAAGTTCACAAACCCCCCTCTGCCCCCCTCCCCCCCCCAAGGAAACCATTCTAAAATTATGGCATCGGTGTTAGTCTTAGAGCACAATGTTGGCGTGAGTTATGGTTGCTTAGCTTACCATAACTGGCGAATTTCTGGGGTTGTTCGTTTTGACCTGTAACCAGAACGTCCCTGTAAAACATTTTTCCATTGAATTTCATAGGTTTTTGCTAGTGCAACCTAACCATAATGTCCCTTTAACAATGTTTTTTGTTAGTGAATTTTATAGGTTTTTATTAAGGCACTATAAACATAACATAGCTTTAGCATAGTGTATCTAGGAAAGATGAAATGTTTGTAGTACCGCACCTTCACAACGTCCCTTTAGCAATATTTTGTGTGACTCATTGTCAGATAAAGCTCCTTTCAGAGTGTCACAATGTAAGTGGCAATGAAGGGAGACAGTGTGCAGCACATCGTATACCCTCCACAGATTGTGTGCTAAATAGAAGGAACTGTGGAAAACACTGGAGTGGAAACAGGTAGAAATGGGTGGCTGTTGAAAGATGTTTGGACGTGTTGCCGTGCGTTTTAAAGAGCGCAAGTGCGGAACACCTAGCACAAACATTAGTCATATACTTCCAAAAAGGGCAGCAAGGCAATGTGTGTAGAGCGTGCAAAATTCGTAAATGCAGTAATATCAACAGGAACGCTATTTGTGGGGGCAACTGTTTGTGCTGTGAAACGAAAGATCCCATTTGTAAAGTACGACAATGGCACAAGTTGTAAAAAGACACAAATACACTTCTTCACAATGTACCGCGCTTTCTCCATTTCCTTACCAAATGAAAAATAATGCGCCTACATGGGTGCCTGCATAATGGGATACAAAATTATGCAGGAGATCGGAAACGGACACATTACCTGGCCAAGTGCCTCCCTCAGCGTAAACAGCACTGAAAATCGTGTTACATGGAGTGCAATTGTCCCTCCTCAATCATCCAAAATAATTCGTCATGATCGAGCGTCACCAAAGTCTCACGCAGACAAACCAAAAGTAATGACTTCATTGCAGGTGCTCCATACGCGTACAAATGCACATGATACACTCCACAAATCACTCCCACTGGACTCTGTTTTCCATTCACCATCAACCAATGTATGTGCAACTTACCCACAAACCAGACCCTGTGGCTCGTACAACACACAGTCATAAGCACACCCTCTGCATTTAGTTTGACAAATATACAGTGTACCAGAGTCTGTGCGTGCACTCCACACCCAGAAACCTTATTGCGCAATCCGGTGTCCTCCACAATCCCAAATATATAGAGGCCATGTGCAAAAGGGGTGTATGTCACACGTGCAACCCTGCAACTGTCGTGATATCTGCTGACTTTTTCATGTAAGCAAGCGCAGGAGTAGATGAACCATGGTAGGGGATGTCCTTATAGTGGTAGCTCTCAAAAATGCAGTTTTATTTTTTAAAAGGAGCTTCCACATTAACAACTCTTTTTTCATGTTTTTATAATTGTTTTTATTTGTTGCACTGCGCCTCACATTCTTACAATAGTGTCTTCAGTGCAGCCTGTAGATTCGAAAACCAAATGTCATTGCCACTGGGCAGCAATGAAATGCCATTTCCATTGAGAAGGTGCACATATCGATAACCAATGTTCTCATTCTGACAGGAGTACATCCCAGCAGCACGCAAGAAGTTACACAAGCTTCTGTTGATAAAACGCCTTCCGACCTCTGGCTGCCGACAACATTCATTGGAATAGTTATATAATGGACTTGGTATACATGAGAAAAGCACCTTTGCAGTGGCAAAAATGTGCTGCACTTCTTTCATAATCTTTTTGAGTTGACGTTACACACTTTAACAAGCTATGGAACCCAAAATCAATGCTCTATTGTGCACTACCACAACGTGTACAGTACCTAAAGTGGCCACTCGTCTACATTCTGCAAGCAAATGGTCACAAGTACAGACAGCGACCCAGCACCACAAAGCCTCCACGTCCTACAAATTAAAATTGCCATTAAGGCCTCTTTCGACGGCATACTGGAGCAGATTTAGCATAAAGCGATCACCCACTACGAAAACTGTGCATCTCGCCATCTCTGCCAGCCTCAACTACACAGTATTGAAACAAAATATGTCCGCCCTTTCCTGTGACGCGCACACTAACCACCTGATTGGACAATTTCAACAGTTGCATTTCCATTGGCCAGCATGGTCAAAAGCGCAGAATGTAGCATGTGCGCCTCGCAAACTATCGTGAGGGCCACGCCCCAGTAAATCACGAACAGTCGTCCTTCCCACTATCCTCTTCCCACCATGCCCTTACTAGGTATTGCTAAGTACTCACACACGCATCCACCAATGCCTTCCAAGACTTCAGCATCTTACAATGTCAGTTTTCCACAAGACTTCATATGTACCGTTACAAAATCAGCCTGCAAGTGTGTGGTTATTGAAAAGCACGTCCAGTGGAAAGTTCCGTGAAACATTGCAGGCGTTATACATGCACATTCATCAACATGAGCACTCATCACCACAAAAGAATGGTATGAAATTAGCAGTATTTTTAGAACTCTGTTACAACTGCGTCTGCACACGATATCTGTCTCTAAGCGTCCACTACGTGAGTAAAAAGCATACCGATGTTCCTCCCATCTCCTATCATGAAGTGGCAATTTAATGGTATTTGCTTGCAACGTTTTCATTTACCCATATCATACACTGTATTAGTGAATCAGGAACTCGGTTCTTTCCACAGACAATGCTACGAAAACTGTTCCCCACCAACCCACCTACTACACAACTCGTAAAAAGAAGGCACTAAAGCCACCACTAAATGCATTTTACCAACCTAAAGTCACTTTCCAAAAGGTCAGTGTGTGCACGGCTGTGTTTCTTTGTACGCTGCACTGTTGCCACAAGCTCTTTTTAAATGTGCCAGCTTCCACTCTGCACCCTCAGCAACTCATCCATAAGAGGACTGCGCAACTTTTTGCCTGAACACCAGGGATCGTATCTATGCTGGACTAAAATGTCTGCAATAGATCCCAGTGGCTGCAAACAATAAAATAAAAGCCCTGCGCATTGTGCAGAAGGCCTGCTGATCCTTGAGAATTCAACACCTTGCACTCTCACTTCCTAAATATCTGCTTGCTCCAGCTCTTCCCTCATCCGCCTCCTACTACCTCGGGGTCAGTTGCTTCTCCACACAAGCAGCTGGTGCTACAAGTTTTTCTTCAGCTGGGATGTCCCTCTGGAACAGGCTGTCTCCCTGGACCTTGAGAAGAAGCATGTTAGGGTCTGAAAGCACCTGAAAACCTTTCCATGTGCTGCTTCTTTTTCCCCCCCTCCTCTCCCTTGCTCAGTTCCTGGCCAAACATTATTGTGCACTGGTTTCCTATCCACCTCCCTCCCTACAGTTCCACTCCTGCACTCAGTTTCTGCCAACCCGCCCCCCGCGCACTTGGGGACTGTTTTCTATAACCCCAAGAGTACAGCCATCACGTCTCCTACATTTATCTGTACAAACAGACCTTCTGTCACAGTGTTTGTGTACACACCACAACCACAACCAGCAACCACATTACCCAATGGCTTAGCCTCCACTGTGCCAATGCCAAGTACAGCGGAATCCGCTGCATTACCGTGCTACAAACAGGAGGGGGAGGGGTTTGGTGGGGGTAGAATGGACAACATGATTGGGGATTGTGTCTTTAATACTGTCTCAAAACATTTCTTTTTTTGTTTTGTCGTGTTTGTATTATGTATGTGCATTCATACGTTTTTCTTTTCTTGTTTTTGCTCTCTTTTGCTCACTGTCTGTCTGCTTCTCCTCCTGACATTTCTCTCGACTGAAGATGAACGCTTATCTTACATTTCTACAGGATTCTATGCAATGCTTCGTGGAGAGTGGCAAACAACAACATTGCCAAGTAGTAACCAATCACTGGTCTCTGGGTCATACTGCCCCCAGCCAATGACTGCCCTCTCCCTAAGCCCCGCCTCCGGCAGTCATCCTCAGATTTGGTAGCACGTAAAGTGGCAGTATGACCAGGTTAAGAGCCGCAGAGGGGTAGGCGGGAGGGTTCGCATGTGAATCCATGCCAGACCCATGCTGGAGAACAGTTACAGGTAAGTAACTTGTTCCTTCTCCAGCATGGGGTCTGGCATGGATTCACATGCTCATGAATAAGAGAATACATAGCAGTACACACATGCACAACCACGGGAGGTGGCAACAGGCTCAACATTAAGCAATACAACAACTCAACATTAAGCAACTCTTACCTCCACACCAGGCTCACCTTAGGCGAACAGGTTGCGCAGCACTGCTTGGCCGACCCTGGACTCCTCCCTGGAGTCCCGATCGACGCAGTAGAATCTTGTGAAGGTGTGCGTCGACCTCCACGTCGCAGCCCTGCAGATGTCCAGCAGGGCACACCAAACAGGAACGCTGTGGTAGCAGCGATCACTCTGGTCGAATGGGCTCTCGGACGGCCGGGCAGCTGTCGGTTTGCCAACCGGTGACAGTGCATGATGCAGCCGGAGAGCAAAGTGCAGACTTCATGATGTTGAGTGCAAAGTCCTCTCAGCCGGCGACGAAGGCGACGGGAAGAAAACTGGCAACACCAAGGGCTCATTGAGGTGGAAGTCCGACGGCACCTTGGGCATAAAGGATGGGTGTCCTCAGCACCACCCTCGTGTCATGAAAAGTCTAGTATGGAGGCTTGCAAGATAGGGCCTGGATCTCTCCCACTCGTCGCGGAGGTGATGGCCACGAGGAAAGCTGTCTTCCATGACAGGAACTTCAAAGGCGCCGAATGCATAGGCTCGAATGGGGCCCCCATGAGCTTGGTCAGCACCACATTAAGCTCCCACGCCGGGGCAGGAGCCTTCACCGGCGGGAATGATCGGAATAGTCCCTTCATGAATTCTTTCACCAGGCGATGAGACCACAAGGATGCCCGTCCCGTCGTCCTGGTATATCGGGAGATTGCAGCCAGATGTATTTTGATCGAGGCGTGAGCCAGTCCAGCTTTGGCCAGCGACAGTAGGTACGGCAGTACTTGAGGGGCCGTAATCCGCAGAGGGTTAATCTTCTGTGCACGGCAACAGACAGAGAACCTCTTCCATTTATGTCCGTAGCACGAGAGTTGAGGACGCCCTGGCCTTTGCAAGAATCTCTCTGCAGTCAGCCAGGATGTCGTACTCTCCAAACTCTAGTGCTGCAGGAGCCAGGCCTGCAAGTTCAGCGACTCCGGGTCGTGGTGAAGAATGGCACCTCCTTCTCTGGAGAGAAGGTCTGCGTCCGTCGGCAGCTTGACTGGTGGGGACGTTGACAAGTCCAGAAGGTCCGGGAACCAGATCTGCCTCGGCCACGCCGGTGCGACGAGGATCATCCTGCACCGGGACCTCTTGAGCTGGTTGATGAGCCGGAGCAGCAACGGCAGCGGAGGTAACGCATAAAGAAATAGGCCGTCCCAGGGGAACGAGAAAGCATCGCCCATGCTCCTCGGCTGGGGGAACCTACTGGCGAACCTCCGGCACTTGGAATTCGTCGCCGCCGCGAAGAGATCCATTTGGGGTTCGCCCCATCGTCGAAAGAGTCGATCCACTTGATCCTGGCGTAGTTCCCACTCGTGGCACGAGCGCAGCTCCCTGCTGAGTGAGCCAATCGTGTTTTTTATTCCTGCCAGATGAAGAGGCACCAGAAACATCCCTTGGGCGACGGCCCAATGCCACAGATCCTGGGCTTCCTTGGATAGGGCCGGGGACCTGGTTCCGCCCTGCTTCCGGATGTAGAACATCGTGGTGGTGTTGTCGCTGAAGATCCTCACCACCTTGCCCTTGAGGGACGGAAGAAAGGACCTGAGGGCCCAGAACACCGCACAGAGCTCCAAGATGTTGATGTGGAGAGACTTCTCCTCCGGGAGCCAAAGGCCTCTCGCGTGAAGATCTCCTGAGTGTGCTCCCCAACCTTCCTGGGAGGCGTCCGTCGTCACCGTCACCTGGTGAGCTGGGGTCTGAAAGTCTGTGCCCGTCGACAGATGGGAGCGGGTAACCCACCACCGGATCGCCTGACAGAACGTCTCGTTGAGAGGGATCCTGTCCTCAAAGCTGCCCGTCGACTGGATCCAGCGGGCGTCGAGGAACTCCTGTAAGGGTCTCATCCGAAGCCTGCAAAGGCGCACCAGATAAATGCAGGACGACATCATCCTGAGGAGGGACTTGATAGATCGTACCCTGGCCATGTCCGTGGCCAGCAGACGCTGCACCCTGCCCAGAATGGTCCTGGTCCTTTCCTCCGACGGCGAGGCCAGCCGCGCCACTGTGTCGAGCTTGGCTCCCAGAAACAGGGCGACTTGCGACGGAACCAGGTGGGATTTTGGAAAGTTGAAGAATCCCAGGTCCGTGAGCAGCTGGATGGTCTTCGCAGTGTGCTCCACGGCGAGCTCCCTTGTCCTTGCCCGGATGAGCCAGTCGTCCAGGTAGGGGTAGACGTGGATCCCCTGTAGGCGCAGCCGCTCCGCCACCGGTGGGAGGCACTTGGTGAACACCCTGGGTGCCGACTTCAATCCGAACGGGAGGGCCTTGAACTGGTAGTGCCGCCCTTGGACCACGAACCTGAGGAACTTTCGGTGTCTTTTTAGAATGGGGATGTGGAAGTACGCATCCTCCAAGTCCAACGAAGACAGAAAATCGCCCTCCTCCAGCTGTCCCAGCACATGCTGGAGGGTGACCATACGGAACTTCTGTGCCTTGATGTACTTGTTCAGTCGTCGTAGGTCCAGGATGGGGCGCCATCCTCCCGTCTTCTTTTTTACGAGGAAGTACCTTGAGTAAACTCCGGAGCTCCTAAGCCTCTTTGGGACGAGCTCGATGGCACCCTTCTTGAGCATCGCCCTTACTTCCAACAGTAGTTGATGGACGTCATTTTCCTTCCTGGCCACGGGTGGAACGCGAGGGCACTTCTTCTGAAACACGATGGCGTGCCCTTGGGCCAGGGCGTCCAGCACCCAACGGTCGGTGGAGATGGACTCCCACACGCTGACGAACCTCGCCAGCCGGCCTCCCACTGGGGTGCTTCGGCGGGGGCCCGACCCCACAGTCGGTTCAATCTTGTTTGGAGGCCGCCTTGCCTCCTTGACCTTCTTGTCAACGACGACGGGCACCACCTGACTTGCCGCGTCCCCTGTAGGCTTCCTGGGACAAAGATCTTGCCGCTTGGCGGTAAGTGGAGGAGCCACTGCCGGATCCCTTGGAGGCACCTTGTCTGCCTCCGGAGCTCCGAAAGGACGGCCGTCGTCGTTGGAGCACTCCCAGTGCCCGGGCCGTCTGTGTCTGTCTTGATGGCCTGAAGGGACTCATCAACCGCCTTCCCAAACAGGTTGTTCCCGTCGAAGGGCATGTCCAAAACCTTGGTTTGTACGTCTTGGCGGAAATCCGTGGCCTTGAGCCATCCTCGTCGTCTCAAGCAAACGCTGTTGCCCAACTGACGGAAACCGGTGTCGGCGATGTCCGTTGCCACCGTGATGGCGTGGTCCGAAGCAATCTCCCCCTCCTGTAGGATTTCAAGGGCCTCAGCCCTTTTGGCGTCCGGAAGGAAGTCTAACAGAGCGGCCATTTTGAACCACAACTTCCTGTCGTAGCGGGCTACGATAGCCAGGGCGTTGGCCGCCTTGATAGTCGTTGCTGCGGATGAGATGATCCGTCGTCCCATCGTGTCCAACTTCCTGCCCTCGCCGTCCGGCGGGGAAGTTAAATGTCGAGGCCGATGCTCCCCCCAGCTTTCTTCTTTGCCGCCGCCGAGACGACCAAGTCCGGGGTAGGTTGTGCCCGAAGGCACAAGGGGGCAGCGTCGGGGAACGGGTACTTCTTCATGTACCGGTCCCTCTTTGCCGGCAAAGTGGCAGGATTCTTGAAGAGGGCCAGCCCCTCATCCCAGATGTCATCAAGAAGCGGTACGGCGAGGACCGTCTTCCTTTTAGCCTTGCGCCGTTGGTAAAGGAACCCTTCTTTCTTCTTTTCTTCTGGGCAGAGCTGAAAAAGCTCGGATGCCATGGAAATCATGGAGTGAAAGGATCCAATCTCGTCGGGCGGGAACGCCCGAGCAGGGGGCGACGGGGGACACGTCCTGTCGTCGCCTCCATCGTCATCTGTACCTGTCGTAGCCGTGTCCGTGCCTGTATCATCCCCATGGGTAGTAGACCGGGGGGAAGGCAGAGCAGGCCGCAGAGGTGGGAGAGGTGGCGTAGGATGCGTCGTCCTCTCTTATGCGGTGGACTCTCCGAAGGTCCTGGCTCCGGTTCCCCCGTTGGGTCTGGTGTCCTGCGGCGCAGGAAACGACGGGCGCGAGGGCTCTTGAGGAGCCTTGTCGGCGACACCGTCGCTCTCGTCGTCGCCCTCGTCGGGATCCCTCCCGATGGGCTGGGCCTCTTCCACGACTTCGATGAGCTCTTCTTCAGAGGTCGTGTCCATATCCACGATGGCCACCAGCCCCTCCCCCACCTTTTCCAACGCAGACTTCGTGGGGGTCTTCTGAATGGGCCTGAAAGACTACTCCCTCCGCGGTGGCAGGGAGACTCTGGGTCCTGAGGGCGCATCCACTGGTGTAGCCTCCACAGGCTGAGCCAGGGCCGCGGCGACATCCTCAACCGAGGTTTTAGCAGGGTGAATTAAGGCCATCGTCACCTTCTGGACACCTGGGGCCTTCACCTTGGGGGCAGGGTCCGCGCCTCGCTCCCCCTCTGCTGGAATCTTCGAGATCAACCGGGGCCTCTCCAAAAGCTTCGCCGGGTTCTCGGACTTCCTCTTACCCGAGCCAGAGCGTTGGCTCGTGGTTGATGGCGCCGGGGAGGATGCGCCCAGCCTGGCAGCCAAGGAGCCCGACCGTTCGGTGCTCCCGGTGCCCCGCACTCGCGGTGCTTAGCCTTTTGTTGGGCCCCCGTCGCCGGGGCACCCTCACAAGACTTAGAAGACCGCTCGGACTTCTTTTTCTTCTTCTCGCCTGACGGGCTCTTCCCTTCCAGCCAGTTGGCGAGACGGAGGTGGCGATCCTTCATGGTCCGCTCCGACATGTTCCCACAAAACACACAGTCCTTCTCCTTGTGCGTCTTGTCCTCATGGAGACAGTAGAGGCATAACGAATGCTCGTCCTCCTTGAAAACATTCTGAAGCTGGCATCCAGGGCAGGTCCTGAACAGCTTCTCGGGCGTCGATCTTCCTTTCTCCTGGGCCATGTCTGGGGTAGGCCTCGGAACTTCTGGAATCCTCCAAAAGCGTAACTCGATGAAATCTTCACCCTTGAGGGGTGCAGAAAACTCCGAAACGGATCCCTGTTGATGGGATTTAGAAACGGTGGAGCTTGAGGCTCTATTTAACCGAAAAATGAGAAAAATCTCCTGAAAAAGCGTGAAAACGCAGCAAAAGCTCGAGAGCTACAGCACGAGGACTCCCAACACTTGAACGTGCAGTAAAAATCTGAGGATGGCTGCCGGAGGCGGGGCTCAGGGAGAGGGCAGTCATTGGCTGGGATCAGTATGACCCAGAGACCAGTGATTGGTTACTAAGAAAGATCAGAAATGAAACTGATACTGATTTTTTTCTATACCGAGGCTTCCCGGCCTGACGACGGGGAATATTCATGAGCATGTGAATCCATGCCAGACCCCATGCTGGAGAAATGCCATTTCCTTGGTACCACTGGAATTCTTGCTCGTTATTAATGCTTTCATAGTCGGTGCTGAACATACCAGCAGTGCACATAAAGTCTCACATGCTCCTGATTATCCTACATCTCCCGGCCTCTGGCTGTGGACAAGTTACACCGGCATGGTCCCATTGTCCTCTTCGCGTCATCAATGAGAAAATCACCTTTGCAGTAGGAAACATCTGCATCCCGGCTGTCATCAACTTCTTTAAGTAAGTGAGCAAACGTGACACGATATGTGCCCCAAATGTAGTCCTCCGAAATTCACAACCACCACATCTACAGTACCAACAGAGGCCACACATTTGCAAAGGAGATCCATGCACCCGAAACCCGACTCAAAACTGTGCCCCAAAAAGCCTGCACTCCTTCCAACTAAAAGTCTGTTTCAAAGCCTCTTCCCACAGCATACCTGTGCAGATCGTGTACAAAGGTCTCACCCACAATAAGCACTCGTCTATCCATCTCTGCCAACCTCACTGCATCGAAGTTTGGGTAAATATGTCACTGCCCCTTCCTGCGAACCATACCTTCGAAACCTCATTGGAGAATCCCCACAGTTCCTTTTGCGAAGGCTACATGCTCACAAGGCCATGATGTGGCATGTGCGCTTTCCCAGCTACAGGTAGAGGCACGCCCCAGTAAAGCAGACAATACTTCTTCCCTTTGCACTCCCTTATTGGTGGCTATTGACGGCTGTGAAATTTTCACAAACGACTGCACCAATCACATACTGAACCTCGTCATTGCACACTATCATTTCTGTACACCACTCCATATTTTCTGTTAAACACTCTCAGAACACGTTCCATTTGCTTCCAAAGCCCCTCCACCAGAAACTTTTGCTACAGGATGTCCCATTTCAGCATCCACAATGATCCTGCAGCGCACCCAGCACACCTTTCGCCATGCACACAATGGTCCATCCTTGCCCACACCCAGCACCACACTATGAATCCATGCATGCGACCATGTGGGCAGCTAACATTGTGGACAAACATAACATTCATAGCGGGACATCAATCCAACTCCCTCACACCATAAAACACCCATTCAGTAAAACAGGTCACAATGAGCATCCACAAACATACCACAGCCTCCACCACCCATACCCACTGGAATTCACAAAATATTTTGTCACTACCAACCTAACCACAATATTTTTAACATTGCCCCTACTTCACCAAATCCACACACAGCATAGCAACGAACCCGGTCATGAGGATCCGCCTGAAGCCCAAAGCCAAGTGCAACTCCTGGTACGACTCAGACCTCGTCACACTAAAACCAAGTGCAGGGTGGCTGAAAGGAAATGGCGTGCTTCTTGTGCATCCTCTGACAAACTGGCCTGCTGCCTGCTCCAAAGGCAATACCGGCTCTCTGTCCTCACCAAGAAAAGAGCTCACATCCAAGCCTGCGTCTTTGCGGCATCTAACAACTCGGCCGAACTCTTTAAAATCTGCAAGGAATTGGCCAATCCTGCCGCAGTCTCTACCTCTCCTGTCCCTTCCCAGGCCCTCTGCAGAGCACTGGCTTCTCATTTTATCTCTAAAACTCATGACATCCTGTCCTCTCTCCTCCTCTCCCTCTATGCCCTACTCTTCCTCTGGCCATTCTTCGGCCACCTCTCCTCCCTCCTTCTCTGCCTTTCCCCTGTTCTCCCCAGATGAGGTTGCTACATAAGTCCGATCTATGAAATTCTCGTCAAAACAGGTTCATCCCTGTTCCTCCAAAACCATCAAGGACCACATTGACTCCATAGCTCCTGCCCAGGCCGACTTCAGCAACTCCTTCACTACCGGAGTCCTCCCTTCCCCCCTGAAGCACTCCCTTGTGCACCCTCTTCTTAATAAACCCCCTGCCGACCCGTCCTGCCCGGCTAACTATCGCCCAATCTCCATCACTCCTTTCCTGGGCAAACTCTTGGAAAAGCTGGCCATCTCCCAGCTCAATCTCCACACTGAATCTGTTGGCTGTCTCCATGATCATCAGTCTGGCTTCAGAGCTGCCAGAAGCACAGAAACTGCTCTCCTGAACATCCGCAAAGACCTGCTCTCTAACCTTGATTCCAACACCCCGTGTTAAAGACCTTACTTGATCTTTCTTCTGCCTTTGACACCGTCAACCATGCCATCCCTCTCAACTGTCTCCATGACAACCTGGGTATCACCAGTCAGGCCCTGGCATGGCTGACTGCTTTCCTCTCTGATCGACCCTCCCAGGTTCAACTTGGGTCCTTCCTCTCCTCTATCTCAATCCCTACCTGTGGTGTCCCCCAGGGGTTTAACCTCTCTCCCTGGCCGGTCAACCAATACCTGGCACTTCTTGCCCACCGCATTGCTGCGCTCTGTCCCAACTTCCAGTGCTAAGCGGATGACACTCCGCTTATTTTCAGGCTACCCTCAGCCACCTTTTCTTCCTCTCTCATCTCGGACTGTGTCCACCATCCAGGAGTGGTGTGCCGCCAATGATCTCTGCATTAATGCCAGTAAGACAGATTCTCCTCATCGGCACACCGGCTCCCTCCTTTCCAGTCACTCTCTGGCCGGCCTCTCTTGGCCCCCTTCCTGCTCCCACCTGTAAGGCTAAAAACCTTGGGGTCATCTTCGGCTGCACACACTCCTCTCCTCACATCTCTGACGTCTCTAAGAAGTCACACTACCAGCTGCACCTCCTCATAGGTATTCTCCCTTTCCTATCCCCCCCCCAGAAGCTCACCGTCTCCAGAGCTCTGGTTCTCTATAGGCTTGACTATTGCAACAGCCTCTTTCTAAATCTGCCTGCTTCTACTCTCCGCCCTCTGCAACTCATCCAGAACAGAACTGCGAGACTTGTCCTTGGCCTCAAGCCTGGGGATCGTATCTCTCCAGGACTGAAATCTCTGTACTGGCTCCCTGTGGCTGCAAGGATGATGTTCAAAACCCTCTGCATTGTCCACAAGGCCTTCTGGGGCCTCAATACCGCCAACTCTCTCTTCCTAAATATTTTCCTTCTCAAGCTCTTCGCTAATCCGCCTCCAACTCCCTCAGGGTCAGTCGCTTCTCCAAGCAACGAGTTGGTGGTAGATCTTTCTTCGGCTGGGGCCTCCCTCTGGAACGGCCTCCCTGAAACTTGAGGAGAACCATATACTGTTCCGGAAGCACCTCAAAACCTTCCTCTTTGCTTCTGCTTTTTCTCCTCCTCTCCCATGCCGACTACCTGGCTGAAATCTAAACTGCACTGATTAGCTGTCCACCCCCTGATCTCAGGCCCAGGTCTCCCCCGCCCCCCCATCCTCCTCCGCCAGTCCCACACCTGCACTGCCTTCCTGGCAAACCCCCGCACTTGGGGACTGTATCCCTACAGTCCCACTACCAACACTTGACACATGTTGTCTGCACTTACCCTTGCCATCTGCTGGCCGTACTTCTACTTGCTATTTATTTTTATCCCATGTACTGCACTGTCCCCTCCCCTTCCCCCCGCACGCTCCCAGTTTCCCATGCACTTGCGCGATCTGAATGACAGCTGGCCTAGTAAGATCGTTGTCGGTCTTCCCTCCGTTCTCCCTCCCTTGCCTCGTTGCACCTTGAAACACTTGTGAACATGCGCATTATAAAATGCCATATCATATTAGCTGCACTTCAACCATACCCTCTTCCATTCTGACAGTATGTACACACTGCACCCAGTGCCCACACTGCATGACTTTCATTGCACCATCTGCAATCACACGTCCAAAACTTTACCATGTTGTACCAACGACCTCACCTTTCGAAAGAACGCACACCTGCCAGCTCACTTCTGCTGCTCTATGGCGTCTGAAATGTGCTCCACAACCATCCTTTACAGGTCATCACCCTCTACCTGATGCAGTCAAAATTGCATTAGTGGTGTGGGTTTCCTCAAGTCCTGGGTTCTTCAATGCATGGCCTACGGCCTTCGGCCATGCACCCAATAAGGTAGGCCTTCAACACACGCACCACAACATAATGCGACCATGCATGTCACCATATCACCAATTACGCCAATCCACATACAAACCACAGCCGCCAGCACTCCTACCCAACCTGCACATGCATCCACCAATCACATACTGAACCTCTGCATTGCACACTATCATTTCTGTATGCCACTCCATGTTTACCGTTACACACTTTCAGTGCACAGTTCCTTTTGCTTCCAAAGCCCCTCCACCAGAAACTTATGCTAAAGGATGCACTATTTGAACATCCACAAAAGTCCTGAGGTGCACCCAGCACACCTTTGGCCATGCACAAAACAGTCCACCCTGGGCCACACCCACCACAACACTATGGATTCATGCATGCCACCATGTGGGCAGCTGACATTACACAGAAACGTTACATACACAGATAGCGGCACTTCTACCCAACTCCCCCACACCATAAAACACCCTTTCACGCAAACTGGTCGCTATCAGCAGAATCCACAAACAGCACAGCCTCCACACCCCTACCCACATCCATTCACAAAGTATTGTGCGACTATCAACCTAACCACAACATTTCAACATTTGCTGTACTTCACAAAAGTAGCACACAGCACAGTAACCAAAGACATTTAAGGCGCACTGCTACCATATCCTCTTCCATACTGACAGTATGCAAACCCAGCACCCAATGCCCATACTACATGACTTTTCACAGCACCATCAACAAGTACACAGAAAACACTTTACCAGGTTGTAACTGTGTCCTCACCTGCAAAACCAAACATGCACGCATGGCAGCTCACTTCTGCTACTCTATTGCGCCTGAAATGTGCTCCACACCCATTATTTACATGTCAGCACCATCTAACTGTTACAGAATCCAAACTGCATTACTGCTGTGTGTCTCCAAGTCCAAGCTTCTTGAGTGCCTGGCATACGGTCTACGGCCATGCACCCAACAGTCTAGGGCTTCAACACTCTCACAGCTACATAATGGCACCATCCATTTCACCATGTCAGCAACTTCGACTATTCACATACACAGCACTACCACCAGCACTCCTACCCCACCCTGCCCTGGAACTATGCAGCAGCAAATTTCAACAGTTACCATAATGTAGAAAGAAAACACTGTCCTACACCACAGTGCACTTTCATTGACATGCTATGGCCGTCCCCCACTTCCATTCCCAAACTATTGGGTCACTGCCAAACTACCCACAATCTGTTCACAACACTGGCCCTACTGCAACCAATCGTCACACACCACACTATGCAAGCACCACCCTCTACCAGATGCACAGCCGGACTTGCGTTGCTGCAGTGCGTATGCTGAAGCCCTACGCTCTTGAGAGCATGCCCTACGGTCTACGCCCTTCGCCCATGCACCCAATAGTCTAATCCTTCCACAGACCCACCGCAACTTCCGGCACCCATGCATGCCACCATGTGCCCAACTACTGCATTCCATCCTCATAGCACAGCCAATCGTGCTCCCACCCAACTTTTGTCATGTGCAATTCATTGCCCTTCTGAAGTTTACCTGCCACCAGTCACCACGAAAAGAGGCTGCCGCAAACAGGTCGCGCACAAAGCTATTGGGCCGTTACGACACCTGCCTCCAATCACAACACAAAGTACTCACCAGTCTAGCTACCCACGATTTGACACAGTACATGCGAAAACTGCACTGCAGGCACTCCTCAGTCTTCCACCTATCTACATATGTCACATGAACCACTTCTCACTCCCCCACCCGTTCCCTCCCTTCTTGTTGCCAACAGATGGCGTACGGTACATTTCCCAGAACCTTCCGCTGCTGCACTGTCCTCCGATACACAATGGCAGAGTTTCCCAAAAACTTTGACACACAGCACGCTTCCATCCAGCCAACCACCGGGCGTGTCCAATGTTGGCCGACATCACGGCATACCGCAGGCCAATGAGACTTCGGTCCGCTGAGCGAACAGGGAAAGGGGTCCGCGTAGCGGACCCAGATATCACATTTTTTGGGACGTACATTTCACTAATTTGCAACAAAAGTACTGGTCAGATTTCCACCAAACACCCAAGCCCTGCTCCTGCAGCAAATTTGGTGAAAATCCGTCCAGCCGCTCGTAGTTTTTCCCCATTCAGTCTATGGGAAAGAAAATGTTTTGGGTCCCCCCCTATAACTTTGACCCCCCTTCACGAAATCTCACCCAACTTGGCTCCAGGGGGAGCAAAGTTATAAGCTGCCGAAAAAGTGCTCTTCCTAGGAGTTTAGCAACGTAACCATAACTACACAGCCACTACCGCGGGACTTGCAATATATATATATATATATTTTTTTTTTTTTTTTAAACTACAAAAAATATTTAACTGAAACATTACTGCACGTCGACAAATGTTCCCTCAGATGCAGCATGTTTTTTTTCTGCCTGCAGCTGCTAGGTGGCTTTTGACTTTGTTGAAGGTCACGACAATGCGTATTCACAGGACGCAGACTCGACGAGCTCTCGCTTACTTTGATTAGTCATACTGAAATATTCTGCTCAATAGGGCTACAACACTGGCACACCAACTACGTTATAAGAAGGCGTTACCCCGCCCCCACCCCGGACCAATTTCTAGGCCCTGGAGTTGGAATTATGATGCTGCAATAACGTTAAAAGATTTCAAAATATAATGACACCTTTGCTTTGTTAGTACATCTAGTAGTTTAGCCCCCACAGCAATCAGAAAAAGGACAAGCGTGAACCTGAAAATTAAGTACAATAGCACATTGGGAAAAAGGAGTGCCTATTGCAGAATACCATGCAAACATGCCTTGCTCAGAATTACTGTCCTTTCTCACAATTTGAAGCATAGATGACTACAGCCCAGAGACATGAACCCAAGTACATAAAATTGATGGGCTGTGGGTGATGAGATGATGCACAATTATAACTTCTCAGTTGTCTCTGGTGATAGAGTTATAGAATTATAGAATTGCCCATTTATGCTATTCCAGAGTTTAAAAGATACCTAAAATTCCTTCGTTTATGGCAGCCCTCAACTTCAAACAACAATTGGGGAGGAGATTGGAGAGAGTTTGACATCACTATCCTTCTATTGAAAAATCATATTAAGCTAAACAACCAATTTTCTCTTTATGGATAGCGAGTGACATACAATCGAGTTGGCTACTAACTGACAGAGCTCTCTTTTCGAATGTGAAGAAAAGTCCAGACTATTTATATGTATACTCCCCGTAATCTTATTTCTGATGCTTGTATTGCTTACATTTACATGCTATGCATAGGCGGAAAGCTAGTGAAAGATTCAGAGTATTATAGTTGTTGTTTTCGAAACTCGAAAAGGGACGTCAACAGGGCATGCCAGTAATACTATCCTTAGTGTGACGTTAACTGTACCCATGGTCCTACACGCGTCAAGGTCCCACAGATTGTTTCTGACATGAGGTTGCATGAAGTGTTGCGCGAGTACAGGTGTATTAAGGCAGATATTTATCAGATAAAGCTCATATAAAAATCTATGCACCTACTCCGATGGGAGGAAGGGTGGGCACGTGTGAATCTAAGCAGTTACAAGCATCAGAAATACAATTACGGCGAGTAATGTATCCCCCTTCTGAGGCTTGTGGAATCTGCTTAGATCACATGCTATGCATAGATTAGCAAGAAGTGTTAGGAGAAAGTGGTGGGTTGTGAGAAGGTCCAGTGGCGAATAGATGTTTTAGAACCGCTTGTCCCACCAAGGTATCTGCTTTAGTGTGTGTATCAATGCTGTAGTGCTGAGTGAAGGTGTGTAATGAGCTCCATGTAGCTGCTTTACAAATG
Organism: Ambystoma mexicanum; assembly: GCF_040938575.1. Taxonomy (NCBI): domain Eukaryota; kingdom Metazoa; phylum Chordata; class Amphibia; order Caudata; family Ambystomatidae; genus Ambystoma; species Ambystoma mexicanum. Next base: position 895,495,755 of record NC_090939.1, read on the forward strand.
GCGTCCAGCAGGACGTTTGCTATAAAAGCCATAGTAGCTCCTGTACCCCTTGTGGCGTGAGCTCGGTGTGAAAGGCAGCGTTTTGCTTGATAAAGAGTAGCAGAGCTCTATGCATCTGACTATCCATCTGGAGATGCCATTTTTTGAAATGCGGTCTCCTTCTCTGCCTGGTGCTACAGAGACAAACAGTTGATCTGTTTTCCTTAGCGGTCTGGTAATGTTTACATAGTAAACGACCACCCTCCTTACATCTAGTGTATGGAGTTTCTCAGCTGAGCTAGTTGGGTTCTGAAAGAAGGCCGGCAGCTCTATGGATTGGTTTACGTGACATTTTGAAATGAACTTCGGTGAAAACCTAAGGTGGGTTCTTAAAACCAATCTGACTTTGTGGATAGCAAAGAAAGGGTTTTGCACTGACAATGCTTGAAGTTAGCCAACTCTCCTTATGGAGGCGATTGCCACCAAGAAAGCAGTTTTATACGGGAGATGCTTAAGGGTTGACTTGCGAATAGGCTCAAAGGGGGCTCCCATGAGTTTTGCAAGTACTACATTGAGGTACCAGCCTAGTGGCGGGTTTGATATAGGAGGGTGGAGTCTTTTACTCCCTCCATGAATGCCTTAATGACAGGTACCTTCCACCATGTGCTCGGAGTGGTGGTGTATGCGCATAGCGCCGCCAGGTGAACTTTGAGTTAAATACTTGTCCTGAGTCTAACAGGTGTAGCATGTAGAGAAGAATGTGAGTTGGAGAACCTTCTATCGGGTTTGTTTTGACTGGCAACAAATTACAAATCTTCTCCACTTGTCAAAACAGTGCCTGGTGTTTGGTTTACTTGCCTCCTTGAGGATATCCATAAACATTTGTGGTAAATTAAGCTGTCCAAACTCTATGGCCTCAGGGGCCATGCTGCCAGGTTTAGTGCATGAGGTTGAGGGTGTAATGTTGTTCCCCCATGTTGGGAAAGCAGGTTGGGCTGGCACAGGAGTTTCATTGGATCGCACATCGCCAGCTTGTACAGATGTGGATACCACGGTTGCCTCGTCCACATGGGAGCAACTAGGATAAGCTTCACTTGCTCCCTGTAAATCTTGTTCACCACCCTGTTCATTTGAGAAGTTGGGGGAGGGGAGGGGTGAAGCATAGGCAAGTTTCCCTGACCAACTCACCCATAGGGCGTTCCCCTTGGAGTCTGGTTGGGGAAACCTGGACGCGAAGTCTGGGCATTGCTCGTTTTGTTCTGTAGCGAACAAGTCTAGCATGGGGTAGCCCCACTGCGAGAAAATGTGATCTACGACATCTTTGTCTAGTTGCCACTCGTGATCTTCTGGAAGCAGATTTCTGCTTAGCAAGTCGGCTAGGGGGTTGGGTTCTGCTGGTACATGTAATGAGGTTAGGAATATCCCCAGTTTGTGTGCCCACTTCCATATTTTCTGTGCTAGCCTGGACAAATTTGGAGAATGTGTGCCCCCCTTGCTTGTTGATATAGAACATTGCAGTGGTGCTGTCTGTCAGGATCTGTATTGATTGGTTTGTCAGATGCGTCTCGAAGGCTTGGAGCGCTTTGAATACTGCCAGAGGTTCCAGCAGGTTTATGTGGTTCTGTGCTGTGATGAGAGTCCACATCCATGTGCTGTGTGATGACAGTGATTGGGGCCCCCCACCCGGAAAGTGATGCGTCTGTTGTAACTATCGCTTGCACTGCCGGATCGTGGAAGGGTTTTCCCCTTCAACAGATTCTCCTTTGTCCACCAGCGAAGGGCCTGTGCTAGTGTGGCGAAACAACCACTAGATCGTCCCACTGACTGCTTGCCTGAGACCACTGTTTCGCCAACCACTCCTGCATCGGGCGCATGTGCAAACGTGTGTGTGGATCCAGGTAAATGCAAGATGCCATCATGCCAAGCAAATTCATTGCTTTGCGTACGCTTATCTGGTGACCGGCTTGATACTGAGGTATTTGCAACAGTATGTTTGATTCTTTCCTCCGATGGAAAAACCAACCCTTCTGTCTTCATAACCGCTCCTAAGAACGGTTTAGTCTTGTTCAGTACGAGGCTCGACTTTCTCGTTTATTGAGAAGCCCAATTGGAAAAGAAGGTTGATTGTTCCTGGAGTATTTTGCTTACAAATTAGGGGTGTTTCCCCCGTGAACAGCCAGTCGTCCAGGTAGGGGTACACTGGGATTGTCTCTGTGCACAGGTGTGCTGCCACCACTGCCAGTACCTTGGTGAATACCCTTGGAGCGGATGCTATACCGAAGAGTAGCACCTTGAATTGGTAGTGCTGGTTTGCTACCTTGAATTGGTAGTGCTGGTTTGCCATCTTGAAACGCAAGAATTGTCTGTGCGCTGGTAACATTGAAATATGAAAATAGGCATCTTTTATATCCAACAATGGCATGTAGTCCGATTACTTCTTGTAGCGTAGTCCTGCAGATTTTTTGTGGCTTGACATAGGTGTTTGCAGGGCGCAGATCTAATACTGGGCGCATTGTTAGATCTTTCTTGAGGACAAGGAAGTACGTTGAATAGATACCCTTGTTTACCTGATTCGCTGGGGCGATTACGACGGCGTCCTTTAACAGTAGGGTTTCCACCTCTGCCAGATGTATGCGCTGTTCCTCTTTTGTGGTGGCCTTTTGTTGCGGGGTGGAAGGAGGGCCTTTGTAGTAACTCTATGCAATAACCGCCCACCATGGTAGAAACACCCACTTGTCCGATGTGACTCCCTACCATGCGTGTGTGAAATGTGTAATACGTCGTCCTACTGGAGTGGCATGGGAGGGGACCTAAAGCAGGTGGTCATTGCTTTGGGGGGGGGGGGGTGGATCCACCTCTGGATCCTCGATTCGAACACCAGTATGAACCCTGACCCTGGTTGCAACCACTTGCTCTTTGCAACATTTGTCCCCTGAAACAATGAAAATGATGACTTCTCCTTTGGCCTGAGTGTTTGGTTGTAAGCTGACCCAGTGACTTTAAGGTGTCATTCTTCCTTTGCAGTTTTGAGAGCATCCTCTACTGCTTTGCCGAAGACAAGAGTAGGCTTGATCGGCATATTGAGGAGGTTTGGCAGTGTCTCTACTTTAAAACCTGAATGGCGCAGCCATGCGTGGTGCTTTATAAGAGTGCCCTCTGCAATAATTCTACCAGCATTATCCGCTGCGTCTAAATTATTCTTTAGGATACAGTTAGACACAGACTTCCCTTCCGCAAGGCAGAGTTGGGATTTTAGTGGCTCTGGAGCAGAGGCCATTAATGTGGATATTTCCTCCCACTTGTGGCAGTTGTTGCTGGCCAGCAGAGTGGTATTATTGGCAATTTGTGCCCGATATGCCACCGATGTGGACACTTTCCTGCCGAAAGTGTATTTTATTTGCTCTTTGTCTGGGGGTGCCTCCGATTATGCAAGAGGGGTTCCCGCCCTTTTCCTTGTGGTGGTAACCACCAGAGAGTCTGGCTTTAATTGGCCCCTGATGTAGAGGGGGTCAGATGGAGCTGGCCGAAACATGTTCTCAATGCGGGTGTTTACTGCCCGCGTTAGGTTTGGTGTCATTAGAGAGGAGTCATCTACACGGATTGCAATATGGGGCTAAAATGGGTCGCTGCCTTTTTGTCACCTAATATATCCACAACACAGTCCTTGTCGACTAGTGTCTCTTGTGTCTGGATTTGAAAATTATCAGCTGCCTTGAGGAGCATGTCATTGAACTTTAGCTTATTATCAATAGGGGGAGTCTGCCACCGGCGGGTCAACATGATCTGGAGACGGCAAGACATAAATGTCCTCGTTATCATAATAATGATCTACCTCAAGTCCACATGACCCTCGGAGTCCGAGAATGCTCCAGTGTCCTGTAGGCTTTGGTTGGGGCCATCCAATTGAAACTGGTCTGGGTCATACTGAGGGGTGTCTGCCTGAAAGGTTTCTGTTTGTGCCCTTTTAGAGTGGCTAGTGGGAGTGCTGCCCCACTAGCTGGTGGTGGATTCTGCAAGTTGTGAAGAGCTGGAGGATTTAAATAAATAAATAAATGAAACCGCCAATGAAAGACAGACATTCGCTTCATGACACGGTATAGGTCTTCAGCAGACCACCGAGGAACTTGGGATAACTGCTGGAGTGTGAGGTGGATCCAGAGTAGGCTGCCTCTTGTATTTCATAGTTGCAGACATATTTCCTTTCCCCTGGGTAACTTTCTCCTTCTCCGACTTCAAAGAGTGGTGTTTCGAAGCCCAGCTTTTCAGCAGTGTCTCAAGGACGTGTTTAACAAGGTGTGTTTTGTAAACTGCAGAGAATTTGACGATTTCGACGCGTGTGAGGACCGTTGTTTTTGGCTGAGGTAGTAGCCTGCGCTGTGTCTTGCGGTTACAAGATGTACAGCACCCGAAACGGATTTGTCTGCCGACTACAGGGGCCAGTCGTGAGGCGAACACGAATGCTCAGAGGACCGGGAACTGGTGGACCTTCCCCTCAACGCTGTGTAGTTGATGTTGTCGACTTATGGCCTTGGGTTGCGTCTTGTGTGATGCAAGTTGTCTGTGCTGATGCCGCCAGGTGTCTGCCCCGTAACAGCGCCACTGGCGTGTCTAGTGGGGTCGGGGGATTGCATGTGGGAAACTTTAGATTTCCCTTTCGCCTTCGTCGTCACTGAAGATGCCGATGCTGCCGTTGTTCGAAGCACCTACCAAGACTATGGCGGCCTGGGCCTGCATGGCCCAGCGCTTTGTCTTGCAGTCCTTTAAGGTTTTCGGCTTAAAAAGCTTTACAGCTGCCTTTGTCATGGTCCCTCAGAAGACCGAGGTTGCACACCCAGTGCGAGTCCTTCCAGGGACATTTTCTGTTACAATTTGGGCAAAATTTAAAAGGTGTATTTTCCATGTCTAATTGGAAAGGCAGCTTGCCAATTAGAAAGGGGAAGGGCAATATGCATTCTCTTAGTAACTAAGACATGTAGCCACCCCCCACTCTCCCTACTGTCTGGGCCGAGGCCCGAATCGGCCTTCCGAGGCCGTGGAAGATCGTCAAAGCAAGTTGTGCAGTCGACAAAGCTTGTCCTCTAAACTGTTGTCGAAGTGGTTTGTCGAAGAAACGGCTATGAAAGGACAGAAAGAGTAACTATCATTTTTCATAATAAAATGGCATTAGCCGTAAAGGAACTCTGATTTTAGCATCCGATGATGCTGATGGAAAAAAAACTATCTGAGGGACCTCGACGCCTGATGGACCATGGGTACAGTGGACGTCACACCAGGGGTCACACTAGGGATATTATTACTGGCACTCCCTGTCAACGTCCCTTTTCGAGTGTCAAAAACAACTAATACTCTACAGCTTCCACTAGAGGTCGGCCTATGCATTGCATGTAATCTAGCAAAAACAAAGAGTTGATGGCTGGAAGGTTTAGAATTAATCTTAACCACTGGCATTGCTCTGGGCAACCCTCCAGACCACCGTTCTTCGCCTGCCAAGCCATTACAGAAGGGGAAAGACCATATGCAAATCAGACTTGGCCCCACCCCAAAAGGGGCAGTCCAGCCCGAACTGCTAGGTCACATCCCTTCTGCACGAGACCACAAGCATCCCCAAACATGTTTCGGCCTGGTTGGGCCTCATCAGTGAGGAGTAGCTTGGGTCTCAAGGCCCAGCAGGCACGGGACCCACGTCGGGGCATACCCGTCCCACTCGGTACGGTGGTCTGGAGGGTTGCCCAGAGCATTGCCAGTGGTTAAGATTCATTAGCCAGCCATCACCTCTTTGTTTTTACTCTTGCATGTGATCTAAGCAGATTCCACAAGCCTCAGAAATGATAATGATATAGATATGGGATACATTACTCACCGTAATCGTATTTCTGATGCTTGTATCTGCTTAGATTCACATGCTGTGCGCATAGGCCGACATCTAGTGGAAGCTGCGGAGTATTACAGTTTGTTTTTCGAAAGTCGAAAATGGGCGTCGACACAGGCGTGCCAGTAATACTATCCCTAGTGTGACGTCCACTGTACCCAAGATCCCTCACGCGTGTAGGATCCTCAGATTGTATTTTTTCTGACATGAGGAAGCATGAGGAGTAGCGTGAGTACAGATAATCCAAGCAGATAGACAGAAAGGTAAGACTACAAGCAATCATGCGCCTTCTCTCGGAGGGGAGGAAGGGTGGGTCGCATGTGAATCTAAGCAGATACAAGCATCAGAAATACGATTACGGTGAGTAATGTATCCCTTCTGAGGCTTGTGGAATCTGCTTAGATCACATGCTGTGCATAGATTAGCGAGCAGTACCAGAAGAAGGAGGTGGGATGTGAGAAGGGTCATGAGCAAACAGGTGTCTTAGAACCGCTTGTCCCACTTGTGTATCTGTCTTGGAATGAGTGTCAATGCAGTAATGCTGAGTAAAAGTGTGAATAGAGCTCCAAGTAGCCGCTTTGCAAATGGTGTCGAGGGGAACATTTGCAATGAAAGCCAGAGTGGCACCAATGCCTCTAGTAGAGTGGGCCCTTGGCGTAAAAGGCAGAGTCTTTTCAGAAAGAGAGTAACACAGCTGTATACAGTTGATAATCCACTTCGAGATAGCGCCCTTAGAGACGCGATCCCCCTCTCTGCCTGTAGCTACGGAGACAAACAGTTGATCTGTTTTCCTTAGCGGTCTGGTTTTATTTACATAGTATAGGACCGCCCTACGCACATCTAGGGTGTGTAGTTTCACCTCAGCCGAGCTTTGCGGGTTTTGGAAGAAAGCCGGAAGCTCGATGGACTGGTTTACATGGAACTTGGATATGAATTTAGGTGAGAACCTAGGGTGTGTGCGTAAAACCAGTTTGTCCTTGTGGATAGTAAAGAAAGGATCCTGCACTGACAGAGCCTGAATTTCACTGACCCTTCTTATGGAGGTAATGGCTACTAAGAAGGCCGTTTTATAAGTCAGGTGTTTGAGACTACTTTTATGCATGGGTTCGAATGGGGGTCCCATGAGCTTAGCTAGCACCACGTTGAGGTCCCATCCTGGCGGTGGGTTCGAAATAGGAGGGTGAAGTCTCTTTACTCCTTCCATGAAGGCTTTAACCACTGGTACTTTCCACCACGAGACCTTGTTATGGGATGTGGTGTAAGCCGAGAGGGCTGCCAGGTGTACTTTCAGCGAGTTAAAAACCAACCCTGCATCCAGCAGGTGGAGCATGTATGTCACAACGTTGGAAGGAGTGCAATCAACCGGGTTGATTTGTTTATTCTGGCACCAGATAACGAATCTTTTCCACTTATCAAAGTAACAGTGCCTTGTATTTGGTTTCCTGGACTCCTTTAGAATGTCCATACACCTCTGTGGTAATTTGAGATGTCCAAACTCTATGACTTCAGGAGCCATGCTGCTAGGTTCATAGAGTTGGGTTCCTGATGCACTGTTTGACCCTGTTGCTGGGACAGTAGGTTGTACCAGGCTGGGAGTCTGATGGGCTCGCACACCGCCATCCTGCGTAGGTGTGGAAACCATGGTTGTCTCGCCCACATGGGAGCAACTAGGATGAGCGTCATCGATTCCTTGTTCATCTTGTACACCACCTTCCTGATGAGAGGAGTTGGTGGAAAAGCGTACGCAAACATCCCTGACCAGTTCATCCACAGGGCATTCCCTTGGGAGTCCGGCTGGGGGAACCTGGATGCAAATCCTGGGCATTGTTTGTTTTTGCTTGTGGCGAATAGGTCTATAGTGGGGAAACCCCACTGAGAGAAGAGATCTTCTACTACGTCTCTGTGAAGGACCCATTCGTGTTCTTCTGGGAGGGAGTCTCTGCTTAGAGCATCCGCTAGGGAATTGAGCTCCCCTGGAACATGTTGCGATGACAGGAAGATGTTCCGTCTGAGTGCCCATATCCATATTTTCTGGGCCAGCTTGGACAGATTTGGCGAACGAGTCCCCCCTTGCTTGTTCAGATAGAACATGGCTGTCGTGCTGTCCGTCCTGATCTGCACCGACAAGTTCAGTAGATGGGGCTCGAACGCCTTTAGCGCTCGGAATACTGCCAGAAGCTCTAGCAGATTGATGTGGTTCTTGGCTACTGAGTGAGACCAGAGACCCTGAGCTGTGTGGTGGAGAAGGTGAGCTCCCCACCCAGTTAGGCATGCATCTATAGTCACCACGGCTTGTACTTCGGGATCGTAAAAGGGTTTCCCCTTTGCGAGATTCTCTCTTGTCCACCAGTGTAGGCTCTGTACGAGTGTTGGCGAAACGACCACTAGATCGTCCCAATGACCACTTGCCTGAGACCACTGTTTCGCCAACCATTCCTGCATGGGACGCATGCGCAGACGCGCGTGGGGGACCAGGTAAATGCATGACGCCATCATGCCCAGTAACCGCATAGCTTTGCGTACTGTTATCTGTTGACCTGACTGATAAGGCGGAATTTGCAGAAGTATATTGCGAATTCTCTCTTCCGAAGGGAAGGTCAATCCTTTCTGAGTATCTAGGATAGCTCCTAGAAACTGTTTTGAGGTGCTTGGCACCAGACTTGACTTTTTCTCGTTGATAGAGAAGCCTAATACGTGGAGGAGGTCGATAGTCCTCTGAATGTTTGACCTGCAAATTCCTGGGGTTTCCCCCGTTATGAGCCAGTCGTCCAGATAAGGGTACACCGGGATTGCCTCCCTGCGTAGGTGTGCAGCCGCCACCGCCAGTACCTTGGTGAATACCCTTGGTGCTGAAGCTATCCCGAAGGGCAGTACCTTGAATTGGTAGTGGCGACTGTCCACCTTGAAGCGCAAGTACTTTTTGTGCGCTGGGAGCATGGAAATATGAAAATAAGCATCTTTCATATCCAAGGTTGCCATGTAATCCCCATTTTTTAGGAGGGGGATTACCTCTTGTAGCGTGGTCATACGGAATTTTTGGGGCTTGACATACTTGTTGGCAGGCCGTAGGTCCAATACTGGGCGCATTGTCAAATCTTTTTTTGGCACAAGGAAGTAAGTTGAATAGATACCCTTGTTTACCTGGTGTCCTGGGACGAGTTCTATCGCGTCCTTTTCTAGCAGAATGGCGATCTCCTCGAGAAGGATCCTTTGATGCTCTAGGGAGTGCACTCTTTGTCGTGGAGGATGGTTCCGGGGACGCTGCAGTAGTTCTATACAATATCCTGCGGATACTGTTGACAGCACCCATCTGTCTGAGGTGATCCCTTCCCAAGCTTGGGTGAAGGTGGAAATGCGTCCCCCTACCGGGGTTGCGTGACAAGGGACCCTGAACTGAGCGTCACTGTTTTGGTGGAGGCGTGCCACCTCCCTTGTTGGGGCTGCCTCTGCCTCTTCCACGACCTCTCTTGTTACCCCTGCCGTAACTCTGGGTAGACTGCTGGTTGTTATTCCATTGTGTACCCTGTCCCTGGGCATAGTTGCCTCTTTGTGAATTTTGGCCGCGTGGGCGACGAAAATTACTGTTCCCCCTCTGGTTAGGGGGTTTGTTGGTAAGCTGGCCAAGGGATTTGAGAGTCTCATATTCATCTTTGGCATTTTTAAGTGCGTCTTCGACCGCTTTCCCAAACAATAGGTCGGGTTCCACTGGCTTGTCTATTAAAGAAGCCTGGGTTTCTGTCTTGAATCCCGACTGCCGTAACCACGCATGTCTCTTGATAACAGTACCTTCTGCTATCAATCTCCCTGCGTTGTCAGCGGCGTCGAAAGTTGCTTTTAAAATGCAACCAGACACGGCTCTCCCCTCTGCCGAGATCCGAGCCAGCTGGCCCTTTAACGGTTCTGGAGCAGAGGCAATGAGCGCCGCGACTTCTTCCCATTGATGGCAATTGTAACTAGCCAACAGGGTGGTGGAGTTCGCAATCCTTGCTTGGTAGGCGGACGTTGAGGCTACCTTCCTGCCAAACCCGTAAAGTTTTTTGCTCTCCTTGTCGGGAGGAGCTTCTGATGAAGATAAGGGCGTGCCAGCCCTTTTTCTAGTGTTGGTAACCACTAGGGAATCTGGTTTAAGATGTCCCCTTATATACAGAGGGTCAGACTGGGCTGCCCGGAAAATCTTCTCAATTCTGGGGTTGACCGCTCTGGTGAGGTTAGGATTCACCAGGGAAGGATCTATTCTTCGTTGGATGGATTTGAGGATAGGGATGGTCTGTGCGACCGGTCTTCTCTCTCCTACAAACTCCTCCGCGAAGTCCCTTTCCTCCTGTACACCGTGGGTGTCGATGTGGAAGTGTTCCGCTGCTCGAGCGAGAACCTCGTTAAGGAGGGGCTGGTTATCAACTGGAGAGTCGGTAACTGGGGCTTTGCTTTGTACTGGGGAATCTACTCTGTAAATTTCCTGCTCATCTTCTCCCTCCTCCAGGTCCTCATCCTCTGCATAGTAATCTGTCCCGGTTTGTTCTTCCATAATTTCAAACTCCTGGTCCTCTTCAGGGAAAACTTGTCCCTGGTAACTGGGGAGTGGAGTAGAATATGGAGTGGAGTAAGGCTGAACCTCGAAGGGTTCAGGTCTTTCGAACCGGGGCTTTTTACTTAGCGGGATAGGATCGGAGGAGCCTGAGGGTGTGGCCCCTTGAGGGTTATATGAAAGAAAGTGGTCTGGGTTCTTATCATAAAAATCAGCCAAGGAAGACATCCTAGACATAACCCTGTCTATGTCTTCACTGGACCATTCCCTGGAACAGGGTATTACTTTAGTAGGTGATGATTTATGGGATTTTTGAAGGGTAGACTTGTGTTTGCTTGTCTGCCTAGGGTGAGAGGATGGCTTTACAGGGGTGGAAGGCTGTGCTTTCCGCTGTTTCCCCCCCTCCCCGTGCGTGGAAAAATGTTTTCCCTGTCCCTTGGAGGCCCCAGAGACTTTCGACGCCTGGCGCCGAGGGTCTGGAGAGGTATCTGTGTGCTTCGGGCGTGGGGCCTCACTGGTGTTAACCGCGGTCTCGGTATCTTGGAGCGCGGCTTGGGGGTGGAAGTCGTCTTCGTCTCCCGACGATCGAACTTCCGTTAATGTGTGTAGCGAGGCACTCTTGGCAAGAGTGGATGATTGCCTTGCGTCGTGAGGTGATCTCGATCGAGAGCGCCCAGAGGACACTGAGTCGGACCGTTCTTTTTGTGCCTCCTTCCGGGAAGTCGACGTCGTCGAAGTCCGGTTGGTCTTAGTGTGTTTAGTGTGTGTTAGGTGTGTAGCGCTTGCGTCGCCGGGGGTCTTCCCCATAGCCGCCCTGCCGGACGACCTTCCGAGGTCAAGGACCTGCGCTCGCCGGCTGTCTTTCGACGCCGTAATGCCCTCGCCGTCCGAAAGTACGGCGTCGCTGCCATCGCTGAAGGCGCCCTCCGCTGCCATGGCCTCCTGCCTGGCGTGGTGGGCCCAACGCTTTGTCGAACGGTCCTTAAGTGTCTTAGGTTTAAACCTACTACACGCTCTGCAGTTCGCTTCGGGGTGATCCCTCGGCAAGCAGAGATTGCACGTGGCGTGCCTGCCGACCCAAGGGTATTTGCGATTGCACTTGGGGCAGAATTGAAAAGGGGTACCCTCCATACGCGGGCCGAGGCCAGCGGCCTTCCGAGGCCCAGATCCGTCGTGCAGCAGTCGACGGTCGATGACTTCTCCAACCGTCGTCGAGGTTGAGGGTCGACGTTGGGGTGGGGAAGGGAATGAATAAGAATTATAATTATAATAACAGCAAAAGTAAGGCTAAGGCCAGGGAACTCCGCAAGATGCTTCCGACCAGTATGGCGGAAAAAAACAATCTGAGGATCCTACACGCGTGAGGGATCTTGGGTACAGTGGACGTCACACTAGGGATAGTATTACTGGCACGCCTGTGTCGACGCCCATTTTCGACTTTCGAAAAACAAACTGTAATACTCCGCAGCTTCCACTAGATGTCGGCCTATGCGCACAGCATGTGATCTAAGCAGATTCCACAAGCCTCAGAAATATATATATATATATATATATAACACACACACACATATATTTTGTCTGATTGCTCTCAGTGCTCCAGATAAAATTTTGAATCTGGTTATTTTACGCTCTATTTGTGGGAGCAAAATGATTTTGAGATTCCTAAAGGGAGCATTTTATAAGAGCAAAAATTGCTTTTAACTGTAAAACAAATGTGTTCAAAATAAATATGTCTTTGCACCTAGTCACTCATGCACATTAAAAGATACATGGTTTTCCATCTTCAGATTAGGCAGTAATAGTTTCTTCATGTAGCACTAGGTGTACTCCTGACCCAAACAGTACCATGAAGCTGCGTGGGTGAAAACAGGGGGTGGGGGGGCAGGGGGGTCAGGCTCCTTACATCCGTTTTCTATTTTTTTTATTGGAGTAGCTATACTTCCCGTTTTTTTGTTGTTGAGAGTATTTACCTATTTTTAGGGCGTACAAGTGGCTGATACACCCCTTATCTGTAGAGCGGTTTGCACTGCTACATGGCTCTAGGAGAAACATTAAATGTTTAATACCTTCCGTGACAAATACATCACAAGGCCCTATTTTGGTATCTAGAGGGGCTCGGGGAACCTAGGACACCCACCAGCTGAATAAAGAGCTACCTCAGATGGTTTAAGCGCATAACGCAGAGCTGTGCCACCTTCTTTAAAACGTCAGGGCTCATCTGGTGTACTGAGTGGCACTCACTCCACCCTCTACCCAGCCAGGTGAAAGCACACAAGAACCCAGACACTTAAAATCAAGTGAGCGTTGCGTCAAAAGAAAACCCTCAACATGCTTGAACCACTGTGCTTTACCCTGACAGCAAGGGTTGCTATATTCCAAAAAAGAGGACAACGATCATGGTTCCCACAAATATTGCCTATGCGCGCGCGCACACACACACAAAGAGTTCCCAAGCAAGCGCATGTACAAGCAGGCATCTTGCCATCGGCAAGCCCCATACACACCAAGTGGCTCCTAGACGAGAGAAACACAAACATACAGACTTGAAACTTCAACAAAGTTACTCAGAGAGCTAGAACTGACACTATGTACAGAATCATACAGCTAAAGAAATGCTTCCACTTGACCAAGATGACAGATGGGGGCATTTAAATAATCGTCTACTGCCAGGCCAACATTAATGAAGAGTAACCGCTAATCAAATACATTGCACAACCCCCTCCGGAGTCTGTTAAAGGTGTAGTCTGTGTAGTGTTGATTCCCTTTTGCAGAGGCAACTTGTATAAGCGCACAACCTCCTCCAGAGAATGTAGCAGCAGAAAGGAGAGGACAAAACGAATAAAAATGTTAAAGGCTTATCTCTGCAGCAGGTCTTTGCAAAAATTTGAAAAGTTAACGGTTTAAATGTGATTTTGTGGTTTATAATTTAAGACATTGTAGCATTCACTGACACCTTGAGAACAGAAATGGCGGAGAAGGAACAAGTTACTTACCTGTAACTGTTGTTCTCCAGCATGGGTCTGGCATGGATTCACATGCTCATGAATATTCCCTGTCGTCAGGCTGGGAATCCTCGGTAAAGAAAAAACCAGTATCAGTTTCGTTTCTGATCTGTCTTTCGTAGTAGTAACCAATCACTGATCTCTGCGTCATACGGACCACAGCCAATGACTGCCCTCTACCTAAGCCCCGCCTCTGCAAAGTCCTTTCAGCCGGCGACGAAGGCGAGGTGGAAGTCCGACGGCACCTTGGGCATGAAGGAGGGGTGCGTCCTGAGCACTACCCTCGTGTCGTGAAAAGTCAAGTACGGGGCCTTGCAGGAAAGGGCCTGGATCTCTCCCACCCGTCGTGCGGAGGTGATGGCCACAAGAAATGCTGTTTTCCACGACAAGAACTTCAACGGAGCCGAGTGCAGAGGCTCGAACGGAGGTCCCATGAGCTTGGTCAGCACCACGTTGAGCTCCCACGCCGGGGCCGGAGCCTTCACCGGCGGGAACGATCTGAACAGTCCCTTCATGAATTCTTTCACCAGACGATGAGACCACAAGGACGTCCGCCCCGTGGTTCTGGTGTATCGGGAGATCGCAGCAAGATGAATCTTGATGGACGCGTGCGCCAGTCCAGCCTTGGCCAGCGTCAGTAGGTACGGCAGTACTTGGGGAGCCGTAATCCGTAGAGGGTTAATCTTCTGTGCGTGGCACCAGACAGAGAACCTCTTCCATTTGTGTCCGTAGCATTTAAGAGTTGAGGACGCCCTGGCCTTTGCAAGAACCTCTCTGCAGTCGGCCGGTATGTCGTATCCTCCAAACTAGCGCTGCAGGAGCCAGGCCTGCAAGTTCAGCGACTTTGGGTCGTGATGGAGGATGGCGCCTCCTTCCCTGGAGAGAAGATCCGCGTCCACTGGCAGCTTGACTGACGGGGACGCTGACAAGTCCAGAAGGTCCGGGAACCATATCTGCCTCGGCCACGCAGGTGCGACGAGGATCATCCTGCACCGTGACCTCTTGAGCTGGTTGATGAGCCGGATCAGCAATGGCAATGGAGGGAACGCGTATAGAAACAGGCCCTCCCAGGGGAGCGAGAAAGCGTCGCCCATGCTCTTTGGCTGGGGAAACCTGCTGGCGAACCTCCGGCACTTGGAGTTCGTTGCCGTCGCGAACAGATCGATCTGGGGTGTGCCCCACCGTCGGAAGAGGCGGTCCACTAGATCCTGTCGTAGTTCCCCACTCGTGGCACGAGCGCAGCTCCCTGCTGAGTGAGTCGGCGATGGTGTTTTTTATCCCTGCCAGATGAAACGGCACCAGAAACATCCCTTGGGCGACGGCCCAATGCCACAGATCCTGCGCCTCCCTGGACAGGGCTGGGGACCTGGTTCCGCCCCGTTTCCTGATGTAGAACATGGTGGTGGTGTTGTCGGTGAAGATCCTCACCACCTTGCCCTTGAGGGACGGAAGGAAGGACCTGAGGGCCCAAAACACTGCACGGAGTTCCAGGACGTTGATATGGAGGGACTTCTCCGTCGGGAGCCAAAGGCCTCTCGCGTGCAGATTTTCGGTGTGCGCTCCCCACCCTTCCAGGGAGGCATCCGTGGTCACTGTCTCCTGGTGGCCGGGGGTCTGGAAGTCCATGCCCGCCGTCAGATGCGCGCGGGTGCCCCACCACCGGATCGCTCGTCGGAAACTCTCGTCGAGTGTGATCCTCTCCTCGAAGCTGCCCGTCGTCTGGATCCAGCGCGCGTCCAGGAACTCCTGCAACGGGCGCATCCGGAGCCTGCACAGGGGGGATGAGGCAAATGCAAGAAGACATCATTCCGAGGAGGGACTTGATGGACCTCACTCTGGCCGCGTCCGCAACCAGCATCCGCTGCACCTTGCCCAGAATGGCCCTCGTCCTTTCCTCCGACGGATAGGCCAGAAGCGACACTGTCGAGCTTCGCTCCCAGAAACAGTGCGTGTTGCGCGGGCACCAGGTGGGACTTGGCGTAGTTTATGGAGAATCCCAGGTCCGTGAGAAGTTGGACGGTCCTTGTCGTGTGCTCCACGGCGAGCTCCTTCGTCTTCACTCGGATGAGCCAGTCGTCCAGGTAGGGGTAGACGTGGATCCCATCTCGGCGCAGCTGCGCCGCCACCGGTGCGAGGCACTTGGTGAACACCCTGGGTGCCGACCTCAGTCCCAAGGGAAGGGCTCTGAACTGATAGTGACGCCCTTGGACCACGAACCTGAGAAACTTTCGGTGTCCCTTTAGGATGGGAATATGGAAGTAGTCATCCTCCAAATCCAACGACGACAGGAAATCGCCCTCCTCCAGCTCACCCAGGACGTGTTGGAGGGTGACCATCCGGAACTTCTGTGCCTTGATGAATTTGTTCAGTCGTCGTAGGTCCAGGATGGGACACCATCCTCCCGTCTTCTTCTTCACGAGGAAGTATCTTGAGTAAACTCCGGAGCCCCGAAGCCTCTTTGGGACGAGCTCGATGGCCCCTTCCTGAGCATCGCCTTTACCTCCAAGAGAAGTTGAGGGACGTGATGTTCTTTCCTGGCCACAGGGGGGTCGCGCGGGCACCTCTTTAGAAACTCGAGCGCGTGACCCTGGGCTAGGGCGTCCAGCACCCAACGGTCGGTGGAGATGGACTCCCACACGCTGACTAAGTTCGCCAGCCGGCCTCCCACCGGGGTGCTTCGGTGGGGGCCCGACCCCACGGCCGGTTCAGTCCTGCTTCGACGAGGCTTTGCCGCCTTGACCTCCTTGGCGACGACGGCGGGGTCCGCCTGACTTGCCTCGTCCCCTGTAAGCTTCCTGCGATGACGAACGGGCCGCTTGACGGTAGGTGGAAAATCCGCCGCCGGAACCTTTGGAGGCACCCTGTTTGCCTCTGCCGCTCCGAAAGGGCGGCCGCCGTTGCTGGAGAACCCCAAGAGCCCGGGCCGTCTCCGTGTCTGCCTTGATGGCTTGAAGGGAATCATCCACTGTTTTCCCAAACAGGTTGTTTCCGTCGAACGGCATGTCCAAGACTCTGGTCTGCACGCCCTGACAGAAGTCAGTAGCCTTGAGCCATCCACGCCGCCTAAGGCACACGCCGTTGCCCAACTGGCGAAATCCAGTGTCAGCGATGTCCGTCGCAATCGTAATGGCGTGGTCCGACGCCACCTCTCCTTCCTGCAAGATCTCTAGGGCATCCGCCCTCTTGTCGTCCGATAGGAAGTCCAGCAGGGGGGCCAGTTTGTACCACAACTCCCTGTCGTAGCGGGCTATGATAGCCAAAGCGTTGGCCGCCTTAATCGTTGTCGCTGCAGACGAGATGACCCTGCGTCCCATCGTATCCAATTTCTTTCCCTCGCCCGCCGGCGGGGAGGTCGACGTAGAGGCCGCGCCCCCCCCCCCCGCTTTCTTCCTGGCCGCCGCAGAGACGACCGAGTCCGGGGTCGGCTGTGCCCGAAGGCACAAGGGGGCCGCGTCCGGGACCCGGTACTTCTTCTCGTACCGATCCCTTCTAGCCGGTGTCGTGGATGGGTTCTTGAGGAGGGAGAGGCCCTCATCCCAAATATCATCCAGTAGATGTACGGAGAGGACCGTCTTCCTCTTGGCCTCGCTCCGTTGATAAAGGAAACCTTCCTTCTTCTCTTCCGGGCAGAGCTGGAAAAGCTCGGATGCCCTGGCGATCATGGAGTGAAACGATCCAATCTCGTCGGGCGGGGAAGCCCGGGTGCGAGGTGACGACGGCAGATCCTCGTCGTAAACCTTGTCGTCCGTACCCGTCGCGGCCGTGTCAGTCCCCGTATCATCCCCACGAGTCGTGGACGGGGAGGTGGGCTGAACAGGGCGCGATGGCTGAAAAAGGAGGTGGAGGATGAATCCTTCTTCTCTTAGGGGGAGGGCTCCCAGAAGGGCCTGGCTCCGGGTCCCCCATCGGGAGCGGTTCCTCCACTGGTGGTAACGGCAGTCTCGTCCTTATCTCCGAGCATAAGGACTGAATAGCCAACAAAATGGCCGCCGAGTTGTCTTGCGGCACTGGTTGAGGGGATTCCGACGGGCGGTCAGGGGCCCCGTCGGCACCCTTGACGTTATCGTCGTCTCCCACGTCGGGGTCCCTCCCGACGGGCTGGTCTTCTTCCACGCCAACGCCGTGGCTTAAGACTTCGATCAGCTCTTCCTCAGAGGTTGAGGCCGAATCCACGACGACCTCCTGCCCCCCCTTTTTCTTCTCCGTCGGAGGTTTCACGGGGGTCCTGTCGATGGGCATAAAAGAGGACTCCCTCCGCGGTGGCAGGGAGACTCCGAGCCCCGAGGTCGCCACCACTGGTCTAGCCTCCACAGGCTGAGCCAGGGCCGCCGCGACTGTCTCGATAGAGGCCTTGGCCGGATGGATTAAGGCTTTCACCACCTTAGGTGCACTCACCGCCTTCTCCTTGGGGGGAGGGTCACTGCCTCGCTCTCCCTCCGATGAGGCCTTCGAGCTCGACCGGGGCCTCTCCAGGAGCTTCGCCGGGTGCTCGGCCTTCCTCTTACCCGAACCAGAGCGTTGGCTCGTGGTTGATGGTGCCGGGGAGGGTGCGCCCTGCCTGGCGCCCGAAGAGCACGACCGTTAAGCGCTCCCGGTGCCAGAGAACTCGCGGTGCTTGGCCTTGTGTTGGACCCCGGTCACCGGGGTGTCCTCAAAGGTCTTAGAAGACCGCTCAGATTTCTTCTTCTTCTTCTCGCCTGACGGGCTCTTCCCTTCCAGCCAGTTGGCGAGACGTTGATGGCGGTCCTTCATGGTCCGCTCCGACATATTGCCGCAAAACGCACAGTCCTTCTCCACGTGCGTCTTGTCCTCATGTAGGCAGTACAGACAAAACGAGTGTTCGTCCTCCTTAAAGACATTCTGAAGTAGGCATCCAGGGCAGACCCTGAACAGCTTTCCAGGCGTCGAGCTTCCCTTCTCCTGGGCCATGTCCGAGATGGGCCTGAAAAACTTCTGGAGTCCTCCAAAAGCGTGGCTCGACGAAATCTTCACCCTTGAGGGGCGTAGACGAATCCGACACTGGTCCCCGTTGATCGGATGAAGAAACGGTGGAGCTTGAGGCTCTTTTGACCGAAAAATCGAAGTTTTTGAGAAAAAAACCCTGAAAAAATAGCACTAACGCTCAAGAGCAATAGCACAAGGATCCCAACATTTTGAACGTGCGGTAAAAATCTGAAGATGGCTGCCAGAGGCGAGGCTTAGGTAGAGGGCAGTCATTGGCTGTGGTCAGTATGACGCAGAGATCAGTGATTGGTTACTACTACGAAAGACAGATCAGAAACGAAACTGATACTGGTCTTTTCTTTACCGAGGATTCCCAGCCTGACGACGGGGAATATTCATGAGCATGTGAATCCATGCCAGACCCCATGCTGGAGAATTGAGTATTCCAAGGAAAGTGTACCTGATGCCAATGTAAAATGTAATACTGACATGCCTGACTATAATCCGGACACACGTGTAAAGTTACAGAATTTTAGGCCGAATATTTCATACTCAAAATTACAAAAAAAGTATTAGAAGGGCGAAACAATATCTCACAAACTGGAGGGTTGGACTGGAATGGTCTGCATAAAATAGGTCACCTGCTTATGTAATTTGTTAAGATGCTTTAACTGTATAAATGTGGCATTTGTGGCAAAACTGGATTTTAGCTAAAGTAACTGTGGGAGGTTTTGAACATTGTAAAACTTGCATCAAATATGACATCCTGCACTTGAAATCCAACCAGCTGAGAGCGAGGCAGGGACTATCACCCCAGACCAACCCAGTGGATTAAAGGCATGCTTAGCTAAGCCTGCCCCACCATATAGTTCTATGATGTCACCATTCATTATAAGTAAGAGTCCTTGACAGAACTCTAGACATACACTCTCCTGAATTTCCGGCGTCGGCGTTCCTGATCTGCTACATTCATCTTGCTGATTCCAGATTTCACTACAAGGCCAAAGCATTGCTGACCCTACTCCAGCAATGCCATTGATCCAGAAAAACCCACTAAAATCCCATTAAAAGGGGGAAAAGCTGTGGTACCTTTTGCATCCTGAAATCAGACCCGCTTGCTGCCCACTACCTGCATGCCCGCTGCAACCCTATCATCCAGCTGTCCTTGTTATACGGTGACCATACCTTTGCCCAGTTGTCTTTTGCCAGGAAGTTCTGCTATCCGGTGACCAGAATCTTTTGTGACCAGAAACACTTGACTGTTCAGAATCCCAGACTCAAAAGTGGACAGAGTATCCCACATCCTATAACAGTCTACCCCATCTTGATTTTTCTTTATTCCACTCTCAAAGCAATCCTATCCGTACCCTGGTAACTTGTTAAAACTGAGAATTATCTGTGCACCCTGCCCTGACTTTCTAAGTGCTAGTGCCATCTCTCTGTTCATTTCTGTCTGGTGTAAATCATAAGCCCCTATTCATATTTCGAGTAATCAAACTAATTTGAGCGCTGGTGTGACAAGGTTGACTTTGCGAATCAACCTTCGAGCTTACTGTGTTCCTCTTGAACAAAATAGTCTAGATAATTTAGTTTAAGTAACATATGCCTTTCTTTCAAAACCGAAGTTTTCATTTTAACTTCTCTATTTTCCTAAAACGGAACCTCATTCCACCCTGAAAATCTCATCCAAATCTTCAGCTGCTACCATTCTTTCACTTTGATATTGTCCCTGTGATATACATCGGTCCCCAGACCAAAAACCGCATCCCGATTTTCAGTATTTCACCAGTTTTTCTTAAAAACCAGTTGGGTCATTTAAAGCGGGAATTGAGAAAATTGCAACTTTCCCATGTGTAATTCGGCTGCAGCAGGTTCTAACTTTTCACTCATTTTAGAATTGTATGCTTCTTGTTGATCCATTGCTTTGTGATAGCTAGTGTTTATGCTTTCCTGTTGTGGTGAAAAATCATATTTGCCTCACAGATTTATCCGCACCTTCAATATTTATTTGTCCATTTCCGAGTGTCATTTCATGCCATTGCAAGGGGTTTACAATCTGCCCCTTACTTTGTGAGGGAAGTTTGGATTTTGATTCGGTTTGCTGCCCCTTATTCCTGACTAACTGCTGCTTCCTTCTATCCACTCGGAATCTGATTAATTGTAGGTTGAGGGAACATTGCAGGGGGAAACCTTACCTTGGGTACTATCTATGCTAATTCAAACAGAGCTCCTATTCACTTGTGCTTTGTATATGTTCTAGGAGAAGGTGAACCAAGTACATTGCTTCCAATTTCATTGTAATTATCGCCCCATTGGTGATTGCTGCCCCGTATTAAAAATTGTATTTCTTTTGAATTTAAAAAAAGAAATATTGCAATTTCACGAACCGGCCTGGTTCATGGTATATTGTGACCCAGGATATTTGAAAAAGGGGGTGTGAGACAAGTTGTGTACTATCTCAAATTGAATCTGCATAAAATAAAGAGAAATTCATCTCAATTGAGCGCTACATCCTAATCTGAGACCAAGGTGTGTGTCGCCCGATTGAAATCCTTAACAGTTATGTTTTAATCAAAGAAATTATGTCCGACAACATCTAGCACTGCACAAATCACTTTCATAGATATTTGGTCTAGTCAGTAACGAGGCATGCTAATAACATTCATATATTGTCACAAATGGCCTTACAAATTCACATGATCTCAAAGTAGTCGAGGGTTTTTAATTTTGTATACCTCTTCAGATGGTTCAATGTTAATGCAAACCAAATGTTTTATATTAAATTGAAGAGACTGTTCCGTGTGAAGCATCAAAGCTAGGGAGGAGGTTGGGTACACCATGGGGCATCCTGCTGTGAACCTCCTGTTGGGTTCCCACCTCCCTACCCCATGCTACCTTGCAGAACCTTCGTCGTCCTGCAAGATCTCAACTTGACAGACTGATACAAGTACCCAGATACAAAAAAGTAAATATTGGAAGGCATTATTTCTCAGTACTTTCTGCGAAAGGCTGGTCTCTCTCCAGAAGTCTCTCCCCACTGAAACAAATCTGCCAGCTTTAGCAATCAGCCCAAGGGGTACACTGTCCTCAAGTTAATGAGTGAAAATATTTGTAATGTTTAAACTCATGCAGTGAAAAATGTCTTGAGGCGCTATTTTCAGTAAGAGGCTGCACTGTACAAGCAGACTGGTTTAACACCGTATAAAGTTGCTAATATTGTATGTGTTGTCATAATGAATATATGTCAGCATTTTTGCGTTTACACATTGTCATGTGAAAAATGATAGCCCTTTATTTTGTAAACGCGCTCTACTGCATTCAAAAAGTAGAACTAAATGTACTGCAATTTGCTATGTGGATCTGCATTTAAAGCGTTTTAAAGTGTAAAGTGTTGCCTTCAATGGGGTTTCCAACTGTTGTGCCTTCACATAGGCGTGTCATTGAGGAGCTGACTGCAGCCACCAGGATTTCGTCTCGAGTCACTGTCCCTGTACTTTACCAGTAAGCAAGGATTTGTTTGTGCCCAGTAGTCCAGGTGCAGGACGCTGCGTTGTGGGCAGGGTCGGACTTGGACAAGAAATGGACCCGCACACTTCAAAAAAAGTAGCCCTCACCTAAAAATAAAATACAAAGTTATCCTCAAACCCTCATCCGTGAATGTCAATTCACAACTTAACAGAAAATGCTACTTATGGAGGGTTAATGGAGTTTGTTGCATGTAATGTTTTGTGTAAACACTTGAGAAAACGAGCGACAACATTCCTTTTCCATGGCCCCGGCATTTGATAATTATTTGTTATTTAAATAGGGTTTTTGCCAAAGCACTATACATAGCACACATTTACATACAATCATTCCCAACCAAAGTAGTTGGTACTTATTTATCAACCTCTGATTAATGAAAGGCTGAGTTGGCCTGGTCAGGATTTGAACCTGCTACCTGCAGATCATGAATCGCAGCAGTGCCAGTGAGCGCTCAACCTGCTGGTCTATATTACTGGAGTATGCTGGGAGGAGCAAGCAGTTCCTTCCGTCTTCCCTCCCATCATCCATCACTCCCTTATCCCTCCCTCTTGATTTTCTTTTGGTCCTTTGTTCCTTCCTTTTTTCTTGCTTCCCCTTCCATTCCCACCACTTTCTTGCATAGGCATCTTTCCTTCCTCTCTCACATGGTTTCCTTCCCCTACCACCTTTCCTCTAACTTTCCCCTCATCCTTCTACCCTCCTTGTCTTTGTCTCTTCTGCCATTCCTCATTTCTTTCCTTCCTTCCTTCCTTGTAATTCCTACTCCATTGTTATGTTGAAAAATGACAGTTAAAGATACATTATTGTGCATGGGTCAACAGGCTAGGGTGCACTCAAGTCGAGTGCATTGATGGGCTCTGTAGCATTCTTGAATCACAGCTGATACCAAAAGGGCAGCTGCATCAGCAAGCCCTTAGTTGAGAGCATGGAAGTGTGATAAATCCATGTTCAGACAGAATCATTTAATCTTAGCATGCATGAACCCCACATCTGATCTGTCTAGGTATAGATATCTCACAGGATTAGAGGCCAGGATGTACAATACTTGTATGTGTTGTCTAGTCCTGCAGGTAAGGTGCCAGGAAAGGATGATATCCGCAAGCATGCAGTTTTAGCTACGACTTAATGTCACAATTCAACACAACCATGTTCCCAATCTAAAGAAATGCCATACTACGGTTAACACCTCAATTCTACAGTGTGGGAACCATCCCTCGTTAAATTAGGGTAATGCACCTAAACTACCGAGGTGAGATTGCTGGCTGGAAAATTAGGAAAATCTGTCCTGAGCATACCATGTGATGCTCATACCAGTATGAGACAGTATGCTGCAGAACTGGCACTAGCAATAACCTGGCTTTAGATCGCTGCATTTAGACTTTAGTTAAGTGAGAAGCTCTCACTTTCCACAACTTCCTGTTTTCTGTTCAAAACCCTGAACAAACATGCCATACACCAGAAAACATGTATTCAAAGGAAACATGGTGCAATAAACCTTATGTCCCTCAGGCTCCCTTCCAGGCACACAAATGGTCCAAGAAAACAGGCCTTGATGCAACTTCAGAAAGGGTCCTCAATGAAGCCACTGAATCTGAACCATACACAGCCTCCGAGAGGGGCTTGTAACAAAACTACCAATGCACAGGGAAGCACGGAGAAAACATGGTTTCATATAATTTTCTGTATTGGGGTTCAGCTGTGCAAGTGCATAGGCACAATAAAAGGTAGGATCTGTACAATCAACCATACACCCAATGTATATTAAAGCAGGTTGATTGGAATAAGAGCAAGCGTTTAGATGCAAGAGACAGTGACTAACGTTGGAATAAACAAAACTGAGCTTTTAAGAGAGAATATCGTACGCCTCAGGTATCGGCAAATGCAACCATCTGCCAGCACAAATGTTTTTATTTCACCCACCCTTGACTTGCAAAGGTAAGGAGGAAGCAGTGTGCAAGGCATTCTGGGAAATAATTCTTTTAAATTAGTTTTGCCGATTGCCTTAATCCCCAGATTCTGGATATATATTACATTCTGAAATACAATCAAAGGGCTTACAGAACGCAACAGCCGTATGCTGCAAAGTTTGGAAGCAAGGTCAAACACTAGGCTCCAAAGCCAACAGTTTGGACTGAGAGCGAAAGGACCACATTATGACAAATTATAGTGCACACTTGTGCTTGCCACACTTTATACCTAATGCAGAAGTACAATTAACTGTGTCCTATAATTGTACAAGGAAATCAGCTCTTACTGTGCACTGTGCATTGGACACTTGTAGTCAAAGGGCATGCACAAAATACACATGCATGCAGCAACATTTACAACAGTTTAAGGGAAATTTCCACTTCTGTAAACTAAAATTATGAAGCTTTGTCCTGGCCTGTAGCGGTTTGTCCATATCGAATTTCAGACATATTTAGAAGGTAAGAGCTTTCGCTCATGGGTTAAAAAGAGGCACGTGGCATGAATGCAGTTCGTTTTCAGTTTTGGAGAGCTTTCAGAGACGCTTGATTATGACCGGATAAGTGTGACATACATACAATCTCAATGCATGAAGGAGCCAGCAGGTACGATAACAGACCCAGGGCAGCCCAGGTCGAAACAGCTTCCTGCACATATTTATTGTGACACTGGTGCCACCTAAATACTGTATCTTCACCACTCCCACCCAATTTAAACCTTTACAATAAACCAGCTTCACTGTGCTTTTCTAACACGGACACACCGAGTAGCATCAAATGCCCTTACCACTGGGCAGCAAAGAGCACCATCATATTCACATGTCTTTAACACAAAGCATCACTGACCGGAGCCTAGCACCTTTGACAGCAGTGTTAACATCTCTTTCGCTGAGTAGCATCACAGAGCAGCATTAATGTTTTATACATTAAGCTGCACATTTGGTAACTCTGTCCTGACTTCGCCGCAG
This sequence comes from Ambystoma mexicanum, assembly GCF_040938575.1. Taxonomy (NCBI): domain Eukaryota; kingdom Metazoa; phylum Chordata; class Amphibia; order Caudata; family Ambystomatidae; genus Ambystoma; species Ambystoma mexicanum. The sequence goes on from NC_090939.1 coordinate 895,520,531, forward strand.
CAAATAACCACTTCAGAACAAGTCCTGCCCGATTCACCTAAATTGTAGTCGGACCTCCTCCATTTGTGGAGCCCTCCCACTGAGTAGCACCCCAAAGTAGTGAGGGCCCGTGCCCGCCACAGGCTATCTTAAAATGCATACTAGAATTGCGACCAGAAACCCAGTGCCCACTAGCAAGCATCAGTGAGGCTGCCTCCAACAAACCAACTGAGCTGCACCATAAACGCCTTATGCACAGACGAGCAACATGGACAGCCAGGTCCCCAACACCTCCTGGGCCCACATTATGAGAAATCAGATTCAATTGAATACTTGGGCCAGGCTTGATAGAATATGGAGGGTGGAGACAAGAAGATCAAGGTAAAAGGGGAATGGGAATTTAAAGCAGGTCGAAGCTTCAATTAATAGAATGAAAGATTGCACAATGATACCATTTTTCCGAAAACTTCACATCAACCAGGATACCTAGGCCCTGCATGCGCCACCAGGACAGGACCTTTCACCTTTCCCTGCACCCAGTTTGTCCTGGGAAGCTCTTCCATGTGGGCCGAGTCCACACTACTTTAAGCGTGTTCTGGCATTCATTCAGATTGGCAATCCTGCATGTGCACATTTATGTACACACAAACGGGTTGTTTTAGGATTCAGTGTTCCTCTCTACCATGGTGCACTTTTGTAAGGACTACTACAAAGGCCGGCCCTCCACCGCTGTCTAGCCCACACTGAGCCAGGTGTTGCAAGCAATGACCCACACAGACCACAACACAGCTCCCTTCCGCACCAGCTCTGGATACAGCGCCAGGAACAGCATAGAGTTTAAGTTCTCATTCTTCCGCCAACATATACCATGGATGGGACGGATGCTGCTGCCTGCAACAGATGTTTGAGAAAACATGACCTTCATTCAAAAGACTCATTTAGTCTGATTGGAAATGTGATTTATTTTTCATATTTGTTTCTGTCTGTGCTCAAACATCCCCTTGTGGTTTGAGTTGCATGTGTTAGTCATGCTGACATGATGATTGTACGGCCGTGACACACACTGACTGAGTGGCAGTGCTCTGGCATTTTCTCGACTAACAGATAGTAACAATTAATTACAAACACTTCACTTGACTGTTCTCGTTCAGAGTGACTGCCACTTCTCCGACTCCCGATCCCCGCTGACCCATTCAATTTTATGTTTTTATTGCTTACTGTGTGTAACCCACACGCACAAATTCTGTCTCCAATGACTCTCCATTGCAGTTCACGGCTGGGCCAGGTAGTTCGAATAGGCCCCTCGTCATTGTCTGGTGTGCTTTGCTTGAGGCCTGCTCCCTCCTCTGTCATCAGCACTTCCTTTTGAATATCTGTGCGTTGTGCTGGGTGCGGCACCCAGCAACACAGCAATGTGCATGACAGCCCACGCGTCTTGAGCATGATTGGCTGCCAATGCTAGCCTGCTGCATATCAACCCCGGGTCAGCACCGCCCTGCCACTCCCCCCACGACAGGAATTGGAGTTCTCGAAGAGAAGGTGAAGCTGCCTGCCTGGCGCCAAGCCAGTGGATGGCTGGGGCACTGGCAGCCCCACGACTCATGCTATTGGTGCACATCAAAGAAAAGTTAACACTTACATTCTCCGACTGACACTGTGCATTCTAATCATAAATAGATGTTTGCCGCTGTGCGGCAGGCTGTGTGAGGCAATGTAACCAGTACAACTTCGGTTACAAAAATCCAGCCCAGCTCCATGGAAATTAATGTGGCTCATAAAACTGGCCCCAGAGTGGCTTAAAAAAAATAATCGGCCCCTGGGCCATTCAAAGACCACTTTGATTTTGCCGGTGGCAGAATGGCAGATAGGCCAGTCCACCCCTAGTTGTGGGCCTTGAGAGTAAATTCCTCAGTGCACTGGGCTGAAGGGGGAAGCAAGTGAAAAGCAGAGGGCAGTGCACCCACGTGCCTGCAGTGTTTTTGTCCACACCTGATGCCTTATACGGTCTCCCGTGTCAGTTGCACCGATAGACCTATATTGTTGCCCCTCTAAAGACAATTCAACGGCCAGTAATAGACACGGCCTAGTGCTGTGGTAGAGAAACCACCAACACAGTTTTCTGTTCCCAGGCCCCGTCAGTCGGTCTGTGCATGAAAGGTGGGGTATACAATAAACATAAAAAACAAGAGAATGAAGAGGAACTCCTGTCATTCAGCCAACGGTGCACTGTTAAGGAAAGGAAGGGTGCAAGATCTGTCCGTGGCCTCACCTGAGGTGTGAAAAACCATAGTGGAAAGAAGAGCACCCCACATTGTGCCCTGGTCTCCCACACAATCTGTGAGCTGCTCCTGGCCCAGCTACCTCACCCATGTCCTGCATTGTAGATGAGAAAACCCATGAAGGGCCAAGGCCCCAAAATGAAATGGGCGCTCATTACACCTAAGAGGAAAGTAAGGGGCTTTGGCTTTTGCCCAGGTTCCTGCAGTAAACGCTCTCCCAGTATGCACGGAGGGCCTGCCCTCATCTGCATTTCAAGATGAAATAAAACAAGGGGCAACCTTACTGCGTACTGTAATCTGTAGTGGTTATTCAAAACACGCCAGGCACAGACTCCACCATTAAAGCTCAGTATGCCATTATCTGCCCCAGGCAAATTTATTGGTTAACAAACATGCAGAACTTGATGGTTTTATGAAATAAAAAGTTGACAATTATATGAGTGTTATGAGGGAGGAAGTTCAATAATCTTAGAGCAACCACTGAGAATCTGCGATTGCCTCTGAAAATGACCTGACACATATGGATCACCAAAAGGGTCTATTAGAATGATATGATAAGTCCTTTATAACATGTCTGTACAGAAGTGTTTCTAGGCACGACAGGATAAGGAAGAGCAAGACAAAGGGGAACAAAACAAACTATCTTACTAGGCCTTGGGTCATTCAGATCGTGCAAGGGGAAGGGAGAGGAGAAGTGCCAGGGGGACGGAAAGGGACAGTGCACTAGCAAAGCTCAAGTAAGTGCCGCCAGGTTGGCCGATTCTAAGTGCTAGGAGGCAGGGGACTGTAGGGTTGCAGATTCAGTCTAGTACGCGGTAGGCCCGGACGCAAGGGGTTACTGGTCATCCCCATAAGGTTCAGAGGGAGGCCAGGGAACCAGCTAGTGCAGCAGACAAGAACATCAGCAGGGGAGAGGGAGAGACAACGCAGAGCGAAAAGGAAGGTCTTGAGTTGCTTCCGGAACTTGAAGTGGTTCTGCTAAAGTTTGAGAGAGGCAAGGAGGCTGTTCAAGGGAGGCACCAGTCAAGGAGAGAAATCTACCCCGCACTCTCAGCTTGGAGAAGCCTCTGACCCTCAGAGTTGGAGGTGGATGAGCGCAGGGCTCGAGAAGGAAAGTGCGTAGGAAGAGAGAGTTGGATGTAGTGTGGTCCCCGGCCCCAGAAAGCCTTGTGGACAATACAGAGGGTCTTGAACTTGATCCTTGCAGCCACCGGGAGCCAGTGGAGAGAGGGCTGGAGAGATACAATCCCTGGACTTGAGGCCAAGGACAAGTCCCGCAGTCCTTTTCTGGATTAGTTGCAGAGGGTGAAGAGTAGAGGCAGGCAGATTTAGAAGGAGGCTGTTGCAGTAGTCCAGCCTAGAGAGAACCAGGGCTCTGGAGACAGTGAGCTTCTGGGGGAAAGTGAGAAAAGGAAAAATACCTCTGAGGAGGTGCAGCTGGTAGTGGGACCCCTTAGAGACGTCCTTGGTGTGAGGAGAGCAGGAGAGGGTGGAGTCGATGACGACACCAAGGATTTTTGACACGCAGGTAGAGGGCCCAAGGAGGGTGGTGTAAGGAACTCATGGTGGCAACAGTAAAGACAGACACAAGTGATCACAGTTCAAGGGTGTTTATTGAACTTTATAATAGGTGAGATAAACACCTAATCTAAACCTAAATCCAAGATGGAAGCAAGCTATGACTGTCAAATAATAAGGCGGTCCTAGTGGCGTCTTGTCAAATAAAAGAACAAGTTACTTACCAACTGGTAACTTTCTTTCGATTGGATGTTCCTCCAACGTATTCCACATCTTTGACATGTAATGTCCACAGCTGTGTACTTCGGAAACTTTTTCGGCAAAGGGCATCCTGCGTCGATGGCGTCGGGTCGATGTCCCTCGAAGGCCTCCGTCAAGGGCGACATCACCGGATGTTATAAATAGGATGCACGGCACCCGTAGCCTCAGTTTGTTTTTTCCCTCATAACGTGTGGCACCAATCCAATGCCTGCATGACAGCACATAGCCTTGCGGAAACAAGCTGCAATCGCATAGAAAATTCTCCAAAGAGGCAGGCTGGGAGGGCGATGTGGAATACGTTGGAGGAACATCCAATCGAAAGAACGTTACCAGTTGGTAAGTAACTTGTTCTTCAAATGGATTGTGTACAACGTATTCCACATCTTTGACAGACTCCCAAAGCAGTACCAGAAAATGGAGGAGAGAAAAGAATTTAGAGTACCCAATCACATGGCGGAATAAAGAACCGCCTTTACCAAAGGCCATATCTTGACCATGGATCGTATCCAGGGAATAATGTTTACCAAAAGGTGTGGATAGAAGCCCATGTGGCTGCATCACAAATATTCCTACTAGGAACCCCCCCCTCCGGTTGTAGGGGTTTGGAAGTAGCCACACCCCTAGTGGAATGAGCTTGCAACCTTTCAGCAGGGTCCTTACCGGCCAATCGGTAGCATTCAGTAATGGTGAGGATAATCCACCTGGACATGGTCTGTTTGGTAACAGACTGGCCCAATTGGTGTCCAGCATATCCCACAAAGAGTTGATCATCCACTCTGACCCTGGACATCCTAGAAATATAAAAGCTCAGAGCTCTCATAGGATCCAACCTATGGAGTCGCACCTCTTCCTTACCAGGATGAGGAGGATAGAAAGAAGAAAGAACAACCTTTTGGCACTGTTAGGGAGAATTCACTTATAAGGCTAATTTCCCTTACCTATAGAGTCACCCAGCAGCTTTGCTGGATTTGAAGGGTTTATTTTTTTCTCCTGCTAAGAGTGAGACCCTTTTTCTTTCCCACTCTTAGATTGCTAGTGTGTGTTTTAGGCTATGTTGTGTCCTTATGGTCTATGGGGTTTTTCTCACCCTTATAGGACATGTGTGGTACACAGCACCCTCCGTGCCGTACCAGATGGGTGTTGTAGCGACCCCGAAACATGGACTCCATACCCTGGGACTGACTACTGTCTCCCAGGGCATGTAAAGTCCCCATTGACTTGACTAGTCAATAATTATGAACTAAACCAGTACAACGCATCTTACAATGGAAGTACTGGAAAGGGTTAATAGTTTTTCCTTAGTGGTCATTTTCGAGGGGGTACCGTACAGTCCCCCTCAAAAATTTCTGGCTGGTGGCAGTGGTTACTACCGTAAATATTCAACCGCAAATATTTCCCTATGGGATTTTCCCTTTGTTCGAGGCTACTACTTTTACTGACAGCCTCTAATATACCGCCGGTTTATTTTAATATTAACTTTACTCCGGTGGTTTTTATTGCCAGAACTTTGATAATATGTCTTTCTTGTGTCTTTCTCTATAATTCTAACCCAGGTCGGGGATCCTTTGTTCGTCCTTTTGGCGGGCTTCTGCACAGAAGCCCTCCTCTCGGCGCCGCTGAGTCTGGGGTAGACAGGATGTCTGGGAGGGGGGGGGAATAGGCACCCTGGACAGGGTTGCCTACGCAGCCCAAGTTGCACTCTGCCCTGATAGGCTGGGGGGGTTCTCCCGCCAGGAGAGCCACCCCACTGTGCGAGTGACAGCCAGGCTGTATGAATGGGGGTCTTGCTGCATAAAAGCAGGGTCCTGAGGACTGGAGGACAAGACATTGCCACTGGAACTAAGAAACCGAAGAGGAGAGAAGCTGAAGACATCTGCACGACAACCACCGGTGAAGCCCTGCTGCAGATCCTCACCACTTTTCTCCAACGACTTGAGAAGATCTTCCTCGGAAAGAGTCTTCTTCCTTTGAGCTGGTGGGGCCAACCAGTTCGCCAATCGCCTTCCCGGACCTGACTTGGTTGAATTGCCAGTGCCAAGCACTAGGAGACCGGATAGCCAAGCACTCGTCCACCCGGACCGCGATTTAAAGGAGCGTACCTTGTATTCGTTGGGCAGCACCGCAGCTGGTTTCATCCCTGGGCAGTACAGTAACTCTAACCTTCCTCCATGACGAGAGCCTCTCTTACTCTACTGGCTCTCCCGAACTGCAGGACCTGCCAGGAACTACTGCCACCGCAGGAGCCTCTTCTACTTTAAAAGGTACACTGTTCCGCCAGGCCTCCCGTTTCGTTGGGTATCGCTAAAGGTGTTTTAAATCATTTACTTACCTACTGGGTTGGCCGCCCCCATCATCTAACATTGTCTTTCACCTTCTGCAACCACCTTTTCGAATCGTTAAACAAAGACTTGACTGCAGCTACTAAAACATTTTGATCCTGGGCACATTGCCTTGTACCATCGACACTGGCACAGGCCTATCGACAGTGGCTAAATTTGTTACAACTGCCTTCTCTAGATTGCTTCTCACCTAGAAATGTGTTGGTGTACCCAACTCTGATAACCACCTTTTCCTTCCCTCTTTTTAAACTTGTGAAGTGCCATTTTGCTCGGTTTTCACCTCAGTATTGCATATACTAAAGTACTGCCTTGCCTAACTTGTTCACAAACTACTTGGGAAGTGTTGTTGGTGTGTTAAAGAGTCTAAACCTGTATAACTTGTCCCTTCCTTCCCTTTTGAGAAATTGTTAGAGTGCCATTTCTGCTTGGTTTTCACTGTGTAGTTTTGCTCAGTTTTCACTCTTGCTCAAACTGGTCTACAATTTAATTAGGGAGTTGTGTATACTTTTCTTGAATGATTTAACTTGCTTTGATAATAGTGATTTGTGTGTGAACATCAGAGTGTATAAAATAAATATATATTCTTTTTTGATACCCAGCATTGGTCAGTGTTTCCGTGTTCCATAGTACTGTAGTCCTAATGTGTAAACCTTGAATACTGCTCATCTCCCTCTTGAGAGAAGTCTGACTGCTCAGACACAGCTACCAACTAAATCTTTGTGGTACAGACTGATACCAAAGGGGATTTATTGCTCATACCTGTAGTCTTAAATGTTCTGTACTGCTCCCTAAGGGAACTGCACAGGATTCTGCCTAACATGCACAAATGAAATCCGACACTACCTTAGGAAGAAAGGAAGAACATACCCTTAAGTACAACCCTGTCCTTGTGGAACACAGTAAAGGGCGGCTTAGATGAACGTGCCTGCAATTCACTCACTCTGCGAGCGGAAGTAACCGCAACCAAGAATACTGTCTTGAAGGACAATAATCTCAAAGGACAAGAGTGCAAAGGTTCAAACGGAGCACCCATTACAATTTTCAAAACCAAATTCAAATCCCAAAGCGGCACCTGGAAAGGGGACGGCGGGAACACAGTCAGTCCTTTAAGAAATTGAAAAATCGAAGTATTTGCATTCAGGAGCATGCGATGTAGACCTGATCTATCGGTGCTCCTGAGGCTGCCAGCAATATCCTGCAAAACAAACTACTTTTTGTTTTAAAACATCTGCGCGCAGCGGAATCTGGACAGAACAGTTTGCTGAAACGTGGAGCTGAACCAGATTGCAGTTCCGAAGATCTAAGCAGTGGAAGCACTGCAACTGCAGACAACGAGGACTGCCCAAAATGGCAGACGTGACCAAGAGGCGAGGCGGAGCGGCATGTGAGGGCCAAGACTGCTCCCGAGGCGCAAAGTGGATTGGCGGACTCACACGGACGCCGGGCAGCAGAGACTCGCTGAAAGACCCAGCGGCTCTTCCCCGCTCCCCCCACTGCCACCCGAGGAAGGAGAATGGGACAGAGGAGCAGGAGCTGCCGCAGCTGCGACCACCCAGGTGCCTCGGAGGGAGGGGGGAGCACAAATAACACCGGTGCTCGGCAGAAGCGAGATCCGAACATAATACAGCAGCGGTTGTACCGACTGTACTGACAAAAAGGTCAACACTGGTCAAATCAGCAGCAGTGTGTGTGTGAGAATGAAATCCCCGAGTAGCAGATACACACTAGAACCAAACTGCAAAACACCCAATACGTCGCTGTATGTGGACACCCAAGCACATAAAAGAGCCACAATAGCCAGAACACGGTAAAGCCTACAGGACATAACAGACTTCCCTCTCCAGCTGCATAAGTGGCAGGAAAGGCATACCTACGCACCATATACTGTAAATATTCCCGGCGGGGGCGGCCCACCGCGACACGGCAAAACCTAACGGTGGCAGACAACCTAAGCACCAAGTGGTCACGCTTCCTGCGATCACTGTCCAACTAGCAGGCCACGAGGACACAAGAGTAAAAACAAACAACTGTGTGCTCTCAAGAACCACAGTCCGACCTGTGTACAACAACTGCAAGGGGGCTAGATAACAAGCAGTATTGCAAGGGTCTGTGGTATCAACTCCACTACAACGATCACAGGCAACAACAGAGCCAGCAAATATACTAGCGCGCCACTGTCACACCCAAGCCAAATGTGTCACTGCGATGCCCCCGTCGTGGCTTGCGGTCTCGACCCTGACCAGCATATAAACCTGCTGACTGCAGAAAGGAAGCTCACTTACTACGTGGCACTCACTGGAGACCCTGGCATGGGCAAGGAGAAGAGCAAGAAAATCACTACACAAAGCAAAATGGAACAATGCATGACACCCACTTCAACCAAACAGCCGGAACAAGACAAGTCCACTGATACACCGGAAACTGAAGGTAACCTCTCCATCAAATCTTTAAGGAACGCCATCGCCGGCTCCCGGTTATCTATGGACAAAAAAATGGACAGTATCAGCACGGAAGTATCCCTGTTACGACACAACCTGCAGAAACTACCTCGCACACTGGATAAGCCTAGACCCGAATATCGGAGACAGAAGATGGTCTACGAGCAATAGGTCAACAGGTGAACAGTATGCTGGACTGCATGAAGACGCTGGAGGAACGGGTGGAGGCGGGAGAGGGACGCTCAAGGTATAACAATATTCGCATTCTTGGCTTGCCCGAGAAAACTGAAGGCCCATCCATGGAACTTTTCCTCGAGCAGTGGCTATCTGATCTATTCACACCAAAGACGTTCGAGATTCTTCTCCATCAAAAGAGCCCATTGTGTACCGACTGGCAGACCAACTCCCGGAGCACCACCACGCACAGTAATTCCTAAAATCCTGAATTACAGGGACCACAACACCGTGCTCCAGCTGGCCAGCACCAAAGGCTCTGTAACCTATAATGGCTCTAAAATTGCCTTCTTTCCGGACTTTACTAGGGAGGTACAAAAAGCAAGACAATCCTTCGACTCGCTGAAAAGACGATTACAGACACTAAACGTCAAATATGGACTGTTATTCCCTGCGCAGCTGAAAATCTATCACAATGGTACGATCGTACATTTTACAGATCCCAAGCAGGCGTGGAACTGGGCAGAGAGCCACCTGGAAGGAGACTGGAGGTCAGCAAGCAGAAGAGACAATGGGCGAAACAGACCACGTCCGGACAGATCGCCGCATGCACGACCACAACCATGACCGGAGGAAGCACCCCAGATGGTCGATGAATAAAGCGGTCAATGCCACCAAAGCTACCCCACAGCTGCTTCCTAAGGAGAGGCCTGGTATGACACCAACACTTATTTCGCAAAGCGCAATGACAACCTCCTGTAACACAAGCAGCTGGCGGGCCACCCCCTGGAAGCTTCTTAGAGAAGAGAGTAAGCAAAGACAACTGGGGTAATCAGTATCAGTTAATGTTTCTTTTGACAACTGTCCGTTCTTGACAGTAGTCCTTTACCATTCAGGCAATAGATACTTCAAGTTGGGTGCAGTATGGGGTGGGGGGGACTGGTGTTTGTATGTTTTGGTTAATACTCGGTCCAACAGTTCTGTTGAGCAAACCTCCCCGGTAACAAGAAATATCACAACGAAAAGCAAACAAAATGCCCCTGCAAGTTTCACAACAAATGAATATAGCATGACTCCCATCACATGGATGCAATGCACAACAACACCGCGCAGCCGACGCTCTATGACACCTATTCATCACCCCGAATGACAGGGGCTCCTAGCAGAAACAATACCCGATCCATCAGGATCATGACATGGAACGTGAATGGGCTCGGCAGCGGCCAAAAAAGGCGCTTAGTACTGCAACAATTAAATCTGCAGATGCCGAGGTCCTGACCGAAACGCACTTAGCAGGCACAAACTGCACCTTATTCAAGCGCACTGATTATCGCATAGCACTACACTCTGGCTTCACCATGGGGTCCCGTGGGGTACTTATCTTGATACACAAGAGGCTGCCCTTTACCCGTCACCCAAGATACAGAGTGCAGATTTGTACACGTAACTGGGACTCTCTGGGAACGTACCACGTCCATGTTAGCTGTCTACGCACCGCCGACCTTACTGACTTCCTTAATCAATGACATCACACCCATAATCACCGGATACTCCTCAGATCTGATGATAATAGGAGGAGACTTCAACGAGGTTATGAATACTGAACTCGACCGAACACATATCCGCACTATGAACCCCTCTACACGCACTAAACTTGCTACGTTCACTGACGTTCTAGGATTGAAAGATGTGTGGAGACATCTACACCCTGACATAAGAGAATATTCGTATCATTCCGGAGCGTACGCCTCACTACCGAGGCAAGACTACTTCTTCCTCCCAGCGGTGGACCTGCACCTGGCATGCGAAGCACAAATACTACCCAGAGGTATCTCATACTACTCCACTCTCATATTAGGGCTCACTATCAACAAGCCGCCCCCCCCCCGCCCATCTGGCAGCTGAATAACTACTATTTGGGATTCCCAGACCTTGTGGAACAAATCCAGAATGCCACAAAAACTTACTTCGAACTAAACACAGGCTCTGTGGAGAACCAGATAGCACTGTCTTCTACGCCTCCCACAGCACTAAGAGGCGAAATCATTTCCTGGACCACAGCCCATAGAAAGAAACGCCTAAGCTCACTACGGGAAGCTGAAACAAGAGTACAAAGTGCAGAGGCAGCCCATATAACCCTTAACCAGCCGGAGACCCACCGTGCACTACAACTAGCACAACAACAGCTGCAAAATATAGCCCTAGACAACGCTAAGTAGGCACATACAGCGATGCGCGCCAGGGTCTATGAAACTGGAGACAAAGCGGGTAAGATGTTGGCATGGCTGGAGCGCAGGGATGACGGTCTCGGCCAAGTCAGGATGATCAGGGCAGAAGACTGAGCCAATAATGGCAGACCAGGACATAGCAGGGGCTTTTGCAACCTATTACACCGAGTTGTATAGAACACCGACCTCCCCCATTGATACATCAACCCTATCAGGGATCACCCTTCCCACACTTAAAACCGACCAGATAAACCTGTTAGAAAAAGAAATCACAGAGGACGAGCTAACCACAGCCATATCGGACCTCCAATCCGGTAAAACCCCGGGACCAAACGGCTTCCCAATCTAAGTGTGGAAGAAAATAGGCCCAAGCGAGAACGCCACACCTGTTGAAAATGTACGAAAACCTCATGCACAAAGGGTTCCCTACCCCAGGATTTTAGAAAAGCCACTATTGTAGTATTACCCAAACCTGACAAACCACCAGACAGGTGCAGTTCGTACAGGCCCATCTCCTTCATAAATACCGAGACCAAAATACTAGCAAAGACACTGGCCAACCGATTGCAACAGGTTACACCTTCACTGATTCACCCAGACCAATGCGGCTTCATGCCGCAAAGATCCACCCGAATGAATATACATAGGCTACACACAGCATTAGAGAGAGCAACCACTATTCAGGGCCCACTAGACCTGCTCGCAGTTTTGATTCAGTCTATTGGAGGCAATCTGGGAAATAATGCACAGAATGGCTTTGGCCTGCAATTCATGAGCTGGGTAAAGTTACTTTACAAATCTCCAGTGGCAGTGACAAACGTGAACGGATATGTGTCCAACCCCTTTGAACTAGGTAAGGGGACGAGACAGGGATGTCCTCCGTCAGCCATGATCTTTACGAAAGCGATCGAACCTCTAGCTGTACTACTGAGATTTACAGGGACATGGAATGGCTTTTGCTGGTCGGACAACTGGGAGGACAAATGTGTCCTTATACACGGACGACCTGCTAGTATATTTAAAAGATCCAATAAGATCCTGCCCCATAGTGACGCGTCTGTTGGCAAGATATGGTTTTTTCAGCGGTCTACGTGTCAACTAGACCAAGTCCACTCTATTCCCAATAGGACAGGAGGAGGACACAGTGCCAGCCCACTGCCCCTACCGAGTGGAAAGGGAACAATTTAGGTACCTAGGTATACAAATCACGAAAGAACCTCACCGATTACACTAGTCAGCCCTACTACTAACACTGCTAGGCAGAACGGCGCTCTTTAAAATGATGGCCCTGCCCAATTTCCTATACGTATTACTAAACGCTCCACTACATATCCCACAAAATGAATTTCATAGAATAGACCAGACACTCCGGAAGCTGTTGTGGAGGCTACCCACGCTTGGCACTTGCCACCCTTCAGAGGTCCATATGGGAGGGCGGGATTGAGCTCCCCTGTTTGCAGACATATTATTGGGCCAGTCAGATGGCAGTCGTGAATGACAAACTGCACGGAGACATCTCACTACCACACAATAGGCTATCAGTAACTCACACAATAGGCTATCAGTAACTCACATTCTGGAGAAACCCCTTTATGAAATATCTCTACCGTGGAAAAAACCCGGACAACCACTCCCAACGATGCAATCACACAACGCAAATCTGGGCAGACGCACACAAATACGTTGGATGGGAAAACAAACCGACCCAGGCACAGCGACTATGGAACAATGAGAATCTCCCAGGAGTGAATGGGCTCTCAAAATGGCCTAATTGGTCAAGGCAAGGGATACTAAGAATAGGAGACGTTGTGAAAGATGGTAACATAACCCGGTTTACAGACCTAGCCCTCCGCTACAATCTCCCGCAAACGGAATAATACCACTACACCCAGCTGAAACACGCATTACAAGCCCACCTCCCTGACTTGAACACCTTGCCGGAATATACCCCAATGGAACGTAACTTATTCCCAGAGCAAATCAAAAACAAGAGAACATCGGTCCTCTACAGTGCCATAACCTCTTTTGCTACAACTGAACTATCAGGTCTGCAGGCCAAGTGAGAAAGGGCTATACTGCCGGAAGAATGGGTCTCCTCACTGATGTTTCCCAGAGAAGTAGCTATATCGTCCAGACTCAGGCTAATCCAATTAAAGATACTACACTGGATATACTACCCTCGAGTAGCGCTTTTTAAATGGGGAAAGACAAGTGACCCAGCCTGTTTGCACTGTAAAACCGAGGAGGGCCCTTCTTCCATATCCTGTGGGAATGCACTAACATTCAACAATTTTGGCAGGCGTGCTGCATCAAATTATCGAGGGTCATGGGCAGAATGGTCCCTATAGACCCAAAACCGCTATTGTTGGGGGTGGAGGATGAGAGTGAACTGTCGAGATATGATAAACTGTCTGTTTACCTCCACCGCGCTGATAAAAAGGAAGATAGCGCAACTATGGGGATCTGATGTGACGCCAAGCTACGAACAATGATTGAAAGATGTAGACATTTGTGTCGCAATGGAGCGCAGGGTGTATACAGCTAGAGGATGCCCTGCGAAGGTGCAGAAAATATGGCAGAAATGGGAGGCTGCCCACTAAAGTGCAGTCTAAAATGAATAGATCAAGATGGCTTGCCGGGATGCATTTTGGAAACCTTACACATTTTATATCGGGTAACGGTGATGTAACTCACTGTATTGAGAAGACCCTTGTTTGACTAAATGTATGATTTCAAAGGTAATCAATTGATGACCCTCTGTTGCTTGTTTGTATTTGTTTAAAAAACAAAATGGTTTATCAACAAAAAAAATAAAAAAATTGAGAAATCAAAGGAATCGTAAAGTAAGAACATTCTTCAGACGAGCGCATATACAGACAGCGCCGCCAGGTAACCCTTAATGGTACCAAATTGAAGGCCACTGATGGGCCAAAGAAAGTAAGACAGACAAAACCATAGAAATGGAACACTGAAAAGGATAAACATTTTGGGATTTTGTTGCTGGCCTTCTGGCCGAAAGCAACACTCCCATCACATCATCCGGGAGGTCCCAATCCTTCCAGCTCAATATTTCAGATAACAAGCGTGAAGGTTGAGAGTCCTGACCTCTGGATGGAGAACCTGACCCCCTCCAGCAAGAGTAGATCCTCTCAGTAGGGAAGACAGCGTGGAGGGCAGATGGACATTTCTAGAAGGTCCGGGTACCACGCTCTCCTGGCCCAATCCAGAGCAATGTGGATCATGTGGGATCCGAACCGCTAACACTTGAGGAATGACAGGGAATGGAGGAAACGCGTACAGCAGTGGGAATGACCAACCCACTACAAATGAGTCTCCTAAGGCTCCTCTCGGAGGAAATTCCATACAGCAGAATCTCGCGCCCTTCTGATTGGCACTGGTGGCGAAGAGATCCACTTGTGGGGTTCCCCAAAGGGCGAAGATCTCCAGACGGACTTCCGGAGCCAACTATCACCCGAGAGAGCGTGCTCTGCCTGCTCAGAGTCCGCCACCGCATTTTCATCCCCGGCCAGATGAACTGCAGAGAGCAAAATTCCCTGCTGTACGGCCCAGAACCAGAGCTGCATTGCCTCTCTGCACAACGGGAGTGACCCTAACTCCCCCCCCCTTTTTTTGTTGAGGTAATGCATGGCCACTGTGCGGTCCATCATGATCAGGACACTTTCCCCCGCACAGACGGCAGAAAAGCCTTCAGTGCTAGCCTAAGGGCCCCTCAGCTCTAACAGGTTGATGTAGAGTTGGGACTCCGACGGAGACCAACGACCGCTGGCAGTCAAGTCATCGGCATAAGCGCCCCATCCTGTGAGGGAAGCATCTGCCACTACAGTCACCTCAGGCCATGGTTGCCCAAACAGCTCTCCCTTCATCAGGTTCCCTTTGTTGGCCCACCACAGAAGATCCTGTGAGACCGAGATTGGAATCTGAACGGGAATCGACATCTTGAGGACCCATTGCATGAATCTCATCCTCAGCCTGGCCTCTGGCACCAGAAAAATGCAGGATGCCATGAAGCCGAGCCACCTAAATAATTCGAAAGCCGGGAGGCTCTGGGCATGTTGAAACTTGTCCACCATCTGCACAATGTGATGAGCCCTCACCTTGGGAGGCGAGTACTTCCAAGGACGTGTCCAACACAGCCCCGATGTACTAGAGCTATTGGGAAGGTGCCAGATGCGACTTCTTGAAATTGAGGTAGAAGCCCATCTTGTGGAGGGAGCGGCATGTGAGACCAAGGTGAGCCAATGCTTGCTCGAGAGCGCGCACAGATCAGCCAGTCGCCCAGGTAGGGGTAGACGTGATTCCCCCCCCACCCCTCGCCCGAGATACGCTGCCACCACCACCATTAGCTTGGTGAAGACCCTTGGGGAGGAAGTCAATCCGAATGGTAGGACCCGAAACTGAAAGTGCGAGTGGCCAGCCGCAAACCTCAGGTACTTTGTGCTTGGGATGAATCGGCACATGAAATTAAGAATCCTGTAGGTCCAGAGACACCAACCAATCCTGAAGTTAAAGGGCCTGGAGGACTTGAGAAAGACTGACCATCTTGAACGTGTCCTTCCTGAGAAGTTTGTTCAACCAACGCAAGTCCAGGATGAGTCTCAATCCCCAGTCTTTCTTTGGGATCAAATAAATAAAGGGGAATACTATCCCTTCTTCCTTTCCGCTGCAGGCACCAGTTCGATAGTGCCTTTCTCTAGCAGGGTCAAGATTTCCTGCACAAGGAGCCGATCCGGAAGCTTCAAAAAGATTCCCTGGTGGATTGTCGTGAGGCCGCTTTAGGAAGGGAAGGCAGTAGCCGTGGGCGATTGTATCCAGAAACCACGCATCTCAAGTAATGGCTCGCCATTCTTCGAGATGCCGAGACAGTCTGCCCCCAAACAGCGAACCATGGAACATGGCCTCATGACTGTTTGAGCACCTGCGGCAGTGCCTGAAGGCAAAGAGGCAGCTGCCTGAGCGGCTTTGGCACCTCTATTTCCCTGACCACCATGGGTACTTCTACGCTGACCCTTTGACTGGCAGCTCCTCTCGTTCTACCAAAGGAGGAGTAGTAACAAAAAGAGCCTCCCCTCCACTGCAGTCCCCTAGGAGGAAAAGGAAGAGGTTGACGCACAGCTGCGCTTAAAGATTTTGCCACAGCTTTTGAGGTCTGCAACCTCTCAAGGCTCTAGTCAGCCTTGCTGCCAAACAAATGCGCGCCATCAAAGAGCATGTTCAAAAGATGGGCTTGCACATCAGGAGCAAAACCCGACTCCCGCAACCACGCAAATCTGATTATAACAGTGCTCGCAGCCATGGTCCGGCTAACACTGTCAGACGTGGCCAAACTCGACTGAAGGGAATCACACATGGCATCCTTGCCGTCTTGCACTAGAGCAAGGAACCCATCCCTTTCTTCCCCCTCGGGAATATGCTCAGCCGCAAGAGAAACAGTTCCACAGTGTGTGTGAACATCTTGCCAAGGCACAAGTGGAGTTAGACTTAGACGCCATACTCCCCGTAGAACACACCTTGCGTGCCCAACCGTTGAAGCGTTTGTCCCGATCAGGAGTGATGGTAGGGTACACCGCCTGCTTCGAGGTAGCCGTAGCCGCCTGAACCACCAAACTCTCAGGAGTGGGGTGAGACGAAAGGTAGCTGGGGTCGCTCCCGGAAGGGCAGTATTTTTTAGTTAATGATTTGTTAACAGCCAAAGAGATTCTGTTGACTGCCAAGCAGCCGCCACCCTTTTCTGTAAATTGAGATGAAAAGGTAACACCGGGTCAGAGGACGGACCTTGCTCCAAAATGTCTGTCAGATCATCTTGCACAAAAGCTTCAGGAGGACTGGACCAGCCCCGATACTCTGTGACCCTAGCCATGAGCCTCCTGTAGGACGACTCTGCATGAGCCCCAGGCCTGCCAAATTCCACTTCTGGAGAAGTGTCCAAACCACTGGCATCATGAAGAGTTTGCCTCAACTCTTCCAATTGACTGTCTCCAGAAAAGACAGGAATCACACCAGGCTCAAAAGGGTCCATAACAAAGTCTGACCTTTCCTCCTCATATATGTCATCCAGAGGGAGGTAAAAGCCCTGCCTCAGGACAGAAGAGGGTCTGGAGTCCACCACAGGCCTGGCAGACTTAGAAGTAGCTTTCCTTGGAGGATCCACAGTACCAGGGATCTCCAACTGTAAATTTTGGGCAAAAGGCCCTGAAGGCGTCAAGAGCGCTGACGGCGTCGAGAACAGCGCAGGGGGCTGGAACGAAGGCAAAGCTTCGACATCGGTATCCGAACGGACACAGCGCCGACGGAATCGATGCCGACCTTGAGCCGTTACCAGGTTTCTGCGGTCTCGCTGGAGACGAGGACCGAGACCTGGAAGCACGTCTCTTGCGACTATCCTGAGCCTTGTCCGAACGGTGAGTCGCGTCGAGGACCCGAACCCGAAGGCGTGCGAGCCACGTTACAAGACTGTTGCTTGCCGGCTTCATCCGAAGGCGCGGACGGAACTGTGCCCTGCGATTGAAAAAATAAATAAAATAAAAAATAAATGGCTAACATCGCCTCTCTAAAGGCAGCCTATTCCTCCGGAGTCGAGGACTTAGTCGAAGAAGCCACTTTCCTCACAGCTCCATCCTCCGAGGAGGCCGGGGAAGGCGACCGGTGACAGCACTTCCTAGAATGCCGAGACGAGGACAAATGGCGGGAACCACTCCGGGACCGAGATCCCCGGGACTCCTCCAGACGCGGAGAGTCGCCCCTCGAATCGCCGGTGGATACACCCTTTGACCTAGATTTACAGGACTTACGGGGTTTAGAACCCCTACCTACCTGAAGCCTCCCCTTACGCTCACGCAAGGCCTTAGCAGTGAGCGACTGGCATTTCGAACAGTCGTTGGTGTCGTGACTCACGCCCAAGAACCACAAATAAATGCGATGTGGGTTGGTAATCGACATTTTCGACTTGCGGTCCCGTCAAGTTTTAAAGCCAAACAGAATCTGAGGGTTCGAAGAGGAAGACATTCACGAGGAATACACAAGGCGCGCCAAGTCTCTGAAGCAAACAAGTTTGCGGAAAAAACGGAACTGAGGCTACGGGCGTTGTGCGTTCTATTTATAACATCCGGTTACGTTGCCCTCGACGGAGACCTTCGAGGGACATCGACCCAACGACATCGACGCAGGAAGGCCCTCTGCCGAAAAAAAATTCCAAAGTGCACAGCTGTGGACATTACATGTAAAAGATGTGGGATACGTTGGAGGACACAAACCATTCGAAAGGGCCTATACTAAAAGAAGCCTACTGCCAAATCCTTACTAATAAATTACAAAATAGGGTGGGATAATGTTCACCAGAAAGGAAAAAGGTGTTCCCAAATGAAAAGTCAGGATGGTATGGCTGGGTCTCCCTTCTCCAAGTTTAAAGCATGGGACAAAGCGGCAGTCTCGAGCACCGCACACTCCTTGGCCTCACCAGCAGGAGGTTCACAGTTCAACGATATCAAAAACCTTCAGACACCAAGTCTCCTTCTTGCAAAGGTCACTTGCCTTAGAAGGCCGGTTGATTCAAAGAAACGAACAAAAGTTCTCTTGGGCGATTGCTCTTCGTCCCTGGGATCTCCCTCTGCTGGGCTCGGATCCCTGGGATCTCCCTCTGCCGGGCTCGTAATCCTTCTTGCAAAAATGGGCCTCCCTAGGCAGGGTTCATTACAGCCTTTGACGCAATTAATATATTTCTCATATAGTTCATCTATTGCTCAGTTTCATCAGAAAGCAGGGTTTTCCTTCACCTACCTTTCTTTTGGCATCCCTCTGTCAGGTTCACACTTGCCTATTATCACAGTTCACAATCAGTGGAAAGCGGGGTTCCCTTCCCCCAACAACGGGTCAGAGACTTTCGATTGTACAGGGGATTTGACGTGACCACTCGGACACCTCACCCTACCCTTTCCTAGGGCCTTCTGGTTGCTGTAGTTTCAAAAACAGGTCCCGGTCAGAGTCTTTCGAATGAGCGCCCATGTGGCGCCAGACACCTCTGCACTTGGACCTCAGCTGGGCTTTCTTTAAAGTTCAAACATACACACAAGTTCCTTCTGTGGGTTTTAACACAGTTCGTTTTTTATCAGCTTCCTCTGACTCACCGGCTGTGCTGAACCCGTTGGCTTTGTTCTCTCGAGTCAAGGATAGTACCACAGTAGCCAGCTCGCCTCTCCGCCTGCGTTATCAATGCAGGAGGCCCGTGTGTACCATTGACATCTGTTGCTCTGCATGCCAACTGTAACTCCCGGTCTTACGTTTTCCCTTATGGAGGCTTCACGGGTCTGAGTTGAAAAGGGCAAGGGTAACCCCCCCCCCCCCCCGCTCGCACTCTGTCATCCTTCCAGGTCTCACACCTTGCTCCCCTATTTGAACTGCCAGTTTGATGTAGCTGTCTCTTTGTGCATTCGGCCTTGCTCAAAGTGTGCTTTCGTGCTCCGCCTTTTATCCCTGTGGGGAAGGTAAAGGGCTGTCAGTTGTGCGTGATTATTGTGAATTGCCAGACTCTGCCTGACTAGTGTGTTGGGACACGTTAGGTAAACGGCTCTGGTGTCAGTCCGTTGTCTGTTACAGTGTAAGAAAGTGTTTGTGCGGGAAAAGGTGGCTGGGGAGCAGAGTTTCTAAATACTCTACAGGGGAGGATGGGGAAAAGGTGTTACATTGAAGGGGATACTGCATCTCAACTCAGTGTCCCACTTCCACTCCCCGAAGACCGCTTGTCCACTATGAACTGGATCCAAAAGTGATGGCTGTGTCCTGGCCACGTTTACGACCGATCTCCGGGGACCAGCGGGTGAGACACCTTCAGGTTTCTCACAGCGGCCAGAGTGAAAGAGGGAAAGCGGGAGCAGGGGTCCCAATAAGAGGGACCTCAGTCTTGCTGGCATTCAGGCAGATATCGTTAGATCCACACCATTCTTAAATCGCGGATAGACAATCAGGAATGAGAGAGGGGGAGGAGGCTGAGGGGAGCCTGAAGGAGAGCAGAGTGTCATCCACATAACACTCAAAGTTAGGAGAGAAGGAAGAGATGAGATGAGATGGGCCAGAGGTGGCAAGTAACGGATGAAGAGCCAGGGTGAGAGGTTACAACCCTGGGGAACACCACATGTGGAGAGAGGTGGCAGAGAGAAAGGAGCACAGTTAGACCTGTGAGGGTGTTCAGATGGATTTCTGAACTCTGACCTGGAGGGGCAGAAGTTCAGAAGGCCAACCTAGTTTCTTGCAACAGGGTAACCTATGGACAAGCCAGACCAATCGGGGTAGCTATGGCAGACGGTCAAGGCTAAGTCTCAGGAGGGGTGAGGGCGACTGAAGGACTTCAATGAGCACACAGAGCAAGGACACTTACAAATTACTCCAGACAGGTGTTCTATCAAAAATATAGACACATTTATTACAAGGCCTTTGTAACAGACCATAGCAAAAGAATCACAGAAACCAATACATCACACTCAATACAATATATATACCCAAGACCATGGGGCTCTAAAGGGGTGACTGCACAAAATATGTCGACAACCTAGAGGGGAAGGAAACAGGCAGTGCAGGTAATCTTTAGGCCCATTTCAACATCAATAATACATCTAACTAAGGCAGTCCAAGCCCTAAGAAGGAGCCTTGTGCTCAATAGTACATGCAACGCAAATGCACACTGTTGTTCCAATGGGCAGAACAGGGTCTCTTCAGGGGTCCGTAACAGCTCGGGAAGGTGGATGAGGCGATGCAGAACAAGTTCCTACAAGCAGGACCTCCACTTGAGGGCAGAGGCAGTATGAGAGTTCGGGATGGAGTCGCTACTTCGCAATAGCAGTGGAAAGGAGAGGGGCCTCTAGCGGACACTTGTGCGTAAAAATGGGCCCTTGCGCTAAGGGCCACCGGTTGGGGTATTGAGTACTCAACGGTCCCCGATACAAGTGGACCCAAACTTTAGTAGGTCAGTCCACTTCTTTTTGCCGCATTCAAACCTGCAAGCGGACGTCTCGGCACCTTTCAGTTCCTGAGATACAGCGATGATTCCCAAACGGGACAGTGGCGATTTCTCCACACCGGGTGGATGAATCGACCCAGTTTCACTGCAGTAGGCTCCAGGGGCAAGAGGGTCACAAATGCAGCGGACTTGCAAAGGACGTTGCCGCGGCAGGGCAACACGGTAAAGGCGATTACTCTGGTCCTGGCGCACTTGTCTCACTTCAGACCTTGGAATGCCAAGTGTACGGTGTGAGAGTGCCGTGGACACAAAGCTAGCAGTATACCAAGTTTCGAGGGCCTCCTCGAAACGGCGGCGGTAACAGAGCAAAGCAACTTGGTAAGCTGGTCAGTCCACTGGTTGGCCCAAGGACACTTCCAAGAAAGCTTTCTTACAGGGTTTGATGAAGGTGCCGAGAATAGTTGGTCCCACTATTCCAATGGGTTGAAGCGTCTTCACAGACCTTCTCGGACGACCAGATGCAGAGGGGTCCCACGGGACGTGAGCAGGCTCAGGGTGCCAAACCTTCCAGCAGGTCACCAGCGGTTCCTCGACTCGGCTTCGTGTTTGCAGGATACTTGGATCCTATCCTTTGTTCAGTGAGAACTCAGGAGATCGACATGGTAGTGGTGTTTTCAGCCTCCTCTTATCCAAAGTTACGTTTGCGCCAAAACAGAGAGGACCCAATGGGAGATCTGCTCACAAACACACACTCCATACGTGGACCAATCACGCACCACAGTGGTCCCAGGCATTCATGGCACTCCAGACTCTGGCACCCAGGATGTGTATTGGAATTAGACATTCCAGCCCACATCCTGGAGGCACACACAAGGCATGCAGAAGCCTGCGATAGCATTGGTTTTCGCGGGAAAGTGCATGACCAAATAAGGACTGACCCGGGTCAACTCGACCTGGGGAAGACAGAGGGGCAAGATGGCCAAAGGACAAAGAACCTCGTGGCATGGCCATTTTGGAACAGGCCACCTATTCATGCCAAACGCGGTTAACATGGCAGGAAAGGGTTACAAATAATGCGAAAAAGATAACTGCCACCAGTCCTGTCCATGACACATCTGCATAGTTCATAAAAAGTCCAGTGAGAGAATCTAGGGCCTTTGGAAAGGACTATAGACCCAAGGGTGCTGTATGGTAAGATACATTGCACACTTGTTACATGTTGCACAAAAGCTGCAACATGAGGAAAGGACTAAGGGAAACAAAGTCTCCCAGTACTGACCTCTTAAGGGCATGTCAGTTTCCCCATAAAAAGTGAGCAAAAGCCCAGAGGAGTGCAGCTGAAGGCTGTGCTTCTCTAGTAAAGTCAGTCAATCGTGTCTAAACAGCAACAAGTTTGGGGGTCGACACATGGAGGGAAAATTACATACAATTATGAAATCTTTCCTAACAGAGGGTCGATCGGAGAGGAACAAGACCAACCAGGCTAGTGCCTGATCCGTGATGCCCAGGTTGTCACAGAGAAGATTGATCAGGATGGCATGGTTGACCATGTCGAAAGCAGAGGAATGATCGAGGATGAGGACAGAAGGAAGGCTAGAGTCAAGATTTGAGAGCAGGTCGTCACGGGTGTTCAAGAGAGCAGTTTCCGTTCCTTCTGGCTGCTCTAAAGCCAGACTGATGGTCATGGGGACAACCAACAGATTTGGTGTGGAGAGTAAGCCTAGAAATGGCCAGCTTTTTCAGGAGTTTGCCCAGGAAAGGAGTGAGAGGTCGGGCGGAGAGGAAGGATCGTCAGAAGGCTTCTTCAGGGGGTTGTGCACAAGGGGTATTTTAGGTGGCAGGGGGGGAGAGAAGGTTCCCGTGGCAAAAGAATGTAGTGATCTCATTTGTTTATACACTTGGATTTAATTTTAAGGTAAAGTGGAGCCAGTGCATGAAGACATAAATGTCAGACAAAGTACCTTAAACTGTATCCGGCATCATATTGGAAAGGTGACAATGAGCTGATTCCCAACGTGGGGAGTTGAAATATTTGGCCAACAGCCACATTTATCTTTTCCATTTGTTGACTCAATAGTCTCTATACCGATGTATAATGAATTACAATAATCAATATAGGAATGTATGAGAACCATCAGCTTCGCTCAACAAAAGGGGAAACTTTGTAATAATCGTAATGTATAAAAAGGACTTAACTACTTGAATAATTTGCTCTTCCAAAATCAAATTCATGTTGCCAGAAAAAGCCGTTTTTTTTTTTTTTTTTTAACTTCGGTGGGAAACCTAGAGGACAGAGTTTGATCTGCATACGAGTGATACCAAAAGTTGTCTCCGTTACTGTTTGACATCTTTGATGTACACATAGGAGAACCTTGAGGGAAGTCCATAAGTCAAACTTGTTTAGGGGACAGAAATGGTCTAGATTTTACCTGTTGGTTCCTGTACAATAGAAATAATTCGAACCAATTCTAACCAATAGGGAACAGGTTTGGAGACATGGTAATATTTCTCAAGACTGTATGACCAAGAGATTTAGCCTTCCCTTATCTGCCCATTCAAGAATGTCCTCCCAAACAGTAAGTACTGGGTTTAAAGAATTGAGCCTCCCTTTCCCCCACATAGTCCTGAAGTGGATCCCATATGGCTAAGAATTTCAGGTATGTCCCTGATTTTGTGGCGCAAATGTTCTCCATCGCCATAACTCCCCACACTTTCATCCACCACCATGAGGTTGTAGGACCTTCCACTATCTTCCATCGTTGGGCCACTGTCATCCTTGCTGCAGACAGTAGGTGGGTGATGAGAGCCGCTCTGTTCCCTGAAGCTGCGTATATTCCTTCTGACACTGCCCCCAACAGAATGGCCTTAGGGGATTGTGGTAGGTCTGCGCCTGTTTTGTCTTTGATTAGACTCAGTATTTATTTCCAATACACTTTTATCCTTGGGCACGACCACCACATATGGAATAGGTAACCTCTTTCTCCACACTGACGCCAACAATCTGAAGGATGCGTGGGGTTCATTTTATGTATTCTACTTGGGGGCAGATACCACCAGTCGCATATCTTATATGCTGATTCTTTGATTGCCGTGGATTTGGATAGTTTGTGAGCCCTTCTCCAGATTGGACTCCATTCTTCCTGTGCGATGTCCTCCCCTATGTCACGCTCCCAGTCCTTCATATATTACAGGGTTTCATCTGCTTGCGATTTATCGAGTAACTTGTACAGTCTAGTGATCCCTTTTCCCTGTGTCCCCTCCTGTATTGTGAGTTCTAGACCTACTGGGGGGCGTAATCCAGCCTGTTTTACCTCTGGGTGTGAGATCCAGTGACGCACTTGTATATATTTAAATCTGTGATGCTCGGTGATGCCAAATCTTTGTTTGCATAGTGCAAAGGAAAGTGGGGCATCATCCTGGTACAAGTCTCGTAAGGACACAGTGTCTGCTCCCTGCCAACCGTCCCAGAACTTTTGTTGGAGCCCAGGCGTAAAATCAGGATTATGTACTATAGGGGACATTGGACCCAGGCCTAGTTTGATCCCCCTGCCGTGGACCGCCGTGTCCCAGGTGTGATATGTCGTTTTTGTCGCTTCCAATAGGATACCTCCTCTCTCTCGTGCTTTTGGCTTGAGGAATGGTAGCATACATAGTGGGGTGTCCGTCGCAGACTGTTCCATTTCCCCCCACCCTGGGAGGGAGTCCCTACCTGCCCATTTCAGTGCTGGTGCCAATTGGGCCGCTAAGACGTATCTCCCTATATCCGGCACTCCTAGTCCCCCCATAAGTCTTGGGCGCATCATGATCTTTTTTTGATTCTCGGCTTCCTATTCCCCCAGATGAATTTAAACACTGCTTTTTGGAGTTGCAGGTCATTGCCGGGGGGGGGGGGGGGGGGGGGGGGGAAATCACCACCGGGGTGGAACTTACCACGTACAGTAGTCTGGGTAACAAGGTCATTTTTATAGCCGCTATCCTAGCAAACCATACTAATTCCTGGACGTCCCATCTCTGCAAGTCTCCTTGCAGGAGCTCCCATAGAGGAGTGATATTCGCTTTGAGCAGGTTTTTTGTGGGTCTAGTGATGTGGATTCCTAGGTATTCCATGGACTGTTTTTCCCACTGCAGGGGGTAGCATTCCTCTAGGTAAGTTATGTTCACTCTACCCTCGGTTACAGTCAGTGCTTTGGATTTGGCGTAATTTATTGTGAACCCTGATGTTTTTTCGAATTTCTGCAATTCCTTGATTATTCTGGGTAACGTGTGCTTTGGATCTGCCATGTAAAGCAAAATATCGTCTGCATATAGGGCAATCTTATGTTGGGTTTCCCCTGTACGCACCCCTCTAATACCTGGGTCTTCCCTAATCCTGTGGGCAAATGGCTCCATTGCCATGGCGAATATAAGAGGGGAGAGGGGACACCCCTGCCGTGTACCTCTCCGGATATTGAATCTTTCTGATGTGTAGCCATTTACAATTAGGTGCGTAGAAGGATGCTGGTAATTAGCCAGAACCATCTTAGTAAATGTCGGCCCGCAGCCGAAACCTTCTAGAACCAGACTTATGTACTCTGTCTATGCTGTCGAATGCTCGTGTGGCATCAAGTGCAGCGATAGCGGATTTCTGAACGCCCCTGGTGCCCCAGTCTATGATGTCAATTACCCGCCTGACATTAGCCTGAGTGTGTCTTTCCTGTACGAAGCCCGCCTGGTCTGTATGTATTATCCCAGGCAATACTGTCGCCAACCGATTTGCGAGTATTTTTGCATATAGTTTTGCGTCAGTATTGAGGAGGGAAATGGGGCGGTAACTGGAGCATTCCACCGGGTCTTTCCCCGGCTTTAGGGGAAGAATTGTGACTGAGTGTCCCATATCCTTTGATACCGCTCCCTTATCCCTAATTAGGTTGAAAAGGCGAGTGAGGGGGGCTGTTAGCTGTGTAAGGAATACTTTGTAGAACCCGTTCCCTAAACCATCTGGGCCGGGTGCCTTTCCTCTAGGTAGCGCTGCAATCACGTCACTCACTCCTTGTGTTGTGAAAGGGGCTCCTAATTGTTCTTTTTGCTGTTCGGAAATCTGTGGCAGTTTTATGGCCGACAGATAGGACACTTGTTCTGCCGCGTTCAGGTTCCCACTAGACATCTGTTTTTTGTGAAAGTGGGCCATCGTTTCTAGTTTCTCATTATCTCCCGTTTGCAAATCCCCACTACTATTTCTTTACCGTGTGATGTGGTTGCGCGCCTTCCGTTTGCGTAATTTGGCTGCCAAGAATTTGCTCGCTTTCCCCCCCGTGTATGTAGTATGATTGTTTAGTGTTTAGCAGTATTTGCGCTGTTCTGTCCGCCATGTGGTTTTCTAATTTGGATCTAGCGTTTTTTAGGTCTCGCCAGGTTCTGGGCGTCTGACGGGTCTTATGGAGCTTTTCAGCATTTCTTACCTCTTCTTCTAATTTCTGCGTTGTAAGGGCTTTCTCTCTGTAGTATTGCGCTGCTTGAGCTATGAATTCGCCTCTAATAACTGCTTTCCCCGCATCCCATACTACCCGCCAGTCCACCTCTCCATTGTTATTTTGCAGGAAGTAATTTCTTACAACTTCCTCCATATGTGCTCTGAGCGCTATGTCCCTCAGGATTGTTTCATTTAGCATCCATTGTGGGCGGGACCTATTAGTTATTTTCTGCAGTTCTATGCAGGTTACCACTGGAGCGTGATCTGAGAGGTATTGGACCTCGATTTCTATTTTCTTGATATAGGGGATCAGGGTGGAAGACACTAGGATCATGTCAATTCTAGAATATCCCCTGTGTACCGCCAAGTAGTGTGTATATTCTCTGCTTTCTGGGTGGAAGAACCGCCACGTCTCTATCACCTCCAAGTCTCTGAAGAGTTTTCCCGGGGCCTGTCTATTTCGCTGGTCTGCAGCTGTCGGGGGGGGGGGGGGGTGTTTTATCTATTTTTGGGTCCATAACACAGTTAAAGTCACCGCCTATTATCACTCTGCCATCACACCAGCCCCCGACCTTCTGGAGTAGTTTGGGAATATACTGGTCCTGTTTTTCATTGGGGACATATACTGCTATATTTGTATACATTTGGTCATTGATGGTACCCTTCACACCCAAGTATCTGCATTCCCGATCCTTCATGATATGTTGTTTGTGGAAGCCCAAGTCCCTGCTACATAGGATTGCCACCCCTTTCGTTTTAGACTGGCTTGAGGCGAAAAACTGGAGAGGGAATGATATACTACGCATCCTTCATTCATCTTGCTGAAGCAGGTGTGTCTCCTGTAGGATCGCCATTTTCGTTCACATGGTTTCCAGCCTACTCACAATTGATCGTCTTTTAGCAGGGGAATTTAGTCCCTGGACGTTAAGCGAGATTATGTTCACTTCTACCATTGCTCTCTAGGAGATGGGGTTCGGCATATTGGATCCTGTATCCTGCAACAGAACTTTTCACTGTCTGTTGTCTTTCTGTTAAACCCAGTTGTGGAGGTGGCTCATCTTTGCTCAGTTTTTTGGTTCCTTGCTTTCCTAATCTTCGAACGCTCCCCCCCTCTTACCACCCCCTTCCCACCCGCCCCATCCTGGGAGAGTATGAGGCCTGGGCCCCTAATGGGCTCCTCCGCTGAACCAACGGATGTAAGGCCTCTAGGGTCCCCCCAGTTTACAATGGTCAGGAGTAGATTTACTCTGACCCTGCTTCCAAGATTAATGACCTCCTACCTCCGTGCAGGCGCTTCAGTGTCATTTTGCGGTCTTCTCACTTTTAGGTGGCGCTTCACTCATTGTCTGTGTGCTTGGCCGCCTTCGGGCCTGGTGGGCTTTTTGGTTCACAAACCTGAACCGGTTGAGTGCTGCCAGTCCTACCCATTCTTCCTCGTCTTTGCCTTCTCCCCGTCGACCATTCCCATGGTTTGCTTGACTGGCCAGTTGCGTTTGGCCGAGGGCGCTCTAGTGCCTCCTGCTGTTCGTCCTCCAAGTGTAGGAGAGCTAGACCTTCTGCACAGTTCCCAAAATTCCTCTGTTTGCCTTCCCATGTGAATGAAAGGCCGAACGGGTGCAACCATCTATATCTGATTTGGTGTGTCCAAAGGGCTTTCGTGACTGGTTGCATTAGCCGCCTTTTATGAAGAGTGATCCGGGCGAGGTCTTGGTATAGCTGTATGCGGGACCCGTTGATCGTGAGGGCCCCGTTCATACTTGCTGCATGTAGCACCTCTTCCTTCAGACCATACAATGTCATCGCTATTAAGACATCTCTGGGTCGTGACCCCGGTTCGTTTCGTATCGGGCCCACTCGATGAATCCTGTCGAAGCATATAGTTTCAGGTTGGGCATCGGCTAGTAGGCTGCTAAAGCAGAGTTGCATAGTGTCTCTTAAGTCCTTGTCCAGTACTGATTCCGCCAGGCCCTTAACCCCGATATTGGATCTTCTCGAGCGGTTTTCTAGACCCTCCGCCTGGAGTTCCAAATTGTTCATTGCGGTTGCCAGCTGGTCTAGAAGCAGGCTATTTTGATTAGTCTCCTCTGTGATGTTTGAGAGGCCTCTTTCCACTATGTCTACTCTCTCACCCATCTCCGCCATTTCCTTGTTAACCTCCTGGAGGGACAATTTCAGGTCCTCCCTAAATTGTTCCATTTGAGTATGGAAGGCTTTTGTCATTCTGGCCTTCATACCTTTCAAGCAATTTAACAGTTCGTCTTTGTCGGTTGCCATATTGCTAGTTGGGTGGGCCTGTGCTTCAGTGGGTGGCGCTGGGGGAGGAGAGGGCGAGTCCGCCTGCGTACGGCCTCTTTGTCGCCAGCACTTCTCAATCTGTCCCTCCTGGGGCCTCGCCGGGGTCCGTGCTCTTGATGGGCCCGTTTTGGATTTGGTACCTGGCATCTGAGGAAGTCGGCTATTGTCGCCGGTTAGTTTGCCTGACGCAGTGCGAGTTTCGTTGTTGCAGCCATTGCCTTCTTCAGTTTTAGGTGTCCATTGCGGGATTGTGGGTCATGGGTCTGATTTACAGCTCATTTTGGGTGCCTAGGCAGAAACATCCATGCCCCTCAGGGTTCCAGTAGCCAGCTATTGGGCTGCTGGTGTAGCGCAGTCTTAGGGGGAACCTTTAAATACTCCAAACGTGCTCTGCTCACAGCACCACTTCTGGCCCAAACACAATGTGTAATATCATGGATGGGGGTCACCCACTGCCTGGCGCCTCGTGATGTGCTACCCCCTCTGGTCCAAATCCGACCTCCTATGCCTCGCCGCTCATCCGGGCGAGCGTTCGCTTTTCCACGGCTTCAGGGGTGTCAGCAACCTGGGGGGGGGGCCCAGGTCGCGATCAGATGGGAATCCTCTAGAGCAGGGGGCGTTGGTGTGCCCGGTGTCTGCTCCTGTTCTTCCGTGGGGGGTGGGGGGGGGGAAGGTCCCAACCTCAGCAGCGTCTCCATCTCTCCCACCACTGCAGCTCACTGATTCCGTATACAGGGCCTTCCCTCAACGCCCGCCACTCCTCCCTCCATTCACACTGCTGTCTCTCCCTCTGGTCACTCACCCCGCTGTAAGGGTCCGCTGGAGCTCCTTTTGCACGGGCCGCCGGCACCTCGCGCGCTCCTCCGCACCGCTGAGGCGCATTGTCGGGGGAAGGAAGGGGACCCCCAGCGGGTTCCTCCGCACCAGTGAGGCGTGCTGCACGGTGGGGGGAGGCGAACTCCCAGCTCCGATCAGCCTTCGCTGCCTCTCGTGCGGCCTGGCTCGGGGCTTCGTTGTCTGGAGGCGGGGGTGTCTCGGCTGGTCGTCTGTGACTGAGCGTGTGGGGCTGCCCGTCACTGCTGTCTCGGGTCCCATCGCCTCTCTCCGAGGTCTCCAGCCGGCACTTCGCGGGCTCCTCCGCACCGCTGAGGCGTGCTGCAGGACGGGGGAGGGGAACTTCCACCACCGATCCTCTTTTGCCGCCTCAGGTTTGGCCCCTAACGGGGCTCGAGGCTTCGTTGCTTGGGTGCGGGGGTGTCTCCGCTGGTCCTCCGCGACTGAGCGTGTGGATCTGCCGGTCGCTGCCGCTTCGGGTCTTCCCGCCTCTCTCCGAGGCCTCCAGCGGGGCTAGCTCGCTCTCACTGCTGGGTGCGCGCCTGGATGTAGTGAGCCTGCACCGGACACCTTGCTCAGGCGTATGTCGTCCGGTTACTCGGTCCCCGTCCTGCTGTGCTTACCCTTCGGTTTGGTTAGGGGGGTTTTCATAAGTCGCTGTGTTCACCTTTTTCTCGGCCTGCACGGAGGACTTGAGGAGTGCGTCCTCACAGTCCGGCGGCCATCTTGGAATGAATGACTGACTCTTAAAAATACTTTAAAATTGTTTCTGATCACACCCTATTCCTCAAAAGAACAAACAGCCTATTATGTTAACGTTGAAATTGTGGAGGTGCTATGTTTTTGGGCTATAAACAAAGGGAACTAGAAACGTCCTGTAAGCCCTTTTATGGGGGAAGGGGAAGGAAAGGCGACATTAGTGTCCAGGAAGACTGTCTCTAGGAATAAGATTTCAAAGGTAATATTTGTGCACATTATTCTGCACCCACTCTAGAGATAATAACTTGCCAAGTTGAAACAAACTCTTTTCATATTTAAAAAATATCTCATATCTGGCAAAGTATTTATTAGGGCTGGACGATATGGAGCAAAAGCCAGATATTTTTGGTCTGCATATATATACACACACATTACTCACTGTAATCTTATTTCTGATGCTTGTATCTGCTTAGATTCACATGCTGTGCATAGGCCGACATCTAGTGGAAGCTGCAGAGTATTACAGTTGTTGTTTTCGAAACTCGAAAAGGGACGTCAACAGGGCATGCCAGTAATGCTATCCCTAGTGTGACGTCCACTGTACCCATAATCCCTCACGCGTGCAGGTCTCTCAGATTGTATTTTTCTGACATGAGATAGCATGAGGTGTAGTGCAAGTCCATTGTATCCAAGCAGATACTTATCAGACACGCTCATAGGCATCCATGCACCTTCTCTTCAAGGGGGGGGGGGAGGGTGGGTCGCATGTGAATCTAAGCAGATACAAGCATCAGAAATACGATTACAGTGAGTAATGTATCCCTACTCAGGCTTGTGGAATCTGCTTAGATCACATGCTGTGCATAGATTAGCGAGCAGTGGAAGGAGGTGGGATGTGAGCAGGTTAATGAGCGAATAAATGTCTTAGAACCGCTTGTCCCAGTTGTGTATCTGTCTTGGAATGAGTGTCAATGCAGTAGTGCTGAGTGAAAGTAGGTATTGAGCTCCATGTAGCTGCCTTGCCAATACTGTCTAAGGGGACATTTGCAATGAAAGCCAGAGAGGCTCCTGTACCTCTTGTGGAGTGAGCCCTGCGCGTAAAAGTCAGTGTTTTATCTGATAGGGAATAGCACAGTTGGATACATCCGACTATCCACCTAGAGATGGCATTCTTAGAAATGCGGTCACCTTCTCTGCCTGGCGCTATGGAGATAAACAATTGATCAGTTTTTCTTAGCGGTCTAGTCTGGTCTACATAGTAGAGGACCGCTCTCCTCACATCTACATCTAGTGTGTGGAGTTTTACCTCAGCTGAGCTGTTGGGTTCCTGGAAGAAAGCCGGTAGCTCAATTGACTGGTTTACATGAAATTTGGAGATGAATTCAGGTGAGAACCTAGTATGAGTAGTTAAAACCAGCTTGTCTTTGTGTACAACAAAGGAAGGATACTGCACTGACAATGCTTGTATTTCACTAACCCTTCTTATGTAAGTGATAGCCACAAAGAAGGCAGTTTTGTAAGTCAGGTGTTTGAGACTAGACTTGTGCATAGGCACAAAAGGGGGGGGGTCCCATGAGCTTAGCGAGTACCACATTGAGGTCCCACCCTGGCGGTGGGTTAGAAATTGGAGGGTGGAGTCTCTTTACTCCTTCCATAAATGCTTTGATGACCGGTACTTTCCACCACAAGACCTTATTATGAGAGGTTGTGTAGGCTGACAAGGACGCAAGGTGGACCTTTAGGGAGTTAAATACTAACCCTATATCTAGCAAATGGAGCATAGAAGTTAGAATGTGGGAAGGAGTACATTCTATGGGGTTGATTTGTTTAGTCTGGCACCAAATTACAAATCTTCTCCATTTGTCAAAGTAACGGTGCCTAGTGTTTGGTTTTCTTTATTCTTTCAAGATATCCATGCATCTTTGTGGCAGATTGAGATGTCCGAACTCTTATGACCTCTGGAGCCATGCTGCCAAGTTCATGAGTGCGGGTGCACTGTTAGTCCCTCGTGCTGGGGAGTAGGTTGTACTGGCACGGGGAATTTGATGGGACCGCACATCACCAGTTTGCGCAGATGTGGATACCATGGTTGTCTTGCCCCTCATAGGAGCAACTGGGATAAGCATCATTGTTTCTATGTGCATCTTGTTCACCACCTTCCTCATGAGAGGGGTTGGTGGAAAAGCATAGGCAAATATCCCTGACCAGTTCATCCACAGGGTGTTCCCCTTGGAGCCTGGCTGGGGGACCCTGGACGTGAAGTCTGGGCGTTGACTGTTTGCTTGTGGCGAATAGGTCTATTGTGGGGAAACCCCACTGAGAGAAGGTGTTCTACAACGTCTTTGTGTAGTCGCCATTCATGTTCCTCTGGAAGGGGATCTCTGCTCAGTCTGCTAGCGAGTTGAGCTCCCCGGAACATGTTGGGTTGACAGGCAAATCTTCCGTTTGAGTGCCCATTTCCAAATTTGTTGGGCAAGCCTGGACAGATTTTGAGAACAAGTGCCCCCTGTTTGTTTATGTAAAACATTGCAGTTGTGCTGTCTATAAGGACCTGCATTGACTGGTTCGATAAGAGGGGTTCGAATGCCCGAATCGCTCTGAATACTGCTTGAAGTTCCAGCAGATTGATGTGGTTCTGAGCAACCTTGCGAGACCAGAGACCCCGAGCTGTGTGGTGAAGGTAGTGAGTTCCCCACCCTGTTAAGGAAGCATCTGTTACAACGCACTGAACCTCTGGGTCGTTCAAGGGATTCCCTTTCGTTAGATTCTCTCGTCCACCAGAAAAGATTCTGTACTAGTGTTAGCGAAACTACCACTAGATCGTCCCACTGACCACTTGCCCGAGACCACTGTTTCTCCAACCACTCCTGCATGGGTCGCAAGCACAGGCGCGCGTGTGGAACCAGGTAAATGCAAGACGCCATCATGCCTAGCAAACGCATTGCTTTGCACACCCTTGGCGACCGGCTTGAAATTGAGTAATTTGCAGCAACAAATTTCGCATTCTTTCCTGATGGAAAGGCCAACCCATCTTGAGCATTTAGGACAGCTCCTAGGAAAGGTTTGGAGGTGCTTGGCACTAAGCTTGACTTTTTCTCACTGAAGGAGAAGCCCAATTGAAAGAGGAGGTTGATTGTTCTTTGGATGTTTTGTCTGCAAATCAGGGGGGGGGAACTCCCCTGTAATGAGCCAGTCGTTCAGATAAGGGTACTCTGGGATTGCCTCCCAACGCAGATGCGCTGCCACCACCGCCAGTACCTCGGTGAATACCCTTGGACCCGAGGCTATTCCGAAAGGCAGCATCTTGAATTGGTAGTGCTTTTTCGCCATCTTGAAACGCAAGAATCTTCTGTGCGCTGGGAACATTGAAATATGAAAATAGGCATCTTTCATATCGAGTGTTGCCATGTAAATCCCCCCCTATTTAGTAGGGGGATTACCTCTTGTAGCGTAGTCATGCAGAATTTTTGTGGCTTGACATACTTGTTCGCAGGGCACAAATCTAACACTGGGCGCATTGTAAGATCTTTCTTTGTAGCAAGGAAGTAGGTTGAATCAATAACCCCGTTTACCTGGTTGGCTGGGACGACCTCTATGGCGTCCTTTAACAGCAGAGTGACAATCTCCTCGAGGAGGATCCGCTGGTGTTTGAGAGTGTACTATTGGTCGTGGGGGCGCTTGAGTAATTCGATGCAATAGCCGCCGGTTACTGTGGACAGCACCCATCTGTCTGAGGTGATTCCTTCCCATGCATGGGTGAAGTTGGTAATGCGCCCCCCTACTGGGGAAGCACTGGAGGGGACCTGAAGCGCAACTTCACTGTTTGAAAGGTGGCGTACCACCTCTAGTGGGGCTGCCTCTTCCCAGCCAACAACCCCTGCGCTGCCCTCTCGGGTAGCCCTGGGAAGATTGGTTATTCCCCAACAATGAGCTCCGGATTCTGGCTATAGCAAGACCCTCTTTGGGAATGTTGGCCTCGAAAGCAGTGAAAATTACCGCTTCCCCTCTGTCCAGAGGGTTTATTAGTGAGTTGACCAATGGATTTTAAATTGTCATACTCCTCTTTCACTGTTTTGAGGGCATCTTCAACAGCTTTGCCGAATAATACAGTAGGCTCGACCGGCATGTCTATCAGAGTTACTCAGGCTTAAACCCAGATTGTCTCAGCCATGCATGCCTTTTAATGATCGTACCCTCAACGATTATTCTACCAGCATTATCAGCTGCGTCGAAGTTGGTCTTAAGGAGGCAGCCAGACACTGCCCTCCCCTCGGCTGCCATTGTGCTAACTGGGTTTTTAAAAGGTTCTGGTGCAGAGGAAAGTAAAGCAGAAACGTCCTCCCACTTGTGGTAATTATAGCTCGCCAAGTGGGTGGCACTGTTGGCTATCCTAGCCTGATAAGCCGCAGAGGAGCCGACTTTCCTACCTAGTCCATAAATCCTCTTGCTTTCTTTATCTGGGGGAGCATCAGAGGAATCATGTGGGGTGCTCACACTCTTCCTCGTGGTGGTGACAACTAGGGAATCTGGTTTTAGTTGCCCCCTAATAGAGGGTCAGAGGGAGCGGCACAAAATAACTTCGACACGCAGATTTACTGCACGTGTGAGGTTAGAGGTTTGTAGAGATGGCTGAATATATTTTAGTAGCGTGATGACCGAGTTACTGCTCTTTTGTCCCCCTGGATTTGCTCTGCGAAATCCTTGTCCTCTTGAACTTCCAGAGTATCAATTTGGAAGTGTTCAGCAGCCTTGGCCAACACCTCATTAAGGAGGGGTTGGTTATCGACTGGAGAATCATTTACACGAGGGTCCTTAGGAATAGGGGAGTCTAAAGTGTAAGCCTCAGCCTCATCTTCAGCCTCCTGTTCCGAATCATCCCCGTAATAAGTGTCTGCCTCCAAGTCCTCATAGAATTGAGGGGCAGGGACTTCATGGTAGGAAGCGGGGGTCATAAGGCTCCATCACAAAGGGGTCTATGACTAAGCCCTGAAAGGGGGTCTCAGTGCGAGACCTCTTAAGAGGGGGTTGAGGAGACACAGGTGTGGCTTTTGAACCAGATGGAGCTGAGGTGGAAGGGGTGCTCATATAACTTTGAAAATAATTTGGATCTCTTTCATAAAAGTTGGCCATAAAGGTCACTGTCTATATCTACTGAGCTCCATTCTTTGGAGATTGGTATCATAGCAGTTTGAGGGGTGAGGCCCATGTCCACCTCTGTGGGAGGTGTAGCCTTGGTTTTAGGGGCAGGCTGAGGTTTTTTAGATCGTTTTGCAGCCTTGTCATCCCCATGCTTCTCTTTAGGAGTGTGGGGATCTTTAGATTACTTTTTATGGTGTTTACCCCCCCCCTCCTCCATGGCCAGATGTGGTTTTTCCAGACTTTTGGGGCCTTCCACCTGGTCCGACGCAGCGCATCGACTTTCAAAGGCGGTATCCGACATGGAGTTGAAATTTGGATGTGGGATTAGACGCGGAGCTTCTAGTCCGGGAAGTGGGTTGGGACACGGCATCGTCGTCAGACGACCAGGTCTCGACGGTAGTTTTATGGGCGACACCTTGCCGTCTGAGGACAGCTGGGCCCTGTCGTGAGGCAACCGCGAGCGGGAACGCCCAGAGGGCAGGGATTCGGTGGACCGCTCCCTAGGTGTTCACCGTTGCGAACACTCGACATGCGAGTCCAGTTCCGGTCAGGGCTAATGTGCTTGGTGGTGGGTGTACGTGTTGCGTTCTTGCAACCGGGTGTGGTCCCCACAACATGGCTGCCGGCCTGTGAGACGGGGTCAAGGGTCTGGCGCCTGGGTAGCCGAAACTACCCCGTTGACCTCGCCGTCCGATTCGGCGGCGTTGCTTCCATTGCTGAAAGCGCCCCCTACGTCCATGGAGCTGCCTTGCGTAGTGGGCCCAGCGCTTCGTGGAACGGTCCTTTAGGGTTTTAGGCTTGAAGAGCCTACAGGCCCGACAAGATGCCTCGATATGGTCGAGGGAGACACAGATTACAAGTTAAATGTTTATCTACCCAAGGGAACTTTGTTACATTTGGGGCAGAATTTAAACGGAGTACTCAACATATGGTCAAGGTATGGCAGCGGGGCAAATAATATGTAGGAAAGGGGGAATAAAATCTATATGACTTCCCCCCACTCTCCCCGACTGGGCCGAGGCCCGGCGTGGCCTTCCAAGGACAAGGGTCCGTCGCGG
This sequence comes from Ambystoma mexicanum, assembly GCF_040938575.1. Lineage (NCBI taxonomy): Eukaryota > Metazoa > Chordata > Amphibia > Caudata > Ambystomatidae > Ambystoma > Ambystoma mexicanum. The sequence continues at coordinate 895,557,188 of NC_090939.1, forward strand.
CAGTCTCTGACGAAGTCTCTCCGACCCTCCCCGGCATCGCTCTTCAGCGTTTGGTGGACAAAAGATAGGAAGACATCTAACGTAATTGGAAGTAGATAAAGGCTTTACGCCGAAAGGAACTTTGCACACATGCGTCCGACTAGCATTGTGGAAAAAAAACTATGAGGGACCTACACGCGTGAGGGATCATGTCGGCCTATGCACATCATGTGATCTAAGCAGATTTCACAAGCCTCAGAAATATATATATGGGATACATTACTCACCGTAATCGTATTTCTGATGCTTGTATCTGCTTAGATTCACATGCTGTGCATAGGCCGACATCTAGTGGAAGCTGCAGAGTATTAGTTTGTTTTTCGAAACTCGAAAATGGGCGTCGACACAGGCGTGCCAGTAATACTATCCCTAGTGTGGCGTCCACTGTACCCAAGATCCCTCACGCGTCTAGGATCCTCAGATTGTATTTTTTCTGACATGAGGAAGCATGAGGAGTAGCGCGAGTACTGATAATCCAAGCAGATAGACAGAAAGGTAAGACTACCAGCAATCATGCGCCTTCTCTCGGAGGGGAGGAAGGGTGGGTCGCATGTGAATCTAAGCAGATGCAAGCATCAGAAATACGATTACGGTGAGTAATGTATCCCTTCTGAGGCTTGTGGAATCTGCTTAGATCACATGCTGTGCATAGATTAGCGAGCAGTACCAGAAGAAGGAGGTGGGATGTGAGAAGAGTCATGAGCAAACAGGTGTCTCAGAACCGCTTGTCCCACTTGTGTATCTGTCTTGGAATGAGTGTCAATGCAGTAATGCTGAGTAAAAGTGTGAATAGAGCTCCAAGTAGCTGCTTTGCAAATGGTGTCGAGGGGAACATTTGCAATGAAAGCCAGAGTGGCCCCAATGCCTCTAGTAGAGTGGGCTCTTGGCGTAAAAGGCAGAGTTTTTTCAGAAAGAGAGTAACACAGCTGTATACAGTTGATAATCCACTTCGAGATAGCGCCCTTAGAGACGCGATCTCCCTCTCTGCCTGTAGCTACGGAGACAAACAGTTGATCTGTTTTCCTTAGCGGTCTGGTTTTGTTTACATAGTAGAGGACCGCCCTACGCACATCTAGGGTGTGTAGTTTCACCTCAGCCGAGCTTTGCGGGTTCTGGAAGAAAGCCGGAAGCTCGATGGACTGGTTTACATGGAATTTAGATATAAATTTAGGTGAGAACCTAGGGTGTGTGCGTAAAACCAGTTTGTCCTTGTGGATAGTAAAGAAAGGATCCTGCACTGACAGAGCCTGAATTTCACTGACCCTTCTTATAGAGGTAATGGCTACTAAGAAGGCCGTTTTATAAGTCAGGTGTTTGAGACTACTTTTATGCATGGGTTCGAAAGGGGGGCCCATGAGCTTAGCTAGCACCACATTGAGGTCCCATCCTGGCGGTGGGTTCGAAATAGGAGGGTGAAGTCTCTTTACTCCTTCCATGAAGGCTTTAACTACTGGTACTTTCCACCACGATACCTTGTTATGGGATGTGGTGTAAGCCGAGAGGGCTGCCAGGTGTACTTTCAGAGAGTTAAAAACCAAACCTGCGTCCAGCAGGTGGAGCATGTATGTTACAACGTTGGAAGGAGTGCAATCAACTGGGTTGATTTGTTTATTCTGGCACCAAATAACAAATCTCTTCCACTTGTCAAAGTAACAGTGCCTTGTGTTTGGTTTCCTGGATTCTTTTAGGATGTCCATACACCTCTGTGGTAAATTGAGATGGCCAAACTCTATGACTTCAGGAGCCATGCTGCCAGTTTCATTGAGTTGGGTTCCTGGTGCACTGTTTGACCTTGTTGCTGGGACAGTAGGTTGTACCAGGCTGGGAGTTTGATGGGCTCGCACACCGCCATCCTGCGTAGGTGTGGAAACCATGGTTGTCTCGCCCACATGGGAGCAACTAGGATGAGCGTCATCGATTCCTTGTTCATCTTGTACACCACCTTCCTGATGAGGAGTTGGTGGAAAAGCGTACGCAAACATCCCTGACCAGTTCATCCACAGGGCGTTCCCTTGGGAGTCTGGCTGGGGGAACCTGGATGCAAATCCTGGGCATTGTTTGTTTTCGCTTGTGGCGAATAGGTCTATAGTGGGGAAACCCCACTGAGAGAAGAGATCTTCTACGATATCTTTGTGAAGGACTCATTCGTGTTCTTCTGGGAGGGAGTCTCTGCTTAGGGCATCCGCTAGGGAATTGAGCTCCCCTGGAACATGTTGTGATGACAGGAAGATGTTCCGTCTCAGTGCCCATATCCAGATTTTCTGGGCAAGCTTGGACAGATTTGGCGAACGAGTCCCTCCTTGTTTGTTCAGATAGAACATGGCTGTCGTGCTGTCCGTCCGGATCTGCACCGACAAGTTTAGCAGATGGGGCTCGAACGCCCGAAGCGCTCGGAATACTGCCAGAAGTTCCAGCAGGTTGATGTGGTTCTTGGCTATTGAGTGAGACCAGAGACCCTGAGCTGTGTGGTGGAGATGGTGAGCTCCCCACCCAGTCAGGCATGCATCTGTAGTCACCACTGCTTGTACTTCGGGATCGTAAAAGGGTTTTCCCCTTGCGAGATTCTCTCTTGTCCACCAGTGTAAGCTCTGTACGAGTGTTGGCGAAACGACCACTAGATCGTCCCACTGACCACTTGCCTGAGACCACTGTTTCGCCAACCATTCCTGCATGGGACGCATGCGCAGACGCGCGTGGGGGACCAGGTAAATGCATGACGCCATCATGCCCCGTAACCGCATTGCTTTGCGTACCATTATTTGTTGACCTGACTGATAATGTGGAATCTGCAGTAGTATATTCCGAATTCTCTCTTCCGAAGGGAAGGTCAACCCTTTCTGAGTATCTAGGATTGCTCCTAGGAACTGTTTTGTGGTGCTTGGCACCAGACTTGACTTCTTCTCGTTGATAGAGAAGCCTAATTCGTGGAGGAGGTCGATAGTCCTCTGAATGTTTGACCTGCAAATTCCTGGGGTTTCCCCCGTTATGAGCCAGTCGTCCAGATAAGGGTACACTGGGATTGCCTCCCTGCGTAGGTGTGCAGCTGCCACCGCCAGTACCTTGGTGAATACCCTTGGTGCTGAAGCTATCCCGAAGGGCAGTACCTTGAATTGGTAGTGGCGACTGTCCACCTTGAAGCGCAAGTATTTTCTGTGGGCTGGGAGCATGGAAATCTGAAAATAAGCATCTTTCATATCCAAGGTTGCCATGTACTCCCCTTTTTTAGGAGGGGGATTACCTCTTGTAGCGTGGTCATACGGAATTTTTGGGGCTTGACATACTTGTTGGCAGGCCGTAAGTCCAATACTGGGCGCATTGTCAAATCTTTCTTTGGCACAAGGAAGTAAGTTGAATAGATACCCTTGTTTACCTGGTGTCCTGGGACGAGTTCTATCGCGTCCTTTTCTAGCAGAATGGCGATCTCCTCGAGAAGGATCTTCTGATGTTCTAAGGAGTGTATTCTTTGTCGTGGAGGGTGGTTCCGGGGACGCTGCAGTAATTCTATACAATATCCTGTGGACACTGTTGACAGCACCCATCTGTCTGAGGTGATCCCTTCCCAAGCCTGGGTGAAGTTGGAAATGCGTCCCCCTACTGGGGTTGCGTGAGAAGGGACCCTGAACTGAGCGTCACTGCTTTGGTGGAGGCGTGCCCCCTCCCTTGTTGGGGCTGCCTCTGCCTCTTCCACGACCTCTCTTGTTACCCCTGCCGTAACTTTGGGTAGACTGCTGGTTGTTGTTCCATTGTGTACCCTGTCCTTGGGCATAGTTGCCTCTTTGTGAATTTTGGCCGCGTGGGCGACGAAAATTACTATTCCCCCTCTGGTTAGGGGGTTTGTTGGTAAGCTGGCCAAGGGATTTGAGAGTCTCGTACTCGTCCTTGGCATTCTTAAGTGCGTCTTCGACCGCTTTCCCAAACAATAGATCGGGTTCCACCGGCTTGTCTATTAATGAAGCCTGGGTTTCTGTTTTGAACCCCGACTGCCGTAACCACGCATGTCTCTTGATAACAGTACCTTCTGCTATCAATCTTCCTGCGTTGTCCGCGGCGTCGAAAGTTGCTTTTAATATGCAACCAGACACGGCTCTCCCTTCTGCCGAGATCCGAGCCAACTGGCCCTTTAACGGTTCAGGAGCAGAGGCTATGAGCGCCGCGACCTCTTCCCATTGATGGCAGTTGTAACTTGCCAACAGGGTGTTGGAGTTTGCGATCCTTGCTTGGTAGGCGGACGTTGAGGCTACCTTCCTGCCAAACCCGTACAGTCTTTTGCTCTCCTTGTCGGGAGGAGCTTCTGACGACGATAAGGGTGTCCCAGCCCTCTTCCGAGTGTTGGTAACCACTAGGGAGTCTGGTTTAAGATGTCCTCTTATATAAAGAGGGTCAGACTGGGCTGCCCGAAAAAGTTTTTCGACTCTGGGGTTGACGGCTCTGGTGAGGTTAGGATTCACCAGGGATGGATCTATTCTACGTTGGATGGATTTAAGGATAGGGATGGTCTGAGCGACCGGCCTCCTCTCTCCCACCAACTCTTCTGCAAAGTCCCTTTCCTCCTGTACACCGTGGGTGTCGATGTGAAAATGTTCTGCTGCGCGAGCGAGAACTTCATTAAGGAGGGGCTGGTTATCAACTGGCGAGTCGGTAACTGGGGCTTCGCTCTCTACCGGGGAATCTACTCTGTAAATTTCCCGCTCATCTTCTACCTCCTCCAGGTCCTCATCATCCGCATAGTATTCAGTCCCGGTTTGGTCCTCCATAATTGTAAACTCCTGGTCCCCTTCAGGGAAAGGCTGTCCTTGGTATCTGGGGTGTGGAGTAGAGTATGGAGTAGAGTAAGGCTGCACCTCGAAGGGTTCAGGTCTTTCGAACCGGGCCTTTTTACTTAGGGGGATAGGATCAGAGGAGCCTGAGGGTGTGGCCCCTTGAGGGTCATACGAAAGGAAATGTTCTGGGTTTTTGTCATAAAAATCAGCTAAGGAAGACATCCTTGACATGACCCTGTCTATGTCTTCACTGGACCATTCTTTGGAACAGGGTATGACTTTAGTAGGCAACTTAGAGGACTTATCAAGGGTACCCTTGCTGGATGTTGATGTCCCAGTAGATTTATGTGCGTCTGTCTGCTTAGGGTGGAAGGATGGTCTTACAGGAGTGGAAGGCTGTGCTTTCCGCTGTTTCCCCCCCTCCCCGTGCGTGGAAAAATGTTTTCCCTGCCCCTTGGAGGCCCCAGAGACTTTCGACGCCTGGCGTCGAGGGTCGGGAGAGGTAACTTGTTTCGAGCGTGGGGCCTCGCTGGTGTTAACTGCGGCCTCGGTCTCCTGGAGCGCGGCCTGGGGGTGGAAGTCGTCTTCGTCTTCCGACGATCGAACTTCCGTTAATCTAGGGAGCGAGGCACTCTTGGCAAGAGTGGATGATTGCCTTGCGTCCTGAGGCGATCTCGATCAAGAGCGCCCAGAGGACACCGAGTCGGACCGTTCTATCTGTGCCTCTTTCCGAGAAATCGACGTCGTCGAGGTTCGGTTGGGCTTAGTGTGTTTAGTGTGTGTAGGGTGTGTAGCGCTTGCGTCGCCGGGGGTCTGCCCCATAGCCGCCCTGCCGGACAACCTTCCGAGGTCGGGGACCTGCGCTCGGCAGTCTTTCGACGCCGTAATGCCCTCGCCGTCCGAAAGTACGGCGTCGCTGCCATCGCTGAAGGCACCCTCCGCTGCCATGGCCGCCTGCCTGGCGTGGTGGGCCCAACGCTTTGTCGAACGGTCCTTAAGTGTCTTAGGCTTAAACCTACTTCACCCTCTGCAGTTCGCTTCGGGGTGGTCCCTTGGCAAGCAGAGATTGCACGTGGCGTGCCTGTCGACCCAAGGGTATTTGCGGTTGCACTTGGGGCAGAATTGGAAAGGGATACCCTCCATACGCACCTTGAGGCAGCGGGCTGGTAAGTGTAGGAAATATATAAGGTGTACCTATATACCAAGAGTGAAGAGTATGTACCACCCCCCACTCTCCCTACTTGCAGGGCCAGCGGCCTTCCGAGGCCCAGATCCGTCGTGCAGCAGCCGACGGTCGATGTCTTCTCCAGCCGTCGTCGAGTGTCGAGGGTCGACGTTGGGGTGGGGAAGGATGTCAATAAATAATTTTAAACTTCAATAATTAGCAAAAGTATGGCTAAGGCCAGGGGACTCCGCAAGATGCTTCCGACCAGTATGGCGGAAAAAAACAATCTGAGGATCCTAGACGCGTGAGGGATCTTGGGTACAGTGGACGTCACACTAGGGATAGTATTACTGGCACGCCTGTGTCGACGCCCATTTTCGAGTTTCGAAAAACAAACTGTAATACTCCGCAGCTTCCACTAGATGTCGGCCTATGCACAGCATGTGATCTAAGCAGATTCCACAAGCCTCAGAAATATATATATTGTTTACGTGGGTTAAATGCTCAGTTGTATGACAACTACATGTGATATGAAAACAGTACTAATACTGAACAGTAAATGCAAATCACAACTAACATTGTCAGTTAACATCCTAAAATTGCAACGGATTCAAAAAGGACAATAATAAATGGCAATACTAACAAAATAAATCCAAATAGGATACTAGGATGCACATCCATTTTATCATATTGATTTGTCATCTTAATTTAATGGATGGCAGATATGGGATACATTACTCACCGTAATCGTATTTCTGATGCTTGCATCTGCTTCGAATCACATACTACGCATAGACCCACATCTAGTGGTAGCTGCGGAGTATTACATTTTTGGTTTTCAAAACTAAAAAAAAAAACTAAAAAAATAAAAAACGACACGACAGGGCGTGGCAGTAATACTATCCCCCTAGGGTGACATCAACTGTACTCATGGTCCTTCACGCGTCAAGGTCCCTCAGATTGTTTTCTCCCTGGCATGAGGTAGCATGAAGTATAGCAGGAGTACAGATGTAATAAAGAAGATTATATCAAGCCAGAAAACATCCATGCACCTTCTACTCCACAGGGGAGGAAGTGTGGACACATGTGACTCAGCAGATACAAGCATCAGAAATCTGATTACGGTGAGTAATGTATCCCTGCTGAAGCTTGTGGATCTGCTTAGATCACATGCAATGCATAGATTAGCAAGCAGTGTCTGTAGAAGGTGGTGGGTTGTGAGACGGTACATCAGCAAAGTGATGTTTTAGCACTGCTTGTCCCACCTGTGAATCTGCTTTAGAATGTCTAAGTGCGGTAATGCAGAGTAAAAGTATGTATGGAACGCCATGTATGAACGCTTTGCAGATGGCATCCAGCGGGATGTTTGCAATAATGGCCACGTAGTTCCTGTACCCCTAGTAGAGTGAGCTCTTGTGTGAAAGGCAGATTTTTGTTTGATCGGGAGTAGCAGAGCTGTATGCATTTCACTATCCATCTGGTGATGGGCGTTTTTTGAAAGGTGAACACCTTCCCTGTCAGGTGCTATGTAGACAAACAGTTGGTCTGTTTTTCATGGCAGTTTTGTCGTGTTTTTGAAGGGTTTAGAAAAAAGGCAGGGTAGTTCAATGGACTGGTTAACATGGAACTTGGAAATGAACTTGGGTGAAAACCTAGGGTGTGTTCCTAGTACCAACTTGTCTTTGTGGATAAAGAAAGGGTCTTGAGGCTGGATTTGTGCATAGGCTCAAAGGGAGGACTTTTGAGCTTTGCAAGTATCACATTGAGATCCCCACCCTGGAGGCAGGTTTGAAATTGGGGGGGGGGGGGGTCGAAAAGGGGGGTAAAGCCTTTTTACTTCCTACATGAATGACTTAACATGGACTTTCCACCAGGACACCCTGTTTTGAGAAGTGGTGTACGAAGAGAGCCGCTAGGTGAACTTTGAGTTGAATAGTAGGCCAAAGTCTAGTAAGTGAAGAATGTAATGAAGAATGTGCGATGGGGTACATTCAATAGGGTTTACATTTTTTGACTGCCACCATATTACAAATATTGCCCATTTGTTAAAGTAACAGTGTCTGGTGTTTGGTTTACGTGCCTTTGGGGATTTCCATACACCTTTGAGGTAGTCGTAAATGACCAAGCTATGACTTCAAGAGCCAAGCTGCCAAATTCATAGACTGAGGATGTGGGTGTAACGTTGTCCCCCCGTGTGGGGTGAGCATGTTGAAGGGGCACGGGAGCTTGATTGGACCGCACATCGCCAGTTTCCACAGATGCAGAAACCAAGGTGGTTTTGTTCACATGGGAGAAACCAGGATTAGAGTTACTTGTTCCTAGTGCATCTCGTGCACTATCCTGCTCAGGAGCAGTCAGGGGGGAAAAGCATAAGCAAATTTCCCTGACCAGCTTAGCCACAGGGCGATTCCCTTGGATCTGGGTTGGGGAAACCTGGATGCAAAGTCTGGACATTGTGTGTTTAGGCTTGTGGCGAACAAGTCCAAAGTAGGATAGCCACAGAGGGAAAAGATAGTCTAAAACGTCTCTGCTGAGCGGCCACGTGCTCATCGGGTAGGGGATCTTTGCTTAGCAAGTCTGCTAGAGAATGGAGTTCCCCTTGGAACGCTTTTAAGACACTAGGACCATGTTCCGCTTGAGTGCCCACTTCCACAATTTTTGGGCTAGCCTGGACAGACTTGGAGTGTGTGTGTGCGTCCTTGCTTGTTATGTAAAACATGGCAGTGGTGACGTCTGTGAGGACTTGTACTGTTTGACCTGTTAAATGCGCTTGAAATGTTTGTAGGGCTTTGAGCACTGCTAGCAGCTCTAAAAGGTTTGTGCGATTCTGGGCTGCGATTTGTGTCCACAGGCCAGGCGCTGTGTGGTGAAGGTAATGGGCTCCCCATCCGGAGAGTGACAAGTCTGTTGTAAAAATTGCTTGCACTGTAGGGTTGTGAAATGGGTTGTGTAACAGATTTTGCTTTGTCCACTAGCCTAGCGCTTGAACTAGGGTTAGCAAAACAACCAGTAAATTGTCCCACTGACTGCTTGCCTGAGACCACTGTTTCGCTAACCACTCTTGCATTGGGCACATGTGCAACGTCCATGCAGAACCAAGTAAATGCATGAAGGCATCATCCCGAGCAAGCGCATTGCTCTGCGTGATGTTATTTGGCGACCGGCTAGATACAGAGGCATTTGCAGCAGTATGTTTTGCACTCTTTCGTTTGACCGGAAGACTAGCCCATCTCCTGTCTTTACTATATCTCCTAAGAACGGTTTGGTTTTTGCTTGGAACAAGACTTTATTTTTTCTCGTTGATTGCGAATCCCAGTTGGAACAGAAGATTGATTGTTCTTTGGGCATTTTGCTTGCAAATTTGAGGGGATTCCCAGCCAGTCGTCCAGATAAGGGTACACTGGGATTGATTCTCTGCGTAGGTGCACCGCAAGTACCTTGGTGTATACCCTAGCAGCAGAGGCTATGCAAAGGGTAGCACTTTGAATTGGTAGTGTTGATTCGCTGTTCTGAAGCGCAGACATTTTCTGTGCGCTGGGAACATTGAAATATGAAAGTAACCATCTTTCATGTCCAAAGATGCCATGTAGTCCCCTGTTTTAGCAGTGGAATTAAGCCTTGTAGCGTTGTAATGCGAAATTTATGAGGCTTGACGTAAGTATTCGCAGGGCGCAGTCTAGTAAAGGGCGCATTGTTAGGTCTTTCTTTGGCACAAGGAAGTACATTGAATAGATACCCTTGTTTACCGGGACGATTTCTATGGCGTCCTTTAGCAGCAGTGCTTGGACCTCTTCTGGCAGAATGTGCTATTCCTTCTGCGTTGTCTTTCTTTGTCTTGGCGGGTCGTTGGGAGGTGTTTGAATGAGTTCTATGCAATAGCCTCCCGCCACATTGGAAAGTACCCACTTGTCTGACGTGATCCTCTCCCATGCGTGACTAAACTGAGAAATTAGACCTACTTCAGAGGCATGGGAAGGGACATGTAGCGGGTGCTCATTGCTTTGGTGGGGTGGAGCCTCCTCTGGAGGAGGAGGATCTGCCTCTAGTTCTGGACCTTCTGTGCACCCTTTGAACATTTAGTTGCGAGGACAGTCCCTGCGGGGAACCCTAAGATGAATTTTGCCCACCTTTGTTGTAGTTGGAGGACTGCTGGGAGTTTGTGCTCTAAAACGACGTGCATTAAATCTGCCTCTCTGAACAAAGTGTTTGAGAGTTTTCCCAGGGATTTGAGCGTGTTTTACCAAATAAGGTATTCGGCTCAATTGGCATATTTTAAAGAGTGGCTTGGGTTTCCAGCTTGAAACTTAATTGGCGTAGCCATGCATGGCATTCGATGAAGGCACCCTCAGCTACTACCCGGCCTGCATTGTCTGCTGCATCCAGACTGTTTTTTAGGATGCATCTTGCCACCAGTTTACCTTCCGCTACCAATTATGTCATCCCACTTGTGGCAATTATAACTTGCTAGTAGCGTGTTAGCTATCCTTACTTGGTAAGCAGCCGAGGAAGCTACTTTCCTGTCTAAGGTGTAAATGTTTTTGCTCTCCTTGTCAGGAGGTGCTTCGGCAGAGGCTAAAGGCGTGCCTGCTCTTTTCCTTGTGGTGGCCACCTCAAGAGAGTCTGGCTTTAGCTGCCTCCTGATGTACAATGGATCTGACAGGGTCGGTCTAAACATCTTATCAATGCGAGGGTTCACTACTCTTGTCAGATTGGGGGTAAGTAGAGTAGGATGAATGCACCTTTGGACAGATTATTCCACTGCTCCAAACTGTGCTGCAGATCTCTTATCCTAGAGGATGTCCTCCATCGAGCTGTGCCTCCTGGGTATCGATTGTAATGTGTTCTGCAGCTTTTAAAAGAATATCATTATACTGCAGCTGGTTGTCCACAGGGGAATCAGCCACTGGTTGGCCAATATGGTCTGGGGATTGGATGATGTACACATCGTCATAGTATTGATCTGTATCCTCCATGTCTCCTTGGTCTGCTAATGACCCAGTCATTTGGGAACCTCTAGTGTCATAATAGTATAGGTCAGACACACTTGGATAGGTAGATGTACTAGGTTGTGTTAGGTCCAGGCGGGCTCTTTTGGCATCTGGCTGCTTGTTAGCTGCTTCGCCTTGAGGTAGTCCCTGGAGGTTGGTAAATTGATCTGGGTGTTGATCCAGAAAAATCAACATAACGGGACAGTCTCCTCATAACCCTATCAAACTGTTCCGGGGTACATTGGGAGAAGCTTGGTAACACTGTGGGAGCAGGTACAGGCAAAGGCTAGGGAGCAGGGAGTGGTTTGTGGTTCTTTGCCCCTGAAAGGGTGTCCCTAGGGGCAGAGTATTCCTTATCCTTTGAAAGCTGTAATTTTGAGGGTAGGTGTGTCGAGGATTTGGAGTTTAACGTGTTTGCTTTGAGGAGGGTGTCAGAAGCTTTTAATGCGTTCACTCATCTTTGAATTTTTAGCAGGGGCGGTCAACGTTCGCGGGAACAGGAGGACTTTCCAGATTTGCTCGCAGTGTCGGAAACTGACTTTGGCACCTGTTTCAGGGGCACGTCATGTGGCAAACGCCAAGGCCCAGAGGACAGGGATTTTTTGGACCTTCCCTTCGACATCGCGTTTGGCTTAACTGTCGACGACGCGGTCGACTGTCGCCCATGGCCGGTGTGTTTAGTGTGGCGTGCAATGAGAGTGCCTGAGCCGCCAGGTGGCGCTCGGTAGCAGAACCTCCAGCCTGCCTGTTGAAGTCAGGGGCTTGCACGTGGTAAACTATATGGTCCCGATCAGCCTCAGCGTCACTTAGGACGCCGATGCTGCCATCGCTGGAGGCTACCTCCACATCCACAGCGGCCTCGGACTGCATGGCGTGGTGGGCCCAGCGTTTAATTTTCCGCTCCTTTAAAGTTAATGCCAAAACAGTCTGCAGGACTTGCACTGTTTTTTGGAATTATGTCTAGGGAGGCAAAGGTTACACAAACTGTGAATCCTTCCAGGGAAATTTCCTGTTACAGGAAGGACAGAATTTAAATGGTGGTTAGTATGAAAAGATCGCAGCCTGGCGGAATAAAAGAAAGTATAGGGGAATAGGCACTCTCTAAATGAGATGGATTAAGACCTCCCGCCACTCTCCCTACTGTACAGGGCTAAGGCCCGTCTGTTGTGTCCTACGTGGGCCACAGACAATCGAGACATTGTCATCGACAAATGATCTCGTCTTCGAAAGGAGTCGCTGGAAATCTTACTGTGTACGGTCGTCAAAAGGACAGAAGTCTAACTTTAAACTTTGTATAAGTAATGGCGTTATCCAGAAGAAGGAACGCAACAACTTGTGTCACACTATGATGGCGTAAAAAAAACAATCTCCCGATAATCATATTTCTGATGCTTGTATCTGCTTAGATTCACATGCTGTGCATAGGCTGACATCTAGTGGAAGCTGCAGAGTATTACAGTTGTTTTCAAAACTCGAAAAGGGACGTCGACAGGGCGTGCCAGTAATACTATCCCTAGTGTGACGTCCACTGTACCCATGGTCCTTCACGCGTAGAGGTCCCTCGGAATGTTATTTTCTGACATGAGGTAGCATGAAGTGTAGCTAGAGTACAGTTGTATCCAAGTAGATACGAATCAGACAAGCTCAGAAGCATCCACGCGCCTACTCTCTGAAGGGAGGAAGGGTGGGTGCATGTGAATCTAAGCAGCTACAAAGATCAGAATTAGGATTACGGTAAGTAATGTATCCCTTCTGAGGCTTGTGGAATCTGCTTAGATCACATGCTGTGCATAGATTAGCGAGCAGTGTTAGGAGAAGGTGGTGGAATGTGAGAAGGTTCATGTGCAAAGAGATGTCTTAGAACCGCTTGACCCACCTTTGTATTTGTCTTGGAATGAGTGTCAATGCCGTAATGCTGAGTGGAAGTATGTACTGAGCTCCATGTAGCTGCTTTGAAAATGCTGTCCAGAGGGACATTTGCAATGAAAGCCAGAGTGGCTCCTGTGCTCCTTGTGGAGTGAGCTCTGGGCATAAAAGGCAGTGTCGTGTTTGATATGGAATAGCACAATTGTATAGATCTGACTATCCACCTGGAGATGGCATTTTTTGAAATGCCTTCTTCTCTGCCTTGTGCTATGGAGACAAACAAAGGACCACCCTCCTCACATATAGTGTGTGGAGTTTTACCTCAGCTGAGCTGGTGAGATTCTGAAAGAAAGCAGGTAGCGCAGTAGACTGGTTTACATGAAATTTAGAGATGAATTTAAGTGAGAACCTAGAGTGCGTACGTACAACCAGCTTGTCTTTCTGTATGATAAAAAAAGGATACTGCACTGACAGTTTGTATTTCACTAACTCTTCTAATGGAAGTGAGGGGCCGTGACTAACTGCCATGTGAGAGGCTGGGCTGCTCCGATGCTCCTGCAGATCCGTAACTTATCCAGAGATATCCTGCAATCGGAACTGCACCTAATGCAACTCTTCTAATGGAAGTAATAGCCACTAAGAAGGCAGTCTTGCAAGTCAGGTTTTTAAGACTTGACTTGTGCATCGGCTCGAAAGGAGGTCCCATGAGCTTAGCAAGTACAACATCGAGATCCCATCCTGGCAGCGGCTTAGAAATGGGAGGGTGAAGTCTCTTTACTCCCTCCATAAAAGCCTTTATGACGGGCACCATCCACCATGAGACCTTATTGTGGGAGGTCATGTATGCGGACAAGGCCACCAGGTGGACATTTGAGGAGTTGAATACTAACCCCCCCCTGAGTCTAGCAAGTGGAGTAAATAAGTTAGAATGTGAGATGGACAACATTCTATGGGGTTAATTTGTTTAGACTGGCACCAAATTACAAATCTCCTCCACTTGTCAAAATAACAGTGCCTTGTGTTAGGTTTTCTTGCTTCCTTCAAAATATCCATACATCTCTGTGGTAGATTAAGATGTCTGAACTCTGACTTCAGGAGCCATGCTGCCAAGTTCTTTGAGTGAGGTTGAGGGTGCACGGTTAGTCCCCTGTGCTGAGTGAGTAGGTTGTACGGGCACGGGAGCTTGATGGAAATCGCACATCGCCAGTTTGCACAGATGTGGATACCATGGTTGTCTTGCCCACATAGGAGCAACTACGATTAGCGTCACCTGTTCCTTGTGGATCTTGTTCACCACTTTTCTCACGAGAGGTGTTGGGGGGGGGGGGGGGGGGAGCGTAAGCAAATTTCCCTGAACAGTTCATCCATAGGGCGTTCCCCTTGGATCCTGGCTGGGGAAACCTGGACACGAAGTCTGGGCATTGACTGTTTTCACTTATAGCGAACAAGTCTATTGTAGGGAAACCCCATTGAGAGAAGAGGTGTTCTACGATCCCTGCGTTTAGTCACCACTCGTGCTCTTCTGGTCGGGGATCTCTGTTCAAGGAGTCTGCCAGAGAGCTCAGTTCCCCTGGAACGTGCTGTGATGATAGGACTATCTTCTGTTTGAGTGCCCATTTCCAAATTTGCTGTTCAAACCTGAACAGATTCGGAGGACGCATGCCCTTCTTTTTTTTTATGTAAAACATCGCTGTAGTGCTGTCCGTCGGGACTTGCACAGATTGGTTCGCTAGATGAAACTCAAATGCCTGCAGGGATTTGAATACTGCCAGGAGTTCTAGCACATTGATGCGGTTCTGTGCTGCCGCACAAGACCACAGACCCTGAGTAATGCGGTGAAGGTAATGTGCCCCCCCCAAACCCGCAGGAGAGGCATCTGTCGTGACAATCGCCTGTACTTCCAGATCGTAAAAAGGTTTCCCCTTCAACAGATTCTCTCTTGTCCACCAGCGAAGATTTTATACTAGTGTTGGTGAAACGACCACTAGATCGTCCCACTGACCACTTGCCCGAGACCATCGTTTTGCCAACCACTCCTGCATGGGACGCAGGCGCGCGTGAGGTACCAGGTAAATGTAAGATGCCATCATGCCAAGCAAACGCATAGCTTTGCGCACCCTTATCTGGCGGCCAGCCTGATAATGCGTTATTTGCAGTAACATGTTTGGGACTCTTTCCTCCAACGGAAAGACCAACCCCTCGTGTGTTTATAACGGCTCATAGGAATTGTTTTGTTGTGCTTCGCACTACGCTTGATTTTTTCTCGTTGGAGAAGACCAAGTGAAAGAGAAGGTTGATAGTTCTTTGAATATTTTGCCTGCAAATTAGGGGAGACTCCCCTGTAATCAGCCAGTCATCCAGGTAAGAGTACACTGGGATTGCCTCCCTGCACGGGTGTGCTGCCACCACCGCCAGTACCTTGGTGAATACCTTTGGAGCAGATGCTATTCCAAAGGGCAGCATCTTGAATTGGTAGTGCTGGTTCGCTATCTTAAAATGCAAGAATCTTCTGTGCACTGGGAACATTGAAATATGCAAATATGCATCTTTCATATCCAGTGTTGCCATGTAATCCCCTTTTGTAGTAGAGGGATTACCTCTTGTAGCGTAGTCATGCAGAACTTTTGTGGCTTGACATATTTGTTTGCAGGGTGCAAATCTAATACTGGGCACATTGGTAAATCTTTCTTTGGCACAAGGAAGTAATTTGAATAAATGCCCTGGTTGTCCGGGACGATTTCAATGGCGTACTTTAGGAGCAGCGTGGCGATTTCCTTGAGGAGGATGCGCTGGTCTTCTTTGGAGTGGGTCTTTTGGCGTGGGGGGTGGTTCCGGGGTCACTCTAGAAGCTCTACACAACATCAGCCCACTACGGTGAACAGCACCCATCTGTCCGAGGTGATTCCCGCCCATGCTTGGGTGGTTGGAAACGCCCCCTCCTACTGGAGAGGCATGGGAGGGCACCTGAAGCGGGATGTCACTGTTTCAGAGGTGGGGTACCACCTCTGGAGGAGGAACCCCTTCCCCCGACTGCGAGACTTGCGCGGCCCTTTCTGGAAATTCTGAGAGGCTTGGTCTTGATTATTTCCCCACGCTGTTCCCTGACTTTGGTTGTAGTTGGAAACCCTCTGGGAAAATGGTCTGCGTGAGCGACGAAAATTGTTGTTTCCCCTTTGGCCAGGAGGTTATTGGTCAATTGTCCCAATGACTAGAGTGTCATTTTCTTCCTTGGCTGTCTTCAAGGCGTCCTCGACGGCCTTGCCAAAAAGAACATTGGGCTTGAAGGGCATGTTAATGAGTGTAGCCTGCGTCTCTGGTTTAAAACCGTATTGGCGTAAACATGCGTGGCGCTTAATGGTTCCCTCCGATATGATTTTGCCAACGTTGTCTGCATCGTCAAGACTGGTTTTCAGCAAGCAGCTGGAAACTGCCCTTCGTTCTAAAGCCACTAGGGCTGAGACTTGAGGGGTTTCGGGGTTGAGGAGAGTAAAGCCGAGACCTCGTTCTATTTATGACAGTTGAAACTATTAGCTATTCTGGTTTGGAAAGCTACGGAAGAGGCAACCTTTCTGCCCACAGTGTATATCCTCTTACTTTCCTTGTCTGCAGGAGCCTCAGAGGAGGCTAGGGGAGTGCATATCAGTTTCCTTGTAGTCATGACGAGCGAGTCAGTCTTTATTTGACCCCTAGTGTACAGCGGGTCCGATGGAGCAGGCTTGAAAGTTTCTCTATGCAGGGGGTTCACCGCTCGCGTTTGATTTGGTGTGTCTAGCGAAGGTTGCATTTTTCGCTGCACAGACTTTAGTAGGGGAATAAATTGAGAAACAGCCTTTTTATCTCCCAAGATTGCATCCACAAAGTCTTTGTCCTGCGGATCTTCTGGAGTAGATATTTGGAAGTGCTCTGCTGCCTTCATGAATACTTCATTTAAAAGAGGCCGATTATGCACGAGTAAGTCTACCACAGGGGGATCATTATCCACTGGGGAGTCGATGCTGTGCATGACTGTATCTGAGTCACCCTCATCATCCTCGTTATCTCCATAATAAGGGTCTGTGGCCTCCTGACTATATAGAGCCTCATGATCAGAGTCCTGGTCATATAGTTCAATGACAGTGGGATCTTGCACTGGCTCACTGGGGCGAGACCTTTTAGCAGGGGATTGAACAGGGTTTACCGACCCAGAGGCCGCTGTTGTGGGAGGGGTGGTGTGAACATTTGCAAAGCAGTTCGGATCTTTTTAATAAAAATTTGCCATTAAAGACATTCTACTCATGACCCCATCTACGTCTTCAGATGAACATTGGGCAGAACTAGGATAAACTCTTTGAGGTGGGAGACCCATATCTTCTGGAGTGGGTGAGTATAGTAGAAGGCAAAGCCTTTTACTTTTAGGTGGAAGATAGGGAATCCTGTACCGGAGGTTCCTTACACTTGCGAGGGGGGGCGCATGTGATTTTTCTCTATTAGGGGTCTTAGAACAACTCTTTTCAGACTCCTTAGATTTAGAAAGGCCTGCTGGGACTTGCTTTTCATTTAGATGGGCTAGTCCCGCCTGTATGAGCTGTTTTACCGATTTCGACATAGGGCGTCGAATCTCAGCTATGGCCTGCTCCAAAGCATCGTCATCTGATTCATGATCTTCGGGAATGTCCTTATCCACGACGTCTGATCTGTCTTTCGACAGTCAGGATTTGTCATGTGGCGATCTCCATCTGGAGTGCCCAGAGGACAAAGAATCAGCTGACCTTTCCCTAGACGTTGTGCGATGCCATTTGCCAGACACGTGTGTCAAGTCTCAGCGGTGGATTGTTTGGTGTGCGGAGTAGTGTCAGCGCTTCTGCCGCCTGGTGTTGTCCCCGTAACAGAGCCGCCGGCCTGTCTATTGGGGTCAGGGGCCCGCGCTTGGGAAACTTGAGTAACCCCACCGCCTTTGCCATCGTTGAAGGCACCCTCCATTTCCATGGCCTCGAGCTGCCTGGCGTAGTGGACTCAGTGTTTAGTTGATCGGTCCTTCAAAGTCTTGGAAGACACAGGTTACACACAAGGTGTTTATCGACCCACAGGAATTTTTTATTGCACTTCGGGCAAAATTTAAAAGGGGGTCCTGTCCATAACTGAATGACACGGCAGCTTCACGAATGTAGTGTACAAAAAGGGGTACATGCATTCTAAAATGACCTCCCCCCTCTCTCCCTACTATGTGGGCCGAAGACCGTAGCAGCCTTCCAAGGCCGAAACGGATCAGTCGCGGGAGTCTTTCGATGGTAGTTTCTTGTTCTTCACCGGTATCTGATGTTTCGATAGTCAGTGATATAAAGGATAGTAAGAAGAAACTATCAGTAATTTGATAATAGTAAAAGGCTTTAATCCGAAAGAGGAACTCCTATAAGCGTCCATCTAAGATGGCGGAAAGAAACAATATGAGGGACCTCGACTCGTGAAACACCATGGGTACAGTGGACATCGCACTGGGGATAAGATTACTGGCACGCCCTGTCGACGTCCCTTTTCGAGTTTCGAAAACAACTAATGCTCTGCAGCTTCCACTAGATGTCAGCCTATGCACAGCTTGTGATCTAAGCATATTCCACAAGCCTCAGAAATATATTACACACAAACACACATCAATGACAACTATATTGTCTAATCCTATATCGCTTTTCAAAAAATATCGATATATATCTCCATAACTTGATAGATCGCTCAGCCCTAATTTGTTACATAGTGATGCATAGCGGGATTCGGTCCTTTCTCAACAAGGCAGTGCCTTTCCTTGTGAGGCAAGGGATGTGAGCCTGCTATGCGATAGCCTCCATAGGGGTAGAGGTAAGCAGGACCTCACTGGGAGAGACACCCCCCTACTCCACCCCTCCCCCCGTGGGGACAAGGACCCCGGTTCTGATGAGGAACTCCCAGCCCAAATATCTCACCAACTCACGTTAGTGAAACCTGAATGAAGCAAACAGGATGAATCACTAAACACATGCTACTGTTATACATCACTGAGCAGTACCGCCTGTCTGGTACTGTGTGAAGAAACAACAGTACAATAACGAATGCTAGTCCAACACAAAAGACGGACTGTAATGTTACAGGGCAGCCCCATCACAGCGTCATAAGTAATGGAGGGGGGAGATGCCAATATGAGAGAAACCGGGGAAGTTTAAAGCTGCCTTGGTAGCAAATCAAGAGGAGATGCAGAACGGTTTTAGTTGCGCATAGAGGAAACCTGGACGCAACAGTGCCTGAGTCGTACTGGGAAGCCGAGACGTTCTGGAGAGCCGAGCGAACATGTACAGGTCTCTGGAAAGATATCCAGGCCCGAAGGAGGCGAAGATACAGCGAGACACTTGACCAACTGGAGCGCATAAAGCGACAGGGTGGAGAGTGTCAGAGAGCAAAGAAGCGACAACATAAGTTGCTGACATACAGAGAAGACTCCAAGAGTCGAACTATCGACTCAGTGACACCGTCCCAACACCAAAAAGGTAATGGGAAGAGCGCGAGTCCCAGGGAGGGCAGTCACTGCAAAGAACACTATACTCGTCCCAGTGAGATGGAAAGTGACAAGAAGATTGACAGCCATTACTGGGTCCACCATATTCATCCCAGTGAAAAACCAAGTAATAAGAAGATTGATAATTCTGAGAAGAATACAATTATAATATTCAAGATACAAGTTGGATATCAGATAGAGAGACTTTCGAGTTCATGTGAGAGGGCCTGAGGGAAAGAACCTCAATGAAAAGGAACGTCTTTAAAGAGGACTTTCAAGGGTCAAGAGAAGAGAGGCCAAGAGAATTGGAAGCCAAGAACTATCTCAATATTCTACAGTGAAGGAAGCTTACTGAGAAAGCAACACAAGGAGAAGCAAGTCATTCTCCTGGACCTTCGCAATTTTGATATTAGTGGTAGGATCAGGGTAGCTAAGATTTTGACAGAGGACAGTTACTTTTGGACTATATAACTGATGGACGAGCACTCCAGTTAGTTGCGTTAGGTAGGGAAACCTATAGCTTAGGGAAAGTAAGGCATTTTTCATATCATTTAAATAAAATCCAGTACAGAATGGGAACATCTAGTCTGTATCCTTCAGACCCTCCACAATCATTATTGAGTATTACTGTTGGTTTTTGCAGTCAACCACACCATAGTTGGGGCTAGTGATTTTTCCATTTAGTACATCAAGTTACCCAAATAGGGTTTTTTACACAAGGTTTCAGTGTGAAGCCCTTTCATTGACTGCTTTTAAACTACAATTTGTATCATTCACCACCAGGGGGCACAGAAGCTCGGACACCTCATCCGACGTCTCCTTGAAATCAGGCGGATTCAAACCTTCTAAATCAGCATATATTACAATTTCTTTCGATTTCTCCCTACGCTTCTACGTGGCTACCTCCTGGGCACCTCTGGAGTGAGCCTCACCAATATCCGGACCCTCCATCCTGTATTACGGCTCCCTCCGCCCCGGGCCCACCTGCCCGCATCCCAGGACCGGCGCACGTGGCCTCTGCCGGCTGCTCTGTAGCTCCTCCGGTGAGCTTCTTGCTGTTACCTTCCATCCGGGGTCTGCCTCGCTGCTGCAGTGGCCGCTCAGCTTGGGAGCCGCGGCCTCCACCTTCCTACCAGCTCACTGTGTGGCCTCTCCTGTGCCTGCCCCTTCCATCTTGGGCTCGTCAGCATTGGTGTGGACTCCCGCTCGGACTCCCAAGTAGGCGAGCGCCTACCCCAGCTACCACTCCTCACCTGCTGCAGCACTTTCACCTGCTCATCATCCGACCCCTGGGCTCCGTTCCTATCCACTGGCAGTGGCCGCACTACCTGGGAACCGTGACCTCCGCCTCACACAATCTACAATTGCTGCTCCCCTGCTGCGGTGCTTTCACCTGATCTTCAGCTGATTCCTGGACTCCGCTCCTGTCCGCTGGCAGTGGCAGCTCTGCCTGGGAGCCGTGGCCTCCGCCTCCCTGCCAGCTTGCCCTGGGGCTCTCCTCTGTGCCTGCCACTTCCGCCTCGAGCTCATAGACAGTGGAGTGGCCTCCCGCCTGGATCCTGTGTGGGCCCTGGCCTGGACTCCGCTCCTCTCCTCTCCGCTGGCAGCGGCCTGGAGGGCCATGACGTGACGTCCACCTCCCTGCCGGCTTGCCCTGGGGCCTCTCCTACATGCCTGCCCCTTTCGCCTCAGGCTCATCGACATTGGAGTGGCCTTCTGCCTGGATTCTGGGTGGGCCCTGGACTTAAGCGAAGGATTCTTCTTCTTCTCCATCGCTGGTGCTTGGAGGTCTGCAGCCTATTTTCCTCTGCCTATTCTGACTTCCCCTGTCTGGGCCTTGATTCCAGCTCTTCATCCCAAGACTCTGGCCTTCTCAGACATTCACTGGGCACTGATCCCGGCCCTCTACCCAAAGACCCCTGCCTTCTTTGACCCTCTCGGTCTCGGTTTGCTGTTCTGAGATTGCTCCTGATGATACTGGAACTTGAATACTGTGCATTCTACTCCTTCGCCTCTCTTCCACATTGTTTGCCTGTTCCATTGTGACCTCCTCTCCCTTGCCCTTGTTCCCGACTATTCACAGTAACTGCATTGTTTTAATTCCTGGCATTAATCCTATAAAGAGTGATCTAACTTATGGTCGCCCTGCTGTCACCTCCGCCCACGTTTCCCTAATCTCGCTACCACTACTTACTACCCATCTTACCCTTTCTAGCTCTCCTCCCGACACCCACCTCCCATCACCTCTAAGCAGAGGTCACCACCACCTTAAATCTCTTTAAACTGAGAACTGCCTGCCTCCTCCCTGCTCTCCCCCTTTCAAGCCGTATTGCTCCATCTGTCATCTACTACCTCCTGTACTAACCTCCCACCCCCTCCCCCCCCCCCCAAGCGGGTACTCTCTACCCCTACTTTTGGCTTCTTCCGCCTGATCCTCTAGCCTAGTTTTAAACAGCATCCTCTTCCCTATATATATATATATATATATATATATATATATATATATATATATATATATATATATATATATATACACACACACATATATATATACACATATATATATACACATATATATATACACATATATATATATACATACACATATATATATATACATACATACATATACATATATGGGATACATTACTCACCGTAATCGTATTTCTGATGCTTGTATCCGCTTAGATTCACATGCTGTGCATAGGCCGACATCTAGTGGAAGCTGCGGAGTATTACAGTTTGTTTTTCGAAACTCGAAAATGGGCGTCGACACAGGGCGTGCCTGTAATACTATCCCTAGTGCGACGTCCACTGTACCCAAGATCCCTCATGCGCCTAGGATCCTCAGATTGTATTTTTTCTGGCATGAGGAGTAGCGTGAGTACAGATAATCCAAGCAGATAGACAGAAAGGTAAGACTACAAGCATCCATGCGCCTTCTCTCAGAGGGGAGGAAGGGTGGGTCGCATGTGAATCTAAGCAGATACAAGCATCAGAAATACGATTACGGTGAGTAATGTATCCCTTCTGAGGCTTGTGGAATCTGCTTAGATCACATGCTGTGCATAGATTAGCGAGCAGTACCAGTAGAAGGAGGTGGGATGTGAGAAGGGTCATGAGCAAATAAGTGTCTTAGAACCGCTTGTCCCACTTGTGTATCTGCCTTGGAATGGGTGTCAATGCAGTAATGCTGAGTAAAAGTGTGAATAGAGCTCCAAGTAGGTGCTTTGCAAATGGTGTCAAGGGGTACATTTGCAATGAAAGCCAGAGTGGCCCCAATGCCTCTAGTAGAGTGGGCCCTTACGCCGAGTCTTTTCAGAGAGTGAGTAACACAGCTGGATACAGTTAATAATCCACTTCGAGATGGCACCTTTAGAGACGCGATCCCCCTCTCTGCCTGTAGCTACGGAGACAAACAGTTGATCTGTTTTCCTTAGTGGTCTTGTTTTATTTACAAAGTAGAGGACCACCCTACGCACAATCTAGGCTGTGTAGTTTCACCTCAGCCGAGCTTTGCAGGTTCCGGAAGAAAGCCGGAAGCTCGATGGACTGGTTTACATGGAATTTTGATATAAATTTAGGTGAGAACCTAGGGTGAGTGCGTAAAACCAGTTCTTTATGGATAGTAAAGAAGGCATCCTGCACTGACAGGGCCTGAATTTCACTGACCCTTCTTATAGAAGTAATAGCTACTAAGAAGGCCGTTTTATAAGTCAGGTGTTTGAGACTGCTTTTATGCATGGGTTCGAAAGGGGGGCCCATGAGCTTGGCTAGCACCACATTAAGGTCCCACCCTGGTGGTGGGTTTGAAATAGGAGGGTGAAGTCTCTTTACTCCTTCCATGAAGGCTTTAACTACTGGTACTTTCCACCACGAAACCTTGCTATGGGAAGTGGTGTAAGCCGAGAGGGCTGCCAGGTGTACTTTCAGTGAGTTAAAAACCAATCCTGCATCTAGCAGGTGGAGCATGTATGTAACAATAGTGGAAGGAGTGCAATCAACTGGGTTGATTGGTCTACTCTGGCACCAGATAACGAACCTCTTCCACTTGTCAAAGTAACAGTGCCTTGTGTTTGGTTTCCTAGATTCCTTTAGGATGTCCATACACCTCTGTGGCAAATTGAGGTGTCCAAACTCTATGACCTCAGGAGCCATGCTGCCAGGTTCATTGAGTTGGGTTGCTGGTGCACGGTTTGACCCTGGTGCTGGGACAGTAGGTTGTACCAGGCTGGAAGTTTGATGGGCTCGCACACCGCCATCCTGCGTAGGTGTGGGAACCACGGTTGTCTTGCCCACATGGGAGCAACTAGGACGAGCATCATCGATTCCCTGTTCATCTTGTTCACCACTTTCCTGATGAGAGGAGTTGGTGGAAAAGCGTACGCAAACATCCCTGACCAGTTCATCCACAAGGCGTTCCCCTGGGAGTCTGGTTGGGGGAACCTGGATGCAAATCCTGGGCATTGTCTGTTTTCGCTTGTGGCGATTAAGTCTATAGTGGGGAAACCCCACTGAGAGAAGAGATCTTCTACGACCTCTCTGAAGAACCCATTTGTGTTCCTCTGGGAGGGAGTCTCTGCTCAGAGCATCCGCTAGGGAATTGAGCTCCCCTGGAACATGTTGTGATGACAGGAAGATGTTCCGTCTGAGTGCCCATATCCAGATTTTCTGGGCAAGCTTGGACAGATTTGGCGAGCGAGTCCCTCCTTGCTTGTTCAGGTAGAACATGGCTGTAGTAGTGTCCGTCCGGATTTGCACTGACAGGTTTAGTAGATGGGGCCCGAACGCCTGAAGCGCTCTGAATACTGCCAGAAGCTCTAGCAGGTTGATGTGGTTCTTGGCCACTGAGTGAGACCAGAGACCCTGAGCTGTGTGGTGGAGATGGTGAGCTCCCCACCCAGTCAGACATGCATCTGTAGCGACTACTGCCTGTACTTCGGGATCGTAAAAGGGTTTCCCCTGTGCGAGATTCTCTCTTGTCCACCAGTGAAGGCTTTGTACCAGTGTTGGCGAAATGACCACTAGATCGTCCCACTGACCACTTGCTTGAGACCACTGTTTCGCCAACCATTCCTGCATGGGACGCAGGCGCGCGTGGGGGACCAGGTAAATGCATAACGCCATCATGCCCAGTAAACGCATTGCTTTGCGTACCGTTATTTGTTGACCGGACTGATAATGCAGAATTTGCAGTAGTATATTCCGAATTCTTTCTTCTGAAGGAAAGGTCAACCCCTCCTGGGTATCCAGGATTGCTCCTAGGAATTGTTTTGAGGTGCTTGGCACCAGGCTTGACTTCTTCTCGTTGATTGAGAAGCCTAAATCGTGTAGGAGGTCGATAGTCCTTTGAATGTTTGTCCTGCAAATTCCTGGGGTTTCCCCCGTTATGAGCCAGTCGTCCAGATAAGGGTACACTGGGATTGCCTCCCTGCGTAGGTGTGCAGCCGCCACCGCCAGTACCTTGGTGAATACCCTTGGTGCTGAAGCTATGCAGAAGGGCAGTACCTTGAATTGGTAGTGGCGACTGTCCACCTTGAAGCGCAAGTACTTTCTGTGCGCTGGGAACATGGAAATATGAAAATAAGCATCTTTCATATCCAAGGTTGCCATGTAATCCCCCTTTTTTAGGAGGGGGATTACCTCTTGTAGCGTGGTCATACGACATTTTTGGGGCTTGACATACTTGTTGGCAGGCCGTAAGACCAATACTGGGCGCATTGTCAAATCTTTCTTTGGCACAAGGAAGTAAGTTGAATAGATACCCTTGTTTACCTGGTGTCCCGGGACGAGTTCCATCGCGTCCTTTTGTAGAAGAATGGCGATCTCCTCGAGGAGAATCTTCTGATGTTCTAAGGAGTGTACTCTTTGTCGTGGAGGATGGTTCCGGGGATGCTGCAGTAGCTCTATAAAATATCCTGTGGATACTGTTGACAGCACCCATCTGTCTGATGTGATCCCTTCCCAAGCCTGGGTGAAGTTTGAAATGCGTCCCCCTACTGGAGTTGCGTGAGAAGGGACCCTGAACTGAGCGTCACTGCTTTGGTGGAGGCGTGCCGCCTCCTTTGCTGGGGCTGCCTCTGCCTTTACCACAACCTCTCCTATTACCTCTGCCGTAACCCTGGGTAGACTGTTAGTTGTTGTTCCACTGTGTACCCTGCCCCTGGGAATAGTTAGATCCTCTCTGGGAATTTTGGCCACGTGGGCGACGAAAATTACTATTCCCTCTCTGGTTAGGGGGTTTATTGGTTAACTGGCCAAGGGACGAGTGTCTCGTATTCGTCCTTGGCATTTTTCAGTGCTTCTTCGACCGCCTTACCAAACAGATCGGGTTCCACCGGTTTGTCCAACAATGATGCCCGTGTTTCTGCCTTAAAACCAGACTGCCGTAAGCACGCTCTGCCTGCGTAGTCCGCGGCGTCGAAGGTTGCTTTCAAAATGCAACCAGACACGGCTCTACCCTCTGCGGGAATCCGAGCTAATTGGCCCTTTAACGGTTCAGGAGCAGAGGCTATGAGAGCCGCGACTTCTTCCCACTGATGGCAGTTGTAGCTGGCCAACAGGGTGGTGGAGTTAGCAATCCTTGCTTGATAGGCGGACGTTGAGGCTACCTTCCTGCCGAAACCATATAGTTTTTTGCTCTCCTTGTCGGGAGGAGCTTCTGACGAAGACCAGGGTGTCCCAGCCCTCTTACGAGTGTTGGTGACAACTAGGGAGTCTGGCTTCAGATGTCCTCTTATATAGAGAGGGTCAGACTGTGCTGCCCTGAAAAGTTTTTCAACCCTGGGATTGACTGCTCTGGTGAGGTTTGGGTTCACCAGGGACGGATCTATTCTCCGCTGAATGGATTTAAGGATAGGGATGGTCTGGGCAACAGACCTCCTTTCTCCCACTAACTCTTCCGCGAAGTCCCTTTCCTCCTGTACACCGTGGGTGTCAATGTGAAAATGTTCTGCTGCGCGAGCGAGAACCTCATTTAGGAGGGGTTGGTTATCGACCGGGGAGTCGGTAACCAGGGCTTCGTTCTCTACCAGGGAATCTACTCTGTATGTTTCCGGGTCATCCTCTTCTTCCTGGTCCTCATCGTCCCCATAGTAGCCCGTCCCGGTTTGCTCTTCTATCATAACAAATTCTTGGTCTTCACAAAAGGAAGCCTCTCCTTGATACTGTGAGTATGGAGTTGCGTAAGGTTGTACCTTGAAGGGTTCAGACCTCATCGGGGTTTCAAACCGGCCCTTCTTACTCGGGGGGATAGGATCAGTAGACCCTGAGGGTGTGGCCCCTTGTGGATCATACGAGAGGAAATGTTCTGGATTTTTATCATAAAAATCATCTAAAGTAGACATTCTTGACATGACCCTATCTATGTCTTCACTGGACCATTTTTTGGAACTGGGAATGACTCTCTCAGCAAGTCTATGGGATTTATCTTGAGTAGCTTTGCTGGTTGTGGACCTATCAGCAGACCTGGGCTTGTCTGTCTGTTTAGGGGGGGTGGAGTGTTTCCCAGGTGTGGAAGAATGTACAGGTAGTTTCTTCTGCTGTTTTCCCCCCTCCCCGTGCGTAGAAAAATGTTTTCCCTGTCCCTTAGTGGCTCCGGAGTTTTTCGACGCCTGGCGTCGAGGATCGGGAGAGGTGTCCCTGTCCTTCGAGCGTGGGGCCTCGCTGGCTTTAATTGCGGGCTCCGACTCCTGGAGCGTGGCCTGGGGGTGGAAGTCGTCTTCGTCTTCCGACGATCGAACTTCTGTTAGCCTAGGGAGCGAGGCACTCTTGGCAAGAGTGGATGATTGCCTGGAGTCATGCGGCGATCTTGATCGAGAGCGCCCAAGAGGACACCGAATCGGACCGTTCTGTCTGTGCCTCTTTTCGAGAACTCGACGTCGTCGAGTCTCGGTTGGACTTCGTGTGTTTAGTGTGTGTAGTATGTGAAGCGCTTGTGTCGCCGGGGGTCTTCCCCATAGCCGCCCTGCCGGACGACCTTCCGAGGTCGGGGACCTGCGCTCGGCTGTCTTTCGACGCCGTAATGCCCTTGCCGTCCGAAAGTACGGCGTCGCTGCCATCGCTGAAGGCGCCCTCCGCTGCCATGGCCGCCTGTCTGGCGTGGTGGGCCCAACGCTTCGAACGGTCCTTAAGTGTTTAAACCTACTACACGCTCTGCAGTTCGCTTCGGGGTGGTCCCTCGGCAAGCAGAGATTGCACGTGGTGTGCCTGTCGACCCAAGGGTATTTGCGATTGCACTTGGGGCAGAATTGAAAAGGGGTACCCTCCATACGCACCTTGAGGCAGCGGGCTGTTAAGTGTAGGAAATGTATAGGTGTACCTATATACCAAGAGTGTAGAGTATGTACCACCCCCCACTCTCCCTACTTGTGTTGGGGTGGGGAAGGATGTCAATAGATTATTATTTTATATTTTAGCAAAAGTATGGCTAAGGCCAGGGGACTCCGCAAAATGCTTCCGACCAGTATGGCGGAAAAAAACAATCTGAGGATCCTAGACGCGTGAGGGATCTTGGGTACAGTGGACGTCACACTAGGGATAGTATTACTGGCACGCCCTGTGTTGACGCCCATTTTCGAGTTTCGAAAAACAAACTTCCACTAGATGTCGGCCTATGCACAGCATTTGATCTAAGCATATTCCACAAGCCTCAGAAATACATATACATATATACATATATCTCTATCACTCCTTGCCTCTGCTCTCTCCTCCTCCCTCTCTACTCTCTCCCATTCTCCCGTCTCTTCCCTTCCCAGTCGTGCACATTTCTAGATTTATCCTTTCCCACCTACCTTACTCCCCCCTCCCTCATGCTCCCCCCACTTCCCTCCTCCCTCCTCCCTCCTCCCTCGTCCTTTCCCTAATCCTCATGTCTATTCCCTTGCTCAAACCCCTCCCGCGGCCACCCCCTTCCGTTAATTCCCCTCCTTGTCGCCTCAACCTCATCTACTCTCCAATCCAACCTTCCTGGCTAATCAACATTGCTCTATGGAACGCCAGATCTCTTTGCAATAAAACTGCTGCTGTTTTAGATATGTTCTTTCGCCTCAACCTTCACTTCCTTTGTCTAACTGAAACTTGGATCCCACCTCACAATTCTACTGTACCTGCCCCTCTTTCCACCTCTACCTCCTCCTTTTCTCATGTCTCTCGTCTCACTGGTCGTGGTGGCGGTGTTGGTCTACCCTTCCATCCTAAATACCTCCATCTCCCTCTTTGTCCCTCCCTACCTTCTCGTCCTTTGAATACTTGTATAAATCCTTTACTTTCCCTCACCCCATTTCCTTCCTAATAATCTATAAACCTCCTGGTCCCCTCTCTTCCTTTTACGATGATCTTGACCACCTCCTTCCTCTCTCTCTCTCTCTCTCTCTCTCTCGCTCTCTCTCATCTCCCCTTAACCCCTCACTGTTCTCTGTGATTTCAACCTTCACCTTCCTCCTCCTCCTCATCATCATCCTGCTCTTCTCTCCATCCTCGACTCCTACCTACTCTCTCCTCGCCTACTCCCTCTTCTGGCTCCATACTGGATCTCATCTTTAATTCTACTTACTCCTCCTCCCCAGTTTCCTCTCTACTCACCTATCTGTCTGAAAATACTCTGCTCTCCTTCTCCCTTCTTCCCACCTCCGTACCCCTCTCCACTTATTTCACCCATTGTGACCTCCGGAACTTTAACCCTCCTCTCTTCTTTGACACCTGCTCCTCCACCCCTTTTTAATTTCTCTCTCCCTGCTGACCTTGCCCTTTCCTCTGTCCTCCTCTCTCACCTCTAGTGTCGATCAACTCTATCCCGCTCTTCTTTCCAGCCTACTCGTAAGCCTTCTCAACCCTGGCTTTCCCCTCACCTCCTAGCCATGTGGTGTTTCCTCCGTCACCTCTAGCGTTGCTGGTTTCCTCCGTCGCCTCTAGCGTTGCTGCCTCAAATCCCCTACTCTCCCTAACCAAACCTACATTTCATATCACTCACTATATGACTCCTGCCTTAAATCAGCTAAATGCTCCTACTTTTCTAACCTCCTTGACTCCCAAGCTGCTCATCCTCGCCGTATCTTTCAAACCCTCTCTCGTCTCCTCTCCCGCCCCCACCTGATCGCTCTTCTACATCCTCTCTCTCTCTCTCTTTCTATCCGACTTTGCTAACTTATTCTCTGAAAAAATATTTTCTCTTTGCCAAAAAATGATCTCCTCACCTTACTCCCATCCCCCTCCCTACTCGCACTACCCCTCGGATTGCATGTCTGAATTTTCTCCCACCTCTCCCTCTGACGTTTCTCGCCGCCTAACCAATGAACAAGTTACTTTCTTACCTGGTAACATTCTTTCGATGGGATGGTCCGACAACGTATTCCAGATCTATAACAGGTAATCAAAACAGCTGTGCTGCTTCGGAAAACTGTCGGCGTCTGCGTCCTGCGTCGATGACGTCGATATGCTGTCCTCGAGGGCCTCCGTCGAGCCGATGTTATAAGTAGGATGCACAACGCCCGTAGCCTCAGTTGTAGTTTTTTCCTTCAGAAAGTGTGGCACCAATCTTCTGCCAGTATGACCACAGAAAGCCTTGCGGAAACGTAAGCTGCAATTGCATAAGAAATTCTGTAGCGGGGCAGGTAGGGAGGGAGCGATATAGAATACGTCGTCGGACCATCCCATCGAAAGAAAGTTACCAGGTAAGAAAGTAACTTGTTCTTCGAGGGGATTGGGTGTTCCGACATATTCCATATCTATGACAGACTCCCAAAGCAGTACCAACGTATGGAGGAGGGAAAAGAATTTAGAATATAGAAATTTAGAATGCCCAATCAAATTGCAGAATAGAGGACCGCCTTGCCAGAGGCCAGATCCTGCCCATGGATCAAATCTAGGGAGTAGTGTCTTACAAAAGTATGGACCAAAGCCCATGTGGCTGCTTCACAGATGTTAGGAATAGGAACACCTCTCTGCAGGGCAGTAGAGGCAGCCATACCCCTAGTAGGATGGCCCGTAAGCCTACCGGAGGGTCCTTACCCGCCAAGCAGTAACATTCAGAAATTGCCAAGATAATCCATCTAGAGAAAGTCTGCTTAGTAACAGCTTGTCCCAAACGCCTTCCAGCGTATCCTATAAAAAGCTGATCGTCCACTTTGACCCGGGACATGCGTGAAATGTAGAAACTTAAAGCTCTCCTAGGATCCAACCTATGGAGCCTCTCCTCTTCCTTACCAGGATGCGGAGGAGGATAGAATGCCGGAAGAATGACCTTCTGGCTTAAATGAAATTCCGACACCACTTTTGGAAGAAAGGAAGGACGAACCCCAAGGACAACCCTGTCCTTATCAAACACTGAAGGGTGGCTTAACAGAAAGTGCCTGCAACTCACTCACTCTGCGAGCGGAAGTGACCGCAACTAAAAATACAGTTTTAAGGGTCAACAGTCTCAAAGGACAAGAATGTAAAGGCTCAAATGGAGCACCCATTAGAAACATGAGAACAAGGTTCAATTCCCAACCAGGCACCTGGAAAGGTGATGGAGGGAACACATTAGTGAGCCCTTTCAGAAACTGAGAAATTAAAGGAATTTTGAAATAAGAACACACCTCAGACGATTGCTTAAATATGGACAGCGCCGCCAGGTAACCTTTAATGGTACCCACTTGCAGGCCCTTGTGGGCTAAAGAAAGCAAAAAAGAAAGAACCACAGGAATGTCACATGAGGAAGGATCCACATTCTTAGCCCTGCACCAGTCGCAGAACTTTCTCCGAAAGCAACACCTCCATCACGTCTTCAGGGAGGTTCCAATCCTTATACCTCAACCTTTCAGAAGCCAAGCGTGAAGGTTGAGGGATCTGACTCTGGATGGAGAACCTGACTCCCCCCTCCCGTGAGAGCAGATAGTCTTCGTAGGGAAGACGGCGTGGAGGGCAGATGGACAAGTCAAGAAGTTCTGGGTACCACGTTCTCCGGGCCCATGCCGGAGCAATGAGGATCATCCGGGAACCGCACCTCTGTAACCTCTGCAGCACTTGCGGGATGACGGGGACTGGAGGAAACGCGTACAGCAGTGGGAAGGACCACTCCACCACGAGCGTGTCCCCTAAGGCTCCTCTTGGAGGAAATTCAGGCAAGCAGAACCTTTCGCACTTCCTGTTGACACTGGAGGCAAAGAGATCCACTTGTGGGGTCCCCCAAAGGGCAAAGATCTCCAGGGGAATCTCCTGAGCCAGCTCCCACTCGTGAGAGCGCGCTCTGCCTGCTCAGAGCGTCCGCCTTCTTGTTTTCGTCTCCGGCCAGATGAACTGCAGAGATCGAAATTTCCTGCTGCATGGCCCAGAACCAGAGCTGCACCGCCTCCCTGCACAGAGGAAGTGACCCCCCCCCACCCCTTTTTGTTGAGGTAGTGCATGGCCACTGTGTTGTCCGTCAGGATCAGGACATTCTTCCCTCGGACAGTCAGCAGAAAAGCCTTCAGGGCAAGCCCTACGGCCCTCAGCTCCAACACATTGATATTGAGTCTGGACTCCGACGGAGACGAACGACCGCTGACTCAGCTCGTTGCCATGAGCTCCACATCCCGTGAGGGATGCGTCCGTCACGATCGTCGCCTCCAGCCAGGGTAGCCAAAATGGAGCCCCCTTCATCAGATTGCCTTCGCCGGCCGACCACAGAAGGTCCTGGGCGACCGAGGGCAGCACCTGAACGGGGTCCTACATCCTGCCGGAGGACTGACCACTGCATCTTGAGAGCCCACTGTAGAGATCTCATCCGCAGACGAGCCTCTGGCACCAAAAGAATGCAGGATGCCATGAGGCCGAGCAACCTCAAGAACTCTAACGCTGGGAGACTCTGGGCATGTTGAAACTTGTGCACCATCTGCAGAATGTGAAGAGCCCTCACCTGGCGAGGGAAACACTGCCCCAGGGATGTGTTTGTTGTACTGGAGCCGCTGGGTTGGCATCAAGTGGGACTTCTTTAAGTTGAGGGAGAAGCCCAGCCTGTGAAGGGAGTGGCAGGTGACTGACAGATGATCCAGGACTAGCTCCGGAGAGCGCACTTTGATCAACCAATTGTCCAGGTAGAAGGGTAGAGTCGCCAACCACGAACTTCAGGTACTTCTTGTGCTTGGGATGAATCAGCACATGAAAGTAAGCGTCCTTGAGGTCAAGAGACACCAATCAGTCCTGAAGTTGAAGGGCCTGGAGGACTTGAGAGAGAGTAACCATCTTGAACTTGTCCTTCTTGAGGAGCTTGTTCAAACCATGCAAGTCCATGATGGGTCTCAATCCCCAGTCTTTCTTCGGAATCAAAAAATAAGGGGAATACCATCCCTTGTCCCTCTCCGCTACAGGCACCAGTTCTATGGCGCCTTTCTCCAGCAGGGATTTGATTTCCTGCGCAAGGAGCGGATCCAGACTCTTCAAAGAGAGCTTCCCCGGTGGATTGTCTTGAGGCCACTGCCGGAAAGGAAGACAGTAGCCGTGGGCTATGATCTCCAGAACCCACACATCTGAAGTAATGGCATGCCATTCTACAAGATGCTGCGCCAGCCTTCCCCCAGCCGGCGAACCATGGGACATGGCCTCATGACTGAGCTGAAGCGGCTGCTGCAGTGCCCGAGGGCAAAGAGGCAACTGCTCGAGTGGCCTTGGCACCTCGAGTACCCCGTTTTCCACCTCTGGTACTCCTACATTGGCCTCTTTGACTTGCAGCTCCCCTCGATTTACCAAAGGTCGAGTAATATCGAAAGAACCTCCCCTCCATTGCTGTCCCCTAGGACGAAGGACGAAAAGGCGGAGGGTTGGCGAACTGCAGTGCTCTCGTCCGCCTTGCTGCCAAAAAGATGGTCATCATCAAAGGGCATGTTGAGAAGCCGGGCTTGTACATCCGGAGCAAACCCCGACTTCCTCAACGACGCAAATCTGCGCATCACGGTGCCCGTCGCCATGGACCGGGCGACAGTCCGCCACGTCCAAACCCGACTGAATGGATTCACACATGGCCTCCTTGCCATCCTGTACAAGAGCACGAAAACCATCCCGTTACTCCCCTTCGGGAATATGTTCAGCCGCTAAGGAAACACAATTCCACAGAGTACGAGTGAAACGTGCTAAGGCACACACAGAGTTGACTGCTTTCAAAGCCATACCCCCTGAAGAAAACACTTTCTTCGCCCAACCGTCAAAACGCTTGCCGTCCCTATCAGAAGGGATGGTAGGGTAAGAAACCGGTTTAGCCGGTGCCGTGGCCGCCTGCACCACCAAACTCTCCGGAGTAGGGTGCACAGACAAGTAGCCATGGTCGCCACTGGCGGGGGGGTATTTTCTCGGCAACAACTTCCCTACTGCCGGGAGACTCTCCGGAGCAGTCCAAGCTGCAGCCACCCTTCTTTGCAAGGCCATATGGAATGGCAGAACTGGGTCAATTGGTGGACCTAGGGCCAGGATATCTGTCAGGTCATCCTGCAGAAAATCCACTGGGGGCGCAGACCACCCCAAGTACTCAGACACCCTTGACATAAGCCGCTGGTACTAAGACTCGGCGTGCATACCAGGCTCAGGCCTACCAAACTTCACCTCCAGGGAGGTGTCCAGACCACTGGCGTCGTGCAACGACTGACGCAGGTCTTCAATCTGGCTATGACCAGACAATATTTTGTCAGGTACCTCATCAGGAACCAAACCTTCCTCGGACCCTTCTTCCACCTCAGAAATATAATCCAGAGGCTGGAATGGAGGCACAGAAAAAGGGACAAATACATTTTTGGACTTGGCCAGAGCCTTTTTCAGGGGTTCCACCGTGCCACGGGGTACCTCAGACAAAGCATCCTCAAAAGGCATCGATGGAATTAAAGCCGACGGCCTCGACAGTCCTGGAGGGCGTTGCCCCGAGCATGTCCTTCGACGGCCTCGGCGCCAATGGCGTCAAGTGTTTCCTCGGAGCCAGAGCCTCGAGTGAACCTCTCGACGGACATGGAGCCGATGGCATCGACGTCTTCAAAGAAGACCTCACAGGCTCAGACGGTCTCGAGGGTGTCGAGGACCGGGCATGGCTAGAGCAATCCACCTTGTCCGATTGAGACCTCGAAGGTTCTCGATGATCGCGCCGACCACCCGAGCCCGAAGGCGTGCAAGCGGTGGCTCTAGCATGGTCACGGCCGGCTTCTCTCGAAGGCGCAGACGGACCGGAACCCTGTGATTCAAAAATCACCAACATTTTCTTGCAAAATGCCTCCCATTCTGCAGGAGTAAAGTGCTTGTTGGGACAGCAACCCGCTGACAGGCGGAGTCCACGGACGAGGAAGGTGACCGGCGACAGCGCTTCCGCGAGTGCCTCGAAGAGGCAGAGGAATGGCGGGACCCACTCCGGGTCCGAGACCCCCCCTGGACTTATGCCGACAACGCAGAGAGTCCCACCTCGAATCGTCGGTCGAAATTCCAGTGGACCTCTGCTTATGGAGTTTGGAAACCCTACCTACCGAAAGCTGCTTCTTCCGCTCCCGCAAGGCCTTCGAAGTGAGCGACTGGCATTCGTTACAATTGTCCGTAGAGTGGTCCTCCCCGAGGCACCAGAGGCAGGCGTTGTGCGGGTCTGTCAGCGACATCTTGGAACCGCAGTCCCAACACTTCTTGAAACCCGACCGTGGGACGGAAGAAAAGGAAGACATGATACAATCTTCACAAACCAAGTTCGAAGAACCGATAGAAACTCAGAAGAAACGAGGCGCGGCGAGATCTCCGAAGCGAACACGTTCGCGTAAAAAACGGAACTGAGGCTACGGGCGTCGTGTGTCCTACTTATAACATCCGGTGACGCCAGCTCGACTGAGGCCCTCGAGGACAGCGTATTGACGCAGTCGCCGAAAATGTTCAGAAGCAGCACAGCTGTAGTGATAACCTGTAATAGATGTGGAATACGTCGGAGGACCCAATCCCCCTCGAATCCCACCCTACTGCCGCCCCTTCTGATCCCATCCCTACCCTTCTTATTCCCAAGGTTTACCCCCCCCTTTATTCCCCATTTCACCTCCTTCTTAAACACTTGTCTCTCCGCGGCCACCTTTCCTACGGCCTTCAAGCATGCCACCATTATCACTATCCTTATAAAGTCTTCTGCTAATCCCCTTCTTACATCTAACTCGCCCAATCTCACTTCTACCTTTTCTCTCTAAATTACTTAAACGCCTAGCCTATTCTCCACTTTCAACCTTTATCTCCAACCACTCTTCCTCCTTCTCAATCTGGCTTCCGCCCCAACCACTCCACTGATTCTGCTCTTACCTGTGTCGTTAACTCCCTCCTTACAGCTCGCTATGCTAAACAATCCTCTATCCTCATCCTCCTTGACCTCTACGCTGCTTTTGATACTGTCGATCACCCCTTACTTCTCAATACTCTTTCCTCCTTTGGCTTCCAAGGCTCAGTCCTTAACTGGCTCTCCTCTTACCTTTCACAGTGCTCATTCACCGCCACTTGGGGCGGACGTACCTCCTCCACCTTCCCTCTGGACTACAGCGTTCCACCAGGCTCCGTCGTCGGACCCTTCTTATTCTCTCTCTATACCTCATTTCTCGCTCCTTTCCTCTCATCATTCGGTATTTCTCACCATTTTTATGCTGATACTCAGCTCTTCCTCTCCTTTTCATTGTTCTCTCCTGAACTACATCTAAATCTGTCCTGTCTCACCACCATTAAAAATTGGATGTCCTCTTACTATCTCTCTTAATACTGACAAGACTGAGGTATTCTTCCCTTCTAACACAATTCCTCCTCCCTCTCCCTCCATTCATTCATTTTCCCCCTTCTAACCTTCCGATTTCCTCTCATGCCCAGAATCTAGGAGTCTACTTTGTCTCATCCCTGTCCTTTACTCACCATATTTCCCTTACGTCTCACTCTTGTCGCTACCACCTCTTCAGTGCGAAATGTCTGAGCATTGTCTTCATTTCCAGCCAATTTCAGAGACATTTTCCTGTGTCCACTCACCGAAACACGTCGCCAACAACAGTTGTCATACCTTCTCACGTTCCCACAGACAGGTGTCCTGACGAAAACGGTACCTCAAATGTGTGGGTGCACCTACTGGGAGCGCAAAAGGAAAAGGGTAACTCCAAGCCTTTCGCCACAGCACATTTTATTAATGTGGGCAACCTACAGATTTGGGCCTAGGGTGTCGAAGCCAGCAAGGAAACCAGGAAACCCCATGCATCTCTGAAAAGAGGACACCTGTGGGAATCCACAGAGGTCTGACTTGCGCAAATCGGCCCAGAATCTACTACCCAGAACCCCCGGCAAAGTCCAAATATGGGGGTAAAAAACACAATTTCCAGACATTTCACTCTGCTCACCCACCGAAACACGCTGCCAACAACAGATGTCATACCTTCCCGCGTTCCCACAGGTGTCCCAACGAAAACAGTACCTCACATGTGTGGGTTCACCAATCTAGCCGCAAAGGGAAACGGCTAACCCACTGGTAACCACAAAAGGGCTTGGGGAGATAACCTACAGATTTGGGCCTAGGGTGTCCAAGCCACCAAGGAAAACTGGGAACCCCCTGCATTTCTGAACAGAGGGCACCAGTGAGAATCCACAGAGGTCTAACTTGCGTGAAGCGGACCAGAATGTTTTACCCAGAACCCCCGACAAATTGAAAAATGTGGTTTTTATGGCACATTTCAGACTTTACCGGGGCTTCTGGGTAAATAAATTCTGGGCCGATTTGCGCAAATCATACCTCTGCAGATTCCCACGGGTGTCCTCTTTTCGGAAATGCATGGGGTTCCCTGTTTTCCTTGGTGACTTGGACACCCGAGGCCCATATCTGTATGGTGTGCCCGTCTGCAGAAAGTGTGAAATTCACGTGTCAAAATAGACTTGGGGTTACCTGTGTTTTAGGCTTTCCCCTTCACGCCCAGGTAGGTGCACCCACACATGTGAGGTACCGTTTTCATCGGGACACCTGTGGGAACGCGGGAAGGTATAACATTTGTTGTGTTTGTGTGGTTTTTATAACGTTTTGACCCATTTGCTGGTGCCCTTTGTCACACAACCCTTTCATTTCCCAAATGTGCCCTACATTTAGTCGCTGCTTTAGGCACCATACACTTTTGTAACATGCATAAGTCACCTACCCTTGAAAAGGTCTGCCTGTGCGCTTTCAAAAAAAAGTATGCTTGCTGTTCCTCACCACATTGGTTTCCTGATTTACACATGCTAAGTGCGTCTTTTCAGGACGTAAGCATAAAACTCCTGTGTACCATGGCTCAGTGTTTGGCTTGTGGTATTGTTTGTTTTGTAAAACACCACACAAAATGTGCGCTTACCTAACTGCAAGAGTCGAGGGAATGTAACAGAGCATTGCTTTTCTCAAAATTCATAGAAGCCATTGCTGTACCAAGCCAACCATGTCCAACACACCTTTATTTTCGGTCATTTTCCCGCTTTTCCCCCAATCTATGGCATTTTCCCCTACCTAGTTGTTGCCCCTTCCTAAACTTGGAATTTGGTCTACTTTTCAGAAATATATGCCTTTCTGTCCTCCAATTCGGCTTTCCTACCCTTTTCTTCCATTCCGTCCATGCATGTCCAATTGGCCAAAATCGCCTACCTCTCACAAAACGGTTGATAACCACATCAAAAAAATGTTTTTTTCGTTTCTCAACCTGTCCCTGAAAGCCAGAAAATTGGGGAATTCAGCAAAGCAAACCATTTGTTCCTAGCTATTACAAGGAAAAAAAGCCACAGGCTTCTTTGTACATCATTCTATTCACATTTTTTGAAAAAACACAACATTTTCGCCCTTTTTTGCTTATTTTCTCTCACCCACCTACATCAACCTAGGATTCCTGGGTGGCGTTACGACCGCCTACATGTGGGAAAAAAATTGAGCCAAATTTGGCCGAGATATCTCACCTAACAAAAAAGTTGCAAGCCATTGAAAGGCCACATACCAAAATCACCAAAAAAGGCCTTGGCACTGGGGGGAAATACCCATGGCACTTCGAGAGTTAATCTCCTCCCTTATCTTTTCTCGTCTTTGCTACTGTTCTTCTCTCTTTTTCGGTCTCTATGCCTCCCATCTTGCCCCCCTTAAATCCCTCTACCACTCTGCCATCCGTACCCAGTCTTCTCTCCCCATGATTCCAACTCACTTTCCAACCTAGGCTGGCTTCCTTTCCATTCCCAACTTAAATTTCACTTCCTGCCTTTAAATCTCTTCATGACCTCGCCCCTCCTTACCTCTCTTCTCTTCCCTCATTCTATACCCCCTCTCGCTCACTTTGTTCTGCTGATCTCTTCTTACTTTCCACCCCCCTCCCACTACCTTGTGCCTCCTTTTGTTTCTGCTTTCAGCTCCTTGCCCCCCTAGATTGGAACTCCCTTTCACTATCCGCTCCACTGCCACCTATTCCTCCTTGAAAGCACTCCTTCTCCACTCCCCTCACCGACACCTTTTCTCTCTCCTTCCAACACCCTCTTCCTGGTTTCTTTATCTTCCCGGTCTCCCCATGATCTCCATCCTCCCTCCTACTCCTGCTACTCCCTGCAATCTCTCCCTTTTCTCCTTCCCCTCCATTCTTCTTCCACATGCTGTTTTTCTGGTTTGTCTCATATATACTGTTATTGCTTCTATGTTCCATGTTCCTGTGTTAAACTGTAAAGTGCTTTGGATTAAAGCGCTATAAACAATAAAACACAAATTCATAGTATGCTTTTGAATTGAGAGTTCCTCTTTCATTTGCGGGTGTGGATTCTTGGAGTACATCCTATCCAATCACTCCCACTGGCGTATCTACATTCACACTGATAGATTCTGGGTACCACAATCTCTAGGTCCGACCCGCTGGTAAAATTTCAAACTCATTACTCTATTAGAGCATGTAGCCCATCTCCCATCATTCCACCCCATCCATATGTAGGAACCAAGCTAGCGCCAACAATAAAAGGAAAAAGGCGTACTCACATTTTCCCAAAAAGTAAAATGAGTATCAGATGTACTTAATTCTTCAGAAAGCACTATTCCGTGGGAAATCCAAAAGAGAACCAGTCTGTATTAAATCTGCTAATCGCAATAACACAGCAAAGATAATTCAATGCTACAATGAAACTAGCAGACACCCAATCCCATACATCAAAAGAACTGTTGAACCCTCAAGTTATTTATTTTTTTAAAAAAGAGAAAAAGACAATTCAATGTTGATATTAGGAGAAAAACAGACTGTAGACTTCCAAACAGAAATCTACTACTTCATGTTTACCAAGAACTAAAACTATAAATCGGCTTAAGTTGCCATGTACCATGATTAGAGAAAAACAGTTCATTTTGCAATCAAACAGCACCTGAATTGTAAACCTTTTTTTAAAATGTGATTAGCCACATCAAGACCATTCAGAGTTGACAATTAAACAAGGCTTACCTGGTAGAGCTCCTCTAGGTTGTATTTAATCGAAGTGCTACTTTCTATCGCACTCACTGCTTCATGAAGTTTCTGCCATGTATCCTGAGTGTAATTGTCTGGCAGTTTAGGTCGATCTGCAAAACAAAAAAAATATGTTTATGTAGTAAGAGTAGCAAACCAATAGCTCTTCTTCCATAAACTTAAGTGAATCAATCATGTCAAGTAACTTAATGATTTTAATGTTGATGTAATTACAGTGCTTAAGGTTTGTATTAATGACCAGATGCACAATAAAGAGGGAAAAAAAGTAAATACGGTGTGGTCACGATGTCACATTACCTTGCATAACACCTATGTTGGAATTCACCTGAAGCCTTCATTAGAGTGACAACAAGGTCAATTACAGTTGGTTGCTATTTTTCTTTGTTCCATTGCTTTTTTAAACATTAAAATAAAAAATAGATGCCATCATCGCATTCTTTCATGGCTTTAGAAGATTAACCATTTAACTGTCCTTAAGACGTAAAGGAAGGAGGGGGATAAGTGTGCCTCAAGTCCCAGAGAACACAACCAAAACCTATTTTCCTCGTACCCGTCTGGATGTCTGGAGAGTATGAATCAAAGGTTTAGTGGAACAAAGACAATTCCTATGCACACTGTTGCTTTTCAGACTTCAAATGCACATTACAATCCAATCTGAAGCATTTTCAAAAGAAAAGCTGTAGATTTGTTTGCATAGTAGGACCCCATGTGGTCCCCCTCAAAAACCCCCATTAAAAAAAAAAGTAAATTTTCAGCAGCAACATTCCCAACATGCAGCCAGGAAGTTTAAAGTGGGGGTTGGGGATGTAGCCTTTGGACAGTACTTAAATTGCCAAATGCAGATGGGGAAATAAGGTTAGATGTAAAATAAAAAAAATAAACACTCCCTCACCCCATATTTATGGAACTCCTTAAATGTATGCTAGCTTTAAACGAATCAGTAATATATAAACGGACAGGAGACATTGCAGACATTTATACAAACAA
Organism: Ambystoma mexicanum; assembly: GCF_040938575.1. Classification (NCBI taxonomy): domain Eukaryota; kingdom Metazoa; phylum Chordata; class Amphibia; order Caudata; family Ambystomatidae; genus Ambystoma; species Ambystoma mexicanum. The sequence continues at coordinate 895,597,909 of NC_090939.1, forward strand.
CAAGAAGCTTATTTTCAGGACTGTAAATGGAAATTTGGGCTTGGAGGAAAGACATTTCAACATTTTAAGGTATCGGGACGGATCCCCCCCCCCCAAGACATAACCATCTCTCATCCCCAGGTCAGCTACCTGAGGTTTGATGCCAAGTCAGATCTGGCGTGGAAACTCTAGAGGTCGTCATAGATGCACACTACCAGGGGGAAAGTAATGTGCTATTGCACAAGACCGGGCCACACAAATATACAATCTAGATTTTGGTCAAGCAGACAGAACCCGACCCTGTCCTCCCCGACCAATTCGGACGACATTGCCACCAGGTCATACCTCACGTTTGCACAAAGAAACAACCAAAATATGGCAGAAGCTTTAGATATAACGATCCCTGGAGACAAGGGCCTTTAACAAAGTGGGCGCGTTTTTTTTTTAAATAATAAAAAAAAGGCTCCACTCTAGGCAGTTATATTGAGAAAGATGGTACCTGAAGGAGTCAACTAGTCATCCTTCTGAGTCACTGTAGGCTAGTTGAGGAACTAGCCCATTCCCTCCCAACAGCAGGTCATCAGGGAATAGGGAAGACCCAGGATCAAGTCCTGAACGAATTGTACTGGCCCAGTGTTTATGCCAAAGTCCAGAGCTATGTGGCCAACTGTGAAAGCAGCAAAGAGGGCCTGAAATAACCGCCACCAAAAATACAGCCCTCCAGGTCACGAGACTAATGGCCACCGTGGACAAGGGTTCAAATTGCTTGTGTGCCAGGGCAGCGAGGGCAACAGAGTTCCCAGCTAGGTTAAGGCCCTGTGACCACGCTTCTATGTCATTATTTTGACTTGAGGACCTGGGACCAGAGCTCCATGTCATTATTTCGATTTTTGTAGGTCGCCTTACCAAAAGACAGATTTGTTTTCCAGATGATTTTAGGCAACCCTCAAAAAACGAAATAATGAAATTTCTTCGCCCCCCCCCCCCCACCCTCTCTGCCCGGATGTACTCCAAATGGGGCAGTTTCACCCCCTGAACCTCTGGCAGCCCCTGCCGCCTCCCTCCCTTCAGTCCCACGATCCCCCACCAAAACACACACAAATACGAAAACCCAACACACACATACGCATATATAAACGTATTCGTTCCCCGTCGAGGCCGCTTCCAGGTCCTGGCATGTCCGTCAGCCCCTGCGTGCAGTCGTGTGCATCGCAGGGGCTGGCAGTACGATTTAGAAAGACCGCTCTGTGTGTGCACAGAACTGTATTCCTAAATAATTTCTTTTTTTTTTTTTTTTAAAGTTCTCTTGACCCAATACCTTGACCACAGGGAACAAACGTCACCTCACCACCATGTTGGAGAGGGAGAAAGAGTCCCTCTACACATTCCTGTAAGCTGGAACTGCTGACCGATATGTGCAACAAGAGTCGACAGAAATGCCAGAAGTTGTTAGGTCAGACATAAAACAGGACAGAGTCTAGGCTCCATCAAGACACCATCAGGAAAAACGTGAGACGCCATGATCTCCAGATTTTCCGTAGACAATTGCAGATGTCTGAAGGTCAGCTCCTCAGGAGCCTAGCCAACAACTGAAGAGACTGTGGCGAAGAGTGCCATCTCCATTTTGAGCCCGCAGGTCCAGTCTCAGAAGCAGGCCCAGAGGAGAGTGGACAAGCCTCCTGAGGTTTAAGAACCAGAATCTGGCTGGCCACAACGGAACCACCAGGATCATTGTGCACAAACCAGTCACCATGTACTTCCTTAGCAGCTTGCAAATCAGAGGAAATGCAGCAAATTAGTATGGTCAGATTCTCACAGGAGACAGACCACCTCCATGGTATCGGTCTGCTCAACCGTGGAGAAAACCACGGACATCTTGTAATGAGGGGGACAAAGCAAACTCATCCACCAGAGGAAATTCCCACCTCCCTAAAATCTGCGTAACCACCTCAGAATGAAGTTCCATTTGTGAACATTCACCTCTAGCCTGGAGAGGGCATCCTCCTTTCGACTGTCCTCCATAGAAAATGCAGGGCCTGAACATCCTGAGTAATTGCTCACTCTGATAGCTCGACCATCACCATGGCCAGCTGATGGGATCCAGGAACTCCCACTCATTCAGGTAAAACATAGCTGGGGTGTTGTCCATCAGTACCTGGATGCAACAGCCCCAGGTGGCTAGGAGGAAGGCGTTTAATATGGCTAGAATCTCCAGTAGATTGATATGAAGGGCAGGTTGCCTGGATGCACACCTGTTCTGAACCAGAAGGTCTCCAAGCATTGCACTACCACTCAATAGAGAGGAGTGTAATGAATGAATCCTGCAACTCCACAGACTCCAGCCTAAAGTCTCCTCCCATTTGGCCAAGGGAAGGCAGCCGCTACCTAATCCTGACCCTGGGGGTGGAATTAGCTGGGTGGATCACCTGGACTCCTGTCGGGGAAATTCCAACATTCAGCCCTGACAGACAGTGAGGACTCCCTGGTGTCTATTTGATGGCTTGTTGCTATTGCGTAAAATCCCCTCCCGAACGTCTTCTAAACTTTAATTGTGAAAACCCTTATGATAAGCATGGAGGCAGAAATCAGGGAAATAATACCACTTCTAATTATCAGAATTCTTTATTATATATAAATGGTGAGGTTAAAATGCAAATATTAGTTTCCTTAAAATCCTCCTCTCAGTAGATTAAAACAGAGTAAAATAAATTAGAATAAACGAACTAAGAACATTAGGGACTTCAAATCCCATAATGCCATATATACTGGGATGAGGAAGAGGGGCTCAGAGGTGCAGAACTGCAACATGCAGTCTAGTTGTTATGATGACCAACACCCGAGTGGAACTTTCAAATGTTTAAAGCCCCTTCAGGTGCAGACCATCAAAAGGAGAAGGAGAAGCAGGAGTTGAGAGGCAACAGAAGCAGCAGTTTCAATGCAGTACAGGAGACGAGGTCACAGTGGATGTGAAAGCGGGACACTAATGTAGCTGTGACAGAAGTCGATAATAATGAGAAGGGCAGACAGTGCGCAGTGGGAAGCAGTAAAGAAACTGACTGCCCAGAGGGAGAGAGAAACTCTCCCCATTCTGCGTTCTGCACCTGTGTGTGGCGTTCACCGGAGGGCAAGCAGCTCCACCTGCGGAAGGCGCGAGAGAAGGAAACCTGACCGGAGTTGTCAAGAGAAAGGGTTTCCCCGCCGAAGGCAGGAAAACAGACAGCATGTCCGGAGGAGACGTGTAAGCAGACCGGCGAGTTGACCTTGCCTAGGTGACCCCCCCCCCAGGGCGCTCTGAACCAGACCGGTGATCATTATGATTTTCAATACTGAACTGATGAATACAGAGATAAAGTGATAATTGCGCCCAATTCGCCTGAATTCATGAAGAGGGAGAGTGAAGAGAGCCATTGTAACCACAATTGTCCAAGCCAAGAGGGGACAATACTCAAGCAAGGTGAAGGTGATATACAGAGAGGAAGATTACTGTTAGAAGATGTTAACAAGTATTGCCTAAGACAAAATAAGGCAAGAAAAGGAGAACAAAGTTGGCAAACCAGAATCCCTCCTTGTGATAATTGTCAAAGGGGAGATAAATATTATCTGCATTGCTGAGGGCAAGTAAACCAGTGTGAAACGGTATCCGGTCATATTTCCGACTACATATTTTCGAAACACCATTATGTCGAAAACATTTTGGCAATTTTTTTTTTTCGAATATATATTTTTTATTTTATGTTTTTTGTTTTACTTGGTAAGTAAAAAAAAGTGTTAAAAAACAGGAGTTTGGGGGGGAACGCCCCCATTTAAAACTTAAAAAAAATAAAAATATTTGAAAACACATTTTTCAGCAAAATTGCGTCGACATAATGGCATTCGAAAATATGCCATTTGAAAATATCACTATAAACCGTGTGAAACATTATCAACGCACAAAATAGTTGTTGATGTAACTTTCCCATTTGAAGTTTAAAGTGTGGAAAGTAGCCACACTACAAGGTACTGATAGTAGTTTTAGGAGTTTTTGTCCTGGCAGGAGAGTAAACCAGGAAAGGGAAACAGTAGTTAGTCCTGGCAGGTGAGTGGACCAAGAAGAAGAACAAGTTACTTACCAACTGGTAACGTTCTTTCGATTGGATGTTCCTCCAACGTATTCCTCATTTTAGATGTATTCCATCCAGCTTTGCTGCTCTTCAGAAATTTTTTCGGCCGAGGGTGCCGTGCGTCTATGTCGTCGAGTCGATGGTCCCTCGAAGGCCTCCGTCGAGGGCGACGTCATCGGGTATATAAGTAGCACGCGCAGCGCCCGTTGGCCTCAGTTCTTTTTTCCCCCCTTTTTATCTTTGATTTTGTACTGTGTAGATTGTGCCGTCAGAAAGGTATCAGCCTTGCGAGATTTGAGTTGGCAATAACCTGGAAAAATCTACAGAGGGGTAGACTGGGAGGGCGATGAGGAATACGTTGGAGGAACATCCAATCGAAAGAACGTTACCAGTTGGTAAGTAACTTGTTCTTCGAGTGGATTGTGTTCTCCAATGTATTCCTCCTCTTAGATAGACTCCCAAAGCAGTATGTATAATTTCTCTGGTGGAGGAGTTAGATTTTTCACTGCCCTTAGATGGCGGAATAAAGCACTGCTTTTCCAAAACTCAGTACCTTAGACTGGGAAGCATTGAGGCTATAGAATTTTGAAAAGGTGTGTAGTGAAGAGCAAATTGCTGCTTCACAAATGGACCTTATTGGAACACCTCTTTGAAGGGCTGTCGAAGAGGCGATGCCTCTGGTGGAATGAGCCCTCAACCGTTCTGGTGGGTCTTTTTGTGCTAATCTGTAGCATTCTGAAATGCAAAGCACAATCCAGCGTGAAATTATCTGTTTTGTCACCGATTGACCCAGTTTCCTTCCTGTGTAACCTATAAACAGCTGGTTGTCCACTCTAAGTCTGGAAAGTCTAGAGATGTAAAAGCTTAAAGCTCTTTTTGGATCCAACCTGTGTAATCTTTCCTCCTCCTTAGTAGGATGGGGTGGAGGATAGAATGCGGGTAAAACAATTTTCTGACTTAAATGAAAATCAGATACTACTTTCGGTAAAAATGATGGTTTAACCCTCAACACACCTCTGTCCTTATGGAACACAGTATAGGGTGGGCCAGAAGACACTGCCTGCAATTCGCTCACTCTTCTTGCAGATGTTAAAGCAACTAAGAAGGCAGTTTTCCATGTTAGTAATCTTAATGGACACGTGTGCATAGGCTCAAAAGGAGCACACATTAAGAATGTTAGGACTAAATTGAGATCCCAAATCGGTACTTGAAATGGGTGAGGAGGAAACACATTAGTGAGTCCTTTTAAGAATTGTATTATCAAAGGAATTTTGAAGTAGGAGCATTCTTCCGACGAGCGCTTGAAAATGGAAAGTGCCACAAGATAACCTTTTATTGTTCCAACATTCAGACCACTATGTGCTAGGGTCAGAAGAAAAGATAGTACTTCCGGAATAGAACATAGAAAAGGATCGACATTCTTTTCTCTGCACCAGTTGCAACGGCAACAGTATAGAGACTTTGTTGCTGGCCTTCTTGCCGAAAGGAACACCTCCATATCATCCGGAAGGTTCCAATCCCTTTATCTCAGCCTTTCAGATACAAGCATGAAGGTTGAGCGTTTTGACCTCTGGATGGAGAACCTGACCCTCCATTTGAGAGAGAAGGTACTCTCTCTGAGGAAGACGTACTGGAGGACAGATGGACATGTCTAGAAGGTCCGGGTACCACGTTCTCCTGGCCCAATCTGGGGCAATTAGGATCATGCAGCTCCCGAAGCATCTCAGCCTCCTGATGACCTGTGGAATGACGGGAATCGGAGGGAGCGCATACAATAGTGGGAAATTCCACTCCACCACAAACACGTCCCCCAGGGTTCCTCTCGAGGGAAATTCCCTTGAGCAATACCTTTTGCACTTTCGGTTGATACCGGTTGCAAATAGGCCTACTTGAGAGTTTCCCCAAAGGGCGAAGATCTCTTGAATGACTTCCTGAGCTGGTTCCCATTCGTGGGACACCGTGCTCTGCCTGCTCCGAGCATCTGCAGTCATTCTCCTCCCCGGGCTAGATGAATTGCCGTTAAAGAGATTCCTTCCTGAATTGCCCAATACCAGAGCTGCATTGCCTCTCTGCACAGAGGTAGTGACCCCACACCACCTCTTTTGTTTATATAATGCATGGCCACTGTGTTGTCCGTCATTATCAGGACATCCTTTCCCCTGACAGATGGCAGGAAAGCCTTCAGCGCTAGTCTGATTGCCCTCAGCTCTAAAAGGTTGATGTGTAGTTTGGACTCCGATGGAGACCAACGACCGTTGATTGTCAAATCGTTGGCATGAGCTCCCCACCCCACGAGTGAGGCGTCCGTCACTACTGTGATCTCCGGCCATGGTTGCCAAAAAGGTTCTCCTTTTAGGATGTTCTCTGTACAAGTCCACCATAGAAGATCTTGTCGAACCTTGTTCGGAATCTGGAGAAGATCAGTCATTTGACCCGAGAACTGGGACCACTGAGTCTTTAGAGCCCATTTATGAGATCTCATCCTCAAGCGTGCCTCTGGCACCAGGAAGATGCAGGATGCCATGAGGCCGAGCAACCTTAAGTCGTAAGCCTGGAGATTTTGGGCATTTTGGAATTTGAAAACCATCTGAAGAATGTCTTGAGCCCTCGACTTGGGAGGCAAGCTCTTTCCTAAGGATGTGTCTAATAGAGCTCCTATGTACTGAAGCTATTGGGAAGGTGTCATTTGCGACTTCTTGAAATTTAGGGAGAAGCCCAGTCTGTGGAGGAAGTGGCAGGTGACTTTCAGATGATCCAGTGCTTGCTCGGCAGAACGTGCCCTGATCAACCAATCGTTCAGGTAGGGGTAGACATGACCCCCCCCCCCTCTCCTGAGGTGCGCTGCCACCACTACCATTAACTTGGTGAAGACCCTCTGGGTGGAGGTCAATCCGAATGGCAGGACTCGAAACTGATAGTGTGAGTCGCCAACTATGAACCTCAGGTATTTTCTGTGCTTGAGATGAATCGGCACATGAAAATAAGCATCCTGGAGGTCCAATGACACCAACCAGTCCTGAAGTTGAAGGGCCTGAGGATCTGAGAAAGGGTAACCATCTTGAAACTGTCCTTACTGAGGAACTTGTTCAAGTTTCTTAAGTCCAAGATGGGTCTCAGTCCTCCGTCCTTTTTGGGGATAAAAAAATACGGGGAGTACCATCCCTTGTTGTTCTCCGCTGCAGGTACTGGTTCTATAGCACCTTTCTCCAGCAGGGTTAGAACTGCCTGCTGTAGGAGCGGGTCCGAAAACTTCCAACGGGTGTCTCCATGGTGGATTGCTTTGAGGTTGCGTTAGAAAAGGAAGGCAGTAACCTTGGGCTATTATTTCTAGAGCCCAAACATCTGAAGTAATGGCTCGCCATTCTTGCAGATGCTGCGACAGCCTGCCTCCTACAGGTGTTTTGTGATGCAAATCCTCAAAGTGGTTTTGTGGCGGTTGTTGCACCCGCTGATGGCAAAGAGGATGCAGTTGGAGCTGGCTTTGCACGTTTTCCTCGTCCACCGCGAGTGGCCTTTCTCTGGCCCCTTTGACTTGCCATTCCTCTCGCCTTTCCATATGAGGAGTAGTAACGATAGGATCGTCCCCTCCACGATTGTCCTTGCGCACGAAAAAGCTGAGGTTGCCTAATAGCAGCTCCTAAAGATTTGGCAGCTGCTTTTGAGGTCTGCAACTTCTCAAGGCTCTCGTCAGCCTTGTTGCCAAAAAGGGGAGATCCGTCAAAAGGCATGTTCAGAAGGCGGTTCTGTACGTCGGTGCAAAACCAGACTTCCGTAACCACGCAAATCTGCGCATTACCGTGCTAGTGCCCATGGACCTGCTTACACTATCCGTAGTGTCCAATCCAGATTGAAGCGATTCCTGCATGGCTTCCTTTCCATCTCCAACGATGGCTAGGAACCCTTCCCTTTCTTCCCCTTCTGGTATGTGCTCCGCCGCCATTGCAATGCACTCCCACAGAGTGTACGAAAATGTTGCCAAGGCACATATGGAGTTGGCAGATTTTAAAGCCATACTCACAGCTGAAAATACCTTCCGTGCCCAGCCATCCACACGCTTATCGTCCCTGTCTGGAGGGATAGAAGGGTACGCAAGTTTGTTAGAAGCTGTGGCTGCCTGTATGACCAGACTCTCGGGAGTTGGATGTTTGGACAGATAGCCGGGGTCGTTATTGGCCAGGCGGTATTTTGAGGTGAGGGATTTATTTACCGGAGGAATAGAATCCGGAGTTTCCCAATTCTTTGCCACCCTATTTTGCAAGGCTACATGAAAGGATAGTACTGGGTCTTCGGTGGGACCATGGTCCAATATATCTGTTAAATCATCCTGGATGAATTGGGCTGATGGTCTAGCTCATCCTATGTAATCTACTACCTTCGTCATTAATTGACGGTATGATGGACTGGCATGCTCTCCTGGTTCTTGTCTGCCAAAGTCATTTTCAGGATATGTGTCAAAGCCACTTGCATTGTGTAATGATTCCACCAAGTCCCTCATTCTGAAATCAAGCATTCTGGGACATTTGGGGTGCCATATTCTAGCCCAAAAGGTACATTCTCCTCATCAGATCTCTCCTGTTCCTCAAAAATTGAGGTCAGGGACTTGAAAAACTCCTTCCTGGGGAGAGGCTTAAAAATCTTCTCTGGGAGAGGAGGAAGAGGTGTATTACAGGGCTCTGAGGATATTACAGGTCTTGTAACCTTATCTTTCCCTTTTTCTGGCTGCCCTGGCTTGGCTGGAGCCTTTGGCGCCGAGGGCTTCGGCGTCGACGTCGATAAGGGCGTCAACGGCGTCGACGACATAGTGGTCGTCGACAGGGTTTGCTTCGAGGCGCTCTTCGAAGATTTTCCCTTCGAGGTGTGATGGATCTCAGACGACATTGGTGACCTCGAACGGTCGACTCGAGCGTTTTCCGCTCAGCGTCCTGGAAGGTTCCCTATCCTTCCTTTTTCGATCACCTGAGGGCGCGCGAGTGTCGGAGCGATGACGCTCCCGGCCGGCTTCCGAAGAAGGCGCGGACCAAGGCTTCGCTTTCTCAAACACCTCCATCATTTTGACCCTGAATGCTTCCCACTCTTCGGGAGACGAATGTTTCATGGGGCATTTCATACTTTTCGGAGACTCGTCTGACGACGAGGTGGAGGGAGACCTGTGGTGTCGTTTTTGATTTTTCTCCTCGAAGACGACCAGCGCTGGGAATCGCTTCGGGACCTGGATCGATGCCTTTCGCGTCGAGGAGATTTCTCCTCACGGGACCTCGACTCGACGCTAGAGGCTTTACGAACGGTTTTGCAAACTACCTGTAGTTTTTCTCTCCTTTCTCGCAAGGCCTTCCCCGTCATCGCCTGACACTTCGTACAGGCCTCCATGTCGTGGCCTTCTCCGAGGCACCACAAATACTCTCGGTGCGGGTCCGTGATCGACATTTTTGAACCGCACGAATAGCACTTTTTGAAACCAGATTTCGGGGTCGTGGTCGGCATCGATGACAAGGACATATTTCGTTATATTTATATCTTCACAGAACTCGAGGCGCGCCGAATCACCGAAGCAACATATACTGCGGAAAAACGGAATTGAGGCCAATTGGGGCCGCGGGTGCTACTTATATACCTGATGACGTCACCCTCGACGGAGGCCTTTGAGGGACCATCGACTCGACATCGACGCACGGCACCCTCTGCCGAAAAAATTTCCGAAGAGCAGCAAAGCTGGATGGAATACATCCAAGATGAGGAATACGTTGGAGGACACAATCCACTCGAAGTTGAATTACTGCAGTGTGGTTGGAGGTTGTAACCAAAGGGGAAAGTACATCAGATGGTGTGCTTTGTTGAACTATTAAGGAATCATCCTTACAAAACTGTTACCCAAGAATAAGTCTTTGATTTATCAAACAATTCCTTTGACACTTTGAACATTGCAGTGGAGAAAGAGAAAACGTATTGGGCAATAGGACAATTGTATTGCGCGGCAAAGAGTCTGTGAAAGGAACAAGACTTTGTGTCATACTTTGACGAAGTTAAATATTGAAAAAACTTGCTTACTTTTGACTTTACGTTAAAAATATTCTAACCTGTTCCAGGTGAAGGGGATTCAACCCTGGATACAAGGATTTATTTTCATATTTTCTCTATGTACACTTAATATGTTGTGGATTTCGAACAGCCATATAACCCTTTTATGAGTTTGTTGTATGTTTACGTGTGAGGAACAGATGTTTGAACATTAGGTCAGCTTTCTTTAGCTTTTGGGTTTGTAAGGTTAGGGAGAGTAAGGAGTTTGCCTCACCCTTCCTTAATGACCAATTCTGAGAAAACTTGATCTACTTGTCTGTCTCACATTTCTGACCGCTCACAGGAGCCTGTAGTAATGGGCCAATATAGGGAGAGGATGCACAAATCAGACTCCGCTTTTCAAATTGAAGTGATCACTTTGCCATACAAGGGCTTGAATCATAAAGGAAGGAATCTGTAGCACAGTTGGCTGTGGGTGGAAAGAAAAGCTGGAGTACAGACTAAAGCCAGGTAGAGCTGGGTGCTTCTCAGCTTGAGACTGGCACTGAGAGAACACAAAATACCATGAGACCCAGGCACCACCAGGCTGTTGCAGAGTTGTTCAGAAAGATGTACTTATCAAATCCTGCACCCAGATCCTGGCAAGTGTCCTAAACGAAACCTACGAAGATGAGCTTCTGAGTAGGAGTCAATGAAGACTTCTCTGAATTCACTGACGGGCTGAGCCCGGAAGAGAAGGTGCAAAACTGCTTCTTACAGAATGGTTACCTGGACCAGCCAGTCATCAAGGTAATAAAAGTTGAGGCGGCCCTGCCTGAAGAAGGGGGCAACAGCTCTGTAAAGACACGGGGAGCCGCGTTGAGGCCAAACGGAGCACTGTTTTTAATTATCGTCTGCAATTTCAGTGCAGAGGAAACTGCGATGCAGCTCCCAGATTGAGATATGCAAGTACACATCCTTCAGATCCACCACGCAGCTCTGGTCTCCCCCGCAGTGGATAGCCCAGATAAGCAACAGTGTGGTCATCTTGAATCATTCCAGATGCAGAAAGGAATTGAAGGAGGGGCAGGTTCAGAATGGTGCTCAGACCCAGTTGTTTTTCGGCACTATGTAAAACTGGAAACATTTCCTGTTCACCCTCTGGGATATGGAGGCCTCCATCGAGGGGACCTCTGCTGCAGTAATGAGGGCCTGGAGGCAAAGCCCCCAACTAGTCAACTGGCGGGGCACACAAGACAGAAGGAGCGATGCATTCCTCTAGAATTAGATCTTACCGCCCACCAGAGACAAATAAGGCTGAACCAGCCAGTCATTTCTTTAGGCTTGGACTCTGAGGAAGAGCGGGAAAGGCCCCTGGAAGAAGCCTCTGGGATCAATACGTGGAGGCTTCTTCCTCTGCTGGGAGTGGGAACGGTCAGCGTGCCCCACTCACCCTTTATTGAAATCCTTACAACCCCCACAAGTAGACTGCTGGAACAAATTATGTGCTCAAAGTCCAAAATCTTGACCAGGATATTAGAGAAACCTGGTGGCCCAAGATTTTCTGCAAGCGGCTGCTGGCCACCCAGACGCCTGCACAAGGGGTAAGGCTGTAGGTCTGGATAGAAGTTGCCAGACTCCAGGCTTTTGGTTGGGCACTGATTAGTGGGTCCACAATTCACCTTTCGGAGCTACAAGGCTGAATTCTGATTCACCTTTCCTCCAAAAAGAGTCAAAGAGTTGGTCTTTTGCCAGAACTGAAGCTGCTCTAGTACTAGTCACAGGCTGCCTCTGTGGTGGCAGGGGCTACCCTCCAGTCTCAGAGACTGAGGTCAGAGGTTAGGCAAGAGGATTGGGAGGACAAGGGAAGGTATATCGTGTCCACCCTTCCGATGACTACAGATCCAGAATAGGGCTTTTGACAAAGCCTGAGGACGTCTGCCATCACTTCTTTCTGCATGGGAATGCCAGATTTCTGTAGAGAGCAGGTGAACAATATTGCCTCCAACACCCCGGTTTCTGCTGGGGGGAGCTTTCGGGCCCTGCAAGGTCCAAAAACTTTGATCCAACCTACCACCCTCTCAAAAAAAGCACGTAAGAAAGACGGAATTCTTCCAAATTCTTTCTAGGCTCCCCCAAATCAGCTGCACACCAAGGAGGGTCCACTGTAGCAAAGGCGATCCCTGGCAGAGGTCTAAATGGAACAGGAGGTTGCACTGCAGCTGGTGGACCTTGTTCCAAAGGGACAGGAGGTAGAGCACCAGGAAAGGTAATACACTCTCCACCTACCCCCAGTGCACAACACCACTGTTGCTGTGATTGTAGTTGCAGGGGTGGTCAAAGGAAGGACTGGTGGCTGTAATAGCAGCATCTGCCAAATAACGTTGCTGAAACTGTCTCTCGTTACTGTGGACTGCGGGGTTGCATGAGCCCTGAAATTTAGCAAGACAAGCTGGTCTCTTTCCATCCCACCACCTACCTCTCTTCCCATCAACCATGGTCCAAAAAACATTAATGGTGAAGAGGAGCAAGGAATATCAACAGTGGGAGCGAACCATTACCCTCTTTGAGCAAAAGGGTTGAAACCCTGAGGACTGGGCATACCTTGGTAGGGCCCATCACTGTACAAAAGAGGTCACCAAAGCTTCCTGCGTTAAATACGCTGTGCCGCGGGTTCGGGGGTGTTTGGGGGGTTGCCATTTTGTAGCTTGTGGTATCATCCACCATTTTGCCAGATTGTTTAGCATGAATCTTGGGTGTCGAAACCTTCACAACTGGTGTGTAACCTTAGCATGACTTACGGTAACTGACATTACTGACTTGGAAGAATTTCGACATGTAGCCCCTTTTAGTCCTTCTGGAGGGATCCACAAGCTCTAGCTCAGTATTATCCCTGGAACCAGGATCCTCATACTTCAATCCCATGAACATGGAGTTTGCCTCCAGAATTAGCACCAGAAGAACAAGTTACTTACCAACTGGTAACATTCTTTCGACTTGAAGTTCCTCCAACGTATTCCACATCTTTGACATGTAATGTCCACAACTGTGCTGCTTCAGAAGTTTTTCGGCAGAGGGCGTCCTGCATCGGGTCGATGTCCCTCGCAGGCCTCCGTCGAGGGCGACGCCATCTGAGGTTATAAGTAGCACGCACGGCGGCGGTAGCCTCAGTTCATGTTTTTTCCCCCCTCCACAACGTTTGACATACTCGCACACAATGCCTGCTTGACTGCACATAGCCTTGTGGGAACGCTAGCAGCAATAGCATAGTAGATTCTTCAGAGGGGAAGGCTGGGAGGGCAATGAGGAATACGTTTGGGGGAACATCGTTGAAAGAACGTTACCAGTTGGCAAGTAACTTGTTCCTCGAATGGATTGTGTCCTCCAACGTATTCCACATCTTTGACTGACTCCCAAAGCAGTATCAGTGATTGGGTTTATCAAAATTCTTCTCCCACCTCCAATCAGATGGCAGAATAAAGCACTGCTTTACCAAAGGCCATATCTTGACCATGGAAAGTATCCAGGGAGTAATGCTTGACAAAGGTGTTGATAGAAGACCACGTTGCAGCATGACGAATGTTCTTAACAGGGATTCCCTGTTGCAGGGCTGTGGATGTAGTCACGCCCCTGGTGGAGTGAGATCTCAAACCCTCACGAGGGTCCTTGCCATCCAATCTGTAACATTCAGCAATAGTGAGGATAATCCTCCTGGACAAGGTCTGTTGGTAACAGCCTGGCCCAATCGGTGTCCAGTGTACCCCACAAACAGTTGGACGTCCACTCTGACCCTGGACATCCTAGAAATATAAAAGCTCAAAGCTCTCCTAGGGTCCAAACTATGGAGTCTCTCCTCTTCCTTACCAGGATGAGGAGGAGGATAGAAAGCAGGAAGTACCACCTTCTGGCTCAAATGAAACTCAGACACTACCTTCGGTAGAAAGGACAGACGTACCCTCAGTGCAACCCTATCCTTGTGGAACACAGTAAAGGGTGGCTTAGATGAAAGTGCCTGCATCTCGCTCACTCTGCGAGCAGATTTAACTGCAATCAAGAAAACCATCTTGAACGTCAACAGTCTCAAAAGGACAAGAGTGCAAAGGTTCAAACGGAGCACCCATCAAGAATTTCGAGACCGAATTCAGATCCCAAACTGGCACCTGAAAAGGGGACCGTGGCAACACATTTGTGAGCCCTTTTAGAAACGGTAATCAAATGTTCTTAAAATAAGAACATTCTTCAGACGACAGATGAGCGCTTTAAAATAGACAGCACTGCCAGGTAACCTTTAACGGTACCCATTTGAAGACCCTTGTGGGCGAAAGAAAGCAAGAAAGAAAGAAAGAACCATCGGAATGGAAACTGAAAAGGATCGATATTGTGTCCTCTGCACCAGTCGCAAAACTTACGCCAACGGTAAAGGGATTTGGTTGCCAGACGCCTGCCAGAAAGCAACACCTCCATCACGTCATTCCGGGAGGTACCAATCCTTATATCTCAACCTTTCAGAAACCAAGCATGAAGGTTGAGACTCTTGATCTCTGAATGGAGACACCTCCCCCCCCTTGCGTGAGAGCAGATCCTCTCTGTGGGGAATATGGCATGGAGGAAAGATGGGACTTTTCCAGAAGGTCCTGGTACCACGCTCTCTTGGCCCAATCCAGAGCAATTAGGATCATGTGGGACCCGAACCTCCTTAGAACCTGAGGAATGACGGGGGATCAGAGGAAACGCGTACAGAAGTGGGAATGACCAATCCACGACAAACGCGTCCCCTAAAGTTCCTCTCGAAGGAAATTCCCTTGAGCAATATGTCTCTCACTTTCAGTTGGCACCGGTCGCAAACCGATCCACTTGAGGGGTTCCCCAAAGGGCGAAGATCTCCTGAAGGACTTCCTGCGCTAACTGCCACTCGTGGGAGACTGCGCTCTGCCTGCTCAGAGTTTCCGCCGCCGCATTCTCGAAGCGGCCAGATGAACTGCCGGGAGAGATTCCTTGCTGTATCACCCAGAACCAGAGCTGCATTGCCTCTCTGCACAGCAGGAGTTTCCCTACACCACCTTTTTTGCATGGCCACTGTGTTGTCCGTCATGATCAGGACACTCTTCCCTTGCACAGACAGCAGATAAGCCTTCAGGGCTAGCCTGATGGTCCTCAGCTCTAAAAGACTCATGTGGTGTTTGGACTCCGACGGAGACCAACGACTGCTGGTGGTCAGCTCGTTGGCGTGAGCTCCCCATCCTGTGAGGGAAGCATCCATCACTACAGTCACCTTCGGCCACGGTTGCCAAAAAGGCTCCCCCTTCATCAGGTTCCCTTCACTGGCCCACCACAGAAGATCCTGAGAGACTGCGAGCGGAATCTGAAGGAGATCCAACATTTTGCCTGAGAAATGCGACCAATGGTCCTGAGAGCCCGTTGAAGGGATCTTATCCTCAGTCTGGCCTCAGAAAAATGCAGGATGCCATGAGGCCGAGCAACCTTAAGAATTCGAAAGCCGGGAGACTGTGGGCCTCTGCGCATGTTGAAATTTGTTGACCATCTCTACAAGGTGATGTGCCCTCACCTTGGGTGGTGAGCACTTCCCCAGGGATGTGTCCAATACAGCCATGATGTACTGAAGCTGTTTGGAAGGTGTCATATGCGACTTCTTGAAATTGAGGGAGAAGCCCTGCTTGTGAAGGGAGTGGAAGGTGAGGCTGAGCTGATCCAAGTCTTGTTTGGGAGAACACGCTCTGATCAGCCAGTTGTCCAGGTAGGGGTAGACGTGAACCCCCCTCTTCTGAGATAGGCTGCCACCACCATGAGCTTGGTGAAAACCCTCGGGTGGAGGTCAACCCGAATGGCAGGACCCGAAACTGAAAGTGAGAGTTGCCAACCGCAAACCTCATGTATTTTCTGTGCTTTGAATGGATTGGCACATGAAAATAAGCATCTTGTAGGTCCAATGACACCAACAAATCCTGAAGTCGAAGGGCCTGAAGGACCTGAGAAAAAGTGACCATCTTAAACCTGTCCATCCTGAGGAACTTGTTCAAGCAACGTAAATCCAAGATGGGTCTCAGTCCTCAGTCTTTGTTGGGAATCAAAACATAAGGGGAATACCAGCCCTTGTTCCTCTCCACCACAGGCCCTTGTTCCTCTCCACCAAAGGCACTAGTTCTATAGCACCTTTCTCCAGCAGGGTCAAGATTTCCTGCACAAGGAGCGGATCCAGAATCTTCAAAGACAGCTTCCCCAGTGGATTGTCGTGAGACCAATTTACGAAGGGTAGGCAGTAGCCGTGGGCCATTGTTTCCAGCGCCCACGCATCTGCAGTAATGGATCACCACTCTTCGAGATGCTGAGACAGTCTGCCCCCCCCAACCAGCGAACAATGGGACCTGGCCTCATAACTGTTTTGGAGCGGCAGCTGCCTGTCCACCACAAGGAACTGTACGGTGTCCCCTTTGACTGGTCGCTCCTCTAGCTCTACCAAAAGAGGAGTAGTAATGAAAGGAACCACCCCTCCACTGCTGTCCCCTAGGACCTAAAAGCAGAGGTTGACACACAGCTGCGCACAAAGATTTAGCAGCTGCTTTGGAGGTCTGAAACCTCTCAAGGCACTTGTCAGCCTTGCTGCCAAACAAATGAGAACCGTCAAAGGGCATGTTGAGAAGACGGGCCTGCATATCCGGAGCACACCCCGATTTACGCAGGTTTGCGGATCACGGTGCTCGCAGCCATGGACCGGCTGACACTATCAGCCGTGTTCAACCCAGACTGAAGGGATTCACACATGGCATCCTTGCTCAGCCACTACAGAGACAATTCCACAGAGTGTGCGAAAATTTTGCCAAGGCACAGGTGGAGTTGGCCGATTTCAGTTCCATACTCCCAGCCGAAAATACCTTGCGTGCCCATCCATCAAAGCGCTTGTCGTCCCCATCAGGAAGTATGGTAGGGTACACCTCCTGCCTCGAGGTGAACATGGCCGCCTGAACCACCAAACTCTCAGGAGCGGGGTGTGTGGACAGGTACCTGGGGCTACTGGATGGGTGGTATTACTTAGTCAATAACTTGTTGACCGCCGGAAGAGATTCTGGGGCTTTCCAAGTAGCAGCCACCCTTTTCTGTAACTCAATGTGAAAAGTCAACACTAGGTCAGTGGACGGACCCTGATCTAAAATGTCAGTCAGGTCATCCTGATCGAAGTCAACTTGAGGGCTAGTCCACCTTAGGTACTCCGTAACTCTCAACATCAACCTCCTACAGGAGGATTCAGCAGGAGCCCCAGGCTCTGGCCTACCAAACTCCATCTCAGGAGATGTGTCAAGGCCACTGGCATCATGTAAAGACTGACGCAGATCCTCCAACTGCCTGTCCTCAGAAAAGAAGTCAGAAGCTTCAGGTGTTTCACCAGGAATAGCTAAAGGCTCCAACTAAACATCAAACCTCTCCTCATCCTCATATGTTCTGCAGAGAATGAAATAACTCCTTCCGAGGTACAGGAGCAGACCTGGATTCAAGAACAGGCTTCATAGTCTTAGACAGAGCCTTTCTCTGAGGATCCAGAGCCACAGGGGCCTCCAACGGCAAATTCTGGCCATTAGGCCCCGATAGGCGTCAACGCCTTCGGAATCGACAAGGGCACCGAAGGCTCTGACCGAGGGCAAGGCCCCGATAGCCATACTCTATGGACACGGCGCCGACGCCTTGCTCGACACCTTCCCAGACTTCGACGGTTTTGTTGGGGACGAAGACCGCAACCTGGATCTGGCCATCTACCGGAGCCTTGTCCAAACGGGAACTTGAGGGTTCCCAATGTTTATCGCGCCGACTGCCCCGGCCCGAGGGCGCGCGAGCTTCGGACCGAGACCGTTCCCTGCCGGCTTCAACCGAAGGCGCGGACGGAACAGTGCCCTGAGATTGGAAAATCTCCAGCATTTTCAGATTCAGTGGGACAAGCCACTTTCCTCGCGGAGCCATCATCCGACGAGGATGGGTGAAGGCGAACGGTGATGCCGCTTACGGGAGTGCCTCGACGAGGACGAGTGGCGGGAGCCACTCTGGAACCGAGATCCCCTGGACTCCCTCCAACGGGGAGAGTCACCCCTCAAGTCATCAGTGGAAAAACCAGCAGTCTTTTTGGATTTACAGGGTTTGGATACCCGACCTACCTGCAATTTCCCCTTACGCTCCCGCAAGGCCTTGGCAGTCAACGACTGCCACTTCAAGCAGTCGTCCGTGTCGTGGCTCTCACCCAGACACCATAAGCAGGTACGGTGCGGCTCTGTGATCGACATTTTGGACTTACAGTTCCGGCACTTCTTGAGGCCAGACTGCGGGGTTCGGCAGGGTAGAAGAAGACATTATCGAAGTAGATAAACACGTTTGCAGAAAAAACGGAACTGAGGCTACGGGCGCAATGCGTGCTACTTCTAACATCCGATGAGGTCACCCTCGACGGAGGCCTGGAAGAGGGACATCGACCCAACGCCATCGATGCAGGATGCCCTCTGCCAAAACATTTCCGAAGCAGCACAGCTGTGGACATTACATGTCAAAGATGTGGAATACGTAGCAGGACAATCCATTCGAACAGGTAATCTCTGAGGAATCTTTGCATACAGTAACGGTGCCGCTGATCCTTTGGCTGGCAAACTCTCCCAAAAACAAATCCCCTAGCAGGGGGAGGGCACGAAGATTACTAGGAGGCCTGGTGAAAAGCTCTTCCAACAGCTGCAGAGGACAAGTAAGGGGTCACTGTTAACGTGTCGCAGCACAATCAGTGGTCCCTTCAATGCTAGTGGCGCAAGAATAGGCAGACCGAGAGTACACGATGGGTGCCTGCATCTCACAGAAGGTACAAGTCGAAAAACTATTTTATCTAGCATAAGCGACAGACTGAGTTGCCACCAGATTATAGAGGATTGAAGAATTGAAGCAAAATCTCAAAAAATAAAAAAAGGAACAGAGGGAAAAAGTAGGGCGTGGAAGCACTGGAGCCATCCTCTTACGATAAAAAGATTGGAGGAGGAAGACTAGCGGTGGCACCTGGAATACTGTGGCCACGTGGGCCCACGCACTCAGATGAGTTTTCCAGTCAAATCTGAGGGATTTGTCTTGGACTGAAATATGGCTCCTTTATGGTCACAGCACACAGAAGTATGAAGGAAGGGGTACAGGACGTCATTAGATCCCATGGCTGCCAGTTTACCGGCATGCTTGCAAGCAGTCGTCACCACAGCACTGCTGGTCGAAGACGCTGATCTATGGTTCAGGGCCACCCCACCACGGTTGCAGTGCCACATGCAGTCCTTGCCTTTCTGCTCCAGGAAGACCCAACACATTTCCAACGCCAGACTTGCCAAGTATGAAAAGCTTCCGATATTTGCTGACAATGTCACTCTTAGCTGATGCTCTGTTCTGAATCCTACATCTCTGCTCCCAAATCCCCAGGATGCAGAACTGCATGATTGCCTGCTAACAGTAGAAAGCCACTTGCCCCTGCACAGATTTGAAAATCATCCCTTTGCGCAACCCCAATGTACTCCTCTTTGTGGATGGTTATAGAGGGGGACTGATGTTATGATACGATTGGTTATTTATAACGCACTTTATACCCAGAGGTTTCCAAGCGTGACCCAGCCATGTTTCTTCATGTCGTCTTGTTTGCAAAACGAGCACTTTGCCCGCAAGCGATCCTCCCGAGACGTTTGGATATGCTGTATGTTCTCCCCACAACATCTCCTGATTTACTCATGGGGTAGTTCATGATTTTGGTGTCCTTTTGCAACAAAGAGGTTACTTGACCTCAGGTACTCAGATTCTTAACGGAAAATGTATCTGCTCTGCTGCAACCCCCATTGATCCCTTCTGCCCTAGCTATTGAAATGTTGCTGGCACAACTCCTCAACACTGTACTGCTGCATGCAACTCTAGCTGATAAAGCAACTTGAAATGCAGCATTGAATAGGACCCTGGCTCCTAATGATGTCCTTATCTGTGTTTCAGCTCAACAGTCACTTGTAGCCTCCCCTTCTAGTCT
Organism: Ambystoma mexicanum; assembly: GCF_040938575.1. NCBI lineage: Eukaryota > Metazoa > Chordata > Amphibia > Caudata > Ambystomatidae > Ambystoma > Ambystoma mexicanum. Next base: position 895,618,012 of record NC_090939.1, read on the forward strand.
GCCCGTGCTTCAATACCAAGCAACTGAGTTTAAAGAGAAGTTCTGGCCAAGACACAGATTTAAGTTATCAGCTGACTCACTTTGTCGCTCCCCAGAGGGCCGCCTGTGGCGGCCAAAGTACTCTTACCTTACCTGGCTCGACTGGCTCACTCTGTTGCACACTCTGGTAAAGGGATTACGATTGATACTGTGAACTGCAAATGGTAGGCCCCTACATTACTACTGTGGTCCAGGTAGACTAAAGTGTGTTCTGTGCACCCTGCTCATAATGTGAGCAGAGAAAACCAGGCAGTCTTGCGCACCCGGTAGCGGAGGACCAGTTTCTGTATGTGCAGATGGAATTCGTAGAGCTCCCCTGAAGCACGGGATATGACTATTGCCTCACAATAGTGGACATTGTCTGAGTGGTTGGAGACTTACACCTGCCAAAAAGCTGATCCTATTACTGTTGCCAAAAGATTTTTGTACTTCATACCCGGTTTGGGCTCCCACTCATTTACCGTGATCGAGGCACCCACTTCACTGGGCAGGTTATGGTAATCAGAGAAGTTTTCAAGGCTCTCAACATTCCCCAACAATTTCACTGGGTCTACCACCACAGTTTACCAGCACAATGGAATGGCGATCTGAAGAATAGGCTTTCCAAAATGTATCATGCGACAGACCTAAAGTGACCCCATGCATTGCCCCTTGTCCTGCTCCACATGTGCGATCACCCACACCGCAAACATGGGTGGTGTACGTTTGAGATCCTCACTAGGTGTCTAATGCGCATTGGTACCACAACCTAGTCATCTCACTATTTTAATTGGCATTGGGAAGATGAGCCGATCCTAAATTACTGTTGAGCTCTTGTGAAAACGTTTTGTTCTTTCCACACTAAGGTTAAGGCTGCCCTACCGGAACCGGCTACTGAACCCTGCCTACTTGTTGCAACCTGGTGATCTGGTATACATCAGAGTGCATAAACGAAAATCAGCGCTACAAAGCCACTGGCAAGGACCACAAAATGTCCTGCTCACGACCCAGGCTGCTGTGAAGTGCAAGGGAGTCACTGCTTGGACATTTGCTGCCCTTTGCCAAAAAGTGTAGCCCATGCGCCCAACAGCACCTTCCAGGAGCCAGCCCACCAGGAACCTGTGCAGTCTGAACAGACTATTCCAGTCCCGAAGGATCTACTACTGCGGAGTTTCCGTCCCAGCCTGATCCCTCCAAGCCATCCTTAAGCAGGGTCGGAGGCAGACCCAACAACTCCACTCTACCTGCATGCCCAAGCTCTGAAACGACACACGCAGCCTCTGAGCCTGTTCAACGTAGTGGGGTCTATTAAAAAGATTGTCTTGGCTATTCAGTCAGGCAACAGAGCCGTCTGTAAAGCAGACGATGATTCAAGTTCCCGACCACAGCCCTTTGCCGCAGACTCTTCTTTATCAGTCGTCCCAGCCCAGGGCGATCATGCCTGTGGACTCAGAGGTCTGCTGAGCGGCCAATGAGCGAAAAGGGAAATGTTCCTCAGTTCAGCCGAATGACAACTGAACTACCTGGAAAAGGGAGATGTACCTGCCGGATGTGAGCGTGCACGGACAAGATTAAGAAAGCTTGCATGGCGAGATGCCCTGCCCTGAAGCATTTGGCCCCTTTTGCCATCACCTTGCACTTAACCTTTTCGTCAGTATGAGCTGGGTGATTGTGGTTATGGTCATCTTTGACATTGCTGACCTGCATGCTGAGCACTAAAGGGAATCTGATCTTACTCCAGGACCCAGAACTAAAGACTACAGCTGTGTGATGCTCTGACCTTTTGAACTGAACTGTTGGGATCGGATTGCGAACCCCTATACTTTACAGACTACCTTGGATCTCACAATTCTGCCATTCGAGCATCACGAGTAAATCAGTGCTCATTTTCCTTGTTCATCTGACTGATTACTGCTTTCAATAACAATTTTCTGCGTTTATTATGGTCCTTCAATATACCCTTGGACTCACAGCGAGAACACTTCATGTGGTGCAGCATTACGCCTGTGTAAAGAAAATATTTGACTTTTGGGATTGTGCACCCTTCCCCAACGATCGGACCTCTGGTTTCCTGTAGCACGTGTGCCCTTTAACTGGGGATAGGTCTGCCAATAACTATAGCAGGTATCCTGGACCTGTGGTCCCAGAGCCTGTGATGGCCACCATTCCGAGAGGGGGTTTACTGGTAATCCAAATTTTCCCTCCCTAGACCAGTTATCAAGACGACCAGCTGCACTTCACCTTTCCACTCCGCCTACTCGCTTGCTGTGTTCTACAAGCCAGGGTACACTAGTCATCATGTAACCAGCACCAGTGTAGTCCTCAATAATGTAACTTTTGCCTTTAATAGAGCGTTTTTCTTCACCGAATCTGGGTTTGCCACCTACTGTGGGATGTACTTTATGTGTAGAGTTAATGCTTATTCCTGGTTACTCAAGGATTGGGGAGGAAGTTGTTATAGGAGTCATGAATTACAGGCTATATGCCACTTCAAAACATTCCCTTCCTCATCCTGCAGAAACAAAATTCAAAGTCGTCCACAATGGGGTAGGATACCTCCAACCTAGACTGGGTGTGGAATTGAACAGGGACACATTGTTAAAACCATCCAGGCTATTTGAGGAGTTCACCAAAGCCACAACCGCCTCCCTTTTTTCTAGCTTTCAAAAGGGGGCATGTGCACTCTTGTGAAAACAATGTTGCACTTCCATAACAAATTCTGAGAATATCACGGATAATGTATCCCACATCGGCCAGACTGTAGCTGCTCTGCATGAGAATAACAGTCCTCTGGTCTGTGTGGTCTTGGTTTACTAATATACTTGGCTTCTTATGCACATCTGTCCTACATTATTGCTCAGATGATACCAATGTTCTTACTGAGTATTTATTCCTACTCTTCAAAGGTTTATGTACCTGCACCCGAATGAAAGATGAAAAGCCTTCAAGAGTGACACAAATGTACTTCATGAAAGCCACAGAAGAACTGCACTAGAATTTACAATTGTGTGATATGTCCACCCCTGAAATGGTCGCAAGGTGTCCTCGCTCTGGCGTGAGAAGGTAGTCACATTTCCTGTGTTATGAGAAACCTGTAAAATAGGCTGAAGTTAACCTGATACATTTTCTATTGTTGTCATCAAATGTTGTCTAGCATGTTGCTTCCAAAGAAGACCAGGTTATGTGAATATATAAAAGCCATGTAAGCCCAGGAAAGGGGTGAGTTGCTGTACTGTGTTCTGGCCAAACACCGGGATCTTGTGTTTTCCTGTCGTCCTGTTCTATGGATGTCTGTATGCTGCTTTACTGATCGCTATTAAAGATGCTTACCAACCTTTCTTGAGATTGGATTATTGCAAGTGGGGTTTTCTTTTCTCCAACACTATGCATCTCAAACCTTGGCAATGGCCTCCGCCTCTGGTAGTGAATATTGTGCCTGCTTTTTACACCCACTGGAATAGGAAGGGACCTCTCGTCAATGTGATAGAGTGACAATACTGAGAGTTCTGACACTGATAATCCAACTCGTCGGTCCCACTTCCCTCCTCCGACTCCTCACCCGACGAACTTGAGTCCGTGGAGTATTGCAGAGCTTCTCTGTACAGGTGGTCGGCGGAGGCTGTATCCCAACCGCGGTGGGAAGCCACAGCAGCCGCTAGGCAACAGCGGCCTCCGTGGCCTCGTCACCACAGGCGGGCGAAAATGGGGGAAAAAGCCAAAGGCTAAAAAAAAAACTTTGATGGTCCTGGGAGCAGGCGGAGGAGGAACACCACGAATGCAGTCCAAAGAGGGCCGGTGTAGGTAATCCAAAGAGACGGAAGCCACAGTAAAACAGACCGAGCAAGGGGAAGACAGAGAATATAGGCAAGACTAGCGGTAATAGAGGAAAAGAGTAGGGGGAAAAAAACTCCGGAGGGCAAAGGAGAGGGAGAAGAGGGCGACAAAAGCCGCTGAGAAGGAAAAAGGTGGAGGCAGAGAAAAGGACAGGCAGGGTACAGCAACCACAAGCGAGAAAAACTCAAAGTTGCAACGTGCTGTTCGCCGGGTAGACGCGGAGTAAGTTCTCCGGCAACAGCAACATCACAACGTTAGAAACGTGCAAAGACTAGACCGCTACCCAAGCGAGAGAACAGTGTACATCCTAATGGCCACTCCAACGGAACCGTCGCCACAATCTCCATGCGCTTGATCGCATGACAGATAGCCATTGGAAGAGCAGCTACTCCTTTAGCCAGTCTTGTAAACCTTTTTGGAAGAAAACACTCTTGGTCTGGGCTTTGGGTATGGCCAAGCTGAACACCATGTGAGATGCATTTTCAGCTTGCTCCGTGGGCCCAGGGGATCGGCTCCCCCAAAGCCATGATTAACGGAGAAGGGAAGGGACAAAGGTGCTCCGAATAACCAGAGCCATCAACGGAAGCTCCTACGATATCAAATGCAAGTGCTCCAGTGTCAAACAATAGGTCTGAGCTCCCGTGCCCCGACAGCAGCACTTCCAAGATGGCACTAGGGCACTAGTCCATAGCAAATGATCGAGGTGAAGATTACGCTGCGTGGGCGGCGCCCAGATCAGACGGAGGAACTACCACTAGACGGGAGCTACCCTACCTCACGAGGCCAGAGGGGAGGCAAATTGGCACCAAACGAGCAAGGCTAGCAAGGTGCAGTCACAGTGGGCCGCGCGGAAATCTCAGGCGGCGTAGAAGCCACAGCGTTGACAATGATTCACCACCCTGCGGTCCGAGGAACAGAACCCGGTCTAGATGGAGACATGTTGCTGATACGAGAGAAGAAATGTACAGTCAGGCTAATACCTCTTAACCTTGAGAGACAAGCAACTGCTGGCTGGGCTCCAGTTCCCACTTCAGGAAAACATTGTACCACTCGGTGGAGTTCAGAGAGATGCATAGCCCTGAACATATGGCCACACCCCAATCACAGGCTAGACAAAAGAGATTTATGTAGGATCATTAGAAAGAAAGGAAGGAAGGAAGCTGTCACGGTAGGAGAATAGGGCCAAATAACTGCAACTAAATCAGGGCTTAGAAATCCTCCAACATGGCTATGATGGGGCATCAGGACAAAGTTAAGTGCTCCGAAACCAGGATTGTGCATAATGAACCTCAGAGCTCTCCTCAGTCCGAAGCTCTGGCAACAGAAAACATTCACCAAATGTATTTGTTTTTATAATGCACCTATATAAAATGTGTTTCAATGCGCAACAAGACAAAAAGGAGGGTGGAGGGTGGGAACAGGGATTAAAAAAATGGTCCTAGAAGGCCGTGTGACATTCGGATTGTGAAAATGCTCTCAGAAATAAAAAAAAAAGATACAAGGAAGTGTGGCAGAATTGGCCCAAAAAGATTCTACTCTTGATAAACAAGTCCTTGCTACTGGAAAACGGATTGCTGATAGCGAAGACGTGCTTTGCAAGCAATACAGAAAGTCACAGTGCTTGATGTTTACTGTTTAGCCCTAAAACAAAATCAAGGAGGAGCTGGAAAAATAAGTTGCAGTGAAGCAATATACATATTATGACCTGGAATCATTCGCGAAAAAGATCAATTCAGTGCCATTCTACACCTTCCAAATGACGAAATAGATCCAATCGCCCAACCCACAGAGGAAAAATGGGATCCCAGATGTTCTCACCAAGGTCAAAGAGTCGAAAGTGGTGAAACAATCAGATTTCATGTTTAGAGATGCGCACTACAAACTATTTCAATATATCTCGCCAGCCGCCCTTCAAGAAAGGAAAGCGTTGATAGAGTTCACAGACTGGCTTTTCTCTAGACAAGCGAAATACAGAGGAGGATTCCCATGGGCCGGAAAGAGATGGTATGTTGCATCGATGGAGGTGGCCTCCCCCTTGCTGCATGCAGAAGATCGGGGTGGCCCAGAAACACATTAAGATTATTAACAAGCACACGGCATATCCAAACCTCATGCATCGAGGCGGAGAATCTGAAGGTCAGAAAAGGGAAAGAGGTCCTCGTCGACCTTGTGCATATGAAGTAAAGGCCACCAAAGTGACTTGAAATGGATTCAGAGTTTCTTTCTTTGCAGACCCACAAAGGTCGAAATTGAAACCGGACCTTGACCCCACCACTGAAATCTTAACATGGGGCCCTGATTCGCCGAGGTCAGTATTGCAGATCTGCCACTGGTGGAGGCAGAAGGGGCCGACAAACCGCTTTTCCATACCATGCGGATCTGACACACGCCTCATCTGAACTACCTTTATTGGGAGCCTCTTGCACATAAGGAGCTCAAATAAAAAGGTAAAGATTGGGTTTGGGCGGTGCACTCCAAGCCGTTACGAAGAGCCCATGTAGCTGTGTTAACGATACAAGCTCTTCTCCGACGATCCCTTACATATCTCTCAGGCAGAGAAATCTATGGTTTTTATTTGGCTTTTATTGAGTTCAGCAAACTACTATGGGTGGGGTGAAAAAATTCAAGTAGCTACTAGATACCCATAAATAAGTCACTTGCCACCTCAATTCTATAAATACACACAGCACACAATTTGTTACTCGTAAACAAGTTGAATATTACTAGCCAATGGCTAGTGGAGAGTGCACATTCTGCTTCCTGCTATGTGGATGTGTGAAGAAAAAGGGAGAATTAATATCTTCAATAGGTAACTCCCATGGTCAAACTGATTTCAACCCACAACTCGGATGGAAGCAACAATTAAATCAGTATCACAAATGTGCAGGGCCTCAACTCTCCCGTGAAAAGAAAAATCAATGCTAAAAAGACTGTTGGAAAGTGATACCTCAATTGGTCTCCTATTTGAGACCGCTTTTGACTAGGTCAGATAAACCTTTTCGGCTTACAGCGGGCTGAAAACCAGCAGTCTTGCTGTAATAGTGGCTAAAACTGTTCCATTTAAATCTGAAGGGATGATTTTGAGGGATCCCAGGTGTAGCCATTTAATGGTAAGCATGGAGTTCTTTGGACATGCCATCACACTGTGCTCCTTGTACCCCCTCCATCCCCCCACGAGAAGCAACACCCTTCCCTAATGGATATACTTCCCCCAGCTACCAGCTTTCACAGAGGGCAAACGTATAGTCTGAAGATTTCAACATGACCCCAGACCACTCGATAGACAAGACCCTCCCTCCCACTTCACTTCAGCGGACTATAGAAATGCAGTGACGTTGCAGAGATTATTATTATTTTTGTTTAATGTGCGACAGCCAACAGGATTTACTTTTCACATACATACAAAATAGACAATTTAAAACCAATCACTGGACAAAGAGAAAAAAAAACAAGTCACAAATCAGTCTTCCTACAAATCAAGCACAATGATAGGAACTTAGCCAAGACCATCGTGACCAAATTGAAAAACTGACAATTTAGCGGACATAATCAGGTGGGTAAGCCGGGCTAGGTTAAGTTCTTTCAATACTGCAATTACTTCCAGGTATGTAGACTCTTAACCCACATTCAGGCAGTCCCAAAATGGCTGCAAGTCCAACCACCAGTCCGCATCTACGGATTTCTTGAGACTTCTAACTCTCAGTTCTCTTGTTCCCACCCACACACTCAGAACAGGTCTCAGACTTTCAACACAATGGCCGTCACAGCGTTTACAGAGGTTGTCGGAGTACCGGTCCTTATGCCTAATGTACAGAATCTCTCTTGTAGGCAGAACGTTCAATCGGAAACTTAGAAAATCAGCTCTAACCATGGAGCTAGGAGATTGCTTCAGGTAGCCCATTACTGTGCCCTGTGGGTTATCCTGCAAGGACAAGGATCTATGAACTTTCTGGCTGCGCATTTCTGAGATGGTTCTAATCCAATAATTTCTTTTTAGGAAATGTTTGACCTGCAATGGATTTTCCACTAGATCCCGCATTGTACAATCATATGACCTCACGATTCCCTCCGCCAGCTTTTCCAGTATATTTAGAAATGGATTTCTGCGTCACTGGAGGTCTGTATTGATCTCCTCAGAGGGAGTCGGGCCATGGCACCAGGATCAATCTGTAGGTTGATAGCGTCATCCATTCAGCAGACTGTAGACCTACTTCGTACCCGACACAGGCTATTTGAAGTGACTGTGGAAGAGAAAGGACATTCTTCCATATTTTCCCTTCTAACCTTAGCCAGTCTATTGTACTTGGCATTGGGTTGATGTCTGGCCCATATAACAAGACTGAGATGGCCTCATCAGTGTAACTTTTTATTAATGGCATCACTGAAAATGTGCCTAGATCATTGTTTATGTTCTTCATTTGGCAGCCCAGTTGGATGGCTTTCGCCTCCATTGTCACCTTTACGTGCTCCTGTGATAAAACCCAGGTACAATATTTCTTGTCCCACTGGCACGACCTCCCCTGCCAGCCTCCAAGTAAAAGCAAGGGTCCTTTGTTTGAAGATTACGATTTTGGACTTAGCTGGATTGATCTTTAGACCATTTGCTAGGGCGTACATTAACGCATTCCAGCAAGCGTTGGAGTCCTACTGGGGTGCTATCACGCAGCACCATGTCATCAGCATAGGCTACCCAACTCAAACACATTGATCCCACCTTCGTACTTACCAGGCTACATTTTCTCAATTTTACAGCAAGGTCGGCCAGGTAGAGGTTGAACAAGCAGGGGGCTATCATGCATCCCTGTCTTACCTGGAAGCGCATAGAAAGGCTCACCCACATGTCCAGCCTTAACCTCAGGGAGGAGCGCTCATGAAGCTCTACTATTATAGCGAGTAAGGCAGGAAGCAGCCCCCAACTTAACGTTTCCCACAGAGGAGTTCTATTAACTGTCAAAAGCCTGAGAAAGGGATACCCAGGTTCCAAAGACTACCCTTTCGGAAGGATTCACTTAAAACACTACTGATTCGCAGGCCATTTAATGTTGTTGACAGGCCCCATAGGATTCCAGATGTCTTAATCATGCTTCCAACTCCATCAGTACTAGACCTGCAAAAATCTTACTATCTGCATCCAGGATGGAGATCGGGCGATAGTTTGTGGGATCAGCCCAATGTCCCTTCTTGTAGATTGGGATCACGATTGCCTCCCGCCATGATTTAGGGATAGATCTCGTCCCTAGAACCTCCGTAAATAAATACAAGATTTAAGACCACAAGGGAGTATCTGATTTGAAGATCTGGTTGGCCAACCCATTAGGCCCTGAAGCCCTGGATCCAGAGGATCTCTTGTTCAAATCCCTTATTGTGTCTTGGGTGAAATTTAGGGACCAATCAACATTATCGCATATGAATTCCCCCCCCCCCCACTATCTGGTTGACCATAGAGGGCTGAGAAGTGTTTATGCCACTCCGACTGTTGGATTATTTTACATTGAGACCTTGCCTGTGGTTTCTCTCTTGCATTTATGATGGCCCAAAAATTCCTAGAATTTGCTTTTCGCACAGCCCTCAGCATGCTTTCGCCATCTTTTTGTAGGCGGAGACATTTGTGACCTGGACCAATTTCTGTATTTTTGCCGTAAATCTTTGATTTGTGCATTTCTCTCTTCATGACTTAATTATCCCTCTTTTGTCCCTCCTTATTACTCTTTTCTTTTGGAAAGTTAGATCATCAGGAGCGTACATGATTAATCTTTGGGAACTCACCTACGATCCTAGGAACAGAAATCCACCACAGAAAACCAAATAAAAACACTGGCTTACATAAGAAATCTAACTCCACATTCGTACAGGACATCACAAGCGCAGACAAACCTTCATTCAAGCGTTGCCCCCGCAAACTTAAGACACCCTGTTTCCCCCATTGTTCACTGCGACCCTTGATGCATACGACCTAGTGAGGGGCGTCTTGTCATTCAGCAAATAGCCCTCCAGATATTAGGGTCGCTAGAACCCAACATTTTAACCTGGAAATCTTTGCATGCATTAAACAGGATCTTAGAAATGAAGAGTCAAACATAGACCCTTGTTTACCCCTGGACAATGTAAGTGCTAGTGGTACGTCACCCAGGATGTTACCATTGGCCTTCTTCATGTCCCAATCTGACAGGAACTTTGTCCATAGTTGCCTAGTCCTTGACTGAAAATTGTGAAGACCCTTTGCGTCAAGTGTTAGAATGCACCGAGCATTCACGTCTCCCGTTAGGAAGATATTTTCCAGTTTATGGGTCGTTTTAATCTCAGTTAGGATGTCTGCCAACTGTTCGTGGAAAACAGGGAGTGATGAGGCTGAAAGATTCCAGTAGACGTTAATCACTGCGATACTGTGCCAGGAATCTCCATTTCTTGGTCTAGCTTTTATGGCTAAAATCCCCGGAATCATACTATTCACCACTTCAATGGCGTTCAAAAGTAAATTTCTTAAGGCTAGCAGCAGACCCCCAGCTGGTCTGCCTCTACCCTGCGTCTGTGCCAATTGTTCTACTATTGAAAATCCATCTACCTTGAATCTCAGGGCTAACCAGGTCTCTTGGAAGGCTATTGGATCGTGGCTGTTGAAAATCTCCTCTCTCATTGGAGATCCTCAATGAGCTAGAGGCCCTCGTATTCCACCCCAAGCATATAATTCCCTTAGGGGCTAGAGGGACTCCTCAGCTAGACCCAGTTTCGGGAAAACCGGCAAGATTATTTCAGGGACCAGCGACAATGTGTTCCGAGGGTTACCTTTTTGCCAGTTCTGCTTCAGAGCTTCTTTGCAGCGACGCTGCTGAGATTATTACAAGAGCAGAGTTATTAGACTCCTGGAGATTCTACCAACCAGGAGAAAAAAATGTCACTCTCTTTGTGCATAAAAGCCATGCCAAGATGGATCTGATCCTACTCTCAGCAAAACGAATCCCCCTAGTCGCCAAAACCAAAATATAGCCTAGTGTAATCTCCAATCATGCCCCAGTCCCTACTACAATTAGAATAATCTGAATCGTAAAAGTCCACCTTCCTCTGTGGAAATTATACAATCTGACCTGGAGCGATCAAGTACTTGAAAGGACAAATGTGAGAATGTAGAAGTAGGAGACTGACACACAGGTGGCATGCTTTTGGCTATTAGCTTTTATTAATGAGCAAATAAAAGAAAACCGTGTCTGACTCTAGTTCCAAGAGGGATTTCCCTGCCTCAACTAATACTAAAGAATCTGTCAGGATGTCAGTGTAAAGCAAAAGTTATCCGCCCTGTGTCCAAAAACCCATTTCCAACCCTTACACTAGGATCTTAACTAAGAAAAAGAGATTGTCTTCTTGGTCCAGAAGAATGGCTCCCTTTTTCTGGACATCAGCCAAAGTTAAATTTTAGAGGCTGCAGAAACCAAAAAGGCTCCCTTGGGTTGGGTTTTCCTGCATGTCCACAGTCTTAGGGGGCAGAGGGGCGCGGGAGGGAATGACTCTCTCCCCACTTTTGCTTTTCTCAAGGTCTCTCACTGCCAGGACAAGTGTCTTTCTACTCCTGGCCCGTTTGTCAGTGTTCACTGTACCAAGAGAATGACTTCCTTCTCTTGGCTCTTTGTATAATGTTCAACCACACCAGAGGGTATTTCTCTTGCCATGGTCTTCCTCCAACTCTCTCCACAGCGTACAAGCAGCTCACAGCCCACCTGGTCCACTATCCTGCCAGGTACTGTGACTGTAGGGATGATCTCATAGTCAGTTTGTTATTATGTGTGGGTCCCTTCTTGTTTCTTAGGACTTATGCATGGTTCACTATCCTGCCATGAATTCCCGTTGTTGGTTCCCAGACCCTCTTGCCGGTGGTTTCTTTTCCCTCTTGTAGTCTAGGCTGCCCTGGTTTCCCAATCTGGCAGAGACTGCCTCCGAGGGGTTTCAGACCCTTTTTGTGGGTATTTGTCTCTTTAGTCCCAGACCCCTTTGTATGGCTTTCTTTCTCCGGTGGTCTAGGCAGCCCTGGTCTCCCAGTACGCCACAGACTACCACAAAGATGACGACTCCAAATGTCACGTCTTACTGGGTGCGGGTCTCAGACCTGTGTCTGAGTGTGGTAAGGTCCCTCGTGGTTCCCAGCAAGCCTACCGGTGTCCCAACCCTTCTATGGCTGCTCTCCGGTTTTCGTTCACAGCTTCTGGGCCAGTCGCCCCCGCTTGAGCACCATCTTCTCTCCCTCGGCTCTGCAACGGTCCTGCCACAGGTTTCTGCTTTCAGGCGGCGTGCTCTGTGTAGATGACACTCCAGCTGGTTGCCCAAGCTCTGGCTTCCTTCCTCTACTCAAACACGGTAGGTCTGTCAAGGATGCTTCTGCCGGGGGCAAGCACCTCGTTCGTTGCACTCTCGGTGTCCCAGTCCCACCAGCAGCTCACAAAGCTTCAGGTTCCATGAGGGAGGATCTCTCTCGGATTTCCCTCTTCTATTTCAGGTATGTTCTGACCAATAAAAAGTCTGTAGACTAGACCGCTCACAATGGTTTCTAAATGTGATCTTCATTCTTCAGCACTTCTTCCTCATCCCAGTACTGATCTTGCGAACCCAGTAGATTAGTGGGTCTATCCCTCATCTCAATACATAGGAGATACAAGTTATTTTTGGAGTCTACACTCTTCCTCGTCCCAGTATTTTCTACATTACTGATATGGCAAAGGTACATGCGTACACTAGGGAAGGTGTTAAAGGTTGGGAGGTAGGAAGGTGTGTTACAGATGCTCTCCCCAAGTCCTCACTAATCCCATGGGGGGGGGGGGTTCCCTCCCATGAGATCCACCCACTGAGTACCAGCTTCAGGGGGAATATCGGGTAACGGCCTCACCTCCCTGGCCTAATGGAGAAGTGACGAAATCTGGGAATTTGTCACAAATAGCATTAGCTTTTTCCCACTATTTCCAAGAGAACTTGGTCCCCGGAACAAAGGTGGACTCCCTTTGGACGGATTCAAGGCTGTGATACGGGGGAATGTATCAGTCAGTCAGTCTGCCATATACTTCAAAAACAGGAAGAGGTTCAGAGTATAATTAGAGGCAGGCGTATGCTCTAAAGAAGTTGGACAAAGTCAAAAACTCACCAAAGCACTCCAGGATCTATAATAGCAAGGAACAAGCTAAAAGCGCACTTATCAGCCAAAACCTCACAGGGCATTGTAAGGAAGGCATGGTATCAAACAATGAAGACATCCACAAGTGATCACAGTTCAAGGGTGTTTATTGAACTTCAAATGGGTTGGTTGAACGCCTATCTCAACCTAAAAGCTACGACCATCAAACAATCTAATGCAGTCCTAGTGGAGTCTCTGTCAAAATAAAAGGGCCTGTACTAATAAACCGATTGCCAATCCTTACTTCTAAATACAAAAGGTGTGGGATAACAATGTATGCAAAAGAAAAGTGTTCAAGAAAGAATACGTCAGCATGGTTGAGAAGTTGGATTCCCTTCACCACATTTTCAGCACGGGCATGGTGGTCCTTGCAAGCTTTGCACACACTCTGGCATCTTGGCCACGAGGTAACAGTTTAAAACATAGCCACCAAGGCCTTCTGCCAAAGTCTCTCTCCCACTGACAGTCTCTTATTGCAGAGGGCCTGATGTAACAAACAAAAAACACCAAAGTGCCTTTCCTTTGTCAGGGTTTTCACATTCACAAGTTCACAACTGGACTCCCTCGTTCGGCTCGGACGACGGTTGTCCCTCGTTAGGGACCAGACCCTTTTTCCACAATGTTCACAATTGGTTTCCCTCCTTCAGGCTCAGAACACTGATCCCCCTGGTTGGGGCTCAGATCCTCTTGATATCAAACTTGAAGACTTTCAAATGTGTGATGGGTTTTGCTTAAACCGTCACAAGACCACTTCGATTCACTTGACAATTGTTCTCATCAATCTTCTACTTTCGTTTCTCTTGGTGGGACAACATACAAAGACTTGAGCACCCACGCGGTGCCGGTCAACTCTGTCAACGGTATTGTATCTTTCCTTATAGAGTTCAAACATTCATCCACAGTTTAGCTTTACTCGCGTCTTTATCACACGTGTTTAACAATGTTCATTCCAGTGCTGCTTGCAATCTTGACTTCAACACAGACCGGTCTTGCATCAGTTTCCCCCACTCACCGGCTGGATTGATCTCTTGGTAGTTTCTTTGTTCGTGGAGCCAAGGACAATACCACAGCCTCTGCTGCTCCTCTCCACCTTGATCAGTTATGCAGGAGGGCCCTCTGTATCTGCGACACACAAAGCAGGATTATTCAGTCTCGTTTCCCGGCCTTACGCTTTCTGACTTGAAGGATTCTTGAAAGTAACAGCGACTTGCTGACAAGGCCAAGGGTGCTTCCCTTCTTAGTTTGTCGGCTTTCTCCCTTCGTTCAGCTGCCGACTAGAAACTGCTGTACCTAGGTGTGCTTTGCCTCACTCAGAGTGTGCTCTTGTGCTCTGCCTTCTATCCGTGTGGGGAAGTTTAATGGCAGTCAGGTGTGAGTGATTGCTAGTAATTGCCTGACCATACAAGTGGGGCATGTCCTGTACACGGCTCTGGTGCAAGTCTGTTTTCTCCCAGAGCGGGCTATCCGTGTGAAGGCGTTTGTGAGGGAAAAGGGGTGGGGTAGAGTTTCCATATATCCTACCTGGTAGGATGGGGTAAAGATGTTGGAGGGTAGAGAGGGATACTGCGTCTCACCATCAGGCTTCCCACTCCCCGAAGACCCCTCACCCAGGTGATACTCGTGCACTGGTCCACCCCCAGGGTCTGGATCCAAAGGCGATGGCCATGCCCTGGCCACCTGAGTGAGAGATCCGCGGGGACTAGCGGGTGAGACAGCTTCTGGTTTCTCACAGAATGTTAAAAGCAAAATATGAGGGGGGCGGGACAAAGCAAATCACCAGGCTGCCAAGACCAAGAGAAATGGGCCTCAAAGATGGGTCACACCTGCTACAGGGAGAAAGATAAAATGGCCATGTTGGACGACTTTCACAAGTACAGGAGGACATCCCCGAACTATTCCTGCAAGAGGAAAACACAAATAGCACGACCACTCCAGGCATTTGGATTTGGGCCCAGGTTCCTATCACATATTATGGCTAACTTTGCCCTCCACCAATCCCTTTCCCCATTGATATACTGACATGTATATCCAGGGGGACTCAGTCAGGCTTGCTCCTTATCCCCGCTCTTCGCATTAACGACAGAGCCCTTTGCACAAAGAAGTTAGTGATCCAGGAATTACAGGGAAGAAAAAAAAAAAAAGTGTCCCAATTCAATATTCGAATAAACAAATTCTTTCCCTACAGGAGAACATTCTTCAATGTATATGGAAACATAAGAGAAGTGCCAGAGAATCACCACACAAGTGAGGTTTATAATGACTGTTTTGGAGAGGAGTACCGGATGTTAAAATGTGCATTTGAGCCACACCATTTGCCCCGTTGCTTCAACGGTCAAAGAATTTCGTAATGCCTAGGTAGGCATTGATCAAGATGTTTAAGAGTGCTGATAGAGTTGTCACCATACTTAGGAACTTCAACTACAGCAGAATGTGGATCCCCCCGACCCCCTTTTCCAACAACCCGTGCATCGGTTACTGGGATAGGCCAACAAACTGGGTCAGTGGATTGGGACCCATGTCACCTATTCTGGACAATCCAGATTTTTCTCTCATGTATGGCACAACCCTGCCTTTGGAGACTGGAGAAGAGGAGGTATGGCACAGCCGGGACAACTGTACTATCAAGCTTCCCCTCTAGATTTTGAGGCCCTCGAGTCAACTTTCATTTCTCGGAAAGCAAAAGGTTTTGTTATGCCCAACTCCACCAAGGGGCCTGAAATACACAAATAAGAAGGGATCCATCAGATCAATTACCTGAAGAGTGGCTTATGCATGAAGCAAATCACCCATACTTCTAATTGCATGACATGTTTGACCCAACAGATACATTTCACTATATAAAGTTGGAGGAGAAACTGAGTGCCTGTAAACCCAGATCCTTGTCACACATTTGTAATTGAGTCCACAATTCATCACCAATGGATTTCCTTACAAAGTGGTAACGCCGCCCAGCATGCATTGAAAGAATTTGGCCAGGACATTCCCCTTTATGCTGGAGAGAATGCAGAGATATAGGAACTTCGCCCCATGTATGGTGGGTCTTGTCCTATTTCTAACATCTACTGGATAGAAGTATTCTCCAAAATAAAAGATCTCACCGGTGTAGCCTTACCTGTGGATCCATTGGCGGCATTACTGGGTGAGGGAGTTTTCTCAATGCGCAGAAGAACATTTAAACTAATCCTTCACTTCAGTATTGCAACTATCCTTGGCTAGAAATTGGAAAAGGTGCAAAAGGACTGGTCAAAGGTGTGGTAGATCAAAATATAGCAAACAATGGCTCTGGGGAATAAAATACTGCCCTTTCTTTCAATCAGTTTCAGAAGTATATATTAGTTTCGTCCCCATTTATTGCTTATTACACAGATAACCCTAAGCATGTTTTTAAACCTGTTCCATTTCTTATTTAATTACTAGGGGCTACTGGGGAAAAACACAACAGAATATTGCAAGAATATGGTTTCAAACCTTGCTTTAGAGAAGATCTATTAAGAGTTAGTGTTTATTATGAACATGAACTACATGAAGTTCAACACCTTATGTTGTATTGTTATGATTATTGCTTGAGAAAAATTCAAAAATAAAAAAAGTTAAAAAAAATAAAATATATATAAAATTTCTTTGAGGGCTGTGAATGTACCCATGAATTTAACTACCTCCTTTGCAAAAGGGACTCCAAATATACCCTGGGCCATTCACTGAGTCTGAGACGAGGCCAATTCTCCCAACTTAAAATCTATCCTGAGCAGGAAACTATTCCTCATTTAGGCAAAGATAACCCAATTGACATTCCCTAGCAAATACACAGCTCTTTGCGCCCAACGAGCTAGTAGCTCACCATCCCCCAGTGCGCTTGTGTCTTGTGCTTCAAACCAAATCTGGTGTCCTGGCAGGCTTTCCAGATTAAATGTTTTTCCCTTCTTAGGATTTGTATTCTACTTGTACAGAAAGGTCATTAACTTGGTATCAAACTCATACATAACCATTCTACTTTGGACCCAGATCATTCTGCCCAAAGTCATCCTTTGACAACCTTTAGAGAGGTTCCTGAATAGGTAACTTGACAATCGGTCCACTCCAACAATTTTGGATGCACAAGGTAGTTCAGATGAAGCAAGTCTTACCTGATTGGGGCTAAGAACTTAGTATGTCCAGGTGTCATCTTATCCTTCAACCACTCTTGTGCCATTCTGGACCTTAGGTTCAGCAGGTCTGGAGACTATTCGCTATTCATCCCCCAACTCACGTTACGAGTCCTCATCTTCAGGCTCTGTTATAATCGCCTCCTCACTATAGAGCAAAGCTCAAAATCTGCACTCGCCACTGGCTAGTGATAATTAACTCTTGGGCGAGTAAGAAATGGTGTGCTGTGTGTATGCATAGAATTGAGGTGGCAAGTGACTATGGCTGGCTAGTAGCTTGTAACTTACATTTTTACCCCTGCTAAACTGTGTCAGAGGGATGCCGGGCAACGGTGGGGGCGTTGGGGGCTGGCGAGTCCTCCCTCTGCTTCATAATGGTAGCCACTCAGAGCCTACAAAAAGCATATTCTTTGGACTGGGTGTTCCTCCCATGTATTCCTCATCTCGCCAGCTTCGCTGCTTTGAAAAAAAAAAAGAAAGAAATTCACGGCAGAGGGCGCTGTGCACGAGGTTGTGGCGTCGATGTCCCTCGACGGTCTCTATAGCGTGTTGATGTCACCAGCAGTATAAGTAGCTTGTGCCGCGCCCGTTGGCTTCAGTTCTGTTTTTTCGTATAGTCAATTTGTGCCGCAGACTGTAAGCTCTTCGTGAACGTAAAGTGTAAATCACATAAATTGTACAGTGGGGAAGGATGGGAGGGGCGATGAGGAATACGTGGGAGGAACATCCAGTAGAAAGAACGTTACAGTTGGTAAGTAACTTGTTCTTTGAATGGATTGTGTCCTCCCACGTATTCCTCATCTATGATAGACGCCCATAGCAGTGGTAAATGAGGAGGTGGGAGTACCATTTATTTTTATCATGAATAGAATGAAGGACCGCTTTTGCAAACAATCCCTCATGGGAAAGAGAGGCATCTAAGCAGTAATGCTTAACAAAAGTATGGATTTGTACCCACATTGCAGCTGAACAGATGTCCACTACAAGAACTCCACTCTGAAGAGCCACAGAAGTTGCCATACCCCTTGTGGAATGGGCACAAAGCCCTTCCGGTGAGTCTTTCCCGGCTAACCTGTAACACTCCACAATAGCCAAAGTAAACCAGCGGAATATAGATTGTTTTGTCACCGCTAATCCCAATTTTGGGCCAGCATAACCCACGAAAACTTGGTCATCCTGTCGCAATTTTGACATTCTTGATATATAAAAACTCAGGGCCCTTATTGGGTCCAGTCTGTGTAACCTCTCCCCTTCTTTGCCCAAATGAGGAGGAGGGAAGAAGGTTGGAAGTGTTATTTTTTGTGACAAGTGAAAGTCAGAAACTACTTTCTGCAAGAAAGAAGGTTTAACTCCAAGTACCACCTTGTCCTTGTGAAAGGAAGTATATAGAGGTTTGCATGAGAGCCTGTAACTCGCTTACCCTGCGGGCTGATGTTAAAGCCACAAGAAGGGCAGTTTTAAGAGTTAAGAGCCTTAAAAGGACAGGAATGTAAAGGATCAAACAGGTATACAAGTTAGGAATTTTAACACAAGATTCAAATCCCAAGCAGGGACATGAAAAGGTACTGGAGGGTACACATTGGTGAGCCCTTTTAAAAATGGAATGATCAATGGAATCTTGAAACAGGAAACCTCTTCTGAGGAGCGCTTGAAAATGGAAAGCGCTGCCAGGTATCCCTTTATTGTTCCAATCTGGAACCCCAGATTGGCCAAGTGCAGCAGAAAAGAAAGCACCATAGAGTGCCACATTGAAAAGGGCCCACATTCTTATCCTTGGACCGGTTACTGAATGTATTCCAACGACAACGGTACAAGGATTTAGTTGCTGGCCTTCTGGCCGAAAGCAAAATCTCCATTACATCATCCAGGAGGTCTCAATCCTTATATCTCAACCTCTCAGAAACCATGCGTGAAGGTTGAGTGTCTTGACCTCTGGATGGAGAACTCGACTTTCCTCTTGCCAGAGAAGATACTCTCTTTGTGGAAGACGTATTAGAGGGCAGATGGACATGTCCAGAAGGTCGGGGTACCACGTCCTCCTGGCCCAATCCAGAGCAATTAGGATCATGGTTTTCCCGAACTTTCTCAACCTCCTTATTATGTGAGGAATCACGGGGACTGGAGGAATCTCATACAGGAGTGGAAACTCCCAGTCCACCACGAGCGTGTCTCCTAGAGCTCCTCTCGGAGGAAATTCCCTGGAGCAGTACTGTTCGCACTTCCAATACACCTTGGTCGCAAACAGATCCACTTGAGGGGTTCCCAAAAGAGTGAAGATCTCTTTGACTTCCTGAGCTAGTTTCCACTCGTGGGAGACGGTGCTCTGCCTGCTCAGAACGTCCTCTGCTGTGTTCTGCTCTCCGGCTAGGTGAACTGCCGACAGAGATTCCTTCTTGTATTGCCCAGAACCAGAGCTGCATTGCCTCTCTGCTAGGTGGTAGTGACCCTACGCCTCGTCAATTGTGGCGATAGTACATGGCCAACGATTTGTGCATCATCATCAGGACATTCTTACCTGGACAGAGGGAGGCCTTCAGCGCTAGTCTGATTGTCCTCAGCTCCAAAAGGTTGATGTGTAGTTTGGACTCTGATAGAGACCAACGACCGCTGATTGTCAGATCGTTGGTGTGGGCTCCCTACCCCGTGTGTGAGGCATCCGTCACTACTGTTATCTACGGCCATGGCTGCCAAAAAGATTCTCCCTTGAGGACATTGTCGTTGCAAGCGCACCATAGAAGGTCCTGAGCAACTGTGCTTGGAACTTGCAGAAGATCTGACATATTCCCTGAGAATTGGGACCACTGAGTCCTGAGGGCCCACTGAAGGGCTCGGCACCAGAAGAAAATGCAGGATGCCATGAGACCGAGCAACCTCAGAAAATCGAAGGCCGGCAGGAACTTTGTTACCATCTGCAGAATGTGAGGAGCTCTCATCTCGGGAGGCGAGGTTTTTCCTGAGGAAGTATCCAGGGCTGCTCTGATAAACTGCAGTCTTTGGAATGTTATCATATGGGACTTCTTGTAATTGAGGGAGAAGCCCAGCCTGTGTAGGGAATGGCAGGTAATTGAGAGCTGTTTGAGTTTGTTCGGGGGAAACTAGCGCTGATCAACCAATCGTCCAGATACGGGTAGATGTGAATCCCGCTTCTCCTGAGACTCGCTGCCACAACCGCCATTAGCTTGGTGAAAACCCTTGGAGCGAAGGCCAGCCCGAATGGCAGAACTTGAAACCAATAGCGAGAACCGCCAATCGCGAACCTCAGGTATGATTGGCACATTAAAGTAAGCATCATGAAGGTCCAATGATACCAACAGTCTTGGAGTTGGAGAGTCTGAAGGATCTGAGAAAGGGTAACCATCTTGAACTTGTCCTTCCTGAGGAACTTGTTCAAGTTTCTTAAGTCCAAGATGGGTCTCAATCCTCCATCCTTCTTTGGGATGTCAAAGTAAGGTGAGCACCAACCCTTGTTTCTCTCCACTACAGGTACATTTTCTATTGCACCTTTCTCTAGCAGGGTTAAAGTCTCCTGCACAAGGAGTGGGTCTGGAATTTTGACAGAGTTGGCTCCGGGTGGATGGTTCTGAGGCCTTTTTAGGAAGGGAAGGCAGTAACCTTGAGCTACTATTTCCAGTGCCCAAGCATCTGAAGTAATGCCTCGCCATTCGCTCAGATGCTGAGAGATTCTGCCTCCCACAGGGGTCCTGTGTGACAAGGTAGCAATGATTTGGAGGCGGCTGCAGGAGCGGCTGAGGGCAAAGATGCCGCTGCTGAGGCCGATTTCGCACCTCTTCCTCGTCCACCACGAGTGAGATTTCTTTTACCTTTCTGTGCGGCCTGTCCTCTTCCTCTACCAAATGAGGAATAGTATCGAAAAGAACGACCTCTCCAGGGAGATGTGCCCGAATAAGGTTTTTGAGGCTGTCGCATAGAGGCGCTAAGGGGCTTGGCTGCCGCCTTGAAGGTCTGCAGTTTCTCTAAGCTCCCATCAGCTTTACTGCCGAAAGCCTAGAGCCTCAAAAGGCATGTTGAGTAGTCTGGCCTGCACATCCGATGCAAAACTCGACTTCAACCACGTAAATCTGTGCAGTACTGTGCTTGCAGCCATGGATATGTTAATGCTGTCAGCAGTATCCAGTCCTGATTGGAGACACTCCCCCATTGCCTCCTTGCCATCTATCAATATTCAGAAAGTCTTCCCTTTCTTCGCCTTCTGGAATATGTTCAGCCGCCGCCGTAACACAATCCCACAGGGTATGGGTGAACCTTGCCAGGGTACAGGTAACTTTAGCAGACTTAAAGGCAATACTGCCCAAGGTAAACCTTGCGAGCCCAAGCGTCCACTTTTTTTTTTTATCATCTCTATCTGGGGGATAGATGGATAGGCCGATTGTCTTGTGGAAGTTGCAGCCTGGACCACTAGCCTCTCAGGCGTAGGGTGCTTACTAAGATAATCAGGGTCACAGCTTGCTGGTCTATATTTTTTGGGAAAGTTCTTATTGACTGCTGACCCAGATTCAGGAGCCTTCCAGTTAGCCACAAGTGTTCTTTGAAGAGCCCTATGAAAGGGAAGACCTGGGTCCTTTTGGGGGCCCTGATCCAGGATGTCGGTCATATCATCCTGTTCAAAGGTTGGTGAGGATCTGCCCAAGCCCATATAGTCAGAAACCCTCTTCATCAGGTTCCCGTACCCAGAATCTGCACGTTCTGCAGGATCAGGTTTCGAAAATTCAAATTCTGGCGACGTAGCAATGCCACTGGCAGAGTGAAGGGTGTCACAAAGATCCCTCATCCTTGACTCAGGGTCAATCAATTCCTCGGGTACATCTCTAGTACCAGATTTTACTCCCAATTGAGAAATATCATCCTCTGAGGCGCTTTCCTCTTCAAAAATAGAGGACATAGACTTTAAAAAAGTCTATTCTCGGTAAAGGTGTGTACCTTTTTTCTTCCTCTTGAATTTGCCTCGAGGGAATCGAAGGAATTCTCTAAGACGTCCTTAGTGTCTCCCTTGGCTTGGGCGTCGAAGCAACCAGCGCCAATGGAGTCAAACTCGGCGAATGCTTCGATGGTTTATGCTTCTTAGCCGGTGTCGGAGAATCACTCGACTGTCGACAAACCTTCAACGTATTAACGTCGGGTCGAGTGTGTCGAGACTCAGTCTTACTACTGGTCTTAACCAAAGTAGTTTCTGACCTTCCTGCGTCATCCAAAGGAGCGACCGGGTTCTTGCTCTTACGAGGCTTCTTTGAGGGGGGGAGTCGGGCCACAATCTCAAAGACCTACATCATGTGCGCTCTAAATTCTTCCCATTTTCTAGGGGAATCAGACCTAGTCGGACATCGAATCACCTCGGTAGAGGTATCTGACGAAGAAGAGGGAGACCTAGGTCTCCTCTTCGCCTTCTTGGAAGAAGACGAAGAACATCTCGATCTACTTCTAGAACAAGACCTCTTTGAGCGCTTGTGCCGATCTGAGTCTTTCAACTCATTGGACTTCCTAAGCTTCTTAGAAGAGGCCTTCGAAGCTTCCCGCCCAAACGCCAATTTACCTTTTCGCTCACAAAGAGCTTTCTCCGTTATCGACTGACAGGAGCCACTGTCGCCGGCACGAACCTAAACACCAAAGGCAGACACGGTGAGGGTCTGTAATCGACATTTTAGAACAACAGTGGATACACTTTTTAAACCCTGTTTTAGGTGTGGAATGGGTTGAAGATGAGGACATTTTCCTGAGGAAAATGCAAAGCGCGCCGTTAACTCGATTGCGAAGCTATCGAAAAAACGGAACTGAAGCCAACGGGCGCGGCGCACACTACTTATACTGCTGGTGACGTCGACACGCTACGGAGACCGTCGAGGGACATAACGCCACGACCTCGTGCACAGCGCCCTCTGCTGTGACATTTTCTTTTCCGAAGCATCGAAGCTGCCGAGATATGAATATTATAGATGAGGAATACGTGGGAGGACACAATCCATTCGAAGTGTCCTGTGGCAGTGCAGGGTTCAATGCCCAAATCCCCCACCAGATCAACACTCGTGTTTCTCTGTCACAGCCTCCCTCCAATGCACCTACTGCTCATTTAATGGAGAAATCCATGGATGACCCCAGCACAACTTTCTGCTTGACTCATACCCTGCTCAATCTGATCCTGATCGAGTACTTAATCACTTAACTAGGCGTTTTACATAGCAACTATTTCAGGGAACCTCCAATCAGTCAGCAGACTACCATCATCATTCTCCTGCAAGCTGCAATGTGAGAAGCAGTATCGATCAGGATTTAACTTCTGCTTAAACTTATCCATGGGCTGCTGTGACTGGAGACGCTGCTTGCTATCAGTTCTGAGACCTGGATCTGTGCTGATAATATAGTGGAAGCAATCACGGAAGTCCGGAGGGTCACCATGCTCTGCAAGGCTATTCCCAACCTGACATTTTATTTCCACCAGTCTAGCAGATTTGGGGAGTGGGAGGCTTTCAATGGCACTGCCGAGCACATGTCAGGTAATCTGTGTAAAGGATGGAAGGTGCTAGTCCCAGAGCCGGAACCCAGTGCACCCATGAATGATTGGTCCTGCTCAAAGTAGGATTCTTTCTCTCGCACCACCCTCTCCCAACCCCGTCAAATTAATGTGCTTTTTTTGGCAAGCTGAAAAATGAGCATTACACTCTCCTGAATGTACAAGGGGGCCGCGATGGAGACAAAGCAATAAGAATCCGTTGCCGTCAGGCCTAGCTGGCTGTAGCACCCCTAGGCTGATCAGAGCGTCACGTAAGGCCTCATAGAAAACTAAGGCAGCAGAACAAGCTGTTCTACCCCAAGCGTTTTGCAGCATCTTAAATCATAATCCTGCAATTATTTGGGGCAAGAACATGAGATAAAATAGAATACACTTCCCTCTGCTGCTTGAGCATCAAATAAAGAGGAATGTGGGAGGATGTTTGGAGGTCTTCTGGATCAGACGAGATGCTGATTGAATATCAACTATCAAGTGACTTGAAACTACATCTTACTTCCATGATGCTGGGAAATGTAGTCTGGTTATGGTTACAGAGTTTGTTCTTGGGATAGGTTGCTGCTTGGGCTTCGAATAAAGGAGCAGCATAAGGTTTGCCTACAGTTTTGCCAAAGAATCCGAGTGCTTCTTTGCCTAACATTTAATTCCTATGGTCAATTTGGAAAGTTCTGGGGAACTTCGTCAGGGGCTGAAAATCATTAGACCAACTCAGGCTCTTCGCTATGTGCTAATTAATCTCGCTTGCACCCTATTGTTTACCAACCTTTCGGGCTCTATGCTACTGTGAGCCTTACAATCTACATCCCTATTTTTGGGGCCTGAGTTGGTCTAACGATTTTTAGCCCCTGACGAAGTTGGCAGATAAAATTGGTTTCTTGGAACAAAACATGTTGGGCAGACAAAATGGTGCCAAGTCTCTATTAGACTAATTAGAAGGTTGCATTAGTTGCACATTTTGAATGAGGTTTACAAAACACTTGAACACTTCATCTTTGCACTGTTACACTTTAGGGTCTTTTTTATTGTAACTTTTTAACATGTGCCATTTTAATCCTCAGGTGAAAGTCTTTGGTGATTAAGTTATTTACAATTGATGAATAAACCTGTTGAAAATTGAATTGTATCTCTAGTTCCATCTAGACTAGCTGCACAAGCAGTCAGGGAGGTTTTGTTATTAAAAAGGTTAGTTGTACCAGGGGTGACCTTCCTGCTGCATTACCAAATTCCCTCGAGTCTCTCAAAGTTTACGGGGGCATAGACTGATCAGGTCTCAGGCACAATGAAAACTACTAGTGCCCAATCAGCAGAACCTAGAAGCATGCCCAGGGTGCACTGTTCACATTTACACTGTGCCTGTAGTAGCAGATAATATACCAACAATGCCTGCTAGGAATGCTATACAGCCTGTCCAGTGTAAACTGTGCCAGCTATCTGACAGGCTCAGTGAAGCTACCAACAATGCCCACTGGGAATAAACTTCAGCCATTCCCAGAGAACATGGATTATACCTTGCAACTTAAACTCCAAATGTTTTCGTCAGTTCAGAATGTTTTGTGTTCGATTTCTGCAATGATACCCCATAGAAAATGGAATGGGAAACATTTTCTTTTGATACGACCTACAACGTTGCCCTACCTAGACAGAACTTCATGAAACTCTCCAATAATAAGCACACGATAAGACGGTCCCCTGCCATTCTGTGCATGAGGGACCAAATGTAAAATGACATCAGAGTCTTGCCTCCAGGTTTGTGAACCCGGCAGCCAAAATTCACTCCCCTTGCCCCTCCTTGAAAAGACATATGCCATCAGTAAGGCATGTCCTTGCAAACCTCAAGTTGATGACATGACTCAGAAGGCACCTCTAAACCAATCTGAATCCAATGTGGCACCCATTTTACTACCTTGTTCCAGCCAAATCGCATTTCAGGATTTTTAGCAGTTTAACATGGGCAAGGTCATAACTGTGTCAGAAGGGAGCAGTGACCCCCCCTCCCCAACCCCGCACCCTCAAACTCAGGTAGGTGGCCTAACAGGGCAGAGCCTGTTGTGCACCAGTAGTAGTGACAGGGAATTGAGGGGGACCCCAGTTCCCAACTCCCCAATACAGTTACCATTGTTTGAAAATGTTGGCACCACTGTGCCATCAACAATACCCATCAGCTTCTGTCCTGGCCAGGTGTCGTGCAGAACTATGTTCCCCAGAACAGCAGGGCAGCAGCGACATGACCTGGACCAGACCTGCTAGAACAAACCAGTCACTAGGAAACTGTGGTAGTGTTGTGAAAGGGTGCAGGTGAGGTGAGAAGTATGAAAGAGTGGTGCCAGGTGAGTTTAGCATTGTGATGAGTGTAAAAGGTGAGGGGGGGAGAAAAGGGAGAGGGGGGGGGGGGAAGGGAGAGGGAAAAAAAGAGGGAGGGAGGGAAGAAAAGGGAGAGAGGGGGAAAAGAGAAAAAGAGGGTGGGAGCAGAAAAAAGAGGATCGGAGGGGAAAAAAGACAGAAGGAAGGGGAAGGGGGAGGATTAAGGCAGCGAGAAACAATTGGGGAGAGGTAAAGGATGAGGGAAAGCTACACAGCGAGGAGAGTAGACAGACCGAGTAGGGGGGTGTGTGAAATGCGGGGAGGAGCGGAATTAAAGGATGGCTTGGTAGATCAAGGAGAGATGGTACATTAAGAGGGATTCAAAACAGTGAAGGAGAGAGAAGGACGGAGTGAAGAGAACTTGGAGCCGGCCATTAGACATAGTGAGAGAATCCCTTAGAACATCCCAGAGCAAGCGAGCTAGAGAAGACAACAACCATTAGGTTGCCCACAAGTTAGTGAAGACGAAGATAGCAGGGGTTACTATTCCACATTGGGGATGTTGCGGCATTAGGACGAGTGAAAGGGGTGAAAGGGCAGGTGCAGAAAAATGTTGCCAGACCAACCCGTCTCATAAATTGCAATATCCCATTTGAGCCAAGTCACACATGCCACAGAGTAACCATCGCTGGAAGTACCCCTTCAGTTCAGAGCCACATCAGCAAGGCATTGTGGGAATGCAAATGAGCTCAAATGCAAGTACTTTGATACAGAAAATTGCCTTGGTCTTACAGGGCAGTGCTACTTTATACATAACTAAACAACCCAAGACGGATATTTTTCAAGACTGCAGACTACATACCTGGTGCCACCCTTATTAAGGATCATTAGTACAGTAAGTATAGTCTGGCACTGGCATTGTAGGTATGCACATTTTATTCAAACCTTTTTAAATCCACCATAATTTAGCTGGTGTTTGTTAAACATGCCCCAACCACTAGACTGTCAGACTATACTATAGACAGTAGGTTGAGGTAAGGTATATAGAAGGGTGTGAGGTGCAAAGGTGTGTGTTTGTGCAGGTGGAGGGGGATTAGGTTTTATTAAATTCACAACAATAAAATCCAGCAAAAGTGAAGGTCAGTAAGAACTAAAAGAATAGACAGCAAATATTCATAGATTCATTCAAATGGCTCTGAAGCCTGGGATGAAGATTGCAGGATCATGTCCAAACATTTGCCCTCTATTTAGGGCCAACTGGCTGGCTTCTCCTGGCTCAGATCCACAAAGGTGTAGCCCCTGGAATTGCTTGCTCTGGCCTGGGTGAACACACACTTAATTTACCCCGGCCCAGAAAGGGATCACACTGGAACCACCTCACCATCCCAGAGCAGCTGGTAAGGCAAGGGACAGAGCAACTTGCAATTAAAATATGAGCACAGAAGATGGGCCAAAAACCCCGAGTTCCTGCTACCAAATAAGAGACACCGGAGGGGAGTTTGAACCCTTACAATTGATAAGATTAACAACAGCATTCTTCACATTTCTTTCTGCCCTCTTCAGGTCCCAATCACCATTTCACTTTTATTCCCGAGAGTAAAAGGACACCCTTCTAAAACAAACTCCTCCACACCAACTTTGAGCAGGCTCCCCAACCACTTTGTCCCCTGGGCTTCCCCCTTCAATGTTTCCACTTTCTACCACTGACCCTCCCCAAACTCATTTTGCCTCTATAACATTGGCAGCTGCAGCCTGCCCATAGCTATTAACATAATTCCTATTAGAATGCCCTTGTGGTGTTTCTGCAAAGCTGACTGATCGATCTGTGGTATATACGAACTGGTATAGCCCACAGATCTAATACAGCCCGGAAATGTTGCAACCGCTTACCTGAGCGGCCAGCCCTCGAACCCACACCGGCAGCAGTTAATCCTTCCTGCGTTTCCGTGCGTGCCTGCCTTACGTGGCCCCACCCCCTTACAGAAACAACTGCGCCGATTGCTTTGTTGTCGGCGAGATCAGACCGCACTCTGCTACAACACTGCAGCGCTGCAGAAACGGCTACAAAGAAAGGCAAGTCTACATTTTTCAACATTATACTACAACTATTAACTGCTAACTTTTCCCCTGCATTCCCCTACCTGTGAAATACTGCTTGCAGCTGCATTTTCTTTCCCCATTTAAATACTCCACCCCTCACTGCCAATTACCTCCCACATCCCTATAATACATTTTTGCAGCATGTATTACTCATTTCTCTTTTTTCTATTTTTATAAAATACTGAGGGTGTTCTAGCTTTATAAACCCTCAGCTCGGGCTGTGCCAGACGTTATGGGCCCTGAAGACGGAGTAAGAGTCAGTCCCAGTCCAAAAGCATCTATATTGGTACATTCACCTCTGAGGGCTAATTCAGCACAACTTTCCTCTGTGGTGGTGTGGTTTGCCGAGTGGGTCTCACTGCTGGAGTCTGCCCAGGTACCACCCACTGGCGTAGTAGTTTTCCTCCGTGGCACTGTTTTTGGCTGAGCAAGAGTCCTGCTGGAGCTTTGCCCAGGTCCCACCCACCTGGGTTGAGCCTACGGCAAGCCACACACTTCTCCAAGCACCAGCCATATCAGATGTCGCAGCTGGGCTGCAGGTAAGTCTTCTTTGTCGCTCTCGCAGTCTGGTCCTGTCGAGGGCATAGACCTTGCATGCCCTTCCGTGGTGCGAGCGGGCTGCCACACACGCAGCCAAACTACAGGGGTAACACATTCTTCACTGCCCGCTCTGTCGCGCCACCGGGTGGGCGGGCTTACCCCAGCAGGCAATGCACTCATCACCTGGGCTGCCGCATGCCACACAGCCCCCAGGGCCAATTCCCTTTTTGCCTGTCCAGACTGGCCGTGTGGCTCCTAGGCTGTGCTGCCGTCTGTATCCGTCCCGCTGATGCTGCCCCGAGCTGTGGCATTTCTTCACCTGGGCCCACCTATCGGCCTGGGCTTGCTTCTTTGCCAGCTCACACAGTCTCGTCTCTGGGCGGGGCAGAAGGATCAAAGGCCAACCCTTGATTCTGGGCACTCACGCCCCAGATCGGGGCTCTTCCTTCACTGGGCTGCTCTGGCATGCAGCACACCACTTTGTAAGACAATGGGCGGCAGCAGGCATAAGCAACACCGCCAGCAAAATCCCCAACACGCTTGGGGGCTGCGCCCCCTCCGAACCTCCGCCACCAGGGATTGCTGCACTTCCCTTTCTCTCCCTGTTCCTTTACATCTTTTCCTTTCTCATCTTCCAACCGTCACTTACTAATGGTTCTGCTCCGATCTTGGAATATTTATCAGGAAAGTCTAATCCTGTTGGCAGGGGTGTCCTACCAATTGCCCTCGGTCCTTAGGTACTGGGTGTCCCCAATGGCAGGGAAACGCAGTACAAGCATCTACAAACAATGGAGGGTATGCCCATTCATCATTTTGAAGGTTAAGAGGTGAGGAAAAGGCAATTCAGAACAACCGGAACACCTCTAACCATTTACATTATTTAAGGTTTAAAGCATTTAGTACAACATTCGAAAGAAAAACACAAGATTTCTAACAAATTTGGTGCAAAAAAATAAATAAATGTATGCAGTAGAAGAATATAGAGATCTAAACAGATACATAATTGATCTGAACATTATGTAAAGACCGATGGGTGAATCAAACAAATTCCTGGTCAAACAAAATGAAGTTCAAATGGAAACACTAAAATGAACATGGGTACATATTGTACATTATCACATATTGTACATTATCACAACACTCCCATGTGAGTATAGTTCCCACAGACGCACACAAATACATACACGTAGAACATTGATAATAAATATACATACAAACTATGCAACAAAAATAAGTATTACGGAGGGCGCTAGAGAGCCCAGCCAAGATGGCTGTGAAACTGAGCTACCGAGGGCCCTACTCAATCTTGCCAAAATCCTGCCATCTGCTGATATTGCTACAGCTGCTGCTGAGAGTTCCCCTGCCGGGTGAAGACCCAGTGATTACCCCAGGGAAGTTTGGTGGTCCCTAGCTGCACCATTGTGGAGATCAGGGACGCCCAGGAGAGGAGGCACGCAGACTGCTCCGTCCCACGCAGAGAACATCAGAAGGGTCCTGCGAGGAGTGGTGATGTGGGAGCGTTTGTTGGAGCCTTTGTTCCTGCTGGCTGGCCGGCTTCGGCGGCATCTGTGTTAGCTAGTGGGGGGGTGGGGAGGATCAGAGCCCCAGACAGCACAGGTGGTGCCTACAGCGAGAGACCAGGATCTGGGACTAGTCCAGGTGTGGCGGGGAGAGACCGGCGGCCCCCGGTACGTACCGCAACAGAACACGCAGCTAAGGTGTGCGCCGGAGGTCAGTGAAGGTGAAGCCTGCACTTGGCCGTGCATCTAAGGCCTACATTGCTGGGAAGCGGCGAGGGAGCAGGTCCTTCCTTAACTCCCCCTCAGCTCCTCCCCAGATTACTGGGGGCACCATCACCTGGGGGAGGCACAGCCAGTGCACACATAATGTGAGTGGCACAGGAGGCACTTGTGTCACTGGCAGGAATCTTGACCGGGACGGTGAATACTAGTGGCAGGCCTGGGGTTGCATACATCGAAAAAGAGTCTCAAGGAAGAGAGCCTCACATTGGACTGCCACACATGACCAAATGAGCTGGCGGGTGATCAGATTAGAGGGTAATCACTCCACCCTTCACGACCGTTTAAAATCTGCGTTGATATTCAATATACTGTGCTGAGCCGACACCCGTACAGCTGGTCAGACTGCTAAGACCACACAAACGTCTATCCTGAAGTTGCTTTCAGGATTTTTGAGAAAAGAGCCTAGAAACACTTGCTGGAATGCTGAACCAATCCAGGTTTGGGGTTTTAATAATAAAAAGTCTAGGTTTTTGTCAACCTCTACACGACTTACGACTCTCCCAGTTCCTTCCTCCTCACCTGATAGAATGGGGTCTGTGTCAATAGGTTTCAGTGCTCTTCGGGCTCGATAGTCTTTCTTGTCATTTGCCTGATGACGGAGTCTCCCTCGAGGAGAAACCACAGTGAAGGCTTGTCAGAGAGCCCACCCTGTGATCCCTTCCCCGATAGGGACAGAAATGGGGAAAAAGCCAGGAGTGGCGTAAAAAACACCCAAAGAAATGCTGCTCGACTGGATCCTGGGTAGAAGATGGGCTCCGCCGGTCGTCAGAAGTATCAGCAAGTCAGGAATGTGGGAGACGGGAAGAAGTGCTGAATCTTGCGGGAAGGAGGTACGTAAACAAAGAAACCCAATGTAGTAGTCGTAGTAGTCACAAAAACCCCAGCGCGAAACTGGGGTGGAAGCAGCCAGAGAGCAGCGAAGAAAGGAGGAAGGAAGACAAAGCTCGAACCAAAGTAGAGGGATAGAGAGGGAGATGCCGAAATGCCGGAACTGGCAAAGCTGCGAGGTGGCTATGAAAACACAAAGGGAACACAGAAACAGAGGCGTTCCGACGAGAAAAGAACAGAAAAGAAGCAAACACCCAAGCGTTGTAGCGACAAGCGGTGATCGCAACAAAGCACGGCTGACCGTAAAGGGTTGCAATGCAATGTGGGAAAGAAAGGGCGTGGCTAATCAGCTCAGAAGCAGCAAGCGGAATAAAAACTAAACTGCTGCTGCCCAAACGCATGTACGTGATGGTACATCAATGGCCTAGTCGGATGTGAGGCCACAGGCACCAGGAAGTATGGCGCATGACAGTTTTGCACACTTAGAAGAGAGACCGGCTCAGGAGGCACTGAATCAAGTGTTGCCTTGGACTACTTGCTTGGGATGCGGGGCGCAGAGGCTGACCACTGGGGGGCTGACAAGCAGTTAGCATCTGGAGCGAGGCTGCCCTTCCTGGTACATGATAAGTATGGCTTTTGATGGCCAATCAGAGTGTGAACCAGCAGAGTAGCAGTGGCCAGTTGGCGTTGGTCTTGGGGCCTGTTGAACCCTTGTTGCCTGGTAGGGGGTAGTGTCGGCTGCTGGTAGGCACCTGCTCGAAGTAACAGAGGCAGAACAATGGAGAACACTACAGACATTGTATTGCTCCATTGGGGTCAGGGCTGCAGCAGAATCCTGGTGGTTTTGTGGGGCGGGGGCGGCTGCACAGAGGGCAGGGACCTGAGGCGTAGCAAAGGCGGGGAAACCGTCAAAGCTACAATTTGAGAAGCCCACTCAGATCAAAAGTAAAAAAAAAAAATAAATAAAAAAAACAATTGAGGATTTGGCAGGTGTGAGCCCTTGGGCATAATCCCTTGATTCAAACGGAGCATTCAACCATATCAAAGTAACGTTCAACCAGCTACATGCAAATATACAATCGTTGGATGGGAAGATGGACACTGACGTGTAAAGTGGATCACATGCAGGTCCCCTTGAATAAGAATGGGGAGAGATTGGATGAAGCTGAAATGCAGATCTAGGCAGCCGAAGAGTCCTCTGCCACATCACGAAACCTTGTCCAGGTGAAGAAAGTTCTTAAGGAATTAATAAACAGGAGGACCTTGAATCATGGTCGAGGAGGAACAATCTGAGGGCAGTAGGCGTCTCTCAATCGGTGGACCAGGGTTCATGCAACCATTGGTTGAATCAATCCTACATGAGGCATTAAGATTAGGATTTCTCTACAGTTTTCATTGCTGAAAAGACTGCATGGCAAGAAACCAATTCCTGGTGCACCTGCCCGGCCAATTATAGCCAGGATGCTGAACTATCGAGATAAGGATTTAGCGATGTGCAAGGTGAATTCTCTTTCCAGTCTTTTTTGATAAGGTTCACGCATCCAGGAGGACATACTTGAACGTAAAAAAACAGCTCCGGGAACTGGGCATTAGATATGCCATGCTCTTTCCCACTAAACTCCAGGTGGAACATGATGGGCAAGTGTTTTTTCCAATCCCCAGAAGAAACCAATACTTTTCTGGAATCGCTACGCAGAGCTCCCAGACACAGGGGGAGCAATGAGCGTGGGGATGACTCTCCATGAATACTGACTGTTTATTAAATGGCAGATGAGTAAAATTACACTATTTGAGTCAGAAGTGTCGAGAAGGTGGCATCCATCATTGTTTGGGATGCTGGGGTGACAGCTGGAACTTTCCTCAAGCGGAAGTTTATGCAAGACACGATTTATGGGTGGAGGTAACTAGCAAGTTGGGGTTACTGGTGGGGAGGGAGGTGGCTGGAAATGGGGTCGTTTTTGGAGAGGGGCAGTGGTTTGAAGGATCCCCTACGTTTGGGTTTCCGAGTTCCCCTTCCTATGCGTTATTGGTGTGCTGAGAAAGTTTCGATGCGGTCCGGTTGGGGTTACAGACATGCCTCACGGTTAGGGCAGTAGGGAAGCGTATACTGGACGTGTATAGATGCTTTTCAAGGGCATGGCAAAGGGGATGACATGGAACATCAGAGGTTTGAATTGCCCAGCTAAATCCTGCATAGTGTTATTATACATGAATCGTCACCACATAGATGAACAAGTTACTTACCCCTGGAAACGTTCTTTCGACTGATGTTCCTCATCTTTGACATGGAATGTCCAGCTTTGGAAAATAATTTCAGCAGAGGGCTCTGTGCGTCGATTTGATTGTCCCTCAAAGGCCTCCATTGAGGGGGGAGGTCCTCGAAGGGTGTATATATAGCTCGCACAGCGCCCGTTGGCCTCCGCTCTGTTTTTCCCCTCCTCTTGCAGCAGAGATGCCCATAAATACGAGCATGACAGTCATCAGCCTTGGTGGAATGGAAGCTGTAATAGCGTGGGAAATTCTACTGAGGGGTAGGTTGGGAGGTCGATGAGGAATACGTGGGAGGACTAGCGAGTCGAAAGAAGGTTACCAGGGGTAAGTAACTTGTTCTTTGAATGGATTGTGTCCTCCCACGTATTCCTCATCTTTGACAGACTCCCAAAGCAGTATTATGATGAGGCGGGTGTAGAATTATAATTTAAACATTTTCAAGGGCAGAGCAAAATACTGCTTTACCTGACGACCCATTGTGAGTATGGGAAGCATCCAGACAGTAATGTTTTGTAAGCGCGTGGATGGAAGACCACGTTGCAGCCTCACAGATACTTCTAATTGGAACAACCCTTTGAAGGGCTGTAGATTTAGCCATGGTGGAATGAGCTCTCAAACCTTCAGGAGGGTCTTTACCTGCCAGCTTGTAGCATTCTTATATCGCAAGGATTATCCACCTAGACAAAGTCGGTTTGGAAACAGCCTGACCTAGCTTGTGTCCTGTGTATCAGACAAAATGTTGGTAATCAACTCTCAATTTAGACATTATTGAGATGTAAAAGCTTAGCGCTCTCTTGGGGTCCAACCTATGGAGTCTTTCCTCTTCCTTACCAAGATAATGTGGAGGATAGAAGGAGGGCAGAACAGTTTTCTGACCCAAATGAAAGTTCGAAACGAAACGGCTTTGACCCTTAAAACAACCCTGTACTTGTGGAAGGCAGTAAAGGGTGGCTTATATGAAAGTGCCTGCAACTCGCTCACTCTGCGGGCTGATGTCAGAGCTATCAATAGGATTGTCTTAAAGGTTAACATTAGCGGACATGTGTGGAGAGGTTCAAATGGAGCACACATCAGAAATTTCAAAACCATATCAAGGTCCCAAACCGGAACTTGGAAAGGAGATTGACAGAACACATTAGTGAGCCCTTTTAGGAACTGAGTCACCAGTGGTATTTTGAAATAGGAGCATTCCTCCGAAAAGCACTTAAAGATCGATAGCGCTTCCAAGTAGCCTTTGATGGTACCCATCTGAAGGCTCAAATTAGCCAACGAAAGAAGGGACATCCAAAGTTTTACACAGAAAAGGATCTACATTATTTTCCTTGCACAAGTTGCAAAACGTATTCCAACGGCACAAAGATTTTGCTGCTGGTCTTCTGGGCGAAAGCAACACCTCGATCACGTCATCCGGGAGGTCCCAATCCTTGTACCTCAGCCTTTCAGAAACCAAGCGTGAAGTTTGAGAGTTTTGACCTCTGAATGGAGAACCTGACCCTCCTCTCACGAAAGAAGGTCATCTTTGTGGAAGACCCATCAGAGGACAGATCCAGAAGATCCAGGTACCACATGCTCCTGGCCCAATACAGAGCAATTAGGATCATGTGTTTCCTGAACCTTCTCAACCTCCCGATTACATGAGGAACGACAGGCACCAGATCAAATGCGTACAGGAGTGGAAACTCCCAGTCCACCACAAACGTGTCTCAGAGTTCCTCTTGGAGGAAATTCCCTGGAGCAGTACAGTTCGCACTACCGGTTGACACTGGTCGCACAGATCCACTTGAGGGGGTTCCCCAAAGGGTGAAGATCTCTTGAAGGACTTCCTGAACTAGTTCCCACTCGTGGGAGACTGTGCTCGGCCTGCTCAGAGCGTCCGCCGCCGTGTTCTCCTCTCCGGCTAGGCGAACTGCTTATGGGGAGATTCCTTCTTGAATTGCCCAGTACCAGAGCTGCATTGCCCCTCTGCACAGTGGTAGTGACCCTACGCCTCCTCTCTTGTTGAGGTAGTGCATGGCCACTGTGTTGTCCGTCATTATCAGGACGTTCTTTCACCAGACAAAGGGCAGGAAGGCCTTCAGCACTAGTCTGATTGCCCTCAGCTCCAAAAGATTGATGTGTAGTTTGGACTCTGAAGGAGACCAATGACCGCTCATTGTCAGATTGTTGATGTGGGCTTCCCCAACCCACGAGTGAGGCAACCGTCACTACTGTAATACCGGCCATGGTTGCCAAAAAGGTTCTCCCTTCAGATTATTTTCCTCAAGCCCACCACAGAAGATCCTGCGAGACTCGGGTGGAATCTGAAGTCTGACTGAAATCTTTCCCCGAGAATTGGGACCATTGTGTTCTTAGAGCCCATTGGAGGGATCTCATTCTCAAGGTGGGCCTCCGACACTAGAAAAATGCAGGATGCCATGAGGCCGTGCAACCTCAAAAACAAAAATCGAAGGCCGGAAGATTCTGGGCACTCTCAAGTTTGGTAACCATCTAAAGAATGTCCTGAGCCCTCACCTCGGGTGCTAAGCTCTTTCCCCAAGGATGTGTCTAGTACAGCTCCGATGTACTGGAGCCTTTGGGAAGCGGTTATATGGGACTTCTTGTAATTGAGTAAGAAGCCCAGTCTGCGAAAAGAGTGGCAGGTGACGGAGATGATCCAGAGCTTGTTCGGGAGAATGCACCCTGATCATCCAATCGTCCATGAATCCCTCCCTCTCCTAAAGCTCGCTTCCACTACCGCCATCAGTTTGGTGAAAACCCTCGGGCGGAGGTCAGCCAAATGGCAGAACTCGAAATTGAAAATGAGAACTGCCAACCACGAACCTCGGGTATTTTCTGTGCTTGAATTGGCACATGAAAATAAGCATTCTGACGGTCCAGTGAACCAACCAATCCTGGAGTCGGAGGGCTTGAAAGATCTGAGAAAGTGTGACCATCTTGAACCTGTCCTTCCTGAGGACTTTATTCAAGTATCTCAAGTGCAAGATGGGTCTCAGCCCTCTGTCCTTTTCGGGAATCCAAAAATATGGGGATTACCATCCCTTGTTCCTCTCCGCTACAGGTACTGGTTATATAGCACATTTCTCTAGCAGGGTTAAAATCTCCTGCACAAGGAGCGGATCTGGAATCCTCAAAGTGTTTCCCCATGGATTGTTCTGAGGTCTTCTTATAAAAGGAACGCAATAACCGTAGGCTATGGTTTCCAAAGCCCAATCATCCGAAGTAATGTCTCGCCATTCTTGCAGATGCTGAGACGGTCTGCGCCCCCACTGGTAAACTGTGGCTCAAGACCACACAGAGTGGTTTTGTGGCAGCTACAAAACCATCATATTAAAAAAAAGACAGTCACAAGGGGGCACGGATGGGGTGGTGTTCAAACACAGTTAGGATGATCAGGAGGCTGCTGCTTGAGCTGGATTTGCACCTCTACCTCGTCCACAGGAGGAAACCTTCTTTGGCTCCTTTGACTGGCCATTCCTCTCACCCTCCCAACTGAGGAATAGTACCAAAAAGATCTACCCCTCCAAGGTTGTCCACTAGGACGAAAAGGCTGAGGTTGCTTAATAGCGGCCCCTAAAGATTTGGCTGACGCCTTTGAGGTCTGCACCTTCTCAAGGCTCTCGTCAGCCTTGTTGCCGAAAAAATGAGGCGTCAAAAGGCATGTTGAGAAGCTTAGATTGCACATCCGGTGCAAAATCCGACTTCCTCAACCACGCAAATCTGCGCATGACAGTGCTGGTAGCCATGGATCTGCTCATGCCATCTGCAGTATCCAACCCCGATTGAAGGGACTCACACAAGGCTTCTTTGCCGTCTTTAACAATAGCTAAGAAGCCGTCCCTTTCTTCCCCTTCGGGAATATGCTCTGCGGCCATTGAGCTACAGTCCCACAGAGTATACGAAAAGTTTGCAAGGGCACAAGTGGAGTTGGCAGATTTTAGTGCCATACTCCCTGCGGAAAATACCTTCCTCGCCCATCCATCTACGCACTTGTCGTACCCATCAGGAGGGATGGTAGGGTACGCTGCCCGTTTTGAAGTAGCCGTAGCTGCCTGCACCACCAGACTCTACGGAGTGGGGTGTTTCTACAGGTAGTCGGGGGTCGCTACTTGGAGGGGTGGTATTTTTTTGTGAGGTTCTTGTCGACTGCCGAGTTAGACTGAGTCCCCCAGTTCCTAGCCACCCTTTTTTCAAGTGCCACATGAAAGGGCAAAATGGGATCAGTCTGAGGACCCTTGTCCAGAATATCTGTTAGGTCGTCTTGGTCATAGGGTAATGAGGCCCTACTCCAAACAAAATACTGGACCACCTATAACATGTTCTCCTGGTTTAGGCTTTCCAAACTCCAGTTCTGGGGAGGCGTCAACAAATACAAATACAAATCTTGCATTCTGCTTTCCTCAGAGATAAAGCTCTCTGGTACATTAGGTGTACCGTATTGTAACCCAAATGGTGCTCCCTCATTATCAGAATGTTCCTCCTCTTCAAAAACGGAAGTAAGGGACTTGAAAGTCCTTCGGGAGAGGAGCATAAACTTTGTAACCACAGATTTCAACGTTGTCGACGTCGTCAACATTTTCTCTGTCGACGATGTATGAGTAGCGCTAGGTGCCGACGGCGTGGCTAGCAAACGTGGCGCAGCCGGCGTCGAGGACTTTGGCGCTGATGTAGATGTTGACATCGAGGACTTAATAGGCGTTGAGGGTTTGGCGGGTGTCGAAGTCGTCACGGGTATCGACGTCCTCGAGTTATCACCATGTTTCTTGTGATCCTTGGTCTTTTCAGACCGGGGCCTTGAGCGATCGCTGCCACACGGATTATCTGGTGCATCCGTGACCAACAATTCTGTGCGGGTCACAAAGGGAACCCTGGAGGGCCAGCTCGAACGCCTACAGCCCGTCAGCATGGGACACATCCAGGCCCGGGGGCTAAACACGCCTCCGCTTCCCACCCAGGACATCAGCAGGAGAGCCAGCGACGGCACTGCAACCACATCACCCGCCAGCCAACAGCGTACAAGCTGAGCCGGGCCAGGAGGCAGGGGGGCAAGAGGAGAGACCCCTTAGGGGTGGTTGCCCGCTGGGAATAGACCCTACTTGCCGCCCGTTATGGTGGAGGGGGGGGGAACCACGGACTGGCGACACCCGTCCCCACAAGCAGCAGACCCCCTCCTGATCACAGGGAGGCCACGGGCACCCCAACCAACATAGCCGTCCAGACCCCCTGCCTTCCCACAATCCACTGCGGCCCGCAGACACGGAACGGCTCACACGGGAAGCCCCTGCCAATCCTGAACTTTTCAACCCACGCCAACAGGGGGATGGTCTGAAGTGACTGGCCCCTCCCCCGACCATGGTGCCAGGTCCCCAGGCAAACTATTGAAGAGGTTACCAAACCGGATAATCTTTGCAAAGCAACACCGGCCCAGAAGTGCAAGACTAACAACCCAACCACTGAATTGAAGAGAACTCAGTACACCCACGAGCGAAACCACCCGCAACCCCCCTGGCCCACTTAAATGAACTGGAAGGAGGCACTGCAGGAATTCCTGGGCTCAAGAAACTGAACACACCCCTGCACAACTATGGCCCCAGATATCATTATAGGGAGGAAGGCACTCAGTCTGGTTCTCTCAAAGCTCAGCCTGATATCAGAGACATCCTCCCCCCCCAAACTTGCGGCGATTGGGGGTGGGGGGGGGGCTTTCTGAGCACTAGGCCAGAGGGGAATGATCCACGGGGCAAAGAAAGGTGATGACGGTAGGGGAGGAAGGGGTTTAATGGTTTTCACAGGGGGGGGGCGAAATCAACCCACGGAGCATTGGCGAAGATAGGCCCGGGGAGACAGGGCAAGCAAGCTGGTGGTCCTGTCAGGTACCAGGAATGGTCTGACTCTTACTGGGCGCCAATGGAGGGACAAGGGGAATGTGGGGGAAGGGAACAAGGTAACAGGCTATTGTGAAATTGGGGGAGAAGTTGGTGACTCCCTTTGGGAGGCTTTACAGAGATTAGGGGGTTTGGGGGGGGGGGATGTTGGGGGTTATGGCATTAGTTGTTTCTAGCACACGTAATGTCCCGCACATGGGGCCTCAGAGTGTAACAGAGATCCAGGGACAATTATGATATCCATAAGGTGCCCGGGGAAAGATAGCCTGAAACGACCTAATGGCTGATATGTTACCATCCCTGGTGATAGGATCACGCTAGGGGAGTTAATTCGCAGACAAAAGATACCTCATGGATTGGGAAATCTCTTGTGCTAAACTAGATCTGCTCTTCCTTCAGGAAACACTCTGGGTGAGGGGGAAGGAACCAACCCTCGGAGGTGGGATAGGGGAGGTCCATCAGGCCTTGTTCACGACCAAGAAGAGAGGAGTGGCATTTATCATGGCCAACAACCTGGGCTTCAAGATGGAGGTAACGATTAAGGACCTGAAGGGCTGCTACATGTTTATAAGAGGTGACCTACAAGGAACCCCACTAATGCTAGGAGTGATAGGTCAGAACCTTTCTGGGAGAAAACCAGCGACAGGCTGCACATTTTTGTGGGAGGGGACTTCAATATGGTCTTGGACCCTGCCAAAGACAGGAAGAGAATGACTGTGCATATACCCCCCAACGCCTTCATTAGACAAAGTCACATCATGAAATATCCGTAGGATCAATTCAGAGTTGGGCTTAGTCGACGTACTGCTTCACACCGCCCAGGGGGACCCCCCCTCCATATATTAATCAAAAGTTCATGAAACGTTCTCAAGGGCCGATTACATCCTAGTTGACTGCTCCGTAGCTGGCTATATGGAGAGTCACGAGAGGACCCGTCACATGGTCAGACCATGATCTTGTATGGGCTACACTGAGAGGAGGCTGGGGATCCCGGCGAAGGGGGAGATGGAAATGTAATGACACCCTCCTGAAGGATAAGGACATAGCCCAAACAGTGCTCACTAGCATACCAGAATATTTTGAACTCCATGATAACGGGGAGGTAGGCCCCAACACCCTTAATTCGTGGCATCCTAATAATGACAGGGTCACAAAAGAAGAGTGAAGGGAAGAAACAGGAAAACTTCCTGAGGGGGGA
This sequence comes from Ambystoma mexicanum, assembly GCF_040938575.1. Taxonomy (NCBI): domain Eukaryota; kingdom Metazoa; phylum Chordata; class Amphibia; order Caudata; family Ambystomatidae; genus Ambystoma; species Ambystoma mexicanum. The sequence goes on from NC_090939.1 coordinate 895,658,599, forward strand.
AATTGCTGAGCTCTAGCCTGGACGAATCTCGGGAGGTTTCATCTCCGTAGACCAGACAAAGATGTTAGAAAATTATAAAGCCCAAGTCCTGCTGCTGTGCAAGACTGAAAGGAATGTATTGTTTGTAAAACAAAAACAAACAAAACAATACTATGAAAAGGGCAACAGGGCAGACAAACTATTGCCGCGGAAATTGAGGGAATCCCAGAAAAGCAAGATGGTTAGAGCCGTGAGCACCGACGAGGGGACAATGAACTATGACACCACGAGCATAGGGATGGCGTTTTTTTACTTTATTGACATTTTCATAAACATAACAGAAACAGCTACTTGGCCACATTGCAAATCACCACATTGCAAACATCGCAATTGTTGCAACAACAAAAAAATCCTACAAGAGGTGCTTGGATTGCAAACCCCCACCCTCCTCCATCCCTTTCGTGATCCGACCACTTCTCCACTCTTAGTCCCATACTGTACCACTCTCCGTTTCCCTTTGCAAAGAATCACAGTTCAATTCCAGTTTTGGTAGCATTTCCCAACATTTTCATCACTTTGTAATCGACCTCCCCCACCAATCCATATTTCCCCTTCTACGTTTCTGTTGCCCTGTTGTATATATGCCGAACAGAAGTGCGACGATTCTGCCACCATCAATCCTTGATCCCCATGGAGGGCCACTGTTACTCGTTCCATCACGTATGTATTTTGGGCTATGTTAATCCATTCCCTCTTCCCTGGCAACAAAACTCCCATCCACCGCGCTGCCAAGCACACCTTTCCCGCCAGGAGAAGGCTGTGTTCCATACGTGACACCCGAATATATTTTCCCCAACCCCAAGAGGACCAGCATGGGAGCTTTCACTCTTAACCCCATCCAGATCCCTGATCCAGCTCAGAACTTAATCCTAATAGGATTGGACCTCCAGGCATCCCCACCACATTTGCCAATATTCGGCTTTAGCTCCACATTCATGCCAGTACAACAGGCTCGCATCCCGATACATTCTTGATAGCTTAACCGGGTCATATTGCCACCTGTGTAAAAGCTTTACGGCGTGTAGTTTATATTGGCAGGAAAGAGTATTTGAAGGGCCCCCTACACATCCTTAGCCACGTTTGCGGGTCCAGTTCCATCCGCATGCCACTCTCCCATTTCATCCTCAACCCATCCACCATCCCCGCTTCTCGTATCCACTAAGGCCCTGTACAGCTCCCAATCACTCGCTTGGACACCGTTAGAGTCTCCAGTAATTTCTCGAAGGGGGTGCGCTCCCTCAGTATCTTACTCTTCCATGCCTCCTTAGTCAAGTCCCCCTCGAGCTGCAAATATGAAAAGGCGGCGAGTGTACCTATCCCCAGTGCCTCCGCCTGTTCCCACCATTGTAATAAATCTCCCACAATTGTCCGATCCTTTCCAGGCCCGCCTCATAGCATGCCTTGAATCCGGATGGATCCAGGAGTGCGTCCCAAACTCCAGGCACCCAAAGAAGACCTAAAGGTGCGGGCCACGATGTTACCCCAGACATCTCTTTACCTGGTCGCCAGATTATCCAAATAGTGCCCAGGATTGGGTGCACACGCATCCTATGTATTAACTTTACCCTGGGCGCCCATAGCCACTCCCCTACCGTTGCAGGCCTTAAGTAATGGTGGTCAGGTCCCACCCATTGTAGGTCCCTCTATCCCCTGAGGTGTGGCAGCAATACTCTTAACTGGGTGGCCTTGTAATATACATGTATATCTGGGAGCCCAACACCCCCACTGTCCTTCGGAAGACTCAGGACATCACTAGCGACTCTAGGTTTCTTCCCCTGCCACAAGAACCGTAAAAGAGTACCCTTGGTCACTCAGAGGTAGAGGTCCGGAATGTGAATAGGGAGAATCTGGAACAGATACAGGTTCTTGGGGAGGACTATCATCTTGAGCGCATTCAGCCGTCCCATCCAAGAGACGGTCAGCTCCTTCCATTTTTCCAAGTCCTTCTCCAGAGCTGTCATCAGGTGGGAGGTGGCGGGTGGGGGGGGTTAATTTGGCCTCATACAAACGCGCAAGCTCTCTGGTTACATTGATACAGAGAGAAGAGCCCTTAACGACCCCACGTTGACCTCCATGCCCATAGGGCGAAAGCGTCCCAGATCATTGTCCTTACTTCCATCCAGGCGAAACAGTACCGACTTTCCCTTGTTCATTTTAAAGCTTGCCAGGTGTCTGTACTCCTCAATCAGCTCCACCGCGGCCGGGACCGAAATCAATGGATTTACCAGATGGAGGAATATGTCATCCACGTACAGCCCTACCTTATACAACTTCTCACCCATCCTAATCCCCTAAATTCTACCATACTCTCTCAACCTGTTGGCCAATGGTTCCAATGATAGTACAAATAAAGTCGGGGAGAGCGTGCACTCCTGCCTTGCCCCTCTTTCCAAGTTAAACCACCGCGAGTATCCCCCCATTCACGGCCACACATACCCAGGGTGGGTGGGGGGGGGGGGAGAAGAGTAGGGCGCCATGATGCCCCTTATGAGTCCCTTACTTACCCCAAACTTAATTAGCGATGCCTCCAAAAAGTCCAACTGCACCCTGTCAAAGGCCTTCTCTGCATCTACAGAGAGAAGCGCGGGAATCGACCTCCCAGCCGTGCACCTTGTTAATCAAATGTAGTATCTTCCTCATGGTGTCGGCCCCTTGCCTCCTTTTCACCAATCCCACCTGGTCCAAGTGGACCAGTAGGCAAGTGTCCCTCCAGCCTTGCGGCTAGTACTCTGGCGTACATTTTAGCATCTATATTTAATGGAGAAATAGGACGATAAGAGCCACACGCCCGGGTGTCCCTGCCCTCCTTCGGTATCACCGTGATTAGGGCCTGTGTGAAAGAGTCTAGTGATTTCCCTGTAGTCAAAATGCTATTAACCAGTGTCGTTAGCAAGGGGAGCAGAGCCGGAAGGACTTAAGAGTCTGCCAGATAGTTCCCAATTTCATCACTGCCCGCTGTCCCTTCACTTCTGTACAGGCCCTCATAAAACACTGGAAATGCCTCCTGGATCCCCTCAGCTGAGCCCTAAGGGGTACTCCCGCTTACCTCCACCTCCGCAACCCACCTCTCTGCCCGCTGACCCCTTAGCCTAGCTGCCAAGAGAGCGTGCGCCTTCTCCCCTTTCTCGTAAAACTTCTGTTTCAAGAATTGTACACTGCGGACTATCTTTCCTTCCTCGAGGATTCTCAATTCCTCCCTCACACCACTCACCTCTTGGATAAGGTTCCCCCTTCCAACTGTAGACTACTGCGCCTGCTCCTCCAAGACCCTTATTTTGTCCCTCAGTCCTCCTTCTATGAGGTTGCGCTCCCTTTTCCTGCGAGCCCCTTCTCGGACCAGTATCCCCCTCCAGGTGGCCTTCGCTGCGTCCCACACAATGTCCTTACGCACCTCCCCAGCATCATTAAGTTTGAAAAACTCTACGATACTCTTCTCCATCTCTTTCCTAAAACATGGGTCCTTCCACAGGCTCGTTGGACCTCCACTTCAAGCCCCTGGGACAAAGTCCAGCCCACCCAATATCAACCAATACCATGCTATGATCAGACCAACTAATAGGATGGATGGCTGACGCCCGTTCAGATTCCCATAGGTCCCTGGATATATACAGATAGTCTATTCTCGTCAAAGTCCCATGTTTGGCAGAATAAAAGGTGAACCCCCTAGCACGTGGATGGAAGTACCGCCATATATCCTGCATCCCATAGAGCTCCATCATCAATCCCATTTCCCTGCCCGCCTGGGTCTGGGGCTCTTACTCCCCGGACCATGCTGATATCGCTCCAGAAATTCAAGTCTCCTCCCAACATGAAGTGACCCCCCCTCCCCCTCCCTCATTCATTATTTTTTTGCAGGATTCTCTGCAAGAACCTCCATTGGCCTTGATTGGGGGTGTACAGCGTGGCAAATGTGAACCAGAGTACTCAGACCTGCGATCCAAACCGCCCTTCCCTTCACATCAGACCACACTTTTGTGGCTTCCAGTCGAACACCCTACGGACCAGAATCCCAACCTTCTTAGTTATCCCAGAGTCCCAGTATTCTTCCCCCCACCAAACCTTCGTTCTTCACCCCTCAAGTAGTCTCCTGAAGGAATTGGACATCCATCCCTGATCTTCTAAATTCCCTCTCAACAAGTGATTGTTTAGCCCTTTCACATTCAACATGCACACCCTCAGGTTGTCCCCCACATCGGCCCCCCCTGCTTGAGTCAGCCATACCCTAATCTTGTTTCCCACTCCATTAACTGCCTGGGAGGTGACCCTTCCCATTGTGCCTTCTGAGAACAAAGTGCGCGTATATCAGTGTCGGATCAAGAAATTCCAAAACCTCTATAACCCTCGAGAACCCCTTCCCCCACCCCGTCCCCTTGGCTCCCTCCATTTATTCTCACTCGAAGAGTGCCGAACCACCAAATGCGCTCGAAACCCAGGCCCCAGCTCTTGCCACCTCGACTTCAACTAGCGTACCAAACCAAACATACAGCTGTGTACGGACCCATTGATCCGAACTAGCCCAGCTGCAATAATGAAACCCCAAAATCTGGTCCCCCCAGGACCTTCACACGCCCCCTCCCCCAACAGGCAAATGGATCCATCAATCCCTTCAATCAGCTACGTCTGATATTCATCCTGGGCCAGTACTATGTTCAAGGTGTGTTGTAACAGAAGGGGGAAGCCATACTGGCGGATCCTTAGCTGCCAGCCAGGGAGGGGGGGTGGGGCAATTCAGCTTTTGCAACTTCTTTGATCCAGCAACCCACTTCCTTTGCGGGCCCTTAATACACTATTGTCTGTCAACTCCACCTTCACCCTGTGAGCCAGAAGCTCCCTCTCCCCCTTCCCTCAACAGCACCCCAATTGTCTTGTTTGTCATGTCCTCGATAGCAAGTCATTACTTCGGGCTCTCCAGTCAAAGGTAATAGAGAAGGGAAATCCCTGTCTGTACCGCACTCCTTTCTCATTTAGCCAGTTCATCACGGGGAGACATTCTCTTCTCTTTGTGAGGGTCAGTGAAGACCGGTCTTGACAAACTGATCCTGGCCGTCCTCATCATTACAGGCCCCTTGGCCCTCACCCTTTCCAAAATCTTGAGTTTATACGGGTAATTATGAAAATGGGCCGGGACTGACCTCCGGCCCCTCCCAGAGCCCCTGGCTCTATGGACCCTCTCCAATTTCATCTCATCAATGGAGTCATCTTCAAAGAGGAGCCTAGTGAGGTTATGTATGGCCCTCAGGGTTCTCTCGATTCGCCATCCACCTGAGGTATCCCAAAGAAACATAGGTTATTCCTCCATTCTCGAAATCATCCATCTTCACGATCATCTTTGCTCAATTTCGCCTATCCTTAGACCCATTTGGGTCTCCAAGGGGTTCAAGTACGTTTGGTTATGCTCAACCGCCTGTAGTCTCTCCTCCACCTTATCCATTCTCACATTGATCTGGTCCACCTTGCCACTGATCGGCCCTCATACTCCAGATTTCGTCGAAAAGGGATGCAACATCGCTCTTTGTTTTCAGCGAGTCCTCTCCCCCGTCGCCATCTGCCTCGCTTCGGGGCCAGCCACGGGATCCGGTCTGCCCGAGTATACAAATCCAACCAGCTTTGTTCTGGCCTCCATATAACCTTGAGTTCGGTTGGAGTGCTCTGATGGGGTCTCACTTCCTTCAGGAGGTACAATCTGTCCGGGCCCTCCCCTTTCCACGGGATCCCCTTCAATGAAAAAACCATCCGCCTGCGGGTCGTCCAAGGGGAATGTTCCTCTCTGCCACCTGCAACTAAGTATCGTCCATATATTGGAGCATGGCTATATCATGATCTTTGAGGAGTCTGTCGAGAGGCTCCATGTAAAGACTCTGCAGGAGACTAGGAGTCGATTAGAACACCCTTAGATGTATGACTGGCATTATTATAAGTTAACTCTGCCATGATTAGTAGATCCAACTAATAGTATGGTGCGGCTGACAAAAAGCATCAAATGTATTGCTCGATTTTTCTGGTAGTAGCCGGATGACAAAGCGTTACTGATCTCAAGACCCTTACACAGAGTGGCCCAAAACAGATTAACTGAACACCTGTGTCAGAATTAACAGTACAAGGAAGCAAACTATGTCATGTAGAAATGTGGTTGCCATGTTAGAAGCTGAGTGGATCTCCTTCAATAGGGAAAAACGTGCAAGACTGGAAAGGAGTCCAGCGTTACCATGACGGTTAGCATGACCCTTAGAAGGAGGTAGATCTTTGATGAAATCAGTATTTATTACTTGCCAGGGGCCAAAAAGGAGGGGAGGTTGCAAAAGCTTGCCTATGGGTTGTGACGAGGGACTCAAGCATACAGACAAGTAGAAACGTAATCCTATACATCCTTAGAAATAAGGCACCAAAAATGTCACCATTTTTTTTTCCTCGTGGTTATGGGCCGGTTTCTGCCAGTAGCCGCCAAAGACATTTTGTTTTTACTTTACAGGTAGGAATAAATAGTCTCCCGTCTCGGAACACAAGTTCATAGGATTTCCATAAATTCCACTCTTTGACTAAGTCTTTACCTGCAACAGTGAAGTATTTTCGAAGGGCCTGTTACAGACTGCGAGAAACTACAAAAAGAATACATAAACGTTTTTTTGCTAGCTATCATCTTATCAGGTTGTATCTTGCTCACTTTCTCTGGATACTGGCTGGATAAGGCACCAGCTTCAATATTGGAGGATCCATGTATAAATGTCAGAAAGAAGTGGCAAGCCCATTGTGTTTGTTGAATATTCCTGCATTTAAACTGTTGCAGCATCTGAAAATTCCAATTGTCTGTTCTGCACTCAACTGGATGTCTGGTAGAAGGCGTCTCCATTCTTGGCATACTTGTTTTAAGGTTAAACGTTCCTTTTTGAGCATGGAGTAATTTTCCTCACCATTTGTAAGGGTTCTAGTAATATATAAGCGATTGGGTGTTCATCCATGTCTCACTGGACTTGTTCCAAGACCACTCGGATGGTTCAGTCTGAAGCAACCGATTCACTATGAATGAGTGTGATGAGTCTGGCTGCCATAGAAGTAGGAGCCTTAGTAAAGGCAATGCATGCCAGGCATCCTCTGCCTAGATGAACGGAACTTCCTTTTTTAGAAAATGGGTCAAGGGGGTAACCATTTGAGAAAATTGAGCTATGAACTTACAATAAAAGTTGGTGAGCCCCAGGAAACATTGGATGTCTAACCGAAGCTGGTACAGGCCAATCTAGAACTGGCGAGATCTTTCATGGGTCCACTGTGATTTATTTATTATTTGTATTGTGCCAAAAACAAACGTAGAGGCATTAGGGCACTCACAAAATGAGAAACAGACACCAAAATCAAAAACGGGACCAAAACCACAGGCACAGTAATGGCGACAAAAGGACACAGAACAGCAGAGCAAAAACTAACTAATCCATTAAAAAGAGGAGTCTTCAGGGCTCATTTAAAAGGTTCCAAGAGGCGACAACCCCGCAACTTGGGTGATATGGCATTCCAAAGCTTAGGGGCGGCATAAGCAAAGGCACATCGTCTGCCTGACATCAGCTTCATTCTCGGTATGACCAAGAGATAAGCAATATTAGACCTCAGGGTTCTCTGAGACGTTACCCAGGACATTCTTTCAGATAAATAAATAACTGGGGCCAACACTAAACATGTATTTATGAATGAGGGTAAGAAGCTGGAAGGTTATCCGGGCTTGCACAGGCAGCCAATGTAGTGCACGACTGGCCTGAGACAGGATCCCCCCCCCCCTCAATTCCACAACAATCCACACAGCACCATTTATCATTTGCAATTTAACGATATTGCCCTTACTAATTCCATAGAGCAGACTACCGCAGTAATAGGTTTTAGTTCCAATTATGGCCCTTGTTATGATAGCACAACTCTCCTTGGACAGAATGGGTTTAATTTGGCACAACAACTTAAGATGGTAAGCAGAGGTTGCGACAATATGGACATATCGAAGTCTAAATAGTTGTTAACTTTGTCTAGAGTAGGAATAGTACATCCTTCAATAATAAAGTTTGTATACTCGGGACCTAGTTTCGAGTCTCGCGGCAGTACATGCTAGCTTTAACTCAGTCTTGGAATCATTTGGTGCTAACCCATTGGGAGTCATCCAGTGGTGGACGACAGCGTAGACCTCATTGGTGACCTTATAATCCCCAGAGATGGGGAGTAGCCAATTAGTATCATTAGCACAGTAAGTGTAGGTACCGCCTTTTGCGTCCAATAATTCAAACAATTCCTTCTTTGGACAAGATTAAATCCCAAGTAGGGTACTGAAGAGGGATTGAAAGCACGTCTCCGGTTTCACCAGCAATTTGTGCTATTGTGAACTCTTCAACACTTAGAGGACATATGTGGTATAGTGGCTTCTTAGAATAGACGAGGATGTCATCAAAATACAAAACAATTGAGTGTAGAAGTAAATAGGAGAAAAAGTAGTCCATAAAACCTTGGAATGCGTCTGGGGCATTGGCAAGACAAAGGCCCTGTATTCAATTCCCAAATGTTGAATGCAAGACTGCTTTTCAAACATCACCTGCTTTTATCCTTATCAAATTATAGAGATCTAACTTGATGAACAGCTGGGCTCCTTGTACTGCTTCAAGAAAGCCAGAAAAGGGTAAGAGGCATTTGTCTTTTATTGCGACTGTTTAGACCTCGATAGTCCTGGGAGGGTCTCAATTTTGTGGAGCCTTTCTTTGGGGCAAAAAATAGTAAACAACCCCCTTGGGATTTTGAGTAACAAGGGTGTTTTGAGGATACTTCTTAAGAACTACCTTTTCCAGTAGAAAAAGCATATACATGTGCCCAAAGGAAAAGCAAGGTATTGGGTGCAAACTATGATTTTGTGGACTAAAGAGAAATATATTTAGGGGGTACGTGTATGATATTGGCTACATGCGAGTCTTATTTCGTTTCTGATGGTGGAACGCTGGTATAATCCATTTGCATGGGCTCTGGTTCATCTGGAGGTACAGCATTATTAGGATGGACGCAACTGAACACTACGAGGGAGAAGCAGGTTGCTCTTCTCCAGTGTTCTTGTGACTGGTGATCCAACTGAATTGACCATGGTTACTAATTCCTCTGAAGAAGATGGTTTTAGAGCACATGCCAGTTTTAAACACACAAAACAAAGTAACCTATGCTGATTCTGGCCATCCCGTCTCTTCAGCAAGTTATTTAAAACAAGTGACATATGAGAGGAAATCTTGCGGGCCTTGAGAACAGTCGAGTAAAGACTACTGGGAAGCGTAAATCAACTCAAGTCATACATCCACTTAAATGCTGTAAAACTCCTCGATAGCAGAGTGTCCCACGAGGTTACTAATTGAGTGACCCAAGTCCGAGCACTACCTCATGGTTTGTTACCAGGAATCCCACCGTGTCAGGATATGTGGCCTACTGGTGTTGCTTAAATGTGAACTCATGTTTTTTTTGGTGTGTCAAATATTCCTGAGACAAAACTCCCCAGAAGGTGTGTCCTAAACCAGGGCATCTCGATTGGTTTTGGCCTGGTGGATTGTGACGTTTTCATTGCATATGGTCTGTACTTACGTGGTTAAGGCCTGAACTGTCCCAATTAACTCTTGGACCTGGTCCATGCTTTCCAGAATTAGGTGGCGTTACAATCTGTCAGCAACTTGTCTCACCTGAAGAAGTTGCTGGGTCAGTGACGTTAACAGGTATGATTGACCCCTACTGGAAGCCACTGTGTCCCCCAGTTGGCTAAACAAATGAGGCCGTTAGTCCTGTGAGCATCAAACCTTTTGGGGACAAAAAAAACCCAAGCTGGGGAAAAACATCGGATGGTGCCATTGTGGCGGAGTTGGAGCGTGAGATAGTGGCAGCCATCTGAAGGATGTAGTTTGTCAAGTAGAAACCATGAACAGAGGAAATCGGGAACAAAGATAAAGGCTAGGAGCATAGGAGCATTAGGAGCAGCAACAAAGAACCAAAATAAGGACAAATATCACAAAGGAAGGGTATGTAGCGGGTAAAGAGGACAAGAACACAGGGAAGCAGGAAGAACAAGAGCGTCATGAAACAGAGGGACAGCACATGGACATTTGCAACATGATGGCTTCAGGTCATATGGTGGAAATGGAATTCACTGATCCTGGGCCTTTGGAGAACCAAAACCCAAAGTCGGCCATCTTGGTTGTGGCTACTGCGGTGTTGCAGACCCGATGGGTGGAGTGGGATCAGCCGGACTCCAACTACAGCAAAGTCACCTGGGCACTGTCCAACACCACCGCTGTCACAAGTTTGTAAGCCAGCAGGTATGGGTAACCATGACAAGCAAAGATGAGGCCCTTCTTAAAAATGGCTATGTACATATTTCTCTAACGCCACCACATTAGTATGCAAAATAAGAACATTTTGGAAGTGTTTCCATGTTCCATCTTCTGCAGGTGGCAATAGAGATGCCATTTATAATCATTAGTCTTTGAAGTATTGATCTAGATTCCGATTAATAAGATTTACAAATTGGCTAAGAACAAGTGTTCGTCCTATACTTCAATATTTAGTTCCATTTGGTTTTCTGTACGCCAAGATAACCACGCGTGTAAACTACTGGCATCAAGACATGCAGAAAACTGACCTGCCGAGATCTGTCTGATCTGCATACACTAGAACCGCACATAAAATAAAGTAAATACCCTTGTTCTTTTGCCGTTAAGAGTCCCTTAGTGCATCTAGGGTTATGAATCAAAAGGAATTGATCACTATATATGGGTCTATTGATTTTTCCTCTTCATTACCATCTCAAAGAGATAGTCCAAGCAAGATCTACCTTTTATTAGGTGTCAATTGTTTGCTAGAAAGAAATGTGCAGCATACCAAATAAGAACGAATCACATGCAGTATACAATCCCTGGATGTTTTATGGACCAGTCTCCACCTCTGTTGCTTGGCATGTTACCTAGCCCTCTTCATGTGAAAATAGGTTTTGAACAAGACTGCAACAGAAAGACATCAGTTCTCGAAGTTCCTTGAAATTCTTCTGCCTATGGTCAAAATCATTGACACTGTAGCCTTCAACATGGTCCTACTCTCACTGTTCTTGGTCTTGCAGTTTACATGGTGTACATCTTGTTTTAAGGCATTGAAAAGATCAAAGAAGACATATGCTTTGCAGGTAGCAGTGCCACAATGATCCATTGGAAAACCCCAAATTAACGTATGGGGCTTGAAAGACACCATAGACTAAAGACCCATCAAGTTATTCTTGGAGGACCTGGGAGAGGGTCAGGGGGGGCGCAAATGCATACATGTCTACAACTATCAGGAAGGCTGGCAAAGGTGTTGCAGGAAAAAGGTGGAGGTGTCGAACTCAACGTGTCTTCAGAGCACATTTCTGGTGCACCATTTTACCACTGGACAGAGAGTGGGAGGGAAAATAAATTGTCAACACATCTGTGACTAAATGAGAGAATAATTCTTGGAGGGAATGGAGACACAACTATTGCCTTTGCAACAAGGCGCAATATTTCCACTGCACTATATGTATTCCAGAATCACAAACATTGCATTTTTTTTTATTTTTTAAACAGACTATGCTACATGTGTTGATTGCTACAAGATTAATAGATATTATGTAATTATTTTAATAGTCTAGCAATTAGCCGTTATTCTGTTTGGGGTATGTTTGTCACTCTTTTATAGTTCAATGGAGTCAACAGGTTCATATACTAGTTCCCGTGCAGTAACATTAATACACAGCTTCACCTTCCCTCAACAAGTGAAACATTTGTTAAAATGAAAATAAATATAACACAATCCAAACCGCAGACAAAATGTAGATCTTTTAATACCATTTTGTTACTAAAGCCACTTTTAATCAACGTGTGATAAATAAGAACCAGCAAATAGCTAGTAGGAGCACCTGATGACGCCATAGTTTGCCTTTGCTAACATGGGGAGTGAAAAGATATTACTTATTCAGTTCCGATATGCCTAGAATATCCCGTGATTCGGGTAACATTACTGAACCTGTTAAAAGTAGTTTAACGATTCCAAGATGGACGCATCCTCACAAGCTCCTGGTCGAAAAGAAAGGATAATTATACGGATTAAGGACAGCCACGCAGACAACGTCATAGCTGCAGATAGGAGTGGGAGCAGTAAATAAAAGACTGCCAACAGAGCTGAGACCCTGTAACAATGCGCAACACGGCACAGAGGAGCTGCACAAGAAGGGGGTGCCCCGGGCGAGGGCAGCCAAGGAGGACTGAGACCCCAAGCTGATGGCAGGCGAACAGTGGCAAAGGCACCGCAGTGGAGGCTGAAGGGCTGACAGAGGCCTGCACCAGAAAACGGATGGAAGGAAGTGCAAGGCCTAGAGAGGAGGAGGGGTGGTGGTGGTGGTGGTTTTAAAGGCTGCGGGATAGCTGGACACAGAGCAACTGAAACAAACCACTGAGTGGTAGACAAGGGGAAAGGGGCCACATACAGTGGAGAAAGAACGAGGAGACACGCAGGAGAGCAGGATCTCTCGCAGATGTCCGGTTCGAAGGGGAAACTCCCGGTGCCGCAGAATACGAAGAAAGGTAGCAGGAAGGGCCAGTTGGAAAGGTGCTGGCAACAATCTCTGAAACATTGGGGAAGATTGCCTAAAAGAAAAAGGAGAAGGAAATATCACAAGCAACTGGTAAAATGGCCGTAAGCAATGAGGATCTACTAAAGTGACTACAGGGTATGGAGGAGAGACTTATCACATTCTTCCAGCAACAAATAGGGAACTTGAAAGATAAGCTGAAGAGCTTGTTGAAAGAGATTAGAGAGGACATCAACTATCTGGGGAACAGGGTGGACTTGGCAGAACAACGGTCATCAGAGATGGGAAAGGAGGTGCAACAGAACTCTGAACTACTGGAACAGATTGTATTTCCAGGTCCTGCGTGGCGGAGGCGGACAGAAGATTTAGAAAATCGCTCAAGAAGTTCCAATATCAGAGTTAAGGGACTGAAGAGGTGACCCCAGAGGCAGATTTGAAAATCAGTGATGCAGCAGTGTTTCGCCACCCTGCTGACGGCTAACAACCCAGAGGAGATTCGGATAGACTGCATACATAGAGTGGGTCCGAGGTGGAATTGAGTAGGATACAGGCCTAGGGACATGCTAGTGGCTTTAGCGTCCTAGGAGGAGAAGGAGAGAATCCTTAGGGCGGCGAGAGAACAGGACAAAATTAATGGCTCACAAGTACAATTCTTTTAGGATCTAGCAGCGTCGACACTCCAGAAAAGAAGAGCAATGGGGCCAGCGACTGGGAACCTGTGGGAAAAAGGAATCCATACAACTGGACTTTCCCTCTTCGGGCTGGTGTTCCTGTGGGATAGCAGACAACAAAGAATCACCACGTGCAATTAAGGCATGGCTAGCCTAGGATTGGAGGTAGAGGAGCCAGAACAGGGAGAGCGAGCACAGGGAGCACAACATCAGGTGCATAAAACCTGGGAGTGGAGCACGGTACAGGGAAAGAAGATACAAGCCTAAGGGACCCAGGCTTAGGAAATGAGTGGAGGAAGAAAAGGATAGACTACATAACTGGACCTATGAAGAGAAAGCCGATCACAAATCCATAGGGAGGGGCTCACATGAAGGGCACCTTTTTGAGCGGTAATGGCTGCTCAGAGAAAGGGATAGGCCAACCCGGGAGGGAGTGGGCACCACTTGGAATCTGAGAAGGTTAAAGACAAACTTAGGGGGTCCGTGGTTGAAACGCGAGTCGGTTCCCACTAGCTGGGATGGATCCTAGGACACTGAGTCAGACCCGGGGATGGAGGAGAGGGAGGGTGGGGGAAATCACAAAGCATACACAGGAGGGCAGGGGCACAAGGGAGTAACATCAATGGGAGGAGGAACAGGAAAAGGAATGATGGCAAGGTCGCTACAAATCCTCTACCATAATGTACAGTGCTAAATACTCAGATAAAAAGGAAGACTGTGGTAACACAGATAAGGAGAAATGCGGATGTAATCTTTCTACAAGAGACCCATGTTAGGAAGGGGGACAGGCACAAACAGCAGTACACGCAACTAGGCCAAGTAAATGCTCATAATAAAACTGCAGGGTTACTAGTGGCTCAGAAATACATTAGGGGCAGAAATTGTAAAAAAAAAAAAAAATGATCACGGGAGGTATATATTTGTGCAGTGGAAAATAGCTATGAAAATAGGTACAATATATGCACCCAATACAGAACAAGACGCCTTTCTTTTTTTTGTTTTACTTTTATTTATTTATTAAAGAGAGTTGCATCATAGCGGAGCCGTTACATAGACATTTCAAGGAGCATCAGACACAATTGCCTTATACATTTACATACATGGTGATAGATATGTTCAATCATGGAGAAATTGGAGGTGTTGCATCCGCCTCGGGTAGCAGATTACATAAATATAGCCGTAACAGTGACCATATGCCCTTGGGGCGACAGGCTGATGGAACAGACAGTACAAAGAGTTCCTCATTGTTGTTTACCATGATAAGTCTTTCAGGAAGTCAGCTCGATTAGGTCTCACTGAGTACTTCCAGCACTTCAAAATACATCGCTTTGCAATGATACATGAGATGTTGAACAGTCGCCTTGTGGTTTCCGCCACTTTACCAATATCCCCAAATAAGTATTTTACGGGGGGGATGGGGACGCTGGGATCGACCCGATTTCTTCCAGGAGCTCTGCTACTTCCAGCCAAAATTCCACAATTAAAGGGCATGCCCAGTACATGTGATAAGCATCTGCATCTGGCGCATCGCATTACGGGCAGGTCCCTGTACAGCCTTCCACAAATTTGGCTAATCTGGCTGGAGTGTAGTGCAGTTGATTTAATATTTTAAATTCTATCAGTCGCAGCCCTGAGTTCATGGACACCTTTTTGGTGAGCTGGCAGCAGGGGACCCACTTGGTTTCATCTATCTCGATACCCATATCGCGTTCCCAGACCCCTTTGATAGTGTTGCGTAAGGTGGAGTGTGCCTGTACCATAGAGTATAACATTGAGACCCCTTTCCCCATGTCCCTCCGCAGTCACCACGGCTCTTATACATTCATGTGTTGGAGGTTCCAAGGTAAATGGCCATCTGGCGGCAAACGCAGCCCTCATTCGGTGGAATTGAAAGCGTTTAAGCTGGCCGTCGCCCACCGCCCCGACGAAGTCTGGAAGCTCGCAGTTATGTACCGTCAGGAAACATATCCCGCATTTTGAAAAGTTGGTTTGGATCCCATGATTCCTGGAGTGCCCTGTCAAATGTAGGGGCGATACTGGGGAAATTCCACAGGGGGATCTCTGGGTCGTATGGGGGTCTCCAAGCTGATCCGCTTGTATATCTTGGACCAGGCCTGTATGGTGGTGCTTACCGAGTCAAATGCGCAGGTGTCTTTGTATTTAGAGTCGAAAATAATGGATCGGATATCATAGGGGTGAGCATCATGTTTCTCTAGGAGTATGTGTGTGGCTGTGTCCGCCGGGTCGAACCAGTGTTTCGCAAACTGTACCTGAGCGGTTAGGTAGTATAATTCAAAATCGGGGGCAAAGATGCCACCCTGCGAGAACAGTTCCACCATTTTGGCCCATCATAACCTAGCTGTCTTTCCGCCCCACACAAATGAAGTGGCAAGCAACGGGAGCTTTGCAAAGAAGGTCTTCCCAGGCCACATCAGGATATTGTTAAAATATTATATACGTTTGGGGAATACCACCATCTTAAGAAGTACCACTCGACCATATATGGATAGTGGGAGGTTTGTCCATAGTTGGAGTTTGATCGTCAGGTTTTGCAGGAGTTCCCCATGATTTCACGTATATAGTGTTCGTTTATCCCTAGTCACCATGACTCCCAAATAGCGCACCTGTGTAGGGGCAAATTTAAACCCACTTATTCCAGATAGATCTCCGGTGCTTGGGGTCAGGGGGAATAATTCGGATTGAGACACATTGATTTTATATCCAGAGTAGTCTGAGAATGTGTGTATATCTGTCATGATAGGTTGTATGTTCTCTTGTGGGTTTCAAATGTACAGTAGAGTGTCATCTGCATATAATGATATCTGTGGGGGACCTGCCATTCTGAGCCCTCTTTGCGAGTGGTTCTTTTGGATATACTCTGCCATTGGTTCTATGGTGAGTGCAAATAGGATGGGAGAGAAGGGGCAGCCATGTCGGGTTCCTCTGTTTAAGGGGAGTGGGGTGACATAGTATTGTTGGTCAGGACCCTGGCCGGCGGTTGTGCGTATAGTAACTGGACGCTCTTGACAAAATATTGACCCAGTCCGAACCATTCGAGGACCACGAATAGGTATGATCAGAAGACCGAGTCAAAGGCCTTTTCAGCGTCTAGTGCCACAATGGCCGCCTTCGGCCCTGGGTCGATTCGTGCCATCATGCCAAATAGACGCCTTAGGTTCAAGGCGTGGATCGAGTTGGGATAAAGCCGGCCTGGTCAGGGGGGACCAGGATTGGCATATACGGCAGAAGTCTAATGGCTAGTACCTTGGCAAAGATCTTCGCATCAGTGTTTATAAGGGAAAGAGGTCTATAGGAGGCCATGTCTTGTGCTGGTCTGCAGGGTTTAAGGAGTACTGTGATAATTGCTTCCCGCATAGATTCCTGGAGGGTGCCTCGGTCCATAGCTTCCTCCCATACCTTCAACAGTAAAGGGGCTAATTTGTCCTGGAATTCTTTATATAATTCAGCTCCTAGGCCGCCTGAACCAGGGGCCCGACCAGAGGATAATGTTTTGATTGCCGCAGCGAGTTCCTCAAGTGTGATGGGTTGGTCTAGTATGCTTCGTGTTTCAGGTTTTAACGTTGGGAGATCTAGATTGTCTAGGTACTAATTGTGTCTTCCCTAGATTTCACATCGTGGTTTGAGTATAGGGAGGCATAGAAGTCGGCAAATGTGGCATGGATGTCCTGCACTTTATTTACCGTCGGCCCGAGTTGTCTGAATAATAGGAGTATGGTGCTTGTCGGCTCTGAGCATGTTGGCTAAGAACTTATCAGCCTTATTGCTTTCCCCATATCTGCGGGCTCTGGCCAGGGTGGCCATGTATAGGACCTCCCTGACACCTTTCTACACCAGGTATTGGGGAAACTGGAAATGTTTGCAGTTGGGGGGGTGGGAGTCATCCTAACAGGCGATTTTAACATAGCTTGGGACCCAGAGATAAATAGAAGTGGTCAGGGCAGTTATCAAGGGATCACAGCCGTTGCAGACTGTGAGGGAGCACCTAGTCGGAATGGGGATGAGAGATCTCTGGAGGGCTAAGAAGGGACAGCCTCCGGCTTACACATGCTTTTCCCACATCCATCAAACGTGCTCCAGAATAGAGTACGCATGGGGCACCCTGGGAATAATAGGGGCATTAATAGAAATAAAAGTGGATCCAATTTCTCTTTCAGTCATGCACCTTTCAAGATTAAGCTTAAGGGACTAACACCAAGCAACCCGGTGTGGACATGGAGGCTACCTGGGGAACTTATTAGGGATGGATTCCTTCAGAAAACGATAAGGGAGAAAATCAGAGGACTTTACTCAGAATGAAACACACGGGGTGCCCCCGGGTATAGTATGGGATGCGTTTAAGGCAGTCATAAGGGGGGGGGGAGCTGATCTCCTTAAAAGCAAAAAAGAATGGAGAAAGAGAATCTAGAAAAAAAGGAGGCGGCTCTGGGCCAGGCCCAGATCGAGGTATCTGGACGGAAAAATAGGGATAATTATAGCAAAGTTAAAGATGCACAGAAACGGCTGAGGTTAATGGGGACCGGTAGAACGGAGAGCACATGGTTAGGCTTCAAGCAGCGCTATTATGTAGGTGCCAATAAAGCAGATAGAATGTTGGCTAGACTTCCGAAGCAACAGAAAGCCCAACGCCATGTGGTAGGAATGAAACAAGCAGACGGAACAATGGCTACGGACTCAGAAGGGATAGTCCAGTCTTTTATGACGGCTTATAAACAGCTGTATTTGTCCGGACGACCAGAGACTCATGAGATACAGGCGTTTTTAGAAGGGATTAAACTCACTAAGATCTTGGAAGAGGATAGAGATAGTCTGGAGAAGGAAATAATCATAGGTGCAAAGAGCCATAAAGAACCTCCCAAATAATAAGGCACCAGGACCGTACACAGGGGCTTTCTATAAAGCATTTTGTAGCGAATTAAAGAAAACCCAACATTTTGAAATTAAGGAGTTATTCGCTCAACAACAGAGGCAAAGGTAGTAACGTTTGAAAAACCAAACCAGGACCCGACAAACTGCGGGTTGTACAGGCATATTGCGCTACTAAATATAGATGCCAAAATATACACAGGGATTCTAGCAGAAAGAGTAAAAGGGGGGGGGGTTCTTCCAGGGGTGATAGGGCACGAACAATCGGGCTTTATTACAGGAAAGCAAACATGGGATAACACTAGAAGGGTGATCCACTTTCTAGAAAAAAATTGGAAATAAAGCAGATACCGGCCGCTCCGATCTTGTTAGATGCAGAAAAAGCCTTCGACAGGGTGGAGTGGCCGTATCCGTTTCAAACGATGAATTGATGGGGGCAAACTACAGAAATCCCTTGATGAGGATAATGGTAAATGCCCATATTTCAGACAGAGTGAGCATAGAGCATGGGACCAGACAGGGATGCTCGCTATCTCTGCATCTATATGCAATTTATTTAGAACACCACTAGCAGCAATTAGACAAAATCAGAAAATTAAGGGGGTTCCCTTTGGATGGATTATACATAAAACGGTGGCGTACGCAGACAACATGTTGGTAACACTTATCCCGGCTTTAGTGGGAATTCTTAGGAAACAAGAGGGGATATCGGGCTTGAAAAGAAATATGGGGAAATCTGAAATGCTGGAAGTAGGACTCACTAAAGAAATGTCAGAGAGATAGAGAGCGATTCCCCTTTTCGATCGGCAGGGGGGGGGGGCCAACATACCTCAGGATAAAACTGACTGATAGAATATCGCCCTTATACAAAGCCAACTTCCCAGACCCAATTAAAAAAAAATGTTTTTTAAAAACCACAATTAGATTATGCAAAGTGGACCCCAATGCGGACATTGTGGCTGGGGTGGATAAACACTGAAGATGGCGACTCTTCGAAGGGTACTGTATAGATGCCATACCCTGCCTATAGCAATACCTAATGCTTTCTTTAAAGCAATGAATACACTAATCTCTAGATTTTGTGGGGCAGAACAAACATCCGAGAATAGCATTGGACCTGCTGATGACCCCTAGACAAAAAAGGGGGATCGGGGCTCCCAAACCTACTCCGATACTACAAAGCAGCCCAACTAAGTACGGGAACGGTTTGCAGACTGCAGGGACAAGATATGGGCACAAATGGACAGGGTAGTAGCGGGAGGTTCACACGCTGGCATACTTTGGCTTCAAGGGAAAGACAGGCCCATGAGCGCAAGGCGCAGTAGGGTACTAAGTACAACGTGTGACATATGCAATAGATGGATTAAGAGGGGACATTTATCTACCGTTCCATCCCCCTTTACCCCCATGTTTGACAACCTGAGCTTTACCCCGGGTACAGTGCAGGGCTCATTAAAGGAGGTGTAAGGAGAGGGGATGCTGCAAGACAGGCGATAGGGTGTGGCAAGGGGAATTATAAGATACACGTAGGAGTAAAGGAAGGGGATAGATTTGAATACTTTCAATTGAGGCATTGGCTACGGCAGGCGGAGATTCGCCAAGCAGCAACAAGACCACCAACTAAATTTGAGGCATTTGTTACCACGCACAAACATCTGTTGGCGGACATATACAAGATTTTATTAGAATGCGCAAACCAAAAGAAATGGCCCTACCAGATAGCGTGGGAGCACACACTGGGAGGAATTATGGAAGAATATCCCGAAACTGACCAGGTCCCTCCAGCTGCGGCCTGGTACAAAATGACGATACAGTGGCACTATACCCAAAGTAAACTACATAGGATGTATGGGTCGGCCTCTGCAGAGTGCAGGAGAGGGTAAGGGGAAGTAGACTGGAGACATATATGGTGATGATGCCCCGAAATTAAAGGTTTCTGGGAAGAGGTCATGAAATCCCTCCAAGAAATAGTACCGGAGATCCTGCCCCTATCATTGGCAGAGAGTCACAAAAAATAAATAAATAAATTTAAAAAAAAAAAAAGAGCACTGGCATCCTACCTTATAGCGGCTCGGATGGCAATTGCGAAAGACTGGAAACAAAAAAAGCTCTCCCACGAGGGTGGGGTGGCTCCGTAAACTCTGGGACATAATAGCGATGGAGTGGATTACAGTGTGTGTCAAAAGGACACTGGTCTACAGGGACAGTCTTACCCCGTGCTGTCCAACGTAGGCAGGAGGGCTGACTCAGACACACTCGTTCTTTTGAACACTGACTTTTCTTATATACATATATTCCTTTTGACACTCTCTGGCTCAGGCTCTTAACACAAGGCAGTTCAAAACGTGGATCGAGGCCTGCCTGGCCTTCCACGTTAAAGTCTTGCTTTCCAATTTCCACAAACACAGTTTAACAACCTCTGTCGGGCTGAGTTCATGTTGGTCCCCCCCCTTTGGGCTCAGACCTTCCACAGCAAAACAGTCCACAACACTTGCAGGAGTTCTCTTCCCCAAGCTTAACTCAGTTTTCCGACGTCAAAGACTTTCGAATGTGCGTGGTTTTTGAGAAAGACCTCCGCAGGACCACTTCGGCCCCAGCTTTCACCTCACACTCCTATGTTTTTTACCCCAGTGCTTTCTGGTCTGGGCAGTTCACTGTATTTACCACAGTTCAACGTGCAGCGTTTCACGTTCCCCTTCTCCCAGGGTTAACTTCAATCACCTTGCTTTTACAGTTCATTCACTCATCGAGACAACCTTCTAACTTTCACTAAGACACTCGAGTGGACTACTTCCTTTCGCAGGACTACTCCATTACTCTGCATCGTAGACTTTCCGGCTATCGTTACTTCAAAGTTAATTCACAGGTCGGCCTTCCTCCGCATCTCATCCACACGCGTGCAGCTTTCAATTTTGCGATATAATGTTGTCACTTCACCCTTTCTTTAGTACACACTGGTCTCTCATGTCACTTGCTCATTCGCCGGCTAGATGCGTTTCTTTCTTGTCTTTTACTTTTGTTGGGGGAGATGTGGCATATCCTGGCCCCCTGCACCAATCCTGCACCAAGTAAATATTTTGTGAGCTAAGGGGGGGGAGCCATCTCTGCCCCTCAGGTGAACATTTGCATCTCCCATTTTCGATAGAAGTGTATAAACGTAGTGCTAATGCTTGTAGTGTGAACTCCATTTTGTGTCACTCCAAATGCCATCTTTTTCTAGGCCCTCAGCCCCCCTTTCCCTGAAACGTCTCTCCCAGCACCACACACAGCCAGCCCTGCTACCTCCACCCTCCGTCTGCTCAGCGAGACTCCTGTTCTCACGGAAACGCGCCCATTCAATGTTGCAATTAGCAAGTATTAAGTCCTGACAAAATGTGCTCATCCTAGAATCTGAGACCAAGGCCTGCTCCAGTCCCAGTGCTCCATCCATCTCTGCTCACTGCCTCATGCCCTCTCTACCCTCTCCCTTCCAGGCCGCGGCCCACTGAACCCATACACCCTATTCCCTTTGAATGCATCTGGTCACCAGACCCTTCCCCAGACCACCTTCAAATCACCCACCATATACCTAATCTGGAGTGGTCATATATT
The DNA here is from genome assembly GCF_040938575.1 of Ambystoma mexicanum. Classification (NCBI taxonomy): domain Eukaryota; kingdom Metazoa; phylum Chordata; class Amphibia; order Caudata; family Ambystomatidae; genus Ambystoma; species Ambystoma mexicanum. The sequence continues at coordinate 895,680,370 of NC_090939.1, forward strand.
CTGGTAACACGAACAACTATCTCCAATGCGTTTGAAATCGTGAGGACCCCAAAGACCACAAATCAGAGATCGCCCCTTGTGATAAGGCACCTGAAGGAACGACCCCCAACCCATGCTCCCATAAAAACACAGGTCAGAATGTACCTCTTTCACACCAACAGCACCTTTTTGATGTGACAATTTATGCCAGTCATTTTGTGCATACCAAGTTTTGTTATTTAGCTTAGTCAGACAGCTCTACATCATCTCTGTGAACCTCGCCCGACCTTCACGCTGTAAGGATGAGCCCAGCTGACCATGTGTACTGTGACTGATGGAGAGAAATCAACCAATGACACCCAGGCATCCTCTATGGAGCTGGGAGTAGTATATGTGCCTAGCCAATTATGTTTGCTAGATTGGCTCTTATGTGGGACCTCATCTATGACGCTTGGTGCCCTTATAATGTGCTGTCCATGTATCTGTCGGCAGAGCACTATCGGGCAGCAGAGTACTTTGCTTGCATTTATTTACTTATATAAATTTTGGTTTCCTTGCAATTACTATCCTGGTCTCATTCCCTAGTGGGGTTTATTCTGTCTATTTGGACACAAGCATGCTAAGGTGCCAGCCTTCATTTGGTGACCCCTAATGCGTGATCGTTCAGGAGATACTTCTGTACCTGCGGCGAGACACAGGGCTACCCGTGGAGGGCCAGTACTACCTATGGTTGGCAGCGTTCTATAAAAAGCATACGTTCTTGAGTTGGTTGTGTGGGTCCCTGCGTTGCGAATACCCAACTGTTCGCCGGAGCTGGGCTGGGCCCGCCACGGGGAGGCCCCCCCCCTCGGGATACACCGCAAACAGAAGCTCTTGGAAGAACACCTGCACAGGAGTACTAATTACAAGGGAAAAACAAATAAGGGTGGAATAAGAGTGTAGGTTGGGGGGTTAACAGTGAGGGGACAAGAACACGCATGGTTGGAGTGCGAGGAGTATATGAGAATTTGCATTTTCTGTTTATGGCCATTTCTTTTTATATGGAAAAATAAGTTAAAGAAAAGAGGAGATACAGGAACCTAGCTCTGAAAAGAGGTAGAAGCCGGTACTGGGTTACACTGTCTCGACCAGTGTAGAGACTAAAAGAGAAGAGTACAAAGTCGTAGACTCATATGGAGTAGGCTCGAGAGTAAACACTAGTTGTTGTTTTAGTTCTATCTTTTTCTTGGTGTTTAGTATCGTGGAAGAATGCAGAGGAGGGGCATCAGTGGTGTGCATGGTGGAAGTGTGACGGGAGGGTTCGGGAGTGCTGGGTAAGGGTAAAAAGGGATGAGCTTGTGTTTAATGTTCTGCCTTGTTTAAATATTTGTTGGTTGTGTTTTGTTAAAACGTTTTATGGTTCATCGTGTTTATGTGAACACCAGATAAATAGTACTACAGGGGGGTGAAGTAACAAAGTACATACTCCCGTAGTACCCCCGGATTAGAAAAGGTTAACAGGGGGGAGGGAGGGAGAAGAGGAAAGAAAGGAAGTACTTTGACCAGACATGGGGATGGACACCCCATTGCCACACATTTGTAAAAACCTCCCCTTATATCAAGAGAAGATCAAAAAATATCACAACAAATGGGTAGCGGAACTGAAGGGGGAGGGAGCAACTTGTGCCTGGCTAGAAGAGGGGTCTTTCAATAAAAGAATATTAGATCATGTTGCCACCCATTTAATTACCAAATACAAGGAGAAGAAACTCCAAAATAGGAGAGAGGTTTTGAACATTTTCCACAGGTCTAAGGAAGCACCCGCTGTGCAGAGTAAAGATAAAGACAGGGTGCACCTGGGGAGGGGGAATAGTAAAGGAGAAGGGGGAAGGGGGAAAAGAAAAAGAATAAAGAGCCCAAAATATTATACCCACTGCTCACGCGACCTGCAGAAGGGTACGCAGACCCAGTGTATGTGCACGGGGGGGAATAGAGGTGGGGGGAGGGGAGTGCATTACTACTCTGGCAACAGCCCAACCCCCACCCTATGCTAAACTAACACCATCTGCCCCAACAAATAGAGATCTGAAGAGAGTACTAACATCAACTCAAGCAGAACTGGCTCAATTGCGGACACTGTGTGAGGCACCTTTAGTGGTGCCGGTGGGGGACTAGCCACCAGTACAACCCCCAGTACAAGGTGTTTCTTTAATACCAGACAAGGACATTGGCCCACCCCACAAGTTACAGCGGAAGCAGGACGGGAAGGAAGATTAAGAAACAGGCAAGGGAGAATAGCATTACCTAAAAAAAAAAAAATGTTTTAAAAAAAAATGTACAAAATTAAAAAATAAAACTACAGTGAAGGCAAGTAAAGAGAGAGTACGGTCAAAATTGCAAATGCCACTCATTCATAAGAGAGCGGGGAGGCCCCATTACGTGCCTTGGCCACCGATAGGCAAGAATAATCTACTCAAAGTCCTCCCTTCACTTTCTAGGGGTGGAGGAAAGTGGATTTATGCGCTTGAAAAGAACACAGCTGGGGTCCCATTGGCAAATGGAGATGTCAAAAGCCTCTTAGTTACAGCAGTGGGTCATCAGGCCAACTCAGTGTGGGTGAAGGCAGTGTTTCCAGGAGTATCCTTGGGGAATGATATGCATGATGGTTGGTCCTTCAATAATGTACAAGCACTAGTGTGGGATGCCCTGCGAAGAACCTTCCCCAAACCCCCCCCCCCCGCGACTTACACTCAATTATGCAATGCACTATGGGGGACAAGGAAGATGCTGCGCAGTTCATTCTTCGGGTGCGGGAGATGTGGCGGGCGGAAAAAGATACGGCTTGGGACCAATCCACCGCCCTATTTTACTTCATTATCAAACGAAGCCCCCCGAAGGAGGTACAGAAGGTGCTTGATAAAATAGCAGGGACAGAAGCCAAGGGCTGGCCAGAAATACTAAGCATCATAGTGCACCATTGCAGGAGGATCAAAGAAAGGGAAAGAGAAAAACGGCACAGCGGATGTTGGCGGAGGAGGCAAAGTTGGTACAGAGCAAGTTAGTGGAGGTCACGGCAGTTGCAGCAAGGCCGCCCACAGAGCAGCCAGGAGAAGAAGGGGAGGCGTCAGAGATACAAGCTTGGATGACTGCAGCATGGGCAGACAATTAACAGGAACAGTGGGGCGGAGAGGAACGTTACATAGGACCCCAGTGGCAAGGAAGGCCCGGCAGAGGAAGAGGTGGGGAGGAGGATATGGTGGGCAAGGACCAAGGGGGGGGGGAGGGGGAGGGGTGCTCCTTGAAGTGCTGGTCATGCGGGAGGTGGGGACACTTTGTAAGGGAATGTCAGAGTAGGCCCATGCAGAATTACCAAAATAATCGGAGACATGGAAATGAACAATACGGGCACCCACACCTGTGCCGCCCTTATGGTCTACCCATGAAAAATAATGAAAGTGACAGGCAGCCAGATAGCAGGCCCCCACCAGGATATAGCACGTACAGGCATCCACCGCTCTGTATGCGGGGCCGCCCATCGCAGCAAAACCAAATAGCCCACACACATACAAACAGATTCACCAATGGCGCACCCTCTCCCTTCCAGTGAAAGTGTCTGCTCAGTGATAACCTCTTCACATGCCCTGAACTGACACCCATCCCAACTAGGTCAGCCCACAGAGAGCACTTGCGTGTCCCCTACGATCAACTACCTTACAACCAGATGAGGAACCACTGGTGGGGGCAGAGATAGGGAACAACAGTTTATCTTTATGGTGGACTCGGGAGCGGAAAAAAAATCATGTTTGCGTGAAGGCAATTTTCAGCTATCTGGCAAAAATCTCGAGATGCAAGGTTTCTCTGGGGCAGTGGTCACGGTTGCATATACGGAAGATTTGGATGTCAGAATAGGGGGCAAAATAGTGTGAGCACCCCTATTGTATCGTGAGGATTCTCCCATAAACTTATTAGGGCGAGATCTGTTAAGCAAGTTGAATATGACTATTGCCTCCACAGAGAGAGGAATAGTGTGCTCTACTCTGGGAATGTGTACACGTCGAGCAATGTTATTGATACAGACACTAGCAAATGAGATAACAGGGCGAGGAATGCCTACAAATGCTGATATGTTCATATATGGGATACAAGTCTTGGCCCGAGCAGTGCTCGAGATAACACGAAAAGAGTGGAAAGTACCTTCTGACATTCGCCCCTTGGCCACACCTGAAATGATGCCAGAGAAAATGATTTCCCTCGATTTACAGGGGAGTGCAAGTATCAGCAAAACGAATTGTGGCAATTGGCTTAGAGACACATGTGTGCGAGTGGAGGACAGTATTGTGTATTGACCCGAGTATTCCATTGAGGGAATTAACAGATGAAGATCTGTTCACCGACAGACACTGACGGGGAGATTATATTGGAAATTTGTATACCACGTGATATTATAATTCAGAAAAGGGAAGTGGCAAACCCCCTCATGGCCGTCAGTGCACCGCCATCTTTTTGTGACGCAGGCTTGCAACACGTGCCACCATATTTGTGGACTACCAAGCCACATGATGTAGGGTTGCTAAGAGAAGTGACCCCAGTGAAAATGAAACTGAAGCCAGGTGCTGTCCTCCCGAGAGTAAAACAATACCCCTTGTTCAGAGAAGCGGAGGAAGGAATACAAACTAAAATAAATGCATTACTACAGCAGGGTACAATTGTCCCCTCTAACTCCCCATGTAATAATGCAGTTTATCCGATTAAAGTAACAGGAGGGGCGTGGCGTATGATCAAGGCTCTCCGCCCCCTTAATGACATGGTCCAAAAAGAGTTCCCACTTGTCCCAAATCCTGCGTCCATCCTATGCAGCATCCCAAAAGAGGCAACCCACTTTACAGTAGTGGATTTGAAAAATTCCTTTTTCTCAGTACCCCCTCGATCCAGAGTCACAATACCTCACAGCCTTTAACATAAGGGGCGGGGTGATACAAACACTGCAGATTGCTCCAAGCGTACTGTGAGAGCCCAAGCATATCCAATAGAATACTACATGAAGTTCTTGGCAACATTGAAGTACAGAGTACCATAATACAGTATGTGGATGATCTCCTAGTGTGTAGTGAAGGAGAAGAAAGATGCAGATAAGATTCCATCACCTTGCTGACATTGTTGGCCCCCATGGGGTACAAAGTACATAAAAGTAAAGTTGCAGTACTTGGGTCAGCTCATCTCAAAAGACGGTAAAAGGATAATACCAGACAGAGCAGCAGCAGCAGTCCGCGCCACAGGTACGCCGCATACTGTAAAAGGCATGCAAAAATGTCTTGAAATTTGTAATTATTGCCGATTTCTGACTATGCGGCGTACACAAGGCCGCTGCGCGACAGCCTAAAAAAGCACAAAAGTAAAATGTTCCAACAAAATGGACACCTGAAATGCACTCAGCCTTCACAACATTGAAAGAACTGATAAGCACCGCCCCCGTCCTGGCCACTCCCGACTAGGACCGTAAATTTTACTTGTTTTATTCCAATGGGACACTTATCGCAGTACTGACACAAAAAACATCTCTAGGACACAAACCCCTAGCATACTACAGCAGTACACTTGATTCAGTAATGCAAAGACATTTCGCATGCGAACAATCTCTCACAGCAGCCACGTTTGCATTAGAGAAAAGTGCAAAAATTGTAATGGGCTGCTCCATCATATTGTACGTTGAGCAGTCACTGTTTGCCATTCTTGAGCGATCAAAATCTACACTGACCACCCAGAGAGCATCAGCATATGAAATAATTATCTTGAGCCTAAATGTCCACGTGGTTCGTTGCAAAAACGTAAACCCAGCAACATTCATCAGAGCAATACACAGTACAAGATTTGCACGAACATGATTGCATTAATGTGCTACTTATGTATAACATGTAAAATGCATATTTTGTACCTCCCTGTAACTATGTTCCCTGCAAGTAACAGCATCATGATGCCCCTGGGCTGTTTGTGCGCTATACAAATGTAAAAAATAAATAAATTATTGTGTCGCATATGAAGGAGAAGGAGATGACATCCCTAAAACAAGACAAAATGCACTAGAGGGAGAAATATATTTTGTGGATGGGTCAGCATCAATTTGCCCAGAGGCAGGTGAAAACAGGTTGGGGCTGCAGCAGTGATATTAGAGGAAGCAGCATACGAAATAATTATACAAAAATGTTTACCAATGCACTACTCCGTCCAAGCAGCAGAGCTAATATAGAAGCACTACACGCAGCAAAAGGGTGGGCATTAACAATATATTCCAACTCAGCATACGTAACCACCACGGTACATGCTGGTCTATCGCGTTGGGGAAGAAGGGGGTTCACGAGAGCAGGTGGGACCCCGGTACAACATGCAGCACTATTTTTTTTTAAAAAACATTTTATTGAGTTATAAACACAACCAAACAATACAAACCAAACAAACCGTGCATGTTCCAACAGTTTCATTACACTTTCTTAACTTCTAGCCACTACTTCCCTTATCCCACCCCCCTCTACGAGTCTATTGCATTAAACTTCAGTTTCTGCATCCTGTGGTTCGGTCTCCTCTTCTACAGGCTCCGCCGGGTCATCTAATGACCCAAACAGTTCGGTTATCAGTGATTACCAGGCCATCAGGGACTCGGTCTCCTCCTCTTCCTCCTCCCCCCCCCCCTGTGCTACTCACTTCTTGCCATGCCATGGTTTCGGCTTCCGCCCATTTTTGCAAATCTCTCCACCACACCCCTACCTTTGGCACATGGCATGTCTTCCATCTCATGGCAATCCTCCTCTTTGCAAGCACATAAGTCAGATCCCTCAGCTTACTCACGTGCCCGAGCTTCGGTGGTCTGGGGAACCCCCCCCAGCAGACAGGCCCACACTGTATCCACTACAATCTTGTCCCCTTTTTCTTCCAGTTTCCCTTTCACTCCCCTCCAGAAACGTTCTATGATTGGGCATGTCCAGAACATATGCACTATGCCCGCGTTCACCTCATCACACTTGGGGCATGCTTGGCGTCCTGCGTTTCCAAACCTCAATATCCTCCAAGGCGTCATATATGCCCTATGCATTATGTACAGCTGAATCTGTTTCCGCCTCGCGTTTCTAGACACCTTCTTACGATACCCCTCCACCCGTTCCCACATCCCATCTTCCATTGGGGCTCCAACCTCCGTTTCCCAGTCTAGTCTCAACTGCGTGACCTCCTTCCCCACTTTAGACATCAGCATTTCATACAATCTGGAAATCTCATGACCCGCCCCCTCAGCTAGGTCGTATATCATGTCTATGGTGGCATCCGATTCTTCCTCCAACACAGTTTGAGGCCATGTTCTCTTAATCCTCTGTACCATTCTATGATACGTAATATACTGGCCCTCGTGCAACCCAGTTTCTTCCCGCAGCCCCTCAAAAGTGATACTAGAGCCCTCCCGCCAAATATCATCCATTGTTGCCACCCCAGCCGGTTCCCAGTGGCTCCTGAGTATCATACATAGCTGCGCGTCTGCCCCGTCAATGCAACCAGTCGTATCTGCGGTGAGCATGAGGACGGGTTCTCCATCATTTGACATGCCCTACGCCACACCTTCCAACTCCAGTAGCATCATTTTAGTGCGCCCCACCATTTCCGCCCTGGGTACCCACATCATCTCTTTCAAATAGAAAGGTGCACAATCACGCCCAAACAGCCTAAATTCCGAGGTCTCTTCATCAGAGAGCCAACATACTGTAACTGGCTTGCCACATAGTACACCTCACAGTTAGGCAGCTTTATCCCTCCTTTGTCATGGAAGTTCTGTAGCTTCCATAACGCCACTCTATTTCGCTTGCCATGCCACAAAAAGTCCCTACACATGCTGTTCAATTTGGTGAAGAACTTCTTAGGAATCAGGTACGGTATGTTCCCGAAGTAGTCTAGAAGCCTTGGCAGGACCACCATCTTCAGCATTGCTCCCCGCCCCATCATCGCCAAGGGCAGCTTTGCCCAAAATTGCATGCACTTCTCAATTTTAATGGCTACTTCTGTATTGCACCTATGCTCTTCCTCCACGGTGTGGTATATATCTATCCCCAGGTACCGAAATGTGCTAACCGCCCACGGCACTTGCAATACGGGTAGTCGCTCCGCTGGAATCCCCATGTACCCCCCCTAATGGGAACATGCTGGACTTCTGGGGGTTCACTGCTATAACGGACAGCACAGCGCATCTCTCCAGCACTTCTAGGATGTACTGGAGATTTTCTTCTGGGAATCACAAGTACAGCAGCAGGTCATCTGCATATAGGGAGATCAGATACCGCTCCCCTTTCATCTCAATGCTTATGGTGTCATATTGCTGCCTCAGATATATTGCTAGAGGTTCCAGGGCCAGTATGTAGAGCAATGGAGACCACGGGCATCCCTGTCTAGTACCCCTGCTGAGCTGCCACCTTTCCGATATCACAGAGCCTGTCTTAACTCTAGCCAGCGGTTCGCTATATAAAATTTTCGCCCACCTTACATATCCAGGGCCTTGCCCGTAGTACTTCAGGGCCGCAAGCTGCCATGGCCATTTATCGGAATCAAAGGCCTTGATTGCATCACAAGACACAATTGCCATTTCCTCCTCTCTTTCTCTGCCAAACTCGATGATTCTCTGGAGTCGCCTATGATTATTGGTAATGTTTCTATGAGGGACATAGCCCGTTAGATCCGGGTGTATTAATTTGCCAATAACCTTCTTCAGTCTATTTGCTAAGACAGCAGTTAATATCTTGCTGTCTTGATTCAGCATTGACAAGGATCTATAGGAACCACAGCTGTGCCCAGGTTTGTTAGTTTTGGGGAGCGGTATTATGACAGCCTCTCTCAGTGACTCCGGTAAGCGTCCCGTCTCGAACGTTTCGTTTAACATCTCTAACACTGGGAGGAGGACCTCTTCCATGTATACTTTGTAAAACTCACTTGGGAGTCCATCTGTCCCTGGGGTTTTACTAGTAGGCAGCTGCCTCACCACCTCCCCTAATTCTTCCAAGGTGATCGGGGTATCTAGTTCCTCTCTCTCCCTCCTCGCTCATCTTGGGCAACCCCATGTCCTCAAGCGTTTCTTCCACCATAGCGCAACTACTTTCCCTGTCATCTCCGTATAATACCTTATAATAATCCACAAACGCTTCATTAACTCCCTCCTGGGTGTCCTCTACGCTACCGTCTTCTCTTTCTATAGTCCCGATTGTGACTCTGGGGGTCTAAGTCTTATATAACCACGCCAAAAGTCTCCCGGTTTGTCACCTCCCGCATGCTGTCTCTCTATGTATTTTTTATAATTAAGGTTAAACAATCTCTCCCAATATTCTGCACATTTTTGCTGTAGCCTAAGTGTCAATTCTAGCTTCTCTGCTGTATCGTCTCCGCCCCTTAAGGCCTCTTCTAATTTTTCTTCCGTCTCCTGCAGTTCGGACAAAACCCCACCTTGTAGGCCCCTGGATTTCGCTATGGCTACCCCCATCATGACAACTTTAAAGGCCCCCATAGTGTTCCCGCGGAATCCACGCTCCCAGTATTTGTTTCAAAATAATTTACAATCTCCTCCCTCAAGTCCTCCCTAAAAAAGGGGTCTCGCAACGCTTCCGCTCGTAGGCGCCATGTCGGGATCCTCGCTCTCGGGGGGCAGTTTTGCCATGCGAGAATCAGGGGCGAGTGGTCCGAAAGGACCCTGGCCTTGTACTACATTTGTGCGATCTCCGCTATCATTTCGGGTGATGTGTAGACATAATCCAGCCTCGTTGATAACTGCTGTGGGGCAGAATAATGTGAATATTGCCCTTCCTGGGGGTGCCACACTCTCCATGCATCTTCCAAACCAAAGTCATCCAGCAATGTCTGCAACGACCTAGCTGCGGGGGCCGGTCTATCCATCTTCCAATCCGATCTGTCCACCCTCAGGTTCAATACGCAGTTGAAGTCCCCTCCCCAGATCATCGCGCTTCCTACGCATGCACTCAAATTCGCACTCAATGTTCTAATGTACGCCGCTGTGTTCTGGTTCGGGGCATACGTGTTAACAATGCTTATCTCCCTGTTCTCCACCAGTCCCCTCAGTATAACCATCCTCCCGTCTGTCTCAGCCACCACTTGCAATCGCTGAAAAGGGACATGTGGCGCCACCCAAATAAGCACTCCTCTTGCATAAGCAGAGTACGATGAGCCCACCAACACTCCTTTCCACTTCCCAGCAATCGTGTCGATCCTCTCTCGTGTAAGGTGGGTTTCCTGCAGCAATGCAATATCTATTTTCTGACTGCGCAGGTACAACATAACTTTGTTCCTTTTTAAGTAGCTGTTGAGCCCCTGCACGTTCCATGTAAGTATCTTAAGGTCCCCCATGGCCTGTACCAGTTCCGTTCCTCCTCCCCCCCAAGTGCAGTCTGACTTTGAATTCCAATCCAATCTATATAGGCTTGCATCCCATTCTAAATTCCCCTTAACCAAAAACACTCCAAACTAAACTTCCTGCTCCCCCTCACTCCCACCTCCCATCCCTTCCCCAACATCACTCCCCCCAACTCTTGCCCAGCTACATGCCTGGATCTCAGGCTCCCCCGCATCTAGCTCTTTCTGGCTCTCGCCTGTACTCGAAGCTCCGCAGGGTGAGGCCGCCCTAGTGGCCAACCTTCTACTACTACAACTATAAATTCGGGGGGGGGGGGTTACGGTGCTTTCGCCCTGCCGCTCCTATGTCACTTCGGGTTAACTACACATTGCTATACAATTTGCATATATGTACACGCTACTATATTCCAGTCTTTCAAGTCCGTTACAGTCAGCGGTATCTTATCAAAATATCAGCCTTCTACAGCTGCGCCCATTGTTTTTAATCTTGATCTAGGCTCCCCTGGGGTGCTCACTTGACGCCTTAACAGTATGCATACCGTATCCCAGTCACATATCGTGTCCCTCTTGGGTCTCTTCCGTGTCTCGTTCCGGGCAACCCTGCAGATCCAGCCATGTCGTTGCTTTTTCCGGAGTGTCAAAGAAATACATTTTGCTCTTGTGCACCACCTTAACTTTCGCGGGGTACAGAAGCATATATTTTATCCCAGCCGCGCGCAGCCTTCTTTTGATTGCCACATAGCTGTACCGTTGCCTCGGGATCAACATAGTGTAGTCCGGATACGCCGAGATGGTGCTCGAGGCCCTTTCGATTGTTCCACCTTTTCGGAAGTACTCCAGTATTTTCTCACTGTCTTTGTAGTTCAATATTTTGGCGATTATCGCCCGGGGAGGTGCCCCTGGTCTCGGCTTCCTCATAAGGGCTCTATGTGCACGCACCACTGCGAATCCCTGCGAGAGTTTGCCAGCCCCAATTCCTTGTAGGAGTAGGTTCTCGACGTAGTCTGTTGGGTCCTGTCCCTCCTCACTCTCCGGCAAGCCCACCACGAGAATATTGTTCCTCCTCACTCTCCCTTCTGCTTCCTCCGCTCGAGACTCAAGGTTAGCTACCTGTTGTTCAAGTATGTGGATCTCCTTTGCGTTGTTGCTGCTGGTGTCCGTGTTGGTTTTCACTGCACCTTCCAGGCTGCTTGTTCGTTCCGCCAGCCCCCTGACATCTTGCCTCAGCAGGGAGACTTCTATGCCCACTGCGTCTGTTTTAGCCTCCAGGGAAGTGCGCAGGTCTGACATTGCAACCCCCCCCCCCCAAAAGAGTCTTTCAGCTCTGTGATGGCCTCTAAAAGTTGATGGTTTTCAGCCACTGTGGTGCCCTCCGCTAGTGCCATCGAGCCTTTGGGCGCGATGGCCACAGGAGAATGTTGGATATATCCATTGTGGATTGCTTATTCTTACTTGCAGCCCCTCGCGCCGACATTCTGCTGCCTCTGTTATGCCTCGCTGTCTCGATTCAGCGTCCGCGTGCCTCCCCAACCATCTTTTCCACCCTTATCGGCTACTGTAGTACTCTTCAAGCAGTCGCACCGTCCACCGCCTCTCACCGCGGCTTTCTGCTCATCGATGCCGAGCAAGCGCTTCATATGTCCACGGTGGCGCGGCCTATCTATTCGCACCCCCGCTGCCCCCGGGCTCTTGCCTTCCGGGTCAGCATGCAAGCCAACGTAACACCAGGCTTACCGCCGCAGTGGTTTCGCTCCGTCTCCACTTCGCCATCATCATTCTTTCCCCGCGGCTGCCGTCTCTATTCTGCCGCTCCGGGTGCTTCGGTTTCGTTTCCTTTGTTGTCGGCCATCTTGTGTGACAATAGACCGAGCAGCCGCCGTCTTCACCAAGCAATTACTCCAGAATTCCACACACGGTTCACTCGGTCTTTATACAGTGAGCAGAACACACGTTCCCATGCATGTATAGTCAATCCTGGAACCAGTAGCGCGTTTTTTGTAGGTAGTTTTCACGGATCATATGTCGGATCCTCCAGAGCTGCTCAGGAAGCACGTCCTAGTCCATGGCTGCCCAAGCCACGCCCCCCACATGCAGCACTACTTAATGAATTAATGGAACTGCTAGCAGAGCACTCAGTGGTAGCTTTGGTAAAATGCCAAGCACACACAAACAACAACAAAATTACTTGGGAACGCAGCAGTAGACGCTGCTGCCAAGCGAGAAGCATATTTCCAAAGCGACAAATGATGGAGTGTGTACTAGAAGAAGAAGGATACAATGCCTTACCAATTGCACAAATCATAGGAGAACCAAAAAAGAAAAAAAAAAAAAAAGAAAAGCACTGCAACCAGAACAAGAATTATGGATAAAAAGAGGGTGCACCCAGTCTCCCACTGATCTCCTATGCAGACAGGATAACACAGGGAAAGTAGTAATGCCTGTAGAATTGTTGTTAACAGCATTCCAACAACTCCATTTCCCGGCACACACATCTAAACATCACAGCGGATATCCAGGAAGATTCTCACTAAAATGTCCATTGAATGTACCACCTGCCAATCAATGTTACCACCTGCCAATCAATTCTGGGATGACACTCGAGTGATACGTGGCACATTGCCGCCTCCAGTGGGACCATTCCGTGAGCTGCACGTTGATTATGCAGACATGGGAGAAAGATGTAATGGAACAAGATACTTGATCGTGGTGGTCTGTCCCTTTTCACGCTGGGTGGAAGCAGGAACATGTGCCCACCGAGACGCGAAGTGCACAGCAAAGGTCTTGGTAAGAGAAGTATTCCCACGTTGGGGAATATGTGACGTCATAAAATCCGACAAGGGAACACATTTTGGAAATTACCTTTTCAAAGAAGTGACAGCATTGCTAGTAATAAAACACAAAATGTGCTCGATTTACCACCAGCAAGTAAACCGGGTGGTAGAATTTTTTTTAAAAACAACGGCCTCCTTAAAAGCAGACTGGCCAAACAATGTCACACACTGAAGAAAAATTGGGTCTACTGTTGGCCCTCTTCCAGCTGCGCACACAGCCCAGTAAAGACCAAGTAACAAGAGCAGTGCAATGTATTGCCAAACAAATAGCACCGCCCTTCACAAGAGAAAACAAAACAGATACAACAACTGCAGCCTCTGATAGCACTCACCCGGACCCTATGGAGTGATCTACTGTACCCCTTTAGCAGGGGAAGGGAAAGGGCTTAAATATTGGGTGCACATGTCCGATGTCAGGAAAGATCATGACAGTGTAGCAGTAGAAGCACCTCAGGAAGAGGAGAGGGATGTGGCAGTGCAATAAATAGAAGTATGAAAACACAAAGCAACAGTACAAGAAGTAATCTTTAAAACACATATATAAGGAGAATAGTAGATATCAAATAGAAAATACAACGTGATGTGAAAATGTTTTTTTACACCTTCTTGGTGTACGTCTTCTCAGGTCTTATTTTTTGTCGGTTCATTAATCCTCGACCCCGTTTTTGTTTTTCGTTTCTGCAGGTGCTACAATGGTGGAAACGACGCCTTTAACTAATGGAATACCTCAGATAGATAGTAATAGGAGTAGAATAAGTGCAACAAGGGCCTACAGTTAGGACTGTGGGCTCTATTTTGTAGCAATAGTTTTCACTTTCCTCCAATATGCGAGTCAAGGTCAGTACCACAAGCTTGGCCTCGCCTTCCCAACTCTGACGTTTAACCGGGATGGTCGCTGGTGTCCTTGAAACATAATGCAGCTTTCTTGTTTGGGATTCAGCATTCTACACGTTATCTTTTGCATCCTTTTGGTGGCAATGGCCTCCTGCAGGTAACTTCGGGGGTTCTCTAACCGTGGCTCTCGTCCCTCAGTCCGTTGCTCTGCTCCAGTAGGTTTGCCTTCGCCCCAGAAATTCTGCTCTTACTCATGTTCCACCTTTGCTCAGAGTGTGTCACTATGTTCCGCCTTTTATCCGTGTGAGAGCTAATTGGTATTGGATGTATGCAAAGAGTCAAGTGCCTGACTTTGCCTGACCCAATTAGCAGGACATGTCCAAAGCGATGTATAAGAGTCAGCATTGTTACTCTCAGTCGCCCTCTTCCTCTGCCCAGTGTCTGCATGCAAAGGGCGGTGGAGGGGTGGGAAGGTGGGGAGTTGGGACATCAGGGTATCCTATGAAATAGGATGGGTTAGATGTACCAGAAAGGGGGAATACCGCATCTCACCATACGCTGTCTCACCCCCACTCCCCGAAGACCCCTCATCCAGGTGATCCTCCCGCACTGGTCCACCCCCAGGGCCTGGATCCAAAGGCGATGGCTGTGCCCTGGCCACCTGAGAGATAGATCCCTGGGGACTAGCAGGTGAGACAACTCTCGGTTTCTCACAAACCCCACAGCCAATGCTCCTAGTCGCACTAGACAAGGTCCAACATCCAATGTGTTACCATAACCTAAGGATATCAAACAATGGATAATCCTGAAAAATCAAACATAACCTCAGGCAAACAGCAATAATACCTTGATCTAGCAATTGACTAAACATAGTATTGCACCCGGATCTACGTGATTACATCGCATCCATCAGTGCGAAAGCGATCGAAAATTTTTAACAATGAATTTCAGCAAAACCAAATGCAGGCTTTTCTAGAAAGTTGCCAGCCAACATCAGATTCAAGGAAATATGGTTATTTTAGGAGCCCAATCAATAAATCAACAAATCTAAACTTTTCTCCAGAGTCTACCTGCCACATTAACTGCACACATTTGGTCAAATAGCCATACTTTCACCTATTACAACATAGGATGATGAATCCCTGCCCTTTGACCATCTATTCTCATCTGCCGTGTGGTTGTCCACTGCAAATATTTTCCATTGCTCTCACCTACCCACAGCTAGGACAAGCACTTGCCTCTGCCGACAGCCCAATGTTAACTTTCCCCCAGTGCTCAACTTTGTCTCTGGAGAATAGCTCAGGGGCAACGCGCTTGTCTTGGAAGCAAGAAGACTAAGAGCAACACTGGTTAAATTCTCGGGTCTGCGCCAGAAACCTCTGGCTAATAAGCGCCTTCTAAATAAACAATTACAACTCTTCAGCACTAGCCGCTTGAAAATATTGAACTCTTCTACGGACATGGCATCAAACACACTACCCTCTCTGTCTTCTTATCTGGATTCCATCAATTCATCACCAAATCTAACCATAATTATCAGGGAACAAACTCTACCAAAGACATGCATGCATTGCCCTTCGCCAAACTGCATTGTTACACCTTTTCCAGCAAAGCTATGATTTAATCAAGGCCAAGAAGAAACAGGAGCACATTACCCAACCCTGGAGGGCCTTTGTTGTCTCACCCTGCGCTATCAGATTAGATTAAGTTGCACTACATCACAAACTACCAGGAGCTGCTTTGGACCTCCAGCTTGTTTGCTCAGCTTTTCTCTCTTGTACTACTGTGCAGGACAGTCCAATGAATGCCTCTTGCCGTTTTGGGGCTTGGTTTCTGTCACCCCGTCTTAGATTCTCCGGTCTCTCACCCTGCCTTGTGGTATCGCTTCTTTTATTCCAGATTCCTCACCTCACGTTGGGGTTTCGTCTACCGCGCCTTGGCCGGGGGGAGGAAAGGGTCTTTTTTTTCCCCAACCAGGGGCACTTGGGTTTGTCCTCCCCTCTCCTGGATCATCCCAACTCTGCCAGAAGGAGAGGCACTCTTTTCAGAGAATCCTGCAATTGGCAAAAACCACATTAAAAAGGTAGACAAGGAAGCCACAGCGAATCACAGCGCTTACAGTCGTTAGATAAGTTCTGCAGACATGGCTGCAGGTAATCGTTAAGGTGTGGATGCCTTGCCCTGCACCCACAGTTAGAGAAATGACCAAGATCAAAGTAAACAATCACACTGCGCCACAACAGACAAATACGAAGTACAGTTGGACAGTATTTAATTGTTGTTATTCTGGTCAGCCTGACACGTGTTTGGAGCTTGGCTCTTGCTCTGAGGCCGATACAAATACACATTTTGATTTACAAGTATTCAAACCGGTTATAGGCAATTGTGCACAACCCCATAACCCATGCGTAGCGACCAGACCAAGGTAGCAACAGGAGCGGCATAACATAATTCAGTTAGAGCATGGCCACAATAATATGTTGGTGAATAACCCAAAATAAATAACACATCACAAGATGGATCAGCAATTAGAGTAAGGAACAAGAGAAAAAACATGCATTTGACCAATTATAGTGTGGAATAAGGGGCATCCGGAACCGGAAAACAAGAATTAAAATAAACACATTAGCACTCAAAGGCCTACATATATCCATGGTCAGCATCTGTTGCACACCCACATATGCACTTAAAAAGTGTTTATTTACCCAATTCTTATGCATATGATGTACCGGACACGAAAAAAGATTTGTTTAAAAAGCCTTTTATTAATTTGGATCTATCCATTCTGTTGCAATTATTGCTGTGGATCAGTTGGAGGTATCAATTATGCTCCGTGCACCTACCAATTAGATTGATTTCACATACCTATATATTTAGTCTCTTCTTTCTGTAGCATTAGGTAGAAAAAAGAGGGAGGAAGAATATGCAAAACCCACAGTCTAATTAAAGTAAGCAGTTATCAAAAAATTAATAAGTACAATCCCCATTGGCTTGCCGGTTTTACCTTATTCGCTGCATATTGCAATTCTGCATTCATTTTCAAAAACTGCGACATGTCCAAGATCGCCGATTGTGTGTGCGGTTAAAATCATAAATCACTGATTGATATAACCATCCAGAGTGCCATATTATCCATGTAAGATTTGATACAAAAAAAAAGAAATGGGGACCAAAAATTAGTTTAAGGGTCCTAATTAATGGTATTGTCTTCAATTAGTAAGGTCAGGGACCATAAACAATTGTGCGCGACATGTTTCGTACCTGCCTTTCGGCAACAGACTGTGTTCGGGAGAGGGCGCGCTGCGCATTTAGGCTTGTAATATATTAACACTACAGCGTTAGCCGCTATGTAATACTATGCATTACTAGCGCCGCCATCTTAGGTGAGTATGCACGTTAGAAAGTCGCCTATGGATCACTATCCACGGGCAGCTGGTGATTTCTATCGAAAGGCACTAAGTCCAACTGTGTAAGAAATGCATTTAACTAATTAAGAAAATACTTTTTGCTACTAAAAGGCAATGTCAGGATCACGGCGGATCGTGCACATATAGGACATTAAGCACAGCTAATCTTTTTACTGGCAATATTGATCAGTTCAAATAGCAGCTGCATGCCTGGGGCGCCGCAGATGAGACCAACAGCACATGAACTGCCTAATTGGTTGCCCCTATAATTATCATTGGTAATTATAACATAGCAACCATAGTACAACACGATTGTGACGAATCACTGGCTAATTGAAATGAGTTCGTTGAGGCAAAGTAATGTACCCATCTTTCTATAGATAAACATTAGCATTGAACTCAATATAGATGGCCATTGTACGGTGCAGTCTTAAAGCATGAATGTTACATGGTAATATCAGTCAAATATGAAACAAAAAATATAACAAGACATCCTGGTTCAAGAATCAACATTAGTCTCTAGCTAACTATACGCAAACATTATGCTATACAATCTCACAATAATCATCAGTATTTATCATAGTATTAATCATAGTATTACTGTTACATATTGATATAAATCTCAAATCAGCCAAAGAAGAGTTAAGAAAGATATATGGCAAGGCAACCTAATTCAAAGAAATACATGAAGTTCATGGTCCGGGTTAAGGCCTCTAGTCACAGTTTGTTACGCTCACCTGTTACGCTCACCTGGACCCCACAGGGGTGTCGATCGGACCCAGACAGCTGCGGTCTCTTTCAAGGTGATGCGTAGTGCAGAGGTGACTGTCTGGACTGGCCCGCCTAGTCTTGTCTGCTGGACCCGAAGAAGTATTTTCCTGCAAGTGGAGACAGGGATTAACCACCTGTGGGTTTTAGTGATGGCCTCCCAACTGTTCTCGCTCTCCCCCACCAATCACCTCCGATATCCCCTTAGCAACCTCACCTTACGTTCGTAAAAGATGAGCTCTCCATCCTGCGTGTCTTGCAGGGGCGCGTAGATACCAGTTACTTCACTGGTTTGAAGGCGTTGGGAGAGTTCCGGTAAGTATTGACTCTGAAGTCCCTGGCGGGATTGGTAAGTATCAAGTTCAAAGAGTTCAATGTGCCCGATGTTCACTCTTGTCCCCTTCCTTCCTGGCGTTCAGGTAAGAGTCTGTGTTACCCAACGCTGTCCAGTAACTATTGCATGCGTTAACGTGTTGTTTTGCTCCCTCTTTACAGATGCGGCATATGAAAATGTGGAGAGTTATGGAATAATACCGCCGGTGGTAAATCAGGTAAGTCTATGGTGGCAAGAGGTTGTATTTGTTGATTCCCTTGGCTCACCTTGTTTTTTCTTGTGTCCCCTAGGTGCCGGATTACGGCGAAGAAATGATGGAGACAGTGCCGGATGGAAAGATGCTGTGAGAACTGGCGAGTATGGCGCCGTGCTGGAGCTGGCGAAGCGACGCGTGCAGGACTGATGTACTTTCCAGGTCCGGAGATCAAATGGTTCTGGAATTAGGTGAGGAATTTGAAATAAGTTTGTTTTCTAACCTTGTCCTTTTCTTCTTTATTCTAGGAGCTCCGGATTCGAGGCGGGCGTGTCAGAAGACTGGATGCTGGCTGCAGGCACACGGGCGTGGCAGAAGACTGGATGCTGGCTGCAGGCACGGTGAGCGTCACGCTGCTGGATGCAGAATAAGGCGAAGCATGTGCTGCTGTTCGGGTGTGGTTTAAATAGCCTCCAAAGTAGTTCCAGGTAAGAAGTTCCCTAGAGCCACGCCCGAGTAAAAAAATAGTCCCATCCAGGCCTCATGTAGGCTTGGACTCTTTTGCAGCATGGTCTGCATCAGGTAAGTAAAGTCTATGAGCCTGGCGCCTATGGCGCCAGGACTGAACCCAGACTGCTGAGGTTTAAACAAATGTCTGGATGCCTGCTCCCGGAGCTGAGGGCCTTTGTCCTGATGCCTGGGGGTAGGCATCATGACACAGTTCTATGTCTGCAAATTCGGCGTGCTTCCATTTGCTTAAGTTTAAATTCGAGGTTGCCCTCTCTTTTAGAGAGGGAGACCTGAGCTATTCCAGTAAAGCGATTATCATTTGTGTTATCCAATTGATGACAGGTTTGCCAGTGAGTGGCAAGAGGACATTTAGATTCCTGGCTGGAAATTGTTGACAAATGTTCTCGAATATGGCTTTTTAGTGGCCTAATTGTACTACCAATTTAAAAGAGACCACATATGCCGATTATGCAGTAGACTACGAATTTCGTATTGCAGTTAATAAAAGACTTGATGACATGTTTACCAGTTATTCCAAAATCTAATGCATCAGTTTCCAAAGTATATGGACACATTTTACAGCACACACATTTATGGAAGCCATTAAGTCATCCCTGTCAAAGCCATGTATCTCCACTTAGTGGTTTTGACATAAACGATGGACAGAGAATGTTTTTAAGTGTTGGTGCTCTGCTAAAGGTAATTGCAGGGTTAGATTCTAGCCATTTTGCTAAATCCGGGTCCAAGTGAAGTAAATGCCAGTGACGTTTCAAAATCGTGTAGGAGGAGGCCATCAGGGGGCCCCGGCAAGATGGCTGCCTGAACCGTGATCTCTGTACCCAGCCCCGGGGAATCGACGGAGACGACATGGAATTAGGGTCCCATCTCGCACATGACCCCCAGATAACGCTGTCGGAACCCGTGCCCCCCTGCCCCCGCAGGGTCCAACGTAGGAGTTCCTCTGACATTCCTGCGCGGAGATAGACCGCCCGAAGGTTCTTGCAACCTCTCCCCCAAAGCTCCGAGCTACGCGCCTGAGGAGCCTGCAGAGGCCGTGATCTGCGCGGGCAACAGGAAACGCATCGGCATCCCGAGGTGAATGCCCGCCCCGAGGGAGAAGGAGGCCCCAGCCTGGTGGTGTCATGGGATAGCGGACGCCGGCAGAGACACTGAGGCCCCGTGTTCTGAACTCCTGGACGAGCCCCTTCTGCTCGTAGCAGCGCGGCCCCGTGATACGGGAGCCCGACGCCTCCAACAGACCACTGACCCATAAGCCACAAATGCGGAGGTGGCCACAGTGGGGAGCCTGCCCGGCCATTACAGCCAGGCTGAAAGAAGCGAAGCAGCACGGGGCTGATGCGGGAGCACGATCCCCTCCCCCCCCCCCGCCGCTGAGTGCACTGCGAAGGGGCACCTGGAGCCTCGGATCCCCCGCCACCTTGGGAAAGCCTGAGGCGCCTCGCCACACCACACGCTCGCAGGCGGGGCCAAGCCGGGCCCTCAATGCTGCAGAGGCACTGCAGCAGAGGACTCCACAGAAGCCTCATCTCCCTCCTCATCGGGACACAGGAGGCTCCACATGTCAGGTGAGGGGCCAATTGGGCCAAGACCCCCAGGTCATTCCACCCCCCAGTTCCCCCCCCCCATGAGCTAGACACCCGGGGGGGGAGGGCAGTGCCCAGGACGAGGCCAGGCCTCGAGGAGCACCACAAAAGACATCTTCCACGTCGGACCTATGGGCAGCCACCCAGCGCTTCCCCCCAATCCAAGGAGGGGCTAATCCACACCACCACTACCACCGCAAACCCAGCACAGCCTTGCTGAGGCGCTGGGGGGCTGCCTCCACAGGGGTACCTGCCCACCCCAAGCAGATCTGACTCTCCCTCGGAGCCAACACCTACAGAAAACATATTCCCCCCCCCCGCCACCCCTAGGAACTCCAGCACGGCCACAAGCCAGACAGGGATCATCAAGAACAGCCACCTAGAACGGGGACCCTATGAGCTGGCCAACGAGGGCAACATGGCGGCAGGGGGCCCCTCCACTCCGCCTCCTGACCTGGGCGCAATCCAGAACAATATCTAGATGATCCTGGAAGAGATCCGTGGAATAAGGACCGATATGGATGCCAAACTGGCGGACCTCACAACTAAAGTCACCACCCTAGAGGATCGCATGGAGGGAGTCGAAAACAACCAGCTTTCCACAGCGCTTCTGGAGACTCAAATGGAAGCTAGATTCCAAGAGATGCAACGCCGCGAAGAGGAACTCCGGCTCAAGGTGGATGACATGGAAAACAGGGAGAGGAGAAATAACTTGCGCATTTTTGACCTAGAGGGCAAGGTACACGACATCGTAAGGATTGTCATGAGGGGCGGAGGCCTACAGCGAGATCAAATTCGACAGGGTGCATCGTGCTGGGGGCGGGGGGGGTCAGAGGCCCGCGCTCGGTGCTGGCCCGGCTACACTACTACAAGGACAAAGCTAAGATCTTGGAAAAAGCGAGGAACCTCGGTAATATACAATATGGAGACTCCAAGGTGGCTATTTATCAATATCTCTCAGCCCACACCCTGTTAATGAGGAAGAAGTGTGGCAACCTTACCAGATGGCTACAGGCAAAGGGGGTCAGATATCGCTGGGGTCACCCCTTTTACCTGGCATTCGAATGGTCGGGGGAGAGACACCATCTGGTGACGGAAGAGGACATTCAACGGGTCACGGATGACTTGGTGGGCAACCGTGCCAGCTATTCCGGCGGGCAAGAAGGAGAAGCTCAGGACCCCCACGGGGCCCCGACAGACTGGGAAAGCTTAGTGGTAAAGCTAAGGTAAAGGGAGCCCGAAAGTTCCAAAAAACCAGACACCCATCATCGACTTCTGAGGACTACCCAAAGTGACAGCGACACCACCTCTCCGCACGAGGATGAGACTCTCTGGTGATTCATGATACTAGGTGGAGAGAGTGGCAGAGCGAACCACCCGCAGGTGAGGGGTGGAGAGAGGGCGCTAGAGGGCCGACCAAGATGGCCGCTCCCCTGTGAGCTCCCGGCTACCTCCCTCATGAATCCTGATTAATCATGGCAATCCTGTGGCGAAACCACTAAATCCGCAAGAAATACTCTATCCTAACGCAGCACCTCTTCCCTGTCGAAAATTCGGAGTGAAGCAGATTCACCCTCTGTGAGAAATCCGCTGCGTAGTGCGACCTGCACAACCACGAACTGCGTGGGGCCTGGAAAACACGACCCGCCTGTCCAAAATCCTTTGTAGACGGACAAGAGCCACCCGCGGGACCTGCCGGGGCCACCTCCAGTAGAAAGCGGCACGGTGGGAATCGCTTGGAATCGGGGCGCCGCCCCGCCGGCCCTACGGCTCTCAGTCAGCAGAAGGACAGTGGCAGAGCGAACCACCCGCAGGTGAGGGGCGGGAGGCGCGCGGAGACCCACAGAAGCACGTAAAACAGGCGGGACGGCGAGACTACGCTTCGCCAACAAACCAGGGTCGCTCTGCCCCTGCCATTTTGGCCCATAGCGACTCCCCGCGCGGCTGGGTCTCGGCCCTCGCACGGCACAAAGCAGCCAGATCTGATCACCTCGTCTGTGCCTTTGCTACACCCGAAAATCAGACGTTCCGACACCGTAGCCAAGTTCAAGATGGGGAAGCCGGACAAGTCCCAGAAAAGACTCAATTTTGAGGCAGGCCCAGCGCCTAAAACACCCAGGCCAGAACACCGCCCATAATCCCCCCAACAATCAGTCGGAGGCAGAGCTGCAGCAACAAACGGACATTAGGGGAATCCTGATGGAACTAAAAGCTGGGATAGGCGGCCTGGACAGCAAGATCGTCCAAGGTGGACCTGTTACAGCACCGGCTCGACAAACACAGCGACAGGCTCGACTCCGTCGAACAGAGAGCATCAGATCTGGACGACGGCACATCAGCACTCACTTCCCGTGTCTCCACGCTTGAGGGCCAAATGAAAACCGTACTCGCCAAAAACGAGGACTTGGAAGGCCACTCCAGACGAAATAAGATCAGGATAGTCAGAGTCGGAGAAAGACAACTACCAGTCAGAATGGAAGAACACATCGAAAAACTATGTTCGTAGTGGAAAGAGCCCACAGAATCCCTGCAACACAACCTGCTGCGGGAGCCCCTGCCCGCCCGATCATTGCCAAGCTCCTAAGCTACAAGGACAGGGACTCCATCCTCAGAATGGCAAAGGAAAAGGGCAAACTACACTTCGACGGGGACAACATCCAGTTTTACCCGGACTTTTCGCCGTCAGTCCAAGCCCAAAGGAGATCGTTCACCCATGTGAAACACAGACTACGCGCCAACCAGATTACGTACTCTATGCTCTTCCCGGCGAGGCTTCGCATTCAACTGGAGGGAAATACCCACTTCTTCAACTCCCCAGAAGAAGCCACACTATACCTCGACCGGCGGGGGTGTAAATCCGCAAACCAAATGCCCGGAGCCTCAAACAGAGAGAGCGCAGAGAGTCCCGCCGTGATAAACACCCGCGACACTGATCCAAAGCAAGCAGGAATCAAGCCATCAGGACAATCTTTGCAAACGGGAGGTTGGGGACTAAGCATCGGAAGGCCACCCGCGCCCTGTGCACAGCATGCCTTATGTTCCCGTTGGGGGGGTTCCAAACAGACGAGTTGGGGGTTGTCCGTGTAAGGAACATTGTTTTATTGTTGTTG
Organism: Ambystoma mexicanum; assembly: GCF_040938575.1. Taxonomy (NCBI): domain Eukaryota; kingdom Metazoa; phylum Chordata; class Amphibia; order Caudata; family Ambystomatidae; genus Ambystoma; species Ambystoma mexicanum. The sequence goes on from NC_090939.1 coordinate 895,704,305, forward strand.
TCGTTCGAAACGTGCACAATGCGCCACCGCCTAACCGCGGGCCTCACTCAGAGCCCCGCCGCCGCCCCTCACAAGCCCTCCCGCCTGACGCTGCTCCCATGCAATCCAGCCATCCCATGTGTCAGGACTCAGACTCTGATCTTGCTGCAACCGGGCGTCATATAAATCATCACCGTTACATTCAAAGTAGCAACCTGGAACATTAAAGGGGGCAACATCCCGGCCAAGACACGTAAGATCCTGCAATTACTCAGACGCCACAAGGTCGAGGTGGCAATGATTCAGGAAACCCACCCTTTACTGCAAAACGAGCACCTGTGGTCCCGCGGCTGGGGATGCCATCGCTACTTCTCTTCATATTCATCCTATGCCAGGGGAGTCGCAATTCTTCTTCACTCTTCACTGGGGTTTCGCCTGATGCAAACAGAAAGACATAACGAGGGAAGGGCTCTTCTGGTCCGGGGCATAGTGGAGGGAGAGGAGGTGGTGTTCGGCAACTCTTACGCCCCCAACACAGACGGTGCAAACAACTTTGACTGGGTGCTGTCCCGTCTTTCGCAAGTGCGAAACGCTACCATAAAACTGGGGAAGCGACCTGAATACTCATCTCGACCCACAGAAAGAAATCAAAGCTAACAACCGCACATCCGTCCAAAGCTAGCCTACAAGTGCAGGAGATCTGCAAAACGTTTGACTTATCGGACATATGGAGGATCCAGAATTGGGAAGCCAGAGACTACACATACCACTCAACTGTTCATAATACGAACTCCTGCATCGATTATCCGCTAGTCTCCTCTCACAGCAACTGGCAATGGGGCACATGTCAAATACTCCCCAAAACCTTCTCAGACCACGCCACGGTAATACTCAAATGCCACTTGCCGACCACCAGACCACGACCTCCCCAATGGCGTTTCAAACCCAGATCTCTCGCTGATACGACATTCGCTACCGAGCTAAGCGAGGAAATCAACACCTTTCTTGACATTAACCAAGGCACCGTCAACTCCGCCGGAGTGCTATGGGAATCTCTCAAATGCTATGTAAGAGGCGTCTGCCTAGCCAAAGAAAACGGAATCCTGAAACATATCAGACGCGAAATAGGGACCAGCGAAACACACCTGAAAGAATTGGAAAAGCAGCAAGCCGCTCACAACTCAGACCTCATCCAGGCAAGGTTGAAAGAAGAGCTTCTGAACTTTAGAAACCTGGCTGAACGGGAGATTAAATTTTTGGGTCACAATCACAGAATTAGACAATACGGCGAAGGCCAGAAGCCTGGAGCCCTTCTTGCTCGTCTTATAGCGGCAGACAGGAGGACAACAAGGGTGGACAGCATCCGGACACCGCAGAGAAATATGCTGCACAAAGAAGAAGACAGTCGAAGTATTCAGGGCATTCTACCAAGATCTACACAGCGCTAGGGGCCCAGCAGATTCCGATGCGATCCGGAACTACCTCAACGACACAGAACTGTACTGGGTGGAAAGGGAACTCCGTGAGCCACTGAATGTGCCCATAACGCTGGAAGAGATCCAAGAAGCCATCAAAAGTCTACCGCCATCCAAAGCCCCGAGGCCAGACAGGCTAACTGCAGAGTTTTATAAACACTTCGCCCCTCTCATTGCCCCTCCCTGCTAAGTGTCTTCGAAGAAGCGATCGAATCCGGCATCCTCCCACAGACATTAAGAGAAGCCAACGTAATACTACTACACAAAGAAGACAAGCCTCCCGAAGATTTTAAGTCCTACCGCCCCATATCACTAATTAATCTGAACAAGATCCTCGCTAATAGGCTTCTCCTGCTAATGCCTGCACTGGTACTCGCTGACCAAGCGGGATTCGTATCTGGCCGAAACACCACATTCGGGATACGCAGAATGTTCAGGGTTCTGGCAGCACTCAACCCCGAACAGCAGGCAGTGTCGGTGCTGCTGGATGCCGAAAAGGCGTTTGACTCCATTGAGTGGCCCTTCATGTTCGCCGTGCTGCAGCAGCTCGGACTTGGGAAACAGTTTATCAAGCTGGTCTCACTCCTCTATAATCAGCCCCTATCAGCAATCACGCTCGGGTCGACTCGCTCGGCACATATCAACCTCCAGCGCGGCACTAGGCAGGGATGCCCACTATCCGCCATGATATTCGCCCTTGTGATGGAGCCCTTAGCCACGGGCCTAAGGGAACGCCAAATCCAGAGAGGGCTTAAAATAGGGCTTAAAATAGGACCTCACCATCTAATTATATCCCTCTATGCCGACGACATAGTCGTATTCATGCAAAACCCCAGCGAAAACCTTAACCCGATCATGTGAGAAATAATTAAGTTTGGGCTGGTATCAGGGTTGAAATCGTCTTCCCCTTAAACACAAAGACCAAAATAGTCCAAGACGATTTTAACTTCCATTGGGAGAAAGCCCACGTCCGTTACCTAGGAATTAGAGTGTCCCTGAACCACCAAGACATATTCAAAAACAATTACGAAAGCACACTGAAATCATTAAGAGACAAGGTGAACAGGTGGAAATCGCTACCGCGCACCCTCTGGGGAAGAGCCTCATTGGTAAAAATGGTAATCTTACCCAAACTCCTGTACCTTTTCGCCAACATCCCCGTCCTGCTGTCCCGGCGCTTCCTGGGTAATCTGAGAAGCCTAGTTCTGGACCTCATGTGGTCGGGCAAACCCGCAAGGGTGGCATACTCGTTCCTCGTGCTTCCTGTCACTAAGGGTGGCCTAGCTCTACCCGATTTAGAACGTTACTACTGAGCAGCACAAGCCCAGTTTCTCAGTCACTGGTACGAGCCCCAATTCGTAAAACCTCACGTAGAGGTCAAACGGGCACTAGCCTCACCCTACTTGCTAAGGGCCGTGATTATCAGCAATCGGGCTGTGCCACACACACGACGCTGAACATAGTGCAATCCACTTACACAATATGGCAGCAAATTGCCCAAAAGTACACGACTCAGCTTAGATACTCTCCCTCTTCTACCCGCGAAATTCATTCCCAGGATCCCACTCACCGCCGAGAAAGTATCTGATCTGGGCGGACAAGTGCAAAATAAAAACACTTGGCGACCTCTTCATACAAGACACCTTCATAACACCACAGCAGGCGAAGGAGAAGGGTGGCACGTCCTCCCTTGACATCTTTTTGTACTTCAGAGTGCGGTACACCTTGCAGGCCCTCATCCCATCATTCCCACAACAACCTCCCACCTGGCAACTGCTGCATGGAACCATTCAGGCACAAGGGGAGGGCAAACTGGTCTCATCTATCTATAAAGCCCTGCTCACGGACACTCTTCCCTCGAACCCCAAAACAAAGGCAAGATGGGCAACCACGCTTCAAACCCCCATTCTAGATGAAGACTGGAGCTATATCTTACAACAGACTCAAAAAGTGGCACTCAACTCCCGCTTCAAACAAATCCACTTTCTGCACCAAACCTATTATACCCCTAAAAAGAGAAACAGATATCACCCCGGGTCTAATGCTTCTTGCGACCGATGCGGGTCCACGGATGCCGACTTCCTGCACCTAGCGTGGAGCTGCCTACCAGTGTTTAAATTCTGGTCGGATGTGCTCGACGAAACTGACGCAATAATCGGCAAGAGAGTGGGGCACTCACCACTGGTGGCACTCCTCGGCCTAACGAGACCCCTGTCTTCACACGTTAGGAAACTGGCAAGCATGCTATTGGTTCTGGCACGTAGAAGAGTAGCCATGGCGTGGGGACGAGGCACACCCCCCACTCTTGCGAACTGGAGGAGAGACATTACATACTGCCAAGAAACGGAAGCAGAATTTATAAAGACACTTCCTCACCACGCAAGACACCCGGATATTTGAGGCCCGTACATCTCGCACCTCCTCTCCAGCACAGCACCAACCGCGACAACTGATCAGCCACCACAGACTTCACCTGTGTAAATGCAAATACGTTAATTGCTTGTTGTGTGATGGGACTGTCGGAGGGTGGGGGTGCGGGCGTGAGGGGGGCAACGGTTGTATGTTAGTAGCCCACTGTTTGGGCTTGTTGGTACACATGTTTACTAAAATGCAAAAATAAACTTTAAAAACAAAATAATATTCCATTGCTTGTCAGATTGAGGAGAAGAACATTGCAGAATAATTTGGAGGCTGCAGCTCTCAGGAGATGAAATTTAGTGGCGGTAACTTAGTGCAACATCTTTTTGTGGACAGCGACAATACCTGTTGCTTCTGTAGAAAAAAGGCTTATAATGACCTCGCCTGCAAAGGATTTGGAAAAAGAGCTCATGGTACAACTACAGCATCATGGGGAGAAATGTCCATTTTTAGAGATTCCTTCCAATCTGGGTTTCGCCCATCCCATGGAATGGAAGCCGACTTGGTGGCTGTGTGGGATGACATCCTGAAATACGCTGATGAGGTGCCTGCACATTACTTGGTATGCTGGATCTTTCAGCAGTATTACAATATTCTATTATCTAGGCTGTCCGAAGTTGCAGGCATAACCCAGCAAGCTCTGAGCTGGTTTTGGTCTTTCCTGCAGGAACGCACTCAGCAGGGTCCCTGTGACCTGTGTGGTGCATGAAGGGTCCTCTCTGTTCCCTTTTATTTTTCATACCTACATCCAGCCAATGATGTCTCTTTTCTCCAACTTCGATCTTCAATGTCATTAAATATCATTTGTATGAAGAAGACATAGATTTATCTGCATATCAATAATTATACTTTTATATTTATGTATTATTTGTTTATAGTTCAATTAGAACTTGAACAAAACACAATAAAATGATTACATCCGTTATTACAGTCTAACAAGATTACTGTCTAGCAGACTTAATGATCCTTATGACTTCACAGGATTTAATACTGTTCATAAATATGGGTAAAATGTTAGACATTTCCTTGAGGCTTTATCATCTAAAACAAACTTTAAAAGAATATTCAACCACTAAAAATAGATGTTAAAAGTACCCCAATTCAAATTACTTTAAGAACCCATAATTAATGGGACTAGTAGGATTGTCTAGTACTTAGTACCGAGACATCTGCAGCTAACTCACCCATTCATTCTACCCAAACCATGGCCCACATGCACTCACCTGATAAATGCCACATGGAAGCCAGCAGCAATCGCTGAGGCACACCGCAATAAACCTTACTCCTCATCCTATTACAGCATGGATAACAACAGCGTTCACATTGGCTGACCTCGACAAACTATTGCCCCATGCACAACAACACTCCTACCCGATAAATACACAAGGGAAGCTGGCAGCACTCGCTGAGGCACTCTGCAATAAACCTCTCTTGCCCTCGCTGCTCAAACTTTCACTCCAGAGAGCCCACGAACAATGAGACCATGCCGTCCACAGTGGTCAAAGAAAAAAAAGAACTCTGCAGTCGAAACTAATTAGAGCATACAGTATGTACACCTTACACCACCTCTGGACACAGGCCAAAGGAACGGCCAAACATCCATGCACAATAGAATGCAGCTATGGCTATGTTATTCCAGTCTAGCGGTGCACATAGCCGTCCACACTGAAACCCCTAACGTACCGTGACTACAATGAAAGAAAATTCAGTATATATGGACTCACATTGAATCTTCAACAATAGCACTCTATGCGAAACCACCAACAGTGCCCACACAGGTGCCTAAATTTGTGCTGGAGCCTGGCCAGCCATCTAAATCCTAAGCCAGCAAAACGCACACAAGCATCACTTACGCTAAACTCTTAGAGCCTGAACCACTGCAGTCACCAAGGGCGTTCCAGCTACAATGCGCATTGAGGCCATACAAATGGGGAAAGAGTGCTATATAAATAACTGAATACAATACAATGTCAAAAACAGCCACTACATATTACCAATAGTATCATCCTACCAGGCGCTTTTCCACTATTTTCCAAACTGAGTAAAGTGCAATGTGCATTTGGATTGAGCCGGAATTTAGGCAGTAGTCCCAGAAAGAGTCTGATCCAATTGATTCATAGCTGTGTTTATACAAACTTCTTTCAGAATGTTGTGAATGCATTCTTGATGTTATATGATCTATATAGTCAAACCCACTAACCAATCCCTGATCCTGGTAGGGTTTGTGCTTGGGATTATGTTGTGACATCATGGTTTATGCATTGGTAAAATATAAACAACCGTTTTTTGTTTGCTGTCTGAGAGCCATGAGACTAATGGGTGTGCTCTGCCTGCTTTATTTGGTTGACAATAAAGCAGGATTTTGACTTGCAAAAAAAAAAAAAATTTTAAAAAAAAATGATACTAGGTCGAGACACCTGTGGAGCAGAGGGCCGGAGCCCAGAGGCACTACGGCCGAGCGCTACGTTGGCGCCAAGTTTGCCCGCAAGGTTACAGGGCCGGTTGATGTTTTTTGAAATGTTAACTGAATTGCTTAGCTTAGCTGCATATTGAGTTTCAGGATGCAGGTTGAGACGGGGGGGTGGGGGGAGGGTCTCAGCTGTAAGATCCCGCCTCATACATTTTCGCCGAGGTTAACATGGGATCATTCCACACAGAAAGAAGGAAATGGGTAACCCGAACACTTGTACTACCCGGGGCTGGGGTAGAGTCCTTGGTGGTTCGTTGACCGACCCCCGACGCGAGTTGGGCGATGTGGACGAACGCCTTAAGATGGAGGGGAAGGGGATGGGACAGGGGGCGGGGGTACGGTGGAAAACGACCAACCAAAAGGATAAGACGGAGACACCAAGAGGGCTTAATAGGTGGGGGGGGTGAGGAAATCAGCCTGATCGAACCAGAGCTCGTTACTTTCCAGCAGGCCTCACATCAGAACCACATTAAGGAGCAGAAAGAAAAAAAAAGACTCTGAAGATGACAATGGTTGAAGGCAGGATAGGCACACTAAATGTCAAGCGCCTAAACTCCCAAAACAAAAGATCACTGACTAGCAACATGTTCCGCAAACAACAACTAATGGTGCTCTTCCTACAGGAAACCCATTATAAACAGGGGAAAGAATCACCCATCAGAGGAAAGGAAATCGGGTCCAACTTCTGGGCCTCCCACAGTAGCTCAAAGAAGGAAGGGGTGGGTATTGTGCCCCTGGTTGCTCCTGTTTGGGATTGAGGTAGGAGATGACCACGAGGACACCCAGGGCCACATGCTACAGGTCATGCTGGTGGCGGCCAGGTGCTGATTGGCCCAAAGATGGAATAACCCACACATGCCTGAGGAGAAGGAATGGGTCACTAAGGTTCGGGCGATATATGACATGGAGTTTCTAACACACGTTCTCGACGAATCTAGGTCCAATATTGAAGAACTCTGGCTCTCCTTTTTTGAAAAGTATGAACGCCCGACCTGAAGGGAGAAACCCAAACCCGCGGACCTGCCCAATCATCAGGGCATGAGTATGGAGCCCCACAGACATTAATCAATGAACATATGATCTCCCTAATGGGGCACCACCAAGCCAAGCCCAAGACAAGTGTGCACAAGACCATTTGACAGTCTGAGTTTGAAAACGTTCTCTGTGGGCCTGCAAGACAAATCTGAAATTAACTCTCGATCATTGGCTATGGGGGGGATGTGGGGGGTGGGGTTATCGTTAAAATGTTCTTCTTGGAAACGCATATGGTTGATATGGCATGTTTGATGTAATAACCTAAAAATGTCAATAAAACTTTATTTAAAAAAAGAAAATCGTGTAGATACTATTATTATCAGTATTGTAGCGGGTAATCAGTCTGATTTTATCCATTTGCATATTAGCACGTCTTTGTTTCGTTTTAGGTGTTAGCAAGTCAGCTATCTCCATACTTGACACCTCTCGTTCTGCTTTAGTAAGTAATGGGGTCTTGTAACCCCTTGTTCTGAATTGACCCTGGATCAAGGTTGCCTAGCCATATTTTTTTTTTTTACTGTTCTTTGGCTGTATTGAGATTTCTTTGGCTGTATTGATATGTATATTAATATGTAACAGTAATACTGTGATAAATACTGATAATTATTGTGAGATTGTATAGCATAATGTTTGCGTATAGTGAGCTAGAGACTAATGCTGATTCTTGAACCAGGATGTCTTGTTATATTTTGTGTTTCACATATGACTGATATTACCATGTAACATTCATTCTTTGTTAAGACTGCACTGTACAATGGCCGTCTATATTTGAGTTCAATGCTAATGTTTATCTATAGAAAGATGGGTACATTACTTTGCCTCAACAAACTCATTTCAATTAGCCAGTGATTCATCACAATCGTGTTGTACTATGGTTGTTGTTATAATTACCAATGATAATTATAGGGGTGACCCAATTAGGCAGTTCATGTGCTGTTGGTCTCATCTGCGGTGCCCCAGGCATGCACCTGATATTTGAACTGATCAATATTGCCAGTAAACAGATTAGGTGTGCTTAATGTGCTTTATGTCCACGATCCGCAGAGATCCTGACATTGCCTTTTAGTAACAAAGTATTTTCTTAATTAGTTAAATGCATTTCTTACACAGTTGGACTTAGTGCCTTTCGATAAAAAATCAACAGCTGCCGGCGCTAGTAATACATAGTATTGCATGGCGGCTAAAGCTGTAGTGTTACTATATTACAAGCCTCAACACGCAGCGCGCCCTCTCCCGAACACAGTCTGTTGCCGAAAGGCAGGTAAGAAACACGTTGTGCACAATATATGGTCCCTTACCTTACTAATTGAAGACAATGCCATTAATTAGGACCCTTAAACTAATTTTTGGCCATTTCTTTTTTTCCTATCAAATTTTGCATGGATAATATGGCAATCTGGATGGTTATATCAATCTGTGATTTATGATTTTAACCGCGCACACAATCGGCGATCTTGGACATGTTGCCGTTTTTGAAAATGAATGCGGAATTGCAATATGCAGCTAATAAGGTAAAACCGGCAAGCCCATGGGGACTGTACTTATTAATTTTTTGATAAGCTTACTTTAGACTGTGGGTTTTGCAAATCCTTCCTCCCTCTCACTTTTTTCTACCTAAAGTTACAGAAAGAAGAGACTAAATATATATATGTGTGTGAAATCAATCTAATTGGTAAGTGCACGGAGTATAATTTATACTTTCAACTGATCCACAGCAATAATTGCAACAGAATAGATAGATCCAAATTAATAAAAGTCTTTTTAAACAAATCTTTTTTAGTGTCTGGTACAGCATAAACATAGGAATTGGGTAAATATACACTTTTTATTTAAGTGCATATGTGGGTGCACCACAGATGCGGACCATGGATATATGTAGGCCATTGAGTGCCAAGTGTGTTTTTATTTTAATTCTTGTTTTCCGGTTCCGGATGCCCCTCATTCCACACCATAATTGGTAAAATGCATGTTTTTTCTTTTGTTCCCTACTCTAATTGCTGATCCAACTTGTGATGTGTTATTTATTTTGGGTTATTCACCAACATATTATTGTGGCCGTGCTCCAATTGAATTATGTTATGCCGCTCCTGTTGCTACCTTGGTCTGGTCGCTACGCATGGTTTATGGGGTTGTGCACAATTGCCCATAACCAGTTTGAATACTTGTAAATCAAAATGTTTATTTGTATCAGCCTCAGAGGAAGAGCCAAGCTCGAAACACGTGTCAGGCTTACCAGAACAACAACAATTAAATACTGTCCAACTGTACTTTGTATTTGTCTGTTGTGGCGCAGTGTGATTGTTTACTTTGATTTTGCACATTAAAAAGGTGTAGGCGTCTCACAGGAACAATCATTCAGAATTAAGGCGTATTTACCAACAAAAAAAACTACTTGTCCAAAGCAGTGGGCCTCTTTGATCGGAAAACAGCAGGAAACACCATGTGGAGAGAGGAGGTACAGCTAAATGCAAATCCTACAGCAATGCCCATGCTAAACAGCAATGGTACGGTTTTGCATTGGACGCAAACCTATGCAACATTGCTCCAATCTATTCTATTACATTTTTATAAAGCGCCAACTCGCCTGCAGGCCTCAGAGCGCTCACAAACAGACAACATATGTCCAAGGTTAGGAGTACGCTAAAGGTACTGCCCGGTCCATGGTTTGGAGGAAAGAGTCAAGGCAGCCAGTATAGCCAACGCCTACATCAAACAGATGCGTTCTGAGGGCTCTCCTAAATTGGGCAGACAACGGTAGTAGCCTGATAGAAGTAGAGGTAGGGAGGTTGTTCCAGACCCTTGTCTCCAGGCATTAAATCTCAGGTCACCATATATCTTTAATTTAAAACGTGGTTGAAGTAAAAGGTCCTCGTCAATAAAACGTAGGGTTCGTCTGTGTGGCAGTCTCTTACTACATGATTGGAGATACCTAGGTGCCGTGCCTGCAGGGCACTTATATACCAAGCATCATGTTTTGAATTGGATCCTTTGATCAACGGGGAGCCAGTGCCCGTTCCTCCGAGCGCTGGATTCATGGTCCCTGCGTCCTATGCCACAAACTGCTCTGACCGCTCCATTCTGGATTGTCTGCAGTTTCCTAACATTGACCATTGTAGTCCCAACCAGTCATCTGTTGCAGTGATCAAGCTTCGAATTAATAGTTGCTGTAGCTATTAGGGATCTGTTAACCTCTGAAAGAGAAGGTCAAATCTGCCACAGCAGATGAGTTGTGTACATGCAGCTGGAGCTTACTTGGGCAACAAGTTTATCAAAGTTTAGGTTGCGGTCAAAGACCACTCCCAAAGTTTTAACATGGCTAGAGACCTGTACAGTGGCCCCCTCCAGCTTGGAATGCTCCTTATTGGGGGTCTAGAGTCTTAACTATAGCCGCACTGCCTACAAATAGGATCTCCGTCTTCTTGTCATTTAGTGCCAAGAAGTGGTCTCTCCCAGTTTTAATGGCATCAAAAACCCTGGTGACCAGCAAAGAGTCCACCTCATAAGAGCCTGTTAGTTCCAGGACAATCTGGGTGTCGTCTGCATAATTTGCGTTTTTGACACCCAGACCGTCCAGGAGATCAAAGCAGAGTTTAGATTAGATGTTATAAAGTAGCGCGGACACACTGAAACCTTGCGGAACACCACAGCCTCTTCTGACTTAAAGTCTCCATGAGCTACATTAGCCCTCCTGGGTCCCAAAATGGATCTGAACCAATTTCCTGCTAGTTAAGGGCATCTGCCCACCTGAATGAGCCTGTCCGTCAGCCTATCATGATCAATAAGATTGAATGCGGCAGACAGGTCCAACAATAGTAACATGGCCACTTTGCCTTGATCAACAAAACCGGTTAGCATGGATTTAACATCTACAAGCGCCGTCTCCGATCCATGATTTTTCCAGAAACCAGACTGTCCATTGGATAAGATGCCCCTCTCCTCAACAAAAGTGTCATATTGTATGCAGGCAACTTTATCAATGATTTTGAGGAGGAAAGGGACATTGGTTATGGGGCGTTAAAGGTTCCTGCGGATCTAACCCTTCCTTTTTCAGTAGTGGAGTAATCCAAGCTTCGTTGATGCATTCTGGAACTAGACCTTCTTGAAAGTAACGGTTTATGCCAAATGTCACCGAAGCAGCTATGCTTGAAAAATATTTTTTTAAACAGATGCAGGGAATGTCACCCTTGCAAGAGGTGGGTTTGAGGTTTTCAACAATTGACGATATTTCCTCAACTATAACCTGCCTAAACGAGATGCCCAATGCTGCTATAGAGAGTTAAGACTAAGAAAAGGCCTTCCAAGAAAAACAAAAACACACACATTTTTAGAGTAATTATATTTTTGTTATTTTATTTTGCTTGTAACCGGACTCTACTAAAGTAACGTAGGTGCTCTAAAAATGTCCTCTTCCAAAAGGTTTGGACTCTGATCATTGACTGTGTCCAGAAATTGCATTCCTAGTTGCACAACTCTATGTTACACCAATAGAATTTTTACCTGGACAGTCAAGTTAAATTTCCTGAAAAACGATATGCCCGCAAGTCAATTAAATAAAATGTTTCATTGCATTGTGCTAAAGTTGGATTAATTTTCGGGAGCCTTTTAGTAAAAGCACCTTTCACTAACTGAATATTTTGTCAATCTGCTACATCAAATAAGACCATTTTCAGTTTCAAATGGTTTTGCCATAAAGAAACAAATAATTAACATGGGAATATAATTTCTCAGTTATATTTTGGTCTTGCCATCTGCTAGGTAAAACCGCGTTACAAAGAAAAAGAAATGAACAAGCGCTAAATGAGTGCATTCTGCATGACAATTATATGTTTTCCAGCCAATCTCACATTTCACAAATGTAAACGTTTTGCTGTACATGACAAAACATCAGTTGCTGCGCAAAATGACCACCTTGCAGAAATAAAGCTACAAGTAGCAAGAGAAATAAGTACATGGAACTTTGGATAGCCGCACCTATGTACTTTCTTATGAAAGCCTGAGACATTATGAAAGTGAGGTAATATTACACAGTTGTCAATTATCATCCCTCACTTTAAAGCCAGTAGTGCGAAAAAAAAAAATATCTATCCAAAATACTGCTATGCCCAACATTTTAAATACGCGGAACGGTGCTTTTCCAATACATAAAATTGCATGCGAAAACCCCACAGTTGTGATATCTGTGGCTCAGAACTTGCACCTCAAAATCTAGATGGGTAGGGCTGAAATATAATATCAGCATATTACCACAAGAATGTGCTGTGATATAGACAGAACCAAGGTACAGACAACCTTGTTTTGAACATTTAAAGGTACTTAAGTCTGCCTGGCTGAGCAGCCTATCGTGTGTTTTGGGAATCCTCCACCCAAACACTTGAGCTAATTTAGTCTTCAATTCCTTCTAACAGAAATAAAACCCGCTGGATTGGACCCAGCTCAGGTTGGCCCTTTTGCTCTACCATGTACGAAACGGATACGTCCACGCTGAGAAGAGTGGAATTCCAAAAGGTCTACCTAGCTGAACCCGTAACAGACAAGGATACTGGAGAGTAGGAAGTGATTAAGGCAGAGTTCAGACATCACCCTTTTCTCTTGTGGAGGCAGGAAAAGTGTTGAGCCAAGACAACCTAGGTGGACAGGGACAGCAAAGCTCACTTCCACCATTTTGATCTCCCAGGATGCTCAGCACCTACCACCCAGCCAACTTCACCAGAAACAAGGCACTTCAGCACCAATAGATGCAGGTCACTCAACAGGCCATGCATCCCCCACTGGGTTCTGGAACAGATTAACCCCTCACTAGGATTAACGTATAATGGGGTGAGAAAACGCTTTCTGTTGGTCACTTGTTGGGACCGTTTTTCCTGGACAAAAGATTGAATACAGCAAAATCAATAATGGAGAAAGACACATACCTCAACTTTCCGGAGGAAAACAGGTTATACTTGGTGGAAGAAAAAAGGAATTCCATATTGCTTGTGAGCAAGGGGTTCAAATGGAGACTATGTGCCTGGAGGTGCGTCCCAAGACATGGGAATGCAGTAGAATGCTCCAGTTCACATGTTTCTTAGGAGACAAAACTTCTAGCATCCCAAAGTGCACAAGTGCCTTTTCTAGCATCTGCAGAACCAAAAAGATTACAAAATAGAATGGACCACCACCATTCCCCCAGATTGCTGCCAATCCATCAAGCCATGATTCTCATAATCAAGCAGACCGATTGAGCTACTTCAAGAGCAATGCCACTGCAACAGAGCACCATTGAGATGACCTCGAGACAACTTGAGCCACTGCAGCAGAGCTGCCAATCTAGTGCATTGAGCCTTCCGTCTCCAAGACACTGCTGCAGTGCCCAATCACATTGAGGCATGCAGTGCCCAATCACATTGAGGCATCCACTTGAAGCCTCTACCATGGTGACGGGGTACAGATGAGTAGACTATGGGATGTGGAAACCCAGATCGACCTTGGGCAAGCACCAGAAATGCAGACCCGGTGATGTTGAGCCACCAAAAGACTAAGGTTGTGAAATTGTGGACTAGGTGCCAAGCCCAGACTTTATCCTGGGTTGGAGACAGTCAAATATCTTTCACTCCTAGACCCAAAAGACATTCTTTTAAGACTATTTTTGAAGTAGGCACTAGAGTGCATGGCCAAGACCACGACATTATCTTAGCTAGATTCATGAACCTAACATGCAATTGCTATGAATATGTGCTGTGGAACTACCCCCACAACCTAATGGCAAATGACGAAGTCATGAGTACTCCAGCGTTGGGGTAAACGTGATTGATGTAGTCCTGCCAAGAGAGAGCGGTAGCCATCCTGTCGCAAGTACGCAGAAGTCAGGAGGCCTTCCCCTACTCGCTACCCCACCTATGGTTGGCCAGATGTATAGAGGATTTGATATTTCCGTTTCACATACCTGCTGACTACAGAGACAATCAGCCTGAAGTGAAGAACACCACGACAGCATTGAGGAACTTTAGGTTTCTGACCAAAGATCAGAATCGATGACCATCCGTGATCCACATGAGTGGAACCGCTCCTCTGTGTACAAAGGGGAGTGCAATATGGGACTGGAGCAGAATGTGAAACTGACTGCTTGAGCCTAAACCCATCCCAGGGCACTGTTGGTAAGAAATTGCAGAATAGACTACTATCACCCTTCCCAAACCGACACAAAAATGGCAGTCATGTTGGAAGCAAGTGTGTCAATAGAAGAGGGACTATCCCCCTCACACACACAGTACACAGGGACCTGGGCAAGATCAGGCTGGGTGCCGGAGTAGTTCTTGTATGGTCGTGCATGTCTGTTTTATGGAGACATGGAGAATGGAACAGCAGGAGAAAAGTTGCACAGTAGTACAGGATCAACTGCCTCAAAGGTTTGGAGACAGTGAAAGTGAGTATGCAGGGTCACACTATCTTTGTGCAACTACCACTGCCGATATTCAGAAACCAATCCAAAGTGCTTTGTGGGCCCACATTCTAAGGCTGTTATGCAGATCCTTACACTTCTACCAGCTGTTGCTGTAAGTGAAAGCTTTTTTGCCAGTTTTGCTATTAAAATCAGCAGCAGTTGAGCAGACTAAGGATGGCATCTGTGACGAATAGCAAAAATCAAAAATCAGCTGAAGCAAATGTGTTTGTTCCATGTAATTCCCATAGCAAGCAATGCTCAACCAAACAAAATACCTCCATATCCTCGCCGTCTCTGAACCCTCCAAGGACAGTGCTTGATCACATGACTCGAGGGCAAACTGCTCTCAACGAAAACGTGTCTCAGTTCGAAACTAGAATTGTGACCCTGGACAGAAAACCTCTGAAAGAGACAAGCAACATGCCCAGACAATCCAAGTGGTGAAAAGGATGGGCAAGGAATTCGAAGCACTGATTCGGGGAAGCAAAGCCATGGAACGCAGAGTTGAACATCTCAAGATTACTGTACGAGCCAAGGAAATTAGATTACTTAGCCTCCCATCAGACTCGAAGATGAAGACACGCTAGTCTTTGCTTCTAGAGACGTTAGACCTGGATAGGGAAGACAAATCCAAGTATACTGAAGTGGTATAGAATCAAGCAACGTAAAATGTGGGGAGACCCTGAAGCGGGGCCAATGTTTGTTATCAAACTATCTGATGCCAGAGACAAAGAACGACAAGTGGCTACAGCGGAAGCAAACCTGGAATATTAACATAATTTCTAAAAGTGTATAGGGTTTTGTCCAGGGTTGAGTGGTGGTATAAGTTACATATGGACGGTATAATCAATCTCACTAGCAGTAGTCACATTTTTTAAAGGTAAATATAATGGGTTTCAAGGAGTAACTATGTGAAATGCGCTGGTCCCAAAAATTACACAAGTGTTGTCTAATGGCCACTGGTTTTTAACACCTGGGGTTCCCTTAAAAAATACCCCCAAAAGGTAAACAGAAACTGGAGTGTTAACCTGCGCCAAGACTAATTATATATATATATATATATATATATATATATATATATATATATATATATATATATATATATATATAGATGCTTCACATAGCATTCGACTATATTTGGATCTCGAGGAATCAGGTGCTCAAGTTAGTGGATCTGCAAATAAAGAAAATGACCTACAGTGATCACAGCCTTCTTCAATTACGCATTATGATGGATACGAACTTGCCAACAAATCCATTCAAAGTTGTACTAGAAACAAACTGTTGCGGAAATCGTCTGCGACTAAGTAGCATCAAATTCAACGACTTGGGGCAAAACTAATGACCAATCCAGCTAATCAAAGGCCTGATTACATTCCACTGTTGACAGATTTCACCATGCCTGGAAAAAACTCATCAAATCTTGGTTGGACTCATCGCCACATATATTGCAAGGTCTTATATGAAGAAAAAAAGGCCTTGCGGAAAGATCTGAGAATTATAAGGAAGCGTAATTCCAAGCTGGACGCTCAAAAAGAAATAAAGACAAGACGCATGATCTACCGAAATTGGGCAAAGTCACATGCAGTCATAATTGAGCAAGATCGCGCAGAGCACATGCTACAATTGATTATGACCAAAAACACACGCGACATATGGAAGATCCTGAATATGGATCTTTCTAATTGTAACCCAATCTCAAAAAACACCATAACAGGTGACGTTTGGAGCAGGCACTTCTCTCTGGTCTTTAAAAAACCGGAATCCGAGGCTCCCGTACCAGTGCGCTCTGTTGGCACTCAATGGGATGTGCAGATGGAACATGATGAAATTGTTCGTGCTATCAACGCTCTAAAGATCTCACGTGCTGCTGGACCCGACTTGATTTCAAATATTGATCTAAAAAAACATCCAAGTGAATGGGCTGACTTTATTAGAAAGCTATTCATAAAAATCAGTCGGTCCAAAGAATTGCCAGAATCCTGGTCATCCGCGATTGTGGTACAAATTCATAAGCGGGGCAGTTGGGACGGTCCGAACAACTATCGCCCAATTGCCTTGCTCGACACCATTGGAAAGATCTTTGGGTCGAACTTGCGCCTTAAACTCGCCAAATGGGCTGAGATGTCACAGATCAACGACATACGGCAAACTGGATTTACGAAAGGGACCGCAGTTGACGTAAATCTGCTCATTCTGACGATTCTAAAGCTGGAAACCTTAAACAAGAACGGCAAGATTCACCTAGCTTTCATCGATATGAAACAAGCTTTCGATGTTGTGAACCGAAGCTTACTATGGGAAAAACTGTCAAAATGGCAATGTCCGGCATCCATTTTAGAGCCTATCATTGCTCTACATGAAAATACTTCAATCAGAGTCCGGCTAAACAACAGCGGAATGTTATCCAAAGCTATAGCGACCCACAAGGGTGTTAAGCAAGGATGTCCCCTAGCTGCAGAATTATTCAAATTATTTCTAGCAGATCTTCCAATCTACCTGAACAAAGTTTTATGCTTCTCACCAAAAATTAAATCAAATGTCAATTAATTGTATAGTCTATGCGGATGACCTGGTTCTGATGGACAGAACCCAAATTGGATTACAGCGTCTCCTATTAGGATTGAAATCCTACATGGACATAAACTCTCAAAAATCTAAGATCATGTCCATTGGAAACATCAGAAGCAAAAAAGATAAAGGTTTCAGATGGAAAATCAATGAAATCAACTTAACATCTGTTGACTCAATAAAATACCTGGGGATACAATTCAACAACTCCATTTGCGAACAACAATGGGCTGCAGAACTAACATCCAAAATGTCAAAGTTAGCAATAAAAGCTGTAAAAATCAATAAAAATGTTGGAAAATTTTCATTGGAACCCGTACTCAAATTCTACTTACAAAAGGTAACCCCAATAATAATCTTTGGGGCTGAGGCGGGTTGGAACATAAGTGTGCAAACTTGGCATGCCTTGGAAGGACGCTTTTGGCGGAAAGTCCTGCAGCTGCCACAGGCAACACCGCTAACTATGTTTGCGACACGAACTAGCAACTAACTCTCTTCATATGAGAGTGGTCTGGAACTCAATTTCAACAATGCGAAAAATGGCCCTTGCATCACCGGCTCCGGCATACATAATCTTTGCCAATAAATGCAGTTCAAATAAATGTGACCTTCTCAATCTATTGTTTCGCAAACTGTCGGCTTTCCTTACAGCTGCAAAAATAAGCAATCAAGAACTGCTAAATTGCCCACAGCTTGCAAAAAAGAAGTTTGAAAACTGGTCATGGATCGTCAACAATGAAGCAAGGTCAAAATTAAAATCAACAGAAGAAATGGGAGGTGTTCACAGGAAACTAAACGAACCAGCGCGATATCTATTGCACTGTCCATCTCATCATCATCGAGACCAAATTTTAAGGTTTCGAGTTAATGCTCTACAAAACCAAAGAAATTCTTTGGCAAAGAAAGGACAAATCTATTGACGATAATCTCTGCCGATTCTGCAAACAGTCAATCGAAACAGCCAAACATCTGCTAATCGAATGTACGCAAACTGTCAGACAACGCTCATTACATCTGGGCAATTTTGCACCTCTGGATGAAGATATGGAGAGGTGGTGGGGACGGATCATTTCAGGAAGAAATACAAGACTTATATGTGCGACCGTGAACTACTTTGACTCGATCCTGAAAGTAGACTCTCTCAAATAGAGTTACCAGCGGGAGACTACCTTAGAAGACTGGTGGAGTCTATTTTCGTTGGCCACCTTTTTTTTTTCTGCTCATTCTTTGTATGGCCGCTTTCTAGTTTGTGAATTGATCTTTTTTTCTGTTTGAAACAAAAGTTTGTCTCTTGAATTGAAACTGAAGTTTTTTCAATAAAAAAAAAAATTATATATATATATATATATATAAAAAACTCGAAATAAAAATTGTATCACAATCATGTGATATCATGTTATTGAAAGTGATTGACCGTGCGTTGCCACCTCAAAGCTTAACACCACTAATTGTGTCAGATATCACGTATGACGCAAGAAAGTGTAATTTGGAATCCGTATAAAGAACAAGCACCCTTGCAAGTGTGATACTGTGGTGAAAATGAGCTGTGAATTCAGAAAAGATGATTTTAAACTCAACCGAAAGGGTAATGAGAAAATGGATGCTGAATACGGGACTCACCCAATGTGAGACATTCAGCATTTCGGTTGAATTTAAAATCATCTTTTCTGAATTCCCAGCTCATTTTCGCCAGTCTTACACTTGCAAGGGTGCTTGTTCTTTATACGGATTCCAAATTACACTTTCTTGCGTCATACGTGATATCTGACACAATTGGTGGTGTTAAGCTTTGAGGTGGCAACGCACGGTCAATCACTTTCAATAACAGGATTCCATATAGTCTATAGTACTGACTGATTGTATAATTGTTCAATTTTGTTTATTTTTTATTTATTTTTCTTCTGTTATCCTCATCGTCACTGCCATGGATGTAATATGGTATGTAAACCAAACGTTTTGAATGGTGTATAAATGGCATATATTATTCAATGTTTTTCTTATAAAATCTGTAACATATTACAACAGCCTTGAAATGTGTGGACTTTGATTTGAGGATATTACCTATGGACAGCGTTTCTTGTGATATATTCACATGGTTGCATTACATTGGCCGTAAATGTGCAGATGTTTAATTGTGGACATTACTTTTGGGCAGTAAATGTTGTGATACAATTTTTATTTCGAGTTATATATTTGGTCTTGGCGCAGGTTAACACTCCAGTTTCTGTTTACATTTTTAAAGGTGTTTATTCCCGGTGATATGGCAGTTGGATAATAATCAAAAAGAATGACAGGCACTGAGTCGATGATAGTTATACTCCTTTATAAAAAGGACATAGGATATGAAATAATGAATTCAGGGGGGGCATTTTTTTTTTTTTAAAAGAGATTCAAATTGGATTAATAAAATTGTTAAGGGATTTTAAGAGCAATATAGATTTTAGTATTGAAAGGCTTAATTCCTTTTGGACTTTTAATATGTTAGCAGGAGATTCTGCGTTTTTAGGAATTTCTTTATTATTCTATACCTATATTGTGCATTGACCTGGCTAAATTGGAAAGGAAAGCATTATGTGATCTGTAAAGTTAATATTACGACGATTTTTTAAGTTAATATAATTGTGAAATTTGATTTTGTGAAAGGTTGTAGGAACCAGAACAGAATAAAAAATAAAATTAAAAAACCATAAGATTATTTTCTCAGAACTAACACCCGACAATGAAAAAAGGAGAAGCATAATTTGAACAGCAAAGGAAAAAAACATTCTCTTGCAATGGGAATGAAGGTACCCCTCCTACTGCCCCCAAACCAAGTGCCACATGGAAAGAGAAAGAATTCATCTCCTCAGACGATGAGAAGGCATTGCTTTTGAATAAAGTACCAGCCTTGCATGACCAGTTGAAAAAGGAGTGGATCCAAAAGGAGTTGATCCAGACACGTTAAAGTGCATTGCTGTTGTCAAGTTTTACCCATTTCTGCCTTTGGTTGCACTTCATCCCTCTCCACATTTAGGATCTGCCAATCACTGGGTGTTTAAAGTTAGTGATACCTACATGGGTGATTACATGGGGGTAGGGCATAGAAATGTAATGCATGATATTTTAACTTTTTTTCTCGCTACTGTTCCGAGGAGCACAACAATGTTTTTTAAATAAAACACACCGAATATGTTCTCTCCGATAGTTGGCTGTATGACACAGAGACGAGTTCTTTGAAGTCTAAAATGTGGCCCCTCTGCACAACTACACGGATGACATTATGCATAGGATGGCCCTTCATATTGGGGGCGCAGCTCATGTTTTACAATGCAAGAAACAATACAAAAAGGCTGTTTGTGTGGTTTCCTTTTTCTCTAAATAAGAGCTTACATTTGCAGCACAAGTCCCAGTTATCAAGTCAGTTTATGGTATTGTGTTTGATTTTCATAGATTGGTGGTTAGTTTCTGTAGTACATTGTTCTACTGTTATTAAGACTGTTGGTGCACTTCCACTATTGGCCCAACCCTATAGACAATATATATAGCGGGGCTTCTGCCCATATGAACAAATGTGAAGGGGGTATATCCACTTTACCTGCTTAACCTCCGAGCGAGACACTTCTGAAAAAAAGTTACAGTACCAATTTGGGAACGGTGCACAGATGCCTTCCACTGCCTAGTCCCGTTGGCCAGAACAGGATTTTGTCACACTA
The DNA here is from genome assembly GCF_040938575.1 of Ambystoma mexicanum. Taxonomy (NCBI): domain Eukaryota; kingdom Metazoa; phylum Chordata; class Amphibia; order Caudata; family Ambystomatidae; genus Ambystoma; species Ambystoma mexicanum. The sequence goes on from NC_090939.1 coordinate 895,725,365, forward strand.
TCTACAAGAATGCCGACAGGCATCATGACAAAAAAACGTTGTGGCTTTCACGTGGGCTATGTAAAGGATTTTCGATTTAAATGCATACAAGTAAAGCATGCTGCGATCAAAGACTGTTGCATGGTAAATACTTTGTTTATTCAATAATTTGATTTTTTTTTAACTCGTTTTATGTAGAGCATTGAAAACAAATAATTCAGAAAAAAAAATGCTCTTCTTAATAGGGCGCCCATTACTAAAATGCTAAACTAGTTTCCAAATAAGAGGCCAACTTCAGTATTATAATTTGCAACAATGAAAGCTTCATGCAAGAAATGTAAGCATGTGTGCCTAGGAGTGATTTTTCAGGTCAACAAACTATGCTGAGGTGACCAAGACAGCTCCTTTACTTGGTAGTGGAGAAAATAGTTCGCGATGTGTTGACACGCTCCCAGTTTGTATGTAAACAAAGAAGGGATGTAGAGAGTGAAAGTAGCGCACAGTATCGAACATTGGTTCTGTACGTCTGGACGTCAAACTGAAGGGGTTATCTGCTTTGGACCTGCTTAAAGGGGACACAGTCTTAAAACAGTGAGCACAGTTGCGTTTTGTAATATAACGAGTAGAAAAAGTATCCTCGCATAAAAAACGTAATTATAAATGCAGCAGTGCATACAGCACAACAATACTATAAAAACGGTAGGCTATGTTTACTGACACTTGGAGTGGAGAAGTGTCCCACCAGTGACTTCTCAGCAGGAGTAGTGTCTGTGGGGGGGGGGGGGAGGGGTGCTGCTTGACCTACCTCTGAAATTCTTGATGACTAGTTTCCTGGACGCCCCTGAGGAGGCGGCTTTAGCAGCGGTCAGGGAGCAGCCACTGCCCTTGGTTAGACCGTTGGTGTGGCCAGGGGTAGCGGGCGGAAAACTGACTCTACTGGACGCTTCCTGCTGTTCCTCCTCCGCCATGGTTGCCCCTTTACCAACGGGGAGATTCGGCCTGCGCCTTTGCACCCTCTCGCCGGGAGTTAAACGTGGGCAGCGGGGAAACTGAAAGCAGTCAGGACTAGTTACACAGTACGTAAGGGGGTATGGGGCGCTCCTGTTCACTGATACACAGGTGTATAGACACTCGCTGGCCCTACATCTGCGCCGCCAACATTGCAATGAAGCGCTCTGTGCGCGCCGGCTCCGACTCCTCCCGCAGCAGCCCTCACACCGGGCAAGATGGCTCCTGCCGGCCGCCTCCTCCTCCTCCTCTTCCAGGAGAGCATCTCGGGATAGGCGCCCCCATTCAAACACGGTGAGCACGAGAACGCACACACCGTACGGAGAGAGGGAGGGGAGGGGGAGGGAGGGGGGTTTACACTGCACGACCCAGACCTGTCAATTCTTCAGTAAACGGGGGTCAGATTTAAACATTTCTGTTACGTTCTCTTTCTATGAGATTGTACGACAGGGACATATCTTTCGCCTGTCCTACTCGCATGTGGGCGGGGCTATACGTCAGTATGTAGCAGTCCAGCGAGCCGTTCTCAAGAAGGCTGAGGGAAACTGTCATTCTATAATTCAGCTAAGCACGTGTTAACCCGGCGTGCCAGAGAAGGCAGTTCTCCACAGCTGTTTTGACACTCACAGTGACTTGTTTATTCTGAGAGTGTTGGGGTGTGTGACAGAATGGCATCTGGTAAGGATGGGTAGCCTGAATCTTTTAGCTTTTTAGCAATACAATGTGTTGCATCCGCCCTGCATCCCGCTACGCTGTGACGCAGGGCGCGCTAATAAAAGCCCCGTGCCCGAGTACGGGAGGCAGTTCCGGGCAGACCAACACATCGTGTGCAGCGTGTTTCTTTAGCTCCCGCAGGAGCTGCGACACAGGCCGCGCGGCCTAACATCACTGGCATCCAGCCCCCACGTGCGCTGGGCCGCGGGGGCAGATCATAACAATGGCGACGAGGTGGAGCTCGTGAGACACACGCGCTCGGCGCTCAACAGGATCCAGATGGCGCACAACTATCGAATCTGAATTTTTGGACACCCGGTGGGGGGGGGGGACCACACACGTGAACCTCCCACCCAAAAATAAATAAATAAATATATATTTTTTTCTCTGTGCCATCCGCTCACCAAGGGTAGATGCAACCCACCAGCATCCACCGGGCACGACCAGAAGGGGGCCCTCCCATACAGACGTGGAGGCACCAGACCCCCCATCCACCTCACCAGGGGTCTGAAGCTCCAGGAAACATCGGAGGAGGCCCAAAGCTGGCCCACTGTGCCTAACCTGACAGGAGCACACAAGGTGAGCGCCGGATCTGGCCACCACTGCGCGGTGGCACAATCGGAGGGATCACCCAGGGGCCCACACCGAGGAGTAACAAGCGCGCCACAACATGGCGACCGGGACATCCACCCCTGGACCCGGCACGCCGTCAAGAATCGCGGCAAACCTGTCAATGTCATCACCAAAGCCTCGCCCACAAGGAGGTTCCTCGGCACTGGTCCAGCCATTCGACCCCTTCACAGACCCGTCATCAAGTGGCCCCAGGTGGCAGCTATGGATCCAAAAGTTCGAAATGGCGATGGAATGCAAGGACATAACGACTGCCAGGAAGATGAAGGCACACCTGCTGCTAAGCGTGGGCGATGAGGTACTACGCATATTCAATTCTCTAAACGTTGACGATGGCCAGGACGCATATCTGAGTGCAAAAGATGCCCTAACGGCGCACTTCCTCCCCCAACTAAACCTGTACTATGAGACCTTCATATTCTGCACTACCATTCAGGCAGAGGATGAAACACTGGATGCCTACCACACACGGTTGAGGAAGCTAGCCATGTCCTGCGAATTTACAAACGTCAAAAAAGAGATCCGGAGGCAACTCATTAATGGCATCCAATCGGAAAATCTGAGGCAGATGGTACTTAGTGAGAAAGGCATTCCCCTCCAACGGATTCTCGAACTGGGCGGCAAAGAGAACTGGCACACACCAGGGCTGCCAACATGGGGGCCACGCTACACAAACTGCAACCCGCCCTCACCACAGCCATGGTGTCCCATGTCACCAACAGACAATTCACGAGAGACCAGGCTGGTGTCGGCTACGCTCAAAACAGGTGGCAACCACGTGTCCCAGGGCCCACGGAGTGCGGTTGGTGTGGTGGACCGCGACACGGACGGCGAAACTGCCCCGCGCAGGGCACTACATGTGGAGCATGTGGCAGGAAGTACCACTACGCGAAAGTATGCCGGTCAGCGGGCACCACGGCACAGCCTGTTATTCACCAAAATGGGGAGTGTGTAAAACAGACCGGACCTCTTGTGCTGGAGAGTTGCTTGAAGGAGCTTGGGTTTGAGCCTCTACCCGAGCCTCCTCTATGTGAGGGAATGAACTCTTTAAACTGATATGACCACCTGCTGAACTATACAGACAAGGGGACCGATCAATCAAAAGAGCGGGGAGAACACACCTCCACAGACCCAACTGTAAAGAAAAGACAAGAGATGAATATTCTGTCGGATTCAACCCTGGCTTTCCCCAAGACTATTACCCTTAAATAGAGTACCTGAGTGAGTTCCCCTTAAGCCATAAAAAAAAGGAGCTGGAGCAACCTATAAAGCAGAAGAGACTTTAGATACTAGCTAAATGTGAAACTTATACTAGCTAAATGTGAAACTGCCCAACATTGGTAATCAAGGAAATATACTTTACCACTAGTGGAGGTAAGAGTAGTGCAAAGAATCCTGGGCAACAACGAAAGTATAAAATAAAAAAAGGAAGGTTAGTAGGGTAGCTATCCCTGGATGGAACGAGGGTCGCTGTTCTGACTTGAGTGTCGTGTAGACCGATGAGTCCTCTGTCCCCAAGTGACGCACAGGGGAACTTAATAGAAACCCGCTGTGCGACCTTTGAGGCCACAGGTAGGAGATGTCTTCCCAGATCCACGGAGCCTCTGGAACACCGATGCTGCTGTCGAGAAGGAACGGGGTTAAGTACCAGGCAATCACAATACAGTCAGATAAACAAAAGGATCTAAAATGTCTTACCTATCTGGTGTAAGGGTAACCCAGGTAACCTAGTAGAGAGGTTCGAGACTCAGATGATGCGACGGTCCCCGGAATGGTAGAACCGCAGGTTAGCGTGGATGAAGGGTTAGCCACCTGTAGGAGAGAGGGCTTGACTTGAATCCCAAGAAGGGAAAGGGCGTAGAAGTTCAGCAAGGTAACCAGGGATGATCCAAAGACAAGTCGAGGTGAAGTCCAAAATCCGGCAACAGGTCAACAGTTCCAAGCAAAGGTACAAAAGGGGTGTCCGAGGGAGTCCGAGGTAGAGTTCCGTGATCAAGATAGCAAGGAGCAAGTAGTAACGCCAAACAGGGTCTGAAGCCAGCTGAGAAGCAATGAGTGTTCTGTCTCTCAGACCTTTATACTGTGTGTCTGGGAGTCATGTGACATCTCTGGATCATGTGACGTCCAACAAGGTCACGTGACTCTGGATCACGTGACCGACGTGGTGACGTAACACCGCCCCTTCTGCTATACGCTCTCCAAGGCAATTGCCAATGCAGAAAGGGTTGCAATCGAGCCCGTACACCAAAGCTGGTACGGGGTTTTCGGTTCTTTGGGTTAACCGAATCATCTGAGCCTGGAACCGTGGGAGGGGATGGTGGAGAAATGTGAGCAGTGTTCTGATGTGTAGTGAACTGGTGTGCAGAGGATCGTCTAACATAGCCCCCCCCCAACGGCCCACGACCCCGTGGGCAGGACGGATGATCCTTATGGAAGCGGGCCACCAGCCGAGGGGCGTTCAGATCCAAGGCGGAAACCCATGAACGCTCCTCCGGGCCGTAACCCTTCCAATCCACCAGATATTGGAGCCTACCCCTAAACCATCGGGACCCTAAAATGGCCGACACCTCAAAGACATCAGGAGAGGACAGGGACACCAGTGCAACAGGGGTACGAAGGCGGACAGAATCGGGACAAGGCTTGAGGAGGGATACATGGAATACAGGATGGATACGCCAAGAACTAGGAAGCACTAGACGAAAAGCCACCGGATTCACTACCTGTGAGACTACATACGGGCCGACAAAACGAGGTAGTAGCTTCCGGCAACCCACTAGGCGAAGGTGACGTGAAGACAACCAGACCCTAGAACCCACCACCAGAGGGGGAGCAGCCAGACGTTTGCCATCCACACGGGCCTTCATGGCAGTCTTCGCTTCCGTGAGATGAACCACAGTACTAGCATGTACAGCAGACAGATCCCTAAGACACGTCGTGGCCGCAGGATTCGAAGAACTAGAAGCATCAGGGACTGGCAAGACCTTGGGATGTTGGCCGTAGAGGGCGTAGAAAGGAGAATAACCTGTAGCTGAATGAGCCGCGTTATTGTACGCGAACTCAGCAAGCCGCAAAACGGCCAACCAGGAGGTCTGATGTTGCAATATAAGGCAGCGAAGATACTGCTCCATAGATTGATTCGTCCTTTCGGTCTGCCCATCGGTCTCAGGATGATATGCCGAAGAATACCTGGTATCAATGCCCAACAATTTAGTCAACGACCTCCAAAACCGAGAGGTGAACTGTGATCCTCGATCGGATATAATGACCGAAGGGAGGCCGAATAACATGAACACATGTTCAAAAAACAAGTCCGCCAAGACCGGGGCCGAAGGAATACCTTTACAAGGGACAAAACGAGCCATTTTTGTAAACGTGTCCACCACTACCCAGATGGAATCAAAGCCTCGTGACTTGGGGAGATCGGTAACGAAATCCATAGTCAGTGTATGCCAAGGCCTGGGAGGAACTGGAAGCGGAAGTAGCAACCCAACCGGTCGGCCTCTCCGATGTTTAGCCTGAGCACACACTGCACATGAATTGACATAGCAGTCTACATCGCGCTTCATAGAGGGCCACCAACACCAGCGCTTGAGAAGATCTAAAGTGCGCTCTTGACCGGGATGGGCATTAAAAGGGGCATCATGAGACCACTCAAGGGCCAGATTACGAGTGTCAGGTGTGGGAAGGAATAGATGTTCATGTACGAAAGGCAACCCATCAGAATACACGGGGTCCCATTCTCGCAACTGGTCGGAATGATTGCTAGTCCAGGATCGGACCCAGTCTAATAAAGACAATGAAGGTGTACAAAGACAAATCACATGACTCTTTCCGAGAACAGTGTCAGGAAAGGTTGGCAACTCGACCCCCCCTGGGGAACGTGACAAGGCGTCTGCTTTTCCATGTGCAGTGCCAGGACGATGCATAATACGAAAATCAAAAGAGGAAAAGAAAAGATGCCATCGGACCTGTCTGCTATTAATGCACTTCAATGAGGCCAGATCCTGTAAATTCCGGTGATCTGAGTATACAGTGATGGGATGTTTGGCCCCCAGAAGATGAAGGCGCCAAACACGAAAGGCATCCATGACAGCCAAGAGTTCTTTCTCCGTAACAGTGTAATGAGTCTCAGTACTGGAGAACTTACGGGAATGATATGCCACTGGGTGTAATTTGCCTGTTGTAGGACACGTTTGTGACAATACCGCACCGAGAGCAAAAGAAGAGGCATCTGCCTCTACTATGAACGGAAGATCAGGATTGGGGTGCTGGAGTACCGGTGCGGTAGTGAAAGCAGTTTTCAGAGCCTCAAAAGCCTCCTGATGTTCCCCGTGCCAATGATAGGGTACCTGAGGACTAGTCAGAGCCGTGAGCGGCGCAACAATTGTGGAAAAAGAAGAAATGAAACGTCTATAAAAGTTGGCGAATCCCAAAAAGGCCTGCAAGGACTTGAGTGTTTGAGGTACTGGCCAATCTAATACTGCTTTGACCTTAGATTCGTTCATGGATAACGCCCCAGGGGTGATGTGGAAACCCAGAAACTCAACAGAAGTTTTATGGAACTGACATTTCTCAGGTTTGGCAAATAAGGAATGTTCTCTCAAACGGGATAGTACTTCTCGAACATGCTTTACATGGTCATCAAGATCACGAGAAAAGATTAAGATGTCGTCCAAGTACACAACCATGTAAACGTCCAGGATATCCCTGAATATGTCATTCATGAATCGTTGGAATGTGGCTGGGGCATTACATAGGCCAAAAGGCATGACTAAATATTCGTACAAGCCGTAACGAGTACAGAAAGCCGTTTTCCACTCGTCTCCCTCGCGAACGCGTACTAAATTGTATGCGCCACGTAGGTCAAGCTTGGTGAAAACGGAAGCATGAGTTAAATGGTCCAGAAATGGGGTGATTAACGGGATTGGATATCTATCCTTTTTTGTGATAGCGTTAAGACGTCGATAATCCACACAAGGGCGTAAATCCCCCTCCTTCTTGGGTACAAAGAATATGGGACTTGCTGCTGGTGAAGTGGAGGGACGGATGTGTCCTAAACGTAAGGCGTTCTGTACATACTCTTCAATGCTTGTTCCTCCGAAGGGGACAAAGAATAGATCCTGCCCGAAGGGATAGCGGAATCAGGAAGTGTTTCGATTGGGCAGTCATATGGTCTATGTGGAGGAAGTACCTCGGAAGAGCCCCGATCGAAAACCGATTCGAATGCTTTGTACTCAGGCGGAATCCCAGACACCAACCCCCCAACAGTATGTGAATGAACAATCTCTGGATCATCAACAGTGAGTTGAGCTAAAGCTCCCAAGGCCCGAGAAGGTGTGTCAGAGGCTTGATGGACCGGGAGACAATAATTCTGACAGACTTCGGACTCGAAGAGTACAGTGCCTGACTGCCAATTGATCAGTGGGTTATGTTCACGTAACCATGGAATTCCTAGTATGATACCGAATTGGGGTGTGGTAATTAAATCAAAACATAAGGTTTCTGTGTGTGTTTCTTGTATGTTCAACAAGAGGGGTGCAGTTTGGTGTCTAACAGGACCAGAAACCAATGCAGAGCCGTCTACGGCTTGGACATGTTCCGGTCGTGTTTTTACCACTAAAGGTAGGTTGAGGGAATGGGCCAAATCAATATCTATGTAATTACCAGTGGCACCTGAATCAATGATGATATTGACTGCATGAAGAAGGCCTGTAGAGGGACATAGAGTAGCCTTTACAGAGACGGGTTGGACACGAGCAAAGGCAAGAGAGGTACCCGGAGATGATGACGGGACACTCGACCTGTTCTCCGGATCTAAGGTCGAGCCATCCGAAAAACCTGGCTCTTCTTGGGACGTCGAGGACACTCTTTCACAATATGTCCAGTGGTGCCACAATAAAAGCATGCATTGTCCACCCTTCTACGTTCCCTCTCTGATGTTGTGATAGGACTACGTAAACCTCCCACTTGCATAGGTTCTTCTGTACTGGAAGCAGGAGTACTAGCAAGAGTAGGATGGGAAGAGACCCCCAATTCAGCTCTACGCTCTGATCGTCGTGCATCTACCTGCAAGACGAGATCAACCAATTCCTGATACTGAGTAGGCATAGAAGGAATCACTGATAAAGCATCTTTCATGGTGTTACTCAACCCCCTATAAAAGACCACCGCCCGCTTGTTTTCTGGCCATGATGTTTCTGCAACTAGCTGATTGAAACGGGTGATGTATTCTATCAAAGTCCTTCTACCCTGAGTCAGTTCTAAAAACTCCAAATCCCTAGACTGCGCCTTGTGTCGGGTATCGAATACTCGAGACATTTCTAGAACCAACAAATCAAAGTCGTAAAGGACTGGGCTATTATTCTCTAGCAGGGGATTAGCCCAAGCGGCAGCCGTTCCGGCTAAATGGGAGAGGGCGAAGGCGGCTTTAGTAGTGGAAGTAGGAAAAGCCAAAGGTCTGCATAAGAAGTGTAACTTGCACTGATTAACAAAGGTTCTGAATTTCTTGGGGTCACCTTGATAGCGTTCCGGAGCAGCCAGGGGGGAAGGAGATGGGAGGATCATTGGAGTTGGGACTGTAGAAGTAGCCAAGGGAGGGGGTGTAGTGAAGGAGCTGGCATCTCCAAACTCAGGGTCTGCAGGAAGGGAATGCTGAACACTCTGTATGGAATCCAACCTTTGGTGGATCACTGTGTTCGCGGCTGCCATATCTGCCCTTAATACTGTAATTGCCTGGACTAAAGCAGCTATGGGTTCTTCCGTGGATCCCTGCATCGTCAAACACGACTATACGGCTTCTCAGTCTGTTCTGACTTGAGTGTCGTGTAGACCGATGAGTCCTCTGTCCCCAAGTGACGCACAGGGGAACTTAATAGAAACCCGCTGTGCGACCTTTGAGGCCACAGGTGGGAGATGTCTTCCCAGATCCACGGAGCCTCTGGAACACCGATGCTGCTGTCGAGAAGGAACGGGGTTAAGTACCAGGCAATCACAATACAGTCAGATAAACAAAAGGATCTAAAATGTCTTACCTATCTGGTGTAAGGGTAACCCAGGTAACGTAGTAGAGAGGTTCGAGACTCAGATGATGCGACGGTCCCCGGAATGGTAGAACCGCAGGTTAGCGTGGATGAAGGGTTAGCCACCTGTAGGAGAGAGGGCTTGACTTGAATCCCAAGAAGGGAAAGGGCGTACAAGTTCAGCAAGGTAACCAGGGATGATCCAAAGACAAGTCGAGGTGAAGTCCAAAATCCGGCAACAGGTCAACAGTTCCAAGCAAAGGTACAAAAGGGGTGTCCGAGGGAGTCCGAGGTAGAGTTCCGTGATCAAGATAGCAAGGAGCAAGTAGTAACGCCAAACAGGGTCTGAAGCCAGCTGAGAAGCAATGAGTGTTCTGTCTCTCAGACCTTTATACTGTGTGTCTGGGAGTCATGTGACATCTCTGGATCATGTGACGTCCAACAAGGTCACGTGACTCTGGATCACGTGACCGACGTGGTGACGTAACACCGCCCCTTCTGCTATACGCTCTCCAAGGCAATTGCCAATGCAGAAAGGGTTGCAATCGAGCCCGTACACCAAAGCTGGTACGGGGTTTTCGGTTCTTTGGGTTAACCGAATCACCTGAGCCTGGAACCGTGGGAGGGGATGGTGGAGAAATGTGAGCAGTGTTCTGATGTGTAGTGAACTGGTGTGCAGAGGATCGTCTAACAGTCGCAATGATTTCGGGATGGTGCACCACAGCAAAGCGTTCCAAAATGCACTTTAGAAAAGAAGCAATTGAGCCCGCGCAAGTAGAGGGCGCCGGTTCTGCTGCTGTTTGGCTGCATACAGAGCATATTTGCAGTTCCTATGAACTTACCAGGAAGAAACTCGCCGCAGGAATTGCCTGCTCCCCGTTGGATTCCAGCCTGCAGTGTTTTGCTCTGCTGACACTGCCCACCAGGAAGTGAAACTTCAAAAGTGCGCCCCAGCCACCCTTGCAGCGTTGAGCCAGCGCAAGTAGAGGGCGCCGGTTCTGCTGCTGTTTGGCTGTTTGCTGGGGGCTGGGCGCTGGATTTAACGCAGAGAAGTGGATGAATAGTGGTTTGTCGAGTGAAGTAAGGTAAGACTTCAGATCATGGATACTCGCTCCTTAACTCGCCTCAAAGGGAAACAAACACTGTGTGGTGTTGGGAGCGACTTGCTTTTGAACTCGACATCTGTCGAAGTAGACAATACCCCTCTGGTGGCTGATCTAGGGGCTGACCATAAGATCTGTGACTTGGGAGGGGGGCTTGCGGGGAATGAGCACGGCTTCCCGAGCCCCAATTTGGAAGGTCTAGCGGCTCCAGTTCCATCGACGCCTGCCTCTCTCGAGCCCCCTCCCACCCACCCTCTGCCCGCAACAGTGCCTCCTGTCCCAGCACCAACCATTGATGCTGATTCAAATGGAAGGCGCCTTGCGGAGTATTGTATTTTGCCAGCGGTGCTTATCGGCGAAGCCACCCCAGCTTCAGACACTCCTGCTATGGCGGGAAAAGCAGAGGAAAAGCCTCCCGTCAATCGGGCGAGAGCGGAGCGCCCGTTCAGACGTTCCACGAGACCCGCGAACAGTGGGAAATCTTAAAAACACTCTGAACGACTGCGATTTTACTCAACAAAATACACAACATGCGGATAATTCAAAGGTCGATTTAGTCCAACCTACATGTAAAATAAATTCTGATGTTTCATGCAAGACATTACAACTATGCTGCCCATTAGACAGGATTAATGAGGAAGGAGAAGATTCATTCTATTCCCCATTTGAGGTGACTGACGCCGAGCTTTTGAACTCTGACTCCGTGCGCACTCAAAAAAACATCAAAACGTTAAGATTCCATTTTCGGAAACAGGATGTAGACCAAACTGCTGCTCACATAGATCCATGTGCAATGACTCAGATGAGTCCTCCCCTTATTAAACAACTAGTGAGCGACATAACGTCGAATCTGAACACAACAAACATTGACAAATTAGTGTCCAACAATAAAGAGAACATGGGCAAAGGCTCTGTACAATCCATCCCTTCAGTGAGATTGAAAAACAATGAAATTGACTTACCCGGACGGGAGGCCAGACTCCCACAGAGGCTGCAAGCCGACTTCGACTCCATGAAAGCGAAATTAGTAGAAAGCTATCCCAAAGAAAAATATGGAAATGGGTACAGCAACAGAATAATGTCGACCTTGGAGCGATTCTGCAATTTGGAAACAGGAACCATGAACTTCCGACAAAAAACACTCCTTCGGGGAAAAGGAAGAGATCGAAGCTGTTAATTCGCCAAGATGGGAGAGGGGTGTCCTCGGCTCTCTTCGTTTTCATGACTTTAGAGACGGACGAGCTGGAAAATCGAGTGGGGACGCACCCCGAGCAAAGTCCTCATACAAAAAAAAGGTGGAGGCATTGCCCCAAACTGCTCTACCCCCCTAAATGTACATACAGTTGAACCTGTAGAGACAGGCCTTGGGAAGCAATGCCTGCCCCATCAAGCTGATCTCTGTGACCGCAACTGTCATTGCAAGGCTAAGGTGGCTAGCCCAATGGACTCAATTTCTGAAGCTAAATCCAACCTATCTGTTGCTGCAGCAATACAGATACATAACAATGTCCTAGCGGCGACATCACAGGCCTTAATACCTTTCATAAAATTATACGAAAGTGTGAATGAAACGCTACACAATAATGGCGCGATAGTTGGACACCTAGCCGAAAAAGTATCTTTGATGGAATTCGATCTCAAATCTCAGCAAGAACAAAGAACAAAAGAACATATCGAGATGGAAGATGGCTTAAAAAAAATATTTTGGCTAATTGAAATAAACTCAAATGAAGCAAGGATCCAAATGGATGAGCTGTCATCCTTTATGCAAAAGTCCTTTTTGAATTTAAGCTCAGCATCTCCAAACCTGTCTAACCCAGGAAGTGGAAGTCGTCATGAACCAAATTCTGGCGAGCCAGCTGTATCGCTAACATTACCACCTGAAAATAACGTCCAAGTTAACGTACAAGGCAACATTCCTCCCCAAGCACATTCTGACGTAAGTGCAATAAAGGCTACGACAAAAATGAAAGAAATTGAATTTAGAATTGGCAATCATGCAAAATCTCAATCACACTTAACTGATGACCTCAAACCGACTGACGGGAGGCAAGTGTTTGACAGCTTAAAAGGAAAAGTCCCCCCCCAGTATCTGGGAGTTACCATCAGCGGCACCAAGCTGCATACATTCAAAGGCCTCTTTTGGAATCTTTCACAGAGGAGCAAAAAACCTCCAAACCGGGAAGATCTCAGGCACCATCCAAGATGGAAGGCCAGGAGGGGCTCCAAGTAGTGTTCAACACAAAAAAGGAAAGAAAAGACAAAAAACACAGTAGCTACGAAGCAAACTTCAAACTCGAAGAAATTTATTAGAAACCTAACAACGCCTCCCAAATCAAAGGTATTTGCCCGAGAAAAACCGTCGGGGAAATTGACAAATAAACAATTGCTACTTCATGATTTGGAGCCTACTAACGAAAAGGACATCAGAAAAGAAGAGCCAAAAACATTCAATGAATCGACTCTGATTGACAAAGAAGCAAACCATGCGTCCAAGTCAACAAATTCAAATCCAAACAAGCGAAGGAGAGTTGTCTCTGACTCTAGCAGCAACTCGACTATTGATGGGCTCGAAGAACTCTGCAACTTGTCTACTTACTCACACGAAGTGAGCGAAAAATGCAGTAGTGCTCCCTATGACAATCCTTCCATCGATAGAAGGAACTCTCAGGAAGCACTTACCCAACACCGCCACAATAGTTCGAAAACAAAACAGATTAAAAAACGTCTGCCTATAAAAATGAGTGAGAATCGTGCTCCAGTCCTTGCGAAGCCCGACAACAAAATGGATGGCGGAAAAATGCTTAACCCCCGCATTAGTAAGGAAAAGCTAGTCACTGCACTAAATCCTAAGCGTACAGCTGCCCAAAACCAAAAATTTGGAGACTCAACATCGAAGTTCTCCACTTCTGGGCAACCCCGCTTAACATCATCAAAAAAAATCAAATTGACAAACGTGTTGGCAGATGACATCGATGTCAATCTGAATCGGAGCAACGTAATGCGCCTCCTGCACTCAGTGCCTCTATTAAGAACAATCTCTTCTGACGACATTCAAATTGTCGAATATTTCTCTGAAGAACGGGTTGACTGCGTATTGTTACATGTCAGCTCCCAAGCAGTAAGAAGGTCACTGATGCGCGCAAAGGATGACATCTTATGCCTTGGTTTCGAGATTTTCGAATATCTCGAACCGACAGTACAGAATGGAGACGAACTAACAGACAGGTGTGAACAGAAGAGCTCACTGAGTCACCGGCGTGATCAGATTCGCATGCATTTGAATTCAAATTCGACTTCTGTCACGAACAAAAGGACCTCACAATATTCTGGAAAAAAATATCAACTAGACAACGATGGATTGGATACTGTTAACACCTTGATTTCATGGAACACTAGAGGTTTTAGCCACCTATACAACAACTTCCCAGTGGACCTATCAGATAATTTCATAATATGCCTGCAGGAAACTTGGTTGCGTCAACCACCCGTAAAAGACGGTTACCAAATACTGATAAATCCTGCAAGCAAGAACATAAGAGGTCGCCCATTTTCAGGGCTATTGACGCTGATAAAAATAGGCACAAGTTGGGAAGTGGTGGACTCATTAAATCCAAATGGACATGTTCAGTCAACGCTACTTGAAAGAAAAAATAGTGGAGCCGGAAAAGAGCATCACCTATCTCAACAACTTTTGTTATTCAACGTATACTGGAACCCTGCAAAGATCTCGGCAGGGGCATTTATTCAATCAATAACAACAATAAACGACAAAAACCAGAGGAGTCTTCAAAACCTTTGGATAATTGTGTGTGGCGACCTAAATGCATCCTGGTTTAATGGAAACCAACAGAATAATAATCCTCGCTGCCACAAAGACCTCAGGGACTCCTCTAGAAGAGCAAGATGGACCGAGGCAATGGAAGCCAGAGATTGCACCATGGTCAACGGCAACGTGCCTGGTGATTCTCCACCACAAATCACGTGGCTGAATATGGGATCAAAGAAAACATTGGATTATATACGGGTCTCGAACAATGCGATGCATATAATTACCAACTTGCAGATAACACCGACGAAGAACAGCGATCATTACCCTCTGAAAATGTCCTGGCAACCTCGGTGCAGGCATTTGAGTGGTACGTCTTGCAATCAGTTAGAAGTGAATTCCGGCCGCAATAGACTGAATACAAAACAGATCCAGCATCTTACTTCTGTTTTCAATCAAGAAATAAAGAAATTTCAGACTTTATCAACTATCCAGCCATTCTCCTAAACTTGAGTACACTTTCCTCAAGAAATCTTTCTCCAGTTTTTAATCACAAACATACATGGAGTATATCCCTGAATAGTGAAAAGAAGAAATTGAGGAAAGACTTAAAAGACCTGCGAGCCAGACTTGGTACTAACAGTGCAGCTCAAATCAAACAACGTAAACAAAGGTACCGAAACTGGGTAATAGCATTCGCGCACCAACGTGACCAAGAACGCGGTGAGGAGATGCTTTCCTTGATAAGAACCCATAACACCAGAGACATTTGGAAAATCTTAAACAAAGAGCATCCAAATCAAGCTGCAATAATGGCAAATGGAGTACCCGAGGCGGCTTGGGTGGGCCACTTTCAGAACGTTTTCTCATCCGATGGTTGTTCGACAGAGGAAGAAAACAACCGTGCAGACTCGTGTTGGGACACAATGGAGACGGTGGACAATATAATCTGCGCCATAACAAAGCTAAAAAGAATTCGAGCAGCAGGCACGGACGGCATCACGAACATAATGCTAAAACAACATCCTAACGAGTGGGCCAAGTTCATAGCCGAACTGTTTGTGACAATAACCAAATCTAGGAAAATTCCATCATCCTGGCGGGAGGCAATAATTATCCCACTCTACAAGAAGGGCAACAGGGCCGTCCCTGCCAATTATCGTCCAATCGCTCTATTGGATACCATTGGAAAAGTATTTGCTTCCTTTTTACAGAAAAACATTTCAGCTTGGGCCCTTCGATTTGGGTTAAACGATGCAAGACAAACAGGCTTCACTAAGGGAGTTGGAACCGAAAACAATCTGTCCATACTAAACCTCTTAAAGCTAGAATCTCTGCGAAGAAAAGAAAAATTGTTTCTTGTATTCATAGATATGCAACAAGCTTTTGATGGAATAAACCGAGGAAAACTTTGGGGAAAGCTGAAAAATTGGAACTGCCCAGATAACATACTAAATCCCATAAAAGCTCTGCACGATTCAACCTCTATAAGAATAAGGCTAAACGAGAATGGTGACCTCTCTGAACCCATTACAACAAATAAGGGAGTGAAGCAAGGCTGCCCACTGGCAGCGGTCCTCTTCAAATTATACATCGCAGATGTGTCAGGAACGTTAACAAAAACCCATTGCTTCCCTCCTAAAGTCAACTGCAATCCTGTAAGTTGCTTGATCTACCGCAACAATCTTGTTTTGGTTGACAAAACGCAAATAGGCTTACAGAGGCTACTAAATATGCTGAACATATACATGATGGAAAATGATCTGAAGATAAATGTGGAAAAAACAAAGATACTGCAGTTCGGCTCCAGCGAGGGTCATAGAAACAAGTGCTTCAAGTGGACAATAAACAACGTCCCGATCGAGACAGTGAACATGATCCGCTATTTGGGCATACCCTTTAGCATGCCGATAAGAGAATGGAGTTGGGTGTCTGAACTTGAAAAAAGAATTAAAACACTAGCTCTACAAGGAGCCAGAATCCACTCACAATACGGAAAATTTTCCTTGATTCCAGTGCGAACTTTCTACCTACAAAAGGTGATTCCAGCCATAACGTTTGGAGCAGAGTCAGGCTGGAACATTGACTATAAGATCTGGTCAAAATTTGAAGGTCTGTTTTGGCGACGCGCGCTAAGACTGCCTAAATATCGATCAGTGATAGTAATCCGGCATGAATTAGGGCTGGAGCCTATGTATGGAGCAGTTATCTGGAAATCGATGGCATTGCTACGAAAGATGTCACTGGAGAAGCCCGAACCGGCTTTGAAACTGTTTAGCTTGCAAAAAAATTCAAACATGAATACCCTACAAGAAGTGTGGTGTGAAAAAGTAAAAGCAAACATGCAAGCCGCAAATGTCACCATGGAGATGCTACTAGAATGTCCTCAAAACGCAAAGATAAAATTAAGACAACAGCTTTGGATTGAAAATTTGGAAAAATATAACGAATTAAAGACCGCCCTGGATCTGAGTTTGACTTTAAATAAACTGGATCAATTGCCGAAATACTTGAGACAATTTCCGTCTCGATATCATAGAGATGGTTTTCTGCGTTTAAGAACAAACATCTACAAGACTAAGCAATTGTGTTTTGTCCGGCACATCGACAATGTAAAAGACCCTCTATGTAGGTTCTGTGCGAATCATTTGGAATCGTTAAAACATTTATTAACTGAATGTCATTTGCTCAAAGACCTAAGGACTCTTCACTTATTCAAGTTCGCTCCACTTACTGACAGTATGGATGAATTGTGGTTGCGAATCCTAAGTGGGAATTCAATTCACCTGACTTGTGCAGTCATAAACTTTCTGGAGAAAACGGTGAACTAAACGGCCACCTGAACCTTGAATTTGACAATTCACCTTGCAAAATGAAGTGACTGACAAAGAAAGTTGTGAACAAAATTGTAATAAAAGTTTGTAAGAAACTAGATATTGCAAATAAAAAATAAAAAAAATATTGTGAGAAATGAAGCAATGTTATCCAAAGATGAGGTAACAGTTCGATGAAGACAGGATTCCAAATGAAGAATTGTTCTTACCAGAGTTATTCCCCAGGAGAAAGGAAGCACTTTAATGAAGGATTTCAAGAGTCCGTGGTCAAATGAGATATGGTATTCAAACAGGAAGTAAATCACAATCCAGGAGTCCAGGAGCAGGCGAAAGGTCTGCTACACGGGGGGTCAGCAAACGCAACAAAATCACAATCCAGGAGTCCAGGCAGCAGGCAAGAGGTCTGGTACACAGACGGTCAGCAAACAAAACCAAAGTAGAATCAAGAAGTAGGAGTCCGTGTGCAGGCAAGGTCGGTACACAGAAAAAAACAGGAGACTTCTGAAATTAAGGTACAGAAGAGCACTTCAGAAAATGCCGGTTGTAACTATAAACAGAAGCAGCGTTCTGAAAACCGCTGTGGTTTAAATACAACAAGGAGGCGCGACATTTTCAAAAATGAGGCTCCCGTATCAACACCGGGAACTACAATCCTTGCCAGGTTTTCTGGGAAATGTAGTTTGTTGCAGCTATTCTCCATGGCAGCTGCCAGCGTGAGAAAAAAGGTGCATGACGGCGCCGTAGCCCCTTATGAAGAGCAACCACTTTCTTGTCCTTCTTTCTGGCCTTACATGGAGCTCCCCAACTGTCCTTATTAGCGCAGGAGACTGAAGAGGCACGGGGCAGACCCCGGGGAGTGTGATGCGGCGAAGGTCGAGGTGTAACACAGCCCTCACAGAACCCTCAGGAAAAGAACGGAACCAAGAAGAAAAAGCAGGCCAGCGCAAGGAGGGTCGATGCAGCCAACTCCTCGACAGAGGAAGAAGGTGACGATGTCTCGGGCACGCAACGTGACCCCGGTAAGGAACAAGGCAGAAAAGGGAGGGAGATCTACCTAGTGTCTGCATTGGACCAGGGCCAAGCGCCACAGAGAAAGAACCTCAGAAGGCGTAAATGCGAAGTCACCATCCAAAACCAGCAGGTTTAAATGACCATCGACATGGGTGCCTCTGTGAACGTCATGCCCACAAGCATGTTCCAGACGCTACAACCACAACCAGATCTGAAGAGCACGGACACACTGTTGTTTGCGTACGGCAGCCGGAAGCCCCTACCAGTCGTTGGCAGGTTCCACACCACTTTAGTCCACGGTGAAAACAGGCTATGGTCAAAAATCTACGTCGGGAAGGCGGGGATCGAAAGCCTTCTGAGTGGGGACGCAGCGGAGGATCTGGGCGTGGTCAAGTTCATCTGCCAAGTCGATGAGGGGAAAGAAGTGGAAAACATCCTAAAGCACTACCCCAAGCTGCAAGATGGGATAGGGTGTCTGAAAGGCAAGACCATCAGACTGCACATTGATGAATCGGTACAACCGAGAGCAGTGAGACACAGGAGAACACCATTCCACATGCGGGAACAAGTGGAGAGAGAACTGAAAGCACTGGAAGAAGCCGGCATTATAGAGGAGGTGACAGGGCCCACACCATGGGTCTCTCCGATGGTGGTAACAAGGAAGCCCAAACAGCCCGGAAAAGTCCGGATTTGCATAGACATGCGTCTCCCGAATACCGCCATCAAGCGGGAACGCCACATCACATCCACGCTCAATGAAATTGTGGCCGACCTTACAGGATCGTGTGTGTTCTCCAAAGTAGATCTGAAGGCGGGGTACCACCAGCTCAAGCTTCACAGAGACTCTCGCTACATTACGACTTTCTCAACACATCTAGGGCTGCGAAGGTACAAACGCCTGAGCTTCGGGATATCGTCAGCGGCCGAAGTGTTTCAACAAACCATTCAGGAAGTCATCAGGGGCATACCCGGTGTCCTCAACGTGAGCGACGATATCCTGATTCACGCTCCTGACAGGGAAGAACATCTCAAGAGGCTCCAGACTCTACTGGGCAGGCTAGAAGATGCTGGATTAACCATACACACGGAAAAGTGCAAATTCCTCAGATCTGAAATCACATTTTATGGGTACAAATTCGTCAGTACAGGCATCTCCCCTGACCCCCAGAAAGTTGCAGACATTCAAGACGCAAGCTCGCCAATGACTCCCACCGAAGTACGCAGTTTCCTGGGCATGGCCACCTACTGCGGTAGGTTCATCCGAAACCTGGTCACTCTTTCGGAGCCCCTACGCGAACTAACCAAACTAAACGCCAAATGGGAATGGGGGCAGGAGTGCCAGGAGGCTTTCGAAAACATCAAGGAATCCCTGTCTGTCGACACGAAAATGGCGTACTATAACACCGAGCTCCCCACAGAACTGTTCGTGGATGCGAGCCCCGTAGGGCTAAGAGACATCCTGATGCAAGTCACTAAAGAGGGAGAAAAGAGGCCCATCGCGTACGCATCAAGAGCCCTCACGGCGACAGAACAGAGGTACTCCCACATTGAGAAGGAGGCCATCGCCGTGCTGTGGGGGTGTCGTCATTTTCATCTTTACCTATATGGACGCAGGTTCACGACGATCACTGATCACAAACCCCTACTACCCATATTCATGGGTACGTCGTCACACCCACCGGCAAGGATCACCAAATGGCTGCTGCACCTCCAGCAGTACAATTTTGAACTGGTCTATCAGCCGGGTAGCGGAAACCCGGCAGATTTCCTCTCAAGGCATCCTCGAGCGGCAACCCCACAAGAAGTCCAAGTGGCCGAAGAGACCGAGGAGCACATATGCCAGGTGGTGCGCGCCATGAGGCCAAAGGCTGTGAGCATCGAGGACATTGAGTCGGAGACCAAGAGAGACCCTTGCTGCGACCTAGTGAAGGATGCCATCATTTCAGGCGACTGGAAGACATTCATGAAGCATACCCACAACAGAACAGTGGAAGCGAAGGGGTTTCTGTCCGGGATGTTCACCGTCAGACAAGATTTGTCAATCACCGAGAGCGGACTGTTGCTGAGAGGCAATCGTATCGTCATCCCATTGAGCATACAAGACAGGATAGTGGCACTGGCCCATGAAGGACATCAAGGGATGGCACGGACAAAAGCTCGAATCAGGCACAGGGTATGGTTCCCACAGATCGATGACCGGGTCGAGACACTGATAAGCACGTGCCTACCCTGCCAGATAACTGGGGCCCCACCGGAACCAGAACCCATTCAGTCAGCAGAACGTGGCCGCGCCCGGTGGGAGGCCAATAGCATCGACTTCTGCAAGCTACGGGAAGGCCTCTACCTCCTGGTGGTCATTGACGACCACTCCCGCTACCCTGAGGTCGAAATAGTTGAATCCACAGCAGTAGAGGTGGTCATCCCTGCCATGGAGAAGATGTTTGCAACTCATGGTTTGCCAACCACCATCAAGAGCAACAATGGCCCCCGCTTCACGGGGGAGGAATTCAAACAGTATCTGCACGAGCTGAATGTAAAGTACCATCACATCATGCCGAGGTGGCCCCAGGCAAACGGGGATGTAAAACGATTCATGAGGACCATAAACAAAGTGTTGAGAGTGGCGAGGGCGAATGCCAGCCCGTGGAAGATTGACCTTTACCGGTTCCCACGGAACTACCCGGAGTCACCTAATTTGAACAGTGGCGGGACATCTAGCCCACTCACCAACATAAAGTTAACAGAACACCCTGTACCTACAGTCATGGACGGTGAAAACATGCCGCACATAATGAAAAAAACCACTCTGCCAGGAGATTCCAAAATAAAATCTACAGAGACTACATGTCAGAAAACTACTTCTCCCACAATGCACTATGCTGAATCACGAAGAAAAGCTGACAAATCACTTAGTTCCAAAATGCATAGTGACCTTCACCTACCTTATTACCTCAGCAGAAGAAAGGCATTCAGAACGGACAGAATATCAGGAGGGCGGGTGGAATCCAATAATAACCAGGGAGGTCAGGTGGGAGAGCCCAGAGAGAAAAGCGAGGAAAGGGTGGGGTTGATTCATGAGAGCACGGAAAGATTGAACACACCTGGACTTGGGAGGGGAGGGGAGGACAGCATTTTTAACGCATGCGTAGATTCAGAGAGGCTGTCTGTTCTTTCTTTATCCAGGGAGAAGGCGAGTGCAAGGAGAAATGGAAGGAGGAAGCAGCAGGTTTTAACTGGGCATACTGATTGCCAGAGCCACAGGTATGCAAGAAGTCCGTATGCGCGAACTCTCGCCGCAGAAAAACGCAGAGTCCCTCTGACAGGGGCTTACATGAAAAGCACCATTTGGCCGGGATAAATGCTGGCTGTTAGACGACACGGGCATTGATTTATGGACTGTTTACTTTAACCCACGGAACCAAAGAAAGAAAAGGTTACCGGAATGGAAATCTCTTTTTATGTTTTTGAACTTCAGATAGGAAGTCTGAAGCAACGCTTAGTGAGTGCCTTCGGAGGAAAAAGAAGCCCACAATAAAAGGCAAGGACATTTAAAAGACTTCTGTTTTTTTTTCTTTCTTTACATTAATTTGGCCTTAACCCGTGTCACAGCACCAACCCTGATTTAAGGCCTTGTTCAGGAAGTGAAAGGAGTGCTTCCTTGAAAAAACGAAAATCGTGCTTGTGTTGAAAACTGCATTTAAAGTTTTTTTCTTGTTCTGAATAAAAGGATTTGGTGCATCCTCAAATACGCCTCCCGCCTGCTGATTAACAGTGGTGGCAGCGGTGGGATAAAGATAGCGTCTCGCCAACCACAAAACAATGGAAGCGGTAATAAAAACCTTGGCTGAGGGTCAGCAACAGTTACAGCAACTAATCCAGGTGCAGGGACACCAAGCACAAGTAGATCGCCAGGCCTTGCAGCAGGCAATCCAGGTACAGAATGCCGCCCAAGATCAAGGTAGAGAAGCACTACGAATACTGGGGGAAGCCGTAGCGGCAACAAGAACTCAACAGGCAGTTCCACCCACAGTACTTCAGAAATACCAAACGGGGGATGACCCAAGTTTTTTCTTTGTCAATTTTGAACGAATAGCAAGAGCCGCCCAATGGCCACAAGAGAGATGGGCTTTCTTTCTGGCCCCTTTGCTGACTGGGGTAATGCAGGGAGCCTATCAAGCAGCAAATCCCACAGGGGATACCCCATATGTCGAACTGAAAAAAACTATCCTAGAAAGACTGGGAATGGATGAAGAGTCCTATAGGATCAAGTATCGGGAGACCAGGCTCAAACCAGGAGAGAGCCCGAGACAACTATTTTATAGAATTCAGGACCTCGCAGAGAAATGGTTGCAGCCCAGCACCTCCACCATTGGACAAATCAAAGACAAAATCATCCTTGAACAATTTGTAGAGGCCATGCCCGGACCTATACAGAGGTGGGTCAGACAACACCACCACCTAACCCTACCAGAAGCCATAGACGTAGCAACTGCCTTCCAAAAAGCCGGTACCCCAAGGTCCTTCCTGACACCCCAAGTGAAACAAAGTGGAGACGCGGCCACCCTGCGCAATGGGCCTTACAGATCGATATCGGCAGAGCCCAGACCTCGGCCAGAGATCAGAGCGTCCTCAGGTAATGGGGGTCCGAGAACCCCTGGGGGCCCACAATGCTTTGAGTGTGGTGAATGGGGGCACATAGCAAGATTCTGCTCCAGAAAAGCAAAACCAGAACCGATGGAGATTGGAACCATTCAGTCCCAGGAAATCCGAAGACGGCGAATCCCGTACTTGATAGAAGTAACTGTGGATGGACACCCCGCCCAGGCCCTGATGGACAGCGGAAGTCGTCAAACAGCGATCCAGCCCCATGTAAGCAACCACGAAGATAACCAGGTGAGCGGAGTAGTTGTGAAATGTGTGCATGGGGATGTCAAAAAGTATCCTACCAGAGACATTATTTTGGGGATAGAGGGGGAGCAGATTCCAATAAAAGCAGCAGTGATACCTACACTACCAGCCCCAGTCCTGATAGGTACAGACTTACCCGGATTTGAAAAATGGCTAAAAGAAGCACCGTATTCCGGATCAGAACTGAAAGGGTGCCCACTTCGGGAACGGTTGTCACGGGCACAGAAAAGAGAGAATAAGTGGGGATGGAGGGCAGAAGCCCAGGAAATAGCCCTGATAGATTGGAAAGTAGAGGATCATATACCCTCATTCCGCACCGAAATAGAAACGGATGACTCACTAAAACGGGCAAGAGAACAAGCTCATGACCCAACCCAAAATACAGGCTCCACCCCATATTTTAGAGAGAAGCAGGGTCTTTACTACAGGATAACCAGAGGGGTAGACCACACAGAAAAAGAACAACTATTGGTACCTCTGTCCTATCGCAAGAATTTGGTGCAACTAGCACATGACCACAACACAGGGGGGCACCTGGCAGAAAATATGACTCTGAAAAGACTACTCCTGAACTTCTACTGGCCGGGGATATATGCAGAGGTGGCCAAGTATTGTCAGGAAGGTTCCATCTGCCAAAAGACCAGTAATCGTATTCCGCCTCGAGCCCCGTTACAGAGGATGCCCCTTATTAAAGAGCCTTTCCAACGAATCGGGATGGATATTGTCGGCCCCATAGAACCTAGCAGCCGAGGGTATAAGTTTCTCTTGGTGATAGTGGACTATGCCACAAGATACCCGGAACCGTTTCCCCTACGAGGTATCTCAGCTAAACAAGTCTGTGACGTCTTGCTCCCATATTACGCCCGAGTGGGAATACCCCAAGAAATAGTGACAGACCAAGGAAGCAATTTCATGTCCCTTGTAATGAAAGAAGTGTGTAAAACATTAGGAATAAAGCATCTGAAAACTTCTGTGTACCACCCACAAACTGATGGACTCGTGGAAAGATACAATCAGACCATAAAACAAATGTTAAGAAGGGCCACAAGTCCCACAGGATTGGGGTGGGACAGAATACTACCCTGGGTACTGATGATACTGCGCGACACGCCCCAATCCTCCACAGGATTTTCCCCTTTTGAACTGTTATTTGGAAGGCAACCAAGATCTATTCTGAAAGTGTTAAAGAACACGTGGGAGAATCAAGAAGAGAAAACGTTGTCTGAGTATGTAAATGACTTACAAGAACATTTGGGGCACCTCCGGGAATTTGCACAAGAGAGGTTAGGTCGAGCCCAACTACAACAAGAAAGATATTACGACCAAGGAACCCGATTACGCACCTTTAAAGTGGGAGACAAAGTCCTGGTCCTATTACCAACAACTACCAATAAAATGCTGGCACAGTGGAAGGGTCCTTATCAGGTCACAAAAGTCTTAGGACCGGTGAACTATGAAATAGCCCAGCCCGACAGAAAAGAAAAAAACAAAAATTATCATGTAAACCTGCTCAAATTGTGGAGAGAGGATACCCCACAAATACTGTGTGCAGCCCTCTCAGAATTATCGGTGGCGGAACAGTTGGTGCCCAACGCACCCAGTGGTTTACATGACGTGATGGTCGGGCAACAACTGAGTAAGAATCAACTAGCAGAGTTGTTTGGATACCTTGATCCTGTATCAAAAGTATTTTCCGGACTGCCGGGGCGAACCAACCTGGTGTCGCACCACATAAAAACAGAACCAGGCAAAATAGTCCGCCTCAGACCTTATCGGATACCCGAGGCCAAACGGGAAGACATAAATAAGGAAATAAAGGAAATGCTGAGATTGGGCACCATCATACCATCCAAAAGCGCCTGGTGCTCACCAGTGGTACTCGTACCTAAGCCTGATGGGTCCACAAGATTTTGCATGGATTTTAGACAATTGAATGCCATATCTCGCTATGAAGCCTATCCCATGCCTAGAATTGATGAGT
The DNA here is from genome assembly GCF_040938575.1 of Ambystoma mexicanum. Taxonomy (NCBI): domain Eukaryota; kingdom Metazoa; phylum Chordata; class Amphibia; order Caudata; family Ambystomatidae; genus Ambystoma; species Ambystoma mexicanum. The sequence goes on from NC_090939.1 coordinate 895,750,321, forward strand.
TATTAGAAAGGTTAGGAGCAGCAACATACCTAAGCACACTGGACCTCACAAAAGGGTATTGGCAAATACCACTGCACCCGGAGGATCAAGAAAAGACAGCGTTTGCAACCCCTCAAGGCCTCTTCCAGTTTACTGTCCTTCCTTTCGGTCTGCATGGGGCACCGGCCACTTTCCAAGCCCTGATGGACCAAATCCTAAGACCACATGAACCATATGCAGCTGCCTACTTGGATGATATAGTTATTTTCAGTACCACCTGGGAGGAACACTTATCCCATCTTAAAAAAGTAATCATGGCATTGGGAGAAGCCGGCTTGCACATAAACCCTAAAAAAACCAAACTGGCAGCAACCACTACCAAATACTTAGGATACTCAGTGGGTGGAGGAGTGATAACACCTCTGTTAGACAAAGTACAAGCCATACAACAGCTCCAAGTGCCCACCACCCGGAAGGGGATACGAGCTTTTCTAGGATTTGTGGGATACTACAGAAGGTTCATTCCTCACTTTTCCTCTATAGCTGCCCCATTGACAGACGCCCTCAAAACCAACAAAACGCTAACAATCACCCCAGAAGTAACCCGGTCCTTTTATTCTCTGATCAAACTGATCGCTAACAGGCCGGTTCTACACTGCCCCGATTTTTCCAAGCCTTTCTTTTTACAAGCTGATGCTTCAGGGTGCAGCCTGGGGGCTGTACTATCACAGGGAACAGAAGATGAACTCATCCCAGTTGTTTTTATAAGCAGAAAACTGTTATCACACGAACTTCCATATTCAACCCTGGAAAAAGAGTGCTTAGCCATAAAATGGGCAGTGGAATCTTTACGTTACTATCTGCTGGGTAGACAGTTCACCATTTTCATGGACCATGCTCCTTTACGGTGGCTAGCAACACAGAAAGATTCCAATCACAGGGTATTGCGATGGTTTCTTACATTACAGCCATTCCGATTTGTAACCGTGCACAAACCAGGAAAATATCAATTGGTAGCGGACTATCTGTCTCGTTCCCTAGATCAGCCCGATCGGCATGATTCCTTGAGGGAGGTATGTGAGGATACACCCCCGGAGTCACCTAATTTGAACAGTGGCGGGACATCTAACCCACTCACCAACATAAAGTTAACAGAACACCCTGTACCTACAGTCATGGACGGTGAAAACATGCCGCACATAATGAAAAAAACCACTCTGCCAGGAGATTCCAAAATAAAATCTACAGAGACTACATGTCAGAAAACTACTTCTCCCACAATGCACTATGCTGAATCACGAAGAAAAGCTGACAAATCACTTAGTTCCAAAATGCATAGTGACCTTCACCTACCTTATTACCTCAGCAGAAGAAAGGCATTCAGAACGGACAGAATATCAGGAGGGCCGGTGGAATCCAATAATAACCAGGGAGGTCAGGTGGGAGAGCCCAGAAAGAAAAGCGAGGAAAGGGTGGGGTTGATTCATGAGAGCACGGAAAGATTGAACACACCTGGACTTGGGAGGGGAGGGGAGGACAGCATTTTTAACGCATGCGTAGATTCAGAGAGGCTGTCTGTTCTTTCTTTATCCAGGGAGAAGGCGAGTGCAAGGAGAAATGGAAGGAGGAGGCAGCAGGTTTTAACTGGGCATACTGATTGCCAGAGCCACAGGCATGCAAGAAGTCCGTATGCGCAAACTCTCGCCGCAGAAAAACGCAGAGTCCCTCTGACAGGGGCTTACTTGAAAAGCACCATTTGGCCGGGATAAATGCTGGCTGTTAGACGACACAGGCATTGATTTATGGACTGTTTACTTTAACCCACGGAACCAAAGAAAGAAAAGGTTACCGAAATGGAAATCTCTTTTTATGTTTTTGAACTTCAGATAGGAAGTCTGAAGCAACGCTTAGTGAGTGCCTTCGGAGGAAAAAGAAGCCCACAATAAAAGGCAAGGACATTTAAAAGACTTCTGTTTTTTTTTCTTTCTTTACATTAATTTGGCCTTAACCCGTGTCACAGCACCAACCCTGATTTAAGGCCTTGTTCAGGAAGTGAAAGGAGTGCTTCCTTGAAAAAACAAAAATCGTGCTTGTGTTGAAAACTGCATTTAAAGTTTTTTTCTTGTTCTGAATAAAAGGATTTGGTGCATCCTCAAATACGCCTCCCGCCTGCTGATTAACAACCCCCCACAGCACGACGGGCATACCGCCTGCGGACCTCATGTTTGGAACAGTTATCAAATCCTTGATTCCGCATCATCCTAGCAGGACCCCGGACGAGGCCAACGAGGAGCGCACAGAAAGGAGGAGAAGGAGCGCCAACGCCCACATGAGCGACAAGAGGAGGGCGAGGCCGTCCGATCACCAGGTGGGTGACCAAGTGGTCATGCTGCGAAATCCAACAAAGTCGAAACTGGACACCAGATACGACAAGCTCCCATGGACCGTCAGTGGCAGGCAAGGAACCATGGTGACTGTGACGAGAGGACGCCGCCAGGTGACGAGAAATGCGTCGTGGTTCGAGGCGGTGCCACGGAATCTGTGGACTGATGGCGAGTGCCACCAGGAAGACGAAGAAGCTCAGCCCAGCGAAGAAGAGCCCGCGCCCATCCAGGACGCGGCAGGAGCGGGTGACAGAATGTGGGAACAGTGGAGGGAGCCGGACCTGGGGGACCCAGACAGTGAAGGTGAGCCACCCAATGGGACAGCAGGGGTTAGCCCCCGAGTAGGGCGGTATAGTCTGAGAACTGCTACGAAACCGCCCGCCCGGCTCAATGACTATGTGTGGTAGTCAGCCCCCGTAGATTGTGAGCAGTAAGGACCGTGTGGATTTTGACATTTGGGAATTTGTTGTGAGTTGAAATGATAGCATTTGTGTTGTTGTTGTTGTTTTGTTTGAAATAAAGGAGGAATGTTGCATCCGTCCTGCGTCCCGCTACACTGTGACGCAGGGCGCGCTAATAAAAGCCCTGCCCCCGAGTACGAGAGGCAGTTCCGGGCAGACCAACGCATCGTGTGCAGCGTGTTTCTTTAGCTCTCGCAGGAGCTGCGACATAGGCCGCGCGGCCTAACATCACTGGCATCCAGCCCCCACGTGCGCTGGGCCGCGGGGGCAGGACATAACACAATGATGTGGGTAATCCTGTTTATGAAAGAGAGTAGTAGGGGGGCAGCTAACCAGACCCGCCTCTCGCCACTCCCTTCATAACCCTCCATGTCAAAACAAAGTGCACCCATGTACCTTTACTGTGACCGCCGCACCCATGTACCTTTACTGTGACCGTCACCTGACACCCCCTGCGCTGAATGCACCAAAGTATCAACCGAAAAGGATACAATATTCAAAAGGATACAGGAGGTAGGGTCTTCCGGATCCTTGTTCACCCGACTTGATAGTCGTGAAGTCAACAAAGACCTTCCAAATGATACAACCCTCTGGCTGATAAAACAGGCAGAGCGATGGATCACTGGAAAGGGCGTGGGTAAGGTATAGTAATCCAGCCTAGGACAAATTAAAGTATCATGAATAACTGCTCCAACCTGAGTATGATGAGTTAGATAATGACAGGAATGATCACACTGACCTGTATCTCTGGGTAGAACAATCCAGAAGTCTCTTGATGGATTCGAAACGAAGAACAAAACGACAGGGAAGGGAAAATTAGTAAGGGAGACTTATCCCGGACGGAACGAGGCTCACGCTAGATACGGGTTGAAGTCACCACAGGATAGCGTTCAAAGTTCAGTTCAAAGTCACTTCCAATAATCCTTGAAAGGCTTCCTTCCCACTTAGGGATCAATCCTTCTGTTAATTCCACAGATGCAGGAGGTAGAAGAGAACAGTGTTTGAAGACAACGTGAGCGTGTGGATTTACACGCGGGCAGGAATCGCGCAGCCTGGGCCAGCCGCGTGTGAAGACAACGTGCGCGTGTGGATTTACACGCGGGCAGGGTTCGCGCAGCCTTGGCCAGCCGCGTATGAAGACAAAGAGCGCGTGTGGACTTTACACGCGGGCAGGTTTCACGCAGCCTGGGCCGGCCGCGCTTGAAGACGAAGAGCGCGTGTGGATGTTACACGCGGGCAGGATTTACGCAGCCTTGGCCAGCCGCGTATGAAGACAAAGAGCGCGTGTGGATTTTACACGCGGGCAGGATTCACGCAGCCTGGGCCGGCCGCACTTGAAGACGAAGAGCGCGTGTGGAAGTTACACGCGGGCAGGATTTACGCAGCCTTGGCCAGCCGCGTATGAAGACAAAGAGCGCGTGTGGATTTAACACGCGGGCAGGATTCACGCAGCCTGGGCCGGCCGCACTTGCAGACGAAGAGCGCGTGTGGATGTAACACGCGGGCAGGATTCACGCAGCCTGGGCCAGCCGCGTATGAAGACAAAGAGCGCGTGTGGATTTAACACGCGGGCAGGATTCACGCAGCCTGGGCCAGCCGCGTATGAAGACAAAGAGCGCGTGTGGATTTAACACGCGGGCAGGATTCACGCAGCCTGGGCCGGCCGCACTTGCAGACGAAGAGCGCGTGTGGATGTTTACACGCGGACAGGATTTACGCAGCCTTGGCCAGCCGCGTATGAAGACGAAGAGCGCGTGTGGAATAGCACGCGAAGGGATAGCTCCAGGAATCAGCGTGTGGCGGAACACACGCTATCGAAGGCCCAAAAGTAGCTGTAGGAAAATACCAGGTTGTAGATCAGAGGTTCAGCTACACGACGCCAAGAGAGACGATCAGAAGCAGCGAGTGAAGTTTCTACGCTGCTTAAATACGTGATACCGTAGTTCACGTGACGGAGCAAGTCACGTGAAGTTAGCGACGTGTAAAGTGTAAACGTCGTTTTCCCGGTAACGTATCGAATAGCCTCCATTTAGAGTAGAACGGTCTAGCTGTTCTACGAGCGTAGCGTCCAGCATGCATGACAGTGCCATCCCCCAAAGGGACAACCTCTCCCCTTCTTGTGTGGAAGCGCTTCAATAAAGCAGGAGCATGAATGTTGGAAAGAGGTTCCCAAGACCTATCTTCCGGTCCATAGCCCTTCCAGTCCACCAGATAAAATGGTCTACCAGAACGGAGTTTCATATCCAGTATGTCTTGTACCTCGTATTCATCAGACCCCCGCACAGAAATAGCCACAGGCCGTACCGGCAGTCTAGTAGCGTCAGAGAAAGGCTTGATGAGCGAGACGTGGAATACAGGATGCACCCGCCATCGTTGTGGCAAAGCCAGACGTACAGCAGCAGGATTAAGAACATGGAGCACAACATACGGACCGATGAATCTAGGCAACAACTTCTTCTTGCCCGGAATTCTTAAGTTCTTAGTGGATAGCCAGACTTTCATCCCAGCCTTATAGACAGGTGCGGACACCCTATGAGCATCGGCATAGAACTTGTCACGTCGTTTGGCTTTCTCCAAATGCTGCTTCACCCTTCTTTGTAAACTCTTCAGTTCACGAAGCGTACGGCCTGCGGCAGGCGTGTCCAGGGATAGACCGGAATCTAGAGGTATTGATCGGGGGTGTTGTCCATAGAGAGCATAGAACGGTGAAGTGCCTATGGCACTATGATAAGAGTTGTTATAGGCGAATTCAGCCGCCGGCAGCACCGTGAGCCAATCCGATTGGTATTGCAAACACAGACACCGCAGATATTGTTCCATAGTACAATTGACCCTTTCGGTCTGTCCGTCGGTTTGAGGATGATAAGCGCTGGACATTCTATCATCAATTAGTAATGCAGATGTTAAAGCTCTCCAAAAGCGTGACGCAAACTGCGAGCCCCTGTCAGTAATGATTACTGATGGTAGACCAAAGAAACGGAATATATGTTGGATGAATAGATCAGCCAGAACAGTAGCAGTTGGTAAACCAATACAAGGTATAAATAGGGCCAATTTAGTGAAATAATCCACTACGACCCATAGGGTATCATATCCTTGATTTGGGGGGAGTTCCACCACAAAGTCCATAGATATCATGTCCCATGGTTTGGTAGGGACAGGCAGGGATTGGAGTAAGCCCACAGGTTTACCAGGAGTATTTTTACATTGGATACATACAGAGCAAGAAGACACGTAGTTTATAACGTCTTTTGCCATGGATGGCCACCAGCACCACCTTTTGAGCAGGTCCAGTGTTTTCTTCTGTCCAGGATGGGCTGCAATCAAGGAATCATGATTCCATTTGAGGGCTTTATCCCGCATTGAAGGAGTTGATAGATAAAGCACCCCCTGTGTGAATGGTAAACCGTTATGCACGTCTAGATTCATATCCCGGACTACTTGTGGGTTATTTTTTACCCACTCTTGTATTTCGGTTTTTAAGGATGGTTGAACCGAACACCCACAAATTACATGATCTGCCAACAGCTGGATCTGTACTTGTTTTTCTTCCTGCGCCTCTTTACTCATACGGGACAAAGCGTCCGACTTAACATGTTCTCGGGCAGGACGATAAGTGACCTGGAAATCGTATTGGGCAAAAAAGACGTGCCATCTGGCCTGACGGGCCGTAAGGCATTTCATGGATTTGAATGCTTGGAGATTTCTATGGTCGGAGTACACCAACACCTGTTGTTTGGCCCCAAGAAGATGATGACGCCATTCTCGGAAGGCATCTTTGATAGCCAGTAGTTCCCGTTCAGTAACGGTGTAGTTCCGTTCATATGAGGTGAGTTTACGAGAGAAGAAAGCCACTGGGTGTTCCTCCTTGGTTTCTGTGCAGACTTGTGAGAGCACGGCGCCAATAGCAACACTAGATGCATCCGCTTCAACGACAAACTGGCGATCAGGATCCGGATGTTGAAGCACGGGTGCAGTGGTAAATGCTTCCTTCAGTTTTTCAAATGCTGCTTGGGCATGTTGGTTCCAACAGAAAGGCACTTTGGAGCTAGTTAAAGCCGTCAAAGGAGCTACTGTTTTGGAGAAGGAATGGATGAATCTGCGATAGAAATTCGCAAAGCCCAAGAAAGACTGTAGCGATTTGACGTTATGTGGAATTGGCCAATTCAAGACGGCCTTTACCTTGGAATGACTCATTCGAGCACCTAGATTGGTAATGTCGTAACCAAGGAATTCAACTTCCTGCGAATGGAAGACACATTTTTCGGCTTTCACATAGAGGTGGTTCTCCCTAAGTCTTTGTAGGACTGTAGAAACATGTCTGACGTGTTCCGATAGAGACGAGGAGTAAATCAGAATGTCGTCCAGATAGACAACCACAAATCGGTCCATGATGTCTCTGAATATATCATTCATGAAGAATTGAAATGTGGCGGGAGCATTGCACAGACCAAAAGGCATCACTGAATATTCGTAAAGACCATACCGTGTCTTAAAAGCGGTCTTCCATTCGTCGCCTTCACGAATGCGAACCAAATTGTATGCACCTCGCAAGTCCAGTTTGGTGAAGTAGCTGGAAGTGCCTAACTGATCCAACAGCACGTTTATTAGCGGTAAGGGGTATTGGTTTTTGATGGTGATATCATTGAGTGCCCTGTAATCAATGCAGGGTCTGAGGTCTCCCTCTTTCTTAGGAACAAAGAATAGAGGAGATGCAGCAGGAGATTGCGAGGGTCGTATAAAGCCCATGGCTAGCGCCTTGTCAATGTATTCCTTTAACACGACATCTTCTTTAGGTGTTAAAGAATAAACACGGCCTGTAGGAATCTTGGCACCCGGAATCAGTTCGATAGGACAGTCGTACTGTCGATGAGGAGGTAATTGTTCTGCCTGGCCTTTATCAAAGACATCAGCGTAATCAGCGTATTCGCATGGTATGATATTGTCGCATTGATGTACAACGCTGATAGCAGAATCCTCCACCACAGAGGCCAATAAGTGTTGTTTATTTGACACCTCCTGACTGGTAAAGCAATGTTCGTTGCAATGAGTCGAAGGATATTGGAGCGATCCCGAAACCCAGTCAACAGTAGGATTGTGAAGGGTTAACCATGCAAGACCAAGTATGATCTCGTACTGCGGAGCAGCAATAACATCGAAGACGATTTCTTCTGAATGGTTATTTGATAACGTCATCCGAACAGGTACCGTCTCCTGGGTTACCATACCAGAAGTTAACACAGATCCGTCCACGGTATTCACCGTTTCGGGTTTTTTTTTGTTTACTAGGGGTAAGGAGTGGTTCTTGGCATAGGTGATGTCTATATAATTGCTGGTGGCGCCAGAATCAACCATGGCCTTGGAAACCACTTCTCGCTCATCACAATGTAACGTCACCTGAACTATTACAGGTGCATGTTTAGGAATGGTACTGGAGTCCGATGAAACACTCGACACAGGGACTCCTGCTAGTGTCGAGTTTTGGCGTTTCCCGCACGCTTGACGGGTTTTTTAGGACAGGTTGCCAATAAATGCTCGGAAGAGCCACAATACATACATAAGTGGTTTTTTCTTCGGTTCTCCCGTTCTGTATTGGACAAGCGGCCTCTCACGGCGCCTATTTGCATGGGTTCAGGGTCGTTAGAGATGACTGCTGGTGTCTCTGACCGCCCCGAGACTGGCATGAAGGGCTTTTTCTCTCCCTTTCGAGCATTCCTTCGGGCGTCGATTTGTAGAACCAAATCAAGCAGCTCTGGGAAACCCGTAGGAACCACAGGAATAGTAGATAAGGCGTCTTTCAGTTCTTCAGAAAGACCCTTGTAAAAAACAGCCGTTTTCTTGCTGTCAGGCCATTGGGTTTCCGCCGTCAGTTGATTGAACCGGGCGACGTAAGACATAAGGGGTTGGCTGCCTTGTTGTAGGTTAAGCAACTCCAAATCTGTGGCTTGAGTAGAGTAACGCATGTCAAAAACTTTACTCATAGCAGTCAAGAGATCGTCACAATCGTACAACAAAGGGCTATTAGTTTCCAACAAAGGGTTAGCCCAAGCAGCAGCCGTGCCCCCTAAATGGGAAAGCACGAAGGCTGCTTTTGTAGTCAGGTCAGGAAAAGATGTAGGACGGCAAAGGAAATGGAGTCGGCACTGGTTTACAAAGGTTCTGTAGGTTTTGGGATCACCCGTGAACCTTTCTGGAGGGGCCAAGGGAAACTGAGTGGGCATAACCACGTTAATAGTCTCCTGTGGGGGTGCCGTGGTCCCAGATCCGGATGCGGTAGCCATCGGCGCTTGTGTTCCCTGAGGACTACCATGTAGGGCGTCTTGCATAACGTCCATACGGTGCCGTAACATGTCCTGTGCAGTAACCATTTCGTTTCTTAAGTCGTGGATCAACTGTGTCAAAACAGTTAAAGGATCCGTACCCTCCATGGCTTCTGATTCTGTCAGAATGCACCAAAGTATCAACCGAAAAGGATACAATATTCAAAAGGATACAGGAGGTAGGGTCTTCCGGATCCTTGTTCACCCGACTTGATAGTCGTGAAGTCAACAAAGACCTTCCAAATGATACAACCCTCTGGCTGATAAAACAGGCAGAGCGATGGATCACTGGAAAGGGCGTGGGTAAGGTATAGTAATCCAGCCTAGGACAAATTAAAGTATCATGAATAACTGCTCCAACCTGAGTATGATGAGTTAGATAATGACAGGAATGATCACACTGACCTGTATCTCTGGGTAGAACAATCCAGAAGTCTCTTGATGGATTCGAAACGAAGAACAAAACGACAGGGAAGGGAAAATTAGTAAGGGAGACTTATCCCGGACGGAACGAGGCTCACGCTAGATACGGGTTGAAGTCACCACAGGATAGCGTTCAAAGTTCAGTTCAAAGTCACTTCCAATAATCCTTGAAAGGCTTCCTTCCCACTTAGGGATCAATCCTTCTGTTAATTCCACAGATGCAGGAGGTAGAAGAGAACAGTGTTTGAAGACAACGTGAGCGTGTGGATTTACACGCGGGCAGGAATCGCGCAGCCTGGGCCAGCCGCGTGTGAAGACAACGTGCGCGTGTGGATTTACACGCGGGCAGGGTTCGCGCAGCCTTGGCCAGCCGCGTATGAAGACAAAGAGCGCGTGTGGACTTTACACGCGGGCAGGTTTCACGCAGCCTGGGCCGGCCGCGCTTGAAGACGAAGAGCGCGTGTGGATGTTACACGCGGGCAGGATTTACGCAGCCTTGGCCAGCCGCGTATGAAGACAAAGAGCGCGTGTGGATTTTACACGCGGGCAGGATTCACGCAGCCTGGGCCGGCCGCACTTGAAGACGAAGAGCGCGTGTGGAAGTTACACGCGGGCAGGATTTACGCAGCCTTGGCCAGCCGCGTATGAAGACAAAGAGCGCGTGTGGATTTAACACGCGGGCAGGATTCACGCAGCCTGGGCCGGCCGCACTTGCAGACGAAGAGCGCGTGTGGATGTAACACGCGGGCAGGATTCACGCAGCCTGGGCCAGCCGCGTATGAAGACAAAGAGCGCGTGTGGATTTAACACGCGGGCAGGATTCACGCAGCCTGGGCCAGCCGCGTATGAAGACAAAGAGCGCGTGTGGATTTAACACGCGGGCAGGATTCACGCAGCCTGGGCCGGCCGCACTTGCAGACGAAGAGCGCGTGTGGATGTTTACACGCGGACAGGATTTACGCAGCCTTGGCCAGCCGCGTATGAAGACGAAGAGCGCGTGTGGAATAGCACGCGAAGGGATAGCTCCAGGAATCAGCGTGTGGCGGAACACACGCTATCGAAGGCCCAAAAGTAGCTGTAGGAAAATACCAGGTTGTAGATCAGAGGTTCAGCTACACGACGCCAAGAGAGACGATCAGAAGCAGCGAGTGAAGTTTCTACGCTGCTTAAATACGTGATACCGTAGTTCACGTGACGGAGCAAGTCACGTGAAGTTAGCGACGTGTAAAGTGTAAACGTCGTTTTCCCGGTAACGTATCGAATAGCCTCCATTTAGAGTAGAACGGTCTAGCTGTTCTACGAGCGTAGCGTCCAGCATGCATGACAGCGCTGCAGTGACAGCAGGTCACATCTCTGGTTCCAATTCTTCTAATTATGTACCCCAGGGACCAGGTGGCACGTTAATACCACAAGCAGTTGGATGTCATATTATTCTCAGCTTGGTGTCGTAACCCATTCATGGCAGTGCTGGGTGTGTATTAGCCGTAGATGTACTTGCAACAGCCATGTGAGTCCCTGTCCAGTATGCTTCCATTTCAATCCCCCTGGGGAAAGTTGATACCTTCCTCCAGGAGAAAGGAGCCCTCCTGCCTTGGTGGTCCCCTGGAAATGGTGCCTCAAAGACAGTCCTGACATGATAATGCCCACCTCATACCAGGTTGTAGGTTACTTCAGTCCTTTTGAAGAAGGCAGACCTAGGAAGGGGGTGGAGTTAGAGTAACCCAGAGGAGAGGTTTCGCTTAGAGATGGGTTCCACCACCTTGGATTCTGCTATGGCCCTCTATACCTCCTGCCCACTCCAAATAGACAAAACACTCTGGGTATGACATCAGGAGGCAAAGGGCACTTATTAGAGGAGTGTTGGGGTATTTTGTGAGCCCCAGAGACACAGGACTACCTGGTGTTAATCTTATACTGGGATCATGAACAGCAAGCTAAAAACCGGACCTGGTGCGCACTAGGGCACGGACCTGGTGCGCACTAGGGCACAACTTCTCGACCTTAATGGTATTGCATTGGTGGTATTTTATTGGTGGTATTTCATTGGTGGCAGGGGCTCAAACTAGACTTACCAGATCACCTGGAAACTGTAATATGCGGAATCAGCACTTTATGATTTTCCTCAGTTCTCAGTGTTTTTGTGTATGTGACAAAGAGGCAGGTAGGCCGGATGTAGTAAAAGTAAAGTAGTCTTTAATTGACTTTGGAAGGACAGGTATCTCAAAATGAAAAGTAAAGCTCTTCAAACATAAGTCTCCTAGTCTGATTCTTTTTCTCAGTGTTCTCTTATTCTTTCCTCCTGCACAGGGACACGGTATGGACCTCTAAATCTTCTTCTCCATGTAATCCTCATAGGCCCACAGGTTTCCTTCAGCTCCCCTCTCGACGTCCAGCTGGCTCTGCAACAAAAGCAAGAATGAACACACACGCTTTTCCTTCCAGGTGCTTTAAAAACATTCTGGACAATTGACCAATCAGAGCCTTCGTTACTCTTCAGGTTATAAAAACCCCTGTAAGCCCCGCCCTCTTTTCCTGAAGGCACCGAAGGTAATGGAGACCCGCTTTCTGTGAGACCGGACACCTCGTCTCGGATCAAGGATTGTAGGTGCGGGGGTTTTATTGTGTGAGTTTTATTCTGGTTGCCATTAACGTATGCGGCCGCGTGTTCTTGGTCCGTGTGTTTGCTGGGGAAGGAACCGTTCATTAGGAGTGCCGCAGAATGCCCTCGCGGCTCAGCGTCTCTCCCTCCTCGCGGCGTTCCATGCGGAGTAAGAACACCGAAACGCAGCGGCTTCACGGCTCTGCCTCCCTGCAGCTCCCTGCTTCTGCCGTCAACCTCTTCCTTTGAGTTAGTTTCCTCCCTTATGAGGTTTGCACGGCTGTATGTAGGTTTACTGTTCGAGTTCATGCCTTGGTCTCCCTTCGGTGTTGCGTCCTCGGCGGCACTATTTTCCCTAGCACTGGTATGTCGAGACGCAAGGGTCACAGCTTTCACTGTGGTCAGTCCCTCTTTATGGTCCCACCATGCCCCAAGGTTGTATTCTGTTGGGTTTGTAAGTGCCCCTGATGCCTCTGGTTCATTCTGACTGTTACACATACCCCCCCAGCATCGAGCCATTCGGGTCGATCTAGGTTTCTAGACAGATAGTCCGGTATCAGTTGAAACGCAGCTGGATTGTGTATGGTATGGAAACTGAATTCCTGTAGGGTGAGGAACCACCTCAAGACTCTTTGATTAGAATTTTTTTGTTTGGCCAGCCATTGCAGTGGTGCGTGATCAGTAAATACCGTGAACTGACGTCCGGCTAAGTAGTACCGTAGAGTTTCAATGGCCCACTTTATTGCCAAACACTCTTTTTCAATGGTTGAATACGCTATTTCATGTGGCAGTAGTTTCCTGCTGATAAAGGCCACTGGTTGCAGGTTTGTCTCACTACCTTGTGACAGCACGGCACCCAGTCCTATCCCGAAGGCGTCTTTTTGTAAGTAAAATCGTTCCTTAAAGTCTGGGCACCTGAGCACAGGATGGGCTGATATTGTTTTTTTCAGTATAGCTACTGCTTTTATGGCTTCCTTGTCCTTCAATATGTCTGCCGTATAAATTGATTTCAGGGCATCTGTTAATGGACTGGCGATGGTTGAAAATAGAGGAATGAATTTCCGGTAGTAGCCGATGAAACCCAGGAAGGCTCTCACCTGTTTCTTATTGCTGGGCATAGGCAGCTTCATGATAGCTTCGATTTTGTCAAGTTGAGGCCTAATCACCCCACCCCCTACTATATGTCCTAGGTATTTAGTTTGGTTAGCCGCTAGTATGGTTTTCTTGGGGTTTATTTTGAGTCTTCCTGTTTTGAGTGATGTTATGACTGCCTTGAGATGTTCCAGGTGTTCGTCCCAGCTCTTGCTAAACACAATTATGTCATCCAGATAGGTTGAGCTATACAGTTCGTGTGGTGCTAGAATTTTATTCATTAAGGTCTGAAACATAGCCGGAGCCCCATGCAACCCAAACGGTAGTACCGTAAATTGGTATAACCCAGAAGGGGTTGCAAATGCTGTTTTGATTTTGTCATCTTGCCTCAGAGGAATCTGCCAATACCCTTTCGTCAGGTCAATGGTGCTTATGAATTTGGCTGAACCTAGCTGTTCGTTTAGTTCGTCGATGCGTGGCATCGGGTATGCTTGATAGGTGGAAAGGGCATTCCGTTTCCTGTAGTCTATACAAAACCTAATACTACCGTCCGGTTTTGGGAAAAGAACAATAGGAGAGCACCAGTGACTGCAGGAGGGTTCTATGACCCCCAATCTCAGCATTTCCTCTATTTCTGCCTGTACGCCTGTTCTTTTGGATTCGGGAAGGCGATAGGGACGTATTCTCACTGTTTGTCCTGGTTCTGTCTCTATCTTGTGTTCTATCAAGGTTGTTTTTCCTGGTGAAAATGAAAACACGTCTCTCAAGTGAAGGATGTTTTGTTCTAGCTCCGTTTTCTCTTCCGGTTGTAGTTGTGTACCCCATTGAACCGTACAGAAGGCTGTTTCTTCATTTTTGACCGTGGTTACATTGACCGTCACAACACCACCCTCAGCTTCCTTCCACTCCTTGAGTAGGTTTATGTGGTAATCTGTCTCTTCTCTTTTCTATCTGGTTGCTCTACCAAATAGTTCATCGGTCCTAATACTGCTGCTATTTGGTAAGGGCCTCTCCACTGAGCTAGCATTTTGTTTTGGCTGGTAGGCAGCAGTACCAGGACTTTATCCCCGATTTTGAAGTTGCGTACTCTGGCATTTCTTATTGTAGTATTTCTCTTGGGCCAATTGTGATCTTCCTAAGTTTGCTCTGGCTAGTTCCCTGAGTTTGGACAAGCTGTCTCTTAGCGCTATCACGTAATCCGTGAGGGTTGTGGCTTCTTCTTGCTGTTCCCATTCTTCCTTGGGAATGTCCAACACTGTACGGGGTCTGTGTCCGAATAGCAATTCAAAAGGTTAAAAACCTGTTGAGGATTGTGGGGTATCTCTTAGGACCATGAGTACCCATGGTACAGCCCTGTCCCAGTCCTTTCCTGAAGGAGCTGTTACTTTTTCTAACATAGATTTGATCATCTTGTTATACCGCTCTATTAACCCATCCGTTTGTTGATGGTATATGGAAGTGCAAATCTGTTTGATTTGGAACTGCTGACATACTCTGCGCATCACACCTGACACAAAGTTCCGTCCCTGATCCGTCACGATTTCTGAGGGTATTCCAACCCTGGCAAAGAAAGGTACGAGCTGGTTGCATACCTGTACTGCACTTATACCTCTCATGGGAAAGGCCTCCGGATACCTCGTAGCATAATCAACCACCACTAGCAGATATTGGAAACCATGACTACTGGATTCCAGTGGTCCCACTAAGTCCATTCCAATCTGAAAAAATTGCTCTTTTATTAGTGGCATTGGGCGTAATGGTGCACGAAGGGGCTTTGAAGGAGCCGTTTTTTGACAAGTTTCACATTCTTCACAGTGTTTAGCCACCTCCCTATACAATCCTGGCCAGTAAAACCTCTTTAGAATCCTCTCTAACGTCTTTTCTCGGGCCAAATGCCCTCCGGTTCGGTTGTCATGGGCCAGTTTGATGATAGATGATCTGAAACTGGTAGGTACTAGTAGTTGCTCTACTGGTTGTCCGTTCTGGTCATTGGGCTATCCTGTACAGAAGACCTCTGAGTATCTTGAACCATGGTAGGGACGTAGGAGGGGTAGACCCATCAACTGCTTGTTCCCGTACATTCCTTAAGGAGGGGTCAGCTTGTGTTTAGTCTTGAAGGATACCCTCTTATCTTCAGGAATCCTGTCTACAAGGCCACTAAACTTCTCCTTCCATTTCTGTCATGCGCAGTAGGAAGGTCAGGCACACTGCCTTACAGAACACTCATACCCCCGGGGACTCCCTCAGAGGGCTATATTATTTGTTCACTCGTTACTAGGGGCAACTGCCATGGAGATTGCGAGAGGGCTGGAGCAGGAGCAGTCGGCGGCAACTACTTCCCGGTTCCAGGCCGAATTCCCGGTCACGTGCCCTAAGCTCTGCTCACGTGATTAGGAGTCGGCAGGGATAAAAGCGGCGCACTTTGAACCACTCGCCGCTTCACAGCTGTTTCACGACATTGTTTGGCGTTTTCAATTCACGTTGGATTCATTTGGATACAGACCTCAAGCCTACGGATTACGGACTGGTTATTCTTGCTCCTTGGATTTGGTGTTTGGTTTCTGCTCGGATTTACGGACTTTTGGACTTTAGCTAACGTTTAACGGATTGTTTGGATTACCCTTCTCTGCTTTGTCAAATGTTCTACGATCTTCAGGGTTCCTCGAACTGCTACGGTACCACAGTGTTAAGAATAAATCCGAGAATCATCAGGTGGTAGCCAGCGCTGAGTTTTCTGGCGCCTGGCTTTAAGGATTGCTGACGCTTCCCTTCACCACAGCCTCAGAGTTCCTGGCAATTGTGAAATCACCCTTGGGTAAGCCCCTTTTCAATAACAGTTACATTGTTGACAGTACTGTGCTTGTTTGTACTAATACCTAAATTCATTCCACAGCTCTGGGGTCCTCGGCGGCCTCTGGTCCTGTGAAACAACAACCACCTGTGGCCTCAAGGCTCGCACAGGGAGTAGTTTTCTTTCTCTCTGTGTGGAACTTGGGGACAGAGGCCCATATATTCTTCACAACGAGTCAAGTCAAGACAGACTGTGAAGCCGCGGGTTGTGTTGAATATGGAGGCCGCAGCCGACGACCCCGTGGCTGCATTGGTACAGGCAGTCACAGTGTTGAGGGCGGATATGACAGCCGCTAATACCGCTATACATCAGAGGTTAGATCTCATCCAAAGTGCTCACAATCCCTTACCCGCTGATGCAGAGTTTGGTGATTTGGCGGCCCAACCACCAGTAGCGCCACCTGTCGTTCCCACGGCAGCACCTCAAGTTCCCGTACTGGTGCCCACGCCCTTTCCTTTGGCTGCTCCAGAAATATTTCATGGGGATCCCCGAAAGTTTCGTACATTCATAAACCAATGCAAATTGCATTTTCTCTGTAGACCTCAGGCTTTTCCCGATTCCACCACAAAGGCAGCATTTACCCTATCCCATCTAGCTGGTAACGCTGCCGCTTGAGCAAACCCGTTACTGGAAAACAACAGTCCCGTTCTTTATGATTTTGACTTACTAGTCACAGAAATGTCTCAGGTATTTGACACACGCCACAAGGCCCAGTCTCGGGATCTCGAGTTATTGGAATTATCTCAAGGAAAGGGTTCACTCATAGAATATATTGCCCGATTCAATCAATTGGCCGCTGAGACCTCTTGGCCCGAAACAAAGAAGGCAGTGGTGTTTTATAGAGGACTCAGTAATTTCATGAAGGACACTATGGCCGTCATACCCTCTCTGCCCACACAACATGTTGAACTAGTGGACCTCGCCCTACAGATAGACGCACGGCGTTCTGAACGTAAATCTGAAGCAGGGTTTCCTAATACAGTTTGGACCTCCTCTTCCACAGATACAGGTGGTGAACCCATGCAAATAGGCGGAATCCGCAGTCCGATTTCCCAAATCGAGCGAGAACGCCGTAGAACTGACAACGCCTGTTATTATTGCGGCCTAAACGGTCATTTTGTAAAGACCTGTCCTCGGCGTCCCAAGGCTAAAAATTCATTTTTTTGGACTGCTCGACCCTAGATTCGAGGGCCGGATCGAGCAGTTCATCCACTCCCTCGGAAATGATACCTGCTTTTGGGAGGGTTAGGCCAGTGGTGGTGCAGGCTACTTTGAAACCCACATCAGATGTCATTCACACAGTTTCTATTGTTATTGATTCAGGTGCCACAGGCAATTATGTTGATATAATGTTGGCCAAGTCATTGAATCTACCCCTGGTTACCAAACAACACCCAGAACCTGTACATGCAGTTGACGGCACGGCATTGATTACCGGTCCGATCAGACAACAAACTGCCCCAATCACCATGAATATACAGAACACCCATCAGGAAGTGATTTCCTTTGATTTAATCTCGATGCCACAGTTCAGGTTGATATTTGGTATCCCGTGGTTGAAACAACATAATCCACTGATTGACTGGCAGGCTGGGCGTGTTCATTTTGAGTCGGAAATATGTCAAAATGATTGCCTCACCGCACCCGAAGGCATTGATTCACCCCCACGTGCTTTGGGGGCCATCGCACAGCTCAAATTGAACGATGACATTCTTTCGTCATCATCAGAGCCACACTTGGTGGGGGCGGTTGCAACTGGCATTCCTTTAGAATACCAGGACTTTCAGGAGGTTTTCGATAAGGGCTCTTCTAAAATTCTTCCTCCACATCGCCCTTATGATTGTCCTATTGACATAATTCCTGATTCCATCATCCCTTCGGGACACATTTATTCACTGTCTCCCTCAGAGGAACAAGCTCTCAAGGATTACATCCAAAAGGCCCTAAAAATTGGTCACATACGCCCTTCTACCTCTCCGGCGGCCAGCCCTATTTTTTTTGTTCCCAAAAAGGAGGGCGACTTACGTCCCTGTGTGGATTACCGCCGCTTGAATTCCATCACCATAAAAAATCGGTATCCTATCCCTTTGATCACCCCATTGTTGGATAGATTAAGTCACGCCACTGTCTTTACGAAACTCGACCTCCGTGGAGCATATAACTTGCTTATGATCCGCCCCGGAGACGAGTGGAAAACTGCTTTTTGTACTCGGTATGGGCTGTTCGAATATGTGGTTATGCCCTTTGGGCTCTGTAACGCCCCAGCCACATTTCAACGTTTCATGAACGAGATATTCCATGACTTGCTGGATGTATGTGTAGCGGTATATCTTGATGATATTCTCGTTTTTTCACAAAACTTAAAAGAACATGTGTCACACGTCCGCGAGGTTTTGTCCCGTCTTTGCCAAAATTTACTGTTCGCTAAACCTGAGAAGTGTCAGTTTCATAATGACAGTGTGGAATTCCTGGAATTCCATATTACGCCCAGGGGTCTATCCATGAATCATTCCAAAGTTCGTGCTGTGTTAGAATGGCCGAAGCCCAGTAATCTTAAGGCATTACAATCATTTCTGGGCGTCTCAAATTACTACAGGCGTTTTATTCAGGATTTTTCCTCCATCGTAACACCCCTTACTGCATTAACCAGTCCCAAGGTGCCTTTTGTGTGGCTGGAAGAACACCAGACAGCTTTTGACGCATTAAAGACAGCGTTTACCACTGCCCCCGTTTTGAAACATCCCAATCCAGAACTCCCTTTCATAGTGGAAGCAGACGCATCCTCATTTGCCCTTAGCGCAGTGTTATCCCAGCATTGCCCTTATTGTCACAGGTTTCCCCCCTTCTCACCTGTCTATGTTGCCTGATGTCCTCCTTTGGCGGAGTCTTCTTTCGTATGTTTCGGGACTTAAATAAGCCCGCTCGGCTGTCCTCGGCTTCCAGATTACGTTCAGCTTCGATGTCCAGGATCACGGGAAACTCCAGGAGTATTCAAGAAGGTGTTGGGGGCGCGCGGAAGCGGCACAGGGATTCCGGGAAGTAGAAAAGAGGGAAGAAGTCGGAAGAAGGGAATCCAGGGGCCAGGGGATAGCAAGTAGCACTAGAGAAGGTTCGGAACACACGTCCGATCACAGCTAGTAGCAGCGCGTTGATACGCGCGGGGGTGTGGCTTCTTTATAGAGGACGCTGCGTACAACGTGAAGACTGGCGAGCAGCATGCTGAACTTGCCGCCATGTTGGTAGTATTATGGAGTGTAAGGCCCGACGTGACGGGGACCAGGAAGCCCAGAAGGGCGAGTTTGATGGTTCATGACAGCATGCCTCCTCCGGAAACTCGTTCCACCGTGTTTGCCCGGGTGTATGAGATGGAACCTTCTGAGTAGCCTGGGGGTATTTAGATTTGAGATAGGTTCCCAAGTGCGTTCGCTGGGGGGATATCCTTTCCACTCCACCAGTTACTGGAGTTTGCCGCGTCTATATCTACAATCGCAAATCCTTGAGACCTCATACTCCAGTTGGTCATTGATGAGTACTGGTTTGGGCCGAAGGTTAGTTCGAGAGGTCTGAACATATGGCTTTATTAAGGACGTGTGAAAGACTGGATGGATTTTCTTCCAGGAGTCTGGAAGCTTGAGTCGGTAGGCCACTGGGTTGATAATTTCCTTTATAAGGAATGGCCCATAATATAGAGGAGCCAATTTATTTGGTCGCAAATGCAGTGGTAGCAGTTTTCGAGGACAGCCAAACCTTATCCCCTATTGTGTAGGAGGGGCTTGGTCTTCGTTTGAAATCCGCATACAGTTTGGTCTGGGTCCTGGCCTTTTCTAAT
This sequence comes from Ambystoma mexicanum, assembly GCF_040938575.1. Lineage (NCBI taxonomy): Eukaryota > Metazoa > Chordata > Amphibia > Caudata > Ambystomatidae > Ambystoma > Ambystoma mexicanum. Next base: position 895,770,259 of record NC_090939.1, read on the forward strand.
TGTTCTTTGGCTTCTCTTTGAACATTAATGAGCATTTCAATCCAGGAATCGACTGTTGGAACTGGTGTAGGATGAGGAAGGATGGAGGGTAGAACCGAAGGGTGGAATCCTTGGCTACAGAAAAAAGGACTGGTCTTAATAGCAGAGTGGTCCGAATTATTATAGGTGAATTATGCCACTGGTATTAAGAGGGACCAATCGTCCTGGACCTTGGTAGCGAAGCAACAGAGGTATTGTTCCAAGGTTTGGTTTACGCGCTCTGTGGCTCCGTTGGTTTGGGGATGATATCCTGAAGAAAGAGCGTGTTGGATTCCTAATATTTGGCAAAGATGTTTCCAGAACTGAGAAATGTATTGGGGCCCTCTGTCTGATATGATCTTGGAAGGAAGTCCATGCAGTCGGAATATGTGTTCCAGGAAAATTCCAGCAAGTTCTGACGAGGATGGCAGTTTAAACAGAGGTGTAAAATGGGCCACATGGGTGAACAAATCAATGGTGACCATGATGGTTGTGTATCCCCTGCAAGGTGGTAATTCCACAATGAAGTCTGTTGCCATGAATTCCCAAGGCCTTGTTGGAAGTGGAGGTTGCTGCAATAGACCCGCTGGTCTCTTGTTGTCATGTTTGTTTTGATTACAGACAGAGCATGCCTGGATATACCTTTGTACATCAGTTTTCACTCCAGGCCACCAAAACGGCCTTTGTATTAATCGGAGGGTATTGGTAATACCACGATGCCCGGAGTAAAGAGTATCGTGACAGAGATTTATTATCCTTTGCTGTAGTTTTTGTGTTGGGATGACCAAGGCATTGTCTTTGAACAAGTATCCATCTTTGGTCTTCAGTTTCCACTGGTTCCTGTCCGAGATACCTTTCCAGAGTTCCGAGGATTGAGTCTGACTGCGGACTTCATCTAGGAGGCTGGTCGCCTGGGCTACAATTATTGTGTGGGGAAACATCTTGGGAAATGCTCGGTCATCAGGAGGTTCATAGTCAGGGCGCCGAGACAAGGCGTCAGCAATTACGTTTTGTGTTCCCGGAACATGGTGAATTTGGAACTGGTATTGAGCAAAGAAGAACGCCCAACGGGCCTGACGGCTGTTCCTGCATTCCAGGGCCTGTAACACTTGGAGATTTTGATGGTCCGTCCGAACGTGGACAGGATGTTTAGCTCCTAGAAGTAAATGACGCCACTCGGTGAAGGCTTGACGGATGGCTAGAAGTTCCTTTTCTAAGACTGAGTAATGAGTTTCGCTGGAGGTCAATGTCCGTGAAAGATAGGCAATAGGATGTTCCAGCCCGTCATCTAGTTCCTGTTTTAGAACTGCTCCGATGGCATAGTTAGAGGCATCCGTTTCCACTAGGAATAGTCGATTTATATCAGGTTGAACCAGGATGGGGGCTTGTGTAAATTCTGTTTTTAGGCGTTGGAAGGCCTTCTCCTGGGCTGGGGTCCAACGATAGGGAGTATCTTTCTTCAGCAAGGAGAAGATCGGTTGGACAATCTCGGAGAAGGATGGTATAAACTTCTGATAGAAATTGGCCAAGCCCAGGAAAGATTGGATCTGTTTTACGGAGGTCGGAGTTGGCCAGGATAGTATGGCTTTAACCTTGGATTGATCCATGCCTATGCCATCTGGGCTAAGGACAAATCCTAGATAGTGAACAGTGGAAACATGAAAAAGGCATTTCTCTGGTTTAGCTAGAAGCTTGTGTTCGCGTAGCCGCTGTAACACTGATTTAACATTTTCTTCATGCTTGAGAGGATCCTTAGAGAATATCAAAATATCGTCCAAGTAGACGATGATGAAAAGAAATAGCATATCTGAAAACACCCGGTCCATGAAGCGTTGGAAGATTGCCAGAGCATTAGAGAGTCCAAAAGGCATGACCAAGTATTCGTAATGACCAAAGGGTGTTCTGAAGGCTGTCTTCCATTCGTCACCTTCTCTAATACGAATCAAGTGATAAGCACCCCTAAGATCCAATGTGGTGAATATTACGGCTCCTCTTACGGCTTCCAGGATATCTGAGATCAAGGGTAATGGATAACGATCCTTAAGGGTGCACTGATTAAGACCTAGATAATCAAGACAAGGTCTGAGTTCCTTGGTGCCTTTTTTAAGGAACAAAAAATAATGAAGCTCCAGCCGGAGACTTGGATGGGCGTATGGTGCCATTTTTTTAGGTTAGTATCTAGGTATTCACGAAGGGCCTTTTTCTCTGGTTCAGACAGGATGAACATCCTTCCAAAGGGAATCACGGCTGAAGGTTCAGTTTCAATAGCACAGTCCTCATGCCTATGGGGTGGCAGGGCTTGGACAATAGCAGAAGAGAACACATCGGCGTATTCCTGGTAGGTTTTAGGAACCTGGATGATGTTGGAGACCATAAGAGGATCTTGCTGAGTTGTTGAATGTTCTTCTGATGTTGTCGGTGAAGGATCCTGGAGCAGACAATGGGACATGCAAAATTCGGAACCTAGGAACAGGGAACCAGCTGTCCAATTGATGTACGGGTTGTGTTTTTGTAGCCAGGGCATTCCCAAAACCATTGGGTAATGGGCAGATTTTATGATGTCAAACTTTATCCTTTCTCGGTGATGGTTTATAGCAAGCTCAATTTCCTTACTCTGAAGGGTTATGGGTCCAGAAGAAAGAGGGCTTTGTAATGACCCAGACATGGGGGTCCACACAACTCAGGAATATGGAAGGGAGACCTACGGGCTGGGAAAAGAATCAAACGCGACCTGTATGGTAGGCGAGTGGTGGGAAAACACAGGCAAACCCAACCTACCCCGAACAGAGGAACTAAATGAGTGGGAGAGCATAACATCAGTGCTTGGGAATGCATGGAATAATGATAAGAACCCTGAACAGCCGACCATGGGTCAGCCCGCAGAGACAAGGTTACCGAAACGTCCCCGCGAGGACGAAAACCCCGACTCCACGGGCCGAGAGACAGAGAGCCGTGTCCAGCTTGGAAGGTCCCGCCTCGCCAGAGCGACACTGACGGCAAGAAGGAAGGGTAGCCGTCCCCGCTGGAACGAAGCCCCCAAGTTCTCGGAGCGAGAAGCAGAGTTCTGAGTCCAGCCGGGGAAGACTCGCCTTGTCAGAGCGGCACTGGCGGCCAGCGGGAGGGAGGAAGGAAACTGTAGCCACGATGAGGAACTGGCTACAACCGGCCGCCGGATGGAAGAAGCCCAGTCTCCGCATGGAGACGCGGTCCGCGTGTATTGCAACCGCAAGCAGGACACCAACCACGTGTCCCGCGGAACCAGCGTACTGGAGGAAGGCAATCCGCTTCAGCAAAGACACAGGCCCACAGGGGGAGTTCTATTACAGGGGATACACAGCCGAACATGGGGGCAACCAAAACAGCAGACACTTACCTGGGCGGCAGCAGGACATTCAGGGGAACAGGGTCAGGGAAGAACACGGAGGGTGGCTCACAAGGAAAAGGGGGCAGGGCCTATGGGGGTTTTTATGCTCCAAGACAGGAAGTAGACCCTGATTGGCCCATTTTTACCTGCCTATATAAAGAGCCAGATAGTTGGAAGATGGGTGCTCATTCTTGTTCTCCTTGCAGAGCCGAGCAGACCTGGATTCCGGAACTACAGGAAGCACCTGGGCGTATGAGGACTAAGTGGAAGAAGATTGTCAGCGGTCCTTATAGCGTACCCTACAAGAAAACAGAGGAAAACATTTGCTCCACAAAAAGAACACCCAGAAGGACTCTGGGAAAAGAATTTCATTTTGCTAACCAGCATTATTTGGTTAAATCTGAATAAAGATCAACATTTTCTTTCCCTTTAACCGCCTATTTTGCCTCATTGTCACATAATTTGGTGGCAGCGGTGGGATCAGAAACACGACATGGAGGCAATCATCAAGGCACTGGGCGATGGACAACAACAACTACAACAACTGGTACAAGTCCAAGGGCATCAAGCTCAAGCAGATCGGCAGGCCCTCCAACAGGCCCTACAACTTCAGGCTGCAAGTCAAGATGCCCTAAAGAAGGTAACAGAAGCGGTTGTGGCTTATAGAGGAGTTACGCCAGCCCCTTCCAACATCTTGCAAAAATACCAACCCGGAGATGATCCAGGATACTTCTTTACGAACTTTGAAAGTGTGGCCAGAAATTCCCAGTGGCCTGCAGACAAATGGGGTCATTACATTGCGCCACTACTAACCGTAACTATGCAAGGCGCCTACCAGGCCGCTAACCCTAACGGAGACACCGCCTATGCAGAAATTAAAAGAACCATAGTAGAAAGGATGGGCGTAGACGAGGAAGCCTACCGACAGAAATTAAGAGAAACCAAACTTCGCAATGGAGAGACCCCCAGGCAATTGTATTATCGAGTACATGATGCAGCAGAAAGATGGCTGAAACCAGCCAACAGTTCAATTCCGGAAATCCTCGAAAAAGTGAAACTCGAACAGTTTGTGGACGCCCTTCCGAGTGCCATGCAACGGTGGGTCAGACAACACCATAGACCCACCCTGAATAAAGCCATAGATATCGCGTACGCCTTCCAAAAGGCAGGAGGAAACAGACTCGGAACAAGTAGAAATGCCCAAACCACACATTCCCCGAACTCCGGACGTCGTGGCTGCCAAGCCCCCTCGAGTGGAACCCAAAGGAACCCCCTGGATCCCGTCCAACAAACAACCCCAATGCTTTGATTGTGGGGAGTGGGGGCATATAGCCTGGTTCTGCCCAAGGAAAAACAGACCGGAACCCATGGAGATCGGATTCACACAGAGTCGGGAATACCGAAGAAGACGGGATCCCTACATGGTGGAGGTTCGAGTTGACGGAGTACCACGCCAAGGCCTGATCGATAGCGGAAGTGAACAAACCGCCATACGTCCGGAAGTAAGTGTATCAGGGAAAAAGGGTGAAGAGATACCGGTTAAATGTGTACACGGGGATGTCAGGTTGTACCCTTCAGAACAGGTGACCCTAGAGGTAAACGGGGTTATCACACCAATGGAGGTAGCCATCATGCCACACCTACCCACACAAGTGTTAGTAGGCACTGATTTACCCAACTTTAAAGACTGTATCAGAGAAACAGAATGGTTAACCAACGCTCCCTTTGCCGATTTTGAGGTTGCAGGAAATAAAAGAGGATCGGGGAGGAAAACCCGAAGAGAAGTGAGGGTAGAAAAAAGAAAATAGACAGAAAGGTTCAGTGCTTTAGTGGACTGGATACCAGAAGATAAAAGGGTCTCCTTTAGAAGCGAAACCCTCTCAGACCCGACCCTAAAGAATGCCAGAGAACGAGCAATGGAAGACCAAGACAGTCAACATTCATATCCAAAATTTGCATTTAAGCGGGGGTTGCTATATAGGATCACCAAAAACCAGAATGATCAAATCCTAGAACAGCTTATAGTGCCATACAGTTTTAGGTTGTCCATCCAGGAGATGGGACATGACAACCAAACAGGGGGTCATAGGGCTCTGGAAAAAACCCTAGAGAAAATACTAAAAAGGTTTTACTGGCCCGGTATATACAGAGAAGTGGCCAAATATTGTGATGAGTGCGACACTTGCCAGAAAATAAACCCATATAAACTCCACGTGCTCCTCTACAGCCTATGCCCCTAATAAAAGAGCCATTTTTCAGGATTGGAATGGATATGGTGGGACCTTTGGAACCAAGCAGTCATGGATTCCAGTATCTGCTGGTGATCGTAGATTACGCAACGAGATATCCCGAAGCATTTCCCATGAGGGGTATTAGTTCTCAGCAAGTATGTAACTGTCACGTCTCGGCTAAATTGGAAACTGCCCTGGCGGTTGTCTGAGCGCTATCCGGCACGTAAAACCCTTTGAAACTACAACTCCCACAACTCTTGCTATTATAGCCACGTGACATACACGCATGACGTTGCTGTGTTTTCCTTCGTTTGTGAACTGCATTTAACTCCCGTCTATCCGGAGATCGAGTGCTCCTAAACTGTTGTTAGGTGTGAGCTTCTATTACCGGACTTCTGTTTTGTTATTGAATACTTGGCATTTGAATCTAGACCTTGCTTCTGTCTTGCCCTTTTTCTGTCTCCCGACGCTTCCCTCCCCGGCCTGCCTCCCCTGGAAAACTCAAACCCGGCTTCTCCACCTCGACCTCCCATTTCTGAATCCTTACACTTGGGCGACCTGATAAACCTGAACAATTCTGCAATGGAACTAGCGTGAGGCGAACGCTCGTTCCTCTGGATATTTCTTTTACTATTTTTTGGATTTTGTTCAACATTTTTTGACACGTCTGTTTATTCCTTGGTACACTTTTGGGACGCTTTGCTGTTTTGAACATTGGATTGCTGTGGTACACTTTTGGACGCTTTGCTGCCTCAACCCTGGATTGCTTTACACACTTTTGGGACACTTTGCTGTTTTGAACATTGGATTGCTTTGGTACACTTTTGGACGCTTTGCTGCTTTGAACATTGGATTGCTTTGGTACACCTTTGGACGCCTTGCTGTTTCCACATCGGTGTTCCTAAAATATTGGCACACCCCTCCTTCACTTTACAATCTCCTTGTTTCTGCATTCGATACTAGTAGGTTACTGGTACATTGTTTCTACGGAGCAGGTAAGAGCGGGTACTTGTGGGCGGTGTTGGCTGTCTGTATTTTGGCACTACATGGCTGTATTTATTGAACAATTGTTTTGTTCTTTGTCCCTCTAGCTCTGACGATTCTGCTCCTGCCTTTTCACTTAAGGCCCCGGTCTACCAGGTGTGTTGATCCCTGTAGGCTGAGCTCTTGGGAGGGAAGTCTTTGGCACATCAGCATAAAGACTCCATATTCTCGGAGGAAAGGTAACCTCCCCAAAAGACTGGGAGACATTATCCGCAACAACTGGGATACCAGCCCTGAGTTGTGACAGTAACCAGTTAGTTCCGTTCTTTTCACGGGTGGGAATACCCTCAGAAATCATAACGGATCAAGGCAAGAATTTCGTGTCAGGAGTAATGTGGAAAGTTTGTCAGCAACTGAATATCAAACAGATCCGCACATCGGTGTATCATCCTCAGACTGACGGCCTGGTAGAACATTATAACAAAACCATCAAGTTATTGCTCAAGAAGGTGACAGCACCCACCGGGAAGAACTGGGACCGAGCGATACCATGGGTCCTTATGGTACTTCGGGACACCCCGCAGTCATCCACTGGGTTTTCACCCTTCGAGTTACTGTTCGGACACCAACCAAAGACAGTATTGGACCTTGCAAGAGCAGAGTGGGAGGAACAGGAAGAAACCACTACTCTAACAGACTATGTTATAGACATGAGAGAAACCCTAACCAAACTCAGAGAAGCCGCAAGGGAAAATCTGGGAAGGTCACAAGTAGCCCAGGAGAAGCACTACAATAAAGGGACCAGAATCAGACAGTTCAAAATTGGTGACCAAGTATTGGTACTGTTACCCACAAGCCATAACAAAATGTTTGCCCAGTGGAGGGGGCCTTACAAGGTGACGGGAGTATTGAGCCCAGTCAATTACATGGTAGAACAACCTGATCGGAAAACCAATCTACAAAACTACCATATAAACCACCTAAAAGAATGGAAGACATCGGTCCGGAGTACCGCTAGCATTCAGGTCATGAAGCAGGAAGAATCTGATTCGGCCTTTTTGGCCGTCCAGTGGGGGAAACAGCTTACCGACAAGAAGAGACGAGAAATGGAAGAACAGTTACACCCATTCCGAAACGTGTTCTCGTACCTTCCAGGAAAAACCCATTTAACTGAACATAAAATAGAAACCGAAATGGGTAAAACAGTAAGAATCCGGCCTTATCGCCTTCCAGAATCAAAAAGGGAGGCAGTACAAGAGGAAATAAAAGAAATGTTGAAACTAGGAGTAATCAAACCCTCCTGTGGCCACTGGTCCTCTCCCATTGTTTTGGTGCCTAAACCCGATGGAAGCATTCGATTCTGCATGGATTACAGACAGTTAAACTCCATATCAACATACCAAGCATATCCCATGCCCAGGATCGACAAACTCATTGAACAGTTAGGATCTGCCCAGTATATCAGCACCATAGATCTAACCAAGGGCTATTGGCAGATACCTCTACGGGCGGAAGACAAGATAAAAACTGCTTTCTCCACCCTGTCCGTACTATTCCAGTTCACGGTTTTGCCATTCGGGCTACACGGGGCACCTGCAACCTTTCAGGCACTTATGAACCAAGTGTTGGCACCCCATCACCGGTATAGCGCTGCATATCTGGACGACATAGTGGTCTTCAGCAGGACATGGAGTGAACATATAGAACATCTCACATGACTGGTGGCAGCTCTCAAAAAAGCCGGTCTCAATATCAATCCAAAGAAAACAGTGTTGGCTACCAATCAAACTAAATGCTTGGGACATCTGGTTGGAAACGGGGTTATCAGACCTCAACTCGATAAAATAGAGGCTATTGAGAAACTACCCATGCCCTGCAACAAGAAACAGATTAGAGCATTCCCAGGGTTTATTGGATATTACCGGAAGTTTATACCTCATTTCTCAACTATAGCCAGCCCTTTAACAGAAGCCCTTAAATCAACCTACCATGAAAACGTGTTGACCGACAAGAAAGCTCACCAAGCTTTTCAGGAACTCAAGAAAATAATATCTGCACAACCAGTGCTGAGATGTCCAGACTTTTGCCACCGGTTTTTTGTACAAACAGATGCGTCAGGAGTAGGCTTAGGAGCCGTACTCTCACAAGGAGTTGAGGACGACCTACATCCCGTAACCTTTATCAGTCGCAAGCTTTTGCCACATGAAATAGGATATTCTACCATTGAGAAAGAATGTTTAGCGATAAAATGGGCAATCGAGACGCTCAGATACTATTTGTTGGGACGTAAGTTTACTGTCTTCAGGGATCATGCCCCTCTACAATGGTTGGCCAAGCACAAAGATTCCAACCAACGTGTGTTAAGGTGGTTCCTTACACTTCAGGAGTTTTGTTTCGAAACCATACACAAACCGGCTGCCTTCCAGCTGGTACCTGACTATCTGTCAAGAAGCATTGATCAGCCCGATCGGCTGAAATCCTCGGGGGGTGTATGTAATGACCCAGACATGGGGGTCCACACAACTCAGGAATATGGAAGGGAGACCTACGGGCTGGGAAAAGAATCAAACGCGACCTGTATGGTAGGCGAGTGGTGGGAAAACACAGGCAAACCCAACCTACCCCGAACAGAGGAACTAAATGAGTGGGAGAGCATAACATCAGTGCTTGGGAATGCATGGAATAATGATAAGAACCCCGAACAGCCGACCATGGGTCAGCCCGCAGAGACAAGGTTACCGAAACGTCCCCGCGAGGACGAAAACCCCGACTCCACGGGCCGAGAGACAGAGAGCCGTGTCCAGCCGGGAAGGTCCCGCCTCGCCAGAGCGACACTGACGGCAAGAAGGAAGGGTAGCCGTCCCCGCTGGAACGAAGCCCCCAAGTTCTCGGAGCGAGAAGCAGAGCGCCGAGTCCAGCCGGGGAAGACTCGCCTTGTCAGAGCGGCACTGGCGGCCAGTGGGAGGGAGGAAGGAAACTGTAGCCACGATGAGGAACTGGCTACAACCGGCCGCCGGATGGAAGAAGCCCAGACTCCGCATGGAGACGCGGTCCGCGTGTATTGCAACCACGAGCAGGACACCAACCACGTGTCCCGCGGAACCAGTGGACTGGAGGAAGGCGATCCGCTTCAGCAAAGACACAGGCCCACAGGGGGAGTTCTATTACAGGGGATACACAGCCCGAACATGGGGGCAACCAAAACAGCAGACACTTACCTGGGCGGCAGCAGGACATCCAGGGGAACAGGGTCAGGGAAGAACACGGAGGGTGGCTCACAAGCAAAAGGGGGCGGGGCCTATAGGGGTTTTTATGCTCCAAGACAGGAAGTAGACCCTGATTGGCCCATTCTTACCTGCCTATATAAAGAGCCAGATAGTTGGAAGATGGGTGCTCATTCTTGTTCTCCTTGCAGAGCCGAGCAGACCTGGATTCCGGAACTACAGGAAGCACCTGGGCGTATGAGGACTAAGTGGAAGAAGATTGTCAGAGGTCCTTATAGCGTACCCTACAAGAAAACAGAGGAAAACATTTGCTCCACAAAAAGAACACCCAGAAGGACTCTGGGAAAAGAATTTAATTTTGCTAATCAGCATTATTTGGTTAAATCTGAATAAAGATCAACATTTTCTTTCCCTTTAACCGCCTATTTTGCCTCATTGTCACAGTCTTCCATCAATTGCTTCTACAGGTTGCTGGACGTTCCGGGATTCGTAAGGAATATGGTGTTTAAGGACCCATTCCTGATCTATGAATATTCCCATGGCCCCACAGTCCACTAGTGCCAGAATGGGGTAGGATTCCTTCTTAGATGACGATAGAAAAGCCTGTAAGGGGATCCACCAGGGGGCGCAGAGATGGACTGACGCACCTCCGCTCGCCTCCTCGACAGGGCATAGATCGTGGGACCTGAGCCCCCCCCCGACGCCCCAGGAGTGAGGAGCTGACACCACCCAAGCCTGTAGGAAGGTGTCGGGCACCCCTAGCCCAAATTTGAGCTCCAGAGGTGGAACCGATCCAGAGTACGGAGCGTTTACATCCCTGCGGGATGGAAGCCCCTCCTCCCTGCGGCGCTGCGGCTCCGCGGAAATCTACGGCGAGCCCGGGCCTGAACGAGGCCTGAAGGGGGCCTAGGCGTCCCCGGCCGGCGGATTCCTCCCCCCGCCTTGTTCTTTCTGGTGGGGGTGACTCGCGGTTCGCTCCTGGGGGCAGACAAGGCAGGCCTGGCCGTTGGAGAGGAGGATAGACGCACAGTGAAACGGGAGTCCGGGACAAGGCCCGCGCCAGGAGCAAGCGGACACCGGAGAGCCCCATCGGGGCACAGGAGGTGGGCCCCCCACAGAACCGAACGCATAACACAGACCCGAACGGGCAACAACCGAAAGGACTAACGTGGGTGGAGGCGGGTGAGCCTCGGCTAAACTCCTGGCGCGGCAGTTGCGCGGCCCGGGAAGCGCGAGAGGCTATCAACTTATATTGCATACCGGCCTGGCCTGAACAGTCTCCTCATCTCCCGGCATAGGAGGAATCCTCATCTACAGAGGGAAGCTGGTTGAGCGCCCGGCCCTCCCAGAGCAGAGTCGCCGCTTTTTGCCCCGAGGCTGACGCTGGCCCCCACCTCCGGCGCGGCTGTCCGCAACCCGGGTCTGCTGGGGTAAGGCCCTATGAACTGGAGAGAATCCTTGCAGAAGTTTCATCGCACGCCCCCCGCAATGGCGGCCCGGACGCAACAGGAACCGGCGGATGCAAACACAGTCACCAGGGGTATGGCGGCCCTATTGGAAGAAATTAAGGGCTTCATGGCGGACATTACCTTACGATTAGACACCTTAGACAAAAAAGTGGACAATATAGACGATAGGGTCCAGGCACTGGAAAACAACACAGCCTCGACCGACGTCTTCGAAACTCAATTCGACATGCGCCTGTCGGAGCTCGAGAGAAGAGAGGATAAATGCGCCCTAAAAATGGATGACTTGGAGAATGGGGAACGTCGCTGCAACTTACGTTTTCTAGGTTTCCCGGAACACGACGGTGAAACGCAAACAGACATCGTCAGGGCCGTCAACGCGGTAATAGGAGTGCTATTTGAGGGGGCTAACACCAACGAACTCACCATCGACAGGGCCCATAGAGCAGGGGCGTCCTCCAGAGGCCCCAGATCGGTGTTAGTCCGCTTTCACTACTTCTCAGAAAAAGACAGGATCCTCGAACTGGCTCGCAAGAAGGGGCCGGTGGAGTGGGAAGGTGCCCGGATCGCGATATACCAAGACTTGTCGGCCTTCACCCTCGCAAGACGCCGCCTCTGCTCTCCGCTGACGAAGATGCTCCACTCCAAGGGAGTCAGGTATAGGTGGGGGTATCCTTTCTCACTCTCCTTTGAATTCGAGGGTTACAAGTACGCTCTGATCACTGAGGACGACATCCAGAGAGTGTCGGGTGAACTATTAGACAATCCAAGCATGGAAACGGGGGACCAGAACTGTGTGCGATCCCCGACAGGTCCGAAAGGGAATAAAGCCCCGAAGGAAAGGCGCAGAGTCCGAGGCCAAAGAAAGTTCAGGAGAGTGGCTCCAGCATCGCCGGCCCCCCCGAATGGTTGCAACGAGCCTCTGGTGCCTCACGAAGCAAGGGACACTTGACTAGGTGAACGGAGGGGGATGTAGTAGTTTGTGAATTGCATTGATCCCGGGGATAGGGGGGGGCTCGAGTTATGATTCAAGAAAAGTTAATGAGCCCGGAGGGGGGAGACATCGGTGGCCTGGTTTGGACTGTTCTGACAATGTCACGAATCAACCAGGCGATCAGGGGGTAGGGGAGAGGGGGGTGGGACGAGGGGGGGTTAGGGTGTTGGGGTTACTGTTATAGCGCGCCAAGTTTTTGGGTTACTCGTGCGCCCCGGGGGCTTTCTCGAGCCAACGGTGGGCGGCAAAGGCAATGTGGGAACTACAACGCTTGCGATTCAGGGAGTGGAGCTATGAGCCTTGACAACTTCTTTAATGGATGATCCACTCCAATCCTTAACAGTGGGGTCATTAAATGTCCGTGGGCTCAACTCGCCCACAAAAAGGTCGCTGATCATAAGGGAGTTTGCGAAGTTACGCCTACATTTCCTCTTTGTACAAGAGACCCATTGGGTTCGAGGTAAAGAGCCTAAGCTCAAGGCCACAACCATAGACCATTTGTTCACGGCCTCTTCACAAACAAAGAAGCGGGGAGTTGCCCTGTTGGTGTCCCCTGTGGCCCACTTTAGGTTTAAAGCCTCAAAGGCAGACCCGGATGGTCGGTACCTCATGGTGGAAGGGGAGGTGCGGGGCCGCTTGTTCACACTGGTTTGCATATACGCCCCAAATGAAGCGCAGGACATCTTCTGGGAGGGTATGAGAGGGACAATAATGGCATTCTCCGAGGGCACCCTACTGGTGGGGTGGACTTTAATATGGTGCTTTGCCCTGAGCGGGACAGGAAGTCAGCAAATCCTTGCCCCAACATCCGTCTCCATAGGAAGTTGGCGATGGCCTTTCAGCAAGTGAATGGGGCATTGGGGTTGTGCGATACACATGTCCCTGTGCAGGGCCGGAACCCCGATTATACTTTCTACTCTAAGCCACACGATGTCTTTTCGCGCATAGACTACATTCTGGTGGACTCCTCATTGCAGGGAGAGGTCACAAGCTCAAGAGTAGAGACCGTCCCCTGGACAGACCACGATATGGTAAAGATAAAGATCGGCCTCCCCCCCACCCCGGCAGCTGAATCCCGATGGAGGTGTAATGACCTCCTCTTGCAAGACAGGGAGATACGCCAATCCCTCCTGGTAGCCATAGAAGACTACTTCACCCTGAATGATAATGGAGAGGTCGGTACCATGGGAGTATGGGAGGCATTTAAGGCAACTATCAGTGGCACACTTATTGGTATTGGGTCCAGGAGAAAGAGGGAGAGGGAGCGCGAAGAGAAACAGCTGAAAGACAAGATAGTGGCCATCCAACCAGGGGGAAAGCTGAAAACGCAGATGTTCCCTGGGCAGTGGGAGGAATTGCAGGGGTTGCGGGCTAAGCTAGCTGACCTTCAAGTGGGACAAACGGAAAGGAAGCTTTCTTTTTTGAAACAAAAATATATGGAAAAGGGGGAAAAGGCGGACAGGATATTGGCCTGGAGACTTCGGGAACTTAGGAATAGCAGGAGGGTCAATTCGATTCGCACCCCGGAAGGGGACCTTACCACGAGGGACACCAAGATCGCAGAGCAATTTAGGTTATATTATGAAAAATTGTATTGTTCAGAATATTCGGGAATGGGAAAGACATCGACAAATTCCTGGACTCTCTCCCCATCCCGGGCCTTCTCCCTGAGAAAGCCGAGGCACTAGAACACCCCATCTCCCCAGAGGAAATAGTTGATACTATATCCTCTTTAAAGAGTGGCACCACCCCAGGAGACGATGGCTTCACAGTCAAGTTTTATAAGACCTATAGGACTGCACTTGCCCCATTCATGGCCAAGATGTTCAATGCCGCGCTAGACCAAGGCACTCTCCCATCCACAATGATGTCAGCTATGATTGTAGTTCTGCCTAAAGAGGGCAAGGATCCCGCGCATTGCCAATCCTACCGCCCCATATCTCTCCTTAATACGGACGTTAAAATACTGGCCAAGCTCCTAGCGAATAGGCTGGCAAAGTTCCTCCCTACCCTAGTGCACGGGGATCAGGTGGGCTTTATCCCGGGGCGCCAGGGGTCAGATAACATAAGAAAAACCCTTGATCTTATGCACGAGACATCCACGCAGGGAGTGGAAGGGTACCTCCTCTCACTCGACTCAGAAAAGGCTTTTGACCGTGTCGAGTGGCCTTACATGGGCAGGGTTCTCCGAAAGATGGGCCTGGGGGACAATTTTTGTGGGTGGGTAGCGGCACTCTATAACGGTCCCTCAGCGAGAGTGTTGGTTAACGGAGGCACTTCGGAGCCCCTTTCCCTCACTAGGGGCACCCGGCAAGGATGCCCCCTGTCACCCCTATTGTACGCCTTGGCAATGGAACCCCTAGCTATAGCGGTCAGGAACGACCCGGAAATCACGGGTATACGATGCGGAGAGTGTGACTTCAAACTCTCCCTATTTGCAGACGACATCCTGGGTTACCTAACCAATATTCAGACATCCCTACCCCGACTGTTCGACCTCATACACAGCTTCGGCTCTTTCTCTGGGTTGAGGATAAACACTTCCAAATCAAGCATAATGCCCATTGGCCAGAGCGATCGAGACGTCGGGAGCAATTCCGATATTCTAGGGGTTAGAATTGAAAGAGAATCCACTAGGTACCTGGGCACTACCATCCCCAGAGACCTGTCACAGCTATACCAGTGCAACTTCCCGGGGATCCTTGCCCAGATCAGCAGCGACCTCAAAAGATGGGCTCCCCTTACGCTTTCCTGGCTGGGCCGCATGGTCACAGTCAAGATGAATGTCTTGCCTCGCCTTCTCTACCTCTTTGCAGCGCTTCCTGTTGTGATGCCCGAGACTTTCTTCGAGGTACTGCAATCCCGTGTCCTCCATTTTATTTGGAGTGGTAAGAGACCTAAAATCAAAACCTCCACCCTAACCCTCCCGAAGACACATGGTGGTTTTGGCCTCCCCGACTTCCGACTCTATTATAAGGCAGCCCAGCTCAGGGTGATGTTGGAGCATATGCGAGACGACATGGGCACATACTGGACGTATGTAGAGGACATCCATGCCCACCTGAAAAAGGTTAGAGATTATTTTTGGGCCTCTCCTAAGGTTCTCCCACCCCAGCTAAAAACGCATCCTACCTTGGCAGCCCTGTGGGCGCTATGGAAACCTAGCAAAGCCAACAAACACCTGTCCACCTGGCCTTCCCCGCTATCCTCACTCTGGGGGCCCCCCATCGACTTGGACACAAGGGGTTTCCGCGACACGCAAGCCTGGTCTGACATGGGCTTGGAAAGAGTCTCCCAGCTGTCACGAGAAGAAGGCTTCATAGAGTATGGTAACCTGCTCGAGGCCCTGATAGATAGGCCCCCCATGATTTTTGAATACTTACGATTGAAGGGGATATTGTCCCAACCCCGGTGGTCCGAACAGCTGAGTCGCCCCCTCACCCCATTTGAATCCATCCTGGCCAAAAGTACATCACGAAAGGGTGCGTTGTCCAAGTTTTATAGTGTTTTGATAACATCCGACCTAGAGGGCAGACAGCCCTTCAAACGCATATGGGAGGAAAGACTGGGAATGCCATTGGATGACCATACCTGGAGGGCCGTTTTTAAAGGTATTTTCACGGGTTCTCTGTACACGGCTGCCATGGAACACAGCTTCAAAATTCTTCACTCTTGGCATCGCCCCCCGTCCCTGCTGTCTAAAATGTTCCGAGACGTGTCCCCTTTCTGCCCCAGGGGCTGCCACCAGAGGGGAACCTGGTTTCACATGTGGTGGGGTTGTCCAGCTATACAGGTTTACTGGGCGGAACTACTCAGCTGGATCAAAGATATTGAGGGGTTCGGTCCATCCTTGCACCCGTTAGAAGTCTTGCTGGGTACCCCCTTGCCGGAGACGGAAACAAATGTATACCCCAAGGTCATTGGTGCCATGCTGCGAGCAGGAAGGTTGGCGCTTGCTCAAAAATGGAAGAGCGGCCTGGCCCCCTTCAAGGAAGAATGGCTCTGCAAGCTCAGGGTGATATTCTCGTACGAAAAGCTTACAGCAATAGCAAATGATACCATGACGGGTTTTGTACAAGAATGGGCTGCAGTTCTTTTGCACGATGACTGTGTCTCCATGCGCTTATAGGCGGGACATCGTACTGGCCCATAACAGAGTGGTCCAGATCTGTTGACTCTTAGTATCACTCACCCCACCATACCCTGCAGAGTTAACTACTAAGGCCAATGTCGCCCGTCTCTCATTACCATGCTGTGTATATGTTTGGTGGTTGATTGGTTATGTCGTACGCATTAGACCCACTCTGTGCCCACCTGCAGCTGAAGAATGAGGGAGAAGTGTTGTATCACTGCTCTATAGTTGGACATGCAGATCAGTACAACTGTGCAGAGTTGGCAGGCCTCCACACACCCCTCTTAGACCCGGCCTAGCCTCCGCTCACCTATCTCTCATATGGACCCCACTGTCTCGAGTGCTAATCTTAATAACCGAATGGCTTGCAAGTGTTCTTCCCAGAATTCTATAAGTTTGTAACACCTCTAAACTTGGCTTGTAAATTGTTTGGGGGGGTGGGGTGGGAGGGGGGGAAATGGGAAAAGGTGTTAAGATAAAAGTAATTGAAAATGTTACTGACAACGTGATTTATTCTGATGCTTTTGCTGATCGGGTCGGATGTCCGGCCCGACCTCATTTCTGGCTATTGTCAATAAAAACTAAATTGGAAAAAAGAAAAGCCTGTAAGACTACCAGGGAGTTTTGTCCAGGAGAGTTCAAGGATGGTATAGATGTGGAGCCTGCATCTCTCTCCCGAAACTGAGCTCCATCTAGGATCGGGAGTTGGCGTTTCCCGAACGCCGTGGAGGGGCTAAGGGACATTCTCTGACTAAATGCTTGTCCGAGGCACAGTACATGCATAAGCCAGTATGGATCCTTCTCAGCCTTTCTTGGGGGGATATGGGTTCACGGAAGGCCCCCAGCTGCATGAGTTCGGGTTCATTTGTAAGAGCAGGAGAATCTTCGGATTTTGAAGGGCTCACAAGAGGATTTTTTTGGATGGTTGACTTGGTTTTCCTTTTCTCTGCCTTTCTTTCCTGGATTCGGAAATCAATTTGTAGAGCAAGATCCATAAGTGCTTGGTAAGAACTAGGACGTGCTACCCTGGCTAATTCATCCTTAACATCTTAATATAGCCCTCTTCGAAAGAGGGTGAAGCAAGCTTCAGAGCACTAAAGACCTGATCTGGGCGGTCAAACATAGTTTTTAGTGCTTGATTGAATCCATTATAATCATCCAAAAGAGAATCTCCGGTGTTAACTAATGGTGTGGCACAGGCTAAGGCGTTCCCAGAGAGGTGAGAAATAATAAAGCCCACTTTAGCCCTGGGGGTGGAAAAATAATAAGGTTTAAAGGTAAAGTGGACCAAACAAGAATCCAGGAATCCTCAGAGAGTTTTTGCACAGCCGTCATATTTGTCAACAATGCCGCCCAATAGCACGCTGTCCTTTGAGGCAGAGTCGCGCGAGAGTACCAATTGTTTCAACGTGGCGTTCTCCGCTTTCAAGTTCTGTACTTCGGTCGATAGTTCTTGCATGCCACGCATAAGATCCTGGATGGCCGCCTCCATGTCTGTATCGAGTTCGGTCAGGTGGCGTCTCAATCTGTCACAGGTTTCCCCCCTTCTCACCTGTCTATGTTGCCTGATGTCCTCCTTTGGTGGAGGTTTCTTTCGTATAGTTCGGGACTTAAATAAGCCCGCTCGGCCGTCCTCGGCTTCCAGATTACGTTCAGCCTCAATGTCCAGGATCACGGGAAACTCCAGGAGTATTCAAGAAGGTGTTGGGGGCGTGTGGAAGCGGCACATGGATTCCGGGAAGTAGAAAAGAGGAAAGAAGTCGGACGAAGGGAATCCAGGGGCCAGGGGATAGCAAGTAGCAGTAGTAGAAGAAGGTTCGGAACACACGTCCGATCACAGCTAGTAGCAGCGTTGAGAGGCGTGGGGCCGCGGGGGTGTGGCTTCTTTATAGAGGACGCTGCGTAGAATGTGAAGACTGGCGAGCAGCATGCTGAACTTGCCGCCATGTTGGTAGTATTATGGAGTGTAACGCCCGACGTGACAGGGACCAGGAAGCCCAGAAGGGCGAGTTTGATGGTTCATGACACTTATTCAGGTCAATTACATCCAGTGGCATTTCATTCCCGAAAGTTTTCCCCTACCGAAAGCCATTACACTGTTACGGGAAAATAATTATTAGCCATCAAGGATGCCTTTCAAGTTTGGCACATCATCTATTAGGGGCAAAACATCCAATCACGGTATTCACAGATCACCGTAATATTCAAGATTTAGCCTCACCCAAGTGTATCAATAGCCGGCAGGTGCAGTGGCATTTATTCTTTGCGGCCTTCGACTTCCAGATCAAACATAGATCGGGCTTGTCCCATGGAAAGGCAGATGCATTATCTCGTTCCCCTGGCGGAGTCTCCCTACCTGTTTTTCCGGAAAACCTATTAGATCAACATGTCATTTGTCTATGTACACCTCCTTTACCACTACTGAAATCGATTGGAACATGGGTTTCACTACATCCTGAACAAGTTTCAGAGTGGAATCCGGTGTTTCATGATGGGTTACCTTTCATCCAGAATAAATGATGGTTACCAACAGCAGAGACCCGCAACCTTGCTCTGGAATGGTCCCATGACAGTGCCATCAATGGACATCCTGGACAAAAGAGGACGTTGGACCTCCTCAAACGTTGGTGTTGGTGGCCATCCATGAAACACGATGTTGAGGGCTATGTGAACACATGTGCAATATGTGCCCAGTGTAAACATTGCCGGGGGCATCCAGTGGGCCTTTTACATCCTTTGCCTGTACCTCCTCGACCCTGGCACACAGTTTCGATGGATTTTGTGACGGACTTACCCCGAACCAAGGGCTTCGACACAGTTTGGGTGGTGGTGGATTCTTTTTCTAAGCTTGCTCGATTTATTCCCTCTTCTGGCATACCGTCTGCCCCAGCCCTGGCCAACCTTTTCTTTAAATCTGTCTTCTGTCTTTTTGGGCTACCCACGGTTATCATCTCGGACAGGGGGCCACAATTCACGTCTCGGTTCTGGCGGGCGCTCACAGGTCTCCTGGGCATTGATTCCCGTTTCTCATCCGCCTATCATCCGGAAACGGATGGCCAGACTGAGAGGGTGAACCATGCCATGGAACAGTATTTACGCTGTCTCATCTTACAGCACCAACAATCATGGTTAAATGTCCTACACCTTGCTGAATTCACCTACAATAACTCTTTGCACACTTCTACTGGTTCTTCTCCCTTTTATGTTCTGTATGGTCAACATCCCCGTACCTTGCCTGTTCCTGATTTCACACTTTCTGTTAATCCTGCTGCGGTTGCATATGCTCGTGACCTATCGGCTATTCATGCCCAGACGCTCACTCATCTTCGCGAGGCTCAGGTGTCGGCGAAGTCTGCGGCTGATAGACGGAGGGCTGTGGCACCTTCCTATTCTGTGGGGGACAGGGTTTGGCTTTCTTCACGTCACCTCCGACTGCCAGGGTGTCGCAAATTGCTTCCCCGTTTTGTAGGACCCTATAGGATTTCGGCAGTAATCAACCCGGTGGCTTATCGCCTCTCTGTTCCCACTTCCTGGCGCATCCATCCCGTGTTTCATACCTCCTTATTAAAACCTTGTCCCGCTCCTACCCGTCTTCGCTCTGCCCTGGGACCCATGTTTGTGGGTAGTTCTGAGGAGTATGAGGTGTCGAACATCCTGGGGTCCCGTGTGGTTAGGGGTGGTCTCCATCTCCAGTATCTTGTGGACTGGGCGGGTTTTGGCCCGGAGGAACGATGTTGGATTTCTGCGGCAGATGTCCATGCCCCGCGGCTGGTTTCACGTTTTCACCTGGACCATCCCGTATGCCCACGTGGTCGGGGGCCATTGGGGGGGCTCTGTCATGCGCAGTAGGAAGGTCAGGCACACTGCCTTACAGAACACTCATACCCCCGGGGACTCCCTGACACATAACGCAGCGAGACTCTCCAAGTCACAGTCAGCCCTTCACATGGTCACGCTACCTGTGGTGCGAGGGAAGCGTCACCATCTTCCAGGCTCTATCAGAGGGCAATATTATTTGTTCCCTCGTTTCCAGTGGCAACTGCCATGGAGATTGCGAGAGGGCTGGAGCAGGAGCAGTCGGCGGCAACTACTTCCCGGTTCCGGGCCGAATTCCCGGTCACGTGCCCTGAGCTCCGCTCACGTGATTAGGAGTCGGCAGGGATAAAAGCGGCGCACTTTGAACCACTCGCCGCTTCACAGCTGTTTCACGACACTGTTTGGCGTTTTCAATTCACGTTGGATTCATTTGGATACAGACCTCAAGCCTACGGATTACAGACTGGTTATTCTTGCTCCTTGGATTTGGTGTTTGGTTTCTGCTCGGATGTACGGACTTTTGGACTTTAGCTAACGTTTAACGGATTGTTTGGATTACCCTTCTCTGCTTTGTCAAGTGTTCTACGATCTTCAGGGTTCCTCGAACTGCTACGGTACCACAGTGTCAAGAATACATCCGAGAATCATCAGGTGGTAGCCAGCGCTGAGTTTGGCTTTAAGGATTGCTGACGCTTCCCTGCACCACAGCCTCAGAGTTCCTGGCAATTGTAAAATCACCCTTGGGTAAGCCCCTTTTCAATAACAGTTACATTGTTGACAGTACTGTGCTTGTTTGTACTAATACCTAAATTCATTCCACAGCTCTGGGGTCCTCTGCGGCGTCTGGTCCTGCGAAACAACAACCACCTGTGGCCTCAAGGCTCGCACAAGGAGTAGTTTTCTTTCTCTCTATGTGGAACTTGGGGACAGAGGCCCATATATTCTTCACGATGAGTCAAGTCAAGACAATTTCTGTTTTTCATCACATACTTCTCTTCTAGTTTTTCTTGGCTTGTACCCAATTTCTACCATCTCTATATTTGAGAAAGGTGCATTTTTCAGCCACTGTTGGTCTACCACACAGTCCTGAAAGGTGGGAAAATCCGTTCCTATTAATACAGGGGCGAGTAACTGAGGCATGATGGCTACCTCCATGGCGGTGTTTACACCATTAAGTTCAATATTAACTTGTTGGGCTGGGTATGATTTTGTATCCCCATGCACACATTTTACAGGAATCACATTTGTCCCCCTTTCCCCTGAGACACTTACTTCTGGTCTGATGGCGGTCTGTTCGCTTCCGCTGTGGAGTAGTCCTTGTCGTGAAATCCCATCAACCTTGACCTCCACCAAGTAGGGCTCTCGTCTTCGTCGGAATTCCTTGTTTTGGATACATCCGATTTGCATTAGCTCGGTTTTGGTTTTTCTAGGGCAAAAGCCGGCAATGTGGCCCCATTCGCCACAATCGAAGCACTGCGGTTGTCTGTTGGTGTTGGGCCATGTTAGGTTCTTGGGTTCCATTCTTTGTGGTTTCAGCTCTGTTCCATTCCCGGTATTTCTAGTGGGGAGGGCCTTGTTGATTTCCAAGGGTACTGATCTGGTACCACCAGCCTTTTGGAACGCTGTGGCTATGTCAATGGCTTCATTGAGGGTTGGCCTATGGTGCTCGCCGACCCACCGCTACATTGCACTTGGGAGGGCTTCCACGAATTGTTCCAGTTTTATTTTTTCCAGTACCTCTTGCACTACACTGTGTGCGGGTTTTAACCATTTATCGGTTAGATCATGTACCCGATAATATAACTGCTTTGGGGTTTCGCCATTGCGAAGACGGGTTTCTTGGAGCTTCTGGCGGTATGCTTCTTCATCTTCCCCCATTCTCTCCAAAATGGTTCTCTTGATGTCTGCGTAAACTGCATCTCCATTCGGGTTGGCTGCCTGGTAGGCTCCCTGCATGGCCACAGTCAGTAATGGGGCTATGTAGGTCCCCCATTTTTTAACTGGCCACTGTGAATTTCTGGCAACCCGTTCAAAGTTTGTGAAGAAATATCCAGGGTCTTCACCTTGTTGAAATTTCTGCAACACGTTTGAAGGTGCCGGAGAGGCTCCTCTAGAAGCCGCCACTGCTTCTGTGACCTTTTTGAGAACATCTTGAGTTGCCGCCTGCAACTGTAGGGTTTGTTGTACTGCTTGTCGATCTGCTTGGGCTTGATGACTGTGGACTTGTACCAATTGTTGTAGCTGTTGCTGCCTGTCAGCCAAAGCTTTGATGATTGCCTCCATGGCGTGTTTTAGATCCCACCACTGCCACCAAACTTCTGTGACAAAGAAGCAGGTAGGCCGGATGTAGTAAAAGTAAAGTAGTCTTTAATTGACTTTGGAAGGACATGTATCCCAAAATGAAAAGTAAAGTTCTTCAAACATAAATCTCCTAGTCTGATTCCTTTTCTCAGTGTTCTCTTATTCTTTCTTCCTGCACAGGGACACGGTATGGACCTCTAGATCTTCTTCTCCATCTAATCCTCATAGGCACACAGGTTTCCTTCAGCTCCCCTCTAGACGTCCAGCTGGCTCTGCAACGAAAGCAAGAATGAACACACATGCTTTTCCTTCAAGGTGCTTTAAATACATTCTGGACAATTGACCAATCAGAGCCTTCGTTACTCTTCAGATTATAAAAACCCCTGTAAGCCCCGCCTCCTTTTCCTGAAGGCACCGACGGTAATGGAGACCCGCTTTCTGTGAGACCAGACACCTCGTCTCGGATCGAGGATTGTAGGTGAGTGGGTTTTATTGTGTGAGTTTTATTCTGGTTGCCATTAACGTATGCGGCCGCGTGTGCTTGGTCCGTGTATTTGCTGGGGAAGGAACCGTTCATTAGGAGCGCCGCAGAATGCCCTCGCGGCTCAGTGTCTCTCCATCCTCGCGGCGTTCCATGCGGAGAGAGAACGCCGAAACGCAGTGGCTTCACGGCTCTGCCTCCCTGCTGCTCCCTGCTTCTGCCCCCAACCTCTTCCTTTGAGTCACTTTCCTCCCTTATGAGGTTTGCACGGCTGTATGTAGGTTTACTGTTCGTGTTCATGCCTTGGTCTCCCCTCGGTGTTGCGCCCTCTGCGGCACTATTTTGCCTAGCACTGGTATGTCGAGACGCAAGGGTCACAGCTTTCACTGGGGTCGGTCCCTCTTTGTGGTCCCACCATGCCCCAAGGTTGTATTCTGTTGGGTTTGTAAGCACCCCTGACGCCTCTGGTTCATTCTGACCGTTACAGTGTACTTTGCTTTTTACCGTCAGCAGTAGTAAAAATACCTCCTTAGCTTTGTAACTGTCTATATGCCATCACGAGTAACTAGAACACACAATAAATAGGCCAAAGCTGATCTAATCCTTTTCAGGTACTTTATAAGCAATTGGGGTTTGTGAGTAATACAAAACGCCATCTGCATTGCAATGAATTCATTATGACATTCTCTGCAATACAAAAATGAAAGAGCACACATCGCTATTTCATATTTTCCCATTTTCAGTGATAGCAGACTACACACTTAAGACCAAGACAGAGCTGTGGGCACACTTCACAGTAACTGCCTGCCCCTCGATAAAGCCCTTTCTCCCACAATAGATCTTAATTACACTTCTAGCACTGAAATCAAAAACACTGCTATCTATAGGCCTTGAAAAGTATCATTCACTTTAGCAGAGCATTGACCTTTCAGTGTATATATGTGAAGCCTGCTTCTTGGGCGGTGAAGAAAAACACATAAAAAATAGCTATCCACGTTTGTAATTGTAAAATGTTACACACACCGTACTTTATGCTCACCTAAAGAATGCTTGCAATAATCACACCAGCAGACTAAGCAAGGAATTCACTGATCAGGCCCAACAGGGCTGAAACACGTGTATGGGGTTGCTGTTGGTACTCTTGTTCAGAGAGGAATTGCCATAGCATTTCGGTGCTGGACTGCCCATGTGGGCGGGACAAAGACTGATATGCAAATGGGTATTTCTCATCTGTGAAAGGTACAGTGAGCAAAAAGCGTGTGCTGCAAACTCTCATCTCAGAACAGGTTATCATGCCATGTTCTTTCTGGAGATGAGCGCCTGCTACCTTTTTTGAAATATAAGCAAGGAATAGTTTGTGTGCCCTCGGTCTCAGCAGAGCTGTCTCCCCCTTAGCGCTCCCTCCTTCCTGTGCAGCAGGACAAACCCAGCAAAATACTCGCCAGATCCTCAGTCAGCAGAGGGCCGAAGGTCTTCCGAGAGACATCACCCAGTTGACCCTGCACTTCCATTTTTAAGGCCTCTCTCTGTGATCTCCCCCTTGATGTATGTTTTCCTACATAAAGTGTAAGAATTGCCTGCCCCCGACTGTGATGTCACATGCCAAACAGACACCACCTCCTTTGACCAAACGTCTAGAATCTTCCAGAGAAAGCGTTTTTTGCCTATCACCTTTCCACAGAGATTCAGGGCAGCAAACAAATACCAAAAAGTTACATTTCTCTTGAGCAACATGGCTTTTCACATTCCACATCTTCATTGCAGAAGCAGCTTTACTACTTGCATTTTTCAAGCAACGCCCCACAGCCTGTGTTTGCAAACTCGTGAATTGGGCCAATCTGTCCTAATGCTCTGCACCAATGTTTTGCACCAATGAGCTATGGACTGAGCTACGCACTGAAATGTAAATATTAGCAAGGGATTTGAGATTAATAGGTCAGGGGTTCATAATTGTTAATCGTATGCTTCATTGCAACTCAGTCCGTGCTATACCATGGTGTGGTGCACTATGCTACGATATGGCTACCATGCAAAGCTGGGTTCAAACCCCCTTTTTTATTGCCTCATATGAATACACAGTCCTGACTTGCATCAGATGTACATCAGAGTCTCAAAGCAGAGTCTCACACCTCTTGCTGTCAGAGTCTGAGTTTTTGATAAAATTCAGGCCCAGCTGAAATTTCGGAACCCCATTTTCCCTACATACTCTCCCCATTGTTTCTGTTGAGACCTGGTCTACCTATGGGCTCCTACAGAAACAAACACCAATCTCGGCTACCATTTCATTATCTTGTGCGTGCCATAAGAAAATAAAGAATTCTCATGCTTTGACTTCAGGACATTGTACACCAAATTATTCACACATTTTTATGTTATCAAATACCATGCGATTTGTACCCAAACTCCTCAAATAGCATATGTTTTTGAAAATTAAATGTGTAGCTTTTGTAAAGTTTTTTTTTTTTTTAAATTCTATATCTTCTGGTCTTTTCTTTTGATCACCTCCTTCACCTCCTTCTTGTTTTTTTAGTGACCTGTGTTTTTTTTTTCAAACAAATAATAATCACACAAGTAATATCTCGTCCATTTTCCAAATGATTCCAAACATCAAAATATTAAAACCTTGTTTTCCATCTTGTTCATAGTGTCCATTCTATGACTGTGTGGCTGCATCAGCCCAAACCCCAGAAATAAATCCATTGAAATCAATATTTCTGTTGAAAATAATGTACACCCAAAATTAGTGTTCAACCTTCTATTGTTTGTGAAGCGCAGATGAATCAAAACCAAGAATAAGATAGGATGGATAATACCAAGTGCAAGATAATAGTTCTCTTATCTTGATGGTGGCCATCACAAAGCCTAACGCTGAATTTTCAAGCAGCGCTGTGTCCATGCACAACAAGTTTCCATCCTCTGCAAGCGGGGCTTCCTTCAGGTCCGCTAATAGTACATCTTTTTCCCCTTCTTTGGTCCAAGGTTTTTTTCATCCATCCATAGGACTCCTGTTCATCCGGCGGACTCCAAGGTCCTAGGATCTGGCGTCCAGCTCCAGAAGCGCCGGAAGGGCAATAAGTAAGTCTTTAAATCAAAAGAGAAAAAGACAGATTAAGAACCATGTACACCAAACTCATTCATTGTCACTTTCCTTTGAAGTTTACCTGAAATAAGACTGTGGATTGAGCAACATAACGTATACAATATATGCAATCATGGTTTTTGAAACAAGGATATTTCTCCACAACCACCTGTAAATAACACGTGGATTAAGCACAAAAATACAATACAGCAACTCTTTTCATCTCTGACTTTAGATAAGTATGTAATTGCTGCAAAGATTCAACATCCATTCAAAACACCTGCTATTTTAATCTTACATCAACCTGTGGCACTTACCAAACTAAACAAACGCCAATCTGGAACTTTTGAATTTCTACTTTTATATATTTTTATTTTACACACCTTGTGCTCACATTTACACTTATATACTCACCTGTTTCATCCCCCTTTTTTACATAAATCTTAAAAATGTACTTTCAGTTACTTACCTGATGTACCCTTCTTTTACCCCCCTTTTCCATATAAATCAATATTTACATTCATACCTACTTACCTGCCACAGTGAATCTCATTGAGATAACAGTGCTTAATTTCCTCAGTACGACTATTCCTTTTGCTCCCTACTAACTTCTCTAATTTGTTCAAGCCTTCTTACTTCATGCTTCGGGTGAAATGGTTTGATTTGGTTAACATGAACAAATTGTTCCACAGTCTACTCTCCCTCTTTTACAGCAATCCGGTAGACCACAAGCGAAACCTTATCCACAATTTTAAATGGCCCGTGCCAGGATGCAAGGAATTTGGTATTTTTATGTTTACTTTTCCCAAAGTCAAATTTATAGACTTTGTCACCTACTTCATAATCTCTCACAGATGTCTTCCTGTCATAGTATGACTTGCACCGTCGGCGGCTTTTTCCAAATTCCGCAGTGCAAACCCAAATCCATGTTGCAAGTGCTTTCTCAGCCCTTCCACATACTTGTGAATTGTGGCTGCATTTACCAGAACCTGTTTATTGGTCCGGTACTGTCACAACACAGAAGCCTGTGTATGCCTCCCATACCCGGGGAATCAGTCATGGTAGGCGTGTCGCTTCTAAGTTCAATAAAGTCAAGGTTTCCCGAGTCAACCGATGGAGAACATGCCGTTTTGCTGCCACAGTCAGCTGTTGCCGGAGGAACGCCTCTGCGGCTTCCCCGTCCGGCATGGTGTCAGGTGATGCGGTCAACCACTGGCCTTTCAGTGCCTCGTTCCAAACACACACTTAAGCGCCATTCATACCTTGCTCACCACTTCTGTTTGAAGTTACTTCCGGACACCTTTGCGTCCTCCGTGTCGCCTACCCCATTTGCCTTGTTCTGGACTGATTACGCATGTGCCGACTCCAGCTTCATTACACAGACAGTTTTTTGCCTTTTGCCTTTTGCCTTGCTCTGGTCTGATTACCCGTGTGCCAACCCCAGCTATGTTTATGGACTGCCTTGACACTCCCCTGCTTTTGTCTGATTGTTAGTGCTCTGACTCCAGCTACGTCAAACTGACTTCTTTTATTGAACTCGCAGGAATACCCAGATACTCACATACATCGGATTCTTGCACTTGTACACTGTGCACTTTAGAACGCTCTGCTGCCAGTGCACCATCCCGAACCCAGTGCATTTGTATTTGTATTTGTTTTATTTGTAAAGCGCACCAGGCCAGAAGGCATCTCGGCGCATAACTTAATTACAGCATGGTAAAAATATGAACAGAATAATACAGTACAGTATAATGACAGTTATATACATAAAGCACATTACAGAGTAAACAGAAAGAAGCATGAGGCTATAAATAGAAGAGGGGCTGGGGGATATTGCATGTGCGGAGCTTGGTCAGTGGAAAGGAGTGAGTCTTGGACGGATAGCCAGGCTTTTGTCATGTTATTGAATCTATGGAAGGAAGGTTCCGCTCTTAGCAAGTTGGGGAGCGCGTTCCAACGTTTAGCGGCCAATACTGGGAAGCTGGCGCCGCTTGATCTTTGAAGGTTGAAGCGTTGTATGGAAAGCGATTTGGTCTGGGCAGATCTGTGGGGTCTGTTAGGGTTGTGTGGGGTGAATCTGTTAGCTAGGTAACAGGGTGCTTGGTGGCGAGGCATTTGTGGGTGAGAGTGAGTATTTTCAGAGAGATTTGTTGTGAGACTGAGAGCCAGCGTAGGTTACGTCTGGTGTCTGAGATGTGTTGGTTCCTAGGGATGTTGAGAGCTGCTCTGATAGCATTGTTTTGGATAATTTGTAACTTACTTCGGTTACCCAGGTGAGTGCCCAAGTATAGTGCATTACAATAATCCATGTTGGACAACACAAGAGTCCGAGCAAGTGTAATGCAATTAGCTGGTGATAAGAGGTGATAAGAAAGGGCGGCTGGCTGTGATAAGCTCACAGGTGTAAGCGGCTGTAGAAGCAACAGCATTGGTTTGTCTAACCAAGGATAATGTGGAATCGATGTAGATCCCTAAAGTTTTTGTGTCCTTAGAAACCTTGATGGTATTACCATCAATAGTGAAGGATTTAAACGCAGGGTCTAGTTTAGTTAATTTTTGGGGAGAGCAGATGATGAGGAGCTCTGTCTTTTGGTCATTTAGACAAAGTTCGTGCTGCGCCATCCAAGCTTGGATGACTAGGTATATGGCATTTTCAGAGAGGGAGTCGGATGAGTGGTCTCCTGAGATGGGGATGAGTATCTGGGTGTCGTTGGCGTAGTTGGTGTAGGTGACACCCAGATAATCCAAGATATCAAATAATGGTTTTGTAAACACGTTGTACAAGGTAGGGGATACACAGGATCCTTGTGGTACCCCTCAGGTGACAGGTGAGGGTGAGGCTGCAGCTGAGGGGGAGAAGACACGCATTGATCTATTGTCCAGGAATGCGCTGATCCAGGCTGTAGCTTTATCCGAAAAGTGTGCCGCTTGTTTAAGGTGTCGACACAGTATTTGGTGATTTACGAGATCAAAAGCCACAGAAAGATCAAGAAGGAGTAATAGTGCAAGTTTACCCTTATCTCTTAGGTCTTCCATCTGGGTCTTAAGATCAATAAGGGCCGTTTCCGTGCCGTGAAGTGGTCGGAACCCAGATTGCCTTAGTCACAGAAGTTTAATGGATTCGAGGTATTCTTGAATCTGTAAATAGGCAGCTCGGTCAAGGATTTTTAGTAAAAACGGCACTGTGGTAATGAGCCTGAAGTTAGTTGGGATATTGGAGTCGAGAGTGTTTTTTTTTAGGAGCGGGATAACCCAGGCATCCTTCAAATTGTCTGGTACGGTCCCGGTGCTAAAGGATGAGTTAATGAATGAGGTAATGAAAGGAGCTAGCTCATGGGCGGCCTCCTTAATGATAGGTGCGGGGCACAGGTCACCTTGGCAATTTGAAGGTTTGAGGCTGTTGATAATATTTTCCACTTCAGAAACGGAGAGGGGTGAGAAGCTGAAGGGCGTCAATGATTTGGGTGTGGGGTTGTTAATTTTAGGTTGAATGTTGGGTTGCGGGTTAAGTTGAAGACTTGTTTGTTTATCATTAATTTTGGCTTGGAGGGAGGCTACCTTGACAAGGAGTGCGTTTTGAATGTTAGTGCACCAAGTGCTATCTTTAGTACAGGTGTCAGGTGCAGAAACAGGGGTTTCCATTTCTTTTAGAATTCTAAACAGTTCTTTTGTGTTAGATTTGGCTTGTTCAATTTGTTTGTTGTACGTGTCTTTTTTTTGCCTGGAGTATGGCTTCCTTGTAATTTAGCGTGGCTAGAATAATACTAGCTTTGTTGGCTTCCGTGGGGTTACTTTTCCAATGTGATTCGGAAGTTCGTTCGGTACAAGAGCGGGCGTGTTCATTAAGGGCTGGAAGGATGAGCGGGAGAAGTTTATCGCAGGTTATGTCACGCTTATTTCTAGTGAGGATAGCAGGTGCATCTGGAGTGGAGCTGATTGTTTTGGCGAGAAGGTTAAAGGTGATTAGATGGTGGTCAGTCCACACACAAGGTTGGTTAGATTCAATGTTAATTTCACAATTGAGGTCGGCTATCCAATCAAGGGTTCTCCCCTTGGAGTGAGTAGGTTTGTTTATGTGCTGAGTAAAGCCAGCGTTCGTGAGCATATTGTCAATTGACATGGAAGCCGAGTCATTAGGGTCAGCGAAACCCAAGTTGAAGTCACCTAGTACGATAATGTGGGAGCCAGTTTTGGTGTTGTCTAGTAGAATGTTGGATAGGTCTTCGGAAAAGGTGGATAGGGGTCCTAGAGGCCTGTATGGTAGGTGGAATGTGATAGTGCGGTTGGGGGTGAGGGCAAGTTTGGCTGTTAGCACTTCCATCGAGGAGAAATAGTGCACCGCGGAGAGACAGAGGTTTAGGGAGTTTTTGTCGATGATGGCAATGCCACCACCTTTAGACTGATTGGTATTGCGGTCGTGTCTGATGATATTATAATCTGTGGTAATAGCAAGTGAGAGTAGAGGCCCTGAGGCAGCATGAAGCCAGGATTCGGTGATGGCCAGGAAGTCAAGGTTGTGAGTTAAGATAAGATCAGCTACATCTAATGCGTGGGCTGCAAGGGATCTAGCATTGATTAAAGCCCCTTTAATAGTATTGGTAGCAGCATTGTCGACTTGGGTGTTTGATGTGTGTGGAGGGGAGGCAGACCTAGTGGCTAGCTGAAGGTGTTTGTTCTTGTGAATGGGTTTCATGTGGTGGTGAGAGGTATGGGGGAGTCTTGAGCCCAGTCTAACGTTTCTCATTGAAAGTGGGCAGGGTTGGTTAGAGGTAGGTCTGGTGGCAAAGTGTTGGAGCCATAAAGTGGGTTTATTCAGGTATGGGTTGGTGTGGGGAGGGGTGGTAACCATAGTTGTGGTGTTGTGATAGCGATGGTTTGGTACCAATGCAGTGCAAAGGTTGTGCCAAGAGGCTATATGGAAGGTGAGGTAGAGTGTAGTGACAAGAGCTAGTGAAGGTAGCTTGGGGAGGATCAGTCTGAAGAAGTGATTCACTAGGAGAGGCCGGGGCATAATGGCAGATCTCACAAAGGCTTGAGTGCAGTTGTCGTGGTGAAGTGCAATATCAATGAGTAGGCAAAGGAGGCAGTTTAGCTGCAATGATTGTTACTAGGCAGTCCCAGCAAGGTAGGTAGCTTGTTGTGGAATTCAGTGGCAAGCCTCAACTGCAATCTCAGCTAAGGTGGGCTAACGTGCATTTGACTGAATGCGTGCTGCGAGGCAGGCATGACAGGTGGGTGCATGGGCGTATAGTAAAGGGACTCAATGCAGCAACAGCATAATAAACAAAACATGCGTTTGACTATGCAGATATGGCAAGGTGGGCACATGAAAGTACAGTCATGGGGCTGAGTGCAGCATCAGCTTAATAAACAAGACATACATTTGACTAGGCAGATATGGCAAGATGGGCACATGAGAGTACAGTCATGGGCTGAGTGCAGCATCATCTTAATAAACAAAACATATGTTTGACTAGGCAGATATGGCAATGTGGGCACATGAGAGTACAGTCATGGGGCTGAGTGCAGCATCAGCTTAATGCTCACGGCATGCATTAGATTAAATGCGTGCGGCAGAGAGGGCACATGACCGTGTGGTGGCAGAGTTCAGGGTGCAGCCTTGGCTGAGTAGGAGGGAAAACATACATTTAACTAGGTGCGTACTGTGAAGCATGCACAGACTCGATGTAACATCAGCCTAATGAACAAAACATGCATTTGACTCGATATGTGCTGCTAGGCAGACATGCCAGAGAGGACACATAAAAGTACAAGAACAGGTCTCAATGCAGCATCTGTTTAGTGAGCAGTGTATACGTTAGATTAAATGCATGCGGCAGAGAGGGCACATTAGTGTGCAGTAACGAAATTAGGTGCAGCCTCAGCTGAATATGAAGAAACATACGATTGACTCAATGCGTGCTCGTAGGCAGGCAAGGCATACGGGCACATGTGTGTGAAGTATGAGCACCAATACGAGGTCAGCTAGGAGAGTGGGTCGTGCCGCCCGGGTTAGCCTCCCTTACTAACCTTCCTGTTAATTGTTTTCTCCCGCTGTTTTTCTATGCTGCTACATCTTACCATACAACCTAGGTGTGTCAGAAGGAATGGGATAAGACCTTGCAAAAGCTCCTCGTCATCTGCCTTAGAAGCGAGGGGAAACAGCTGGTACTTTGGCGGTGCGTTTCCCCCGCTCTTTTAAGTGATCGGTTCCTTTGTCTGCTTGCTATCCCCCAACAAAGGGACATATCGCAGAAAAGAGTTATTCCCTCCAGAGAGGAGGCCTATGGTTCATTACCTCAGGCTCATCTATCAAGTCGGAAGTTTTTATCCGAAGTCTGGCTGTTCCACAACAACTAGCCACAGGTCCAGTGAGTGACAGGTACAGTAAATGTGTGGCACAACCATCTATCTGCCTGTTAGAATCTTGTGTGGATCTGGTTAGTGTTTACCTAGTAGCCAGTAACAGCAGAGGAAGTCACAAATCCCAACTGCATCCTGCCTCAGCTACAAACTTCTTTAAAATATCAACAATTGACCTGTTGCAACGTTCCACACCCCCAGAAGAAGAGGACCGGTATGAAATGTGCTGTTTCCTTTTTACACTCAGGATTTGCCACATCTTTGTCATCACTGCACTGGTGAAATGACTCCCACGTTCTGATTCTATCCTTTGAGGTTAACCAAACATAGAGAAAATATGGTTGACTAACAAAGTGGCTGCTGTTTCTGCACTGCAATCCGATGGTAGAATGCATTCCAGCCACTTGGACATTAAACAAGTGACTGTTGGGAGGCCACCAGGGGGCGCACAGGCAATGGCTGCCTGAGTGCGGAGCTCCCGCTGTGGCTGGGCTTTGGCAAGGGATTGAGCCCCCCCCGTGCCCCCCCGGCAGGCCCACTCCAACGATTCCACCGGGCGCCCCCCCCCCCTGAGCACCTCCTGGGCGAAGGAGCGGCCTTCGAGACCCCCGGGAGACGGAGGATCCGGACCCGGGACTCCCCGCACCGGGTGAGGAGCGCGGCTTGGAAGGCCGCGGAGCAGGAGGAGAGGCAGACCCTTCCCGAGGCCTGGCAGGCCCATAGCCCGGCCCGCCCCCCCCCCTCGACTACCCTTCTCCCCGACCAGAGGCGGGGAACGGGTCGGCATCGGCCCGGGGACACCGCCACGGCCCGGGGGACGCTCCCCCACCTCACCGCGCGCTTCTCCCCGGCCCGGCTGGTCACGTCCGGGAGGCTCGCC
Organism: Ambystoma mexicanum; assembly: GCF_040938575.1. Classification (NCBI taxonomy): domain Eukaryota; kingdom Metazoa; phylum Chordata; class Amphibia; order Caudata; family Ambystomatidae; genus Ambystoma; species Ambystoma mexicanum. The sequence goes on from NC_090939.1 coordinate 895,803,592, forward strand.
CCCCAGGAGAAGACGGCGTGACCCGCCCGGGGGCCTGAGGCGGGCTCTGGGGACCGGCGCCCCCCCTGCCCACGAGAAATGATCGAGGCAGACGGCGAGGGCCGGGGGGTGGAGGGCCCCCCCTCCCCCTGGATCTTCGGACGCAGGTGGCCACAGCCCAACGGCAGAGGTGAGGCAGCAGAGCCGGGGGAGGCCCGGGGACCGCTCCCCGCGGGCGTGCGGACCCCCAGAGCACGCCGGAGGCACGGCTCCCCCCACCCCCCCAACACAATAACACCTACGGACAAGGGGTCACTTGGGTGTGAGGCCCCCGCTGGTCGCAGGCGGGGCGTGTGCCCGCCCGGGGGTGCCCCTCCACCCCCACCCCCAGGAGGGGGAATCAAAAGGGAAGAGGGGAAAGGGGGGGAAGAAAGAGAAAAGGGAAAAAAGAGAAAAAAAGAGGAGAAAGAGAAAAGAAGGGAAAAGAAAGGGGAAAAAAAAAACCAAGTAAGAAGAGAAGAGAGAAGAAAGAAACAAAACAAAAGGACACGGACAAACAGCCAGGCCACCACTGGTCCTGGAACGCCCTTCCCCCCCCTGCTGACTCAAATATATCCTCAACACTAGCCCTACGGGCTACAGGGCTCCCGACGTCCTTCCAAGGGGTATCCAGCAAAGGCCCGACCCCCCACGAGGAGTTTGGACGGGGTGTGAGGCCCCCACCAGGTGACGGTGGGGCGTGTGCCTGCCCCCCCTACAACGTGCAACACTCTACAACCCCGGCTGGTGCCGGCCCGGGACGGGTCTGCCCCGTTGGGCGGTCCCTTGGTCCCGGGGGCCCCCCCGCGGACGTCTCCAGGAGAACGGCCTCACCCCCCCGCCAGGGACATTGAGGCCCAGACAGTGGACTACGGGAAGACACCCGAGGAGCTGGCGGGAGTCCTTGCAGGTATATCGCTTCCAGGAGGGCTAAAAAGGCGACGAAGGCACAAGTCGGAAAAGAACCATGGCCCAGTCGGAAGACTCAGCCCCCTCCTCCTCAGCCATGGAAAGGGGCTTCGCCTCAATCTTACAAGAAATCAGAGACATGCGCACCGACATTGCACAGAAGTTTGAAAAAATTGACCAAAGGGTGGAAAATATCGAAGACAGATTGCACCAGGTCGAGATGCAGCAAACAACCTCGGCACCCCAAGAGATTCAACTCAACATGAGGGTAGAAGCCCTCGAAAAGAGGGACGAGGAGAGAGCCCGCCAGATGGACGATTTCGAAAACAGGGAGAGGAGGAACAACCTCAGGATTTTCGGAGTGCCCGAAATGGAGGGGGAAACGGAGAGGGACGTCACCAAAGCGGTGCGGGACATCATCACTCTCCTGTTTGCGGAGGAGATGACTACAGAGCCTACGTTCGACAGAGTGCACAGGGCGGGGGGCAGAGCGGGGGGCCCCCGTTCGATCCTGGCCCGATTCCACTACTACTCCGAAAAGACTAAAGTGCTGGAGGAGGCCAGGAAGGCCCGAGAAATCACCTATAATAATGCCCAGATTTCCATATACCAGGACCTCTCCACATACACATTGGCTAAGCGGAGAATGTGCCGCCCCCTCACGCAGCTGCTAAAGGATAAAGGGATACGCTACAGATGGGGCTATCCCTTCTCCCTGACATTCGAATATATGGGCCAAAGATCGACCCTGATTACAGAAGGAGACATCCGTGGTGCGATCCAGGAATACGTGGTGGACACGAGCCCCCGGAGGGGCCCATCGGGCCCGGGGGGAGGCGGACCCGGTGACCCCGGCCCGTCGAGGGACAGGAGAAAGAGAACCGGGACGCGCAAATTCAGGAAAATGAACACCCCATCGCCAGCAAAAGAAGGCGGGCGGAACGATTCCGAGGACTGAGAACGGACTCGACCTGTTATGATCCAAAACGGCACTCGGAGGAGTCGGAGGTTCACTCTTTAACTGCATCCCCACGAACAGCAAGTATATGGGTCTCATAAAAAGGAATGCAGCCGTGGGAGGGTTGGGGGGGCTCAAGAGGAATAGCTTCATGGGCGATTAGCCTGGCCGCAGGGGGCAGGCTGGTGGTTCGGCCAAAAGCCAGTGCTGGCAGAACTATTTGGCTGGACGCCGGGGAGGGGGGAGGGGGGTACACGAAAGTTGAGGGGGTTCAGTTTGGAGTTGGGGTTGGGGGGCAGTTGGGGTTTCGTTTCATGCCCGCCGGGGTGGGAAGGGTGGGGGGAAGAGGGGAGTTCAGAGCACAATTCAAGGAGCATTCGGGAATGAGCATCACTGAGTCGTTGATCGTGAGGGAAGATTTCTTAAATTATGGCTGAGGGTCTGCCTGCCCTGGGTGTGGGCTCCCTCAATGTTCGGGGCTTAAATTCTCCCACAAAAAGATCCCTGGTTAGAAGGGAGTTCCGAAGAGCCACGCTCGACATCCTCTTCTTGCAAGAGACCCACTGGCCTCTGGGGAAGGAACCCAAATTGAGGGGAGGTGGGATCGGGGACGTCTTGAGCGCTTCCCACAAGGGCAAGAAACGAGGAGTGGCTATACTACTAGCTAGAGGAGTCAACTTCGAAAAAGAAACCATACTGAAAGACCCGGGGGGCTGATACCTGCTAGTCCGGGGAACCCTGCAGGGGGCCCCACTCACCCTGGCGGTCATCTACGGTCCAAACGAAGGCCAAGCTCAGTTCTGGGAGGAGATGAGGGATAAACTAAAGCTGTTTGTTCACGGCACGGTGGTGGTGGGTGGGGATTTTAATATGGTCCTGGACCCAATCCGGGACAGGAAAAGAACAGGCCCCCAGATCCCTAGGGCAGCAGACGAAATCATGGCCCGAACTTTCCAGAGGGTCAATTCGGAATTAGGCTTGGTAGACACGATCCCAACCCCCAGATCCGAGACCCCCTCCTTTACGTACTATTCAGCAATCCACACATCGTTTTTCAGAATAGATTACATCTTGGTGGACGAATCCCTGTTCCCATCTATATCTGGCTACAGGGTTGAGCCGGTCCCCTGGTCTGACCACGACCTAGTCAGGATTACGATAGCGAGGGAAGGGCTGAGTGACCGCGGGGGGAGATGGAAGTGCAATGACTTTCTACTAAAAGATGAGGTACTAGCGCAGGAGATATTAGAGGCCATCACTGAATTCTTTGAATTTAACGACAATGGGGAGGTAGGACTACACACCCTTTGGGACGCCTTCAAGGCCACCTTGCGAGGAGTCCTGATCAAAATAGGAGCACGGGAAAAGAGGGTAAGGGCCGTCCAGGAAAGGCGCCTGAGGGAGAAAATTGCCCAATTTCAACCAGGGGGCTCCCCTGCGGAGCCCCTAGATGGCGACAGGATGGCCGCCCTGGCCGACTACAGGCTCCAGTTGAAGGAACTCCTCCTCCAAAAAACCGAAAGAAGTCTCCAGCTGGTCAGACAGAGGTACTATGAGAAGTAGGACAGGGCGGACAGGATCTTAGCCTGGAAGCTGCGAGAGGTCCAGAGGAGTAAAATGGTGAGAGCAGTTAAAAATGAGGAGGGGAAATTAGGCCATGATGCATCCCACATAGGAGAGGCATTCCGCAGATATTATGAAAAACTATACTCGTCCGAATATAATGGGGATGAGGAGGAAATCGAGGGGTTCCTAGATTCTATACAGATCCCAGCCCTTTCAAGGAAAATGGTGGCGGGGCTGGAGGGCCCGGTGACCGAGGATGAGGTGGAGCGAGTGATTAGCGGCATGAAGGGGGGTACCTCACCGGGTGAGGATGGCTACTCAGTAGCCTTCTACAAAAGGTTCCGTTCTACCCTGGCCCCGTATCTGGTAAAGGTGTTCAACGCAGTGCTGGGGGGAGGCTTTCTCCCGGACTCCATGATGGAGGCGATCATAGTGGTGCTCCCCAAGGACGGTAGGGACCCCTCGGAGTGTACCTCCTACCGCCCGATTTCTCTGTTGAATACTGATGTGAAGATCCTGGCCAAGGTGATTGGGAGGCGGATAGAGGGGGTCCTGCCGAAGCTGGTCCACGGAGACCAAGTGGGTTTCATAGGGGGTCGTCAGGGCTCAGACAACATTCGAAAAACTATAGATCTGATCGACCATGCACAGAGGGCGGACCTTAAAACGAGCGTCCTATCCTTGGACTCTGAAAAGGCGTTCGACAGGGTCGAATGGAGATTCATGGCACTCACCCTCCTGAGAATGGGCTTTGGGCCTCAAATCCGGGACTGGGTGGCTGCACTATACAGGGCCCCGAAGGCTAGGGTTCAGGTGAACGGCAGGCTATCGGATCCATTCTCCCTCTCGCGGGGAACCAGGCAGGGATGTCCGCTTTCCCCCTTAATTTACATTCTGGCAATAGAGCCCCTGGCCATCGCAATCAGAGCTCATAGAGATATCAAGGGGATCAAGAGAGGTGAGGTGGAATTTAAGCTATCCCTGTTCGCAGATGATATCCTGGCCTACCTGGTAGACCCGCGGCTTTCGCTCCCCCCCTCTTGTCTCTGATGGCCACATTTGGGCGCTTCTCAGGGCTCAAAATTAACGCATCCAAATCGGTCCTCCTCCCCATGAGAACACTAGACCCAGGTTTGGACTCCCTGGACAGGTTGGAGGGGATAACAGTGGGGAAAACCGCCATCCGATACCTAGGTGTTCTCCTCCCCAGGGACCTTTCCAATCTTGCCCCTATTAATTACGACCCCGTGATGGTGGGGATCACGGCAGACCTGAGGAGATGGGGCTCCATGATCCTGTCCTGGTACGGCCGCATGACGGCAGTCAAGATGAACATTCTTCCACGGTTGTTGTATCTCTTTACCTCTCTTGCCGCGGTCGTCCCTGACCAGACCTTCAGGGTCCTCCAAAACGCGGTCCGCGAGTTTATATGGCAGGGTAGGACACCAAGAACCGCAAAAACTGTCCTGACTTTACCCAGGGAGGAGGGAGGGTTCGGGTTGCCAGATTTCCAACTCTACTATCGCGCCGCCCAGTTACGTGTCCTCCTGGAGCATATGAAAGAGGGGCTGGGCACATACTGGTCCTATCTGGAAGACATGGATACCCATCCACTAAAGGTCCGGGACCTTTTATGGGCCCCGCGAAAATTTATCCCGAACAGACTGAAGTCCCACCCGACATTAGGCGTTCTATGGGCAATCTGGCGGGAGGGCCCCCAGACAGCACACTTAACGTCATGGCTGTCCCCAATGTCCTCTCTATGGAGCCAACCCCTCAAGCTGGGCAGCAGGGGGTTCCGCTGTGCACAGTCCTGGTCCGACTCGGGGATGGAATGGGCAGGGCAGATGTTCAGGGAGGGAGAATTCCTAACGTACGAGGAATTGAGGGACGCTCTTGGTCAAGGGTCACTATCCATCTTCGAATATCTCCGCTTGAAGGGCATCCTATGTGACCAGGCCTGGGGCCAAGACTTGAAGAGACAACTGTCCCCCTTTGAGAAATTTCTTGATACAGCGTCTTCTAGGAAGGGGGCGGTTTCAGGGGTGTATAAAATTTTGAACACTGTCAATTTGGGGGAGAGGAGGCGGTTCCGCTCTTTTTGGAACGAGTTGGCAGGGGAAGAGATCTCGGAGGACGCTTGGTCCAGGATCTTTAAAATAGCCTTCCACGGGAATTTATTTACCGCGGATATGGAACATAATCTTAAAATCCTCCAGGGATGGCACAGAGACCCTGCAAAGTTGTCAAAAATGTTCCCAGGTGTTTCCCCAGCATGCCCAAGGGGTTGCGACCAGGTTGGTTCGAGGGCACACATGTGGTGGCACTGCCCGAAGGTACAGGTATATTGGGAGGAGGTAAGGGGCTGGATCGCTGAAATCTCGGAGGAAGTGCTCCCCCTGAACCCTCTGACCATGCTGCTGGGCCTCCCCCCAGAGGACACGGACACAATGAGGTACCCTAGAATGTGGGAAACAATGCTACGAGCGGGCAGGGTCGCCCTCGCCCAAAAGTGGAAGAGCCCAGAAACTCCCTCCAAGGTGGAATGGCTACAGAAGGTCAAAAACATGTTCTTGATGGACAAACTGACGGCAATGGTGAACAATGACTCGGCCTCCTTCCAAGCGAACTGGTACGGGGTGCAACAGATTTGGGGATGGGATGTCCAATGATTCGTATCAAGGAACTGGGAAGGGTGTGGGTGCCCAGGGCCCGGGAACCGGCAGACGGAAAACAGCCTAACTAGAAGTCAACGCTCAAGCTCGCTTCCAAGCTCCAGACTAAGAAAGCTCGTTTTTCAAAGCCCCGATGTGGTTTTTTTTTTTTTTTTAGGGGGGTGGGATTGCAGTGGGGTGGTGGGGGTGGGAGGGCGGTGGCCCTCGGGCCTGTTTCTTGATTTCATGTGAATGCGTTTGGTGCCCCAAAGTTTGTTTATGAAAATGTTAATAAAACCAAAGTTAAAAAAAAAAACAAGTGACTGTTAACAAATACCCGTTTCCCCATGCCAACCTTTGCACAGGACCAATAAAGTCGATTTGTAAATCTGTCCATGGAAGTGTCAGACCTCTTTTCATTAATGGCGCTGTGTGTGTTGAGGAAGAACGTTGAAACTGTGCACACACCAAGCATCCTCTTGTATATAGCTCTACATCTTGACACATGTGTGGCCAATAGGCATATTCTTTTAAAATGTCCAAAGTTTTTTGGGAACCTCTGTGACCTACAGTTATGTCATCATGGGCATGATGTAGCATCAATCCCCGAAATAACAAAGGTACCACCGATTGGATTTGGCCTGACACAGATTCCGAAATCGACAATTCATCCTGCAATAGAATTCTCTTTTTGCTCTTTAGCAACACCCTCTGTTCTACTTTCACTTTACAGTCCTCCTCAGTCAGAGGAGTTTGCACTAATTAGATAATAGGCCTAAAATAGGGTCTTCTTTTTGTGCCTTGGCCCTTGACCAAGTCCTGGTCTGGAGTATCAAAACTCCACTCTACCACAGGCTGATTACCTGTTCTCTGAGTTTTGGAGCGTGTTATTACATCCACCTGGATTTCACCAAGTAGGTGCGCAATAGGAAACAATTCCCCTATTACAGCCCCAATCTTGGCTAACTGATCTGCCTTGTCATTCCCTTCCTTGTCTTCTCTTGGTGTTTTCAGATGACCTTGTATCTTCCTCCAATGGATGATCAGGTCATTTTCTGAAACAAGTTTATCTATGGCTTGGATCGTTTTGCCATGTTTGAGAGGTTTCTTGTCATAAGTGATCATTCCTCTCAACTTCCTCCCGGATAAATATTCCACAAAACGAATTCAGGCATAATCAGAATCAGTAACTAAAACTATTGCTTTGAATTTATTTTCTACTGCTTTGGATACTGCCAGATAGCGACCAATTCTGCAACTTGACTGCCTTTGGAGCCTAACTTCATGCTTACCCTTGGAATGCCATTACACTTGACCCACACATTTCCTATTCCTGCCACTAATTCCTTTTCAGAATCACCTCCCACGTGGTATGATATGATATGATATGGCATTTATAACGTGCCTATGCACAAGTGTTTCAAGGCACATTCATCCACGTATACAGTTGGGAGACCCTTGCATGTTTCTTCATTGAATACCTTATGAGGGGTTTGCTCAAATTCAGTTAAGTTTGTTACTAACTTTGTGTCTTCAGGTGCACAGATTCTGACACAAAGACATTTTGGCCTTCATTAAGCAATGTTTAATGCTGAATACAAAGGACCAGGACATTGGTCAAATCCCAATAACTTACAAATGGGCCCTGTACCATATAACAAGAGGGTTACTTTTTCGGATACGTCTTCGGATGGCAGTACGTCATATCCTAACAGAGGGACACGTAACAGAGGAAACAGAAGACAGCATAGAGGGAGAGGAAGTAGACCCTATTGGCAATATCCTCAATATGGCCCTGCACCACCTTTTGCTCAATATGGCCAGAGCACCCTGTTTCCGGCCCCGAATCTCCCTTTTCCTCCTCCAGAACTAGGACCACCACCATTAGACAACCAATTTCACACCAGGAGACGGTCCTACCAGAGGTAATACCCAAGTCAGCGGTATACAATATCTCCCAGAGGACTTTAAGCCCGCTTGAAATTTTCATGCTTGAGAGAGGGTTTTCATTTGTACCCATGCAAAATCCCTCCAAAATGGATACGGAAATTGAATTACGTAGTCTATTCCGGAAAATCAGACTGAGAGATTTATTCGGGACCAATGAAGGGGAACAAATTGACGTCGACTGTAACACCCCATTTAGATGTAAGTCCACCTTTACGCCTAGTCTTAATATGGTCTCGGAAGAAACGGCGATTGTTGAGAAGGCTGTACTTAGAGACTTTCATTTGCTACACAAACGTATTGACAGTCACTCACATACACCCAGTGTCATGATCTCTGCTTCCAAAAGGTCAGGGTTTTCCCAACTCCCTTGGAAGCAGATCCATAACCCAGGTTCCGAGTGCCAACCAGTCCCAATTGGGACCTTTTGGACCCAGTCCTGGTGCCAGTGGCACCAGGCTCATAAATATGCCCAGTCCCAGCGCTGGAAGCGCCGGGCTCATAATGCTTGGGTGGACTTACCTGCAGCAGACCATGCTGCTTACTTGCCTGCCAGTTGAGCCTCTGATCCTCTTCTGTTTGGAACTACTTTTCCTGTTGGGTGGGGCAGGAGCCACTCCCTAGATTCAGAACACTGGAACTCTTCTGGAAAGCAGGAACTCTTTTCTTACCTAGGCGTGGCTGTGGAAGGAGACACCTAAGCACTACAGGAGGCTATTTAAACCACACCCGATGGATGAATCTTGCTTTGCGTTATTCTGCATCCTCTGCAGCAGAACGCTCATCGTGTCTTCTGCATCTGATCCTGGGCCTAAGGAAAAAGGCTTACCATCCTGAATCCAGTCTTCAGCAACACCTATAAAGACAAGAAAGAACAGGTTAGCATTACGGTCTTCAGTGACAGCTCTTCACTTACCTGGTCCATCGGCTGTCACCAACGCCTCGCGCTGCATTCCGGCATCTGAAAGACAAAGGCTTACCTACTCTTCGTGCGCTCCGGAGGTCTTCACACTGCATTCCGGCAACTGAAAGACAAAAGCTTACCAACTCTTCGCACGCTCCGGAGGCCTTCGGCGCTGCATCCCGCATCTGAAAGACAAAACAAGGTGCATTTAAAGACATTGGGGAACTTTAATACTCACGTGCCATTACTCCTTTCCACATCTAACCCAGTGGGTATTCCGGCACCCTGCAGCCGCTCCGAATTTGTACCTGCAAAATAAAAAGACAGTTAGAGCGCATCGTGAAGCAGGCAACAAGCGCTTACTTACGTGCTTCCAGGCGCTTCTATTCATCACACGGGCTCCATCTTCAACTCACTTCAGCCCGTCATCCGCCATCGCCGGAACCCTGCAAAACAAGAGACATCATTACTAAAGACTTTAAAGACATTAGAATTACTCGAAACTTACCGTTCGTGCAGTAAACGACGGACAGCAGTCCTCTGAAGTCAAGAGGCCTGCTCCCCTTATCCAGTGAAGAAACTGGTTACAGCACCCTGCCCCGAGGCAGATGGAGAGCACAGCGTTCACTTACCTAAGACATCTTACCCTTCGAGTCAGACATACAGCGCACAGAGGTCCAGCCCAAAGAGCCAGCCGTGTGTTACACATCACCTTTGAAGATACGGTATACGCCCAGTCAAGACCGGCGCCTCTACGGGAATCAGGTGAGCGTTACAGAACGCAAAGCCTACCACAAAACTCCCGTCCAGGCGCTATGGAAACCTCGGATACCGACCAGCTAGCCCAGTTACTTGGGGAACTAAGGGCAGAAGTGCATGCAGCCCGTCAGGAAACGAACGCTCTAAGAAGAGAACTGATTATTTCCAAGGAGCGAACAGATGATCTCGCTAGACAATTGCTACAGTCACAAGCCGGACAGACCCCGTTACCCGCATCTGGGGGAAATCTTCCTTCTACATCCTCTATGAATCCAGTGCAGATCAACCTACCTGGGAATGTACCTCTGGCTCCGCCCGAATGATTTTCTGGTGACCCAAAGAGGTTTGCAGTATTTATCAATCAGTGCCGGTTGCATTTCTTATGCCGGCCAGCAGCCTTTCCAACTGATCAAGCTAAAGTAGCTTTCGTGCTTTCGTACCTTAGTGGCAATGCGGCAGACTGGTCGATCCCTCTAGTAAATCAAGATGATCCGGTCCTCCATGATTTTCAAGCTTTTCAGCTCAGTATGGAAAAACTGTTCGCAAGACATTCACAGGGGCAGGCCTTGGACAATGAGCTTCTTTCGTTGCGACAAGGTAATCAAGACCTTTTGGCTTATATTGCGTCTTTCAACAGACTGATAGTGGAAACTCAATGGCCTGAGGACAAAAGGATTACGCTGTTTTATAGAGGTCTACGTGGAGAGCTCAAAGATGTGTTAGCCCAAGTAGTGAATCCCCCACAAGATTGTTCGGACTATATAGACTTAGTCGTTCAAATAGATCACAGACTGCAGAGCAGGAAGGCCGATCGTTCCAAGTTTGATGCTCGAGTATTTTCCAAACCGCCAACTCCTTCCAAAGGAGTAGACTCCGGGGAACCCATGCAAATAGGGGGTCTGAAAGGTCCTCTAACACAAAAGGAGCGGGAAAGGAGAAAACAGTTGCAATTATGCCTCTATTGCGGAAACTCAGGGCACTTTCTTCGAGACTGTCAGGTGAAACCTGCCAAGAAGGCAGTAGGAGCTGCAGTTACCAAAGTTACAAACTCTGAGCAGGGAAACGACCTCGCCCGACAAGAATAGAGGTCCTCTTGCCGAGCGTGAAAACCAGTTCCGTGACCTCGCATTTCGTGATACCTATGGTCCTCATTAGCCCTGATAATCCGGATCGATTACATGCAATTGAAGCTTACGTCGACAGCGGTGCCATCGGCAATTATGTGGATCATGAAATGGTTTTGAGGATGAATCTAACTCTTTGTCCCAAGGCTGTAAAGGACGTCATCACTACGGTGGATGGTACGGAGATAGCCTCCGGGCCAGTAACGCATACCACTCAAGAGGTGACGCTAGTAAGTCAAGATGGACACCATGAGAAGATCGTGTTCGATGTGATCAAGGCCCCTCAGTTTCAGATTATTCTAGGAATACCTTGGTTAGAGAAACACAATCCTCTGATCGATTGGCGAGCAAGAACGGTCCAGTTTCCAGAATGTGTCTCTACTTGTCACCCTCCACCTGGTGTTGCACTGGCAGCAATTTCTTCAGAGACTCCCCAGTTACCTCCCGAATACCTAGAATACCAAGATGTTTTCCGGAAGGATTAGGCTAACTCTCTACCTCCTCATAGGTCTTATGACTGCCAGATAGACCTGATACCTGGATCTACTCCTCCTTGCAGTAGAATTTATGCCCTCACCGAGCCTGAGAACCTTCACCTTCGACAATACCTGGATCAATACCTGGCAAATGGGTTTATTCGTCCTTCCAAGTCCCCTGCTTCTTCAGCTTTGTTCTTCGTTCCAAAAAAGGAAGGAGACCTTAGAACTTGTATAGATTATCGCTCCCTGAACCAGATCACCGTTAAGAATAGATATCCGTTACCTTTGATCCCTGAACTCCTGGACCAAGTCAGAAAAGCATGCATATATACAAAGCTGGATCTTAGAGGAGCTTACCACTTGGTACGAGTAAAAGAGGGGGATGAATGGAAGTCGGCCTTCCGCACCAAGTATGGGCTATTTGAATATCAGGTCATGCCCTTCGGACTTTGCAATGCCCCGGCCGCCTTTCAATATTTTATGAACTATGTCCTCAGAGAGCTCATAGATGTGTGTGTTGTTGTTTACATTGACGACATCCTCGTTTATTCTTCATCGGAATCTGAACATCGGAAACACGTGAAAATGGTCCTCGAAAGATTGCGTCAACACAAACTTTTCGCTAAGTTGGAAAAATGTGTTTTCAACGTGACTGAAGTTGAATTCTTGGGATTCATATTATCACCTGGCGGAGTGCGTATGGATTCAAAGAAGGTCGATGCAGTTCTCAAATGGCCATCACCATCCTCCGTAAAAGGTGTGCAAAGCATGTTAGGCTTCGCTAACTTTTACCGCAGGTTTATCCCCGAATTCTCTCGAATAGTCCAGCCCATCACTGCCTTGTTAAAGAAAAACAAATGTTTTGAATGGTCTACCGAGGCGGAACAAGCTTTCCAGGATTTGAAGACTAAATTTATCTCTGCACCAATCTTAAAACATCCTCGCCCCGAACTCCCCTACATCGTGGAAACTGATGCTTCAAGCCTTGCCATGGGGGCAGTTGTTATGGTTGTTACTAGGGAACCAGCCTATGTAAATGGCGTCCCTCAAAAGGAGGGAATCGCCGACAATCACCTTTTCAAAGTTACACGAGTATAAGAACAAGGCGTCTCCTACCTGGTCTTCGGAGGGTATTCGGAGGAAAGGAGTGATTCACCTGACACCCTCTCTCGGCGCTGATTGATCGGCGCAGAGTGAAGACGCCAGGGAAACCCTCAAGGGGGAGAAAACCCTTGCTGGTGGAATCCAACGGAGAAGAGGCTGGACGGGACGGGATGCAGATGCGTTTCCCCGTAGGGTCGGTTTGGCGTTTTACTCCTTTGTGTTAAATTCAACATCTTCTTCCCTCAGCTGTCCGTGTTGACTGAAATAAGAGGGGAGAGATTAAACCTGATAGAAAAGTAAGTGAAAAAAGGAAAAGAGGTTCAAGCAAGTGGAACCTACCCTTGGATTGAGAATGTATGGAGATGCTGAGAGATCGGATCCCACGTGCGGGAGGAAGGGTAATATCTAGGTGGAAACAGACACTTTGGTATGAATGTAGCTTCTAAGAGAGAAGGAATGGTGATGACGGAAGTCTACCTTCCTTCCCGTACCGTAATCCCGACTGAGTGCTGGAACTAGTATCTGGAGGCCATGACTTGGTTTCCAACCGCAGTGGCAGTCGGGAGGTGTAGTCCGTGTGCGTGTAAGATGTGGGTTGAGCTGTACAGAGAGAACAGAGGAGAGGGTTAACAAGCGCTGGTGGAGGGAATATATTATGGAGGACTGATGAGGAATGCTGCCTACCTAATGTGGAAGGGTCCCGGAGGTTTCCGTTTTGAGTTGAGCTACGAAAGGGATGGCTCAAGAGTTCCGGGGGGTGGATGTGAGGATTCGAAGCGTGACTTCTGTGTACAGTAGCAACGCGATGCTGTGATGGATTCGGAACCGGAAATACGTTCCTGTGATGAATGGGAGGAGCTTGTTCTGCGGTCTCCCGAAACACTGCACTGTTCACCGGTAAAACCCCGGCCATCTTGGATTGGGGGAATTGTATATTCGATATACGCCGCCAACGGCGCCAGAATGACCATTTGCCAAGAACACTATGATTGTTCGTAACAGTATGCCCCCTTTTATACACGACAAAGCCGGGTTTACCTGGATGGAAGCGATAAAATGATCGCACCAGTCTAGGAGCGTGAACTGCAGAAGCCGGTTCCCAAGATCGTTCTGCCGGGGAATAACCCTTCCAGTCCACTAAAAACTGTAACCTCCCTCTATTGTAGCGGGAATCGCAGATTCCGGACACCTCATATTCAGGGCCGGTGTCCGTAAGCACGGGATGAGGATTTTTAGTGGTTTGTAAATGGAATTCATTCCGTATGTCTGGTTTTAACTGAGAAACATGAAATGTGGGATGTATACGTTTCCATGAGTATGGAAGTTTCAATTGAAAGGCTGCCTGACCCTTTTGTTTGACAACTGTAAAAGGGCCGAAATACTTGGGGGATAACTTGGAGGTGACCAGTCTCTTAGGGAGAAATTTATTCGATAGCCACACTTTATCTCCCACTTGGATTGGGGGGGCTGGAGTTCGATGCTTATCTACTTGTATCTTGCCTTTGAGTCGTGCCTCTATCAAGGCTTCCCTTGCCTCTTTCTGTCCTTTCTGTATGATGTCTATCATCCCGTTGATGTCCGGAAAGGATGACGGAGAATAGGAAAGCGGTGTGAATACCGAAGGGTGAAATCCGTAGGTACAAAAAAACGGGCTGAGACGGATTGCTGAATGTGGGGCATTGTTATAAGCAAATTCGGCCAGGGGTAATAGGCTCTTCCAATTATCTTGTGCGGCTGATATATAACATCTGAGGTAGGCTTCCAGGGTTTGGTTGAGTCTTTCTGTCTGTCCATTTGTCTGGGGATGGTACCCAGAGCTTAGAGCTCTGGAGATTCCGAGTATATGACATAACTGTTTCCAGTATTTGGATGTGTACTGCGAGCCTCGATCTGATATGATCACTTCCGGAAGTCCATGCAGAGAGAATATGCGATCCAAGAATACCCTAGCCATCACCGCAGCGGATGGAATATTTTGGAGTGGAATAAAATGAGCCATCTTAGTAAGCGAGTCTACTGTCACCATGATGGTATTACATCCTTCCGAGATCGGGAGGTCCACTATAAAATCAGTGGATATGATTTGCCAAGGTTTGGAAGGTATCTGCATTTGTACCTGTTCTCCCAATGGAGGTCGTCTAGGGCTCTTGGTTTGAAGACAGATAGGACATGATGCTATGTATTCCCGGACGTCCTCTTTGACATTTGGCCACCAGAACTGTCTTTGTATAAGATCCAACGTACCTGCCCAGCCTCGATGACCTGCCGAGTTAGAATCGTGACAGAGACGTAATACTTCTAGATGCAAATCTCTGCGAGGGATAAAGATTCTTTGATCTTTGAGGAACAGGCCTTGGCGGGGAATCAAGTGGTATTTCCCAATTAAGTCTAACTGTGAGGCTTCCCATTCTCTTGACGCATCTATGATTTTTTGCAGGAAGTCTCGGATCACTGTTACCCTCATGGGTTTAGGGAACATAGGTTCGGACCTGAATGGAGTCTCCTCCACCGGGTCTCTCCGAGATAATGCATCTGCCTTCAGATTTGTTGAACCTGGGATGAAAGTAAACTTGATGCGGAAAGGAGAAAAAAAATGTGCCCACCGGGCTTGGCGACTGTTACAAGTTTGAGCATACTGTAATATGCGGAGATTGTGGTGATCCGTTCTCACCTCAACTGGGAATCGGGCTCCCAACAACAGATGTCGCCATTCCTCAAAGGCACGTTTGATGGCCAGTAATTCTTTTTCCAGGACGGTATAATTAAGTTCAGCTGGAGTAAGGGTCTTTGATAGATAGGCTATGGGTTGTTCCACGTTATTAGTCCCTGGTTGGAGGAGGACAGCTCCCAGAGCCTGGTGTGATGCATCCGATTCTACAATATACCTCTTCTGTTGGTCAGGCATTGATAGTATCGGAGCTTTGGTAAAGAGTTCTTTCAGTTCCCTGAATGAGAGTTGTACTTCTGATGACCAATGGAAGGGCACCCCTTTCTTTAGGAGATGAGTCAAAGGATGTGTAAGAGAGGAAAAATGGGGAATGAAACGCCTATAAAAATTGGCGAATCCCAGGAATCTTTGGATGTCTTTGACTGATTTCGGAATTGGCCATTCTGTGATTGCTGAGATTTTGGAAGGGTCCATCGCAATGCCTTCCCCTGAAAGTATGTATCCTAGATAAGCGACAGAGGGTTTATGGAACTCGCACTTCTCTATTTTACAATAAAGGTGGTTTTG
Organism: Ambystoma mexicanum; assembly: GCF_040938575.1. NCBI lineage: Eukaryota > Metazoa > Chordata > Amphibia > Caudata > Ambystomatidae > Ambystoma > Ambystoma mexicanum. The sequence continues at coordinate 895,819,249 of NC_090939.1, forward strand.
TTGTAAGCGGGAGAGCACTTCCTGTACATGGTGGATATGTTCAGACAATGAGGGGGAAAAGACCAGGATATCGTCTAGATAGATTATTACATAGTGTAGGGAGATATCTGCAAATAGGTGATCCATAAACCGCTGAAACACGGCTGGAGCGTTGGATAAACCAAAAGGCATAACTCTGTATTGGTAATGGCCAAATGGAGTGCAGAAGGCCGTTTTCCATTCGTCTCCTGGCTTAATTCGGATAAGGTGGTAAGCCCCCCGCAGATCGAGTTTGGTGTAAATGCGAGCGCCTCTTACGGCCTCCAATATGTCTGGGATGAGTGGCATTGGATACTTGTCTGGCACCGTAATCTTGTTCAAGCCGCGATAGTCAATGCACGGGCGGAGCTCTGAGGTGTTCTTTTTAGGTATAAAAAAGAGGGAAGCTGCCGCCGGGGAAGTTGATTCCATGATTAGACCATTTTTGATATGGGTTCGGATATACTCCTTCAGCACCTCTTTCTCTTTGGCTGAGAGTATATACATGCGTCCGAATGGGAGAGGACTGTTGGGTACTAAATCTATGGCACAGTCATCTCTTCGGTGAGGAGGTAATTCCGTGTATTCAGAGTGGGTAAAGACAGGTTGGAATTGCTGGTATTCTGGAGGTATAATGGAGATTTGGTTTAGTAGGGTTCCAGGAGGCTTCAAGTTTCCTGCTTCACAGGTTCCAGAATCGGTCTTCCTTCCCGTAAGGCAATGCTGGACGCACCTCTCGGAACCCAAGAATAAAGTCCCTGCTGCCCAATTAATGTACGGGTTATGTTTTTTTAACCACGGAATCCCCAATATGATGGGATAGTGAGCTGTCCGTATGAGGTCTAACACAATTGGTTCTTGGTGTGTCGCAATTGTCAAGACCAGGGAACCCGTATGGTCTTTAATGGGGCCAGAAATGAGGGGACTACCGTCTACACTCTCTACAGGGATGGAAACAGTTTTTGCGGTTCTTGGAATGTTATGCCTTTGAGCCCAAGAATCATTTATAAAATTACCCGCGGCTCCACTATCTACCAGAGCAAGAACGTTTTCCAGTCGGATGTTATTCCAGGCGATGGATACTCCCAAAACTACCATACCGTTCTCGGGATTTGGGCTCTGGGGATCAGAAAAAGCACTAAAAAGGGAACTATTGGAATGGAATGGGCCCTGTACCGTCGTTCCCCTTACGGCCGGGCACTGGCGTTTCCCGCCTTTTTGGTGGGGATTAGAAGACATTCTTTGACTGTATGAGTGTTTGCCCCGCAATACATGCAGAGCCCAAGAGACTTTCTTCTAAATCGTTCTTCGGGGGTAAGCGGTCCGCGTGAGGCCCCCAACTGCATGGGTTCTTCTGTGGAAACGGATTTGTGTGGCATAACGTTTCCCTCCAAGTGGTGTCTACTGTTCCTTCCCTTTCTTTTCTCTCTGTTTCTCTCCTGGAGTCTATAGTCCAACTGCATTTCCAGGGCTATGAATTCACTCATGTTGTATGGTCGAGGTACCCTTGAGACCTCATCCTTTAATTCCTCAGATAGACCTCTACGGAACAACGTTATTAAGGCATCATCTGCCCAGGCCGTATCCGCCGCCATCTGTTTGAAACGGGTGATATATGTCAGGATATCTTGAGAGCCTTGTTTTAGGTCCAAAAGACGTTCTTGAGATGCTATAGTCACCTCTTGTCTGCCAAACATGTTCTTTACGCTATTACAAAAGGCAGTGTAAGAATCCAAAATAGGATTGTTACTGGTCACTAACGGAGTGGCCCAGGCTAAGGCTGCTCCGGTCATTTGAGAAATCATATGACCTACTTTATCACGGTCTGTTGGAAAAAAGGCTGCCTTAAAGGCAAATTGAACAGTGCATGTTTCCAGGAACTCTTTCACAAGATGGGGGTTTCCATCGAACCTTCCAGAGGAAAGTGGACCTGGGGGTACCTCTGAGCATTGAGCCGATCTACCCACTTGACTCTTTAAAGAGGCATTTTCCTGTTTGAGATTCTGTACCTCGGCGGACAAGGCCTGCATGGCTGCCGCGAGTTGTTGGATCTGCTGATCCGTGGTACGTAGAGATTTCCTGCCCGGATACTCGTGGGGAAGGTGATCGATCTTTTCTATAGGCGTTGCTAACTGTTATGGTTGTTACTAGGGAACCAGCCTATGTAAATGGCGTCCCTCAAAAGGAGGGAATCGCCGACAATCACCTTCTCAAAGTTACACGAGTATAAGAACAAGGCGTCTCCTACCTGGTCTTCGGAGGGTATTCGGAGGAAAGGAGTGATTCACCTGACACCCTCTCTCAGCGCTGATTGATCGGCGCAGAGTGAAGACGCCAGGGAAACCCTCAAGGGGGAGAAAACCCTCGCTGGTGGAATCCAACGGAGAAGAGGCTGGATGGGACGGGATGCAGATGCGTTTCCCCGTAGGGTCGGTTTGGCGTTTAACTCCTTTGTGTTAAATTCAATGTCTTCTTCCCTCAGCTGTCCGTGTTGACTGAAATAAGAGGGGAGAGATTACACCTGATAGAAAAGTAAGTGAAAAAAGGAAAAGAGGTTCAAGCAAGTGGAACCTACCCTTGGATTGAGAATGTATGGAGATGCTGAGAGATCGGATCCCACGTGCGGGAGGAAGGGTAATATCTAGGTGGAAACAGACACTTTGGTATGAATGTAGCTTCTAAGAGAGAAGGAATGGTGATGACGGAAGTCTACCTTCCTTCCCGTACCGTAATCCCGACTGAGTGCTGGAACTAGTATCTGGAGGCCATGACTTGGTTTCCAACCGCAGTGGCAGTCGGGAGGTGTAGTCCGTGTGCGTGTAAGATGTGGGTTGAGCTGTACAGAGAGAACAGAGGAGAGGGTTAACAAGCGCTGGTGGAGGGAATATATTATGGAGGACTGATGAGGAATGCTGCCTACCTAATGTGGAAGGGTCCCGGAGGTTTCCGTGTTGAGTTGAGCTACGAAAGGGATGGCTCAAGAGTTCCGGCGGGTGGATGTGAGGATTCGAAGCGTGACTTCTGTGTACAGTAGCAACGCGATGCTGTGATGGATTCGGAACCGGAAATACGTTCCTGTGATGAATGGGAGGAGCTTGTTCTGCGGTCTCCCGAAACACTGCACTGTTCACCGGTAAAACCCCGGCCATCTTGGATTGGGGGAATTGTATATTCGATATACGCCACCAACGGCGCCAGAATGACCATTTGCCAAGAACACTATGATTGTTCGTAACAGCAGTTCTATCACAAAAGGACCCGGTAACCAATCAGTTGCATCCCGTGGCATTTTGGTCCCGCAAATTCTCGCCTCCTGAAATCAATTACACGATTACTGACAAGGAACTTCTGGCTATCAAGTCTGCCTTTAAGGCTTGGCGGCATTATCTGCTGGGGGCCCGACACACCGTTACTGTGATTACGGATCACCGAAACCTGCAATATTTGAAAACCGCAAAAGCCCAATCCTCTAGACAACTCCGTTGGGCATTATTCTTTGCCGAGTTTGACTTCATAATTACCTATCGACCTGGTACAAAGAACGGTAAAGCTGATGCCCTTTCTCGGATGGAAGTGGAAGAACACTTGATCAACCCTAAACCTGTACCAATCATTCCCGAACAAAGAATTCTGGGTGTAATCGCCACAGAATCCATAGAGGAAGTTAAGGATAAAGCCAGGCAACTTGTAACTCCAGCAGACATACAGAATTGGCATCTGCAGGGAAAGGACTTTGCAGTAAAGGACAACTTATTGTATTTCCAAGAACGATTATACCTACCCAGCACAGATTTACAGAAAAAAGTAATCTCTTGTTATCACGATTCTTTAATGGAAGGACATCCCGGTATGGCCAAGACCTCAGAAAAGATCAAGTGCTACTTCTGGTGGCCGTCTTGGAAAAAAGATATCAGAGACTTTATAATGTCCTGTGGAGTATGCGCCCAAAACAAGAGTCAAAAGGAAAGACCAGCAGGCCTCTTACGCCCTATTGACATCCCACCTCGCCCTTGGCATACGCTTTCTATGGACTTCATCACCGATCTACCTCCATGCTCCGGATACAATACGATTCTAGTAATCGTGGACTTATTCTCCAAGATGGCGCATTTCATTCCGCTCAAAGGCTTGCCAACAGCAGCAACTCTGGCCCGAGAATTTCTCGAAAACATCGTCCGACTGCACGGTTTTCCTTCGGTTCTAATTTTGGATCGAGGTAGTCAATTTATTTCTCATTTTTGGCGAAGTTGCTGTCGGTCGGCTCAAATTGATGTGAGACTATCGACCAGTCACCACCCTCAGACCGACGGACAAACCAAGAGGACCAATCAAACTCTGGAACAGTATTTACGCTGCATGCTGCAACAAACTGAAAAAACTTGGAAAGACATCCTTTGGATAGCCGAATATGCCTACAATAACTCTGTCCATTCGGGAACTGGGAAAACCCTGTTTTTTCTTTTGTACGGCAGTCACCCTCGAACCTCGGAGTTGGATCCCCTCCAAGATCTTGAAACACCAGCAGTAGACTACCTGCATTCTACAATCACCCAAGCCTTTAAGGAAGCTGTTTCTCACCTTCAAAGGGCTAAAGAACAATACAAGAAAGGAGCAGATCAACATCGGAAGGAAGCCCCTCAATATCAAGTAGGGGATCAAGTCTGGTTATCCACCAAATATCTACCTCTAAAAGGGCCACGCACATTCAACCCAAGATACCTTGGTCCCTATTCCATCACTACCATAGTAAACCCAGTAGCGGTCAAGTTGGACTTGCCCCCGCACATGAAGATACATCCGGTCTTCCACGTCTCTCTATTAAAACCCGTGCAACCTCAAACCCGACTAACTAAATCTCCAAAACCTATCCTAGTTGATGGAGAACTCGAGTTTGAAGTCAAAAGCATTCTGGACTCCAAGATCTCCAAATCTAAACTATTTTACCTAATTGACTGGAAAGGCTACGGCCCCCAAGAGAGATCCTGGGAACCTGCTGAATATGTCCACGCTCCTCGCCTAATCAAAAGATTTCACCGAACATTTCCTGACAAGCCAAAACCCCCGGAGAAGCCCGGTTTGGGAGGGGCCTTGAGGGGGGGTACTGTCATGATCTCTGCTTCCAAAAGGTCAGGGTTTTCCCAACTCCCTTGGAGTGCCAACCAGTCCCAATTGGGACCTTTTGGACCCAGTCCTGGCGCCAGTGGCACCAGGCTCATAAATATGCCCAGTCCCAGCGCTGGAAGCGCCGGGCTCATAATGCTTGGGTGGACTTACCTGCAGCAGACCATGCTGCTTACTTGCCTGCCAGTTGAGCCTCTGATCCTCTTCTGTTTGGAACTACTTTTCCTGTTGGGTGGGGCAGGAGCCACTCCCTAGATTCAGAACACTGGAACTCTTCTGGAAAGCAGGAACTCTTTTCTTACCTAGGCGTGGCTGTGGAAGGAGACACCTAAGCACTACAGGAGGCTATTTAAACCACACCCGATGGATGAATCTTGCTTTGCGTTATTCTGCATCCTTTGCAGCAGAACGCTCATCGTGTCTTCTGCATCTGATCCTGGGCCTAAGGAAAAAGGCTTACCATCCTGAATCCAGTCTTCAGCAACACCTATAAAGACAAGAAAGAACAGGTTAGCATTAGGGTCTTCAGTGACAGCTCTTCACTTACTTGGTCCATCGGCTGTCACCAACGCCTCGCGCTGCATTCCGGCATCTGAAAGACAAAGGCTTACCTACTCTTCATGCGCTCCGGAGGTCTTCACACTGCATTCCGGCAACTGAAAGACAAAAGCTTACCAACTCTTCGCACGCTCCGGAGGCCTTCGGCGCTGCATCCCGCATCTGAAAGACAAAACAAGGTGCGTTTAAAGACATTGGGGAACTTTAATACTCACGTGCCATTACTCCTTTCCACATCTAACCCAGTGGGTATTCCGGCACCCTGCAGCCGCTCCGAATTTGTACCTGCAAAATAAAAAGACAGTTAGAGCGCATCGTGAAGCAGGCAACAAGCGCTTACTTACGTGCTTCCAGGCGCTTCTATTCATCACACGGGCTCCATCTTCAACTCACTTCAGCCCGTCATCCGCCATCGCCGGAACCCTGCAAAACAAGAGACATCATTACTAAAGACTTCAAAGACATTAGAATTACTCGAAACTTACCGTTCGTGCAGTAAACGACGGACAGCAGTCCTCTGAAGTCAAGAGGCCTGCTCCCCTTATCCAGTGAAGAAACTGGTTACAGCACCCTGCCCCGAGGCAGATGGAGAGCACAGCGTTCACTTACCTAAGACATCTTACCCTTCGAGTCAGACATACAGCGCACAGAGGTCCAGCTCAAAGAGCCAGCCGTGTGTTACACATCACCTTTGAAGATACGGTATACGCCCAGTCAAGACCGGCGCCTCTACGGGAATCAGGTGAGCGTTACACCCAGCTTTAATTTTTCCAAAAAAGAATGGAACTGCCTTAGGAAACTTAAAGAAGATTCCACCATTAAAATCAAGCAGGCAGACAAGGGGGGAGGCATTGTTGTCCTTGATGCCGCCCAGTATGACCAAGAGGTCATGCGTCAACTTGGTAACCCCTTGATTTACCACAAACTGAGTGGAGATCCAACTGAAGGGATCAGTAAGGAAATAAATGTTATCTGTATGGCAGCACGAGAGGCGGACATCATTAGTTAAAAGGAACTGTTATTTCTCACGGCCAAAGGGACCAGAGTCCCGCTGTTTTATGTATTACCAAAAATACATAAAGACCCCATTAATCCTCCAGGCTGCCCCATAGTTTCTTTATGCAGCTCCATATTGGAAACATTGGGCCCATTTTTTGATTATTTTTTTAAACCTCTGGCTGCCAATACTGATACTTACGTATCCGATACTACAGATGCTATCAAACATCTCGAGAATTTACCTTTTAATCCGGAACACGAGATGCTAATAACTTTGGACGTAGAGTCGCTTTATTGCAACATCCCTCAAGCTGAGTCTCTACAGGTCATAAAAGGTTTTTTGGACAGTCGACCTGACATTCAACATATACCAAGTGAATTTTTGATTCAGTTATTAGAACTAGCTCTTAACAAGAATTACTTTAGATTCAAGAATTCTTATTACCTAGAGGTAAAGGGTACGGCAATGGGGGCGTCCTTCGCCCCCAATTATGCCATTTTGTATATGTGGCAGTTTGAGAAGTCTCTGATTTTACTTGACTCTAATCCTTTCTTTTCGGCGATACGTCTATATAAGAGGTATATTGATGACATAATAATGGTCTGGGATACCACAAAGGGTGACTACACAACTTTTCTCCCATGGATCAATTCTTTAAATCCCCATCTCAAATTCACTATGGCTACCAGTAACATCTCACTTCCGTTCTTGGACCAAGCCATCAAGATTGATATGGACCACATTTTCGTAGACCTATTTCGCAAAGAAACAGATCGTAACACCATTTTACGATTTGATAGTTTCCACCCACAGGCCCTTAGGGAGAGTACTCCCTATGGGCAATTTTTGAGAGCAAGACGGAATTGTACCAAAATTAGTGATTATTCCAAACAGGCTGGAATCATCTCCACCAGATTATCAGCCAGAGGCTATCCGCCATACTTACTCAAACAGGCACGGAAGAGAGCCAGATATCAACATCGCGACACACTACTGACCAGGCAGAATAGTCCTGATATTACCAACCAACGTATTGTATGCATGACTACCTTTAATTCCCATCACAAAGAGATCAAGAAAATGATCCACAAACATTGGCATCATCTCCAACTTAATAATCCTGACCTGGAGCGGCCGTTGTTTGCCTTCAAAAAAGGAAAACATTTGAAAAACTGGCTCTCACAAGCAGACCGAGCCAACCCTGCCCCTCGAAAATCTACTCTTCATTCGCAATGGGGCTTCCAACCCATCTTGGGGCATTTCCCATGCGGCTTTTGTAACGCCTGTAAATCTACCACAGCCTGCTCTACTGTCACCATCAATAATAGAGTGTGGTCCCTCAAGCAACACACCACGTGCAATTCAACCAACGTGATCTATGTCATTATCTGCCCATGTGACAAATCCTATATAGGTAAAACAGCCAGACCTATAAAAACAAGGATTTCGGAACATAAATCGAGAATCCGGGCCAATACTAGTAATGCCCCGCTCGTGTCACATTTTTTGGGATTAGGTCACAATTGTGACGACTTTAAATGGTGGGCATTGGAACGTGTGATAGGGACAGATGGACTTAACACGGCAGCTAGACTTTCCCAACGGGAACAATGGTGGATGTACCAGACGAATAGCTATCACATTGGTTTAAACCATCAAGAAGAATGGCTCCACTGTATTACTTAAAGGCCATTTGTAAGCATGATACACATTGCTTTGGCTGATGTTAGACCTACTTTCAGATGAGTTGTTTATGGGGAATTTGGTGTTCCATGCTACGTTATCTTATACGCATAGCACTCCTTCTGTTAGATCTGGTCTAGCCTGTGCTTTACCCTAAATCATCTTCAGTATTACTGGATCTTACCATGCAATAATGCTGGTCTTCATATATATATCTTTTCCTTTCTTCCATGTATCTTTGATGAGTGGTTTACCACACAGGTGGTCACTGATTTGTAATACATGGACACCGTCCAATTCACATGAATTATTTATAGATATCGACACAGAGGTGGAGTATATACACCCCGATCTTACCTTTCAGCGGCTTGAGTGCAGGGGGGGGGTCTCCTTCTTTGTTTCTGCTTTGTTTCCACTGAGTTTGGATCAGTGTTTTTGCGCGCCATAGTTGGATTCCCTGCGTGAATGCTCTGTCGCTTTAAGAGCATTGTTACATCTGCGAGTCATATGACTATATGACACAGTCACGTGTCCGGGATACCCGATACTTTAGGAAGCGTTTGCAATTGCAGCGCCGTTTTCCGCTCTATCTTGGAACTTCAGGCGGATCGGACGTATACGGCAGTACCTCTTTCTCGCTGGCCGGATGATATTTTGACTGTGAAAGGACACAAACGCGGACGATACGCGCCCAGCTGCAGCACATTTCCAGAAACTCGGGTAAGTATGCGGATGCCGTCTTGGTGAATTTTCACACTTTTGCTACCACCGCATTGAGTCTTTCTTAAATTAAATTAAATTGAATTGACTTTGGTGAGTCAGGACCGGAATCTAGGGGAGGGTTTTCCCTTTCCTTTTCCTTACCTTGTGTTATACTGTATTGGGCAGGCCGTTTAAGCAATGTCTGTAGAACCGCTGGTACATGATATTGCATGGGAGTAGCCTTGTGATTACAATGGGTCTTTATCGCTGCTTATTGGCCGTTTTCCAACATATGGCCAACTTGGGATAGTAAATGCCGTTCAGTGTCACGTTGTATTACTTAGTGATTTCCCTCCTTTCCAATGAGGGGTATAGTATATTAATATTATCAGTTGCTTTGTTCTATCTATGGGCATTTGGGTTACTTTAATATCAATATCTATAATTACCCATGATGCGTTGAGACAGATGCTTTCTGCCCTTAGTTGACTGGATTGGATTTTTCTATTTTGTTCATCCATGGCTTCTCTTTTCTCTTCTTTTCTTTATGGCTATATTTTGCAGCGTCAACCGCTGCACAGGTGGGACTCATACCGAGTTCACCAACATATCAATCTTGACTTTACCAAGACATTACTGCTCCTGAATAGAGGTTTTTTTTTCACTTCATCGCTTCTTCCTTCGTGATCTCACCGAGGAGGAGTGTTTTTCTTCAATTCTGAAGGTATGAATTTTTTGTTTTTTGAATGTTGAGCTGTTGAGGTGAGCTGTTCTGTAGGTTAGCTCATATGCCACTGGGATTGCAGTGAATGCCCTTATTAATTTAGGCTTTCCTCTCCCCATAACCCGCCTTGCTGGATTCATTTAATTGTAGATACGCGGCCAGGATGCAGGTTGTTATGTTTCTTCACATCCCCTGACCTAATTAGGTTTCCACATGATGAATCCCAGTGAGCTTTACGTGAAGAGGTTTTTGAACTATTGTCTAAAACTATATTACAATTGCTTGTATGGAGTTACTGTGGGGGTACTAGGCTGGGTCAAGGATTTTTAATAATGTGTTTTTAATTCTACTTTCTGTTTTTTTCTTCTTTCTTTTACCTTTCTGGTTTAGTTCTGAATCAGATTAAGATGGAACGCATTTACTATCAATGTATACAGAGGAAGAACCCGGCTACGAAAGGATACATGGAACAACATTAAGATGTCCATCTATTGTCTGTTATAAATTGTTTGAGTTCCTGATAAATTATAACCATTTCTGCCCTGTCCTGAGGAAGACGACTGTCAAGTCTTCTCTCTCTTTTTTGTTTTAAAGAGATAGACGCCTTAGACAATTTTTACAGGTCGTCGAAACTATCTACCCTTAGATACCAGTGCAGTACACGAGAATGATGGGAACTGCATCAGGTACTGGTCGTTGACTGTTTAGGTCGGAATGGTGACAAGTAGTGCAAATCTGTTTACAATTATTGCATTTTTTACTTGTCAGATCATTTCAAATATAATTTGGAATCGGGGACAATATTAGAAGATTACAGGGGACATTACTTCCTGTTTTCAAACTTTGTGTGTTTTGTCTTCTCCCCTTTTCCCTTCGCTTTTTTCTCTCTTTTTTCCCTTTTTTCCTTTTCTATATATATATTTCTGGTTGGAATTGTTTGACATTAATTTTGAAAATTTGATTTTTTCACTGTGCATTATGTCTCTAACTTGCAATCGCACTGTGCACTTTATGTCTATCCCGCATTGCAGGATGATCAGTAGACAACTATGCACTTTTACTGTAGATATTTAACATTGATTGACTGTTATGCTGTTTTACCATGGATTCAGCACTACGTTTGTGTAATTTGACATGTGAATAATAAAGATTGATTGATTTTATACTATCCTTGACCTGGCCTATCCCCTCATTAAGCTCCTAGATTGAGAGCAATTTACCCTGCTAGATCTTTCTAGTGGTACGGTTCCCGTGACCCCAATTTTTCTTGTTGCTTGTTCAGGTGCACAGATAGCAGAACAATCATGTCTGTGAGGGCCTGGGCAACTCGACTCATTTTATTCTGTCCACATCTTACTTCCACTCTGAATCTCTGCAACGCCAATGTCCATGTCATGATTCTTGACTGGGCCACATTCCCTGACCTTATTCTTCTACTTTGTAAACATTTACATTTTTTTTAATTTATTTTGATCTATTTATATTCAGTTCAAAAATTAACTTTTACAAAGTTATTATTAAAGTATAAATTCATAACCATATGTTGTCAAATCATCATCTATCATACAGTTGTTACCAATAGAGAAAAACATTAATACATACATGTAGCAAAGTATCTCTCAGATTTTCTAATAATACATTTCTATCGTTTTTGTGTCAATTTATCCATCCTAAAACTCTTAAGATCATAAAAATGGGTAAACATTCATTAACGTTCCAGGCTTAAGTTTTCCCAAAACGTCCAACATACCATACACTAACAATCAACCATTAAGGCCTTCGAAGTACTTTTTTTCCCAACACCACACTCTATATAAGGCTATATGTGTTGACACACTTTCAGTATTTAAAAAATGAATCCAAAATGCAGATGTTTTAATCAACTCATAATTGTGGGTCAGGTGGTATAGTGAGGTCATATAGAAAGGGCCTAATTCGGGGCACTCAGTGAGTAAGTGTCTTACCGTTTCAATATTTTTTAGGGATCTTACATATTCTACAGTATCTACCTTCCTTAGGGATTTTCCATTGCGCCCCTCAAATAGCTCTTACAGGGAGTTAGTTTGTGCGCATTAGCAATCTAAACCGTCGTACTTTGGGGTTAGGGTAACTGTGAGGCTGGAAACCCTGGTTCCCGTGGGGTTGGCCGGCAATGGCCAGGCGAAACAGAAAAACCACAAGGAAACTACAACCAGGGAGTTAAGTCGAGTGATCCAGAGTCACCAAAGCAGTGACTCCCACTAATAAAAACACAACAAAGGTCAATATGTCACTGATAGGAATTACAGGAAGTTCTCCAACAGGGGATGTCGGGACCACGGACTACATCTCCGATAATGCCTCTGGGTCAACACAAATCTATTCCTTTTAAGCCAAAAATGAATGAAAGGGGGTTGCATACCAGGAAGGAAAGGTTCCCTTTTCCCTATAGTCGTGGCAGGAAGAGCCACGGGGTGGGCAAAGTACGGGATAGGGAGGTTGCACTGAGCTATGGTAAAAACAAAGAAGCAGAAAAACCAACGCCTTAGGAGGTGGAGAGGGGAAGGGAGGGACTGACTGGGGAAAGGTGGAAAGAATTGAGCACACCTGAAGGTGAAGAGGGTGGAGGGGAGGTACGGTTAAAAACGGCCACCTGGAACTCATGAGGTCTCCCGATTCTTTCATCTAGGAGCCGAGTGCTGGCTCAGAGGAGTGGAGCCCGGATGTCAGTGAGAGTGGGCATACTAGGTCAATATCCCCCTGCGACCGAGGAAGCCCCTACAGCCGCACATTCAAACCAGGGATCTGGAAAACCGCAGCGAAAACAAAGACTGCAAGGAAAGAGTGCTCTTGGAATTCCTGTGGCATTTTACGACCGGAGCTCTGATTGAGAGAGCACAACGCCGGTCTGGGAGGAACATTCTTGGTTTTGTTTACATTATTTTCCCTTCTTTGTTCAAACACGGCTCACGAGGAAAAGCCGGCAGCAACAAGGGGAAGGCTCAGTGATATGTCAGTGCAAGTGAGGCGCAGGACTGAAAAACCGACAATGAACACTTGAAGTTTGTTTTGTTCCTCGCCCTCATTTATACCCTTTATCCCCCAACCGTCCCCGTCCCCCCCGGACACTTGAACTCTGATTTAAAGAAGGCAAATCCGAGGCGGGACCTTTCTTTACTTTGGATTTGAATGCACAGTGCCAGCGAGAAGCCTATTTACTTTGCATTATTTGTGATATTAGTTACAAAAGCTGCAATTTCGTTCTGAATGCCTGAATAAACCCCTTCTTTTATTTAACCTGAATTACTGACTCCTGCCTGCTATTTAACAGAACACAACAGGTAATTTTGTGGTCTCATTTACGTATGTACATTTTTGATTTGACTGTAACTTCATGTTTCTGTAAATGTTTGTGGTTATTAGTCCAGTCCCTTTTTTTTAAACGACGTAAAAAAGCTCTTTTTAATTTTTGAAAATCCAAACTCTGTCCGAAATCTGGGTTCCAGTAAAGCGTGCTAAATAGATCTTTCACCAATTTCATAAAACCATTATTTACTTCAGGAATAGGGTTCAGGCGGTAATTGGCCCCCTAATTTTGTCAATAAGGGACATACAGATAGTGTTTTAGATTTGGGGAACAATTCTCCTCTGCATTTGAGCAGCAGCAATTTTAACAATACCAATCCCAATTCGAGCCGTATATATTCGACTGAGGCGGATGGTGGAAGCCCCAAGACACACCGCCAAAAATACCCTTCAAGTACATGTAACCACTCTAAATCCTGCATCTCCAATGCTTCCAGTCCATAAAATACAACAGGGCAGAACCATTATTTATAGGAGGAGCTGTTGAGCAGCCAACAAGATTGCTGCCTATTGTATCAGATCTGCACATCGGCCCGACTCTCATGCTGCTGGTGGCGGTGCGGAACGAGTATCCTCCCTGAAAAACGTAGAGAGGTTTCTGCTTGTGAGGGAGACTGCATGGTTTGACCGGAAGCAGCTTCAGAGGAGCCTGAGACCCGCTTCGACTCAGCGGGAGATCACAAGAGGCCCTGGAGCCTGGAGGCAACATTGCATCACCGCTGCTTCCGCACCTGAGTCCAGGGGAAACGTCCACCTTGGCGGATCTCTAGCGCCTGTGCTGCAGCACGCGACTCCAGAGGGGGGACTACTTGCCGATGCCTCCACCCACAAGCCAGAGGAAGAAGACCCAGACAACGACCGTGGGCGGTGAGTGGTGCAGTGTCATGCCTTCACACTCCAAACCAGCCTTAGGTCCACGCCAGGCTCAACATGCACCCACACCTCGCATTACAAGCTCGCCCACAGAGCAGCGGCAGGGTTCGCGCGTAATCTCTTCAAGGCCTCTTTACATTAGGCCATATGGAAGCAGTCAACATCACCCTGGACTGCGTTGGAAGTTACCATTGCGATTATATACTTGCCCGTGGCAGTGTCTGTTCCTCCCTCAATGCGTTACGCGGCACGCAGATCATGTGATCTAATTGCCATGGTAACGCTATAAACAGACGCTGTGCGCGCCTAACGCTGCTTCTCAGCAGTGACTTTTCCAGCGTTTGGCGTCTACGTTTTGCATCGCTTACCTTCAGGATTTTTAACTTCGGATTTGCTCTTGGATTCCTTCTTGGTTTTTCCTTTTGGTTACGACGCTTGGCTTGGAACTCTTTTTTGGAACTGCTACGACCCGGAACTCTATAAGGACTGCCTCTGCCTCTCCTTTACTACGGCGTTCTGGTACCTTTTTCCCGGAAACTCACGCAAATGCTGTTCTTACCTGTACGGCATCTGGATATCCTGTTTTTGTCTACGTCATCTGGTTTTTCCGATCAACGGTCTGCGTCCTGGAACTTTATACTTGCAGGAGCAACCCCGCGTGCTGCTGCTGTTGCTGTTGGCATACATTGGGGTAACAAGTACATACAGTTTAGTGGAACACTGTCACAAAGGTCCTGCTCTTTTCTTAGAGCCCCTCCTTCGCTGTCTATTTGGTGGGTGTCTTTTTCTTATTCCAATAACTGAATATTGTTCTGCCTTCTTTCTTTCCTCTATACTGATTGTCATAACCCTATTTCTCTCCCTGCTACAGACATCTGAATGCAGTGCTCCCGCTCCTGTTCCAGCCACCTGTGGCTCCAATAATTGAACAGCGAGTGTACATTTAAACTCCCTGTTCGGTGCTTGGGGATGGATGTATATCTAATCTACACGGCCTCAAGTCTTGACATGCGGCTTCAAGGGCCTGCGGTGCCCCCCCCTGCTGTGCAGCCGTATCACCCTGAGTCGCAAGGCGCCTCTGTAAGGATTCCCCCCCAGCTGACAATCTTGCACTGACGGATTGGGAAGGTGTCTGGACCTGCTGATCCATACCCGTGTGGTGCCGACCCCAGAGCCCTGAGACTGTGTGAGGTGAGGGTTCTCCCACTCGGCTGACCAGCGAAGGGGGAAAAATGGGGGACGGCAAAAGGAAAGCTACATTTGGGGATTTGGAATAAATGTAGTTATCTAAAACACATTTATACCGACTTAGGAGATCATATACATCTTTCATTTACTCTGACTGGTTCTACCCCGACTTTCGATCTTAGACCAGATCTTATGGGGCTCTCTATTAGCAAACAAGGGAGGACAGTCTCTTGGAATAGGAAAACTATCCTTCAGTTTAAACATCTCCTCACCGAATCTTTGGCTGATATGACTTCTACTACTCCCAGGCGGACAGGGAACAGAGGCTTTTAAGGATTCTTATTACATCATTATATTGGCTTGTGCCTATAAGGTTAGCAGCATTCGTCCTAAGGCTAACTTCAAACCGGGTGAAACCGGGTAGATATTTGGGAGATACCAGAGTATATCATTCCAAGCTTCTTAAACGTAGGGATCTGGCTGCTCTCCAAAAGCAGGCTTTGACTGCATCTGAGTATACGACCCTTAAAAAATAAATCTCCCAAATACATAAAAACTTTGGGAGATCCCTGAGGATGGATGAATGTCTTAGGTCCCACCAGACCA
Source organism: Ambystoma mexicanum (assembly GCF_040938575.1). Classification (NCBI taxonomy): domain Eukaryota; kingdom Metazoa; phylum Chordata; class Amphibia; order Caudata; family Ambystomatidae; genus Ambystoma; species Ambystoma mexicanum. The sequence goes on from NC_090939.1 coordinate 895,835,067, forward strand.
TGCTGGAACAACTCTGTAAGGGGAAGGAGGGTAAATTTGGTCTATTGTCAATAGGACTCTTGAGACCAATAAGGAGTGTCTGGATTGTCCCATAGAGGCTGATGTTTGGGTTACCTTATATACCAATACATTTGCCCTGCCTAAGAATTTCAGTGAAATTAGGGTGTTTGATTTGGGTACTCCTGTTGTAGGACAGTGCACTTGTGATTATGACATTGTTTGGGCTATTGGTAGACCCAAGCCCTCCCGTGCCCCTGGACCTGATGGCAGTCATCCTTTTGTACTCACAGAGTCTCCCACTCTTTGGGCAGAACTTCTGAAGCCTATATTTGATCATATCTTCCAGGCCCATACTGTCCCTGCTACCAGTGCTCCAGATAAGATTTTGAGGCAGGAGTATTTTACTCCCTATTTGTAAACTATGAGAGTAAATGTGATTTCAAGAGAGTAAAAATGAGTTTTCTCCTTTACAAGAGAGTAAAAAGTATGCGACATCCAGCGGTGTGTGTAAAAACTGTATGGAAATCATTACCATGAGGCAGCTTTCTGCATTGAGACCGAAAAGCAGGTTTCTCACAATTAACAGATAAAGCAGATGGTGCAGTAGCACCAACACCCTCTCACAAATGGAACAGATGAGCACAGTGCTCCTGATGAGATTTTGAAGTGAGATTATTGAACTCCCTATTTTTTTAATTTGGGAGCAACATGATTTTTTAGGAAGTAAAAACAGAGGTCCAATACACAATGGGGAGTATTTATTGAGTAAAAATGTTTTAACTGGAAAACGGAAAAATGTTTTTTTTAAAATAACTCTATTGCACCTAGTTATTCATACTCATTAAACGATACATGTTTACTTCTTCCAATTAGGCAGTAATAATAGTTTCTTCCTGTGGTACTACGTACACGACTGGTCCAAAAATATCCATGGAGCCATGCAGGTGAAAGCAGGGGCACAAGGTCCTACGTGTCTGTTTCCCATTTTTTGTTGTGAGTATTCTTACTTACTGTTTACTTTTTTGGGGGGTATTTGTCTATTTATAGGGAGTAATAGTGGCAAATACACCCCTTATGTGTAGGGCTGGTTGCACCCCAGTAGTTGCTTCTATATGCACAGACCTGTGATGCATGCAGTATTTACCCCTGTAAGAGCACACCTGTAATGACTTTGCCGCAACCTGCCAGTATTTGCTCGTTTAAGCACTTGTGATGGCTTTGACCAAAAAATGCAATATAATAAAACACTTGACGAATTTGGCAAAGAATTCCAGAATTTGTCCAAGATGTACCTCACTTGTCAAAGCATTGCCCAATGCTGCAGTATTTACATCACGCAAAAGTACTTATCAGCCCCCATCACACACACACTTACTTCACCCCCACATGCACACCATGTACACACTGGCACTGGCTCTGTCAGCTCCCCCTACAGTTGCCCAGGCATACTATTGGCTACTGTGGATAATGCAAAAAAGACAACAGATAAAGAAAAAAGCCTTCAGATGTTAAAGAAGGATTAACATGGTGCAATACATAGAATAGTTGTTATGCATAAAACCAAGACACATTGTAAGCAACTCCAATACACTGGGTGTGCCACTCGCTGTGAGAGAATCATTCATTACTGATGCCAGTGTTTAAGCTTTGGTAGGGCACCAAAATGAGTATAGTGATATCCAGATCTGCACACAGGGGCGATACCCGAGTGGACAGGAATTTGTAGAATCAGATTATAGACTAAGCAGGGAAGGTGAAAGGCAAATTTGTGAGTGGAGAAAAGATCAATGGATGGGAGAGGGAAGGTGAGATGTGGGAGGAAGAAGGGCGAACTGCAGAAATTAGCATATTTCAGAAAATGATTGGATTGGAAGGGGATAGCAGCAAGAGGAGAGGGGAGGTGCAGGTAAGAGACCGATGAAGGGCAAAGAAAGGCACAGATATTATATGAGAAGTGCAGGGGAGAGCTTGAATTAGGAAAGACGGGAGGGGTGTAGTAATGAGGACAAGTAATAATTCTAGCACCAACTGCCACTGGGGAATTGTTGCACTGTGTTTGGGGGGTATGCCACATTTTGGCCGAAACCTTTTGGCGCCGGCCGTTTTGGCTCACCAATCTGGCCGCAGAGCCACTTTCGATGCAGCCATTTGGCACTAGGGTCGTTTAGATGTGGAAGACATTGCAGCCTATGTAAAAACGTCTCTCATGCCAAATGGGGCCCTCGGCCCCCTATTCAAGGCGTACTCCAGGAGAGACTACTCAACACAGCAGATAATACACCCCACGGGCCCTAGCGGAAAAAGTCCATAAACAAGCTGCCAGTGACTTTTTCAATAAACCCACTTCCCTAGTTGGAAATGGATCCAAACCTATTTCCCAACTGAATCTTATTAGAATATATTTCCGGACTTTTATTGTACATTAAACAAAGCCCTACTTGTGGGAACTTTTCGATTTAAACATGATTTTGGGAGAAACACGACACTGCCTTAGCCAGTATCTGCGGCTATTTGAAAAGGCAGTCTACAGCTTGCATGGGTTTCATGCAGCGGCAGAGAACCCCTGGTTCGTTTTTCAGGAATATTTAATATCAGACGGCATTATTTTTAATGAGCTTTGACAGTTTTCCGGTTAAGTAAATATCAAATGAAAGGGGAAAAAAATAAATCGGTTGAACATATTGCTTTGCTGCACTCAGAAAGTAATGCACATAAAAGGCTGTTTAAAAGCAACACCCTTTAATTTTGACTATAAGAACACATCTGAGCTCATCCTGAAAATATGAAATCCCCAAAACACACACAATTTAAAACATGTAACTCTGCTTGTGTTTAAGGAAGCGTTCTGATGTTGGGGCCTTGAATGCACTGCTAAAAATAGATAACTTTTTGAACAAATTCAAAACAAACTCTTCAAATAGTAGGCAATCAAGAAGAAAAAAAGCACACAGAACACATACATTTGGGTCTCCAGCACACAAAGCAGAGACCACAGAAAGACAAAAAGGTGGCCTGATTTACAAAGCACTTTTCAATGGGAACCATTGAATCAATGGGAACCATTGAAAAACACATTGGCCCTCATTACGACCCTGGCGGATTTTTTCCGCCAGCGACGGACTTTCCGGCCATGGCGCAAAGTCCCTTTACGCCATGGCGGATGGCGGACTTACCGCCCCATTCCGAGGTCGGCGGGGCGGTAAGTCCCCATTGACCCATTTACCCTTCCCCATTCCCATTTCGGCCCCATAGGGCTCAATGGGAGTGGGGAAGGAGTTAATTACGCCACCGTAAAATACGGTGGCGTAATTAACACCAAGGTCCCAGAGCGCCATGGATTTTTCCGCCCGCAAAAAGCGGGCGGAAAAATGACCATGGCGCTCCAGGAACTCGTAGTTGGCGGTAAGGGGTCCGCGCAGCTAACGCTGGCGCAGACCCCTTAGCGCCAGGGTCGTAATGAGGCCCATTGTATGATAACCATACAACCAGGCACAAAAATTGCTCCTAATGTTTGAGACTGGGGAGGGAGTGGTGCGTGTAGAAGATGTGCAGTTTAAAGCCTTGTTAGCATCAAACGCAATGTCACGTTAAAAGGGGTAAATGCTGTTAATAGGGCTGGCAAATATAATGTGTCTCTGGAATTCACTTTAAGTGTGAATATATGTGTCTCCTTATTTATGAAACTAATCTGCCTCTCGTCGGTCTTGGAGACAAGCTCCTGGTTTTACTTGACATTGATATAAACACGATCGATGGAATAGGGGTGGTGCCTTCATTTCATTTGTAGGGTCCACTGTGGCTGCCCTGCGTGACATGGGGCCGGGTCAGGCCGTCTCCCTCCCCTGAGGCACTTTGTTCTCCAGGCTTGCTGCTGTTGTAAATATGTAATAACCACTGGAAGAGGCACCCATAACAATTCTAAGCAAGCTGGGCTGGAGTGTTATTATGTAGCCTGCAGTGCCATCTATTGGAACAAATAGGAAGTTTTTTTAATGAATAAATACTGTGAAAACTGTGCATAAACTTGTACACAGTTTAAAATGAAACTTTACGTATTTGCTATTATTTCATGCGTAAAAAGGCAAATACACACCTTATCTGGAGGGCTGCCTGCTACTTGGTTACAGTCCATAATTGTACCCTGTGAACATGGAAGACCTCCGTCGACCAAGAACCACCTGACGGTAACCAAGGACCGCCGTGAGCTTAAGGACCGCCATGAACCTTGTGAACGCGGCCGCCAGACACCCGCCCACAGCCGCGAACGGCGTCCGCGCCTCAGGGTCCAACCACGTGGCAGAACCCGGCAACCCTGATTACGAATGGGAGACGAACACCGCACACGGCGGAACGCTCTGGTCTAACACCTCGGGGATAACCGAAGTCCCTGAATCAGACAACACCGACCTCAATCACGAGGCTGGAGTGATACCCGCTCCCCGCACATGCTACGTGATGGACTCACCTGCGGGTCCTCCGAACAGCAACCGGGTCCAAGAGGGGAGGACATGGGTGGAGGCAGAGTGACAAACCTTGATCAGTGGAAAAGGGGGCGGGGCTTCAGGGGATTTTTATAGATGTAGTAACAACGCTGCTCCTGATTGGTTGACTGCTGTCTCACCCCTATATAAGAAAGAAACTGACGAGGGATTGTGTGTGTTCTTTTCCCACTGTTTCAGAACAGGCGGACTGACGAAGAGAGAGACACACAAGACACTCTCTGGGCCTACGAGGACTAAGAGGAGGCCTCATCCATATAGAAGAAGAAGACTCACATAAATCTCCTTTTATTCATTTTTTTTCTTTCATCCTTTTACCTGAATAAAGGAATTTTGATTTCTCCATCCCTGCCTTCCTGCCTCATCCTTACAATTTTGTGGCATCGGTGGGATAAGGCAACGCCATGGAAGGAATTATAAAAGCACTGGCAGATGGCCAACAACAACTACAACAGGCGATACAAGTGCAGTCCCACCAAGCACAAGCCGACCGCCAGGCGTTGCAGCAGGCTTTGCAGTTACAAGTTGCCAACCAGGATGCTTTGAAGAAAATGACAGAAGCCGTGGCTGCTAGAGGAAATCCTACGGCCCCAACAGCGATCCTACAAAAGTTCCAACTGGGCGAGGATCCCTGCTATTTCTTTACAAATTCCGAACGGGTTGCCAGGAATGCACAGTGGCCGGTGGAGAAGTGGGGCCACTTCATTGCTCCGTTGCTAACGGGAAGTATGCCAGGGGCTTACCAGGCAGCCAACCCTGCCGGAGATACAGCGTACACTGAGATAAAGAGGACAATCCTAGAAAGGATGGGAATGGACGATGAAGCATATCGTATCAAACTACGGGAGACCAAGCTCAGACCAGGGGAAACACCCAGGCAACTGTACTACCGGGTCCACGATATCACCGACAAATGGTTGAAACCAGCCAGTAGCAGTGTACAAGAGGTGGTCGACAAAATAAAACTTGAACAGTTTACTGAGGCACTCCCGCCACCTATGCAATGATGGGTGAGGCAACACCATCGACCTACCCTACCAGAAGCCATCGATATCGCCTCGGCCTTTCAGAAAGCAGGCACTAACAAGGGTGGACAGCCAGAGCTACCCAGAGCCAACAACATGAAGGGGACTGGAATCGGAGAGCCAAAAGTCACTAGGGGAGAACCAAAGACTGTACCCTGGCCCAATATAAACCGACAGCCACAGTGCTTCGATTGTGGTGACTGGGGCCATATTGCACGGTTCTGCCCCAGGAAAACTAAGACCGCTGAACCAATGGAAATCGGGTTCCTACAAGGGAAGGAGTATCGCAGAACCCGAGATCCCTACTACTTGGACGTAAGAGTGAACGGAACAAGCAGACAAGCCCTCCTTGACAGCGGAAGCGAGCAGACCGCAGTCAGACCGGAAGTAAGTGGGTCAGGGGGAGGGACTGTGTCCCACATTCCGATCAAATGTGTTCATGAGGATACTAAAACCTACCCCTCGAAGGAGGTAGTCATAGAGGTAAAGGGGGTTGAGAACAAGATGAAGGTTGCCATTAATGCCCCACCTACCCACCCCGGTTTTGATAGGGATAGACCTTCCGCCCTTCCAAGAGTGTTTTTCAGAAGCCGAATGGTTACAAGAGGCTCCCTTTTCTAGGGAAGACATCAGGGGTAACATAACCCACAGGCACAAGAAAACCAGGAGTGAGGTCAGACGAGAAAAACAAGAATGGATCGAAGGAACCCGATATACAGGGTTCATAGACTGGATGCCAGAAGTCAAAAGTCATACATACCGCGGAGAATTGAAAACAGACCCTACTCTGAAAGTAGCATGGGAACAGTCAATTCCATATCCCGAGAAGGGAAAGACCTATCCATGGTTCATGTCCAACAAAGGCCTGCTGTATCGCGTGAATAAGGGTCCACTAGGTAATGAAACGGAACAGTTACTAGTTCCCCTGGGTTACCGGAAAACGGTAATAAAACTAGCCCACGACGACACCACAGGAGGGCACCATGCCCGGGAGAAAACTCTAGAAAAGGTATTAAAAAGGTTTTACTGGCCAGGAGTCTATAGGGATGTGGGACAATATTGTGAGGAATGTGCAGTATGCCAGAAGACCAGTCCACGAGTTCCTCCTAAGGCCCTGTTACAACCTATGCCATTGATAAAGGAACCATTCTACAGAATAGGAATTGATATTGTGGGCCCTCTTGAACCAAACAGTCACGGCCACAAATACATCCTCGTCATTGTAGGCTATGCTACAAGGTACCCCGAGGCCTTTCCAATGAGAGGGGTCACGGCCGTTAATGTATGTAATGTCTTGGTTCCTTTCTTTGCACGGGTTGGGTTACCGGCAGAAATCCTCACCGACTAGGGAAGAAACTTCATCTCCGGAGTCATGCAGGCTGTGTGTAAACAACTAAAGATACGGCAGCTACGGACCTTGGTGTACCATCCTCAAACGGATGGTCTTGTTGAAAGATCTAACAAAACCATTAAACACATGTTGAAAAAGGTCACTGAGCCTTCAGGAGCAAACTGGGATAGGGTCCTACCGTGGGTACTCATGGTTCTACGAGACACTCCCCAGTCCTCCACGGGATTTTCTCCTTTCGAACTATTGTTTGGACACAAACCCAGAACAGTGCTAGACGTGGTTAGGAGTGAGTGGGAAGAGCTGGAGGAGGAAACACCACTCACTGATTATGTCCTGGAGTTACGAGAAAACCTCTCCAGATTAAGGGACCTGGCACGGGCCAATTTGGGTAAAGCCCAGCAGACCCAGGAGAAATACTACAACCGTAACTCCAGAGTACGCTCCTTCAAAAAGGGGGACAAAGTGTTGGTGTTATTACCCACCTCTTACAACAAAATGCTGGCCCAATGGAGAGGACCATATAAGGTATTAGACGTCCTGGGCCCGGTCAACTACCTAATCGAACAGCCAGATAGAAAAGACAAATAAAAAAACTACCACATCAATCTGTTAAAAGAATGGAAGGAAGCCGAGGACATTCCGGTGGATGCCAAAATAATGAACATATCCGAGCTTGATGATGTGTCTCATAAAACAGCTCTTCAAGCAGTACAGTGGGGGTCAGAACTGACAGAAAAGGAGAGAAAAGAGCTGCTGGAGCTACTAACCCCATTAGAACATGTGTTTTCATACGAGCCTGGAAAAACCCATCTGATAGAACATAAGATAGAGACCCTACCAAATCAGTTCATGAAGGTACAGCCCTATAGACTTCCCGAAAGTAAAAGAGCGGCGGTACAGAGAGAGGTAGACGAAATGATGGAAATGGGAATCATTGAACGATCAACAAGTCACTGGTCATCCCCGATCGTTCTTGTTCCTAAACCCGATGGGTCCACACGCTTTTGTATGGACTATAGAAAGCTGAACAGCTTATCAACATACCAAGCTTACCCTATGCCCCGCGTAGACGAACTGTTAGAACATCTGGGGGCTGCGCATTATCTGACCACAATAGACCTCACCAAAGGGTACTGGCAGATCCCGCTAAGAAAGGAGGATAAAATCAAGACCGCTTTTTCAACCTCATCGGGATTGTACCAATTTACGGTCTTACCGTTTGGTCTGCACTGAGCGCCAGCTACGTTCCAGTCACTTATGAACCAAATACTAGCACCACACGGCAGGTATTGTGCAGCCTATTTGGACGATATAATAATATATAGTACTTGTTGGAACGACCATCTCCTGCAGCTACAGAAAGTAACAACAGACCTTGACGCTGCAGGGTTGAAAATCAATCCCAAGAAAACAACAATAGGGGCCCGACATACCAGATATCTGGGATATCTGGTAGGAGGAGGTCAAATTAGGCCCCAAGTAGACAAAGTTGATGCCATCCTAAAACTTCCTGTACCGAACAACCGCAAAAAGCTGCGTGCATTTCTGGGTTTCGTGGGCTACTACTGCCGGTTCATCCCCATGTTTTCATCAATAGCTACTCCCTTGACGGGAGCATTGAAAACATCATACAAACAGGATATACACTCCGATCCCGAAGCCATCCAAGCCTTCCAACAGTTGAAACAACCATTTCTGTACTGCCGGTGCTCAAGTGTCCAGACTTCAATGAGGAGTTCTTTTCACAAACAGATGCCTCTGGATCGGGCCTGGGAGTAGTGCTTTCCCAAGGTACTGAGGAGGACCTATACCCCATTGCCTTCATAAGCCGAAAATGGTTAAAACATGAGGAGACATACTCCACCATAGAGAAGGAGTGTTTAGCTATAAAGTGGGCCGTGAAAACCTTGAGATATTATCTGTTGGGGCGTACGTTCACTGTCTTTACGGACCACGCACCCTTACACTGGCTGGCTGTCCAAAAGGACTCAAATCAATGTGTGTTGCGATGGTTCTTGACCCTTCAAGCATACTGTTTTAGGACCGTTGATAAACCTGCAGCCTTCCAGATCGTCCCTGACTATTTGTCGAGAAGCATGGATCGACCCGAACGGCTCGATTCTTCGGGGAGGGTTTGTGAACATGGAAGACCTCCGTCGACCAAGAACCACCTGACGGTAACCAAGGACCGCTGTGAGCTTAAGGACCGCCATGAACCTTGTGAACGCGGCCGCCAGACACCCGCCCACAGCTGCGAACTGCGGAGGAACGGCGTCCGCGGCTCAGGGTCCAACCACGTGGCAGAACCCGGCAACCCTGATTCCGAATGGGAGACGAACGCTGCACACGGCGGAACGCTCTGGTCCAACACCTTGGGGATAACCAAAGTCCCTGAATCAGACAACACCGACCTCAATCACGAGGCTGGGGTGATACCCGCTCCCCGCACATGCTACGTGATGGACTCACCTGCGGGTCCTCCGAACAGCAACCGGGTCCAAGAGGGGAGGACATGGGTGGAGGCAGAGTGGCAAACCTCGATCAGTGGAAAAGGGGGCAGGGCTTCAGGGGATTTTTATAGATGTAGTAACAACGCTGCTCCTGATTGGTTGACTGCTGTCTCACCCCTATATAAGAAAGAAACTGATGAGGGATTGTGTGTGTTCTTTTCCCACTGTTTCAGAACAGGCAGACTGACGGAGAGAGAGACACACAAGACACTCTCTGGGCCTACGGGGACTAAGAGGAGGCCTCATCCATATAGAAGAAGAAGACTCGGATAAATCTCCTGTTATTCATTTTTTTTCTTTCATCCTTTTGCCTGAATAAAGGAATTTTGATTTATCCAGCCCTGCCTTCCTGCCACATCCTTACATACCCATTTACAAAAAGGGGTATGTGCTTGACCCTAACAACTACATGCCTATAGCACTGACAGACGCTACGAGTAAAGTTTTTTCCATCTTACTTCTAAGGGACCTGAATTGTGTGGTTAAAAGTAACTCTCTTCTGAATAAATTTCAGGTAGGGTTCAGGGAGAATATAGGTTCCCCCTTAAATGCGACCGTTCTTGCTCATTTTAGAAACTCTGTACATCATGCACATGTGGGGGGTGGTTTTTTAGCTTCATTGGACCTGATCAGTGCATTTGACGGGGTCATCAGGTAAAGGCTTTGGTCTAAAATGCTTGATATGAATATCCTGCGTAAGCTTGTTCAACTTCTTGCACTTCTGCATACACATACCACCATTCGTGTCTGACTTACGAAGGAAGGGTCGCATTCACAGGAAAATGTTTCCTTTGTTGGGGTGAAACAGGGCTGCACACTCGCCCCTATACTCTTTAACCTGTATGTGTGTGATGTGGAGAGACTGTGGCAGAGTATTAGGCTTGAATGGATGGCCTTTGCGGATTATTTTATCTTGCTTGATAGAACACTCCAAGGCCTTAGAAGGAAAATGCATCTTTTTTTTTAATACGCTGTGGCCAACAATCTCATGCCAAATGCGTCCAAATCAAAGGTGAAGACTTATGCCTGGGCTATGGGGCAGGAAATAGTGGACCAGGTCAGGCTGTTAGATATCTGGGATGCAATCTCACTAACAGAGCTAGCCTTGTATCTTGGAAAACTCGTTTCTCTGACAAGCCCTACAAACTCAAAGCTCAACTGACATTTTTGAAACACAGAGTATGTACATTTTCATTACTACCTGGCCAAGTTTGAACCCGTCATCTTATATGGCCTTGATGATATGGGTTCTATCCTTAATACAATACAAGGGAAACTTTGGAAAGAGCTGTTGGGCTTGTCTATGGCCATTCCAAATGCGGTCACAAGACATGAGCTCTGTTTAGTATCTTTGAAAGCCAGATATGTATGGAAGCAACTTACTACCTTTAGGAAAATGCCTGATCCTCGTAAGAATTCGCTTTACGAGACTCTTGGTTTGGCAATGCATGCAGAATCGGTTCCTTCCTTACAAGAATTTTGTTCAAAGATGTTGTGTGTCCTGGTTACCCTTGGGTTAACTTCGGAAGATCTTTTGCAATGACCAGGGATCATTAAGAGGACTTTGTTTAGGGCTGACTCGGTACAGACCGTTAATTGTATTGCCTCTTAGTCTATTTATAGGGAATATTCATACTTGGTGCACGCAAGGGAATGTATACCTTTATATCTTCAAAGATTCCCTTGTGCTAATGTTCACATGACTTACATGCATTTTAGCTCAATCAGCTTCCTACATATGAGAGGATCAAATATTGGAAAGACCTTTATACGTTGCCTGCCAGTAATTCTTCTTTAAATTATTGTAGAGTCTGTGGGGACAAAAATTTGGCTGAAACTCTGAGACATTTAGTTACCATTTGTTGTTATTTTGATACTATTCTCAAGGATAAACTTGATAAAAACTTGGAGGTTTCCACGGATCTATTCTAGAGCAGGTGCATCTGGGGTATGAATATTTCCTTGATCCTAGCCCTAAACAGGTTTTTGACATATGTCATAGTGGAATTGGAAAAAAAGAATGTGTCATGATCTATTATGACAATGAGGTGATGTGATATCTTTTTTTTCTTCCTTTTAACTGAAATTTAACTGAACATTTTATTTTATGTATGTTTTTATGTGATTAGTATGTACTCATTTGTATTGTTTTTTTTATATATATTGATCTATCTTTTGTAAGGTTTGGTGAATACAACAATAAAACATTTTTTTTAAAAAGGAAAGCTACAGCTGCGGGGGGTCTGCCTGAAGAGGGAAGGGGCCACTCCTAGACCTCCACGGTGATCCAGTAGAGGGAGTGCTGTGGAGGTGAGGCCTGTCGGGTCCGGCTGGCGTGCGTGTGGGATCTACTAACAATTAAAGCCTGCTTGCATAGCCGCTCAGTTTCCCCCTGCTGTTGTACATCCTTCATCCCAACCCTCTCCAGTGCAGTCCTTGCCCACTGTGCCCCAGGCTTTGCCCCACACAAAACACCAGACAGCACGCTCTTGTAGCCATCACGCTACCCACCTGCAGCATCAGAGGCTCAAAGGCGCGCTGCCGGGTTCCCGCGCACCATTTCTCTGTGCTTGGCGGCTTCCGTGGCAGCTCTGTATGACGCGGCGTCCCGCCATTGCAACATACAAAAAGAAGGTCTGGCCCGGTAACCGATCACCTGATGTGGTTTCTCGGACTGCTCCTGCTTTTGCCTTCCCGTCACGTGGTGCTCGCATTGGAACACGTGATCTTCGAACAGGAAATAAAACAGCTGCTCTCCTGGCGTGCGTTGCTTCTCAGCTGTTTTACTCGGCGTTTGGCGTTCTTGGACTTCGGATTGTGCTTTCTGGTTTCTACGACTATGGACCGTGTATTTTGGACTTCTTTTGTCTCATCCTTCTGCAACCTCTGTCAGGAATAAGGGCTGGTGCCGCCGGGGAGTAACTAAGTTTGCTTGTTAAAGCATTGGTAAAGAGAACTACATTTCCCAGCATTCCGGGGAGGACCTGTACTTCAGCGCAAGTTGCCGCGCGTTGCCAGCTGCAAGTAATGAAGGGCAGCATAAAGCCAGCACGCTCGCAGCCGCAGGTGTGGCTTATTTTGTGTTCCTGGATGGGTGCGGTCGGAGTGAGACGTGAGCGAAGCTTTCCTTACAGCCCGTAAGACTTTGGAGCAAGACGAAGCTGGCGGACTGGCTGGCAGTTGTTACAGCGTTTTCTTCAGACTCCGAGTGGTCCCGTGGGGCCGCTCGGAGCTCAGATAAGTAATGGGTACATTACGCTGGTAAATACTGGGAGCAGGAGGAATGCGGGCGGGCTGGCTGACATTGGTTACGGCATTTTCTTCAGACTCCGAGTGGTCCCGTGGGGCCGCTCGGAGCTCAGATAAGTACTGGGCACATTACGAGTTTACAGCAAAGTGTGTGTTTTCAGTAAATCCTTGTTAAGGACTTCGATGCTTAATACTTGTGTGTTTAAAGGCACACGGCAGAGTGCGGACCATGTTTAGGGTTGCTAAATCAGCAACATACAGTACAGGACATTCAGGGTTAGGGGCTGTTTAGGCACAACAGTGATCTGTGTCCCTGTCTGGGCATGTACATTATGGTTATATATGTTCAGTGTTGTTTCAGCTTGCCCAACGGGCCATGTGTCATGTATTTCATGTATGGAATCTAATTCCATTGTTGGTGTTCATCTATGCTTGCTATATGTTTATCTTGTTACATGTTCACACGTATTAAGGTGTGTTTATACGATTTAGAGGTAGGCTGGAGGCAAGATTAATAGCGCATACCCTATGTGTTTGGTTTAGTAAAAGAACTAGATAAGGAGGTTTTTTCCCTGTGCTTCCCCTTTCCTATCCACCTTAGGAGTTCCCTAACCCTCTAGCCGGTGTTCCTACATCCCTACCCTATCCACAACCTCTTCCTAACTCCTCTTTCCCCCATTGGCTGCCACTTGGTGTCCTGTGTCTATAATCAGGCGCCTGTGCCAACCACGGGTGGAGGGTCGAATTAATTCGGCTTCTGTGGTTCGGGGGAGAGTGTCGATTCCTCTCCTCCATTATTGTGTGCATACTGACAACCTCTTACCCAGTGATTTCACGGCTAGACCACGGATTGTTTTACGGACTGTGTTTGGTCTTCCCCTTGGTAACTTCGGATACCTTCAGAATTTGGAACTCAGGCTTCCAGAGCTACGTGCTGCAAGTAGCACTGGTTCATTGACTCTGCCTTTCTGCATTCAGGTGCTGCTGGTGGGCTAACTGTTTTCTTTCTTCCAACCCGTGGCCCTTCACATTCTCCAGCATTATAGAACAGGACTACACACTGATACCCGACCCTCCATCAGATCCTCCCTTTGCTCCTTCATTTGGTAGGTGCTTGTTTATTCCATATCACTGATACTGCAGGATATTTCTATTTGACCCATTTGCTTAACCTGCCCATTTTCTTACAACAGCCACTCAGAGGACTCGGTGTTCCTGTTCTTTCATCACCTGTGGCCCTAATCCTCAAAAAGCGACTAGTTACTATCTTCGCTGTTTGTTGCTTAGGGACGGAGGTCCATTACTCCACGCTACAATCAAGTTTTGACACCTGCGCTGCTGAGACCAATATGATCAGAGGCAGTGGGAGTGGCAAAAAACAGGCGCCATGGACAAATATACCAAGGCTGCCCCCTGGGGGGAACCCGGGCTGTCTCATCAACACGAGCCCGACCATGAGCACTTGCCAATGGTGCCACCCACTGACCTCACCCACATGATGGAAGCTATGGCAAAAGGTTTTGAGGCTGTGCATGAAAAACTAGGCGACATCACTGCTATCATACGCGCTCACATCTGTCGAAGGAGGGAGTCCGCATCACAGAAGCAGAGGCGAGGATAAGGGCAACAGAGGACACAGTTCAGGGACTTCAGGACCCTGTGTCTACCCTTGTAAAGGAAATTATGGTGGTGAAACATAAGTGTGACGACCTAGAATCATGATCACGGAGGAACAATATTCGCATTGTGGGGGTTCCTGAGGATGCACTGTAGGGAGGTATGGAACAGGCAGTGGAGAATCTCATTAAATACCTCTTAGGCGACCCTGAACTATCCCCCTTCATCATGGTGGAAAGAGCCCATCGAGCCCTCCCCCCAAACCTAAACCAGGGGCTTTTCCTCTCCCCATCATAGCAAAAATCCTAAGGGATATGGATCGCCTCCTGCGCCTGGCCAAAGATAAGATGGAATTGCGCATGGGCTCCCAAATTATCCGTATTTTTCCAGCTTTCTCACTCCAAGTTCAACAGAAGCGACGCCAGTTTGTAGGGGTCAAGAAAATGCTGCGTGACCATGACATACAATATGTAATGCTGTTTCTGACCTGCAAGGCAGTCAAGATTATTGAAGCCCAGATCCCGATCCCGGATGGAGAGGGAGAGAGGGAGTCAATGCTTCTGAATGACCGACGGATTGACTAATCTAGTCTCAAACAGCCGCAAGTCTCCTCCGTCTACTGTATGAGCATATAGTACCTGAGTTATATGTTTCCGCCACCACCTGTATACATTCATATGTGATCCAATGTTCTTTCTGTGGTGCAGGCCTGCACAGCAGCAGTCAGCCCATTAGCAGCTGCTCAGTTGATGTTGACTTAAGGTTCTTCCCGGTGGCCTAGTTGGGGGCGGTCATACTATGGGGGTGGAGAGGGGTTTCACTCTGCCGGTTGGGGGTGGGCAGTGAGGGGGAAAGGGTAGGGGGTACGTGTGCCAGCGACAGGTCTGTCCAAATTCCCAAGCACCTGTTGCACACTGTGGGTGAATAGGGGAGAAAATCAAGGACATATGTTGACAGCAGGGTACAGAGTTGAATTTAGGTTGAGTTGTACATGCGAAATTGGTATTGTTACGTTCATGAAGCATCTAGCAATATTAATTATCCACTGTAATTGGGTTGAAGGTGATGAGTTGGTGTCATGACCACTGTGAGGGGGCACAAGTTGTCCCACAAGCAGGCTCCCGCCAGAACCCTGAGGGCCTTTAAACCACTCCAAAAGGGCTCCTGGAGCCAGTCCTGGCGCCTTTGGCACCAGACTCATATGTAGGAAGGAAGGGCTGTTCAAACTAGGTCCCATTTATG
Organism: Ambystoma mexicanum; assembly: GCF_040938575.1. NCBI lineage: Eukaryota > Metazoa > Chordata > Amphibia > Caudata > Ambystomatidae > Ambystoma > Ambystoma mexicanum. Next base: position 895,850,560 of record NC_090939.1, read on the forward strand.
TACATGGGCCTTTTAATCCAAAATGGAAGCACCCACACAGTCTAGTTCTAAGAACGAAGCCATGCGGTCTAGTGTTTTTGGGTGTGGCAGGCCTGGAACTACTTTCCCTGGTACTACTTTACCTGGGCTATATAAACCACACCCTGACTGCAGAACATGCTTTGTGTTATTCTGCAACCAGCAGCGTGAAGCTCACTGTGTCCAGCTCCTGGTCTTCAGCATCTTCCTGTAATCCTGCAAGAACAAGAACAGGATTATTCTGTCTTACCTGAGAAAACACCATCCAGCACTCAGCATCTCAACTGGGCTGCAATCTGTGGAAACCGAGAGAAGAAGAAACATCAACTTCCGGCGAACCGCTACCACAGCTGCTGTTCGAAAATTGCGACCTGCAATAACGAGAAAGGGAAAAACAATATTAGAACGCGCGCTTCCAAAACATTGAATTCCATCAGTCTTACCTGAATTCCATCGCGCTACGCCATGCTTCCATCCGGAGCACCACAGCAACATCTGCAAAGGAAAAGAGACATATTCAGGTTTGCTTTCAATATTAAACAAGCGCACAGCGCTGTACTACCATAACGGATTCCGGGGCCTGTTTTTCATCACGCTCTCATCCACTCGCAGCACCACAGCGGCCTGTGAGGAGAAGAAGAAGAAAACACAGGTTAGCTTCATAAGACAATAAAGGCGCTGCGCTGTGCGCTTTCTCTTACCTAGAAATGTGCCTCTCCATCTGGCACGCCAACATCAAGACCCTCGCACCCGAAAAGAAGGAGATAAAGACATTAACTAATTCCCACCATAAACAGAACAAAGACTTACAATTAACAAACCTACCTGCCTACCAGCAGATTCGGGGTCTCAGCAGGCCTGGGCCCGAGGAAGGCGTACTGCACCAGTGAAGCAACTCGGGCAGCTTGCCAACAAACGTCAAGCGTCCCTGCACAAGAAACGCAGGACGAATAGCTCACCCTACAAATAACTAAGGTGAGAAAAGAACCCAGTGGGAAGGGAATCGGTCAGAGGGAGGTGGGAGATTCACCCATTAGAGACAGTTATCACAAATCCTCCCTTCTGTCATTGCAGATTCATTATTCAGCACTGGGCAACTACGCATCCAGGGTTCCAGATCTCAGAGCCTTCCAGACGCCCCTGGGGATATCAGGTGTGCATAACAGTTGGAATATTAGAGATTTGGGGAGCTTCACCAAATCGCAAAAGGTCATGGCCTACGCAAATAGAAATAAAGTGAATGTCCCCCTCCTGCAGGAGACGCATGCGATGGAACGGGTGTGCCGTGGCGTGGCACCTGCATGGGGTCCAAACAGGTTCTTCACCTCGTACCTAACCCAATCTAGAGGGGTCATGATGCTAGTTCACAAATCTGTGAAATTCACCTTTAAAAAGAAGTACGTGGACCCCGGGGGACGGTATGTTATTCTTCATTCCTTCATCAATGGCATATAACTGTTACTGGTAAACACGTATGGCCCAAATATTGACTTTCCTGAATTCTTCGACAAAGTTGTAGCGATACTTGCTGCTTATGCAGGGATCGCAAGATCCTCTCTGCGCCCAGAACCAACCGTCACGGTAGGGGTATAGCCTTGATATTCCCGGAGTGGATCCCTGCCTTTGTCATTCCTATGCAGGACTCCTCCTCCTTTGAATGCCTGGTCTGCAGGCTCTCTCTTTCTCCTGGCCTCTCTCTCTCACTGTGGCCACTATCTACTGGCTGCCTGCCAGGTAACCTCCTTCCCCTCTGAGTGGGTGGACCTCACCTCCTCCCACCTTGCCTCTACTTCTCATCGTCTCCTTCTCAGTGACTCCACTTGTATGTTTCCTGTTCTTCTTCTGGACTCCTTTGCAACCTCTCTCTCTCTCTTCTCTCTCTCTCTCTCTCTCTCTCTCTCTCTCTCTCTATATTTTCTATCTCTCTCTCTTCACCCCTCTGGCCCGACTTACTCTTCAGGGCACATCTTGGATGTTCTGATCTCCTCAGACCTCCCCCTCTCTACCCCTTTTACCACTCCTCTCTCCTGGAGTGATCACTTTCTCCTTTCCTCTCATCTCTCTCTCTATCCCTCAGGCCAAGCCTATTCCAGCTCTGCCACTCACCTTCTCGGTCATCCGACCCATGAACCGTGTATCAGTTGAGGATTTCGCCACCACTGTCTCTCCTCCTTCTGCACCTCTGGCTGACTGACACCCTGACATAGCCGTTTCTAACCTTCACTGCTCTATCTCTGACACTCTTCATGTGCTTGCACCTGTCATGAGGATCCGCCTGAAGCCCAAATCCAAGGGCAACTCTGGGTATGACTCAGACCTTGTCACCCTTAAACGCAAGTGTAGGGTGGCTGAGAGGAAGTTGAGGGCAACAGGTACACCCTCTAACAAACTGGCCTGCCGCCTTCTCCAAAGGCAATACAGACTCTCTGTACTTGCTAAGAGGAGAGCACACATCCAAGCCTGCGTCTCTGCGACATCTAACAACTCAGCCAAACTCTTTTAAATCTGCAAGGAGCTGTCAATCCTGCTGCAGTCTCTACATCTCCTGTCCCCTCCCAGGCCCAATGCATGGCCCTGGCTTCTCATTTTATCACCAAAACCTAGGACATCCTGTCCACCCTCTCCTCCTCCTCCTTTCCTGGTCCTCCTGTAGCTGCCTCTCCTCCTCCCTTCTCCTCCTTTCCTTTGTTCACCCCTGACAACGTTTCTAGACAAGTCCGATCTATGAAAGTCTCGTCATAACAGGCCATAAAGAACCACATTGACACTCTCGCTGCAGCCTTGGCCGATTTCTGCAATCACTCTTTCGCCACTGGAACTTTCTCCTCCCCTCCGAAACACTCCCTTGTGCACTCCCTTCTTAAGAAACCTTCTGCTGATCCCTCCTGTCCGGCCAACTATCGCCCAATCTCCATTACTCCTTTCCTGGGCAAACTCCTGGAAAAGCTGGCCATCTCACAGCTTAACCTTCACACTGAATCTGTTGGTTGCCTCCATGACCACCAGTCTGGCTTCAGAGCATCGAGAAGCATGGAAACTGGTCTCCTGAACATCCGTGAAGACCTGCTCTCAAACCTCGCTGTATGCAGAGTGCTAACTTTTGTGTATGTCCATGTGCTTCTGCTGCTTTGCCCAAAAGGGCATGTGTTTTGTCTTTTCATGCAGGGATATTATTCCTTTGTTTGTTTTCATTCTGCTTGAAAGCTTATTGCTCTTGATGTGTTCATGTGAGGTGGTGCATGTATTAAGGTGTACCTAACTAATTCAAGAAAGCAGGGGGGTAGGTTTATGTGACTTGCAAGTGTGCAAGCAAGTAAGTACGGAGTAGTGTGACAGGAGTGTATATTTCCTTGTGTAGACAGGTTAGGGTTTTACCCTGTGCTTCCCCATTCCTATCCACACTAGGGGCCTCATTACGAGGTACGCCGGTAAGGCAAAAACGATGCCGGTGTGGTAATACCAGCATCGTTTACCGTCCCGTTGCATTCCGACCCGCAAACCCGGTATTAGCAGCACACTAAACAACGGTGCCGCTAATAGCGGCATAGGAGCGTACACGCGCACCTTCAGGGAGCAAATACCAGCATGCCGGTAATAGGGGGTAATTCCAACCCACGCATACATGCAAATACCGGCATCGCGAATCCGGTAATCACGGCCTGCACGATGCCGGGCATACAGGCATCTCAGACCACCCGCAAACAGCAAGCAGGATACAAGGCAGCTGCCACAGGTGCACACAATCCCCACAGGTGGAGTCAATGGAGGCTGTGCCAGTATAAATTGAGCACACCCACACACCACAACCCCCCCCCACAGGTGTAGGCAATGAAGAGTGGCCCAGTACAAAAGGAGCACACCTACACACCACACCCCTTCCTACACCAAAATGCTAACACTAGCAGTTGCAATCATGGCACTGGAGGACATGCCTATACTGCTACAACTACAGCAACAACAACTACAGCAGCAACAACAACAACTACAGAAACAACAACAGGCAGCACAGAGGAGACGCAGGAGGAGAAGGAGGGTGAGACAGGGCCAGCAATTACCACCAGCGCAGCCACCAGTGCCTCGTAGGCAGCCACCAATCCCTCACACCTGACCCAGCCCATTCAACCTAACCCCTGAGCAGATCCACACCCTGTACCGGTTGGACCGTGACACCATCACCACCATAGTGGACATGATACAGAACGACATTGCCAGCCACATAGGAATACTCACTGCCATCCCCCCACTACTAAAGGTGGTGTCTGTGCTACACTTCCTGGCCACATGCACCTCCCAACACACAGTGGGCCAGCTGCATGGCATTTCACAACCACTATTTTCACGCATGCTGAACCAAGTGCTGGATGCCCTCCTGAAGCACGCAAGCACCCACATATCCCTACCACGGACTGCCCAGGAGATAGCCGAAACCAAAGTAGGCTTCCATGCACTGGCAGGCATACCCAATTGTGTCGGTGCCATCGACTGCACCCATGTGGAATTGGTAGTCCCCCATGCCATAGAGGCGGTGTACCGCAATCGCAAGCAATACCACTCCATCAATGTGCAAATGGTATGTGACTCCAGGAAGATCATCACCCATTGCTGCGCCCGATTTCCTGGATCAACACATGATGCCATGTTACTGGGTAATTCCATGATACCCCATCACATGGAGCAACATGCCGGATCACGTGCCTGGCTGCTTGGTGAGTTGCACAACCGTCCCATGGCAGTGCTTTGGGGTACTGATGTGTGGGGATGCATAAGGGGGGGGATACTGCACCTGGGTGGGAATAGCCAGTTATTGGAGAATGCATGCAGAGCCAAAGACTCCTGACCTGAACCAGTCAAACGGTACATGACACTTCACTGGGCCACATATCACAAATAATGCATATCGATGAGAACAAGTAAGAGGCACAACCAGGCCACCATGGTGATGGCAAGCAATGCATGAATGAACAGGATAGCAAGTGTGGCAATGTGGGCAGTGTGACCATACATAGTAAATAATGAACAGCATGAATTGGAGTCAAAACATTGTTGCACTACCACAGCATATCTGCCTCAGCATGCATGATTACACCCTGCATCATCTATTGAACACCATCCCGACTACCACACCTCATGACAGTATAGATTGCACCTAGATAACATTTTTTCATGCTTACAGGGATATGTGCATGCCCACACCAAATAGCTGCCGCCATGACTGTGCTCCCTGAATGTGGCAGTTCAGAGTGACACACACCTATTTGAATCTGCTTGCAGGTGATGGAGGATATCCCTTTAGGCCGTGGCTACTCACCCCTATGCGTAACCCGCAGAACAGCCATGAGGAGGAGTACAATCGTGTGCACACCCGTACCCGTGTTGTGATTGAGCAGACCTTTGGCCTGTTCAAGGGGCAGTTCAAGGGGCAGTTCCGCTGCCTCAGCAGGTCTGGTGGGGCACTCCTATACAGGCCTAAGAAGGTGGAAAAGATCACCATGGCCTGTGTCATGCTGCACAACATGTGCGTCCGGAGAAATGTACCACTGCCACCTGACATTGACATGCATGGGCCGGGTGAGGATGATGAGGATGGAGACGGAGGTGAAGTAGCCCCCCTGCCAGTACGTGATGCACGGGATGGCCATGCTGTATGCAGAGCACTGATTCACGAATACTTCTGAAACACAGGGACTATGAAAGACTTGTGTCAGTCAGACACTGGGCCAATGTGGACATGCACACAGGGAATGTTGGGAGTTGGGCACTGAACACCGTACCACATTAAATGGATGCACACAAAAATAACCATGTCCAGCCATGGATTTTTCTTATCACAACGTGTGTATTATTTACAACAGCAAAAATGTGCCCACTCCCCCCTCCCAGATTCCCCCAACAAACTCCCTGACCCCCTCCAACAAACTCCCTGACCCCCCCAACAAACACCAACACCCCCAATAGACTCCACAAGATGCACCCCTTCACCCCCAACCTTGTGTCCCACTACAATTGTCCCCCCACACTACTTCTGGGACTTCTTCCTGTCCAGAGGCGGCATTTCAGTGTGCCTTGCACTCCTACGTGTGTGGCGCACTGGGCTGGTGGGGACAGATGAAGCTGGTGTGGAGGTAGTAGGTGATTCGCTGGCAGGTTCCACACCTCCTGCAAGCCGTGGCCGCTGCATATGAAGCAGCATTGAGGTCAGTACCTGTGTCACCGCCCCCAGGCAGTCCCTCATTAGCCGAGCCAATGCATTGACAGCGGCTGTGTTTGCTTCGATGGCCGCTGTGGTCCCTGCAATTGCTGTGGCAATACCCCGCCTGGTTTCCTCCCCGTCCGCTATGTACTGGCGGAGTAGGTCTAACATGGCCTCCTGTTGGGCCTCCACCATCGACAATCGTGTATCCAGGGTTCTGGAGGGGGCTGGAGTGGTGGGTTGTGCAGTCACGTGGATGGCATTTTCGGACTGGACTCCTCAGAGGTGGGTAGGTCACAGTCACAGGGGCAGGGATCAACTTCACTGCAGGTGGGTGACTGCAGGTGTTGGGGCGAGGGGTTGGGCACGTGGCTCGGGGTGGCCGGGCATGTCACCTCGGTGTCTCCCTCAGGCTCCACACTGGCATCAAGTTCTTCCCCAGTGGAGGCGGGTGCTTCCAGGGACTCCCCTTGGACAGGTGTGGGTGTTGCCTGCTTGTCTCCAGCAGAGGTCGTGGTTGCCCTCTTCTTACGGTCTGAGGTGGATGCCCTCGCAGTTGTCTCCTGGGTTGCTTCTTCCTCATCAGTGCCTGGGGGGTAGAAGAGATGCAGGGCATCAGTGATGGTGTGACATGGCAGTGGCGGTGCTGTTCATTATTCATTTGATCATGCTTTCATGTCTTACAGGTGTGTCACGCAGGGTATTCAGAGAGGGCATGTAAGCATTCACTGCATGGCAGGTGGCATGCCTTTGATTTTGGGTTTGTGTGAAGTATCACATGGGGAAGCCCCAGGTGTGTTGGCTGTGTGTTGGTTAAGGGATGGGTACTCAGCATGCATTTCAGTGTGGCAGCGTTTGGCCCGCCATCTGTATTTGGGTATGGTCATGTGGGTGTTGGGACATGCATTGCCTTGCCTAGACTCTCTACCACTTCACTTGTGCTACTTCATGGTCTCCCCTACAGGGATCTGCAGGGTCACTCACCTCCTTCCGCGGTTGATGCCGCACCCGTCTCCATCTCGCATAATCCCTCGATGGACTCAGGACTGATGAATCTGCTGGCCGTCTCCTCCCAGGGCATCAATTTGGCAGGGGGTGGGCATCCCCGCCTGTGGACATGGCCTCCCTCCGATTGGTGGCCATGATATTGCGTACCCTCAACCGGAGGTCATCCCATCGCTTCCTGCAGTCCCTCACACTGCGTGGGGTGGGACCTACGGCTGATACCCTGCGGGATACCTCCTGCCAGATTTGATGCTTTTGTTGCTGCACCTCCCACTTCTTGTCGTGGGATTGTATTGTGTCTGTATGTGCAGATGTGCAGCTAGAGTGTCCGCTAATATGGTGAGCTCTGCGTCTGAGTAACGCTGTTTACGCAGCCGGGGGGTGGTCTTCCTGGTAGCCTTTGACATCCTCTATGGATTTCCACTGTGCTCTCCGAGTATCGGCTGGTGGTTATGGAGGATGGCAATGGATTGTGTTTTTAAAGATGGCCGCTGGCCCATTTCCCGTTCCTGCGCGATGACGTAATTTCCGGGTCCGTTATTTTACGAACACGGTATTACCATGCCGGTATTTAGGGGTTGGTATGAGGCGGTACCGTTATCGGCGGGGCCCGCGATGCCGGTATAGGGGGGTTGGAGGCCCTTTAGCGGCATGGCGGTATTGCCACTACCGGCATGGGGGGAGGCGAGTGCTCGCGCACTCGTAATCACCCGCTATTATCGGGTTCATACGAGCACGGACCCGCTCATTCCGGCATGCCGGTAATGAACCCGGTTTTACCGGGCAACTCGTAATGAGGCCCTAGGTGTTTCCTAATCCCTTTTTCCGGTGTTCCTAATTCCCCCACCCTATCCACAACCTCTCCCTAATCCCTCTTCCCCCCCATTGGCTGCTACATGGTGTCCTGTGTATATACTATCAGGTACCTGTGCCAACCACGGTGGGAGGGGTCGATTCATTCGGCTTCTGTGGTTCGGGAGAGAGTGTCCAACTCTCTTCCCTTCTAAGGTGTGATTGTGACAACTTGCCTGTTCCATGCACTGGTCACCTGGTCACCCTCTGAACTCTGGCCCAGGTCCCTGCCTGTCCAACTGCAACCCTGCACTGCCTCTTGGCTCCCCTGCACTTGTGGTCTGTATCTGTAACCCTACAGTCCCTTCTTTTGCACTTATTGCCACCTGCTGGCTGCACTTATGAGTACCCGCACGTGCCACCCATTGGCTGCACTCCTGTTTTTCCCCTTTGTCCCGCACTTCTCCAGCCTCCACCTACACGCAGCAATACCCACCTCCTCCTCCCTGCTCTTGAAGGATTTGGATGACACAAGGTCTAGTAAGATAGTTATTTTTGTCCTCTGTTGTTTCCCCCTCCTTGTCGCGCCTAGAAACACTTGTGTACAGGCGCGTTATAAATGCCATGTCATATCATATGGGGAGGGGGTATGAACCTGATCCTTGACCAAACCATGGATAGAACCAGTGTGGTCCCCAGACCTCGCTCAAGGGCATCCAGACAGCTTTTGGCCCATATGGAATTCCTGGAACTGGTGGATACATGGCGCCTGCATTACCCGCAGACGCGACAGTGCTCATTCTACTCATCGGTCAACAACACGTCCTTGCGTATTGATGTGTGCCTGACCTTTACCTCGTTGATGAGTAGAGTAGAGCATGCCAAAATCCTGCCTTACACTCTTTTCGACCATTCTCCAGTGGTACTTACCTTAAAAACTGACAGATCCCCGGGGACGGGTATCACCTGGCGGTTTCAGTCCAAAGCACTCAAGGACATAGGGCCTCATTACACGGAAGGCGGTAATGGTTAACGGCCACTGTTAATGGTAACGGTGACCGTTAACCATTACCGCCTTACTACGAGGTCCCTTAGCGGGTTGGTGCTTTAACGCCTGCTTTTTGCAGGCGTTAAAAACCAACCCGCTAAGGGACCTCAGAGCTAATTACGGCACCGCAAAATTGCGGTGCCGTAATTAGCGCCTTCCCCATTCCCATAGAGCCCTATGGGGCAGAAATGGGAATGGGGAAGGGCAATGGTGGAAGGGGGATTTACCGCCCCTCCAACCTTGGAATGGGGCGGTAAATCCCCTTTCCGCCAAGGCGGTGCCGGTATTTTAAGGCATGAGCCATGGCGCTAATAGCGCCATGGCTCACCGCCTTCCGTGTAATGAGGCCCATAGTCTTCAAAGCGGAGATCAGATCAGATATAGAGACCTACTTTACATGTAACACAGCCAATGCGACCTCCGATGGTATATGATGGAAAGCCTTTAAGATCTATATCCCGGGGCATGTCGATCTCCTGAGAGGCCAGGGTCTTAAAGACTATAAGAAGTGACCTTCAACGGTCTGAAAGTAAGCTTAAGTCATTGGAGCAGGAATATTGTCATCTCCCAAACCCGCAGTACTGGCACAAATATGCTCCAAATTGGAGCTATTTGAGGCACATGCCCTCAGGTACGTGCGCTATTTCTCTCACCCTCAGGCGGCCAGCAAATACGGGGAGGGGGAGAGGCCAGGGAGGACACTGGCTAGACTTGCAAAATCAGAATGGGGGGGTTTGATGCTGGAAATGCATTGGAGGGACAGGGCCTCCCTGTCCTTGTTCTGTAGTCCTTTTTCATGTGTGTTCTGTATTGTTTTCTGCACAAGAGTCCATGTGGGACTCCTGGCAGTGCAGCTCTTCCTCTTTTTGGTTTGGTGTACAGACCCTTGGGATACCCTTATGGCACCCATGGGTGGGGGTGCAACCCTGTACCCTTCCTAGTGTATGTTTTTGGGCACCTATGTGTGGCCCACAGAGCAGGCTATGAGCTGGTGGCAACTCCATGCTGAATTTGACAGGTGCTCTGAGTATCCTCCATTTTGGGATACCCAGGCCCTGCCATTGGAATCGATTGATTCCTGATAGGAGAAAATATGGCCTCTGTGGCCTCTTCCTTTCTATTGCCTGTTACCTTGTTTTTCCCAAAGTCCTGGGCAGCTCTGACTCTGTTACTTCCCCCTGACTGGTTGTTGGGTGGATGTTCCATATATGGTATTGTGGGGAAGTCCAGGCCAGACTGGCTGGAGCCTTCCCATTGACTGTATGTTGTGGGTACACCATGTGGGTGGGACCTGGGTGAATGGAGTGGATGACCAATATGCACTTTGTTATAGGTGTCTAGTTTCTGGTATGTGACACAAAGACTGAGACAGCCCTGCCCGAAACAGGTATGAATGCATTGTGGAGTGCTGAATGGCTGGGTACTTGTCCCAATACACATTTCTTGTTGTGAGTGTCTGAGAAGGAGGAGAATGCCCTGTGAGCCTGATTGGCTGCCTGCCTGCTGAATGCCCTTCTGAGTGTGACCCAGCAGAATGAATGAGAGTCCAAACAGTATATCAGAGTTCAGGCCTTTCACGTTGAGTGTGCATATGCGTAGTGTGCAGTTTCTAGGTGTCATAGCCATTGTTACCCTTAAGTGTGTATTCGCGTGACGCATGTGCCCGCCTTAGTGCCTCTTCTCCTGAATCCGGCCTTGTGTTTGTCTCCTTGCAAGTGAGTCGGGTCGTGACTGGCCCTAAAAGGACTGCTGTTTGTTCTTTATGCGCTGCCGTCAACTTTTCCCATAGTTCCCCCTTCATTCCCACCCACCCACCCTTCCAACCCGCCAACCCCCCAACCCCAACTTGCCCCCCCCTCCGACCCTCACCTCCTCCCTCAACATATGGTGTCCGATCTGGCCGGATTACTGTCACCCAGTTGTTCACGGACCACCAGCGGGAGCCGTACGATGGACGGTCCCAACCGTATTAAAATTCAACTAACAATTAGCCCCCAACTCCCCCCCTGCGTTATAACATAATCATATCGATCTGAACTGTGTATTTAACCCAGATATCCTGTTTGCGGAAGGTCCGGCCTGGGCTCCCATCCCAGCCTTCTGGAGACAGCTATTGTATCTGAGTCAACTTTGCACCACTTTTATTTTCCCCCCTCCCCTCATGCGGTCTCTTACATTCCACTCGCACCCTCATTTTCTGACGGGTGATGAAGTATATTGTTTTCCAACATGCAATTGCGGCCTTACCCTAGACCAGAGATCGGGTGCTTTGTGCGAAACAACTGGAGCATCATGAGGGAGAAGTCCCCCACTCTCGCACCGTACCTCCAATGAGCGAGTCGTTCCTCCATCGTTGATGTTTCGTCAGCATTCGTTTGTCGTTGACATGTAATTCCATTCAACCTAGATCCCGACATCGGGTGCACGTACGCCAAATCATCGGAGCATCATGATGGAGGACTCAGTGTTCCTTGCCCGGGGAGGCGTTCATCTGTCTATATTTCCTGGAGCCCTGTCTCTTTTTCCGTTGTGGTCCCTTGATCTGCCATTCCTTGTCCGCTGACCTTCACCCGTTCTGGGGTGCTTCTTCGTGAGCACTCAGTAAGTCTGATATACAGCCACAAATGTCCTTCTCAGAGGTCAATTTTATCTCTGTCCCTTCCCATTCGAAGGCAAGCGAAAAGGGGTATCCCCAACGGGTATGTCTTTTTCTTTGAGCATTTTGGTGAGAGGAAGAAATGTTCTCCTCATCGCCAGCGTGAGGGAGGACAAGTCCTGGTAGATGGAGATATTTGCCGTGTCCATTGTGATTTGTGGTGTGCGTCTGGCCTTCTCTAGGACCCGGGCTTTGTCCACATAATTATGAAATCGGGCCAGTACTGTTCTCGGACCACCTGGTTTGCCGCCGGCCCTATGGATGCGGTCGATTTTATTTTCATCCACTGAGTCGTCATTGAATATCAGTTTCAAAAGGGTGTGCAGGGTTCTTTTTAGGTCAGACTCTGTTTCACCTTCCTTTTATGGGATGCCGAAAACGCATATGTTGTTGCGCCGCTCCCTATTTTCCAGGTCGTCGACCTTTAGGCAAATTTCCTCTTCCTTGTTCTTGATCTCAGCGATCCGTACATCCATTTGGGTTTCTAGGGTACTCAAGGATGTCTGGTTATGCTTGTCTTCCTCCATTCTATCCTCTATTTTGTCGATCATTTGGGTGATTTTTTCACTTTTGCCACCAATGTTGGCTCTCATGCTCCTCATTTCGGTGAGTAGGTCGGCGATGTCTGCTTTGGTTGCGGCTGCTTTGGATCTTGGTGACGCCATTGTTGTGACGATAGGCGCGCGATGAGTCGTGTAGTGGTGAAAACTTATATATTGCCAGTTTCTTCTTAATGTCCATGAGCAGTTAATCTGGAGTGCTAGGATGGGTGGTCCCCTTTTGGTGTGTACTGTAAAAGTGGGTGGTAGTGTCTTTTCTTAGAGCTCTAACCAGCGAGATAGGTCTAACTTTATGATGGTGAGTTATGGATCTTGATGAATTGCAAAGTGCGCTTGTAGTATAGGAAGAGCGGGCTTGAGCTGTACGTCGATTCCGAGGAGGGCACACGCCCTACAGTGCAGGGGCCCAACCCTTGGTACAGCAGCCCAGAGGGACGCTGAGTGGGGTCTTCCCGGGAGACAATTCGACTGATTTTCCAGGAGTGGGCTGGTGGCTCACCAGCGGTGCTTGGTTTTGTTTTGGGTCACTGGACGCGGTGTAGGGGGCTTACCGTCCACCTTCGTGTTCTTATGCCATGCCTCTTTTGTTAGTGGTCCACCTTGGAGTTATTGCCTTGTACTTAGTTCCATCATCGGTTGTCTTCCAGGGTCAGATGTCTCCAGTATGCTTCCAGGAATCTGGTGTCTGGGTGGGCAACACGGGTAGTGCGTGGTGTGGTGCGCGTAAATATAAGGGCCCACCTGTTGTTCTTGATTTCTTTAGGTCTGTGTGCACTTGGGAGGGGGGTCGCTGGGTGTCTTTGCCATTTGAAACTTCTCTGTCTGACTGCCGGGAGCCAGGAAGAAGGGTGGATGGTATTGTTCGCTGGTACAGAGGAGGGCACATGGCCTGGGGTGCAGGGGCCCAGCCCTCAGCCTCTTCGATTGGAGTAGTGTGTTCTAAGGATTCCCCACGCACCTTCTGGTCAGGATTGTCATGGATGCGTTATTCGCTCAGTCCAGGGGTTCAACTTGGCAGGAACTTGCTATCATGGGGATCAGGTCTCCGTTTTGGGGAGTGTCAGTTGGCCCGCGATGCCACCCTTCAGGGCCTTTATTTCAATCTCTGGCAAGGGGATTATGCTTGGTACCCGTTTTCCGTGACGGGGTGTCACCGGTGGTCGGAAGCGTCCAGATTGCTTCTGGGGTGGTGAGTCGGCTGCCCAAAGAATATTTGTTGTGGGCACCTATGTTGTAACAATTGTGCTTGTGTTGCCGTGTTTTGCCACCCGATATGATGTAGGATAAGGCTTTAGAGTCGGTATTAAATGCTTCAAAGTTATCTTCGCTCCCGGTCTGTAGGAGACCAGTGTCTCTCTGGAAGGAGGATAGATGTCCGGCTGCCTCCCTCTCCGCCACTGTGGGGGACAGCGTGTCTAGGCCAGCAGGGGGCTATTACTGCCCGGCAGGCCGCAGAGTGGAGGCCCGGAGCTCTGCGTGCAGGAAAGTCACTCTGTGCCAGTGGTCTGTGAGATTGAAGCGAGGGCCTCACAGGTACAACTTTACCGCCGTGGCTGGAGAGCTCTTCAGGGCTGTACGTGTTAGTTATCATGCTCGGCTTCAATCCCTGGCCTTTACAAGGGCGTGCTTGTGATATTCCTCAACGTGGACCGCCTCACGCTAGGTCATCGATCAATCAATCATTCACACAATGATTAGGCTGACACGGAGCTGGGGTGCAACACGTCTTTACTGCATCACAGTCAGACTCGAACTGCCCTGGAGGCGGTAACCCCGCCCCTTAACCCACGTGGGTCGCAGCCCACCAAAGAACAGAAATAGACAGAGGACTCAGCCTCTGATAGCAGGTAAGAGTGGCGACACCACACCCTCCCGTCACTAAACTTTATGTCCCGCCTTCAGTTCATTTCTTCAATGAGGCGATGGGGTTTCTTTCTCGTTCTGGTTAGTCGACACTCTGCTTGGACCTTCGGATCTGGCCAGGTCTCTGGTGCTATGTCGCCTTCAGAGTCTTCTCTTTCTCCTTCATAGGGAGCATCCCATGGCGTGAACTCGTCACTCTGGTTTTTGTCGCCCATGACTGAGACTAGCGGCATCCGTCTGAAGTGAGACGAGTTTCTCGTTATAGACCTGCGGTCTCCCTCCGCAGTGATGAGTGACCCCTTCCTTTTGACGATGATGAGTGGTTCCTCGCTGAACGGTGCTATGCTTTTCCGATGCTGAGGTTGGCGGACCACCACCAGGTCTCCTGGTGCTAAGTCGTTCACTTTGGCTCGTCGGGTGGCGTCCGCGTTCCGTTTCATGCTCTCTTTCATGTGCATGTCTTTCTTTCTCATTTCTGTGTCCTTGTCATATTTATCTTCTTCAACTGCCACATGTGGTAATCGTGTCCTGATCGTTCGCCCAAACATCACTTCCGATGGTGTCTTCCCAGTGGTGCTGTGTGGCGTGTTTCTGTAGTCCCGCATGAGTTGGTATAACAGTTCCTCAACTGGCTCACCAGTGATGCGTGCAATTTGTGTTGTGCGCTTAATGTTGCTCATAAATCTTTCTACTGTGCCATTTGCTTGGGGCCACAGGGGTGTCACTTTTCGGTGTCGAAAACCCATGTATTCTGCAAATCTTTGGAAGTCTTGCCCCGTGAATGGAGGTCCATTGTCTGACTTTACTACCTTGGGTACTCCGTAGGTAGCAAACATCCGATCTAGGGCGGGTATGGTCTGATGTGCTGATGTGGATGGGACTATCTGTAATCGGGGTATCTTGAATATTCGTCCACTACCACCAGAATGTACTCTCCCCCTTCCATGGGCCCAAAATGGTCGACAGCTATTTCCTCCCATGTTCCTTCAGGTCATGTTCAGGGGTTCAGGAGATGTGTGTGGCTTTACAAGCGCACAGGTGGGGCAGTCTTGCAGTAGTTCTTCCACGGAGGTGTCTAGTTGCGGAAACCATAATTTCTGCCTTAGCATTCTTTTGGTAGATACGATCCCTCGGTGTCCTTCATGGGCAAGTTCTAGTACCTTCTGCCGCAGGCTGCGTGGAATTACAAGTTTGGTGCCCTTTAGCAGCAGCCCTTCGTCTGATTTTGCGAGTTCCTCCTTCACGGCTAGAAGGCATGTGATGTCATGCTTCACGTCCTCATTCATGGTCTCTCGAATCTGTTTGGCATGTTTCCATCACCCTGTTTCTAGGCATCGTAGAATTACTTGTATCCCTTGGTCAGAGTTGGACTCACAAGTTATGTGATCCAGGTCAAGTCCTTGTGGCGTGTTGCTGTGGATGACATATCTTATGTACTGGTCGGCTATGGAGTGCTCTGGACCGCATGCGTCCTTTGGGTGTCTCGAGAGAAAATCTGCCGGGTTCTGCTCTTTCCCTGGCCTGTGTGTGATGGTAAATTGATAGTCTTGGAATCGAAGCGCCCATCGAGCTATCCTGGGAGGCATTTTTGCCTGAGGGTTGCCATATATGAAGATGAGGGCCTGGTGGTCCGTTACAACTACAAAAGGCTTACCATACAGGAACAAATGGAAATGTTCGCAGGCCCAGACCACAGCCAGACTTTCCTTTTCTGCCTGAGAGTAGGCTTGCTCAGTTCTGGAGAGGCTTCTACTGGCATAGGATATTATATGCTTTCCGCTTTCCTCTCTGTCGTCCAGTTGGGTTAGAATGGCGCATAGGCCAACCGGACTGGCGTCAACGATGAGTTCTGTGGTCTTCTTGGGCTCGAAGTATGCCATATTCCGGGCGTCGGAGATGCGGTCCTTGATGGTTTGAAACGCTTCTTGGCATTGAGGTGACCAGACAAATTCTGTGTTGAGCTTGGGGAGAGCTCGGAGAGGTTCGCTGATGGAGGCGAAATCTCTTATATATCTGGTGCAGTAACTTGCAAGTCCCAAGAAGGACCTGAGGTCTGAGGTGGTGGTGGGCGGGTTGGCTTCTCGGAGCGCACTAACTGTCTCTGGGTCTGGTGTCATGCCCTTCTCCGAAAATATGTGCCCAAAGAAACGGAGTGTTTTCTTGCGGAATTCACATTTCTCCTTGTTTAATGTGAGCCGTGCGTCTTCCAAAGCCATGCACACTCTCATTAGCGTGTCATTGTGTTGCTCCTGATTTTGGCCGAAGACTAAGATGTCGTCACTGTAGTTCAAACAGTTTGGCACGTGCTTGATGACATTGTGAATCTCTGCTTGAAAAATTTCGGCTGCGGACGACACTCCAAAGCTTAGTCGCTTGTAGCGGAAAAGTCCCAGGTGGGTAGCGAACGTTGTTATATAGCGAGACCTTTTGCAGAGCTCCAGCTGGTGATATCCTTTGTTTAGGTCCAGTTTTGAGAACACGGTCGCCCCATTCAAAAGTTGCACCATGTCTGTTATTCGAGGGGCTTGGTGGCGTTCTCTTAGAATGGCCTCATTCGGTCTCCTCATGTCCACGCATATTCTGATGTCTTGGGAGTCTCTCTTTGTTACAGGCACGATGGGAGAGACCCATGGAGTGAGGCCCTCCGCTGGCTCAATGATGTCTGCCTCCAGCAATTTGGTCAGTTCGTCTTCAACTTGTTTTTGAATGTTGATGGGGATTCCCCGGTAATGTTGGGCTACGGGTGGGACACTGGTGTCGATATGGAGCTCGATCTGTCTGTCCTTTAGTTTGCCAAGACCCTTAAATAGTGATGGAAAGACTTGGTCTATGTTTGCGGTGGGGTCTAGGTATTTGTGTACCATGAGGCGATATAATATGTGGATGAGTCCCATCTCTATGGCTGCTTGATAGCTTAATATGCATCCGCTCTCAGTAGTCGCTTCCAGGACGTGCATGGGGATGTCTTTCTTGTGCTCTTTATATCGACACGAAGCTATGAAGAATCCTTTGCATGCCAAGGGGGTCTTTGAGCCGTATGGATAAATAAGTGTTCGAGCTGGTTGCAGGCGAGGGGCGTTTGGTATGCTTTCATAGACTTTCTCACTGATTACATTCACGGTCGCCCCTGTGTCAATTAGAAATTCAGCCGCCGTCTGGTTCACCTGTATTCGGAGTATCGGGCTATGTTCTTTTGCCGTACTGTTTCCTAGTGCGTATAAATATCCCTTTTTCCGTGGCGTTTCAGGTTGTCTTTCGAGTCGATGGGCCCTCTCATCTGATGATGCGCTCGACACACTGTCAGATTGTGACTGCTCAATGAGGCACCGTACATATCTTCGGGGTTTTCTCCTGGTTTTTGATGGTAGGGCCTTGCTCTCCCTCCAGTCTCTTCTGTCTTGCCTTCTTTCTGGTTGTTCGTCATGGTGTTTGTTCATGTTCAGGGGTTCAGGGGATGTGTGTGGCTTTACAAGCGCACAGGTGGGGAAGTCTTGCAGTAGTTACGGAGGTGTCTAGTTGCGGAAACCATAATTTCTGCCTTAGCATTCTTTTGGTAGATACAATCCCTCGGTGTTATTCATGGGCAAGTTCTAGTACCTTCTGCCGCATGCTGCGTGGAATTACAAGTTTGGTGCCCTTTAGCAGCAGCCCTTCGTCTGATTTTGCGAGTTCCTCCTTCACGGCTAGAAGGCATGTGATGTCATGCTTCACGTCCTCATTCATGGTCTCTCGAATCAGTTTGGCATGTTTCCATCGCCCTGTTTCTAGGCATCGTAGAATTACTTGTATCCCTTGGTCAGAGTTGGACTCACGAGTTATGTGATCCAGGTCAAGTCCTTGTGGGGTGTTGCTGTGGATGACATATCTTATGTACTGGTCGGCTATGGAATGCTCTGGACCGCATGTGTCCTTTGGGTGTCTCGAGAGAAAATCTGCCGGGTTCTGCTCTTTCCCTGGCCTGTGTGTGATGGTAAATTGATAGTCTTGGAATCGAAGCGCCCATCGAGCTATCCTGGGAGGCATTTTTGCCTGAGGGTTGCCATATATGAAGATGAGGGCCTGGTGGTCCGTTACAACTACAAAAGGCTTACCATACAGGAACAAATGGAAATGTTCGCAGGCCCAGACCACAGCCAGACTTTCCTTTTCTGCCTGAGAGTAGGCTTGCTCAGTTCTGGAGAGGCTTCTACTGGCATAGGATATTATATGCTTTCCGCTTTCCTCTCTGTCGTCCAGTTGGGTTAGAATGGCGCCTAGGCCAACCGGACTGGCGTCAACGATGAGTTCTGTGGTCTTCTTGGGGTCGAAGTATGCCATATTCCGGGCGTCGGAGATGCGGTCCTTGATGGTTTGAAACGCTTCTTGGCATTGAGGTGACCAGACGAATTCTGTGTTGAGCTTGGTGAGAGCTCGGAGAGGTTCGCTGATGGAGGCGAAATCTCTTATATATCTGGTGCAGTAACTTGCAAGTCCCAAGAATGACCTGAGGTCTGAGGTGGTGGTGGGCGGGTTGGCTTCTCGGAGCGCACTAACTTTCTCTGGGGCTGGTGTCATGCCCTTCTCCGAAAATATGTGCCCAAAGAAACGGAGTGTTTTCTTGCGAAATTCACATTTCTCCTTGTTTAATGTGAGCCGTGCGTCTTCCAAAGCCATGCACACTCTCATTAGCGTATCATCGTGTTGCTCCTGATTTTGGCCGAAGACTAAGATGTCGTCACTGTAGTTCAAACAGTTTGGCACGTGCTTGATGACATTGTGAATCTCTGCTTGAAATATTTCGGCTGCAGAAGACACTCCAAAGCTTAGTCGCTTGTAGCGGAAAAGTCCCAGGTGGGTAGCGAACGTTGTTATATAGCGAGACCTTTTGCAGGGCTCCAGCTGGTGATATCCTTTGTTTAGGTCCAGTTTTGAGAACACGGTCGCCCCATTCAAAAGTTGCACCATGTCTGTTATTCGAGGGGCTTGGTGGCGTTCTCTTAGAATGGCCTCATTCGGTCTCCTCATGTCCACGCATATTCTGATGTCTTGGGAGTCTCTCTTTGTTACCGGCACGATGGGAGAGACCCATGGACCACCCTGACCCAACGATGACCACATTAATGCCGCCATTCGACCCATTCGCCACGGGAGCAGCCATCAGGTGGGAAATTTGGCTGCAGCAGTTTGAAATGCACCTTGAGGCCAGAGACATCACAATAGCAAAGAAAAAACGCACTTTTCTTCTACTCAACGTCGGAGCTGCTACCCTGCGCCTCTTCAACGCTGCACCAAACCGCGGAGACAACAACAACTACGACGCAGCCAAGACAGTACTCACAAACATGTTTAAACCTGACCTTAACCCAGACTACGAACGCTTCCATTTCTGCATGGCTAGGCAACGAGAGAAAGAGACTGTAGATAAATTTCATGCTCGCCTTTGCGAAATGGCAGTAGGCTGCGAGTACCCGGACGAAGAATTCGCAATCCGCCTCCAAATAATAAACGGCATATCCTCAGAAAAGCTGAGAAGAGCGATACCCTCAGAAAAGAACATACGCCTGTCCCGCATCCTAGAAATGGGCGCCTTTGAGAGCAGACGGAGGACCAGGTAGCGGTGATTGAAGCAGTGATCCAAAGACTCCCGCTAGACAACCCTAGGCCGACAGAAGATGTCGCGGCCATATCAAAGCACCAGAACACACGCATGAAATACGGCCAGAAAACACACGTGCAGCAAGAACGAAACAAAGCCTGCAAATGGTGTGGCGGCCCATGGCACAAGGGTGACTCCTGCCCCGCATGGGGATCCACGTGCAGGAAATGCAACCGCCTCAATCATTATGCGGCAATCTGCCTGAACCCACCAAACCGAAGTGACAGAGAAACAGCGTCAAGACCGACACCAGAACGCCGGAAAAAGTTTGCACAGAGAGAACCTCCGCACCAACGAGATCGGAGGGGAAAAGCCAGAGCCGTCGACGACTTCCAAAGATCCCCAGACACAAGCGACAGCAATGACAGTGTGTCTCCCGAGAGGAAAGAGAGACGGAAAAAAAGGGAGAAAACGGACACACCGAGTACACCTTATATCGGCCGTCGAACCACACAGATCACGACAAAGGAAGAGGCCATCGTGTACTGTCATCTCCAACGGAGAGCCACTGAAAGTAGTCATTGACACTGGCGCAACAGTGAACGTAATGCCTATGACCGCATTCAGCAAACTTCGCCCAAAACCTATGCTTCAAAAGAAGAAAGTCCGACTACACGCCTATGGGTCCAAGAAATCCCTACCTGTGCAAGGGTCATTCAAGTCAGACTTCACCCACAAGAACGCCAACTGCCGGGCACGCATCTACGTGGTAGATGCTGGCTGTGAAACCCTGCTCAGCTGCAGGACAGCAGAAAAACTAGAGCTGATCCACTTTGCATTCAACCTCCAACACAACGAACTCGACGAACTACTACTACAACACAGAAAACTGTTTGAGGGCATAGGGTGCCTAAAGGGCCGAACCATCAAACTCCACATAGACCCTTCCATAGAACCAAAAGCTGTACGACACCGACGGATACCCTTCCACCTGAGAGAAGCCGTGGAGAAAGAACTGACCAGGCTCGAGGAAGCAGGGATAATCGAAAAGACATCAGGACCAACCCCGTGGGTATCGCCGATGGTAGTAGCCCAGAAACCCAAACAGCCCAACGCGGTAAGAATCTGTATAGACATGAAGGCTTCCCAATGCAGCGATTGGTAGAGAACGCCACATAACTCCAACTATTGACGAGCTCATAGTAGACCTCACCGGAGCGACAGTCTTCAGCAAACTTGACCTAAGATCGGGCTACCACCAGCTCAGACTAGCTAGAAGCTCAAGATACATCACCACGTTCTCCTCCCACCTTGGGCTAATGAGATATAAACGACTCAACTTCGGAATATCATCAGCGGCTGAGGTGTTCCAACATGAAATCTGCAAAGTTATCACCGGCCTAGATGGTACTACGAACATCAGCGACGACATTCTTGTGTACGCAGCAAACGAGAGAGAGCACCACAAACGCCTGGCAGCAGTCCTGGCCAGACTGGAAGCAGCAGGCTTAACGCTGAATGCAGAGAAATGTGAGTTTGCAAAAGAAGAACTCTGTTTCTTCGGATATATATTCAGTGCCAAAGGCGTGTCCCCAGACCCTTCCAAAGTAAACGACATTAAGTGCACAAAAGCACCCCAATCCGCCACAGAGGGGAGAAGTTTCATGGGGATGGCGACATATTGTGCGCGGTTTATTCCCGACCTCGCCAACATCGCGAGCCCACTCCGAGAACTGACCAAGAAAGACCAAAAGTGGGAATGGACATCGACCCACCAACAAGCCTTCCAGCAGATTAAGGACACCCTGTCAACGTCTACAACCATGGCGTTTTTCAACGTAGAAAGGCACACAGAACTCCTAGTAGATGCCAGCCCAGTGGGGCTAGGAGCAGTACTAACCCAAACAGACAATGAAGGAAATGTGCTCCCCATTGCATTCGCCAGCCGGGCGCTCACCGAACCAGAACAAAACTATGCCCACATAGAAAAGGAAGCCCTCACCATTCTTTGGGGGTGCCGCCACTTCAAGGTATACCTGCTTGGCAAGAAAGCAAAGGTTTTGACAGATTACAAGCCATTGATCCCGATATTCAGAGGGTCTGCTCCCCATCCACCAGCACGCATAGAGAAATGGATGCTGCAGCTGCAGCCCTACAACATAGAGGTTGACTATTGTCCGGGAGCAGACAACCCGGCAGACTACTTGTCCCGTCACCCGAGACCTGCCTCCGTGGAAGAACAACATCATTCAAAAGAAACCGATGAACACGTGTGCCATGTGGTTGCCTGCGCCCGACCACAGGCTCTCACCATGCAAGAGATAGCCTGCGAAACAGAGACAGACACCATCCTGCAGCTCACCACTGCTGCCATCCAGTCAGGCAACTGGAAGTCCTACCTCACGTCCATTGCCCAACGCACCGCTGCGGCTCAAACCAAACTCCGAGCACTGTTTGGCATACGACACGAACTCTCCGTCGCCCCCAAAGGAGTACTCCTCAAAGGCCACCGCATAATATTACCCGAATCCTTGGAGAAGAGAGCCCTCCAGCTAGCACACAGCGGACACCAGGGCATCGTCAAGACCACGGCATACCTCAAATCCAGAATGTGGATGCCCAACATACAGCAAAGAGTAGTGCAGCTAGTGGAGTCCTGCGCTGCGTGCCAAGCCTCCAGGAGACCGGCGAACCCAGAGCCCATCAGTAGCGCTCTGAGAAGCAACACGCGATGGGATGCAGTTAGCATGGACCACTGCACAATTGCTGGTGAAGGATACCTCCTCGTAGTGATCGACGAATTTAGCAGATATCCGGAAGTAGAACACGTAACATCCACGAATGCAGAGACCACGATCCTCACGCTGGAAAAGATCTTCGCGACACACGGGATTCCGAGGAAAGTGAGGAGTGACAACGGTCCATCATTCACTAGCAAAGAACTGCGTGACTTCTTCAGAGACATAAACGTCAAACACCAGCGTATCACCCCCAGATGGCCCCAAGCCAATGGCGATGCTGAAAGATTCATGGGGTCGCTCAACAAAGTGCTTCGCATCGCCAAAGAAAAAGGACATCCCTGGCTGGCAGCCGTATATCGATTCCTAAGAACGCACAGGCAAACCCCGCACTCATCTACTGGCATCAGCCCTGCGGCCCTCATGCTCGGAGTACCCATTCAGGCAGAGCTCCCCATACACCCTCAGTGGGTTGCTCCCGAACCTGACATCCCAGCCATAGATGCTACGCGGTGGAGGCGGAACGAACAAGAAAGCATTGCCAGGTGAGCCTGCCACAGAGAGCTAACGCCAGGGGACACCGTGATCGTTAGAAACCGGGCAACGCCCAAGAAAATGTCCCTCAACTTTGAACTCCAACCGTGGACCGTCAGCGCGACAAACCACAGCATGGTCACCGCCACCAGAGGGAGCGAGACCGTGACAAGAAACGTGTCACACTTCAGGAGAGTACCAGCTGAACTATGGGAAGAGCAATCAGGGTCCCCAAGGAGCGAAGGGACAGCCACAAGCACACCTCAGGACCCGACGTCATCCAAAGCCCGAGCTACCACACCAACTGTCGACGCACCGCACCAGCAAGAAGACCCGACCACAGCCACAACACCAAGAACAGGAACATCCGAAAGGAGCAGCACCCGATACCTTTTGAGAGAGAGACCAAGACCGTCATCCCGTCTCCAGGGGTATGTGGTAGATGGAATATATCAGAAGAAATCCCACAAAGATAGACTCTGAGGCGTTTTGAATAAGTATCACTCAGTTAAGTTTGTTTGCGTTTAACAGTTATATAAACACCTCCAATTTGGGGAGGAATGTGGTGTCACGTGCCTGTTAGTTCCGGTTCACGTGACTCAGAAAGGAAATAAAGGAATCACCGGAACTGGCGTCAGTCAGCCAGTCCGGGTTTATGCAGTGAACGCAGTGGTCCTGGTTTTCTTTAGCTCGCGCGGCGCGCTAACCCTGGCTTGCCGAGGCCTACAGCTGGAGGTCGGAACAGCCTCCGCCTTGGCTCACAGGCATCACAATATGTATAGTCCCTTCCATCTCCTTATGTCCGCCTGTGTTTTCTGCTCTAGACCCTGCGGATCCTACTTTCAAGCCTCTTACCAGCGGATACCAAGAGTTTCTTCCCCCGAAACGTACAACCGCAGAATCACTCTCTCACAGCTGTTCAGAGTACGGGCCCCGCCTCCCTGCTTAGTAATTTCGGTAGGAGACTCTCCTTCAGCTATCACGTTCATTTTCCGTAGTTCTCTCTACTAACCCTCTCTTCCCTTGCCAGCTGACATCAGGGGCCACGTGTTCCTTCCCACGCCAGCCATAGAACGCTGTCCACAATGTTTCAGCAGGCCTTGCTTCTTCCCTGCTATGAAAGGTAATTTGCCTACCATACGTTAAGAACTGCTCTCCACTCCTTTTCCCGAATTAACCCGTTCCCTTTGTATTACATAGTAACATCACATCCACCCACGGCTACACATCAGGAAAGGGACCTCCCACACTGTCCTGCCAGCTGTTCCTGCTACCGGATCAGAGTTTTCTTCCCATAGAGGGTTTCCCTGGAAGCCCTGCTCTTCCTGACAGGTTTCACTGGGGAGGTGGAGGGTGACCAGGTGGATTCTCCCTTGAGCTGGACTGCTGTGCCTGCTCCAGATCGGTGTGTACATTTGTGCATGTTGGTATATTGTAGAATTGCAGCATTGACTTTTGACAGATGGCAACACCTGTCTACCAGCATGGAACAGGTGCAGCAGTTGGTAGCTGCGGTGCAGTCATTGAGTGCTGAAGTGCAGCATTTAAAACAGGGGAATGCTGCATTGCGGCAGCAAATGGTTCGTTCACTGTAGTGTTCGGAAATACCCCCGGGACCTTTACCAGGTGGCCTGTTTCATGGAAACCCCCACAAAATAAAGGAGTTATTGGAAGCCTGCACAGTGCAGTTTGCTTTCAAGGCTGTCTTCTTCCCCACGGAAAGAGACAAGGTGGGTCACTTAATCTCACACTTAACGAGATCAGCTCTGGCTTGGGATATACCCCATTGGTCACAACCAATAATCCCATACTGGACTCATATCCAGCCTTCTGTAACAGTCTTAGAAGTATGTTTAGTAGACAAGAAATTACTGTGTCCTCTCAGGAGCACCTCCTCGATTTCAGACAAGGCAGACAGGACCTACAGCAACCGGGAGGCGGGAGCCGGCCCATTGCATCAAAGGCCCGAAACGAGGTACCTCACCTTCATTCTTCCTTCTTCTGCTGCCCTGAGGATGAAGTGCTGCTACCTACGCTCCTACAGCCCTGATCTGGCCACCTAACATCTCTTGGAACCCACGTGGATGGGGTAAGCCCTATGACAAATTGCTGCTGAAATGCACGTGGTGAATTTCAAAAATGGGTTTTCATGTTTAAAGTGCACTGTATTTTCAGCATTGCTGAGATGATCCACACGGAACAGCATTCTGTTATTATGCACATCCTTTGTGCTGTGGGATTCCCCCTTTGCTCTGAATTTCTGCTTACTGCATATACTTTCTTGCCCTCCAAGATGGCGGCACCATGTTACTTCTAAGTGTGTCGGCCAGCTGCCTAGCTCATTACATCGAAGGCCCGAATCAAAGGCCCCTGTCTGCTTTAAGTACGCTTCTCACCCTCCCCCCCCCTTGGTCACCTGTGATGCTGTGTGTACCCCACCCCCCCTTGGTTGCCTGTGATGCTGTGTGTACCCCCACCCCCCTTGGTCACCTGTGATGCTGTGTGTACCCCCAGCCACCCCCCCCGATCGCCTGGGATGCTGTGTACCCCCCCCTTTTGGTTGCCTGTGATGCTGTGTGTACCCCCCCCTTTGCCCATGGTTTGACTTTCGCATCTGTGTGCAGTTGCCACCCTGCAACATGGGTTAGGCATCATGTATTTGCCCATTGATTGACTTTCGCATTGTGTGCCGCTGCCGCCGTGCAACATGGGGTAGGCACCATGTATTTGCCCATTGATTGACTTTCGCATCTGTGTGTCGCTGCCGCCCTGCAACATGGGGTAGGCACCATGTATTTGCCCATTGATTGACTTTTGCATTTGCATGCCACTGCCGCTCTGCAACATAGGGTAGGCACCATGTATTTGCCCATTGTTTTGACTTTGCTTCTGTCTGTTGTTACCGTCCTGCAACATAGGGTCAGGCCCAATGGATGTGATCGCCATGTACTTCTCTTTGGCACTTGACGCATGATGTATTAATTACCTCTTGCACGTTCCACGATGTAATTCACAACTCACGCTTCCTTTTCTGTAACCTGAAGCACTTACTGCAACCGTATTCTTAAGTTAAAAGTGCCTAGATATCTCTGAGTTTTGTGCACTATGTAAATGTCAAATAAAATAAAAATAAAAATACTAACATACATTACACGCTTCAAACAACTTGCAGCTGATACCCGCGTGGCATGATTATGCCCTCATCACGATATTCCGCAGAGGCCTATCAGAGTGTAACGCTCACCTGATTCTCGCAGAGGTGCCGGTCTTGACTGGGCGACTACCGTATCTTCAAAGGTGATGTGTAGCACCCGGTTGGCTCTTTGGGTTGGACCTCTGTGCACTGTATGCCTGACGTGTAGAGTAAGATGTCTGCAGATAGAAAATATGGGGTTAATGAACTGGGGTTATTGGGGTGTCCCTATCTCTTTCCTCTTCTCCTCTCCTGTAGACCCCCAAAGGTTAACGCTCTCACCTTAGGTAAGTGAATGCCGAGCTCTCCATCTGCCTCGGGGCAGGGTGCTGTAACCAGTTTCTTCACTGGATAGGTAGCGCAGGCCTCTTGACTTCAGAGGACTGCTGTCCGTCGTTTACTGCACGAACGGTAAGTTTCGAGTCATTCAAATGTCTTTAAAGTCTTTAGTAATGATGTCTCTTGTTTTGCAGGGTTCCGGCGATGGCGGATGACGGGCTGAAGTGAGTTAAAGATGGAGCCCGTGTGATGAATAGAAGCGCCTGGAAGCACGTAAGTAAGCGCTTGTTGCCTGCTTCACTATGCGCTCTAACTGTCTTTTTATTTTGCAGGTACGAGTTCGGAGCGGCTGGAGGGTGCCGGAATACCCACTGGATTTGATGTGGAAAGGAGTAATGGCACGTGAGTATTAAAGTTCCCCAATGTCTTTAAACGCACCTTGTTTTGTCTTTCAGATGCGGGATGCAGCGCCGAAGGCCTCCGGAGCGTGCGAAGAGTTGGTAAACTTTTGTCTTTCAGATGCCGGAATGCAGTGTGAAGACCTCCGGAGCGCACTAAGAGTAGGTAAGCCTTTGCCTTTCAGATGCCGGAATGCTAACCTGTTCTTTCTTGTCTTTATAGGTGTTGCTGAAGACTGGATTCAGGATGGTAAGCCTTTGCCTTTCAGATGCCGGAATGCTAACCTGTTCTTTCTTGTCTTTATAGGTGTTGCTGAAGACTGGATTCAGGATGGTAAGCCTTTTTCCTTAGGCCCAGGACCGGATGCAGAAGACACGATGAGCGTTCTGCTGCAGAGGTTGCAGAATAACGCAAAGCAAGATTCATCCACCGGGTGTGGTTTAAATAGCCTCCTGTAGTGCTTAGGTGTCTCCTTCCACAGCCACGCCTAAGTAAGAAAAGAGTTCCTGGTAAGAAAAGAGTTCCTGCCTTCCAGAAGAGTTCCAGTGTTCTGAATCTAGGGAGTGGCTCCAGCCCCACCCAACAGGAAAAGTAGTTCCAAACAGAAGAGGATCAGAGGCTCAACTGGCAGGCAAGTAAGCAGCATGGTCTGCTGAAGGTAAGTCCACCCAAGCATTATGAGCCCGGCGCTTCCAGCGCTGGGACTGGGCATATTTATGAGCCTGGTGCCACTGGCGCCAGGACTGGGTCCAAAAGGTCCCAATTGGGACTGGTTGGCACTCGGAACCTGGGTTATGGATCTGCTTCCAAGGGAGTTGGGAAAACCCTGACCTTTTGGAAGCAGAGATCATGACACAGAGGAGCTAAAGGATGAAGTCTCCCGTATCCCTAGACCCCCTATTCTGGCAGAGTTAATATCCATCACGATGCAGTTAGACTACTGCATACAGGAGAGACATAAGGAGAAGAGACGAGGTAGACCCCCCAGGAATCTCCCTGAGTTTGCATCTTCTTCAGGAAAGCCTCTCTCTCCTGAAGAACCGATGCAATTAGGAACAGCGCGGGGCCCCTTGACTGCTGAAGAAAGAAATAGGCACTTATCTATTGGCCTGTGCATGTACTCTGGGGATAATACTCACTTGGTTAGGGAATGTCCCGTGGCACCCCCAAGAAAACATGGAAACGCCAACGCCCGGCCGTAGGGGGAACCACGGTATGGGAAGGCTCCAAAGGTTCCCCAATGGTGTTTCATTCCTCCCAATGCGCGGGAGTCCCGGACTCTCACATGCTGGTATTGCTCATCACTCTCTCTTGGGGTTCTTTACAGACCAAACAAAAAGAACATCAGTATTCCCCGTTCAGTTAAGGCAATCTCCATTACAGTGGAGAGTGTGGACGGGAGTTCTCTGGTATCTGGTCCCATCCGAGAACAAACTAGCCCTCTCCAAATGGAAATCTCATCACACAAGGAAGAAATCGTCTTAGACATCCTAAAGGCTGCGCACTATCCAGTCATTCTCGGTCTACCATGGCTACGGGTTCATAACCCGTATGTGAACTGGTCTGCAGGCACTTTTTTTTCTGGGGTCTATTTGTGTCTACAACATTGTCTATCCCATGGTCTAGTGGGCATTCTTCCATCGGCCGATTCTTGTACAACCCCTCCTAGTGCTACCATGCTAAATCACGTGCAAGGTCTACCAGAACCCTACCAACCTTTTCATAAGGTTTTTTCCTCATCGGAATATGCAGAGCTACCACCTCATAGAAGGGACGACTGTGCTTTCGACCTAGGCCCTGACAGTCCCTTGCCGTTTGGAAGAATGTACATTCTATCAGCTCGAAAGAAAGAAGTGGGTCAAAGAATACCTCCAAGCCAATCTGAAGAACGGTCTCATTACAGAATCCTGCTCTCCAGCAGTTACCTCATTATTTTCCATTCCGGAGACGAATACCTCAGAACTTTGCCCCTGTATAGACTTCAGAGGGTTAAATAAAATAACAATCCCTGACTGATACCCCATGCTGCTTATCCCGGACATTCTGGAGTCAGTTAAAGGGGGGCTGTTTTGTATACCAAATTGGACCTGAGAGGAGCTTACCACTTGATTCGCATAAAGCATGGAGATGAATGGAAGACAGCCTTCTATACACCTTTCGGCACTTTCAATATCAAGTCATGCCATTTGGTATATCTAATGCCCTGGCCGTCTTCCAGCGCTTCATGGGTCATCTTTTTGCTGACATCCACCTGCGTTATGTCATAGTCTACCTAGATGACATACTTGTATTCTCATCTTCAGCTATGGATCATACATCACATGTCCAAGAGGTATTACAAAGGCTGCAACACAATCATCTCTTCTGCAAGCTAGAGAAATGTGAATTTAACAAGCACAAGGTCACTTACTTGGGTTATATCTTGTCAGCAGCCGGCATCGCCATGGACCCTGAGAAAGTGTCAGCCATGGGTGCATGGCCTTCCCCTTCAACAGTCAAAGACATACAGTGTTTTCATGGCTTTGTGAACATTTACAGAGACTTTATTCCAGGTT
The DNA here is from genome assembly GCF_040938575.1 of Ambystoma mexicanum. Classification (NCBI taxonomy): domain Eukaryota; kingdom Metazoa; phylum Chordata; class Amphibia; order Caudata; family Ambystomatidae; genus Ambystoma; species Ambystoma mexicanum. Next base: position 895,879,965 of record NC_090939.1, read on the forward strand.
TTTCTAGCATAACTCATCCCATCACCAATCTTTTGAAAAAAGGGGTCCCTTTTCTCTGGTCAAATGAGGCTCAAAAGGCATTCGAAGGTCTTCAGGTTCTCTTTACCACTGCTCCCATTTTGATCACTCCTGATCAGAACAAGAAATTCATAGTCGAGTCAGATGCATCTTATCAAGCCTTGGGGGCAGTTTTGTTACAAGTCGACAACCAACAATGGGAACGGCCAGTGGCATATCTCTCCAAGACATTAACGCCAGTGCAGTTAAATTATTCAGTGTTAGAAAAAGAGCTCCTTGCCATCAAGCGTGCTTTCGAAGAATGGCGCCATCTCCTTCTTGGTGCTCGGTTCCCAGTGGAGGTTCGTACAGATCACCACAACCTACGAGCCCTCCAATACGCACAGACCCAAAACAGTCGCCAAGCTCGATGGGGACACTTCTTCTCTCCTTACCGTCTCGTATTCACGTTAATTTCTGGCAAAGTAAATCTCTGGGCCGATGCCCTTTCCAGGAAAGACCCAGTGCAAGTCCTGCCATTCCCTTCAGAGCCTATCTTCCCTTAAACCATTTTCATACGTATCGTTACAGACTTTGTTAACAAAATAAAGGAGCAATCCCGGAATCTAGAATTTGTGGACCCAGAGATAATTTAGAGATATGGGCTCACTAAGGAGAACGGGTGTTTCTTTCCCGACCAGGCAGTTTTCATTCCTACCTCGGCTCTCCAGGAGGAAGGTCTCTGTCTTTGCCATGACTCCCCCACAGCAGGACATTGGGGAGTTATCAACACCACTGATCTCATTCAGAGACATTTTTGGTGGCCTTCCCTACATAAAGATGTACATGATTATGTCGTGTCCTGTGTCATATGTCAGCAGACCAAGGTACCTCGTACCCCTCCTGTAGGAGAACTTGTGCGAATGTCCATCCCAGATAGACCCAGGCAGACTTTTTCCGCAGATTTTATTGTGGATTTACCCGCCTCACAGGGATGTATTGCGGTGATGGTAACTATAGATTTGTTTACCAAATTGGCTCACTTCATCCTTCTGTCTGGAATCCCATCAGCGGCTTTAATGGCCCGCATTTTCATCAAGCACATTTGTTTTTACTGGAAGCAAGTGTGTTCCATTCTAGGCATCAAAAGAGCTCTAAACTCCGGTTTTCACCCACAGACTAATGGGCAGACAGAACACCTAAACCAGACCCTAGAAGGCTATCTCGAATGTTACCACATTATGCAGACCGTCATAGGACCCCGGCTCCGAATATCAAGACTGGGGACAAGGTCTGGTTGGCATCTTGCTTTCTCCCTAGACATTTGATCACGTCCAAACAGTCACCTCAATACTTTGGTCCGTTTCCCATCCTTAGCCAGAGTGGTCCTGCAGCCTTCCGTTTGCAACTCCCTCCATCATGGGTCAGAATCCATCCGGTCTTTCATGTGTCACAACTCAAGCCAGTGTTACTCATCACCACACTCGCTGGGGCGTTGGGAGATGTACCTCAAGATGGCCGGAGGGAAGGACGAAGGGCATCAGTCGCTTGGGACTCTAACCGTGAGCCAGGGTTTTCCCAGAACCTGGGCCTCCTCAACTTGAGGGAACTCTTTTCTATGATACGCCCCTCTGCTGGATGGTATGGACGGACAGAGGAGTAAATCAAAGAGCAGGGAACACGCGCACCGCCAAACCAATGCTGTAAGGAAGAAACAAACAACAGGTTAATATTGGCGGACAATGAAAAGGTATCGTTAGTCTCTGGATCCTCCCTGGTAATACCCTGGTTATTGGTTGATAGAGCTTGGATAGAATATGGATCTAAGGAAAAAAATAGGAACCAGTATGACCCCCTTTATAATAGGAGAGCTGTAACAGGGTAAGGAGAGTAAGCAAGCTTACCACGGCAGGGATAGAGTTGGTTCTTGAACGACTAAGTAGTCCGGTAACACCGACAGGGAGAAAACAACAAACACTGCATCGGACAGAATAAATATGGCGTCTCCGGGTGTGCGTCCTTGTGTTGCGATTCCTTTAGTGGCCGCTTTTCGTAAGTACGCTACTCCTTAGATTCGAGCTCCCACTTTCAGAGTCTAATATCTAAGCCTTAGTTTTTCTCTCTTTCTCTCCACTCAGTTCCTGTTCATGTACTATGGCTTACTGTGACTTGCCCACTACATAGTTCGCTGTACGGCTTCCTGAGATACCTCCCGCCTTTTGGTATGGTTTCTCGTTTTGTGTTCCCTTTCATCATACGCTCTCCTATGGAAACACTCACCTGTCTTTTCTGCTCTAGACCCCGCAGATCCTACTTTCAAGCCTCTTACGAATGGACGCCAAGAGTTTCTTCCCTGAAACTTACAACCGCAAAATCACTCTCTTGCGACTGTTCAGAGTACGTGCCCCGCCTCCCTGCTTAGTAGTTTCAGTAGGAGACGCTCCTTCAGCTAGCACATTCATTTTCCGCAGTTCTCTCTACTAACCCTCTCTTTCCTTCGCCAGCTGACATCAGGAGCCACAAGTTCCTTCCCAAGCAGGCCATCGAAAGCCTTCCACAACGTTTACTTTACTTTACTTTAATTGATTTATATAGCGCAGCAATGGACCCAGAGGCATGAAGGTGCTAAACAAACATAAAGACAAACGGGCAGAGGCAATAGCCTTGAGGCTGGGGGGAGAGATCAGGGTGCCGAGATAAAGGTTATGCAAACAGCCAACGTTTCAGCAGTCCTTGCTTCTTCCCTGCTATGAAGGGTAATTTGCCTACTATAAGTTAAGAACGGCTCTCCACTCCTTTTCCCGAATTAACCCGTTCCCTTTGCATTACAGAGTAACATCACACCCACCCACAGCTACACATCAGGAAAGGGACCTCCCACGCTGTCCTCCTAGCTGTTCCTGCTACCGGATCAGGGTTTTCTTCACATAGATGGTTTCCATGGAAGCCCTGCTCTTCCTGACAGGTTTCACTGGGGAGGAGGAGGGTGACCAGGTGGATTCTGCCTTCGGCTGGACTGCTGTGCCTGCTCCAGGTTGGTGTTTACCTTTATGCATGTTGGTATATTGTAGTATTGCGGCCTTTTCTCACACTTGTTCCTGTAACATCCTGCCGCCTTCCGAACTGGTTATTCCCCCCCAACGTGTAACTATCCCTGGATCCGTTGTCCAGGTTCTTGACATGGCCTCCCTCCGTGAACCGTGGATAGAGTCGCCCCCCCCCCCACCCTCATGAATCCCCTCATCATATCCCAGTCAGGCTATTTTCTAGTCCTCATGTTCTTTGTAGTGAGCGTTTCCCTGCTTCAGTGCTCGCTTTCATGTCTTCTTGGATTTCTTCATGGTCCACCCTTGAGGCCTGGCTTGTGCCTCGACTGACTTCTCATCCAAATGACTGTTTGCACTGTCCCCTTTTGTCCCCCCCTGCACCATCCCTAGAACTCTCAGACCATCCTCCCCCTGGGATACCGATTTTTTCCTCGTCGTCCATGCAATATTGCAGCCTCGCCGGGTTGACCCACCGATATCTCATTTTCCACCTGTTCAGTTCCTCCGTGAGCTGTTTGAATGACCGCCTCCTTGCCAGTGTAGCTTGCGATAGGTCATCAAACAGCTGGACTTCACATCCCGCACAGAGACCTTCCCCTTCTTCCTGGCCACCCCCACTAGTTGCGCTTTGTCCTTGTAATTATGCCTTTTCACTAATATGTCCCAATGTCTCGCTCCGGGGTCCATCCAACTGCTTCCCACTCTGTGCACTGTTTCTATTCCTATGCATCGGGCCTGCTCACCCTCCACTAGATTTGCAAAGAGCTCTCGAATGCAGACTTACAAAGTCTGATCCCTCTATTCCTTCGCCCAGATCTTTCATTCAAACGTTGTCTCTCTGTGATCTGTTTTCTAAATCCTCACATTTATCATTGAGTGCCCTTATTCTCTCCTCCGTCTCTTGCGTCTGCTGTGACCATTCATGTCCCTTTGTGTCAATCTCCATCAAGCATTCCTCCATTTCCATCACCCGCTTGCCTAAGGAGTCAATGTCTTTCTGGTTGCTTGTGATGGCCTGCCACAGTTCTTCCCTAATGCTCGCTCCTTCTGCCTTGACCGTTTCGGTGAGCACGCCTTTGAATTGGGCCAGTGCTGCCAGAAGCTCCTCCTTGGTGAGTGCCATTCCCCCGTCACTATGGTTTGTCGTATTCCCAAAGGGGAGCTTAGTTTGGATATGCCCCTTGTGATGCCCTTCTCGCTCTCTTGTGTTAGTGTTCTTCTTCTTTGGTCCCATCGACATCCCTCTATTCCATTCCTGGAATCACCCCTCTCTGCTGATGCCCCGGTGCTTTGATCCTCTTATTTGCCCTTCTTCAGCTTGCTCGCCTTCCCTTTTCTGCTCCATCCTGCCCAGCCCTTTACGACTTCCCACTGTCCGTTCTCTTCCGCTGGGCCCCCTGTGTGCCTGCTCTGTGGTTGCACTCCTGGTGCTCGGGGCTCTCCTTTGTTCCACTGTTGTTAGCTCCAGTTGTTATAGTGGCCTGGGTCCTTTTGCTGCCCCTGCAACTCTTCACCAGGGTCTATGTGGGTCCTTCACCTCCTCTGCTCGTGATTTTGTTGCCCCCCAGGCAACTTTATTCCTCCTGGGTTCCCCTGGGCTGGGCCGGGTCGGTGGGCAGGCAGTGCTCACTTCTAGCCTCCCCTGGGCCGTCTGGGATGCACATTATTGCCGGTCTCAGGGGTGTGTTATGCTTCCTTTAAATGTCGAGTAGCTTTCTGGCTTGTCACTAGCTTCTATGGTTTCCAATGGTATATGTATGGAGGCACCTTCCCCCACTATGTAAGCTGTTTCCAAAATGTCCTCTTCTCTCTTCATGCACTCTATGTCGGTGGGCCCTTGCTCCCTCTTACAGTCTTTCACCCTTTCCGGCCCGGGCTCCTCCTCATCTGGTATTCCACTGCTCTTCCCGGGTATCTCCAGTCCTCCTCTCTCTCCAAGCAACCTCTGACCCGGTGCATCACGTCTCTCTGCACCACTCCTTGCCTCCTTGCTGTCTGGGTCATGGTGCCATAGGTGGCCGAGTCCTCCCCAGCCCGGGTTCCTTCTGCCTCACTTTGTCACGTCGTTCCTCCTTTGCCCGCAGCTCCCTGGGTTGTCTCCAGCTCCTCTGCGCTCCTCAGCTCCACCTCTCCCGGGTACCTCTCGCAAGGGTCCCGGCGAGCTTCTTCACAGCTCTGCCTCCTCTGTCCCTCGTTGGTCCGCTCCTCAATAGCTGCTAGCCTCTCCCAGTGCTGCAGTTCTCCTACCTCGCTCTGGTCACCGCGGGGCACCTCACCGCCCCTTGGTTCACGGCTTCACTGGGATCTCACGTGGATCGGCCTTGGAGATTCCAGTGGGATTGCTTCCTTTCCAGCTGGGATCCTTCAACGCTGGGTCCCTTCTTGCTTGGGTCACCTCACTCTCCGGACCTAGTGAGAGCCACCTGCCATTTTTGCCGCAGGTTCTCCCGCCTCTACACTTACTCGTCTGTCCCGCACTGCTATTTTCTCTTTCGGAGGTCGGGATGCTTCTTCTTCATTCTGTGCTGTCTCCTCTATATCTGCTCACACTTTTCTTTCGTTTACACGCGTGCCTGATGTCAGGATCTCCCTCGTTTCCTCGGGCTGGGACAGAGCTCTACTGTTCCACGTCCACTCAGCCCGCCATCTTGGCCACGCCCCTCACTCCCATACCTTTTGATTGTGGGGGGTGCAATATATCATGGCCTGAACGCACCTTTGGTAATTCGAATCCCCTGTCTTCCTGGGGTTCACTCACACTAACATAAGTGGTCATCCTGTTTTAGATTTACGCTGGCCCCAACCGATGTATGGGCACCATCTAGCCCCTCCCTGGACACCCCATACCTTTTGATTGTGAGGGTGCAAGATATCATGGCCTGGACACACCTACAGTAATTTGCATCCCCTGTTTCCCTGGGGTTAACTCACAATGACACATGTGGACATCCTGTTTTATGTTTAATCTGATCCCAACCAATGTAGAGGCACTACCTACCTCCTACAAGGACACGCCATACATTTTGATTGTGGAGTGTGCAAGATATCATGGCCTGATTGCACCTACGGTAATTTGGGTCCCCTATTTCTTTTGGGCTCATTCACACAAACACAAGTGGCCATCCTGTTTTATATTTACTCCAGTCCCAACCAATGTATCGTCACCATCTATCTCCTTCCTGGACACCCCTATACCTTTTCATTGTTGGGGGTGCAAAATATCATACCCTGAACGCACCTATGGTAATTTGCATCCCCTGCCTCCCTGGGGTTAATTCTTACTGAAACAAGTGGTCATCCTGTTTAATATTTACTCTGGTCCGGACAAATGTATATGCACCATCTAGCCCCTCCCCAAACATCCCTGTACCTTTTTAAAGCAGGCATGCAAGCTATCATGGCCTGAACACATCCATGACAATTTCAATCCCCAGTCTCCCTGGGTGTAATCCGCAGCAACAGAAATGGTCATACAGTTTTATGTTTACTCTGGTCCCAACCAATATAGAAGCACTATCTAGCCCCTCCCTGGACACCCCCATACCTTTTGATTGTGAGGGTGCAAGATATAATGGCCTGAATACACATATGGTAATTTGCATCCCTGTTTTTCTGAGGGTAATTCACACAAACACAAGTGGTCATCCTGTTTTAGATTTACTCTGGTTCCCCTTCAACAATGTATATGCATCCTCTAGCTCCTTCCTAGATGCCCCGAAACATTTTGATCAGTGAGGTGCACAGAAGGTGGAACCAAGTGCTGAATAATCTGTGGATGACTTGCATGCACTCTGTGTGGGAGTGGTAACCAGTGACTGCAGAGGGAGCTATGATTGTGAGTGTATGTGAGATGAGAGTGGCAGTTCTGTGGTGTGCAGGAGGTAGAAGAGGGTTAAAGTGGAAATGAGAGGTGAGTGGTAGAGAGAGGGAGTAGTGAGTGGTAGGGCAAAGGATAGGTAGGAGTCGTAGAGGGGCATATAAAGGGGTGGAGACTGTTATAGGTGAATGAGAGGAGTGTGAGAGATAAAAGCGAGGAGTGTGAGAAAATCGAAAGGAGAGAGGTGGAAGGAGATAGGGAAAAGGGAGAGAGGAGAAGAGAATGGAAATTGTGGTAGTAAAAGAAGGTGGGAGAGTAGAGGGGTAAGACTTGAGAGAGGTAGAAGACAAAAGTAGAGCGTAAGGAGGCATAAGATCATGGAACGGAGTGAAAGAGTGAGAGGGAGAGAGTACAGCTACCCAGTTATATTTCTATGCAAAATACATTTCAATGGATTGCTTTCTCCTGCCAATTCCTCATCAGATAGATATCCATTCCAGTGTCAGCTTCTTGCAAACCTTTCGACATGGGGCGTTTGTGCACCTCGACTGTGTCGTCGATCCCACTTGACTTTATGTAGCGGTCGTCGATTCCAGATGTGACGTTGGTCGCTCTACATATACAGTTGGGGTCCTTCCGAGTTGGGCGTTAAGGCGTTACTGGCACCGGTAAGGATGCCGGTAACCCCCTACCGCCCTATTCCGAGGTCCCTTAGCGGGTCCCACCAGGAACGGGAACGGCTGGTCTGACCAGCCGTTCTTAGCGGGACCCGCTAAGGGACCTTGGAGCTAATAACGAGCCTGCAATTTGCGGGCCCGTTATTAGCGCCTTCCCCATTCCCATTGAGCCCTATTGGGGCTCGAATGGGAATGGGGAATGGTATTTGGAATGGGGACTTACCGTCCGCATAGGTCGGAATGTCCCGGTAAGTCCCCATTCCGCCTACCCATACCCGGGTTTGGAGGCAGCCATGGTGCTAATAGCACCATGGCTGCCTCCAAACTCGGAATGACCCCCAGTGTCTTTATGCCCCTGTCCCGCAGTTCCTCTGTTTCTTTTTTCCACACGCTCAGCACGCTGCTCATCGGTACAACTCGCTTTCTATCAGAGAAATATTCTTTTCAACCTACGAATGTTCATCTTATTCAACCCGGTTTCAACATTATATCCGCTCCCAAGGTGTCAGGCTTCAAGCGGTGCAAGGACTGTAGTTCCGAGATGTCCATTCCTGAACCACACAGTGGCCCTCATTACGACCCTGGCGGAATTCGCAGTGCTAAATGCACCGCGGAGCACGGCGGAAAGCCGCCGATAGCGCCATGGGGGTTGGCGGATTTACCACCCCATGCCGACCTTGGCGGAGCGGTAAATCCCCAATCCCCATTTTGCCCTTCCCCATTCCCATTCTTGCCCCATAGGGTATAATGGGAGTGGGGAAGGCGTTAATTACGCCACCGTAAAGTACGGTGGCGTAATTAACAACGAGGTCCCTTAGCGCCATGGATTTCTCCGCCCGGTAAAACCAGGCGGAGAAAGGCTCCATGGCGCTACGGGAACTCGTAGTAGGGCGGACGGGTCCGCCGCGAATAACGCTGGCGGAAACCCACTCCGCCAGGGTCGTAATGAGGGCCAGTGTCTGCGTGTGGTGCCTCAGCATGGGTCATGTCAATGAGGACTGCGGTTCTTGCATGAAGATAAACCCGAAATCACTGTGGAAGAGGGCTGCGAAACGTGCGTTAGGTTGACCCCCGTCAAAATCTCTGGCCTGGTCGTCGGGACTCAAGACGGAGGGGCCCACTCTGCCAAAGGATGTTAGGCACCATAAAGAGACCAAAAAGCAATCACATTTGCGCAGCCATTCCTCATCCTCCTCTTCCCATAAAAAGAAATGGTGTCATCGACGAATGTACGATTCTGGTTCCTCTGACGTACGCGTTAAGTCGGCTTCAGGGCCTAAATCTAGGACCGAGTGGGAGGTTTTTAAAGAGCAAATGCTCAACATGTTTAATCCCTTAAGTGCCACCGACAAGCCGGCTCATCAGTGGAAACCGCTCCAGGTTGCCACTGACGAGCTGGCTCGTCGGTTTTGGCACGGTTTTGGGTAATAAATTCTGGGCCGATTTTCGCAAAACATACCTCTGCGGATTCCCACGGGTGTCCTCTTTTCGGAAATGCATGGGGTTCCCTGTTTTCCTTGGTGGCTTGGACACCCGAGGCCCATATCTGTGTGGTGTGCCGGTCGGCAGAGAGTCTGAAATTCCGGTGTGAAAACAGACTTGGGGTTACTTGTGTTTTAGGCTTTCCCCTTGGCACCCAGGTAGGTGCACCCACACATGTGAGGTTCCGTTTTCATCGGGACACCTGTGGGAACGCGTGACAGTAGGCCATGTGTTGTTGGGGGCGTGTTTCGATGGGTGAGCCGAGCAAAATGTGCGGATAATGCATTTTTTTCCCCACATTTCGGACTTTGCAGGGGTGTCTGGGTAATAAATTCTGGGGCGATTTGCGCAAATCATACCTCTGCGGATTCCCACGGGTGTCCTTTTTTCGTAAATGCATGGGGATCCCTGTTTTCCTTGGTGGCTTGGACACCCGAGGCCCATATCTGTATGGTGTGCCAGTCGGCAGAGAGTCTGAAATTCCGGTCTGAAAACAGACTTGGGGTTACTTGTGTTTTAGGCTTTCCCCTTGGCGCTCTGGTAGGTGCACCCACACATGTGAGGTACCGTTTTCATCGGGACACCTGTGGGAACGTGGGACGGTAGGCCATGTGTTGTTGGGGGCGTGGTTCGATGGGTGAGCCGAGCGAAATGTGCGGAAAATGCGTTTTCTTCCCCACATTTCGGACTTTGCAGGGGTGTCTGGGTAATACATTCTGGGGCGATTTGCGCAAATCATACCTCTGTGGATTCCCACGGGTGTCCTCTTTTCGGAAATGCATGGGGTTCCCTGTTTTCCTTGGTGGCTTGGACACCCGAGGCCCATATCTGTATGGTGTGCCGGTCGGCAGAGAGTCTGAAATTCCGGTCTGAAAACAGACTTGGGGTTACTTGTGTTTTAGGCTTTCCCCTTGGCGCTCTGGTAGGTGCACCCACACATGTGAGGTACCATTTTCATCGGAACACCTGTGGGAACGCGGGACAGTAGGCCATGTGTTGTTGGGGGCGTGGTTCGATGGGTGAGCCGAGCGAAATGTGCGGAAAATGCGTTTTCTTCCCCACATTTCGGACTTTGCGGGGGTGTCTGGGTAATACATTATTGGGGCGATTTGCGCAAATCATACCTCTGCGGATTCCCACAGATGTCCTCTTTTCAGAAAATGCATGGAGTTCCCTGTTTTCCTTGGTGGCTTGGAGACCCGAGGCCCATATCTGTATGGTGTGCCGGTCGGCAGAGAGTCTGAAATTCCGGTGTGAAAACAGACTTAGGGTTACTTGTGTTTTAGGATTTCCCCTTGGCGCCCAGGTAGGTGCACCCACACATGTGAGGTACCGTTTTCATTGGGACACATGTGGGAACGCATGACAGTAGGCCATGTGTTGTTGGGGGCGTGTTTCGATGGGTGAGCCGAGCAAAATGTGCGGATAATGCATTTTTTTCCCCACATTTTGGACTTTGCAGGGGTGTCTGGGTAATAAATTCTGGGGTGATTTGCGCAAATCATACCTCTGCGGATTCCCACGGGTGTCCTTTTTTCGTAAATGCATGGGGATCCCTGTTTTCCTTGGTGGCCTGGACACCCGAGGCCCATATCTGTATGGTGTGCCAGTCGGCAGAGGGTCTGAAATTCCGGTCTGAAAACTGACTTGGGGTTACTTGTGTTTTAGGCTTTCCCCTTGGCGCCCAGGTAGGTGCACCCACACATATAAGGTACCGTTTTAATCGGGACACCTGTGGGAACGCGGGACGGTAGGCCATGTGTTGTTGGGGGCATGTTTCGATGGGTGAGCCGAGCGAAATGTGCGGAAAATGCGTTTTTTTCCCCACATTTTGGACTTGGCGGGGGTGTCTGGGTAATACATTATTGGGGCGATTTGCGCAAATCATACCTTTGCGGATTCCCACAGGTGTCCTCTTTTCAGAAATGCATGGGGTTCCCTGTTTTCCTTGGTGGCTTGGACACCCGAGGCCCATATCTGTATGGTGTGCCGGTCGGCAGAGAGTCTGAAATCCCGGTCTGAAAACAGACTTGTGGTTACTTGTGTTTTAGGTTTTCCCTTTGGCGCCCAGGTAGGTGCACCCACACATGTGAGGTACCGTTTTCATCGGGACACCTGTGGGAACGCGGGACGGTAGGCCATGTGTTGTTGGGGGCGTGTTTCGAAGGGTGAGCCAAGCGAAATGTACGGAAAATGCGTTTTTTTTCCCCACATTTCGGACTTTGCAGGGGTGTCTGGATAATAAATTCTGGGGCAATTTGTGCAAATCATACCTCTGCGGATTCCCACAGGTGTCCTCTTTTCGGAAATGCATGGGGTTCCCTGTTTTCCTTGGTGGCTTGGACACCCGAGGCCCATATCTGTATGGTGGGGCGGTCGGCAGAGAGTCTGAAATTCCGGTCTGAAAACAGACTTGGGGTTACTTGTGTTTTAGGATTTCCCCTTGGCGCCCAGGTAGGTGCACCCACACATATAAGGTACCGTTTTAATCGGGACACCTGTGGGAACGCGGGACGGTAGGCCATGTGTTGTTGGGGGCATGTTTCGATGGGTGAGCCGAGCGAAATGTGCGGAAAATGCGTTTTTTTCCCCACATTTTGGACTTGGCGGGGGTGTCTGGGTAATACATTCTGGGGCGATTTGCGCAAATCATACCTCTGTGGATTCCCACGGGTGTCCTCTTTTCGGAAATGCATGGGGTTCCGTGTTTTCCTTGGTGGCTCGGACACCCGAGGCCCATATCTGTATGGTGTGCCAGTCGGCAGAGAGTCTGAAATTCCGGTCTGAAAACAGACTTGGGGTTACTTGCGTTTTAGGCTTTCCCCTTAGTGCCCAGGTAGGTGCACCCACACATGTGAAGTACTGTTTGTTTCGGGACACCTGTGGGAATGCGGGACGGTAGGCCATGTGTTGTTGGGGGCGTGTTTCGATGGGTGAGCTGAGCGAAATGTGCAGAAAATGCATTTTTTTCCCCATATTTCGGACTTTGCGGGGGTGTCTGGGTAATACATTCTGGGGCGATTTGCGCAAATTATACCTCTGCGGATTCTCACGGGTGTCCTCTTTTTGGAAATGCATGGGGTTCCCTGTTTTCCTTGGTGGCTCGGACACCCGAGGCCCATATCTGTATGGTGTGCCGGTCAGCAGAGAGTCTGAAATTCCGGTCTGAAAACAGACTTGGGGTTACTTGTGTTTTAGGCTTTCCCCTTAGTGCCCAGGTGGGTGCACCCACACATGTGAGGTACTGTTTGTTTCGGGACACCTGTGGGAATGCGGGACGGTAGGCCATGTGTTTGGGGGCGTGTTTCGATGGGTGAGCCGAGCGAAATGTGCAGAAAATGCATTTTTTTCCCCATATTTCGGACTTTACGGGGGTGTCTGGGTAATAAATTCTGGGGCGATTTGCACAAATCATACCTCTGCGGATTCCCACGGGGTGTTCTCTTTTCAGAAATGCATGGGGTTCCCTGTTTTCCTTGGTGGCTTGGACACCCGAGGCCCATATCTGTTTGGTATGCCGGTCGGCAGAGAGTCTGAAATTCCGGTCTGAAAACAGACTTGGGATTACTTGTGTTTTAGGCTTTCCCCTTTGCGCCCAGGTAGGTGCACCCACACATGTGAGGTACCGTTTACATCGGGACACCTGTGGGAACGCGGGAAGGTATAACATTTGTTGTGTTTCGTTTTCATAACGTTTTGACCCATTTGCTAGTGCCCTTTGTCACACAACCCTTTCATTTCCCAAATGTGACCTACATTTATTCGCTGCTTTAGCCACCATACACTTTTGTAACCTGCACAAATCACCTACCCTTGAAAAGGTCTGCCTGTGCTCTTTCAAAAAATGTATGCTTGCCATTCCTCACCACATTGGTTTTCCCGATTTACACATGCTAAGTGCGTCTGTTCAGGCCGTGAGCGTAAAACTCCTGTGTACCATGGCTCAATGTTTGGCTTGTGCTATTGCTTGTTTTGTAAAACACTACAAGAAATGTGTGCTCTCTTAACTGCAAGAGTCGGGGAAATGTAGCCGAGCATTGCTTTTCTCAAAATTCATAGAAGCCATTGCCGTACCAAGCCAACCATGTCCAACACATACCTTTTTTTTCAGTGATTTTCCCGCTTTTCCCCCAATCTATGGCAGTTTTGCCTGACCTATGCAAATCACCCCTTCCTAAACTTGGAATTTTGTCTACTTTTCAGAAATATATGCCTTTCTGTCCTCCAATTCGGCTTTTCTACCCTTTTCTTTCATTCCGTCCATGCATGTCCAATTGGCAAAAAAGGCCAAAATCGCCTACCTCTCACAAAACGGTTGATAACCACATCAAAATAATTTGTTTTCGTTTCCACTCAACCTGTTCTTGAAAGCCAGGAAATTGGGGAACTCAGCACAGCAAACCATTTGTTCCTAGCTCTTACAAGGAAAAAATCACAGGCTTCTTTGTACATCATTTTATTGGCATTTTTTGAAAAAATCCAAAATCTTTGCCCTTTTTGCTTATTTTCTCTCACCTCCCTACAGCAACCTAGGCTACATGTGGGGAAAGAAGGAGCCAAATTTGGCGGAGATATCTCATGTAACAAAAAAGTTACAAGCCACTGAATGGCCACATACCGAAATCACCATAAAAGGCCCTGGCACTGGGGAGAAATACCCATGGCACTTAAAGGGTTAAGAAAGCAGCTTCAGGTACGGATGACTCCTCGAAGGAGCATGCTCCATCGGCTCCAGTGGTGCCCGGCCCCAATGAAACTGTGTCGGCACCTGAGCCCTTAGCGCCGACTGCTGGAAAGGCGTTGACGCGCAGCTATCAGTCCCATCTGGTGCCATCGGGTGTGGATACGTCGGCGTCGATGTCCGACTGATCCAACATGCCTCAGTGCCAATCTGTTTTTTTTGGCACTATGGCTTCGATTTTCAGTGATGATGATGTCCACGAGCCGTTTGACGTTGATCTCGCATATTCAGGAAATGTAGATGCGGGAAGGCTTTTTGAGGATGGTGGACGATGTTCAAGAGGTTGCCGGCAGTTCTTGCTGACGGGCCTGGACGTTGCTTTGAGTTCTCTCCCCATGCTTCACTGGTTGGGGGACAGATAGGCAAGCATTGGCCCCAATGGTGGGAGATTACCTCTGATGCCTGGTTCCTTCAGTTCGTCCAATGGGGGTACTGTATGCTTTTTCTAAAAAGCGCTCCGGACAGACCACCTCCTCAGCAACCGAAAAGGTGCTCCAGGAAGAACTGCATACCCTGCTTTCAACCTCTTAACTGCCAAGGACGAGCTAGCTCGTCCTTGACATTACGTTTGCAGTGCCAAGGACGAGATAGATTGTCCTTTTTGGCACTCCGTTTTGTGCAAAGCAGGGATCGCACAAAACTGAAATCCAACCCTCCTCACGGTCCGGGGGTTGGATTTATGTCGGTTTCACGTCAGCACATGTAATGAATGCTGATGTGAAACTGAAAGTAATTTTCACTGCTGAAACCATTTCGGCTGCCGCAGTGAAAATAAAAGGTGAGTTTCCACCTTTCGCTCCCTCGATCTGCAGCACTATTGTGGCGTTCAGATTGAGGGAGGTGTTGTTGGAAAGGGGAGACTCTCCCCTTTCCAACGACACCTTTGTTTGAAGCATTGCTGGGCGCGGATCGGGTGCAGAGCGCTCGATCCGTGCCCAGCAATGCCACTAGACAACCAGAGATCTGTTTGTGACTTGGGGGGTGAGGGTGGGTGAGGGTGCTGCTTACTATGTAAGCGGCCTTCCCCCTCCCCCTCTCGGCCACCAAAGCATGGAGCTGCAGGTATGGGCCCCCATTGCGGCAGATGGGTGCCCCTAGGGAAGGGACCCAAACAAAACAAAAAATAATAAATAAATGTTTCATTTTGGGGGGGTATGGTGCCACCGGGAGTTTTTAGGTCATGAAAGGGGGGTGGCCCTCTCCACCCACCCCAAGTGGATGGGGGCACTCATGTGGCCCTCCCTGGGGATAGATTGCTGCCCCTAGGAAGGGCATCTGCCCCCAGGGAGGGCTACATGAGATAACCCCCCATCCATTTGGTGGGAGAGGGCAACCCGAATACTTGGGACAGGCCCCCTAAAGGTTTTTTTGTGTCATGAAAGGGGGGTGCCCCCCCACCCTAAGTGGATGGGTGCCCATCTGCCCATAGGGAAGGGGCCCAAAATAAAAAAGAACTAAAAAAAGTTTAGTTTTGGGGGTTGGGGGACCACTAGACCACCAGGATTTTTGCTACAATGAAAGGGGGGAGGCCCTCTCCCCCCACCCTAAGTGGATGGGGGGCACCTCATGTAGCCCTCCCTGGGGGCAGATTTCTGCCCCTATGTGCCCCTAAGGAGGACTACATGAGATGCCCTCCATCCATTTGGGGTGGGGGGAGAAGGTCACCAGAAATCTTGGTGCAGGCCCCCCCACCCATGGGGCCACATGTATTGGCCCCCCTGGTGGCAGATGGGTGCTCATCTGTCCCCAGGGAAGAGGACTAAACAAATAACAAAAATAAAAATAAAACAAAAGGAGATTTGTGTGGAGATGGGGGGCCAATACACAGCCAGAATTCTTGCTACAATGAAAGGGGAGTGCCCCCCCCCCCACTCCAAACGGATAGGGGGGCTCTCATGTTGCCCTCCCTGGGGACAGATTGCTACTGCAATCTTGCAATCTGCCCCTAGGAAGGATCAAATGTGTTTTTACTGGGGGGTGAGGGTCAGTAGACCACCAGGCACCAGGGATGGCTTGAAAGGGGGGCCCTGATCAGAGAGTAGCAGTTATGATTATTTTTGCTGAGGTGACCATAGGTAACCAATGTTTTTTGTTTCATTTACAGCTTTTTCTACGCGAGCAGCTGCAATGTTATGTGAGTACTGCTTGTTATTATTCCACGGTTAGGGCCCATTGTCAGTGGGGTGGGTGGGACTTGGGCTGGATTGTTGATGGTGTGGGCAGGAGTGGGCCATCTGGGGAGATGTTTTGGTGGGCTGGGACAGAACTGCAGGGCCAGACCTCAAATTGCCCCCACATGCCAGCATAACATTGGTGTTTCCCTGGGAGCGGCTGTCTCACATGTGGGTTGACCGTCTGCAAGCCCTTGCTGCACCTCTGGCTGTGCTGTGTTACAGATGTCACCTCCGGGGAGGAGTGGGGGTCCTGCCGGGGCTTCCCGGAACTGCCGCTGGACTTGGGGACAGTCTACCCACATGGGAGACAAGGCACTCAAGGCCGGAGGCATCACCTCCGACCATCCTGGAGTTCTGGCTGGCCTGCGTTACAGCTTTATCCTCTGAGAAAGGACAGGGACCTTTCCGGGGCTCCCTGGAACTGTTGTTGCACTTGGGGATGGTCAACCCACATGGGAGACAGCCGCCCAATTCCAGGGACATAACCCCCTGACTATCCTGGAGATCTGGCGGGCCTGCGGTATAGCTTCTCCCTCTGGGAAAAGATGGGGAATCTGCCGGGGCTCACTGGAACTACCGCTGTGATTGGAGATGGTAGACCCACATAGGAGACAGATGCCCCAAGGCTGGGGACATCACCTCCAACTGTCCTGGAGTTCTGGCTGGGCTGCGTTACAGCTTTTCCCTTCGGGGAGGTATTGGCCCACTGCCGGGACTCACTGGTGGGGAAAAGCTGTAAAACAGGCCAAAAAGAACTACAGGACAGTTGGAGGTGATGTCCCCGGCCGTGAGCATCCATTTCCCATGTGGTTGTACCGTCCCCAAAACACAGCGGCAGTGCCTGGGAGCACCTGCAGGTTCCACTTCCCTGCCCAGGGGGAAATTCTGTATTGCAGCACTCCAGGATGGGCAGGTGTGATGTCCCTGGCCTTGGTGGGCTGTCTCCCATATGGGGCGACCATCCCCAAGTGCAGCAGCTCTCCCAGGGAGCCGCGGCAGGGTCCACATCGCTTCCCCCAGGGTAATTCTGTAAGACAGTTGAGCAAGAGCTCCAGGATTTGTCTGGGTGATATCCCTGGCCTTATGTGGCTGTCTCCCATGTGGGTTGACCGTCCCCAAATCCAGTGGCAGTTCCGGCAGGGTCCCCATTCTTCCCCTGAGGGAAAGGCTGTAACGCAGCCCAGCCAGAGCTCCAGGCTGGGCTTGGGCATGGTCAACTCACATGGGTGACGGGTGCCCAAGGCCTGGGACATCACCCCGACCATCCTTGAGCTCTGGCTGGGTTGCGTTACATCTTCTTCCTCTGGGAGAGGACGGGTAGCCCGCCGAGGTGTCCTGAAACCGCAACTGGACTTGTGAACAGTCAACCTAAATGAGGGACAACCACCCAAGGTCAGGGACATCTCCCCCGCCCATCCTGGAGTTCTGGCTGGGCTGCGTTACAGCTTCTCCCTCCGGGAAAGAACAGGGAATGTCCCAAGCCTCCCGGGAACCAACGATGGGCTTGTGGACGTTCTGGGAGACTTTGTTTCCCTTAGTCCTTTTCTTGTGTTGCAACTTTTGTGCAACATGTAACAAGTGTGCAATGTATCTTACCATACAGCACACTTGGTTCTATAATAATTTCCAAAGGCCCTAGATACTCTCGCTGGACTTTTCATGAACTGTGCAGACATGTCATGGACAGGACTGGTGGCAGCTATTGTTTCGTATAATGTTTAACCCTTTCCTGCATGTTAACTGTGTTAACCGCGTTTGGCACAAATAGGTGGCATGGCTCCAAACTGGCCATGCCACAAGGTTCTTTGTCCTGTCCTTTGGTCATCTTGCCCCTTCACCTTCCCCAGGTCGAGTCGACCCGGGCCAGTCCTTATTTGGTCATGCACTTTCCCGTGAATCCCAATGCTTTCGCAGACTTTGCATGCCTTGTGGGTGTGTCTCCAGGTGTCATGACCTACAGTACGTGCCCCTTTTGGACTTCCTGGTCCTTGTCTCAACAGGGCTTACACTCCCTGGTACTCCCAACATGGCCATCCAGCCTGGAGCACCTTCCTCGCTCTACACGTTGGACGTAGCGTGTTCTACTAATAGACCACGCCCCCCGCGGCTCTGCGCGTCTCAATGCTATTGCGAAATAGCGACCAAACGTGTGCTCCGTAGCTCGCTGTATTGTTTCCCTAATTCTGTCCCTACTAACTCCATTCCTAGTCCCTCTCCCTTCTTTCTTACTTCCTTGACTCGTGTGCTGTGTAGTGCACTTTCTTAATTTCCCGGATTCCTGGATCATTGCATCCCGGAACTTTGATCGCACGCTGGAGTCGGAAGAGACTCGTGCAGCCTTATTCAAGACCCGATCCGTCCGCAAGAAGGCATCAACCAAGAAATCCAGCAAAGATCGGACTCAGGTGAGAAGAGGGGAACTCCTTGACAGTTTGAGACGACACGCGACCGAACTCGATATGGACATGGAAGCGGCCGTTCAGGACCTGATGCGTGGCATGCAAGAACTATCAACCGAGGTACAGAATCTCAAGGCGGAAAATGCCACTATCAAACAATTGGTTCTATCCCGTGATTCTGCCACAAAAGAAAGTGTGTTGCTGGGCGGCATAGTTGACAAATACGATGGGTCAGCAAAAACCCATCGTGGATTCCTGGATTCATGTTTGGTCCCCTTTACTTCTAAGCCCTACTACTTTTCGACTCCCAAGGCTAAAGTGGGTTTCATAATTTCTCACCTTTCAGGAAATGCATTAACCTGGGCTACGCCCCTAGTTAATTCCAGCGATGCTCTCCTAGATGACTATGATGGGTTCATACAGGCCCTTAAAACCATGTTTGATCGCCCAGAGCAGGTCTATAGTGCCCAGGAACGCCTGTTAGACTTTCAGCAGGGATCCCAGGATATGCTCAACTTTGTAACCCGATTCAAGCAATTAGCCAAGGAAGCTGATTGGTCCCCTGAGGCGAGTTTTACCCTTTTCAGGAGAGGTCTGAATGAGGAGATTAAGGATGAGTTGGCTAGAGTGGCTCACCCAAACTCATTCCAGGCACTAATGGACCTTGCCATGCAAATAGACTTTCGAATCCAGGAAAGGAAGGCAGAGAAGAAGAAATCCAGAGGAAATCCTCCGAAAGTGTCCTTTGAGAGTACCACCAAGACGGACACAAACCCAAGCTCAGTCACTGAACCAGAACCCATGCAGATAGAAGCCTTCCGTGGACCTATATCCCCGCAAGAAAGGATGAGAAGGATTCATACGGGGTTGTGCATGTATTGTGCCTCAGATAAACACTTGGTTACGGAGTGTCCTCTAGCCCCTCCTTGGTGTTCGGGAAACACCAGCTCCCGATCCTAGATGGAGCAGAGCTTCGGGAGAGAGATGTTTGCTCCACATCAATTCCATCCTTGAACTCTCCTGGACAAAACCATTTGGTGATACTGCAGGCCTTCCTATCGCCCTCCAAGAATAAGACCTATTCCATTTTGGCCTTGGTAGACTGCGCAGCTATGGGAATTTTCATTGATCAAGATTGGGTTGTTAGTCATCATATTACATACGAGACACGAAGTACCATGCAGCCGGTGGAAGCAATCGACGGAAGACCCCTCACTTCAGGGCCCATATGTTACACATCGCCGCAAGTGGTCTTTGTGGGCACGGACCCGCTTGTGCGGCACTCTACTTACGAACAGTTCCAAGATGGATGCCTGTGATTCTCCCCATTCTGCTTGTAGCGGTCCAGTTGTTACACGTTAATTTGACTTACGGCCAACTGCTCACGTGATCCTTTATCCAGAATCGAAGCGGACAGTGCTTCGCGTCGCTTCTGCCTTTGGCGCTCCGTGAGTTTGCTTCTGAGACCTCCTTCTAACTTCTGCTAGTTAATTCCTCTTGTGCTTACTGTTCCTTCTAACCCTGTTTTGCATTCCTATCCAGATTCACACTGCAGCATTCTCCCGCCTCTTTCTCAGTCTGCCATCGCTGGCAGACCTATTTGATTCCCGTTCCTGCCAGACTTCCATTAGAGTAAGTTCAGATCCGTGAGGGCTCCCCCTTCCTTTCGATTAGGATTCTTGCTTGCTGCTTTCCTTCCAGAGTCTCCCGAAGCTTCACTACTCCTCCGATCTCCAGCTCTGAACATTATTCCTCCAACTTCGTTCCTTCGTTGGTGAGAGGATTACTTTCTGTTTCCCATTCTCTTCTTTCCTCTTGATCTCTCCTCTAACCTTCTTCTATTTTCTTCCTCTCCCGTGTACCTAGAAGAAGTCTCCCGAGTGACATCCTGGTTCTGCCTTCAGAGACGCTTACTCTTCAAACTTCTTCCCGATCCGCACGAGTGGAACTCGTCCAGGGTTTTCTTCCCTTAGAGGGTTTCCCTGGGAGTCCTGTCCTCTCCCCTGGGTCATTTTACCATGGGTGGAGAGGCCAGGGCTCTCGCAGGGGAGCCTTCCCAGCTGTATTGGTCCTCCCATTTGGAGCCATCGATCTGTCAAGGTGAGCTGGTTGTAGACATTTGCTGTATAATCTGTGCTACAGCAGCTTTAATTATCTGTATGTTACAGAGGGGTAAGCGACGCCCAAGATATTGACAGCCGATGTCCCAAATGGAACAACAAATGCAGCAGCTAATGGCGGCTATACAGGCCATGTCCTTAGAGATGCAATCCCTAAAACAGGACAATGCGCAACTACGGCATCAAGTAGCTAGAGCCTTTTCTGACACTCCCCCGTCGTCGTTACATTCTGTTATGTACGATGGTGATCCATACAAATTAAAAGAATTTCTCGACAGCTGCACTATCCAATTCACTTTCAAACCTCGCTTTTTCCCTACCGATAAAGATAAGGTGGGCTATGTTATTTCACATCTTTCCGGGCCTGCTTTAACATGGGCTACCCCGTTAGTTACCTCCAACAACGTAATCCTTGACTCCTACTCCGCCTTCACCAACAGCCTCAAAACCATGTTCGGTAGGAAGGAAATTTCGGTTGCCACGCAAGAACGGCTCCTCGATCTAAAACAAGGAAGCAAAGAATTACTTTGGTACATTACTCAATTCAAACAACTATCCTCCGAACTGGGCTGGCCAGATGAAGGCCTTCTCACGCTTTTTCGGAGAGGCCTAACGGATGAACTCAAGGATGAGGTCTCTAAGGTCCCTCGCCCTGCTAATTTAGCAGATATGATCACTTTAACCATGCAAATTGATTACCGTATGCATGAACGGACATACGAGAGAAAAAAGAGCAAAGGAACACGACCTCAGTTAGAGTTTACCCCTACAACCCAAAAAAATCTGACTCAGACCGAAGAACCCATGCAAATCAGGACCGTTCGAGGAACGATTTCGGCTACTGAAAGGGAGAGGAGAAGGACTTTAAAGCTGTGCATGTACTGCGGATCATCCTCTCATGTTTTGAAAGATTGCCACTTGGTTCCTCCACGCCGCTCTCCGAACCCGAAGTCGGGAAACTTCAAAGCCTTACCGTTAGGGGAAGACCGGTAAGCGTACAGAAGTATTCTTCCCCATGACAGACAAGTATGTCTCTTGATAATTCTCCAACACACCAGTCCATGGTGGTAGTCTCTTAGTCTGTTATATTATCAGAAAACATCATACCAGGAATCCCTGCTTTGATTGACTGCGGAGCGGCTGGAAATTTTGTGGATGTGGAGTGGACAAAGAAACACAGAATCGCTCAGGTGCCAAAAACTATTGTCACTCCCATTCAGGGAGTGGATGGTAGTCCTCTAAGTTCTGGTCCCATTAAAGAACAGACCATTCCGCTCACTTGCATGCTGGCAAGTCATAAGGAAACCCTAGTCTTTGATGTCATCAGGACGGCCCATTACCCTATCATTCTAGGGCTCCCCTGGTTGAGACTCCACAACCCGTTCATAAATTGGTCAGCTGGAACCATTTTTCTAGGATCGGAGTATTGTGTCCATCATTGTCTTTCTCAAGAGTCAGTGGGGATCCGCATACCTTCCGAAGAGACACTCAAATCCGCTGTATCCTCCATAAGCCAACTCGAGATTCCTGACTGTCACATGCTATATCGATCAGTATTTAAAAAACCCTGAATTTCCTATTCTCCCTCCTCATAGAAGGGATGATTGTCACATTGATTTACTTCCTGATCAACCCATCCCTTTTGGTCGTATGTACGTTCTTTCTCAACGTGAAAAGTTAGTACTGAAAGAATATCTACAAACCCATTTACGGAATGGTCTAATTACTGAATCTGTGTCACCAGCGGGAGCATCGTTATTCTTTATTCCCAAGAAAGACTCGGATGAACTCCGTCCATGTATTGATTATAGAGGACTCAACAAAATAACCACAGCCGACGAGTATCCCATGCCACTCATTACGGACATCATGGAAGCAGTTCGAGGGGCTTCTTGGTATACAAAGTTGGATCTTCGTGGTGCGTACCATCTCATGCGTATCGCGCCCGGAGATGAATGGAAGACCGCCTTTCGTACTCCTTTTGGTCATTTTGAATACCATGTCATGCCATTTGGCTTGGTAAATGCTCCAGCTATCTTCCAGAGGTTCATGGACCATCTATTTGCTGAAATACTGTTCCGGTTTGTTATCATCTATCTTGATGATATCCTTGTTTATTCCAACAACCAGGAAGATCACATTCATAATGTGAATACTGTACTAGAACGCTTGAAATCAAACCGTCTTTACTGTAAAGCCTCCAAGTGTGAATTTCACCAGAAACAAGTAACCTATCTAGGGTTTGTGTTATCCTCCCAGGGAATTTCCATGGATCCAAAAAAGGTTTCAGCTGTAGTGGACTGGCCTGTACCTGTTGGGATAAAAGACATCCAGAGGTTTTTAGGATTCGCTAATTTCTATCGGAAATGTATTACTTGCTTCTCAGAAATCATACTTCCCTTGACTCGACTTCTCAAAAAAGGTGTCTCATTTTCCTGGAATGAATTGGCTCAGGAGGCATTTGACAGGTTGAAGAAAATGCTTACTTCCGAAACCGTTTTGATCAGCCCTGACCAATCCAAACAATTCATTGTGGAAACGGATGCCTCTCAGAATGCTTTGGGAGCCGTTCTATTACAGCTATCAGAACAGGGGGATGAAAGACCTGTAGCATACTTATCAAAGACTTTCAATTCTGCCGAGTTAAACTATTCTGTTCTCGAGAAGGAATTGATGGCTATCAAACGCGCCTTCAAGGAATGGAGACATTTAGTTTTGGGATCTCCTTTTCCAGTTAGGGTGCGCACGGATCACCAAAACCTCAAAGTCCTTCAGAACGCTTATACCACAAATAGTAGGCAGGCCCGTTGGGCTTATTTCTTTTTGCCCTTTCGGATTGAGTTTATTTACTGGCCTGGCAAACACAATTTGAGAGCGGATGCCTTATCCCGTAAGGATTCTCCAACTTCCTCTTTCTGCTCTGAAAAGATGTTCTCCAATTCTCAATTTGTTGCCGTTTTGACCGATTTCCTTCAAGAAGTACGGACGGCCACCAACCTTAACAGAGCGTTTTGTGAAGGACTTGCAACTACCCATCATTTAACCAAGGAAACCGAATATTATTTTCATGACACTCAAGTACTGATTCCCATCTCTTCCTTACAACTGGAGGTGTTAAAGATCTGCCATGACTCACAAGCTGCAGGACATCGGGGCATCCTCTCCACCTTAGAACTCATCCAACGACATTTCTGGTGGCCATCCATAAGATCTGACGTCCAGGACTAGGTTGCAGCCTGCAAAATATGTGCTCATGCCAAGATTCCTCGATCACCGCCGTTGGGATTATTAGCAAGAATGCCCATTCCAGACCGGCCTTGGCAAATCATTTGAACCAATTTTGTATCGGATCTACCACTATCTGAAAACAAGACTATGATCATGGTAACTATTGATTACTTCACCAAGTTGGCGTACTTTACTCCTTTACGAAAACTACTCAGTGCACCTTTCATGGCGAAAGTCTTCCTCTGTGACATCTTTTCTCGCCATGGTTTGCCAGATACCATAGTATCGGATAGAGGACCCCAGTACACCTCTCTCTTTTGGCAACATGTTTGTTGCATTCTGGGCATCAAACGTGCCCTCTCTTCCGGATACCATCCTCAAACTAACGGTCAAACCGAGCGGTTAAATCAAACCCTCGAAGGATACTTACGATGCTTTATTTCAGCAGCACAGGATAACTGGGTAGAACTGCTTCCGTTTGCAGAATTTGCATACAATAATGTCAAGCATTCGGCACTCCAGACCAGCACTTTTTTTTGTTTCTATGGATATCATCCATCCTTTGCTCCGAATGTGTCACCTTCTGATTCTGGCTGCCCGGGTGTTGATTCACTAATTGCTGACATCCACGAAGGACAGAAACTGGCTAAGCAGTCTTTACAGAAGGCTCAGGATCGAGCAAAAAGGAATGCTGATCTGCACCGTTGTGACATTATGGAACTTACCGTCGGTGATTCGGTTTGGTTGGCTTCCGAATTCCTTCCTCGTCATTTGGTTCCATCTAAACTGTCTCCCAGGTACTTTGGACCATTTCAAGTTCTATCAAAGATAGGTTCGGCTGCTGTCAGACTTTCCTTACCGGCTTCCTGGTCTCGGATCCACCCGGTTTTCCACCTGTCTCAGATCAAACCGGTGGTGCGGGATCGCTTTCACCGAAATGGGGGTTCTCTACCACCTCCGGTGCTCACGGACAGTGGTCCCGAGTTTGAAGTGGCGGCTATCTGTGACTCACGCTTCCGACGTGGTCGGTTGCAGTTTCTGATCGACTGGAAGGGTTTTTCGCCTGCGGAGAGAACTTGGGAGCCGGCTTCTGGGGTTCACGCACCTCGCCTGGTGCAGCGTTTCTTTTTGCTTCATCCGGGTAAACCCGGGGCGCCCTACCGGAGAAGGGGGCATACTGTTACACATCGCCGTGAGTGGTCTTTGTGGGCACGGACCCGCTTGTGCGGCACTCTACTTACGAACAGTTCCAAGATGGATGCCCGTGATTCTCCCTATTCTGCTTGTAGTGGTCCAGTTGTTACACGTTCATTTGACGTACGGCCAACTGCTCACGTGATCCTTGATCCAGAATCGAAGCGGACAGTGCTTCGCGTCGCTTCTGCCTTTGGCGCTCCGTGAGTTCGCTTCTGAGACCTCCTTCTCACTTCTGCTAGTTAATTCCTCTTGTGCTTACTGTTCCTTCTAACCCTGTTTTGCATCCCCTATCCAGATTCACACTTCAGCATTCTCCCGCCTCTTTCTCAGTCTGCCATCGCTGGCAGACCTATTTGATTCCCGTTCCTGCCAGACTTCCATTAGAGTAAGTTCAGATCCGTGAGGGCTCCCCCTTCCTTTCGATTAGGATTCTTACTTTGTTAAGTCAGGGTATATTCCTTGACAAAGTAACCAGAATCCTGACTTCAAGATGTTGAACTCGTCGTGTAGTGGACGAGTTCTTTTTGTCAATGTACCCAACAGAGAGGTAGAAAAAACTCTCTGAACGGTCAATTGACCTAAAGATGAGGGGAGGTCACAGGAACCGGTCAACCTGCAAAGGAACCGTACATTAGTGACAGAAGGCAACCTGAATAGCAATGAACAGATAACCCATTAGTACCTGAAAACTGACTGTAGTTGACTGAATGGCAATTCCAGAATAGTAAGATTGGCGTCAGAATTCTAAGAGAACGAAAATAACCAGTAATTCACCGGAACCAAAACAAGGACAAAAACTTGAATTAGAAATATAGGAACAGTCTTACCAGTTGAGAGTTTCCAAGGAAGTACAATATCCAGAAGATGAAATGAAGAGCAGGAGCGATCTGCAAAAGCAGGAGCGTTGATCCACCTACCGAGCGCCGGCACGAGGACGCCTAAACCAAGAATCCGGTAAGCAAACAATGTCCACCTGAAAACCGACGGCACGCGGATGCCTAGTACACTAGAGAGTCTCCAGTTCCAAAGGGACAATGAGGAAGTCTGTATCCACAGGTCTGTAGAAAGTTCCAGTAGCAGCAGAGTGGAGGACGTAAATAGCAGTGCAAGCCGAATGGGGAAGACAAGAGAAAATCCGTGAATAGTTCCAGGAATCGAAACCCAAGCGGGCAAAATCAAGCAGACATCCGTGATCCGTAACAATTCCAATGAGGGGTTCCGAAAGTCGAGGCAATCCAACAAGAGGCACAAAACGAGGGAAAACCAGCAGGAGTCCAGTAGACGATCCGGGTCAAACACTAATCCAACAGAAGCAAAGCAAGGTCCGTAGCGGCAAGAGAAATAACAATTTCAGAAGCAACGAGTAGCGGGGAGGCGGGGCATAAGAACGAAAACCAAAAAGTCACGTGAGTGTCTAACAACGTGCAAAGACACGTGACCTCAAGTACGCAGAGTGACTGCGTTTCCATGGTAAAGCCCAGCGCTGCTTAAATGACACAGAACGAACTGGCTGAGCAAACTTCCGTGTCCTGAACCAGCGTCTCCGTGACAAAAGCGGAGGAAAATCAGGCGAAGAAGGTAAGCGAGCAGGAAGGGAAAGACTGCCAGTATGCTTCCCTGAATTACGAATCCTGACAGCATCCTTCCCCAATGAAGCATTACCCCCACGAGAGGCCAAGAATCGTGACATGAGATCAGGTGCATGGATATTGGAAGCCGGTTCCCAGGTCCTGTCTTCCGGACCATAACCTTTCCAGTCCACTAGAAACAACTGCTTACCCCTGACCGTTTTAACATCCAGAATGGCCTGTACCTCATATTCTTCAGTACCCTGGACCATAACAGGTGGTGGACGAGGAGGGGAACCAATCGGTGAGAGGCAAGTTTTGAGTAATGAGACATGAAAAACGATGTATTTTCCAGGATGACGGGAGATCCAATTTCACTGCAACCGGATTAACCAGAGAAAGCACTGGAAAGGGACCCACAAAACGAGGCAAAAGACATCTGCGACCTGGTATACAGAGATTCTTGGTGGACAACCACACTTTGTTCCCTGGCGTGTACTGAGGGGCTGGTTCCCTATGACGGTCAGCATATTGTTTGGCATGATCCTTTGCTGATTTTAATTGGCGAAGTACAGCTTCATGAACGGCTGTAACATCTCGTAGACAACCCTGTACTGCCGGATTAGCAATGTCTATGGCCAAGTCCAGCGGAAGGTTTCGGGGGTGTTGGCCATACATAGCAAAAAATGGCGTGGTGCCGGTGGAAGTATGAATTGAGTTGTTATATGTGAACTCAGCATGGATCAGCACCGAAAACCATGATTCCTGGAACTGCAATGTCAGACAGCGCAAATATTGCTCGAGGGTGGCATTGAGTCTTTCGGTCTGACTGTCAGTTTGTGGGTGGTAAGCACTAGAAAAGCGGTCGTCGATGCCCAATGAACTAGTAAGATGCCTCCAGAACCTGGAGGTGAATTGAGACCCCATGTCGGATATAATAATATCCGGGAGACCAAAATCGCGAAAAACATGATGCAAAAATAGATCCGCAAGAACAGGAGCAGTAGGCAAACCTTGACAGGGACCAAAACGAGCAAGTTTGGTGAAATAGTCCACAATAACCCAAACCGTATCAAAACCTTGCACAGTTGGGAGCTCAACAATAAAATCCCTGGATATCATCGACCATGGACGGTCAGGGACGGGTAAGGGTTGCATAAATCCCATAGGTTTAGTGGTAGATCCCTTGCACTGGGCACAGACAGAACAAGAGGAGACATAAACAGAAACGTCTCGCTGTAAAGACGGCCACCAACACCAGCGACGTAACAATTCTTGTGTCTTGCGTCTCCCTGGATGGGCCGCCAGCAAGGAATCATGGCACCATTGCATTGCCGTTCGCCACGTAGCCAGATCAGGTAAATATAAACGACCTTGAACATATGGCAAAGAGTTGACGATGCCCATATTAAATTCTTTTAACTCACTTGGTTCTGAGACCACTCAGTCCCGGATGGACGAGACTAGGGAGGGTTGTAAGGTACAGGCGCAAACTACCTGGTGACCCTGAAGAATAGTACCCCCCCAAGAACGCGGTGCGTTTCCATGCAATCTTGACAAAGCATCAGCCTTGGAGTTCAAGGGTCCAGGACGATATGTGAGAGTAAAGTTATACATGGAGAAGAACTCATGCCACCTAGAATGACGGGCCGTAGTACATTGTAAGGATTGTAAGGCCAGAAGATTCCTGTGATCAGTGTACACTTGCACAGGCAAGACTGCCCCCAGTAAGTGATGTCTCCAAACAATGAAGGCATCCCTTACGGCCAAGAGCTCCAATTCCGAAACAGTATAGTTCTGTTCATAAGGGGTGAGCTTGCATGAATGATAAGCCACCGGGTGGAGCAAACCAGTGTCTTTACACATTTGTGACAAAACTGCGCTGACCGCGACTTCAGACGCGTCTGCTTCCACAAAAAATGGTTGGGTCGAATCCGGATGCTGAAGCGCCGGTGCAGTAGTAAAGGCTTGTTTCAAAGGGTCAAATGCTTGTTGTGCCTCAGTATTCCAAACAAACGGCCATTTACTACTGGTCAATGCTGTGAGTGGAGCTACTGTTTCAGAGAATGAACGAATGAAGCGGCGATAGAAATTAGCAAAGCCAAGGAAAGACTGTAATGCTTTGATAGTAGAAGGAGTCGCCCAGTCCAACACTGCTTGAACCTTGACATTGCTCATCTTTATGCCCGTGTTTTTTATATCATAACCAAGGAACTCTACCTCCGTAACATGAAACAAACACTTTTCCAATTTAGCATATAAGCGGTTTTCCCGAAGACGTTGCAAAACTGCAGATACGTGTTTTACATGTTCTTCATAGGACGAGGAGTATACCAATATGTCGTCAAGATAGACAACGACGTGACGGTCCAACATGTCACTGAACACATCATTGATAAACCTTTGGAAAGTTGCCGGAGCGTTGCAAAGACCAAAGGGCATAACCAAATATTTGAATAACCCATATTTGGTTTTGAACGCTGTCTTCCACTCATCTCCTTTCCTCATTCTGACCAAATTGTAGGCTCTGCGTAAATCAAGTTTAGTGAACAACTCTGAAGAACCCAACTGGTCTAAGAGAACAGAAATCAACGGAATGGGGTATTGGTTTCTGATGGTAACAGCATTCAATTTGCGATAGTCTATGCACGGTCTCAGATCTCCCTCTTTCTTCGGCACAAAAAAGAGAGGAGATGCGGCAGGGGAACGAGAAGGACGGATAAAACCATTGGCTAGGGCTTTATCCAAATACTCCTTCAAAACGACATTTTCCTTTTGAGAAAGGGAATATATGCGTCCTGAAGGTATTTTAGCGCCTTCCAGTAGGTCTATGGGGCAATCGTAAGGACGATGAGGCGGAAGGGTATCTGCCCCTATCTTATCGAAAACATCCTTGAACTCCTCATATACCTTTGGCAAGGCTGAAGAAACGCCACCAACCACAGCGGCCGTATCCAACAAGGAGATGCACGGGCCACAAGACTTCGTAGGTACCGACAGACAGTGTTTCTTACAATGGTCCGAAGAGAACGTAATACAACCAGACTGCCAATTGACCAACGGGTTGTGGCGCACTAACCATGGTAACCCCAAGATGACCTTATATTGAGGTGCGGAAATGACATCAAAACTTAGTGATTCCGTATGGCCAGATTCTAATGTCATAGTGAGCTCAATGGTACGCTCCGTGACTAGACCTGACAATAGGGAGGTGCCGTCAACAGCGTTGACCACCTCTGGAAATTCCTTTGGTTCAACAGGGATCTTCAATTCCTGTAAATACTGTCCGTCTATGTAATTTCCCGTAGCACCTGAATCCAAGACAGCATGGACAGTCCATGGATTAACAGATTGAAAGACTAAAGTAGCTGGAACAAAAAAAAGGACGGAGTGTCTGGAGTCCTGACCTAGTTTACTCGGCAATGGGGCTCCATATATTGCCGGGCCCTGGAGTTTCCCTGTTTCTTGGGTTTTTTAGGGCATTGTCTCAAAAAATGTTCGGCTGAACCGCAATAAAAGCACAAATTACTTTTCTTGCGATGTTCTCTCTCCTCCGTGGTTAAGGGACCCCGTACTGCTCCTATCTGCATAGGTTCCTGGCACAGGGGCATTTATGGAAGCGGGAGCAGGAACAGGGCCTCGCTTTTCACCCTTCCGTTCTGCCCGACGGGCATCTATCTGGAGGACTAGATCCAACAGTTCCGGAAATGTGGAGGGTACTACCGGGACTGTGGCCAATATATCTTTCAGGGATTCAGAGAGACCCTTGTAAGAAAGGGCTGCCTTTTTCTCATCAGGCCAACCGGCTTCTGCTACCAACTGGTTAAACCTAGCCAGATAATTCAATAACGTAGTGTCACCTTGTTGCAAAGAAAGAAGTTCCAGATCGGTGGCCTGGGTTTTATACCTGGTATCAAAAACCCGTGACAGGGCTTTAATTAATGCGTCACAATCATAGAGTAGATGACTACCCTGATCCAACAGGGGATTCACCCAAACTGCCGCTGTGCCACCTAGATAAGACAGTACGAACGCTGCCTTGGTAGTGGAATCAGGAAATGAAGTAGGGCGGCACAAAAATGCAACCGACACTGATTAATAAAGGTCCGAAATGTTTTTGGATCTCCATGTAACCGCTCCGGCGGAGCCAGAGGGAATTGCGCAGCAAGAACCACGGGAGCGCTCTCTGGTCTAATAGGAGCAGACCCCGAACTGGCACCAGAACCAGAGGAGAAACCAGACTTGCCAGCCCCAGCAGATTGAATACCTAGTCGCAATTCATGGATGTTGCGTTGCATGTCCTCATGGGCTGCTGTCATGTCAGCCCGTAAATCAGCCACTAGTTGTGCCAATGCGGTTAACGGGTCACCTGTGACGTCCATAATGCGGCTTCTGAATATGTTAAGTCAGGGTATATTCCTTGACAAAGTAACCAGAATCCTGACTTCAAGATTTTGAACTCGTCGTGTAGTGGACGAGTTCTTTTTGTCAATGTACCCAACAGAGAGGTAGAAAAAACTCTCTGAACGGTCAATTGACCTAAAGATGAGGGGACGTCACAGGAACCGGTCAACCTGCAAAGGAACCGTACATTAGTGACAGAAGACAACCTGAATAGCAATGAACAGATAACCCAAACCTGAAAACTGACTGTAGTTGACTGAATGGC
This sequence comes from Ambystoma mexicanum, assembly GCF_040938575.1. Lineage (NCBI taxonomy): Eukaryota > Metazoa > Chordata > Amphibia > Caudata > Ambystomatidae > Ambystoma > Ambystoma mexicanum. The sequence continues at coordinate 895,911,081 of NC_090939.1, forward strand.
AATTCCAGAATAGTAAGATTGGCGTCAGAATTCTAAGAGAACGAAAATAACCAGTAATTCACCGGAACCAAAACAAGGATAAAAACTTGAATTAGAAATATAGGAACAGTCTTACCAGTTGAGAGTTTCCAAGGAAGTACAATATCCAGAAGATGAAATGAAGAGCAGGAGCGATCCGCAAAAGCAGGAGCGTTGATCCACCTACCCACCGCCGGCACGAGGACGCCTAAACCAAGAATCCGGTAAGCAAACAATGTCCACCTGAAAACCGACGGCACGCGGACGCCTAGTACACTAGAGAGTCTCCAGTTCCAAAGGGACAATGAGGAAGTCTGTATCCACAGGTCTGTAGAAAGTTCCAGTAGCAGCAGAGTGGAGGACGTAAATAGCAGCGCAAGCCGAATGGGGAAGACAAGAGAAAATCTCTGAATAGTTCCAAGAATCGAAAACCAAGCGAGCAAAATCAAGCAGACATCCGTGATCCATAACAATTCCAATGAGGAGTTCCGAAAGTCGAGGCAATCCAACAAGAGGCACAAAATGAGGGAAAACCAGCAGGAGTCCAGTAGACAATCCGGGTCAAACACTAATCCAACAGAAGCAAAGCAAGGTCCGTAGCGGCAAGAGAAATAACAATTTCAGAAGCAGCGAGTAGCGGGGAGGCGGGGCATAAGAACAAAAACCAAAAAGTCTAACAACGTGCAAAGACACGTGACCTCAAGTACGCAGAGTGACTGCGTTTCCATGGTAAAGCCCAGCGCTGCTTAAATGACACAGAATGAACTGGCTGAGCAAACTTCCGTGTCCTGAACCAGCGTCTCTGTGACAAAAGCGGAGGAAAATCAGGCGAGGAAGGTAAGCGAGCAGGAAGGGAAAGACTGCCAGTATGCTTCCCTGAATTACGAATCCTAACAGCATCCTTCCCCAATGAAGCATTACCCCCACGAGAGGCCAAGAATCGTGACATGAGATCAGGTGCATGGATATTGGAAGCCGGTTCCCAGGTCCTGTCTTCCGGACCATAACCTTTCCAGTCCACTAGAAACAACTGCTTACCCCTGACCGTTTTAACATCCAGAATGGCCTGTACCTCATATTCTTCAGTACCCTGGACCATAACAGGTGGTGGACGAGGAGGGGAACCAATCGGTGAGAGGCAAGTTTTGAGTAATGAGACATGAAAAACTGGATGTATTTTCCAGGATGACGGGAGATCCAATTTCACCGCAACCGGATTAACCAGAGAAAGCACTGGAAAGGGACCCACAAAACGAGGCAAAAGACATCTGCGACCTGGTATACAGAGATTCTTGGTGGACAACCACACTTTGTTCCCTGGCGTGTACTGAGGGGCTGGTTCCCTATGACGGTCAGCATATTGTTTGGCATGATCCTTTGCTAATTTTAATTGGCGAAGTACAGCTTCATGAACGGCTGTAACATCTCGTAGACAACCCTGTACTGCCGGATTAGCAATGTCTATGGCCAAGTCCAGCGGAAGGTTTCGGGGGTGTTGGCCATACATAGCAAAAAATGGCGTGGTGCCGGTGGAAGTATGAATTGAGTTGTTATATGTGAACTCAGCATGGATCAGCACCGAAAACCATGATTCCTGGAACTGCAATGTCAGACAGCGCAAATATTGCTCGAGGGTGGCATTGAGTCTTTCGGTCTGACTGTCAGTTTGTGGGTGGTAAGCACTAGAAAAGCGGTCGTCGATGCCCAATGAACTAGTAAGATGCCTCCAGAACCTGGAGGTGAATTGAGACCCCATGTCGGATATAATAATATCCGGGAGACCAAAATCGCGAAAAACATGATGCAAAAATAGATCCGCAAGAACAGGAGCAGTAGGCAAACCTTGACAGGGACCAAAACGAGCAAGTTTGGTGAAATAGTCCACAATAACCCAAACCGTATCAAAACCTTGCACAGTTGGGAGCTCAACAATAAAATCCCTGGATATCATCGACCATGGACGGTCAGGGACGGGTAAGGGTTGCATAAATCCCATAGGTTTAGTGGTAGATCCCTTGCACTGGGCACAGACCGAACAAGAGGAGACATAAACAGAAACGTCTCGCTGTAAAGACAGCCACCAACACCAGCGACGTAACAATTCTTGTGTCTTGCGTCTCCCTGGATGGGCCGCCAGCAAGGAATCATGGCACCATTGCATTGCCGTTCGCCACGTAGCCAGATCAGGTAAATATAAACGACCTTTAACATATGGCAAAGAGTTGACGATGCCCATATTAAATTCTTTTAACTCACTTGGTTCTGAGACCACTCAGTCCCGGATGGACGAGACTAGGGAGGGTTGTAAGGTACAGGCGCAAACTACCTGGTGACCCTGAAGAATAGTACCCCCTAAGAACGCGGTGCGTTTCCATGCAATCTTGACAAAGCATCAGCCTTGGAGTTCAAGGGTCCAGGACGATATGTGAGAGTAAAGTTATACATGGAGAAGAACTCATGCCACCTAGAATGACGGGCCGTAGTACATTGTAAGGATTGTAAGGCCAGAAGATTCCTGTGATCAGTGTACACTTGCACAGGCAAGACTGCCCCCAGTAAGTGATGTCTCCAAACAATGAAGGCATCCCTTACGGCCAAGAGCTCCAATTCCGAAACAGTATAGTTCTGTTCATAAGGGGTGAGCTTGCATGAATGATAAGCCACCGGGTGGAGCAAACCAGTGTCTTTACACATTTGTGACAAAACTGCGCTGACCGCGACTTCAGACGCGTCTGCTTCCACAAAAAATGGTTGGGTCGAATCCGGATGCTGAAGCGCCGGTGCAGTAGTAAAGGCTTGTTTCAAAGGGTCAAATGCTTGTTGTGCCTCAGTATTCCAAACAAACGGCCGTTTACTACTGGTCAATGCTGTGAGTGGAGCTACTGTTTCAGAGAATGAACGAATGAAGCAGCGATAGAAATTAGCAAAGCCAAGGAAAGACTGTAATGCTTTGATAGTAGAAGGAGTCGCCCAGTCCAACACTGCTTGAACCTTGACATTGCTCATCTTTATGCCCGTGTTTGTTATATCATAACCAAGGAACTCTACCTCCGTAACATGAAACAAACACTTTTCCAATTTAGCATATAAGCGGTTTTCCCAAAGACGTTGCAAAACTGCAGATACGTGTTTTACATGTTCTTCATAGGACGAGGAGTATACCAATATGTCGTCAAGATAGACAACGACGTGACGGTCCAACATGTCACTGAACACATCATTGATAAACCTTTGGAAAGTTGCCGGAGCGTTGCAAAGACCAAAGGGCATAACCAAATATTTGAATAACCCATATTTGGTTTTGAACGCTGTCTTCCACTCATCTCCTTTCCTCATTCTGACCAAATTGTAGGCTCTGCGTAAATCAAGTTTAGTGAACAACTCTGAAGAACCCAACTGGTCTAAGAGAACAGAAATCAACGGAATGGGGTATTGGTTTCTGATGGTAACAGCATTCAATTTGCGATAGTCTATGCACGGTCTCAGATCTCCCTCTTTCTTCGGCACAAAAAAGAGAGGAGATGCGGCAGGGGAACGAGAAGGACGGATAAAACCATTGGCTAGGGCTTTATCCAAATACTCCTTCAAAACGACATTTTCCTTTTGAGAAAGGGAATATATGCGTCCTGAAGGTATTTTAGCGCCTTCCAGTAGGTCTATGGGGCAATCGTAAGGACGATGAGGCGGAAGGGTATCGGCCCCTATCTTATCGAAAACATCCTTGAACTCCTCATATACCTTTGGCAAGGCTGAAGAAACGCCACCAACCACAGCGGCCGTATCCAACAAGGAGATGCACGGGCCACAAGACTTCGTAGGTACCGACAGACAGTGTTTCTTACAATGGTCCGAAGAGAACGTAATACAACCAGACTGCCAATTGACCAACGGGTTGTGGCGCACTAACCATGGTAACCCCAAGATGACCTTATATTGAGGTGCGGAAATGACATCAAAACTTAGTGATTCCGTATGGCCAGATTCTAATGTCATAGTGAGCTCAATGGTACGCTCCGTGACTAGACCTGACAATAGGGAGGTGCCGTCAACAGCGTGGACCACCTCTGGAAATTCCTTTGGTTCAACAGGGATCTTCAATTCCTGTAAATACTGTCCGTCTATGTAATTTCCCGTAGCACCTGAATCCAAGACAGCATGGACAGTCCATGGATTAACAGATTGAAAGACTAAAGTAGCTGGAACAAAAAAAAGGACGGAGTGTCTGGAGTCCTGACCTAGTTTGCTCGGCAATGGGGCTCCATATATTGCCGGGCCCTGGAGTTTCCCTGTTTCTTGGGTTTTTTAGGGCATTGTCTCAAAAAATGTTCGGCTGAACCGCAATAAAAGCACAAATTACTTTTCTTGCGATGTTCTCTCTCCTCCGTGGTTAAGGGACCCCGTACTGCTCCTATCTGCATAGGTTCCTGGCACAGGGGCATTTATGGAAGCGGGAGCAGGAACAGGGCCTCGCTTTTCACCCTTCCGTTCTGCCCGACGGGCATCTATCTGGAGGACTAGATCCAACAGTTCCGGAAATGTGGAGGGTACTACCGGGACTGTGGCCAATATATCTTTCAGGGATTCAGAGAGACCCTTGTAAGAAAGGGCTGCCTTTTTCTCATCAGGCCAACCGGCTTCTGCTACCAACTGGTTAAACCTAGCCAGATAATTCAATAACGTAGTGTCACCTTGTTGCAAAGAAAGAAGTTCCAGATCGGTGGCCTGGGTTTTATACCTGGTATCAAAAACCCGTGACAGGGCTTTAATTAATGCGTCACAATCATAGAGTAGATGACTACCCTGATCCAACAGGGGATTCACCCAAACTGCTGCTGTGCCACCTAGATAAGACAGTACGAACGCTGCCTTGGTAGTGGAATCAGGAAATGAAGTAGGGCGGCACAAAAATGCAACCGACACTGATTAATAAAGGTCCGAAATGTTTTTGGATCTCCATGTAACCGCTCCGGCGGAGCCAGAGGGAATTGCGCAGCAAGAACCACGGGAGCGCTCTCTGGTCTAATAGGAGCAGACCCCGAACTGGCACCAGAACCAGAGGAGAAACCAGACTTGCCAGCCCCAGCAGATTGAATACCTAGTCGCAATTCATGGATGTTGCGTTGCATGTCCTCATGGGCTGCTGTCATGTCAGCCCGTAAATCAGCCACTAGTTGTGCCAATGCGGTTAACGGGTCACCTGTGACGTCCATAATGCGGCTTCTGAATATGTTAAGTCAGGGTATATTCCTTGACAAAGTAACCAGAATCCTGACTTCAAGATTTTGAACTCGTCGTGTAGTGGACGAGTTTCTTTTGTCAATGTACCCAACAGAGAGGTAGAAAAAACTCTCTGAACGGTCAATTGACCTAAAGATGAGGGGACGTCACAGGAACCGGTCAACCTGCAAAGGAACCGTACATTAGTGACAGAAGACAACCTGAATAGCAATGAACAGATAACCCAAACCTGAAAACTGACTGTAGTTGACTGAATGGCAATTCCAGAATAGTAAGATTGGCGTCAGAATTCTAAGAGAACGAAAATAACCAGTAATTCACCGGAACCAAAACAAGGATAAAAACTTGAATTAGAAATATAGGAACAGTCTTACCAGTTGAGAGTTTCCAAGGAAGTACAATATCCAGAAGATGAAATGAAGAGCAGGAGCGATCCGCAAAAGCAGGAGCGTTGATCCACCTACCCACCGCCGGCACGAGGACGCCTAAACCAAGAATCCGGTAAGCAAACAATGTCCACCTGAAAACCGACGGCACGCGGACGCCTAGTACACTAGAGAGTCTCCAGTTCCAAAGGGACAATGAGGAAGTCTGTATCCACAGGTCTGTAGAAAGTTCCAGTAGCAGCAGAGTGGAGGACGTAAATAGCAGCGCAAGCCGAATGGGGAAGACAAGAGAAAATCTCTGAATAGTTCCAAGAATCGAAAACCAAGCGAGCAAAATCAAGCAGACATCCGTGATCCATAACAATTCCAATGAGGGGTTCCGAATGTCGAGGCAATCCAACAAGAGGCACAAAATGAGGGAAAACCAGCAGGAGTCCAGTAGACAATCCGGGTCAAACACTAATCCAACAGAAGCAAAGCAAGGTCCGTAGCGGCAAGAGAAATAACAATTTCAGAAGCAGCGAGTAGCGGGGAGGCGGGGCATAAGAACAAAAACCAAAAAGTCTAACAACGTGCAAAGACACGTGACCTCAAGTACGCAGAGTGACTGCGTTTCCATGGTAAAGCCCAGCGCTGCTTAAATGACACAGAATGAACTGGCTGAGCAAACTTCTGTGTCCTGAACCAGCGTCTCCGTGACAAAAGCGGAGGAAAATCAGGCGAGGAAGGTAAGCGAGCAGGAAGGGAAAGACTGCCAGTATGCTTCCCTGAATTACGAATCCTGACATACTTGCTGCTTTCCTTCCAGAGTCTCCCGCAGCTTCACTACTCCTCCGATCTCCAGCACTGAACATTATTCCTCCAACTTCGTTCCTTCGTTGGTGAGAGGATTACTTTCTGTTTCCCATTCTCTTCTTTCCCCTTGATCTCTCCTCTAACCTTCTTCTATTTTCTTCCTCTCCCATGTACCTAGAAGAAGCCTCCCGAGTGACATCCTGGTTCTGCCTTCGGAGACGCTTACTCTTCAAACTTCTTCCCAATCCGCACGAGTGGAACTCGTCCAGGGTTTTCTTCCCTTAGAGGGTTTCCCTGGGAGTCCTGCCCTCTCCCCTGGGTCATTTTACCCTGGGTGGAGAAGCCAGGGCTCTCGCAGGTGAGCCTTCCCAGCTACATTGGTCCTCCCATTTGGAGCCATCGATCTGTCAAGGTGAGCTGGTTGTAGACATTTGCTGTATAATCTGTGCTACAGCAGCTTTAATTATCTGTATGCTACAGAGGGGTAATACCATAAGCCTGCAGACTAAAGAGATCCAGCTTTCAATAAACCATCACCAAGAGCGGATTAGATTCGACATCATTAAGTCAGCTCATTACCCCATGGTATTGGGTATGCCCTGGTTACAGAAGCACAATCCGTACATCAATTGGACAGCAGGTGTCATGCCACGGAGAAAGTGGCGTATTTGGGATCGATGGAAGAATGGTCGCCGCTAGTGGTTCCGACACGTTTATTCCTTCTACGTGCCTTAACGGTCTAGTTGTTGTTGCGCGTCTCCCCCCCGGAAGTATTTAGTCTTGTACTTCCGTCTTTCCGACGCGTTGCAACGTTAGGCTTTCTCTTGTTGTTGACGCTCCCTGTGTTTTTTCCCTTGCGGTTGTTACCGCCCTTCTTCCAGTGCCTTCTTGCTTCTCCCCTTCTCTGCCTCCTTGCCACTTCACTGGCGCTTCTCTCCTCTGCTTCGTTCCTGCCTTCTCTGGCTTCATATTGCCATCCTATTTGTTTCACTTTCATTCTACTCGCCCTTCTACTTACCGTGAACACTGTTTGCCCCCATTCTACTGCTGTTCGGACCACTTGCGGCTTATCTCCCTCGAACCATCTTTTCTTGTGTTGAAGTCTCGGACAACGTCTCGCAGTGGCACGATCTACAACAACTTCAGATCTGGTGCAGGGTTTTTTTTTATGCCTTAGGCTTTTTCCCCTAAACTGACGTGCACGGGGATCCGTCCACAGCCCACTATTTAGTGGCACTGTGGCGTCCTTCCGTGCCCATCCCTATCTACTAAAATAAAAGGAGAAGCCATCTTTAAGAAACAAGAAGAAGAGGGATTCCAAATCAAAGATTCAAGGTGAGGAGGAAGGGGAAGGAGGGGAGACTGAGCTTTCCTCCGAGGAAGAGGAAATTACTGAGCAAAGTGATAGTTTGCAACGCCAACAGACCATCATGGCCACGCCACAACAGCTCCAGGAACTGGTAGCAGCTGTCCAAAATTTGAACCTCGAGGTTCAAAACTTTAAAAGCGCCAATACAACATTACAACAGAAGATGACTGAGAGGGAACAAGCCTCTAATGATCTTTCTCCACTCCCATTGGTATCAGGAAAATTCGATGGAACACCCAAAAGGGTGAAAGAATTCCTAGATGCCTGCAATCTTCATTTCGCTTTTCGAACCCATACATTTTCCTCCGACCATGCTAAAATAGGGTTCATGATAACTCACATAACTGGAAATGCCCTGAGCTGGGCCACTCCATTAGTCAACCAAAGTGATCCGGTTTTGCAAGATTACAATGCCTTCAATGCACTTCTACAACAAACCTTTTTGAGAACCGAGACCACATACATAGCCTCCGAAGACCTCTTGGACATCAAACAAGGGAACTCAGATCTGTTGTCCTATATCACGTCCTTTAAGCAAGTAGCATCTGAGGCAGGGTGGCAAGAGCAGGCACAATACACCATATTTCTCAGAGGCTTAAAGGAGGAACTTAAGGATGAATTTGCTCGCATAGCCCAGCCCCCAACGTTTGCAGACCTACTTACTGCGGTACTACGAATTGATTTCCGACTGAATGAACGTCGCTCTGAAAGAAGAAAGAACAGAAACATCCCGTCTTTCCCTGAAGCACCTTCTTCCACCTCCTCCTCGACTTCACGACAAACAAGAGAGGAACCCATGCAAATTGGCACGACTCGGGCACCTCTTACACCAGAAGAAAGGAAGAGAAGAAGAGATGGCTCCTTGTGCATGTACTGTGGTACCTCTACGCATCTGCTCAGGGACTGCCCTGAGGTTCCCCCTAGACGATCGGGAAACGATCTCCCTCTTGGTAAGTGTAAGGACGAACTTCCGAGGGGCGCATTCTAGTCCTTACGCCACTCTTTCAGTGACGTCTATCCTCACTTCGGAAGACTCCCGCCTCATGGTTATCGACGTTTCTCTGAGAATTGGTGAATCCGACATCCAGACCCAAGCTTTATTGGATTGCAGGGCTGCTGGTAATTTCATGGACACACAGTGGGCTGAAAAGATTCGGCTACCTCGTGTAGCCAAGTCTGAAGATCAAAAGGTCGAAGGAGTTGATGGCGAACCTCTCAGTTCCGGATTAATCACTCATACCACTGAAGAACTCATCATGAAATTCCACCAACATTCTGAGAAGATTGTTTTCGACATCATCCGCGCAGCCCATTTTCCTTTAATTCTAGGCATTCTGTGGTTGCGTAGACACAATCCAACTATCAACTGGGCAAAAAACCTTCTAAGCTTTCAATCTCCATATTGCAAAGAGACTTGTCTTCCTGGCCCTAATTTTGAAATCATCAAGACAGTGGGCCTCATTACGAGGTATGCCGGTAAGGGAAAAATGATGCCGGTATGTAAATACCGGCATCATTTAACGTTCCGTAGCATTCTGACCCACAAACCCGGTATTAACGGCACCGTTATTTACTGTGCCGTAAATAGCGGCATAGGCGCGTACACGCGCCTCTTCGGGCAGGAAATACCGGCATGCCGGTAATAGGTGCCAATTACAACCCACGCAAACATGCAAATACCGGCATCGCGAACCCGGTAATAACGGGCTGCATGATGCCGGCAAAACAGGCATCGCGGACCACCCGCAAACAGCAACCAAGATACAAGGCAGCTGCCACAGGTGCACACAATCCCCACAGGTGGAGTCAAAGGAGGCTGTGCCAGTATGAACTGAGCACACCCACACACCACAACCCCCCCCACAGGTGTAGGCAATGTAGAGTGGCCCAGTACAAAAGGAGCACACCTACACACCACACCCCTTCCTACACCAAAATGCTACCACCAGCATTTGCAATCATGGCGCAGGAGGACATGCCTATACTGCTACAACTACAGCAACAACAGCAACAGCAACAACAACAACAACTACAGCAGCAAGAACAGGCAGCACAGAGGAGATGCAGGAGGAGAAGGAGGGTGAGACAGGGCCAGCAATTACCACCAGCGCAGCCACCAGCACCTCATAGGCAGCCACCAATCCCTCGCACCAGACCCAGCCCATTCAACCTAACCCCTGAGCACATCCACACCCTGTACCGGTTGGACCTTGACACCATCACCACCATAGTGGACATGATACAGAACGACATTGCCAGCCACATACAAATACGCACTGCCATCCCCCCACTACTAAAGGTGGTGTCTGTGCTACACTTCCTGGCCACAGGCACCTACCAACACACAGTGGGCCAGCTGCATGGCATTTCACAACCACTATTCTCACGCATGCTGAACCAAGTGCTGGATGCCCTCCTGAAGCACGCAAGCACCCACATATCCCTACCACGGACTGCCCAGGAGATAGCCGAAACCAAAGTAGGCTTCCATGCACTGGCAGGCATGCCCAATTGTGTTGGTGCCATCGACTGCACCCATGTGGAATTGGTAGTCCCCCATGCCATAGAGGCGGTGTACCGCAATCGCAAGCAATACCACTCCATCATTGTGCAAATGGTATGTGACTCCAGCAAGATCATCACCCATTGCTGCGCCCGATTTCCTGGATCCACACATGATGCCATGGTACTGCGCAACTCCACGCTACCCCGTCACATGAGCAACATGCCGGACCACGTGCCTGACTGCTCGGTGAGTTGCACAACAGGCCCATGGCCATGCTGTGGGGTACTCATGTGTGCGGATGCAGAAGGGGGGGCTACTGCACCCGGGTGGGAAAGGGGGGGGATACTTCACCAGGGTGGGAAAGGGGGGGTTAATAGTACACCTGGGTGGCAATAGCCAGTGAGTGGAGAATGAATGCAGAGCTAAACACTCCTCACCTGACCCAGCCAAACGGTACATGACACTTCACTGGGCCACATCTCACAAATAATGCATATCGATGAGAACAAGTAAGAGGCACAACCAGGCCACCCTGGTGATGGCAAGCAATGCATGAATGAACAGGATGGCAAGTGTGACAATGTGGGCAGTGTGACCATGCATAGTAAATAATGAACAGCATGAATTGGAGTCAAAACATTGTTGCACTACCACAGCATATCTGCCTCAGGATGCATGATTACACCCTGCATCATCTATTGAACGCCATCCAGACTACCACACCTCATGACAGTATAGATTGCACCTAGATAACATTTTTTCATGCTTACAGGGACATGTGCATGGCCACACCAAATAGCTGCCACCATGACTGTGCTCCCTGAATGTGGCAGTTCAGAGTGACACACACCTTTTTGAATCTGCTTGCAGGTGATGGAGGATATCCCTTGAGGCCGTGGCTACTCACCCCTGTGCGTAACCCGCAGAACATCCATGAGGAGGAGTACAATCGTGTGCACACCCGTACCCGTGTTGTGATTGAGCAGACCTTTGGCCTGTTGAAGGGGCGGTTCCGCTGCCTCAGCCGGTCTGGTGGGGCACTCCTATATAGGCCTGAGAAGGTGGCAAAGATCACCATGGCCTGTGTCATGCTGCACAACATGTGCGTCAGGAGAAATGTACCACTGCCACCTGACATTGACATGCATGGGCTGCCTGAGGAGGATGAGGATGGAGACGGAGGTGAAGTAGCCCCCCTGCCAGTACGTGATGCACGGGATGGCTATGCTGTACGCCAAGCACTAATTCACTAATACTTCTGAAATACAGGGAGTATGAAAGACTCGTGTCAGTCAGACACTGGGCCAATGTGGAAATGCACACAGGGAATGTTGGGAGTTGGTCACTGAACACCGTACCACATTAAATGGATGCACACAAAAATAACAATGTCCAGCCATGGATTTTTCTTATCACAACGTGTGTATTATTTACAACAGCAAAAATGTGCCCACTCCCCCCTCCCACACTCCCCCAACAAACTCCCAGTCCCCCAACAAACTCCCAGTCCCCCCCAACAAACTCCCTGACTCCCCCAACAAACACCAACACCCCCAATAGACTCCACAAGATGCACCCCTTCACCCCCAACCTTGTGTCCCACTGCCATTGTCCCCCCACACTACTTCCGGGACTTCTTCCTGTCTAGAGGCGGCATTTCAGTGTGCCTTGCACTCTTACGTGTGTGGCGCACTGGGCTGGTGGGGACAGATGAAGCTGGTGTGGAGGTAGTAGGTGATTCGCTGGCAGGTTCCACACCTCCTGCAAGCCGTGGCCGCTGCATATGAAGCAGCATTGAGGTCAGCACCTGTGTTACCGTCCCCAGGCAGTCCCTCATTAGCCGAGCCGATGCATTGACAGCGGCTGTGTTTGCTTCGATGGCCGCTGTGGTCCTTGCAATTGCTGTGGCAATACCCCGCCTGGTTTCCTCCCGATCTGCTATGTACTGGCGGAGTAGGTCTAACATGGCCTCCTGTTGGGCCTTCACCATCGACAATCGTGTCTCCAGGGTTCTGGAGGGGGCTGGAGTGGTGTGTTGTGCAGTCATGTGGATGACATTTTCGGGACTGGAGACCTCAGAGGTGGGTAGGTCACAGTCACGGAGGCAGGGATCAACTTCACTGCAGGTGGGTGACTGCAGGTGTTGGGGCAAAGGGGTGGGCACGGGGCGCGTGGTGGCCGGGCATGTCACCTCAGTGTCTCCCTCAGGCTCCACACTGGCATCAAGTTCTTCCCCAGTGGAGGCGGGTGCTTTCAGGGACTCCCCTTGGAGCGGTGTGGGTGTGGCCTGCTTGTCTTCAGCGGAGGTGGTGGTGGTGGTTGCCCTCTTCTTACGGTGTGAGGTGGATGCCCTCGCAGTTGTCTCCTGGGTTGCTTCTTCCTCATCAGTGCCTGGGGGGGTAGAAGAGATGCAGGGCATCAGTGATGGTGTGACATGGCAGTGGCGGTGCTGTTCATTATTCATTTGATCATGCTTTCATATCTTACAGGTGTGTCACGCAGGGTATTCAGAGGGGGCATGTAAGCATTCACTGCATGGCAGGTGGCATGCCATTGATTTTGGGTTTGTGTGAAGTATCACATGGGCAAGCTCCAGGTGTGTTGGCTGTGTGTTGGTTAAGGGATGCGCACTCAGCATGCATTTCAGCGTGGCAGCGTTTGGCCCACCATCTGTATTTGGCTATGGTCATGTGGGTGTTGGGAAATGCATTGCCTTGCCTAGACTCTCTACCACTTCACTTGTGCTACTTCATGGTCTCCCCTACAGGGATCTGCAGAGTCACTCACCTCCTTCCGCGGTTGATGCCGCACCCGTCTCCATCTCGCATAATCCCTCGATGGACTCAGGACTGATGAATCTGCTGGCCGTCTCCTCCCAGGGCATCAATTTGGCAGGGGGGTGGGCATCCCCGCCTGTGGCCATGGCCTCCCTCCGATTGGTGGCCATGATATTACGTACCCTCAACCGGAGGTCATCCCACCGCTTCCTGCAGTCCCTCACACTGCGCGGGGTGGGACCTACGGCTGATACCTTGCGGGCTACCTCCTGCCAGATTTGCCACTTTTGTTGCTGCACCTCCCGCTTCTTGTCGTGGGATTGTATTGTCTCTGCATGTGCAGCTAGAGTGTCCACTAATATGGTGAGCTCTGTGTCTGAGTAACGCTGTTTACGCAGCCGGGGGGTGGTCTTCCTGGTAGTCTTTGACATCCTCTATGGATTTCCACTGTGCTCTCCGAGTATCGGCTGGTGGTTATGGAGGATTGCAATGGATTGTGTTTTTAAAGATGGCCGCCAGCCCATTTCCCGTTCCTGCGCGATGACGTAATTTCCGGGTCAGTTTTTTGCGAACACGGTATTACCATGCCGGTATTACCATGCCGGTATTTAGGGGTTGGTATGAGGCGGTACCGCTATGGGCGGGTCCCGCGATGCCGGTATAGGGGAGTTGGAGGCCCTTTAGCGGCATGGCGGTATTGCCACTACCGGCATGGGGGGACGCGCATGCTCGCGCACTCGTGATCACCCGCTATTAGCGGGTTCATACCAGCACGGACCCGCTCATTCCGGCATGCCGGTAATGAACCCGGTTTTACCGGGCAACTCGTAATGAGGCCCAGTATGTAGTTCGGAGAATAGTGCCATACACTGCTTGCCCGCTTATCTTAAAGACTACTCGGAAGTAGTCACTGAAAGGATTCTGCTTGAAATACCTCCTCACTGCGCCGAAGATTGCTGCATTGAACTCATACCTGACGCATTATTCCCTTTTGGACGTATGTACCCTTTGTCTTTAGAGGAAAAGAGATTCCTAAGGGAGTACCTGGATAAGAATCTCGCCAATCATCTCATTCAACCATCTAAATCGCCAGCAGGTGCGTCCTTGTTCTTCATTCCTAAGAGGGGAACCCAAGAACTACGTCCCTGCATAGACTACAGGGGTCTGAACAAAGTCACGATTAAAGGGTATCAGGTAATATTATCCCCATATATATGGTCGCCGTAAATAATATCGCTGGGAAAAGGTTGCGGCGATATTATATGGGTGACCATATATATGGGGACAGGGGCAAAAAAAAAATTAAAAGGGTTGCAGGGCTGTCCCCCACATGTTCCATGCAATAACGTCGCCACAAAAAACGGCCATTTTTCGGCAATATTTTTGCATGGCGATATTTTTGTGGCGACATTATTACATGGAACCGATTAAAGACCGTTATCCTATGCCATAGATCTCAGATATCATCCAAGCTGTTCAGGGAGCCACAATCTTTACCAAGTTGGATTTAAGGAACGCATATCACTTACTCCGGATAGCTAAAGGAGATGAATGCAAGACGGCTTTTCGCACACCCCTTGGTCTATATGAGTATCAAGTGATGCCCTTCGGGTTAGTTAATGCTCCCTCAATTTTTCAAAGATTCATGGACCGTCTTTTTTCTGACCTTCTCTGTCAAACCACAATCATATACTTGGATGACATTTTGGTGTTCTCACAAAACCCCGAAGAACATGAGGAACATGTTAGAGAGGTGTTCCGCAGATTGCAAGCCAACCATCTTTCTGTGAAACTCAGCAAATGTGTGTTCTCTACTTCCTCTATCCCATACTTGGGTTTCATTCTGTCAGAAGTAGGCGTATCCATGGATCCTCAAAAGGTTTCCTCCATCCTGGAATGGCCATCACCCAAGAATGTCAAGGAGGTTCAGAAGTTTATCGGATTGGCCAATTTCTATAGGAAATTCATCCCCAACTTCTCCCAACAGGTTTTGCCCATCACCTCTCTCCTAAAGAAATCTTCATTACCCTTTAGATGGTCCAAGGATGTTGAAGATAGTTTTTGTAGACTGAAACAGTCCTTTTGTTCAGCCCCCATACTTCGTCAACCAGATCAGAGCCTCCCGTTCATCCTAGAGACTGACGCCTCCTCAGCAGCAGTAGGAGCAGTTTTACTGCAATGCTGTGGTGATAAGGAACATCCTGTTTCTTATTTTTCCAAGACACTCACTAGTAGCCAAAATAATTATTCTGTTATCGAGCGGGAACTCTTGGCCATGAAGCTAGCCTGCCTAGAGTGGCGCCATTTACTTCAAGCGGGTGTTCATCCGTTCACCATTCGCACAGATCACAAGAACCTTCAGGTTCTGAGACAGTTTGAATGTTACAACACTCGTCAGGCCAGGTGGGCTCATTATTTTGCATAGTTTGATTTTGATATCTCTTACATACCAGGCTCCCAGAATCTTTTGGCCGACGCCCTTTCCAGATGCAGCGATTATATGGCAGACATCTAATCCACCAAAGAGCTCATGTTTCCTCGAACCAAAAGAATCTGTATTCTCTCCACCTTTCTTCAACAAGTTAGAGATGCCTCAGGAGGAGCCTTCGAAATCGAAAGACATCCAAAAGACCTTAAGTACGATGTTAAGAGTGGTCTCTACACCGTCAATGGTAAACTGTATCTACCCACGCCATCTTTGAGGAAGGTGGCGTTCTTTTGGTGTCATGACACTAGGATCGCTGGACACAGGGGATTTAAGAGTACGTTGGATCTCCTCCAAAGACATTTCTATTGGCCAACCATATTAAAAGATACTGCTCAATACATTCAATCGTGTTCTATTTGCCTTCGTAGCAAGACTCCTACCCAAAGACCGTTGGGTCTTCTTGAGCCCAGTCCTGTACCCTCCGGTCCTTGGAGGACGTTGTCTACAGATTTCATAGTAGACTTGCCGAAGTCCCAAGGTTGTGCATGCATCATGGTGACTGTAGACTCCTTGACTAAACTGGCACACTTTTCTCCATTACCAGGAGTTCCTACTGCCACAGAGATGGCAGAGGTGTTTGTCAAAGATGTTTTCCGGCTCCATGGTATTCCCACTAAAATAGTATCTGACAGAGGCTCTCAGTATACTTCTCATTTCTGGAAAGCCTTCTGCGAGAAATTAGGAATAGAAAGAGCTCTGTCCTCCGGGTTTCACCCTCAATCTGATGGTCAAACCGAACGTTTAAACGGAACTCTGGAAAAGTACCTTCGCTGCTTCATCAACTCACAGCAAGATAACTTGGTGTCCCTTCTACCAACTGCTGAATATTACTACAATAATACCACTCATTCGGCTTTAGGCATGAGTCCTTTTTTTTGTACCTATGGATACCATCCCCACTCAGTTTTGCCAATTTCTGGATTGACATCCAGCATTCCTGCAGTAGAGTCTTCCCTGGCTCTTATTCATGAAGCTCACAATAAAGCCAAGTTAAGCCTGCAGGAGACGGCCCTTCGAAATAAGAATCAGGCTGACAAAAACCGAAGGCCGGTACCCAGTTGAGAAGTCGGTTCTAAGGTCATGCTCTCCACAAAATTCTTACCCAGATGGGTGAGACCCTCTAAACTATCTCCACGTTACCTTGGTCCTTACGAAATCTTACACAAGATCAATCCAGTGGCCTTTCACCTCAAACTCCCTGAGAGCTTACGACGGGTTCATCTGGTATTTCATTCCTCCCAACTGAAACCTTTCCAGGCCGATGAATGGGCTTGCATCCCTAAGAAGGTTTCTATACCCACTGGCTCCTCGGAGAATGAATATGAAGTCGCCCAAATCTGTGATTCAAGATACCATCGGGGCAGGCTGGAATACCTTGTTCACTGGAAGGGTTACCCTTGGTCTGAAAATTCCTGGGAGCCCAGATCTCACATCCACGCACCTTTGTTGGTCCATAACTTTCATCGGGCTCACCCTGGGAAACCTGGGGGGGTGCTGCTTCGGAGGGGGCATTCTGTCATGCCACGGAGCAAGTGGCGTATTTGGGATCGATGGAAGAATGGTCGCCGCTAGTGGTTCCGACACGTTTATTCGTTCTACGTGCCTTAACGGTCTAGTTGTTGTTGCGCGTCTCCCCCGGAAGTATTTAGCCTTGTACTTCTGTCTTTCCGACGCGTTGCAACGTTAGGCTTTCTCTTGTTGTTGACGCTCCCTGTGTTTTTTTCCCTTGCGGTTGTTACCGCCCTTCTTCCAGTGCCTTCTTGCTTCTCCACTTCTCTGTCTCCTTGCTGCTTCGCTGGCGCTTCTCTCCTCTGCTTCGCTCCTGCCTTCTCTGGCTTCATAATGCCATCCTATTTGTTTCACTTTCATTCTACTCGCCCTTCTACTTACCCTGAACACTGTTTGCCCCCATTCTACTGCTGTTCGGACCACTTCCGGCTTATCTCCCTCGAACCATCTTTTCTTGTGTTGAAGTCTCGGACAATGTCTCGCAGTGGCACGATCGACAACAACTTCAGATCTGGTGCAGGGTTTTTTTATGCCTCAGGATTTTTCCCCTAAACTGACGTGCACGGGGATCCGTCCACAGCCCACTATTTAGTGGCATTGTGGCGTCCTTCCGTGCCCGTCCCTATCTACTAAAAAAAAAGGAGAAGCCATCTTTAAGAAACAAGAAGAAGAGGGATTGCAAATCAAAGATTCAAGGTGAGGAGGAAGGGGAAGGAGGGGAGACGGAGCTTTCCTCCGAGGAAGAGGAAATTACTGAGCAAAGTGATAGCAGGATCACTATTCCTAAGCTCAGAGTTTTGTATGTCTCACTGTCTATTCCTGGATCCCTCCTTGACACCCCCTAAAGAACCACCAAGAGACCAGCAAACACCACTCATGGTTTCCAATATCATACCAGTCCCTGAGGCCTATCAGGGATATGCCGATGTATTTTCAACTGCCATAGTCCAGGCCTTACTCCCTCACAGACCTGAAGACTGCGCCATAGATATAGATCCCTCAGCAGTGATTCCCTTCAGCAAAATGTTCATCCTTTCCGTACCTGAGAAAAAGGCCCTCCGAGAATACCTGGATACCAACCTTGAAAATGGCACCATAAGACCTTCTAAATCTCCAGCGGGTGCTTCGTTGTTCTTTGTTCCCAAGAAGGACACCAAGGAACTCAGACCTTGCCTCAACTATCGTGGCTTAAATCAATGCACCCTCAAAGACCGGTACAAATTGCCCTTGATCTCGGATATCCTGGAAGCTGTGAGAGGCACCGTAATATTCACAAAGTTGGATCTCCGGGGTGCCTACCATTTGATCCGTGTCCGGGAAGGAGACGAATGGAAAACAGCCTTTAGAACACCCTTTGGTCACTATGACTATCTAGTCATGCCCTTTGGACTAGCTAATGCCCCCGCAGTTTTTCAACGTTTCATGGATAGGGTGTTCTCTGACATGTTATTCCTCTTCGTCATTGTCTATCTGGACGACATATTGATCTTTTCCAAGGACCTTCTAAAGCATGAAGAACATGTAAAGGCAATATTACAACGACTCAGTGAACACAAATTTTTAGCCAAACCCGAAAAATTCTTGTTTCACGTTACTTCTGTTCACTACCTAGGATTCATTCTTAGCCCAGAAGGAACTGGTATGGACCCTTCAAAGGTAAAGGCCATACTGGCATGGCCCGCTCCCACGTCCGTGAAACAAGTTCAATCCTTCCTGGGGCCAATTTCTACCGGAAGTTCATATCCACCTTTTCCGAGATCGTTCAGCCGATCGTTGCTCTCTTGAAGAAAGACACCCCCTTTATCTGGTCTACACCACAAGATAAGGCATTCCAACGTTTAAAGGCAGAGTTCACGCATGCCCCCATCTTAGCCCAACCCGACATAAATCGACAATTCCTAGTGGAAACGGATGCCTCTAACTATGCCATAGGAGCGGTGTAGAAGCAGGAACTTGAGGATAAACTGGAACACCCCATTGCTTACCTTTCACGAACCCTGACTCCCAGTGAGACACACTACTCCGCCCTGGAAAAGGAACTTTTAGCCATCCGCCAAGCCTTCACTGAATGGCGACATCTACTTCTGGGTGCTAGACATCCAGTTCAGGTCCGCACGGACCATCGGAATCTTCAAATTCTACAGTCATTGGAGTGTAGGAACAGTCGTCAGGCGCGTTGGGCATACTTCTTTGCCCAGTACCAGTTCCATATCACTCATGTTCCCGGATCACAAAACCTGAGTGCTGACGCCTTATCTCGACGTCATGACTATGTAACTACTGAAGATAGGGCCTACCCTAAGATGTTTCCCCACATGATCTTTGTAGCTCAAGCAGTCAATCTCCTGGAAGAAATTCGAGTGCAAACCCAATCCTCTGATCTGTGGAAGGATATTTCAAGGAAGAGTCAATGGAATCCAAGAGTCAAGGAAGGATATTTATTCAAGAACAATGCACTGGTCATTCCCACACAGAAATTACAACAAAGAATAATAAACCTCTGTCATGATACCCTTCACTCCGGTCATCGTGGTATAACCAACACCCTCCGCCTCATACAAAGACAGTTTTGGTGGCCTGGAATGAAGACGACGTACAGCAGTACATCCAAGCCTGTGCTATGTGTAGTCAAAATAAACATGATAACAAGAGACCGCGGGTCTTCTACTGCAACCTACACTGCCAACAAGGCCATGGGAATTCATTGCTACAGACTTCATTGTGGAATTACCACCTTCCCGAGGATACACGACCATCATGGTTACCCTTGACTTGTTCACTCATATGGCTCATTTTACACCCCTGTGTAAGCTACCATCCTCATCCGAACTTGCTGGAATCTTTCTGGAACACATATTCGGTCTACATGGACTTCCTTCCAAGATCATATCTGATCGAGGACCTCAATACGTCTCACAATTCTGGAAACATCTCTGTCGCGCCCTCTCATCAGGTTATCATCCCCAAACCAACGGAGCCACAGAACGTGCTAATCAGACCCTGGATTAGTATCTTCGATGTTTGGCCACCAAGGTTCAGGATGACTGGTCGCTCATGATACCCGTGGCTGAATTCGCCTATAACAATTCCGATCATTCAGCACTTAAGACCAGTCCCTTTTATTGTAGCCAAGGTTTCCAACCATCGATTCTACCCTCTGTTCTCCCTCATCCCACACCGGTACCTACTGTCGACTCCTGGATCGAAACCCTCATCAGTGTACACCAGGAGGCCAAAGAAAACTTAGAGAAGGCCAGAACACAGACTAAGAGGTATGCAGATTCCAAAAGAAGACCAGGGCCTTCTTATGCAATTGGTGATCAAGTCTGGTTGTCCTCGAAATGAATACCCCGACATCTACGGCCAAACAAATTGGCCCCTCGGTACTATGGTCCATTTCCCATCAAGGAAATTATAAATCCAGTCTCATACCGGATCAAACTACCAGACTCCTGGAAGAAAATTCACCCAGTTTTTCACACATCCTTATTAAAACCCTACATCCAATCCTCCCGGAAATCCTGTAGACCCCCTCCTCTGCTGGTCGACAACCAACTGGAATATGAAGTGCCCCGAATATGCGACTCCAGGTATAAACGGGGTATGCTTCAATACCTGGTTGAATGGAAGGGATATCCTCCTAGTGAAAGAACCTGGGAACCACTTTCTAATCTCAAGACCCCTCGACTGCTTAGAAAATTTCACCTCATACACCCGGGCAAACCTGGAGGAACGGGTCTTCGGAGGAGGCATGCTGTCATGACCTACAGAACGCACCCCTTTTGGACTTCCTGGTCCTTGTCTCAACAGGGCTTACACTCCATGGTACTCCCACCATGGCTGTCCAGCCTGAAGCACCTTCCTTGCCCTACACGTTGGACGTAGCGTGTTCTACTAATAGACCACGCCCCCCGCGGCTCCGCGCGTCTCAATGCTATTGCGAAATAGCGACCAGACGTGTGCTCCGTAGCTCGCGGTATTGTTTCCCTGATTCTGTCCCTACTAACTCCATTCCTAGTCCCTCTCCCTTCTTTCTTACTTCCTGGACTCGTGTGCTGTGTAGTGCACTTTCTTAATCATTGCATCCCGGAACTTTGACCGCACGCTGGAGTCGGAAGAGACTCGTGCAGCCTTATTCAAGACCCGATCCGTCCGCAAGAATGCATCGACAAAGAAATCCAGCAAAAACCGGACTCAGGTGAGAAGGGGGGAACTCCTTGACACCCGGATGTGGGCTGGGATGTCTGGTCCCAATACACATCCCGGGTGCCACAGAGTGTGGAGTGTCCTGAATGCCTGAGACCACCGTGGTCTGTGATTGGTCCACGTATGGAGTGTGTGTTTGTGAGCAGATCGCCCATTGGGTCCTCTCTGTTTTGGCGCGAAGGGAACTTTGGATGAGAGGAGGCTGGAAACACCACTACCAGATCAAGATCCTGAGTTCTCACTGAACAAAGGATAGGATCCAAGTATCCTGCAACTATGAAGCTGAGTCGAGGAACCACTGGTGACCCGCTGGAAGGTTTGGCAACCTGAGCCCGTTGTCATCCCGTGGGACATCTCTGCATCTGGTCGTCCTAGAAGGTCTGCGAAGACACTTTGACCCATTGGAATAGTGGGACCAACTATTCTCGGCCCCTTCACCAAAACCTGCAAGTAAGCTTTCTCTGAAGTGTCCCTGGGCCAACCAGTGGGCTGACCAGCTTATGCAGGACCTTTGCTCTGTCTCCGCCGTCGTTTTGAGGAGGCCCTCGAAACTTGGTATACTACTAGCTCTGTGTCCATTGCACCCTCACACCGAATTTCGTACACTTGGCATTCCCAGGTCTGAACTGAGATGAGTGCGCCCGGACCGGAGTAAACGCGGTTCCCGTGTTGCCCTGCTGCGGCAACGTCCTTTGCAAGTCCGCTGCATTTGTGACCCTCTTGCCCCTGAAGCCTGCTGCAGTGAAACTGGGGCGATTCATCCACCTGGAATGGAGAAATCGCCACTGTCCCGTTTGGGGATCATCACTGGATCCCAGGAACTAAAAGGTACAGAGACGTCCTTTTTTCCGCACTCGAACCTGCAAGCGAATTGGACTGACCTGCCGAAGTTTGGGTCTCCTTGCATCAGGTACCGGTGAGTAATCAAGACCCCAACCGGTGGCCCCTAGTGCAAGAGCCCATTTTTACGCACGAGTGGCCCCTGGGGGGACCTCTCCTGTCCACTGCTATTGTGAAATAGGAACTCCATCCCGAACTCTCGAACTGCCTCTGCCTTCAAGTGTAGGTCCTTCTTGAATAGTGGGAACTTATTCTTCATCTCCTTATCCACCTTCCCGAGCTGCCAGAGACTCCTGAAGAGACCCTGTTTTGCCCATTGGAACAACCGCTGCGTTTGCATTACAAGTACTATTGAGCACAAGGCTCCCCTCTTCTTAGGGATTGGACTGCCTCTTAGTTAGGTGAATAACCGATGTTGAACTGGGCCTAAAGATTAACTACACTGCCTGTTTCCTTCCCATCTAGGTTGTCCACATATTTCGTGCAGTCTCCCCTTTAGACCCCCCTGGTTTTGTATATATATTGTATTGAGTGTGATGTATTGATTTAATTAGTGTTACTATGTTTCTTTGCTATGGTCTATATTACAAAGGCCTTGTAATAAATGTGTCTATATTTTTTAATATAACACCTGTCTGGAGTAATTTGTAAGTGTCCTTGCTCTGTGTGCTAATTGAGGTCCTTCAGTCACCCTCACCCCTCTTGAGACTTAGACTTGACCGCCTGCCATAGCTACCCTGATTGGTCTGGCTTGTTCAGAGGTTACCCTGTTCCAAGAAACTAGGTTGGCCTTCTGAACCTCTGCCCCTCCTGGACAGAGTTCAGAAATCTGTAACGCTCACCTGGTATCCAAGGGGACGTCACTCAGCCTGTTCTGACCTCTTACGACCTCAAACCCTTCCCTGGAGGCTATTCGACTGGAGACTGGACCTTTTTTCTTGGATAGTGTGCTCTCCATCCTGCCTTCAGCACAGGGGCGCGTTGATTGATGCGGGCTCGTTGCTGCCTAGTTACTTCACTGGCAAGAGTCCGACAGGTAAGTGTAATGAGTCTTTTGAACAGTTCTCTAACTTCGTTCCTTTCCTTCCTTAGATGATGGCCGGCGTCCTGGGATGGCGGTGTGCTGCTGAGATGAGTAGCACTGAAGGTGAGTGAGAGTGCGATGCGTGATGCACCCCTTTCGTATTTGCATTGAAACAAGTTATTTTTCTGTGTCTTTTAGGTGCCGCAACGTTTTCAGTGTGGATGCCGGTTATGAAGAACAAATGCGGTGGGTAAGCGTGGTATGCAGCGCCTCTAGAGGTTTCCACGCTAACCTGGAGTGTCTTTTCCCTCTTGCAGATGGATGAGAAGTTCCGGAGACAGAGTTCCCCCAGAGCGGCTGGGATTCAGGTAAGCGTTTGAAGCTCGTACAGTATTTAAAAATAAGCGAAGATTTGCAAAATGCTTACTAATGCCTTTTTTCTATTCTTTTCCCTTTTCCTTAGGAAGCATCATGCTGGGATGGGAATGACACCGCCGAAGATGCCCGCAGAACAGAAGGAGTGATGACTGATGGGCAGAAGCGCCGCAAGGTAAGGCTGTTCCTAACTGTGTTCTTGTTCTTGCAGGAGCTGAGCGCAGAAGAAAGATGCAGGCCTACTGGAGATCGATCCGAACACGGTGAGTGTCACGCTGCAGGTGCAGAAAACGCAAAGCATGTTTCTCAGCCTGGGTGTGGCTTAAATAGTCTCTGGGTATCCCAGGTGCCTCTGGGCTGAACCACACCCAAAAGAATAGAACGCACATGCAGTTCTGGGATCCGAAATATGTGGGGGCATCCATATTGTCCCCATCAATGCACTACAAGTCCAATCCCCAATGTTATCCTATGGGAGTGAGTGAGTCTGGTGCCACAAGCGCCCAGTCTGACTCCAAGTGGGTCTTTGGAGGGATTGAGAGGCCCTTGAGGGCCATGTAGGTGATCGTGGCCTGGCTCCAGCCTGACATCTTGGAGGGTTGGGGACATGAGGGGCAGAAATCATGACGGCATCCTTCTTAAAAGTGCACCTGCACACGTGAGGTACCGTTTTCGTCGGGACACCTGTGGCAACGCGGGAATGTATGACATTTGTGTCATGAACCGTCGCCTATGTCTTTTCTGGACTTTGTGGTCCCTTACCCATAGGGGATTGAATGCAGTAATCCTTCCAACATGGCCGCTTGACACGAAACGCTGCTTGCCAGTCTTTGCGTTCAACGCACTCCGTTCTACTAAACAGACACGCCCCCACGGCTCTGCGCATCTCAATGCTACCGCTTGCTGTAGTTGGACGTGTGTTGCCGGAGTTCGCTCGGGGCTTTCTACTGAATCCTGTTTCCCGGTTCCTTGAATCCCCCTTCCTTCCTTCTTTTGCTCAAACTTACCTTATAACTCGCCCGGGTCACGGCGTTCCGTGTCTACGAGCTCGGACATTGTTCTTTCCTGGTCTCCGTCCTGGACATCTGAACGTATCCTGGAGTTGGATTGTTATCCTCACGCTGGAATCCGAAGACCAGCACACAGGTTTATACAAATCCCGGACCGTGCGAAAGAAGTCACCAAAGAAGGTCTCAAGCAAACAACAAAAACAGGTGAGAAGGGGAGAGACTTGTGACAGATTGAGACGCCAACAAAACGATACAGACACAGAGATTGAAGCCGCGGTTCAAGACCTCATGCGAGGCATGCAGGAACTGACCACAGAAGTCCAGAACCTTAAAGCTGAGAATGCTGCATTAAAGCAGTTAGTCTTGTCACGTGACTCCGCAACTAAGGAAAGCGAGTTATTGGGAGGAGTAGTGGACAAATTTGATGGTTCTTCAAAGACCCTCTGTGCCTTCCTTGATTCATGTTTGGTACACTTCACCTTCAAGCCCTACTACTTTTCCACTCCTAGAGCAAAGGTGGGGTTCATGATCTCACACCTCACTGGTAACGCCTTGACCTGGGCAACCCCCCTAGTCAATTTGGGAGACGCACTCCTGGATAATTATGATGGGTTCGTGGAAGCCCTAA
Source organism: Ambystoma mexicanum (assembly GCF_040938575.1). Taxonomy (NCBI): domain Eukaryota; kingdom Metazoa; phylum Chordata; class Amphibia; order Caudata; family Ambystomatidae; genus Ambystoma; species Ambystoma mexicanum. Next base: position 895,936,250 of record NC_090939.1, read on the forward strand.
AGGCCATGTTTGATCGCCCAGAGCAGGTTTACAGCGCTCAAGAACGTTTGCTTGAATTTCAACAAGGATCCCAGGATATGCTTACCTATGTGACCCGCTTTAAACAACTTGTGAAGGAAGCTGATTGGTCTCAAGAAGCCAGCTTCACCCTCTTCCGAAGAGGCCTGAATGAAGAAATAAAGGACGAGTTAGCCAGGGTAGCTCGCCCAAACTCCTTCCAGGCTCTCATGGACCTTTCCTTGCAAATAGACTTTCAAATCCAGGAAAGAAGGGCAGAGAAAAAGAAGTCTAAGTCAAACCTTCCAAAAGGCTGTCACAGACCACCCATCTAGACCAGAGCCCACAGCTTCTCCAACCTCGGATCCAGAACCCATGCAGCTGGGGGCCTTCCGTGGACCCATTACCCCGCAAGAAAGAATGCGCCGGATTCACACTGGTCTGTGCATGTATTGCGCCTCCGATAAACATCTTGTGAGAGAGAGCCCTATTGCTCCTAAGGTTGTTAGCAAACCAAAGTCTGGATGGTGGTTCAGAGACACCTACCACTCCAGCAACTGTAGATAACAGCAATGATATTGATATGAATGTTAGTATTGATAACTTTGAGTCAGAAGCAGAAGAGGAGGTGGAAGATGTTAGAGTTGTCGCCCCTGGGCCTCTACCTGCCCTGCCAGCTGTACCTACTGGACCTTTACCAGGTCCAACACTTAATCCTCAATATATGGAACTAGAAAAAATGAAGCTTGAATTAGAATTCAAAAGAATTAATGCTCAAACAGAACAACGGCACCAAGAACTAAGGCTCGGAGAAATGGAGTTTAACCATGAGCTAGAAATGAAAAAATTGTCTGTGGAAAGTGCTTCTCTCTCCGAATCCTCTAGGAGTTCCAGTCCCAAAAGACCCTGGATGCCTAAGGAGTTGGTGGGTATGTATGAGCCTAAGTTGGATGTGTTGGATTGGTTGAGTTTGTTTGAGTATAATCATGGGCTCCAGAACATTATAGGAAATGAGTTACTTTCCTGGTTGTTCTCTAGGCTCCCCCCTGTTGCAACTGATGTGGTAATGGAGTTGGGGGAGGAGGATAGGAAGGATTATGAAAGTGTGAAGCTAGCTCTAATAGCTAGATTTGGGAAGACCCCTTCCCAGTACCTTAAGAGTTTTAGGACCCTCAAAAAGAATGATGGTAACCCTTGGGCTACCTGGGTGAGTGAATGTTTGAAAAACTTAGAGGGATGGATTAAGGGTTACAAGGCGAACACTTATGAGGGAATGAGAAATCTTGTAATGTTGGAGTCAATTTATGATGCCTGCTCTCCTGAGCTCAGACAGCACTTGGCTGATTCAAAGGAATTATATCCTAGAAGACTAACTAAGCCTGCTGACTTGTGGGTTGCCAACAGGGCTACTCACAAGGATTCAGGGGTCACTCAGAAAAAGGATGATGGAAAGCAGCCACCAAAAGGGAACCAAGAGATTTCTAATACCTCCCAACCCAAAGAGGGCCCCAAACAACAAAATAACCAGGGTAAGTCCCAGGGTAAACCACAACAGGCTAGTGTACCTTCTGGTCACAAACCAGAAGGAGGTCAGACCAAGCCACCCTTTCAGAGAGCATTTGGAACATGCTATCTCTGTGGGGCAACTGACCACATCAAAGGAGATCCCAGATGTAAGGGTAAACCTGCAGGGATCAGCACAGTCTCCTTAGCCTTCACTCCTGAGGAGGAAGTCCAAATGGCTAGTGCTCACTTTGAAGTCTTTGCTGAAGAACCTTTAGGTCTTCAAGCAAGTGTAACAGTAGAGTCCGTGGGTCTGGTTAGTGATCAGAATAGGAGTGTGTACAACTCCATACCAGAAAACTCTAAAGTTTATTTTGTGGACAGTGTTCTTGTCAATGGCCAGGATACTCCTGCCAGGCGAGACTCTGTGGCCAGCAGAACAGTAGTGGATGAAAGCTTTATCAGGCCTGAGGATGTTGCTAAGGCACCCAAAGGTCCCACTAAGATGTCTGGAGGCCCTGGCCAAATGGTTCCAATTCTACCAGCCCTCATTCAGTGTAATGACATGACAGTGTTGATTCCTGTCAGTGTTCAGACTGAGGTGCCTGGGAGAGTCCTGTTGGGGAATGATCTAAGAACTTTAGGAGTAGTATCCAGTACCCCCAGGCCTCCCAGTATGGAGACCCAGAACCAAACCAAATTGGCTAGAGGGGCCACCTTAAGGAACCACTCTAATCCTGTGGGAACCTCTACTGAGAACCCCACTACAAGCCCTGGTGTTGGTAAGTTGACCTCTGACCCAGGCAAATTTCAGGCTAAAATGTTAGGGAAATGGGAGCCCCAACCAAGCTCCAACATTGTTCCCCCAGTTTTAGAGTCCGTGACTCCCCCTGCTTCTGAAGAAGAGGTGGATAGACCTACTGGAACCCTAACTAGGCCCAAGAGAACTGGTAATTCTCAGTGCTGGTGGAAAAACGAAAAGAAAAGTCTAAGGCCAAAAACCTTCAGACTGTTGGTCCTTCCACAGAAGACTCCAACCCAATTCCTAGTCTTAAGGGGGAAACTCCTAAAGTAGGTAAAGGTAGATCTAAGAGGAAGGAGAAGCATGTACCTTGCTTATCTCCGTCCCCTCCAACCAAGAGGCCTAAAACCCGACCTTCTCCCAACAGAGAGGTGGTGAGGGCCTCTGGAGGCCCCTCTAGATCTAAGGGAATCCCTTGTAAGGACCCCTTGAAAAAGCCTAACACAGGTTCAGAAGTTGTACCAACTTCTGAGGGACTGGTCAACCAGATCTCCTATAACTTTAAAAAGACTGATGTTCCTCAAAGGGTTTGTAGGTCATATAGCTTACAAAGGAAAACCTTTGACTCTACCACTGAACATAAGTTAGGGTGTCACCACCAAAATGCTGATGGTCTCTCTAGGATGTATGTCATCGACTAGAGGTATGAGATTCATCCAGGAGTGGATTAAATCCTCCTGTCCCTTAGTCTGGGGGGGGGGGGGGCACGAGTGTTAGGGAGAATTCTCTGTAAAGGCTAATTTCCCAAACATAGTGAGTCCCTGTCATGCCTGCGCCATGGGCGCACACATTGGCAACCATCATGGACTATTTGTTATTCATTTATCTTCAGAATACTCTTGGAACAAGCCCTATTCACACGTTGGTACCTAATTCCCATTTGCGTGACTTTGGTGCCTTCTTATATAACTCAACTAACTACATGTACCACAATGCACCTTGCTACAGCTATCAATTCCTGGCCATTCCCATTCGTCAGCATTGGAACCACAATCCCCAGAAGCCCTAGGGATCAGTGCTGCTTCCACCATCTCAGGACCAGAGAGGGAGGAGGCAGATTGTATTCAGGTGTGCTGCTCCAGGTGCTGCCAATTAGCCTGCCTCAGTACAGGGCAGGGCGGTATTTAAGCAGCTGCCTGCAGGAGCTCAGTCTTTTGCATCAAGAGTCCTCCCAGCCCCTTTTTGCCTTTTGACTCGAATTTGTATGCTGTTCCTGCTGCTGCTTTTTCCTGCTTTTGTTCCAGTGCTCTTTCTGGGCTCCCTGCCTTGCAACCTGCTACACCCTGCTGCATACAGCCCTAGCCTTTTGGGCTCCCTGCCTCACAGTCCTGCTCCTCTGGGCTTCCTGCCTTGCAGCCTGCTACACCCTGCTGCCTACAGCCCTAGCCTTTTGGGCTCCCTGCCTCACAGCCCTGCTCCTCTCGGCTTCCTGCCTTGCAGCCTGCTACACCCTGCTGCCTACAGCCCTAGCCTTTTGGGCTCTCTGCCCCACAGCCCTGCTCCTCTGGGCTTCCTGCCCTGCAGCCTGTTACACTCCGCTGCCTACAGCCATAGCCTTCCGTGCTCCCTGCCTCGCTGCTCTGCTCCTCTGAGCTCGCTCCTTGCTGCTCTGCTCCGCTTGGCTCCCTGCCTTGCAGCCTGCTACTCTCTTCTGCTTTCAGCCCTGACCCTCTGGTCTCTCTGCCTCTACGCCCTGTTCCTTTGGGTTCGCTCCCTGCTGCCCTACTCCTCTGGGCTCTCTGTCTGCAGCCTACTACAGATCTCAGTCCTGCTTCTCTGGACTCTCTGCCTAGCAGCCTACTACAGTCCTCTGCAATCCACTACAGTTTTTCTGTACCTTGTACCATTTGGTACTGCAGCCCTGCTTCCTTGTTTGCAGCCCCCCTCTTTCCTGGCTGCTGCTCCCTTGCTCTCTTCCTTGTTTGCAACCCCTTGTTCTTGATCCCTGTCCTTCTATTCCTTGACTCCTCTGTCCTCCCCTTTAGTTTACCCATTTCTATTGTACTGTTTATTCCTTCATTCCCTTCTGCTAGATTTCTCTTAGACTTCCTTATCCCTGGTTATTGATTTCTCTTAGACTTCCTTGGCCCTGGTTATTTCTGTTCATGTCTCTCTTGTGTCTTATGTTGATCCTTTGTACAGAGCTTGACTGTTGGTTTCCGGCAGGCAACCTCTGCCCCTTCCCTTGTAGTGTTTTCTGTTTCAGAGACACCCACAGCTGTTGTTCCCAGCCACGAGCAGACAGAGTGGGCCTCTGTAATAGTAATCCGTGCAGAAGGCTGGAGTTTCCAAAAGTCCGTGGAACACTCTTTTTCCATATCTGCATACACCCCAAGAGGGAATCCAGTTTGTTTGTATCTTTGTATTTCCTGCCCCTTTCTGTTCACAACTACAGTTGCCTACTTTTCTTTCTTGATGAGTTTCCTGCGGTGTGTGTACTTATCTGTCACCTTACATCAGCACAGCCACCCAAACCCTACCTGGGGGCCCTGTGCCACTCTTGACAGAGTGCCATCCTTGACAGTCCCCCAGCAGCTTTGCTGGATTTTTGGGGTTTATTTTTTTCTCCTGCTAAGAGTGAGACTCTTTTCCTCCCACTCTTAGACATGATTTGAGGTGTTACTTTGACTTTGTATGTGTTTTATGGGCTATGGGGTCCTTTACCCCATAGGGCTTCATGTGTTTTTGGTATATGGGTTACACAGCACTCTCCGTGCCGTAGCCCAGGGGTGTCGTAGCGACCCCCAAACATAGACTCCATACCCTGGGAATGACTACTGTCTCCCAGGGCATGTAAAGTCACCATTGGCTATACTAGTCTCAAAGTGTGAACAGAACCAGTACAAACCATCCTATTGTGGACGTACTGGTCGGGGCAATTCGATTGCCCCGGGGTCTGTTGTTCGAGGGGGCACTGTCCAGTCCCCCCCGACCGAGTTTTGGCTGGTGGCAGTGGATACTACTTTTTATATTCGACCGCAAATATATTCCTATGGGATTTTCCCATTGTTCGAGGCTACCACTTTTTAAAATAGCCTCGAACATACCGCCGGTTTATTAAATTAATATAAATTCACTGGTTGGTATTTTTTGCCGAAACTTGGTTCCAAAATGGCGTTTGTGTTCGCTTCTGTGACTCCAACCCAAGTCAAGCCCTTTGTTCCACTTTTTGGCGGGCTTCTCCACAGAAGCCTCCAAAAGTGGTGCCACTCTGTCTGGGTACCACAGGGGGTGTGGGAGGGGATTTAGGCACCCTGGACTGAGTTGCCTCGGCAACTCAAGTCACACTCTTGTGTGATTGGCCCAAGTGGTGAGCCGCCCGGCTCACCAGTTAGCATGTTTGAGTGACAGCTAGCCTGAATGAATGGGGGTTTTCTGCATACAAGCAGGGCTTTGGGGACTGGAACTTCAGAAGACGCCACAGGACCTAAAGAATCCGAGGAGGGAGAAGCCGAGCCGACCTGCAACAGCGACACCACCGGTGGAGCCCTGCTGAACCGTCTCACCACTTTTCCCGACGACAGAGGAGATCTCCAGTCCGGAGAGTCTTCTTCCTTTGACTGGTGGGGATAACCAGTTTGCCCGTCTTTTCGCCTTCCTGGACATCTCGTGGCCGCCTTGCCCGTGCTAAGCACCCGGCAACCGAAATACCACGGTTTACCACTACAGCGAAGAAAAGGGTGGTACCTTGTAACCGGGAAACTCCGCGGCTGGTTTCTTCCCTGGCAGTGCAACGACCTCCAGCTTTCCTCCACGTCGAGACCGCCTCTTCCTCTGGACGAAACACCGACTTGCACCCGCTGCCAGGAACAACTGCCCCCACTGGAGCGTTCTTCCCACTTTCAGGTTCTGTGTCCCGCCTGGCTTCGCTTGCGACAGATCGTTCGGGGTGACAGTAAATCCTCGACTTTCTAACCTGGGTTAGCCTGGGACCTGTTAACTAACTTTTCCTGACTTGATCTCAATCTTTTGTGAACTTTCTACAAAGACTCTTTGGGCATAACCCCACTGTGTGATCCTGGACACATTTTGCTTGCTCTCTCTAAGAGTGGGCCTGGCATTTGAACTTCCTTGCTCTCCAGTAGACTTTGCCTAACCTGCCTCACTGTGGTTCTTTGAAAAGTATTGAAATTTGTGTGCTTCATAACTCTGCCTTTTTCCCTCCCTTTTTAATAACTTATTAGAGTGCCATCTTATGCTAAGTGCTCACCTCTGTCTGAAAATAAGTGGTTTTCTCATTAAGACTTGTCTAATAAGTAATTAGGGTTGTATATATATATAATAGTGACTAAGTGTTGAATTTACTTACCTCTTTGTGCTAGTGTAATTTACAAGTGTGTCTTTAAATAAATAATTATATACTTTTACACCAAAGCTCTGGTCAGTGTTTGCTTGTGCTACTGTATCTCTGTACCTATTGTGTATACTCTATATACTGCCTAACTCTTCTTGAGAGAAGTCTGACTGCTCAGCCACAGCTACCAGGTAAATCTGGGTGGTACAGACTGCTACCAATTGGGTTTACTGCCAACCACCTGTAGTCCTAAATCTTTTGCAGTGGTCCCTAAGGGAACTGCACAGGTTTCTGCCTAACATACAGGCATTCCTATCGCCTTGCAAGAAAGAATCTTACCCCATCCTGGCGTTAGTGGATTGCGGAGCCATGGGCATATTCATAGATCATGATTGGGTCACTACTCACAACATTCCACATGAAATTTGAGAGACAATGCAACCTGTAGAAGCTATTGATGAGAGACCCCTGTCTTCGGGACCCATAACCCTTCAAACTAAACAGATCCTGCTTTCTATAAACCACCATCAAGAGAGGATTACATTTGACATTATAAGATCAGCCCACTATCCAATGGTTCTAGGCATGCCCTGGTTACAGAAGCATAACCCCTACATCAATCGGGCAGCAGGCTCCTTGTTCCTTGGTTCTGAACATTGTATGTCCCACTGTTTGTCCCTAGATACCTTACCAAGGTCCTCTGAAGACTCTCAAGAAACTCAGCAAATTCCAGTCACTGGGCCTCATTACGACCCAGGCGGTAATCTGCCGTCATTACCGCCATGGCGTAATGAGCGTTTACGCCGTGGGCCGATGGCGTAAAGAGCGCCACATTACGACCCATCGCGCATGAGCATTACGCCATGGCGGTAATGCAATTAACGCCATGGCGGAAAAGGCCCCTACCGGCATCGTAAGTCGAGCAAGGTGCACTTCCGCCACCGTAAGTAGCGGCCACCGTAATTAGCGGCCACCGTAATTAGCGGTGGCCGCAATTAGCGGTCACCGTAAAAAGCAGAACCGGAAATAGCGTCATCGCGGCGGAACGGGAAACAGCACGTCGGCCATCTTTAAAAACACAATCCATTGCCATCCTACCGAACAACACCAGATCCAACCCAGACACCTGTCCCAACCAATCACCCACCCATCCAACTACCCAAAAATGCCTAAAGTTGTTAAGAAGGCATGTGACCGCCTGCGCCAGGAAAGATTTAGCCGGGAGGAACTCTGCATGCTTGCGGAGACCCTGCAAGACAACGCAGCTGCCGTTTTCTCCCCGGAAATGACCAGGACAGCGATAGCGAAAAAGAAGGCCATCTGGGCCCTGGTGGCCGAGCGCGTCAGCGCGGTGGGGACCGTACCCCGCACCCCACAGCAGTGCAGGAAGCGCTGGGATGACCTTCGCATACGGGTCAGAGCCGTCATCTCTGCGAACCGCAACCTTGCCCTGGGTACCGGTGGAGGTTCGGAATCCCCACTAAAACTCCAACCGTGGGAGGAGATTTGTGCAACCACGATTGGCATGGAAGGCATTGAAGGCGTCGGAGGGATGGAAAGGGGAGCTCCGACATCAGGCGATGAAGGTAGGTGCCTCAAACAATACATGCCATAGTCACTGCAGTCCATTCATGTGTAGCACAAGGTTGCCCTAGAGTGTAAATGCAACACATTAGCTCCACACTGCCCATAGCCACATGCGAGCACCACCTTGTATACACTGCTGGCACCCACATACCTGCATCCACATTCCGCACAAAAAGGAGACAACCTGCATGGCCCTGCCTGAAATCTGCCTCATCTACTGACCAGAATCATGTCAATCATTGTCATTCCAAAGTCCACAGACCCATCAATAACGCCCTCCCCCCTTTGCTCCACCACAGGCACAGATTCACACCCCGAGGACCAGGACACCCCTGCGACGAAGAGAGCCAAGAAGGCCAATAATACCATCCCCGCACCCTCAACCTCAGCTGCAGTGAGGCAGACCCCACAACAAGCAGAATCCACTGCAAGCAAACCGGACGGCCCACCGGCAAGCACCCCTGTAGGCAGCAGGCCAGCAGCAGCAGCTCCACCTGTACCAACATTGCCTGCCACAGAAGGCACCGGGTCTGCGGCCAGCAGCAACATGGGTGAAACAGCTGCAATTGCTACATGTTCAGACTCTGACATTGAGGAGCACGAAGTCAGAAGCCCCACTGACCTACTACATTCCCCCTGTTTGTCAAACGCCAGCCCCCATGAGGATCACACACAGGGGCACACAGAGGTAGAGGAGTGGCCTTTTACCCCATGCCCAGTCCTCAGTCCACAGGAGGGGAGCAGCCCCTCCATCACACCACCAGCACTGGGCATGGCCCAGCAGGGGCAGCAGTCCCTCGAGGACATCATAGAACGGCAGCAACAACTGTCCACGATGCTGACTGAGCATGCCGCGGAATGTGTGGGGGCTAGGGCAACCATTGAACAGGCCACGGAGACCCTAAGGGCCGAAGTAGCGCAGAGCACTGCCACCCGGAGGGATGCCATGCAGGCCATGTCCAGGGACATCTGTGGTGAACTTGCCGGCTTGCGTCCTGCGCTCACTGAGCTCACCCACACCCTACAGGACGTGCATGCACGGTGGCAGGCAGAGACATCCTCCGCTGCCAGTTCTGCACAGAGCAGCTCCGTCCGACGTTCCGGACGTAACCTGCGCTCCACAGCCAGGGGTGCCCCGGGGGCCGGGAGAGGGGGCTTGTAACAGCCTGTGGCCACTGTCACAGGCATCTGTTGACACCTACAAGGGGTGTGTTGGGGTGTGCAGGGGGGAGGTGGGAGGGGGTGTGTTGGGGTGTGCAGGGGGGAGGTGGGAGGGGGTGTGTTGGGGTGTGCAGGGGGGAGGGGGGAGGGGGTGTGTTGGGGTGTGCAGGGGGGAGGGGGGAGGGGGGAGGGGGGAGTGGTTGTGTCACGACGTTTTATGATTGAAATACACTTTTTGCTTTCCCAAAATGAAATGTGTGGACATTTTCATTGCATATGTGTGCTTTATTGGTGTACAGTCCACAGTGTGCATGTCCCAGAGACACACAGTGCCACAAGTGCAGTCTCCATGTGATACACACCAGCCGTGTGTGCTAGAAGCAGTGGTCGATGATACTTTGGCGCATTGCACGCCCCTCCTGTGCATCGCCTCCTCCATGGGGTGCCGCCCCATCTGCACCCTCCTCATCCTCATCGTCAGGTGGTTGCAGTTCTGCGTCAGGGGGCAGGGGCACATTCCGTCTGACGCACATATTGTGTAGCATGACACATGCCATGACGATCTTTGCCACCTTCTCATGGCGGTACAGGAGTGCCCCACCAGACCTGCTGAGGCTTCGGAACCGTGCCTTCAATAGGCCGAATGTCTGCTCTATGACCACACGAGTACGTGTATGTGCACGGTTGAAGTCCTCCTCGTGCTGGTTCTGCGGGTTCCGGACTGGTGTAAGGAGCCACCTCTTCAGGGGATAGCCTGCATCACCTGTATGTAGGCGAGAATGTATGTGTCAGTCATGTCGTCTGATCAAGAACATGATGTGCCACCATGGCTTGCATCCAACTGTTACTTTGGCTCACTTCTACATGCACTAATTGATTCACGCAATGCAACCAGTATATGCTCATGGCTCCCATGGCCTGTTTTGCATGCCATCACCCAATGTATGCAGAGGGGTTTAGTGCATTGTAAGTGCCCATCCACTGTGTCCGTTCATGCCGTTTGGTTAGTTGGCCTGGCACATGTCCTGTGATGGCAATGCGCACATCATTGCAACATTGCTGTGGGCCTCATCATGACCCCAGTGAGCAATGCTGATGTAGACAGGGACATTGTGGGGGCCCTGCTGTCTGTGTAATGGTGTGTTGATGTTTCTGTCCGTCATGTGCCTCCTTCGTGGGCAGTTATGGGGGACAGGCCTATCGGTTGATGGTGTTTGGTGACGTGCATGTAGGTGCTTTTCATTGTTCACAATGTGGTCTGATTTGGTAGAATGCACTTGCAGATGGCTGTGTCATGGTTGGGACACAACCTCATTCACATGGTAGGGCTGCATGCATTGGCTATTGGCTTTACTGGTGTTGGGTGGAGTATGGGTTGCTTCAGGGTATCCTCTGTCTCCGTTCTCTCTGCTACTCACAGCCAGGTGGAGTATGCATCATTCCCCCCCCCCTTCAGCCAGGTGGAGTATGCATCATTCACCCCCCCTTTCAGCCAGGTGGAGTATGCATCATTCCCCCCCCCTTTCAGCCAGGTGGAGTATGCATCATTCCCCCCCTTTCAGCCAGGTGGAGTATGCATCATTCCCCCCCCCTTTCAGCCAGGTGGAGTATGCATCATTCCCCCCGCTCAGCCAGGTGGAGTATGCATCGGTACGTCATTCACCTGCCCACTTCCATGACATTGGACTCACCGAGTAGCCAGGATCTTGGGCCTGCATGTCGCTCCATGTAGCGTGGTATTGTGGAGTTCCTCAGGACCATAGAATCATGGGTTGATCCGGGGAATCGGGCACAACAATGTGTGATGATCTTGTTGGAGTCACAGACCATTTGCACGTTGATTGAGTGGAACTGTTTCCGGTTGCGGTACGGTACCTCCATGGCACGTGGAACCACCAATTCCACATTGGTGCAGTCGATGGCACCAATGCAACCGGGTATGCCGGCTAGTGCATGGAAACCCACTTTGGTGTTTGCAATCTCCTGGGCAGTCCGTGGTAATGAGATGTGGTCGTCTGTGTGCTTGAGGAGGGCATCGAGCACTTGGATGAGTGTTCGTGAGAATAATGGTTGTGAAATGCCATGCAAGTGCCCCACTGTGTGCTGGTAGGTGCCTGTGGCCAGGAAGTGTAGTACAGACACTACCTTCAGTAGGGGTGGGATGGCGGTTGGAGTTTCTATCATGCTGACGATGTCATTGTGTGTCATGTCTACGATGGCGGTGATGGTGTCCCGGTCCAAACGGTACAGGGTGTGGATCTGCTCAGCAGTGAGGTTGAATGGATTGGCTCTGATGCGTGGGATTGGGGGCTGCCTGCGTGGTGGCACTGGCTGTGCTGGTGGGGCTTGCTGGGCCTGCCTTGCCCTCCTTCTCCTCCTGCGTCTCCTCTGTGCTGCCTGTTGTTGTTGTTGCTGTTGTAGCACTTGCATTGCTATCAGGTCCTCCAGCCCCAACATTGCTAGTCGTATTGGTATCATTGTGGAGTGTGACTGGGTGTGGGAAGGGGTGGGGTGTGCTCTTTTTGTACTTCCTGAGTCTGTATTTCCTTCACCTGTGCTGTTTCTGTGCACCTGTGGCAGCTGCATTCACTTTACATGGCCCTTTACGGTTGGTTCGCGATGGCGTAATTAGCACCATGGCAGTAAGGCACTTAACGGGCTGGGTGATGGCGTTAGGTGCATGTCCGCTTGGGTCGGCATTCGCGTACCTTTCCGCCATGGCGCTAAGTACGGTGTGGGAGGTCGCGTGCGCGCGCCCTTGGCGCAGTTAGCGGCAGCGTTAACTACGATGCCGCTAATGGCATCGTAGTTAACGGTCACGGGTCATGATCGGACCTGGCGGAAAACGATGGCGGTAACCATTTACCGCCATCGTTTTTCACTTAGCGCCAGGGTCGTAATGAGGCCCTGTCTCTAACATCATCCGGATTCCCAGGGCCTATCAGGCTTACTCAGATGTGTTCTCAACAGCTATTGTTCAAGCTCTACAACCCCACAGACCTGAAGATTGTGCCATTGACACTGAGCCTTCAGCAGTGATTCCCTTCGGAAGAATGTTAACTCTATCCGAACCTGAAAAAAGGGCCCTCTGGGAATACCTGGACACCAACTTGGAAAATTGAACTATTCGACCTTCCAAGTCCCCAGCGGGACCTTCCCTCTTCTTCGTTCATAAGAAGGATTCCAAGGAGCTTAGGCCATGTTTGGATTACTGTGGCCTTAACCAGTGCACTCTCAAGGATCGTTATCCATTGCCTCTCATCTCAGACATACTGGAACCAGTCAGAGGTGCAGTCGTCTTCACAAAATTAGATCTCAGGGGTGCCTACCATCATATTTGTATAAAGGAAGGTGACAAATGGAAAACAGCCTTTAGAACACTCTTTGGCCACTTTGAATACTTGGTTATGCCCTTTGGACTTGCTAATGCCCCAGCAATCTTCCAACGTTTTATGGATCGAGTGTTTTCTGATATGCTATTCCTATTCGTCATTGTATATCTGGACGACATACTGATCTACTCCAAGGACCACCTGAAACATGAAGAGCACGTAAAGACAGCCTTACAACGTCTACGAGAACATAAGCTTCTGGCTAAACACGAGAAGTGTGTTTTCCATGTTTCAACTGTTCACTACCTCGGATACGTTCTTAGCCCAAAAGGAATTGGAATGGACTCCTCAAAGGTTGATTCCATTCTATCCTGGCCTGTTCCAACCACTGTAAAACAAATTCAATCCTTCCTAGGGCTTGCTAACTTCTACCTGAAATTTATACCAGCATTTTCTGAGATTGTGCACCCTATCATTACATTGTTAAAGAAGGATACCCCCTTTGGTGGACCTCAGCCCAAGATTCGGCGTTCCAGCGGTTGAAGTCGGAGTTCACATAAGCTCCCATCCTAGCTCATTGATCGACCTTTTCTTGTCGAGACTGTTGCCTCCAATTACGCCATTGGGGCAGTCCTGAAACAGGAACTTGGTGACAAGTTAGAACACCCATCGCCTATCTCTCTCGCACCTTGACTCCCAGTGAAACTCATTATTCCGTCCTGGTAAAGGAATTGCTAGCCATCCGTCAAGCCTTCACTGATTGGTGTCACCTTCTTTTTGGAGCCAAACACCCGGTACAAGTCTGCACAGACCTTCAGAATCTCCAAGTCCTGCAATCCCTAGAATGTAGAAACAGTCGTCAAGCCCGTTGGGCCTTCTCTTTTGCCCAATACCAATTTCAGATCCATCATGTACCTGGAACACATAACATTATAGCCGATGCCTTATCCAGACGTCCTGATTATGAATCCCTTGAAGATCGGACCTTTCCTAAAATGTTTCCCCACACAATATTTGTTGCTCAAGCAATTACCCTCCTGCAGGATATTCGAATTCAAACCCAGTCCTCTGAAACTTGGAAGGAGTTTAAGAGAAACAATCGATGGAATCTCAAAACAAAGGACGGATACCTGTTCAAGGACACTTGCTTGGTCATTCCCACTCCTGGACTGAGACAAAAAATCACAAGCCTATGTCATGATACTTTCCATTCAGGACACTGTGGCATCACCAACACACTCTATCTAATAAAAAAAACAGTTTTGGTGGCCAAAGATGAAGGATGATATTAAGATCCATATCCAGACATGTGCAGTCTGCAATCAGAACAAACATGATAACAAAAGACCAGCAGGTCTCCTGCTCCAACCAGCAATACCAACAAGACCCTGGGAAATCATTGCCACAGATTTTATCGTGGAACTACCTTCTTCCAGGGGCTACACAACTATAATGGTTACCATTGATTTGTTCACTCATATGGCTCATTTTACACCTTTATACAAACTGCCATCTTCATCTGAACTTGCTGGAATTTTCCTGGAACACATATTCCGGCTTCATGGGCTACCTTCCAAGATCATTTCTGACCGAGGACCCCAGTACATATCCCAGTTCTGGAAACAGTTATGTTGTATACTGAGAATCCAGCGTGCCTTGTCTTCGGGTTATCACCCACAGACCAATGGAGCCACTGAACGAGTAAACCAAACCCTAGAACAGTATCTTTGTCCAGGATGATTGGTCACTTTTAATACCTGTGGCCGAATTCGCTTACAACAATTCGGATCATTCAGCCATCAAAACCAGCCCTTTCTTCTGTAGTCAAGGATTTCATCCTTCAGTCCTACCGTCCATTCTTCCACACCCTACCCCAGTCCCTGCGGTTGATTCCTGGATTGAAACACTAATTAATGTGCACAAGGAAGCAAAGGAACACCTAGAAAAGGCCCGAAGAGACGTTAAACATTATGCTGACTCCAAGAGAAGACCTGGGCCTTCCTATGAAGTAGGCGATAAAGTTTGGTTATCCTCGAAACTCCTTCCCCGTCTTCTATGACCAAATAAATTGGCTCCCAGGTATTACGGGCCTTTTTCAATAAAAGAAATTGTCAATCCAGTGGCCTTTCGACTCCGGCTACCAGAATCATGGAAAAGGATCCATCCAGTCTTCCACACCTCTCTGTTAAAACCATATGTTCAGCGCTCTCGAACTGTTCCAAGATCTACCCCAGTGATTGTCAATGACCAACTCGAATATGAAGTCTCCAGAATCTGTGACTCTAGGTACCGACGTGATCAATTACAATATTTGGTTGAGTGGAAAGGCTATCCTCCCAGTGAGCGCACCTGGGAGCCCGTGTCAAACATGAATGCCCCCAGGCTGATTCGAAGATACCATTTTATCCATCCAGGCAAACCCAGAGGAGCTGGGCTTCAGAGGAGGCATACTGTCATGAACCGTTGCCTACGTCCTTTCTGGACTTCGTGGTCCCTGACCCATAGGGGATTGAATGCAGTAATCCTTCCAACATGGCCGCTTGACAAGGAATGCTGCTTGCCAGTCTTTGCGTTCTACGCACTCCGTTCTACTAAACAGACACGCCCCCGTGGCTCTGCGTGTCTCAACGCTACCGCTTGCTGTAGTTGGACGTGTGTTGCCGGAGTTCGCTCGGGGCTTTCTACTCAATCCTGTTTACCGGTTCCTTGAATCCCCCTTCCTTCCTTCTTTTCCTCAAACTTACCTTATAACTTCCTGGATTTTTGCCCGCGCTCGGGTCACGGTGTTCCGTGTGATCTCACCTCGGACATTGTTCCTTCCTGGTCTCCGTCCTGGACATCTGAACGTATCCTGGAGTTGGATTGTTATCCTCACGCTGGAATCCGAAGACTAGCACACAGGTTTATACAAATCCCGGACCGTGCGAAAGAAGTCACCAAAGAAGGTATCAAGAAAACAACAAAAACAGGTGAGAAGGGGAGAAACTTGTGACAATTTGTTGTGTTTGCATAGTTTTCATAACATTTCGACACATTTGCTGCTTCACTTTGTCACACAACCCTTTCATTTCCCAAATGTGACCTACATTTAGTCGCTGCTTTAGGCTCCATACACTTTTGTAACCTGCACAAGTCACCTACCTTTTGAAAGTTCTGCCTGTGCTCTTTCAAAAAATGTATGCTTGCCCTTCCTCACCACATTTGTTTTCCTTATTTACACATGACATGTGCATCTGTTTAGGCCGGAAGCATAAAAATCCTATGTGCCATGGCTTAGTTTTTGGCTTGTGGTATTGCTTGTTTTGTGAAATATTAAAAGAAATGTGTGATTTCCTAACTGGAAGAGTCGGGGGAATGTAGGAGAGCATTGCTTTTCTCAAAATTCACAGAAGCCATTGCCTTACCGGGCCAACCATGTCCACCACATACCCTGTTTTCTGTCAGTTTCCCAATTTTTCCCCAACCTATGTAATTTTTCCCTACATAGTTGTTGTCTGACCTGCGCAAATCACCCCTTCCTAAACTTGGAATTTTATCTACTTTTCAGAAATGTATGCCTTTCTGTCTTCCCATTCAGCCTTCCTACCCTTCTCTTCCATTCCGTCCACGCATATCCTATTGGACAAAAAAGACCAAAATCGCCTACCTATCACAAAACGGCTGGTTAGCATATCAAAATATGTTTTTTTGGTTTCCACTCAACCTGTTCTTGAAAGCCTGGAAAATGGAAAATTCAGCACAGCAAACCGTTTGTTCCTAGCTCTTACAAGGAAAAAATCACAGCCTTCTTTGTACATCATTTTATTGCCATTTTCTGAAAAAAACAAAATGTTCTCCCTTTTTGGTTATTTTCTCTCACCCCCCTACAGCAAACTAGGATTCCTTGGTGGCGTTACGACCGCCTACATGTGGGAAAAAAGGGTCCAAATTTGGCCGAGATATCTGATGTAACATAAAAGTTACAAGGGATTGAATGGCGACGACATACCGAAATCACCAAAAAAGGCCTTGGCACTGGGATGGGGGCCCATCGCAGTTAACAGGTTAAAAGGTGCCTTGGAAGAAGTACCTCCCGAGCAGAGAGGATTGGGCTGGTATTCCCGATATTTGCTGGTAACCAAGAAAGGCGGAGGACTTCATCCCATCTTGGACCTCACGGCTTTGAAAAAGTTCCTGAGGAACGACAACTTCATGGTGGTGACGTTGAGAGAAATTCTCCATTCTCTCAGATTTCAGGATTGGCTGGTGTTATTAGATCACCACGATGCATATTGCCACATGCCGATCCACCAAAAGCACAGGACATTCCTGAGATTCCTCATAAGGGACAAGCACTACAAGTTCAAGGTGCTCCCTTTTGGGTTGATCCGGCATTCATGTGTTCCAATACCTAGACGATAGGTTTATCCGAGGAAGATCGGCAGAGACGATTTTGTCCCATCTTGAGGGCACTTGCTCATGCACAAGCTTGCACAAGCTGGGTTTCTCCCTGAACTTACAGAAGTCCCACAAAAAATCTCTAGTTCATCGGAGCAGTCCTGGACACTGGGTTGGGAAGGGTTATTCCCCCGAGGAGAGGGTCACCAGTGTCAGACGGACGGGTCGACTGTTCCAGCGGTGAATAGAAGGAAAGGACCAACCAGGGGTTTATTTGAGGTCAAACATTTATTTGCACATATAAAAAAGAAAACAAATTCAATTTCATCAAATCAACAAGCTAATTTTTAAGCCATAAGCCGGACGCCTCTAATACATACAAAAGCTGTGCAAACTCACACAAACAACAGATGACCCATTCCATACATACCACATACTTCATTCAAACCAACCCAAACATTTATTTTTCAAACAAACCAAAGGAACAGAAAGATAATGCAGCAATAGATATTGTCTGAAACAAATTACAAAGGGAATAAGCAAAAAGGCACATAAATAAAGTGATTCAACAATATTGACGTGTTTAACAATACCTAAACAATTTTCACAGGTCCATAAGTCCACAAGGGTGCAATTTATAAAACATGATAGTATCTCATAGATTCATGGACCCGTTCCAGAGCCACACCAATTTGCCAGCGGTTTCCTTCCTCCGGCTCTTAGGCCTCCTGCATTTTTCTAGTGCCAGAGGCCAGACTGCCTATGCAGTCTCTGCAGTGGCTATTACAGGGACAATGGTCCCAGTACTTCAGCACCTTAAAGGACATTCTAAAGATGTCCAGGTCGGCGGCTAACCATCTCTCTTGGTAGTCCAGCAGCGAGAACATTTTAGTGGGGGAACTCTTCTGGCCTTAATAGCCCCAGACCAGGGTGGTCACAGATGCATCTCTGAATGGTTGGGGTGCTCACTGCGGGGAGTTGCAGGTGAGTGACCTTTGGTCCACAATGCAAGCCCACTGCCACATAAATAGGCACAAGCTGCAAGCAATCAGATTTGCCCTGAAAGCTTTCGCGCCTTCTCTCAAAGGGAAGCACGTCCTCATCATGATGGAAAATACAGTGGCCACTCATATAACGAGGACAAGCAGGGAGCTGTGCGCTGTGAGAAACGTGAAGGCACTCTCACAATTACTCCCTAGGGATCTTCTGTTCAGATGGCCAGGGAAGGGCCATCGCTTTTAGATCCCGAGCCTGGAGGTGGACGAGCGGGGGAGAATCACCTGAGCTGAGGATCTTTGGGGATTGGGGAGACAGTGCCAGAGGGCCGAGACATGGTATCCCCCCTTTCCTGACATTGACTTACCCTACCCTCCCTCAGCGTTTGTAGGATATTGCTGTCCATATCCGAATTGTCCCCTGTAATGACACAAAGTACTGAGAAGAAGGTGCCTCAGAGAGTAATACAAACTACCTATAGGAAATACCACTATAGTACTGGGACGAAGAAGAGGAATACTGATGACTACATGGCTTTTCAGGCATGTCCCAGTAATTGGTCTAGTTGGAATCAGGCAAACCAGGTAAGTGAATCAGACTTGAAACCCTTTAATGGGGCTCAGGAGTATAAAAGGTGGAGCACCAGACAACTTAGAGAGCAGCAGGAAGGCCAGTCCAACCCACAAGAAGCCAAAGGAGAACGGAACGCTGATACGCTGAAGGACTGCATGGCAAAAACAGAGTGGAAATGCATGGCGATGGAGCCATGTCTCCAAGGAGCTGGTGAAGGCGAGAAGGGAACCGTGAAGAGTGTCGGTCCTTTCGCTGTGGCCAAACAGTGCTTGTTCCCCTGAATGGAAGTACCAGTCCAGAGGTACCTGAGGGGCAGGGGGTTTGACCCTGACCTCAAATACATGAACTCATCTCAACGAGGAAGCAAAAGAAAAGAGCGCCGCAACCATTGAATTTCAGAGAATGCGAGAAACCCGGTGCATGTTTTAAAGTTCCTGAGTCACATTGTATTGGAGTGGTCGCATGTGACCGGCACTCTCTCGAATTCCTCTGATCAAAGCAGAAGAACGAACCGAAATAAAAGCAATGTTAGAAGTGGATTTTGCAGAAACAATGTATCGAAGCGGTCACGTCTGAAGGAACTATACATGTTCAAAAGTCTCTGATCAATCAAGGTTACTAACAAAGTAATATGAACTGTTAATGCTATGAAAACAAGAATGAAAGCTGTGAACGAACAAACGAGGGGAGCCAGTAATGTGAGAAAAAGGCTGAACGAGCAAAAGTAAGCTGAACAAGTGGAAGTGAAGGCTGCAAATGAAAGCCAATAAAGTGGAATTTGGAAAAGAAAGCCAAGGAAGTGCCAAGAAAGAGAAATCATTAATCTATGAACTTGTGAGCTTCTGAGTTGGTCGTGAACCGCCAAACAAATCTAAGCCAAGGTGACAGAAAGCTGGGGCAAGGGTAACTGGTTGCGTGACCTGTGATGGGTGGGCCGTGCGGCCTGTCAACTGCGCCTAGACCAGGAAGCCCCAACAAGTCCAGGTCAATTCTGAACATAACCCTGAAACAAGATAAAGCTGGACATTGTGGTTCCATGTCTTTACAACGGCACCCTAAATAACGACATATTTTAAAACGAGACCTGAATAATGAAAAAAGTTGAATTTTTTTATTTGGGGGGATCCCTCCCCAAGGCCACTGTTTCTACTGCCTTTTTACACTTCCTCAACTACCCCCATCACTTTTAATACCTTACCACACCCCATATATACATTTACTTTAAAATGTGACTTTTTTTTATTTATGTGTCGTTTAAAAAGTGTTTCTTTATTTTTATTCGTTATAAACACTGGATACTAACATTGTGAGGTTGTTTTGTGAACCAGTGCGTGAAGCTTGGGGAAGGGAACCCTGAGCTCCTTTGTAACATTGTTTTGTGAACCAACGCTTGATGCTTGGGGAAAGGAACCCTGAACTCCTTTGCAACATTGTTTTGTAAACCAGTACTATTGTCATGCCTGCCATGCCTCCCGGCCCCTCAGCCCCTCTCATACCCGGTCCATCAAACACATTGAGGCACCTGCGCCATTCAATGTCCTACAGATCAGCTGCTAGCCTTTTCTATGTGCGGTGGAGAGTGTTTGGAAAGTCGCTATGGCAACGCGGCTTGCTCACCAGATGCCGTTTGGCAACCCGGCGCTCCGGATCCATACATGGTCATGTGATGCAGAACGCGGCGTTGCCTGGTCAGCGCCGTCTCCCAAATTCCCATAAGGTACGGTGCTTCCTGCACCCGTGTGCTTCTAAGTAGGTGTTTTGAATTGAAGTTCCTTGTTTTTTGCCTTGTGTTCATCTGGCCTGAGATATTGGGCCTCATTACAACCCAGGCGTTAAGGGGTTAACGGAACCGTAAAAGGGGTCGGTGCCGTTAAACCCTTAACGCCTGATTACGAGGTCCCTTTGCGGGTTGCACTTTAACGCCTGCTTTTAGCAGGCGTTAAAAAAACCAACCCGCAAAGGGACCTAGGAGCTCATTACAGCACCGTAATTTACGGTGCCGTAATTAGCGCCTTCCCCATTCCCATTGAGCCCTATGGGCAAAAAATGGGAATGGGGAAGGGCCATGGCGGCATGGGGAATTACCGCCGCGCCAACCTCGGAATGGGGTGGTAATTCCCCATTCCGCCATGGCGGAGTCGGTAAGTTACCGGCATGGACCATGGTGCTATTAGCATGGTCCAACGCCTGGGTCGTAATGAGGCCCATTGACTGTTGCCGAACTTGCCTGTCCCTGGATATCCCGCTGTCTCGTCCACTGTTCTTGTTGTGATCGGACTCCTTACGATCACGGCCTGTTTCCGGATTCCTTTGCCTCCTGTTTTATCATTGTTCCTTAACCGCACAGATTTTGACCTCGGCCTCTTTGTGGACATTGCTTTGCATCATCCAGTGAGAATCAGAATACTCGCGTCTCCGCCTCAGCGGTAAGCCATCCTCATCTGTTCTACCGTTACTTACCTCCTCATGATCCTGGCTCATCTCTCCTTTGTTTTTGTCATGTGCACTTGACTTTTGGGGCACCTTGCTGCAACTTTAGTGTGCACCAACACAACACTAGTGCGGCCCTCGTGCCGATCGGGTTAGCTCCTTTACTAACCTTCCCTTCCTTGGTTCTCGCCTCCATTGTCTCCACTCCGGACTCTTCATTGGACTGCCAAACAGACCCTCTGTAAGGATACTTACACCTGTGTTGTCTGTAGCTTGGTGGGGAAGGAAGGAAGGGAGTGGGTGGGGAGCATGGGGGAGGTGGAAAGGAGATTTGACTCCTTCCTCTCTCTGTCTTGCCTTCTACGGGAGAGCAGAAGGAGGTCCTCAATACCATCCTAGCAAACCCTGAGACAACGGTACCCATGTTAGTGGAGGCTCTCTACGGGGGTCCATCTATCCTATCTTGTTTAGATACTGATACACACCTCTTTCCTTGCTTACAGCCTCCTGGTGTCTCCTGTGGTTTTCTAACTTCGCCCTTTCAAATGAATTGTTCCTTTGGCTTGTCATATTTGTAGCAGTCAGACGGGTATATCATTGGGAAGGTCTCCATTCGTCAGAGGAGATTGGGGCGTACTGAGTGTTAATTCTCAGACTGACTTCAAGAGCTCCCTAGAATTCTGGTAAGATCACTGCAGTGTTTAGCATGCAAATAACAGAAATGTGGAAGCAGCAATCTGGTCTTTCGGATACTGCTTGTAGAATGGAGTGATTCACCTAGCGTCTCCTCTCCGCGCTTGGAAAACAAGCACCGAGTGAAAATGCCAGGGAAACCCTCATGGGGGAGAAAACCCTTGGATGCTAGTGTGTGTAGAGGGTTCCGTCGAAACTGCCTCTGTAGCTAGAGAGCGTAGACTGGATACTGCAGGAAGTGATGTACTCTGCTCTGTTTGAGAGTCCTACACCATAGGAAGGCTGCAAGACAAAGTGACAATGTTAGCAAAGAGAGGTAGCACTGCCGTATGTATCTGCGGGAAGTGGCAGTATTACCTTAGCAAGGAGCCTTAGTGGATCGATTTTATGCGAAAGGAGGAGGGGTCTCGGGCGCCAAAAAGTGGAGCCAACCTTCAGGGAAACAGCAGAATGAATGAGAACAGAGAGAAGTGATAGTAGGGATGGAATCTGGGTTAGAGGAAACCACCTACCGGAGCCGGGAGCCAGCGAGGAAAGTTGAGAGGCAGAGGATGTTTCCGCACAGAAACCGCAGGGGAAGCTGGGCAGTGTGGTCCAAGGCTCTGAGACGCTTTACACTAACTATAAGGGAATACAGCAATGTTATGCAGAGAGAGAGAGAACCCAGGATGAAAAGGTTACGCCTATAAAAGTTACCCACGCAGTCGGACTGAGATCCGAGAGGAATCATGATTGAAAGGACTCCCGAAGAAATGACTGTGAGGTCTACGGGTGAGAGGAGGGTCCCTGAATGGGGAATGAGGAGACAAAGTGGGTTACAGAACACAGGGAAAGGATATAGTAAGATGCTAATAATTAAAGCAACGATAAACGAACTTACGAAATGCGGCCGCTGAAAACAGTAGCAATGCATTGTTGTGCTGGATCCAAGACCAGCAATACTGGATCCGGGTCAAGGGGAGGAGCCCCGCCTTCCACCCCTTCCGGATGCACTATACCGTCAACCTGCGGAACAGACACCATCTCGGGGGAAGATACCTGAATCCCTGAGTGGTGACTCCAACAGCGCCACAAAGACCAGCCCAAAGTCCTCTCATGACAATGAGCCCAGGTGACTTATACTACCAGAGCTATCGTGTACCACACACATCCTTGGTGAGTGCTTGTATTGATTTATTGTTCTGTATTCTGACACCGTATTACCGCACAGCATCCTTGGTGAGTGCTTATGTTGATTCAGTGCTCCTCATTGTGACAACTATAAGCTTAGGGAAGAGAACCCTGAGCTCCTTTTGAATTTTGTATACTGAAACCAAGTGTTCTTGAAACTTGGGTAAGAGAAACCTAAGTCCTGACAGAACATTTGAAACCAATAATTGTTGGAACTGTATCCTGAACTTGGGGAACACAGACCCGTAAAACACTTTTTTCGGGCATCCCGCTGATCACCTCTGCAATTCCACAGACCTGCCTTTCTGCAGTCTCGCAGAGCTCACATTCAGCTTTGTATGCTCACCGGCGGCCCTTTTCCTCGCAGGGTTCTCCTCCACTCTGCAAGCCGTGGCTGCTCGGGCTCCAGCCGGATGGGCCGCAGTGCAACAAAGATCACTTGCTTCCACTCTCATCATTGGGTGGCGAGAATAATGTCCTTCTTTGCAGTTTAGCTTAAGTAGTGGGGACAGCCCCAGCGTAACGTCGGTCCAAATGCAACTAATCTGCACCTCACTGAGGAGGCCCAACAAGGCCGAAACATGTCAGGGATTGTTTGTGTTTCTGTGCAGAGGGGACACCGCCTAGCAGTTCGGACTGGGTGGCTAGCATTGGTGGCAGTACCTGACTGATTTGCATATGGCTGGACCCCGTTTGCAATGGCGCAGATGGGCTAAAATACAGTGGTGTGGAAGGTTGCCCAGAGCAATACCAGTGGTGCAGATTCATTGAAAGCCTTCCACCCATCACTTTTTTGGTTACAAGAAGGAAGAGGGAAGAGTACCTGATCTTCCTTGTGCAAGTACTTGGGCAGACAACAAACCAAGTCAGCCCCTCAAAGCATGAGACTATAAAGAGAACTGGGAGAGCAATACCTATAAGCATAGTACTTGGCAGGCGAGTGAACACGTCTTTGTGTGGTGGCATATGGTAGTGGAGGAAACCAGATCTGCCAGCCAGGGTCGGGGACCCACAACAACCTGGAAGTGCATCCAGGCTGTTCTTCTTCGCTGTTCTGACTTGAGAGTCGTGTAGACCGAAGATACCTCCGTCCTCAAGTGACGCACAGGGAAACCAAAAGTACTCCCTGTGCTACCTTTGGGGCCGCAGGTGGGAGATGTCGCTGCCTGGATCCACGGAGCCTGGAGAACCACAAATCCGCTATAGGAAAAATGATATTAAGTACCAGGCAATAACAGTAATGCAATGCAGAGTGTAACAAGTTGAAAGGGTCTTACCTATCCAATGGGTCAGAAAGCGGTAAACCTAGTGGTGGTTCGAGACTCAAGTGCGAGGCAGCCCCAAGTCCTGCAGGGATCAGCGCTGCATGTGGTTGCAGGCTAACCCACCTGAGCGAAGGGTTTGGTTGCGTAGCGTAACTGCCAGAGAACAGGAACGTAGCCAAAGTATTTTCAAGTGTTCAAGGGAAATCCAAGTGCAGTGTGAAGGATGGTCCAAGAGTCGGCAACAAGGTAACAGTTCCAAGGTGACAAAGCAAAAGGGAAATCCAAAGAAGTCCAGGTGAGTAATCCGAGGTCGAGGTATTCCCAGGAAGCTAAACAAGACGTAACGCCAAACAGGGTCCAGAAGACAGCTGAGAAGCGAGGACTGTTTCAGGTATCAAGCGTTTTGTATTGGGCGCTTCCTGATCACGTGACGCGTACTGCTGTCACGTGACGGAAGCCGCGCACCACATGATCTGGTAGAATCAGCTGGGCGATGCGGAAGCGTTCTGCCGATCCTCCTAGCGTGCGATCTCCATGGCAACTGCCAGTGCAAAAAGGGATGTAGGCGGGCCTGCATATTGCACCTGGCACGTAGTAATCGGTCCTGCGGGGCAACCAAAGCACGTGAGTCTCGTACCCTGGAAATGTTGTGCGAGTGGGAGGAAGGTGTAGCGGAAATGCTAGCGGTGTTCTGGGGTGTGTGTGGATGAGTGACAGAGTGCCTAACATTCGCACAGTACCTGGTGGGATGAAACTAGGACTGCCAACCAGGGTCAGGGACCCACTGCAGCTTGGGAGTGTATCCAAGCTCCTCTTCTTTGTCACAGTTCCAGATGGAGGGAAACCTGAATTGTTGAATGGTTTAACTACAGCTACCACAATTCCTAGAGACTGCAACAGCAATTTTATTGGATTCACCTGAACAGAAAGGCAACTTAGACACTCCTCAGAGGAGTGCAAACCTAACATGGCGGACTAAGCAGTGTGATGTGTTGTGTTTTATGGAGCTTACACTGCGCTTGTGGGTTGCTATGGGTTGATGTGGGTTGCTGTAGACTTTCCTGAACGTTTGTTGAGGACTAAAAGGAAGATGGTGTATTAGAAATTCATGCAGACTTTTAGGTGCTAGCGCAAAAGATTCATATGCGAGGAAAGACAAGTGGGGGCATGTGTGCTGAAATAACACGTGTCTTGAGTTTAAAGCCAACTAGTGCTAAATTCAGTGCTGGTCTAAACTAATGTGTTTTCATTTCATTTGGGAAATTACCCATGTGTTTGTTCCATCCTGCTTAATGCCAAATGTACTTCATGTATTCTTGTTTACCTTGTGTATGTATTAAGTGGAGTTTGTGATTAGGTTCGAGTAAGAGACAGGTACCTCAGTGTATTGTTGTTTCATGTTAGTGTGTGCAGACACGTGTTCAGGCAGTGTAGGTCTTACCTGTGCTTCCCCATTCCTAACCAATCTAGGTGTTTTCTTACCTTTTTTCCAGTGTTCCTAATTTTCCCCTCCCTATCCATAATCTCTCCCTAATCCCTCTTCCCCCTCATTGGCTGCCAGATGGTGACCTGTGTTGTATAATCGGGTGCATGTGCCAACCACAGTGGGAGGGGTCGATTCATTCGGCTTCGGGGGAGAGTGTCGAACTCTCTTCCCTTACAAGTAGTGATTGTGACAAAATAAGCCGCCCCCATATTGGCATACTCCCAACCACCCAAGCCAAATGGAAGCTACTCCTCTGCCTTTAGCTGAGGTGCTAAAGGCTCTTCAGGATATTCAGGTGGAATTAGCACATGCCAGACAAGAATCCACCATGTTGAAGGCACAGGTGCATGGTCTAGTAGCTCAGGGTACACCCTTAGAAGGAGCAAGTGCCACTACGGCTATGGGAGCATCCACCAGCAGGAACCCCACAGTAATCATTCAACCTCCAAGTAGTGTACCTTTGGCTGCCCCCGAACGGTTTTCGGGGGATCACAGAAAGTATATGATGTTTATTACTCAATGTAGGTTATATTTTTTGTGTAAACCAACAGCGTTTGAGACTATTCAGGCAAGAACAGGCAAGAACAGCCTTTGTGATATCTTACCTGACGGGAGGCGCTGCGGCCTGGGCTATGCCACTGGTTCAAAAAGATGACCCATTGTTATATAACTGGCATGGTTTCCTTGCTGAATTTGGCAGATTGTTTTGACAGGCGGGAAGTGTCATTAGCACAAGATAAAAAGTTGTTGGGATTACGGCAGGGCTCACGCGATCTGGTGACATATGTGACACAGTTCAATTGGTTGGTGATTGAGACTGATTGGCCAGTGGCAAAGCAAACAGTGTTATTTTACCACGGGTTACGAGAAGAATTGAAGGATGCAATTGCACAGGTAGAGACCCAACCAGATAATTGTATTGCCATGATAGATCTAGCATTGTGGTTAGATCATCGCATGAATGAGAGGAAGGGAGATAAGAAAAGACCAGAAGCTGTACCTTTTGTGAGGTTAGATAGGAGTCGGAGTAGAAGAACTAGTGAGGTAGAACCATGCAGATTGGAAGTGTGAGAGTGCCATTGTCAGCTTCAGAAAAGGAACAACGTAAGGCTAACAACTTGTGTCTGTATTGCGGACAAGCAGGTCATTTTATCCGTACCTGCCCTAATACTCCTCAGAAGAGTGTTGGGGGAGAGCGAAGCAAGAAAGAAGCAGCAAAAGAGATGGGCCGGCCTTAGTGGGAACACAGGTGACAGGCCCGAAAGAATTAAGGTTCCCCAGGTGGGTGGCAAATACAATAGGAAGTAAAACTTCTCATTTGTATATTTTGGTGACTTTATTTTTTCCTATGACTAAGCAGGAGGTACTGGCTATGGTGGACTCGGGGGCCACGGGTAATTTTGTTGATATTACACTGGCAGAACAGTTGGGACTGCCCCTGCAGGATAAACAGCGGGTGGGAGGCGTGCAGTCAGTAGATGGGTCTCCGCTAGTGTCAGGTCCAATACGTAAACAGACTAAACCCTTGTACATGGTATGCGAATCAGGCCATAGGGAAGAGATTACTTTTGATTTGATAGCAAACACCCAGTTTGGTCTAATTTTAGGAATGCCCTGGTTGGTGCAACATAATCCCAGAATTGATTGGGAAAAACAGGCAGTATGTTTTGAGGAGCAGAGGTGCCAGTCACACATGATGCCGGAATTGGGGGCTGCGGCTTTTTTGGCAGACAAGGGGGAGGTAGCCCAGGTGGTGGGAGCAGTGGGATCAGGGATTCCCTCTCAGTACATGGATTTTGCTAAAGTATTTGATAAGGATGGGGCGGAAAGGTTACCTCCACACCGACCCTATGATTGTGTAATTGAATTGGAGGCTGGGGCTAAATTGCCCTGTAGTAGAATTTATGCGCTTACGGAAACTGAGAACCAATACTTGAGAGAATGGGCCTCATTACGACCCAGGCGGTAAGTATTGCACATTAACGGCATGGCGTAATGAACATTTACGCCGTGGTCCGATGGCGTAAAGAGCGGCACATTCCGACCCATCGCGCACGAGCATTACGCCATGCTGGTAATGTAAATTACGCCATGGTGTAAATGACCCTAAAATGGCCCCTACCGGCATAGTATGCCGCGCAAGGTGCACTACCGCCACCCATCATAGCGGCGACCATAGTGAGCGGTCACCGTAATTAGCAGTCACCGCAGTTAGCGGTGACCGTAAATAAGTGGAACCGGAAGTAGCGTCATCGCGGCGGAACGGGAAAGAGCATGGCGGCCATCTTTAAAAACACAATCCATTGCCATCCTCCCCAACCATTCCACTTCCGACCCTGTGACCTGTCAAAACCCATAACCCACCCAATTACCAATCTGAAAATGCCCAAAGTTGTTAAGAAAGCATGCGATCGGCAGCGCCAGGACCGCTTCTCCCGGGAGGAACTAACCATGCTTGCTGAGACCCTCCAGGACAATGATTTTAGAAGTGTTCCCAATTGCATTTGAAGTTGCACCCAATAGCCTCTCTGAGGAAAGTTGATTTTAGAAGTGTCCCAAACTGCACTTAGAAGTTGCGCCCAATAGCCTCTCTGAGGAAAGTTGATTTTAGAAGTGTTCCCAATTGCATTTGAAGTTGCACCCAATAGCCTCTCTGAGAAAGTTGATTTTAGAAGTGTTCCCAATTGCATTTGAAGTTGCGCCCAATAGCCTCCCTGAGAAAAGTTGATTTTAGAAGTGTCCCCAACTGCACTTAGAAGTTGCGCCCAATAGCCTCCCTGAGAAAAGTTGATTTTAGAAGTATTCCCAACTGAATTTGAAGTTGCACCCAATAGCCTCTCTGAGAAAGTTGATTTTAGAAGTGTCCCCAATTGCATTTGAAGTTGCACCCAATAGCCTCTCTGTGAAAGTTGATTTTAGAAGTGTTCCCAATTGCATTTGAAGTTACACCCAATAGCCTCTCTGAGAAAGTTGATTTTAGAAGTGTCCCCGATTGCATTTGAAGTTGCACCCAATAGCCTCTCTGAGGAAAGTTGATTTTAGAAGTGTTCCCAATTGCATTTGAAGTTGCACCCAATAGCCTCTCTGAGGAAAGTTGATTTTAGAAGTGTCCCCAACTGCACTTAGAAGTTGCGCCCAATAGCCTCTCTGAGGAAAGTTGATTTTAGAAGTGTTCCCAATTGCATTTGAAGTTGCACCCAATAGCCTCTCTGAGAAAGTGGATTTTAGAAGTGTCCCCAATTGCATTTGAAGTTGCACCCAATAGCCTCTCTGAGGAAAGTTGATTTTAGAAGTGTTCCCAATTGCATTTGAAGTTGCACCCAATAGCCTCTCTGAGGAAAGTTGATTTTAGAAGTATTCCCAACTGAATTTGAAGTTGCACCCAATAGCCTCTCTGAGAAAGTTGATTTTAGAAGTGTCCCCAATTGCATTTGAAGTTGCACCCAATAGCCTCTCTGAGAAAGTTGATTTTAGAAGTGTTCCCAATTGCATTTGAAGTTACACCCAATAGCCTCTCTGAGAAAGTTGATTTTAGAAGTGTCCCCAATTGCATTTGAAGTTGCACCCAATAGCCTCTCTGAGAAAGTTGATTTTAGAAGTGTCCCCAATTGCATTTGAAGTTGCACCCAATAGCCTCTCTGAGAAAGTTGATTTTAGAAGTGTTCCCAATTGCATTTGAAGTTACACCCAATAGCCTCTCTGAGAAAGTTGATTTTAGAAGTGTCCCCAATTGCATTTGAAGTTGCGCCCAATAGCCTCTCTGAGGAAAGTTGATTTTAGAAGTGTCCCAACTGCACTTAGAAGTTGCGCCCAATAGCCTCTGTGAGAAAAGTTGATTTTAGAAGTGTCCCCAACTGCACTTAGAAGTTGCGCCCAATAGCCTCCCTGAGAAAAGTTGATTTTAGAAGTATTCCCAACTGAATTTGAAGTTGCACCCAATAGCCTCTCTGAGAAAGTCGATTTTAGAAGTGTTCCCAATTGTATTTGAAGTTGCACCCAATAGCCTCTCTGAGGAAAGTCGATTTTAGAAGTGTTCCCAATTGCATTTGAAGTTGCACCCAATAGCCTCTCTGAGAAAGTTGATTTTAGAAGTGTCCCCAATTGCATTTGAAGTTGCACCCAATAGCCTCTCTGAGAAAGTTGATTTTAGAAGTGTTCCCAATTGCATTTGAAGTTGCACCCAATAGCCTCTCTGAGAAAGTTGATTTTAGAAGTGTCCCCAATTGCATTTGAAGTTGCGCCCAATAGCCTCTCTGAGAAAAGCTGTTTCTAGAAGTATTCCCAATTGCACCTAGAAGTGTTCCCAGCTACATTTAGAAGTTGCGCCCAATAGCCTCCCTGAGAAAAGTTGATTTTAGAAGTATTCCCAACTGAATTTGAAGTTGCACCCAATAGCCTCTCTGAGAAAGTCGATTTTAGAAGTGTTCCCAATTGCATTTGAAGTTGCACCCAATAGCCTCTCTGAGGAAAGTCGATTTTAGAAGTGTTCCCAATTGCATTTGAAGTTGCACCCAATAGCCTCTCTGAGAAAGTTGATTTTAGAAGTGTCCCCAATTGCATTTGAAGTTGCACCCAATAGCCTCTCTGAGAAAGTTGATTTTAGAAGTGTTCCCAATTGCATTTGAAGTTGCACCCAATAGCCTCTCTGAGAAAGTTGATTTTAGAAGTGTCCCCATTTGCATTCGAAGTTGCTCCCAATAGCCTCTCTGAGAAAGTTGATCTTAGAAGTGTTCCAAACTACATTTTGAAGTTGCGCCCAATAACATCTCTGAGAAAGTTGATTTTAGAAGTGTTCCCAATTGCATTTAGAAGTTGCGCCCAATAGCCTCTTTGAGGTAAGTTGATTTTAGAAGTGTCCCCAACCGCACTTAGAAGTTGCGCCCAATAGCCTCCCTGAGAAAAGCTGACTCTAGAAGTGTTCCCAACTGAATTTGAAGTTGCACCCAATAGCCTCTCTGAGAAAGTTGATTTTAGAAGTGTTCCCAATTGCATTTGAAGTTGCACCCAATAGCCTCTCTGAGGAAAGTTGATTTTAGATGTGTTCCCAATTGCTTTTGAAGTTGCACCCAATAGCCTCTCTGATGAAAGTTGATTTTAGAAGTGTCCCCAACTGCACTTAGAAGTTGCGCCCAACAGCCTCCCTGAGAAAAGTTGACTTTAGAAGTGTTCCAAATTGCATTTGAAGTTGCACCCAATAGCCTCTCTGAGGAAAGTTGATTTTAGAAGTGTCCCCAACTGCACTTAGAAGTTGCGCCAAATAGCCTCCCTGAGAAAGTTGATTTTCGAAGTATCCCCAACTGAATTTGAAGTTGCACCCAATAGCCTCCCTGAGAAAGTCGATTTTAGAAGTGTTCCCAATTGCATTTGAAGTTGCACCCAATAGCCTCTCTGAGTAAGTTGATTTTAGAAGTGTCCCCAATTGCATTTGAAGTTGCACCCAATAGCCTCTCTGAGAAAGTTGATTTTAGAAGTGTTCCCAATTGCATTTGAAGTTACACCCAATAGCCTCTCTGAGAAAAGTTGATTATAGAAGTGTCCCCAACTGGACTTAGAATTTTCGCCCAATAGCCTCTCTAGAAGTGTTCCCAATTGCAAGTCGACCAATTAAAATGCTACCAATAGCCTGTCTGGAAAGTTGAATTTAGTGACACGCCCAAATAACCCGTCCAAAGCTCCGCTAAAATGTCCCATATATCTCTCGGTGAACTTAGAAAGCGTTTCTAATAGCAGTGACAAATAATCTATCACCCCCTCCAAGTAAATTGAATCTAGTGACTGACCGAACACCTTCTCCTGTATACAGGAGAACTCAGAAACGTACCTAATAAACTAATAATCATCTGCCGACTATTATACCTAGAGAGCACCAAATAGTCTAATATCATCAAACCCAGAAGTGCGCCTAACGGCGTGACACCCCAGATCCTAGAACTACAATCAGAAACCCTCCTAAATCAACCGAACGCCAGCACCAATCATGAGCGCACCCACTCCACCTGAGCCTACCAGAAACGAACGCAGGGGACCACCCCCACTCTCCGATCTACCTTCCCCCCCGACCCCTCCCTCCCATATCACCCCACCCCCCTCCACACAAGCAGCCACTCCCCTCTCCAAACACCAAGCCAGAGGAGCACGATGGCGAAGCACTCACCCTAAAACCACTCATCCCCTGAACTCCACCCCCGACCCGCCAGCATTGCCCACACCCGCTCCCCTCTCCATCAGACCTAGCACACCCCACCCGGAAATCACCCACCCACCGCCCTGCCCTCATACCCCTGCCACCTTCCCCCCCCGACCGCACTCTTTCCCCTCCCTAAAAACTGCGCGCCGAGCCCTAGCATGAACCGAAGCTGCCTCCCTCTCCCACTCTGAACCCCCTACCCTCTCCCACACACCAGTCGCAGCAAAGAAACTAAAGAGGAAACGCGCCTGGTCCCCCTCAATCTCTCAGCACTCCTCCCCTCCCCTGTCCCGACCGACCCCCTCTCTCCCGCATTCTCCGCCTTCCCCCGTGGCCTCCCCCTTCCTGAAACCCCTCTCCCTCGACTTCTCATCAACTGCAACTGAAACTCCCCCCCGCCCACACCACTCCCTCAAATCACCCAACCCAAATCCAATCATCCTATCACACCAAGCCACCCAGCCCCGCCAGGAACCTGCCAAATTTTCAGCCCGCCCACTATTCCCTTCTAGCATCACCGACCTTAACCCCCCTCCTCAGCTCTCTCCGCCACCGCCACACCCCGGTCCAGCACCTACACCTAACTTTCCTGCCGATATGAACTGTATCCTATTTAACGCCCGTTCCGTAGCAAAAAACAGACATTGCATCTATGACCTCCTCACCTCTGTCAAACCAGACCTAGTTTTCATCACCGAAACCTGGTTCTCCAATGACTTCAACCCAATCGCTAGTGAAGCCTTTCCCCCTGACTACTCCCTCATCCCACTGAACCGTCCATCCAGAGGAAGTGGGGTAGCATTCGTCTTCAAATCTCTTTTCCACGCCTCGATCATCGACAACCAACCCTCCATCCCTTCCTGCGAATCTCTCCTCGTTAAACTTTCCCTCTCCCCATCGCTCTCTCACAGTTTCTTAATAATCTACAGGCCCCCTGGTTACGATAGACAATTCGCAAACAACCTTTGCGACTCAATCGCCACCATGCAACTAAACCATTCCAACCTCACCCTCCTTGGTGACTTCAACATATGGCTCGACATCCCCACCAACCCTATGACACACTCCCTGGTTAATGGTTTAGATGCAATTAATCTCCAACCCCACATAAACGGCCCGACTCATTACAAAGGACACACTCTCGATGCCATCTTTAGCTCCAACACCCTGATTCATTTAAAGCCCCCCACCCCAATCATCTGGTCAGATCACTTCATTCTCTCGTTCGCCATCCACTCACCTGACCCCCTTCCCGTACTTGCATCCGAACCTCCGATTTTACGCAAATGCTGGAAAAAATTAACGATCACCCCGGACCTAGCCGAGGCACTCCTCCAATCTCCACCACCCACCTGCCCTCCCGACAACAAATTAACCCCTGAGGCCTTTAACTCATGGCTCAACGCACCTCTTTTACGACTCACCCCCCCATGCAAACCATCAACCCGCTGCGCCCCTTTCCCCAGATGGTTCACTCCTGAGTTGAAGACCACTAAACGACTTTACAAATACCTAGAACGCAAATGGCAGAAAGAGAAAACCCACGAAAACAGGACCACCTTGGCCCGTCACCTCTATCAATATAAGTCCGAACTCCGGAAAGCAAAAAAAGCCCACTACAACACCCGAATCCTAAACTGCAAAAACCCAAGCAAAGAACTCCACAAAATCATCTCAGAATTCACCAATCCTGCTTGCAATACAACCAGCCCGACCGCCACACAATCACTGTGCGACTCACTCTCCCTGCACTTTCACAACACGGCTATCGAAAGAACAAAAACTCTAAACACTAAGATGGCTCAACTTCAGCCACCGAGCAATCCTCCGCCCATACCGCCCAGCCCTGCAACCGTAACCTCCACGCAACCAACGTTTGAATCCTTTAGTCCAATATTGCCAGAACAGTTTCTCAAACTGCTATCTGCCCGCAAACCTTCTGGTTCACCACTGGACCCCTGCCCAGCCACAACCCTTAAAGAAATTTTTGCCTCAACCTGCGCAGGAGAATACGCAAGATCTATCATAAATTCCTCCCTCTCCTCCGGTATCTTTCCCGACGCATTCAAAACGGTGCACGTCAAACCTCTAATTAAAAAACCATTGCTCGACCCACTCGAGCCCAAAAACTACCGCCCAATCTCAAACACTAGGTTCCTTGCCAAACTCATTGACCGAACCGCCTACTCCCAACTAAACTCCTTTGTCGAAACCAACAACCTCCTAGACCCAGCCCAATCAGGCTCCAGATCACGCCATGGGACTGAAACCACCCTAACCTCGATCTGGGATGACCTTAAAATGACAGCAGACTCAGCCGGATGCGCCGCACTAATCCTCCTTGACCTATCGGCCGCCTTTGACACGATCAATCACTCAATCCTCCTAGACCGACTCCACTCCATAGGAATCCGCGGAACCGCCCTTAAATGGATAGCTTCATTCCTCAAAGACCGGCACCAAATAACGACACTCTCCAGCTTTACCTCACAACCCCGACCTGTCCGCACGGGAGTCCCTCAGGGAGCATGTCTCCCCTGTTCAATCTTTACCTGATCACCCTCCCACCAATAATTCGTTCACAAAACATCCTGTGTTACAACTACGCCGACGACACTCAACTAATTCTAAAAATCCCGAACTCGAAACCCGAATCCCGACCCGACCTGGCATCCTGCCTCCTTAACATAGAACTCTGGATGACCCAAAGCCACCTCCTGTTAAACCCCTCCAAAACAGAAATCATGATTTGCGGCAAGCTCGATCTTCTTCCGCACCCACTACCCTGGCCACCCGCCATGGGCAACTCACCGACACCCTCCAACACAGTGAAAAATCTTGGATGCACCTTAGACTCCGACCTAACACTCTCGCGCCAAGTCAACAATGTCTCAAAATCCTGCCACTACCACCTCAAAAATCTTAGGCGCATCCTTCCATATCTCTCATTTCCCAACAGAGTCTCCGCGGTCCAATCAATTGTCATATCAAGACTGGACTACGGAAACTCCCTATACCTCGGAATTCATGCCTACCAACTAAACAAACTCCAAAGAGCACAAAACGCGGCAGCCAAAATGCTACTCACGCTCGGTCCAAGAGACCACGTATCCCCAGCCCTTAAGACACTGCACTGGCTTCCAGTAGCCCGTAGGGTAGCTTTCAAAACCTTATGCCTCTCCCATCGAGCACTACATAAAACCGGACCGCAATATCTTCAAGACAAGCTAATACCTTATCATCCCACTCGCACCCTAAGATCAAGCTCAGCCGGCCTCCTAGTAATCCCTAAGACAAACTCAACCAGGTTAGGCGGATCATCATTCTCAACGCTAGCCCCAACCCTATGGAACTCGCTCCCACCCCACATCCGCCTAACTGAAGACTTAACGGCCTTCCGCAAACTACTGAAAACCTGGCTCTTCCCCTAAAACTAACCAGCAATTTGACCGGAAGCAAGAAATGTACAACTAAAAAAAAAAAAAAAAAAAAAAAAAAATGAATAAATAAATAAATAAAATCGAATGTAAACCATAAAACAAACAATACCAAACGAATAATGTAGATCAAAACAGTGAAGTGGATAATATGAATAAATAATTAGAAAACTAGGAGATCTGGATGGACGCTTGACCAGACGAAAGTGTTAGAGTGAATGAGAATCTAGAAGTGACGAGCGAAGAGGGCGGATGAACGTCAAGAACGGACGAACATGGAGAACGGACGAGCGTGGAAATCGGATGAGTATGGAGAGCAGATGAGTGTGGAGCGTGGAGAGCGAATGAGCGTGGAAAGCTGATGAGTGTGGAGAGCGGATGAGTGTGGAGAGCGGATGAGTGTGGAGAGCGGATGAGTGTGGAGAACAAATGAGTGTGGAGAGCGGATGAATATTGAAGAGCGGAGGAGCATGAAGAGTGGAGGAGCGTGGAGAACGACTGAATGTCGAAAAGCACAGAGCGAATGTGGAAAACGACTGAGCGGAGAGCGCAGAAGCGTAAGATGCAGTTGAGCCGCGAGAGAGGATGAGTGTGAGAGCGAATGAGTATGAGAGCGGATGAGTGTAGAAAGCGGATGAGTGAGGAGAACGGATGAGTGTAGAATGCGGATGAGTGAGGAGAGCGGAAGAGTGTGGAGAGCGGATGAGTGTAAGGAGCGCAGTAGCGTGGAGAGCGACTGAATGTAGAAAGCACAGAGCGAGTGTGGAGAACGACTGAGTGAATGAGAGCAGAAGCGTAGGATGCAGTTGAGCCTGGAGAGCAGATGGCGGTGGAGAGCGGATGAGTGTGGGAGTGGATGAGTGTAGAGAGCAGATGAGTGTGGAGAGAGGATGAATATGGAAAGCACAGAGCGAGGGTGGAGAACGACTGAGTGAAGAGCGCAGAAGCGTAGGATGCAGTGAGCCTGGAGAGCAGACGACGGTGGAGAGCGGATGAGTGCGAGAGCGGATGAATGTAGAGAACGGATGAGTGTGGAGAGCGGATGAGTGTAGAGAGCGGATGAGTGTGGAGAGCGGATGAGTGTGGAGAGCGGATGAGTGTGGAAAGCGGATGAGTGCGGAGAGCGGATGAATGTTCCGAATCAAACGAATACGTGGAGCAGACGTACGAGCGGCGCAGATGAGCTGATAGAGCGGACGAATGTGCGAAAAGATGAATGTGTGATGTCGGGTGAGTGTGTGAAATGGATGTTGTGTGTGGAACGGATGAGCGTTTTGGTGCGGACGAATAGTGTGGAGCGGACGAGTGTGCTGAACGGACGAATGTGTGGAGTGGAAGAGTGTGTGGAGCGGACGATGGTGTGAAGTGGATAATTTATCAGGCCAACGAGTAGTATGTTTTGCCGATATGTGGGTGGTCCGGGTAATCGAGTATCAAGACTGTACGAGTGTCTAGACGGGACAAGTGATGTACACGGGATGACTGTGTAAACGGGAGGAATGTATAGACAGGACGAGTGTGTAGACGGGACGAATGTGCGGACCGGACGAATGTGCGGAGCGGACGACGTTTAACCAGACGAAAGTGTAAGAGTGAACGAGCATGTTGAAAAGACGAGCGAGGAGGGCGGATGAACGCCGAGAACGGATGAGCATGGAGAGTAGATGAGCGTGGAAATCGGATGAGTATGGAGAACGGATGGGTGGGAAACGTAGAAAGCAGATAAGCGTGGAGAGCGGATGAGTGTGGAGAGCGGATGAGTGTGGAGAGCGGATGAGTGTGGAGAGCGGATGAGGGTGGAGTGCGGATGAGGGTGGAGTGCGGATGAGTGTGGAGTGCGGATGAGTGTGGAGAGCGGAGGAGCATGGAGAACAGAGGAGCGTGGAGAGCGACTGAATGTGGAAAGCACAGAGCAAGTGTGGAGAGCGGATGAGTGTGGAGAGCGGATGAGTGTTGGGGAGCGGATGAGTGTTGGGGAGCGGATGAGTGTGGGGAGCGGATGAGTGCGGGAGCGGAGAAATGTGGAGGACCGATGAGTGCGGGGAGCAGATGAGTGTGGGGTGCGGATGAATGTAGAGGGCGGATGAGTGTATAGAAAGCGTTTGAGTATACAAAGCGGATGCGTGCGTAGGCAGACAGGAGTTCATGCGCTGGGTAAACTGGAATGCATGCACAAGAAAGACAGGAGTGCACACTTATGGAACACATGAGAGCATGCGTGAGGCACACTGGAGAAGAATAGGTCAAGCAAGCATGAATGTGTAGTACAATCCCGAACGCCTGAAATGAACAAAATGAATAGAACGGACCTGCCCGCTCGGAACTGCGTGACATACATAATATGTTTTGGAATGCAGTGAACATTTGAAAGAGTACTTATCATAACACACTTCACGCCTACTCTCTCCCTTACATCACCACTCAACTAGAACACAGAGATACTATGACACCATTCGGTATAACTGTTCTCATATCTACATCTCCCGCTCACTCCACAACACTCTAAGTAAACACTGCTAGTTTCACACCCCCCAGCCAGGCGTTCTCCTCAGGCCTAACGCAGCCACATTCGTCCTGGATAAAGCCAGCCAGAGCGAACACATACTCCTGATCTCTCAACCACCACACCTACCGCTATGAAGCAGCTACCACCTGAATTCCGCATCAGCTGCACACATACCTGGTGCACACACACACTTTTGACTCTCTCTTCTCTCTCTACTGACCCGAACTTTCGGTTCCCGAGGGCGTTCAACCTACCAGCGCCTTCAGACCATACCAATGGTATATAAGGCGCTATATAAATGCAAAATAACATAACATAACATAACAATGCTGCGGTGGTCTTCTCTACGCAAATGTCCAGGCCGGCAATAGCCAAAAAGAAGGCCATATGGTCCCTGGTGGCACAGCGTGTCAGTGCGGTGGGGAGCATACCCCGCAACGCACAGCAGTGCAGAAAGCGGTGGGACGACCTGAGGCTGCGCGTCAGGAGCATCCTCTCGGCGAATAGGAACCTGGGCACGGCAACCGGGGGTGGATGTGATTCCCCCATCAAATTGCAAGCATGGGAGGAAATATGTGCATCCACCATTGGAATGGAGAGCATACAAGGAGTCGGAGGGATGGAGAGAGGAGTCCCGACATCAGGAGATGCAGGTAGGTGGCTCCAATCAAGCCTTGCAAAAATCACCAAAGTCCAATCATGTGAAGTACTATGTTGCCCCATAGTGCAAATGCAACACATCAGCAGGAGACTGCCCACAGACACATCCGTAATCCACCCTGTACACCTGCAGCATGCACACCCTAACTGCCGGCCCCCACATACCACCATGCTACTTCCACACAAAAGGCAGACAACCTGTATGCCCCTGCCTCAAATGTGCTGCATGTACCTACTGATAAGATGTCATTCGTCACAATGTCCGCAGACCCATCAATAACACTCTCCCTCCTTTGCTCCACCACAGGCTCTGATTCAGACCTCCAGGATGAGGACACCACTGCCTCCACAGCCACCAGGAGGGCCAGGACAACTGTGCCTAGGCCGCAAGCCTCCACCTCTGCCGTCCCGAGGATAACACCCCAGCAGCCACAAACCCTGCCAGGGGAAGAGGACAGGGCACTGACAGCCACCACAACTGTCACCACAGAACCAGCAGCAGCAGCGCACATGACACACATCGTGCCCACCGAAGGGACAGGCTCTGCTGCAAGCAGCACCCTTGGTGAAATTGCTGCCATAGCAGCATCCACCAACAGTGAGGCACGGAGCATCGAGGAGATTGATGATGGAAGCCCCACTGCCCACCCACATTCCCCCTACACATCCCTAAGCCCCCTGCAGGCGGATGCCACACAGGGGCAGATGGAGGCCGAGGATTGGCCAGCCACCCCATCCCCGCTGCCGGAGGTGAGCAGCCCAATGGGCATGCCAATGCCATTGGCCATGAGCCAGAGGAACCAGCAGACCCTGGATGATATTGTCACCCGGCAGCAGCAGCTATCCACCCTCCTCAATGAACACGTTGCAGAGTGTGTGGGGGCAAGGGATGCCATGGAGAAATGCGCAGACAGAGTCACGGCTGCCATTGAGTCCTCCACGAAGGACATCTGCACAGAACTCGCCGCTGTGCGGCACGTCCTCTCAGAACTGGTGCAGACCATTCGGGACAGCCGTCAAATGTGCAGCCAGGACCCTCCTCGTCAACCAGCTCGGCACAGAGCAGCCCCATCCACAGATCAGGGAGGAACCTGCGCAGCACGGGCAGGGGTGCCCGGGGGCCAGGGGAGGGGACTGTCATTAGTGCCCGGACAGTGGAGAAGAACTACATCACACACTGCTGCACAGACTGAACCACACCTTCGTAGGGATTCCAGGGGGGAGGGGGGAGTGGGTGTGTTGGGGTGTTCAGGGGGGAGGGGGGAGGAGGGAGTGGGTGTGTTGGGGTGTTCAGGGGAGAGGGGGAGGGGGGAGTGGGTGTGTTGGGGTGTTCAGGGGGGAGGGGGGAGGGAGGAGTTGGTGTGTCATACCTTTTCACTATTATAATACACTTTATCGTTTAGCACAAATCCAATGTGTGGACATTGCTCATTGCGTATGTGTGCTTTATTGTTGTACAGTCCACAGTGTGCATGTCCCAGACACACACAGTGCCCCAAGTGCCGTCTCCATGTTACACACACCCGCCATGTGTGCTAGAAGCATTGGTCAATGAGATTCTGACGCATTTCACGCCCCTCCTGTGCATCGCTGCCTCCTTGAGGTGCTGCCACATCCCCACCCTCCTCATCCTCATCGTCAGGTGGTTGCAGTTCTGCGTCAGGGGGCAGGGGCACATTTCGTCTGACGCACATATTGTGTAGCATGACACATGCCATGACGATCTTCGCAATCTTCTCATGGCGGTACTGGAGTGCCCCGCCAGACCTGCTGATGCAGCGGAAACGTGCCTTTAGTAGGCCGAAAGCCTGCTCAATCACCACACGGGTACGTGCATGGGCACGGTTGAAGTCCTCCTCATGCTGGTTCTGTGGGTTCCAGACTGGTGTAAGAAGCCACCTCTTCAGGGGATAGCCTGCATCACCTGTATGTGGGCAACAATGTATGTGTCAGGGATGGAATTGATTTCTGAACATGACGTGACACCATGCCTTGCATTCAACTGTAACTTTGCACCACTTTTAGTTGCGCTAATGGATTCACACTATGCAACCGGTATATGTTCATGGCTCTCATGTACTGTTTTGCATGCCAAAACACAATGTATGCAGGGGGGGGCAAGTGCCTTGTGAGTGTCCATCCACTGTGTACGTTCAGGCCGTATCTTTAGGTGACCTGGCACGTGTCCTGTGAGGTTAACGCTCACATGATCGCAACATTGCTGTCTGCCTCATTATGACCCCAGTGAACAATACTGATGTCAATAGGGACAGTTTGTGGGCCTTGCTGTCTGTGTTGTGGTGCATTGATGTTCCAGTCCATCATGTGCATCCTTTGGGCACAGTTATGGGGGACAGGCCTTTCAGTAGATGGTGTTTGGTGACGTGCATGTAGGTGCATTTCGTTGGAGTCAATGTGGTCACATTTTGTACAATGCACTTGCAGATGGTTGTGTCATGGTTGGGACACACCTTCATTCACATATTAGGGCTGCTTAGGTCAGGCATCACGTATACAGGTGTCAGATGACGTAAGTGCTGCCTCAGGGTATGATCTGGCTACCGCTAGTCGCAGCCAGGTGAAGTATGCATCATTCCCCCCCCCCCTTTCTGCCAGGTGAAGTATGCATCATCCCCCCCCCCTTTCTGCCAGGTGAAGTATGCATCATTCCCCCCCCCCTTTCTGCCAGGTGAAGTATGCATCATCCCCCCCCCTTTCTGCCAGGTGAAGTATGCATCATTCCCCCCCACCCCTTTCTGTCAGGTGAAGTATGCATCATTCCCCCCCTTTCTGCCAGGTGAAGTATGCTTCGTTCCCTCCCCCCCCTTTTCTGCCAGGTGAAGTATGCATTGGTACTTCGATCACCTACCCACTTCACATTTCCATTCTCATGACATGAGACTCACCGAGTAGCCAGGATCTTGGCCCTGCATGTCGCTCCATGTAGCGTGGTATTGTGGAGTTACGCAGGACCATTGAATCATGGGTTGATCCGGGGAATCGGGCACAACAATGTGTGAAGATCCTGTTGGAGTCACAGACAATTTGCACGTTGATTGAGTGAAATAGTTTACGGTTGCGGTACGGTACCTCCATGGCATGTGGGACCGACAATTCCACATGGGTGCAGTCGATGGCACCAATGCAACCAGGTATGCCAGCTAGTGCATGGAAACCCACTTTGGTGTTAGCAATCTCCAGGGGGAAGACCGTGGCAATGAGATGTGGTCATCTGTGTGCTTGAGGAGGGCATCCAGCACTTGGATCAGTGTACGTGAGAATAATGGTTGGGATATGCCATGCAAGTGCCCCACTGTGTGCTGGTAGGTGCCTGTGGCCAGGAAGTGGAGCACTGACACTACCTTCAGTAGGGGGGGGATGGCGGTGGGTGTTTCAATCATGCTGACGATGTCGTTGTGTATCATGTCCACAATGGTGGTGATGGTGTCCCGGTCCAGTCGGTACAGGGTGTGGATCTGCTCAGCGGTGAGGGTGAATGGACTGGCTCTGATGCGTGGGATTAGGGGCTGCCTGCGTGGTGCCACTGGCTGTGCTGGTGGGGCTTGCTGGCCCTGCCTTGCCCTCCTTCTCCTCCTGCGTCTCCTCTGTGCAGCCTCTTGTTGTTGTTGTTGTTGTATTTGAAGTTGTAGCACTTGCATTGCTATCAGGTCCTCCAGCCCCAACATTGCTAGTCCTAGTGGTATCATTGTGGAGTGTGACTGGGTGTGGGAAGGGGTTGGGTGTGCCCTTGTTGTACTTCCTGAGTCTGTATTGCCTCCACCTGTGCTGATTCTGTGCACCTGTGGCAGCTGGATTTACTTTACATGGCCCTTTACGGTTGGTTCACGATGGCGTAATTAGCACCATGGCGGTAAGGTACTTACGGGCTGGGTGATGCCGTTAGGTGCATGTCCGCTTGGGTCGGCATTCGCATACCTTTGCGCCATGCCGGTAATTACGGTGTGGGATCTCGCGTGCGCGCGTCCTTGGTGCAGTTAGCGGCAGCGTTAACTACGATGCCGCTAATGGCATCGTAGTTAACGGTCACGGCTCATGATCGGACCTAGCGGAAAACGATGGCGGTAATCATTTACCGCCATCGTTTTTTCACTTAGCGCCTGGGTCATAATGAGGCTCATTATCTGGATGACATGTTGGAAAAAGGGTTCATTAGACATTCCACCACCCGTCTCCTCGCCATTATTTTTTGTTCCTAAAAAGGAGGGAACATTACAAACATGCATTGATTACCGCGCATTAAACAAGGTTACAGTAAAAAACAGATTTCCATTGCTCTTGATTTCAGTATTGTTAGATCAAGTAAGGTCAGCCAAGATTTATACAAAGTTGGACCTGAGAGGGGCATATCATCTAATAACAGTGAAAG
Organism: Ambystoma mexicanum; assembly: GCF_040938575.1. NCBI lineage: Eukaryota > Metazoa > Chordata > Amphibia > Caudata > Ambystomatidae > Ambystoma > Ambystoma mexicanum. The sequence continues at coordinate 895,979,093 of NC_090939.1, forward strand.
AAGGGGATGAGTGGAAGACTGCATTCCGGACTAAGTTTGGTCTTTTTGAGTATCTTGTCATGCCTTCGGACTGTGTAATGCTCCAGTGGCATTCATGCAGGAGGTATTGAGGGAGTTCATTGATTTTTTTGTTATTGTCTATATAGACGACATTCTGATTTATTCTTCGTCTCAGGAACAACATGTGAAACACGTGAGGGCAGTGTGACAACGCTTGCAGGATTACCCGTTGCGTGTGAAGTTGGAGAAGTGTGCTTTTCATACGACTGAAGTTGAATTTCTAGGATTTATTTTAACACCAGCAGGGATTGTAATGGATCAAAAGAAGGTGCAGGCAGTGACTGAGTGGCCTTCCCTCAGTGCATAAAGGATATACAATCCTTTCTAGGATTTGCCAATTTCTATCTGCGGTTTATCAGCAATTTCTCTAAGATAGTGACTCTGATTACACAGTTACTTCAAAAAGCAGTTCGATGTACATGGAATCAGGAAGCAGAGAGAGCTTTTCAGGAGTTAAAGGTAGCATTTACAACGGCACCTGTGTTAAAGCATCCGGACATGGATAAAGCATTGCAGGTAGAAACTGACGTGAGTAATGTAGCCTTACGGGCCATATTGACGCAGAAAGATGAGGAAGGAATATGGCATCCGGTAGCTTTTTACTCGAGGAAGTTATCTAGCTGTAAGCAAAATTATTCTATCACTGATAAAGAGTTGTTGGCTATTCGATCTGCTTTTCTTGAGTGGAGACATTACTTATTGGGGGCAAGGCATAAGGTGGTGGTGGTAGCCGATCACAAAAATCTGCAATATTTGAAGACTGCACAAACCCTTAGTCGCAGACAACTCCGCTGGTCTCAGTACTTTAATGAATTTGACTTTGTCATAATCTTTAGGCCTGGGACTCAGAATGGGAAGGCAGATGCATTGACAAGACAACTGAACCTAGACAATGTAGTAGGCGAAGTAAAGGCAATCATTCCTCCCAAAAAGGTCATTGGTGCTATTACTAAAGATTTCGTAGACAAAGTGAAAAGGGGACTGAGACCACGGCAACTACAGAAATGGAGAAACAGTCATCCCGCAAGAACAGTGCGGGAAGGGTTGCCTTATCACAATGGACGATTATATTTGCCTACTATAGAGTTTACAAAATAAGGCTTTGTATTTGTGCCATAACTCTCCATTAGCGGGACATTCAGGTAAGAGAAAAACATAGGCAATGTTGGAGAAGTATTTTTGGTGGCCTGAGTTAAGAAAAGATGTAGTGGCATATTTGTCAAAATGTAAGAATTGTGTACGTAACAAGGCAGATCATGTTAAAAAGCAGGGTTTGTTGCAACCTTTACCTACTCCAGAGAAGTCCTGGACTCATATCTCCATGGACTTCATCACGGATCTTCCTCCTGTCAATCAGTATGATACCATTTGGGTGGTGGTGGATTATCTGTCTAAGCAAGCCCATTTCATTCCATGTATTGGAATACCAGGGGCCGGAAAGTTAGCAGAATTATTTCTACAACTTATTGTGAGATTGATTGGTCTCCCAAAGAGTATTGTATCGGATAGCGGACCGCAGTTTACTTCAAGATTTTGGTGTGCTTTCTGTCGGATGTTGGGAATCAACGGTGCCCTATCAACAAGCTATCACCCGCAAACAGATGGTCAAACTGAGAGAGTGAATTAAACACTTGAGCAATATTTGAGATGCTATTTGGGAGATGGGATGGAATCTTGGGTGCAGGCATTATAGGTAGCAGAATGTACATATGATAACACAGAACATGCCTCTTTGGGAATGCCACCCAATGAATGTTTATCTGGCCATGAGCAGAACATGATACCTGAGCATTTACCGGAGATGGAACAAATTCCGGTGTTGCAGGAGCGCAAACAGCTGCTTCTTGAGATCAGGCAGAGAGCACGAGCAAATCTGGAGCAAGCCAGGAGAGCATATAAGAAACAAACTGACAAGCAATGTCAGGAGATTCCCAAGTATAAAGTAGGAGAAAGGGTTTGGTTGTCGACAAAGAATTTAGCGTTGGTGGGTTCTCAGAAATTCATGCCTCGATTCATTGGGCCCTATGAAATAATCAAATGTGTGTCTCCTACGGCAATTAAATTATGTTTACCAAAGACATTACCAATACACCCGGTGTTCCATGTGTCTTTGCTTATGCCCGCAGCTCCAGGAATGACTACGCGATGACCTCCTGCTATTGTCAAAGAAGGTCAGGTGGAATATGAAGTAAGACGCATTATGGATGCCAAGAGTGTCATGAACTTCAGAACACGCCCCTTTTGGACCTCCTGGTCCTTGTCTCAACGGGGCTTGCATTCTCTAATACTCCCAACATGGTCGCCCAGCGCTAAGACCTTTTCTCGCTCCATGCGCTGGACGTAATGTACTCTATTTATAGACCACGCCTTCCACGGCTCCGCGCTTCTCAATGATATTGCAAGTAGCCATCAGACGTGTTATCCGTAGCTCGCGGTATTCTTTCTCTGTCCTTGTGCACCTACCCGCTCCTTGCCCCTTCCTTTCTTCCTGTTTCCTGGACTCGTGTGCTAGTTGCACTCATCCTAAATCTTTGGATTCCTGGATTCCGCGTTCCCGGAACTGAACGCGCCCTGCAGTCGGAAGAGACTCAAGCAGCCTTAGTTAAAACCAGGACTGTCTGTAAGAAGGCAGCGACCAAGGACTCCATCAAAGAACGGACCCAGGTGAGAAGGGGGGAACTCCTTGACAAAGAGAAGACATCAACGGTTATGGTATTTGATACAATGGGCGGGTTATGGTCCTGAGGATTGTTCATGGGAACCTGCAACCGCTTTGCATGCTCCCAGGTTGGTGAAACAGTTTCATTTGCAACACCTGGAGAATCCTGGTCCTGAGAAGGGCCCTGGGAGAGGAGGTTCTGTCAGGAATCAGGGCTGGGGCAGATGTGGAGTGCTTCAGTTTGCTCGGTAAAGTGAATGGCGAGCTACAAGTGTTGGAAACTACAATTCCCAGCAGCCTTGAGTAGAAATGTAGTTTTGGATTACACGTGCGTTGCCAGTTGACCGTGATTGGGGACAGCTTATCAGTCGGCAACGGCGCAGTGCAGGTGCGGCATATTGTGTGTGCCTAGGTGAAGTGGAGCGGGAAGACTATGGAGTTCTCTACACGCCGCTCGCAACAGTTTTCATGGCAGACTGCAAGAAGGAGAACCATGGTCTTGGGAGTGGCGATGGTTCCTGGGCATTCCTTCTGCATTGCCTTCTTCGTCCAGGTAGTCCTGTGGGTTTCCCAGACTTAAGATAAGTACAGGGGGGATTGCAAACCTAACATGGCGGACTAAGCAGTGTGATGTGTTGTGTTTTATGCAGGTTACACTGTGCTTGTGGGTTGCTATGGACTTCCCTGAACATTTCTTGATGACTAAAAGGGAGATGGTGTATTAGAAATTCATGCAAACTTTTAGGTGCTAGCGCAAAAGATTCATATGCGAGGAAAGACACGTATTCCTCGATCATGAGGCCATGTGCGCTGAAATAACACGTGTTTTGAGTTTAAAGCCAACCCGTGCTAAATTCAGTGCTGGTCTAAACTAATGTGTGTTTTCATATCTATTGCTTATGTCTGCCCAAGGGGCCATGCCTTTTTGTCATTTCATTTGGGAAATGACCCATGTGTTTGTTCCATCCTGCTTACTGCCAAATGTACTTCATGTATTCATGTTTACCTTGTGTATGTATTAAGTGGAGTTTGTGATTAGGTTCGAGTAGGAGACAGGTATCTCAGTGTATTGTTGTTTCTTGTTAGTGCGTGCAGACACGCTGGTATGGAGTTGTATGAGGTTGTATGAATATGTTCAGGCAGTGTAGGTCTTACCCTGTACTTCCCCATTCCTAACCAATCTAGGTGTTTCCTTACCCTTTTTCCGGTGTTCCTAATTTTCCCCACCCTATCCACAATTTCTCCTTAATCCCTGTTCCCCCCATTGGATGCCACGTGGTGACCTGTGTTGTATAATCAGGTGCCTGTGCCAACCACGGTGGGAGGGGTCAATTCGTTTGGCTTCTGTGGTTCGGGGGAGGGTGTCGAACTCTCTTCCCTTACAAGTAGTGATTGTTACATTGTCGGTACTACGCACAGATAACATCTGCAATTATACACAACTCAGCTGTACTTATCGACCAGTGCAGTTGAGTATAATTGCTGATGTTATCTATGCATGAGTTAACATACATGCCCATTAACAAATGTGACACCAGCCACACAGTACGTATTGCAGCTTGTTTGGCAAATTGCTTATGGAAGAAATGAGGCAAGTTTGTTCTGTTAATACTGTTCTAAAATAAACATTGTTTACAATGTGGGGAGATTTTTCCGACTACATCACACGTGCCCGACCCCTCCCAAGCACTGTGGGAGCAATGGTGAAGATTAGAAAGAAGGCATTCTGATGTTTCAAAGACTGGGATTTTTCAGCGGTAAAACTGAAATCGATGTATACCATTCAACTGGAATATAGCAGAACATCATGAGGTAAGTGGGAACCACCACCCAATCCTATCCTTCGAAAAACAGTTTCCAAATGGACAAATTTGCTTCCCTTGAACCATAAGCAGGCCTTTTAGCATTATATGTCTTGTGACTTTCCATTTTCACATGCCACCCTCTCAGCTAGCCATAGATACCATTCTGTAGTCTGTACTGTTCATCAGATTTTCCCCACCTCATTGATCCCCCACAAACATGGGCTTCTTTTCAAAAGTAATTTAAACAAGATAGCTGTGTGCCTTCTTTACTAAAGATGAACCCAGAGTTGGAGTGCCCTGAACACCCAACCCTACAAAAGACTCATGCTAACTCGCCTGCCTTGTCGTTCTGGAGAATGGTCACTGCAATGAACTCCTTCGCAGGCTATGGGAATACAAATCCCGGAAGGTGCACTGTGGAGGTTGAAGTCCGATGTTTTTAGTTTCACAATTACCCTGGACTGGTTGGCTTTGTTCATGTAAGGTGTTGTCGATGGTCTGTAAAGAGAAAGTGAGAGACTGATCGGAGAAAGGGCAACATAGGCTCAGAACAGTATTAAAATGGTTTTCAGACAAGAAGGAGAGAGTTAACTGCTTGTAACATTGAAGCTGCACCAGAATACTCATTACAATGTGTAAAAGTACCAGCAACTACCGCCATGTGCCAGTCATCAGTTGTATAACACTGCAATACATTAATTTCTATAATGTTTTTGTTCTGGGGCTTTAAATGTGCACTTTGCGTAGCTCACATTGCAAAATTAATTTGCTGCAGCCCTTCAGGCACCCGATTTATAAGCACTCTGCGTGTCCTTCGTTGAAGTCCTGTTAAAAACAGCATCGGCAATGGCAAAGCCACTGAGGTCCTGTTTAAACACAAACATTGACAAAGCCAACATTTTTGGCTTGTGCATACGTTTTAAGTTTTTGCCAGGCACTGCTATTAGATGCCCAGGTACTCGCACCATGTTTCTGCTTCTACCACAACAGGTAGTTAATTCTGCTACAGCCGTGCCTGGCAAGTGCCTTTCCCATGCTTGCACAAAAGTCCAAACTGTTGGCATTGCCATTGCTTGTTCCTCACAGCAGCGGGCGTGCACCAGTTTTGTATGCATGTGCATCACACACTGTAGTCAGGAATTCAGTGGTAATGCCTCTTTTTTCCTCGTGATGCATATACGTTTCTTGTATTTGCACATGTGTGTTGCTAGATCATGATGGGTTTCTTGGCACTATACCAAAATATCTCTAAACGTCAGAGAGGAACGTGTTGTCAGTATTTACACCTCTTTTTACAAGGGACTTTTCAATTAAGCAAAATGACTGTTAGCTGCATTATGCAGGAAGATGCAGAAGCGTCACGCTCATGCCCTCAACATTCTGGTGGAAGGATGCATTAAATGTACTTTGTCAGCAAGATGCATTGCACTCCTCCCTTGCAGACTAAGAACACCATTTTGTAAACTATGCTGGATAAAAAACACAGTATACCCACAGAGAGGCAGATCACTGAGGAAGTAAAAGAACAATAGTACAATGTACCGCTCAAAGTAAGTGCAAACTATGTGGAATTAAAAGAGCATTGCAAAAAGAAAGAAAACTGGAGGGTTCTCACCCTATGACCTGGAGTACAAGGGCATTGAGAGAAGGGGCCGAATATCATGCACCCTGAAAGATCCTTTACAACAGTTCAAGCGAACAGTGTCAAAATAAACTGCCTGTATAGATTCCCTGACCTGGATCTATTAAGCGTTGCACGCATGGGCCTTAAAACCCTCACTTGGCAGCAGCGCCTGCAGCCTGGCCTGGGCCTTTCTTTACCCACGGTCCGTGGCCCAAGGGACTTGGGCCACGGACCGTAAAGGAAGGCCCAGGCGTGCACAGTTTAGGAAGGTCGCAGGTCAGAAGACATCATTGTTGGCTTTGTCGTTGCTACACTATGCCGGTGTTGCATCCGCCCTGCGTCCCGCTACGCAGTGATGCAGGGCGCCCTAATAAAAGCCCCGCCCCCGAGCACGGGAGGCAGTTCCGGGCCAACCTACGCACTGTGTGCTGCGTGGTTTCTTCGCTCCTGCTGGAGCTGCGACATAGCGGCCACGCGGCCTACCATCCTCTCTGATCCAGTCTCCCCGCGCGCAGAGCCGCGGAGGCTGGATCTAACAATGGCGACGAGGTGATTTACTTGAGACACACGCGCTTGGCGCTCGACAGGCTCCGGATGGCTCACGGCTATTGTGAATCAATTTTTGGACACCCGGTGGGGGGGACATGCACGTGAACCCCCACCCACAAAAAAATATATATTTTTTTCCTCCTTCACCAGGGGAGAACATCCCCCACCTGCATCAACCTGACCCAACCTACAAGGGTGGCCTACCAAGACGTGGAGGCGCCAGGACTCTCCATCTGCCTCCCAGGAGTCAGAAGCTCCAGAAATTGTCGGAGGAGGCCCAAAGCTGATCCACATTGACTTGGTCAGTGCGAGTGCACGTGGTGAGTGCCGGATATCGCAACTGCTGCCCACTTGAACAATCGAAGGGATCGCCCAGGGACCTGCACCGAGGTGAGGCAAGCATACCACAGCATGGCGACCGGAACACCCACCCCCAGACCCGGCACACCGTCAAGATTGGCGGCAAACCTGTCGATGTCATCACCACAGGCTCGCCCGCAAGGGAGTTCCTCGGGATTGATTCAGCCTTTTGACCCCTTCACAGACCCGTCATCAGTTGGCCTCAGGTGGCAACTATGGATCCAGAAATTCGAAATGGCGATGGAATGCAAGGACATAACGACTGCCAGGAAGATGAGGTCGCACCTGCTGCTACACGTGGGGGATGAGGTACTACGCATATTTAACTCTCTAACCGTTGACGATGGCCTGGACGCATACCAAAGTGCAAAAGATGCCCTGACGGCGCACTTCCTCCCCCAATTAAACCCGGACTATGAGACCTTCATATTCTGCACCACCATTCAGGCAGAAGAAGAAACGCTGGACGCCTACCACACACGGCTGAGGAAGTTAGCCATGTCCTGTGAATTCACAAACGTCAAAAAGGAAATCCGGAGGCAACTCATCAATGGCATCCAATCAGAGAAACTGAGACGTATGGTACTTGGTGGGAGAGGTATCTCCCTCACACGGATTCTCGAATTGGGTCGACAAAGAGAACTGGCACATAGCAGGGCTGCCAACATGGGGGCAACGCTACAAAAACTGCAGCCCGCCCTCACCACAGCCATGGTGCCCCATGTCACCAACAGACAACTCACGAGGGACGAGGCTGGTGGCAGCTACGCTCAAAACAGGTGGTAACCACGTGTCCCGGGTCCCACAGAGTGTGGATGGTGTGGTGGACCGCGACATGGTCGGCGAAACTGCCCCGCGCAAGGAACAACATGCGGGGCATGTGGTAGGAAGGACCACTATGCGAAGGTATGCCGGTCAGTGGGCACCACGGCACAGCCCCCGCAGAACCCTCAAGAAAAGAGCAGGACCAAGAAGAAGAAGCAGGCCAGCGCTACTCGAGTCGAAACGGCCAACTCTTCGACCGAGGAAGAGGGGGATGATGTCTCAGGCACGCAACATGAAGCCAGTAAGGAACAATGGAGAAAAGGGAGGAAGGTCTACCTAGTGTCTGCGTTGGATCAGGGGCAGACAACACAGAGAAAGAACCTCCGAAGGCGAAAATGCTTGGTCACCATTCAAAATCAGCAAGTATGGATGACCATCGACACAGGATCCTCTGTTAACGTCATGCCCACAAGCATGTTCCAGACGTTACAACCACAACCGGATCTGAAGCATACAGACACACTGCTGTTTGCGTACGGCAGCAGGAAGCCTCTACCGGTCGTCGGCCGGTTCCGCACCTCTCTCGTCCACGGCGAAAACAGACTATGGTCGAGAATCTACGTCGTGAAGGCGGGGATCGAATGCCTTTTGAGTGGGGACGCGGCTGAAGATCTGGGGTTGGTCAAGTTCATCTGCCAAGTCGATGAAGTGCAAGAAGTCGAGAACATTTTGAAGCACTACCCCAAACTGCAAAAGGGGGTAGGGTGTCTGAAAGGGAAGACCATCAGACTCCACATTGATGAATCGGTACAGCCGTGGGCAGTGAGACACAGGAGGACACCGTTCCACATGCGAGAACAGGTGGAGAAAGAACTCAAAGCGCTGGAAGAAGCCGGAATAATAGAGGAGGTGACTGGGCCTACACCATGGGTCGCCCCAATGGTAGTAACAAGAAAGCCCAAACAGCCCGGCAAAGTCCGGATTTGCATAGACATGCGTCACCCGAACACAGCCATCAAGCGGGAGCGCCACATCACACCCACACTCGATGAAATCGAGGCCGACCTTACGGGGTCGCGAGTGTTCTCCACAGTTGATCTGAAGGCAGGATACCACCAGCTAAAGCTTCACAGAGACTCTCGCTACATTACCACATTCTCAACACATCTGGGGCTGCAGAGGTACAAACGCCTGAGTTTTGGGATATCTTCAGCGGCTGAAGTCTTCCAACAAACCATTCAAGAGGTCATCCGGGACATACCTGGTGTCCTCAATGTGAGCGACGACATCCTGATTCATGCACATGACAGGGAAGAACATCTCAAGAGGCTCCAAACGCTACTGGGCAGGCTAGAAGACGCTGGACTGACCATACATAAGGAAAAGTGCGAATTTCTCAAATCTGAAATCACATTTTTTGGGTACAAATTCAGCAGCACAGGCATTTCCCCCGACCCCCAGAAGGTTGCAGACATTCAAGCGGCAAGCCCGCCGATGACACCCACTGAAGTGCGCAGTTTCCTGGGCATGGCCACCTACTGCGGTAGGTTCATCCGAAATCTGGCCACTCTCTCGGAGCCCCTACGCGAACTGACCAAACTGAACACCAAATGGGAATGGGGGCAGGAGTGCCAGGAGGCTTTCGAAAACATTAAGGAGTCCCTATCCGCCAACACGAAAATGGCGTACTATGACACCGAGCTCCCGACGGAACTGTTCGTGGATGCGAGCCCCGTAGAGCTAGGGGCCATCCTCATGCAGGTCATCAAAGAGGGGGAGAAGAGGCTCATCGCATACGCATCAAGAGCTCTCACGATAACAGAACAGTGGTACTCTCATATCGAGAAGGAGGCCATTGCCGTGCTATGGGGGTGTCGTCCTTTTCACCTATACCTCTATGGACGGAGATTCACGGCGATCACAGATCACAAACCCCTAGTACCCATCTTCATGGGTACGTCGTCACACCCACCGGCAAGGATCACTAAATGGTTGCTGCACCTCCAGCAGTACAATTTTGGACTGGCCTACCAGCCGGGAAGTGGAAACCCGGCGGACTTCCTCTCAAGGCACCCTCGAGCGGCAACCTCACAAGAAGTCCAAGTGGCCGCAGAGACTGAGGAGCACATATGCCAGGTAGTGCGAGCCATGAGGCCAAAGGCTGTCAGCATCGAGGACATTGAGTCTGAGACCCACAAAGACCCATGCTGCGACCTAGTGAAGGACGCCATCATCTCAGGCGACTGGAAGACCTGCATGACAAACACCCACAACAGGACAGTGGAAGCGAAGGTTTTTTTCTCCGGGATGTTCACCGTAAGACAAGACCTGTCGATCACAGAGAGCGGACTGCTGCTCAGGGGAAATCGGATTGTCATCCCACCGAGCATACAAGATAGAATAGTGGCACTGGCCCACGAAGGACATCAAGGGATCGCAAGGACAAAAGCTCGGATCAGGCACCGGGTGTGGTTCCCACAGATTGACGAGAACATTGAAAATCTGATAAGTACATGCCTACCCTGCCAGATAACCGGGGCCCCGCCTGAACCCGAACCCATTCAGTCAGCGGAACGTGGTCGTGGCCGGTGGGATGCCATCAGCATCGACTTCTGCACACTACGGGAAGGCCGCCTCTACCTACTGGTGGCCATTGACGACCACTCCCGATATCCTGAGGTCGAAATAGTGGAATCCACAGCAGCGGAGGTGGTCATCCCTGCCATGGAGAAAATGTTTGCAACACATGGTTTGCCCACCATCATCAAGAGCGACAATGGTCCCCCTTTCACAGGGGAGGAATTCAAACAGTATTTGCACAAACTGAACATCAAGTACCATCACATTATGCTGAGGTGGCCCCAGGCGAACGGCGATGTAGAACGTTTCATGAGGACCCTGAACAAAGTACTAAGAGTGTCAAAGGCGAACGCCAGCCCGTGGAAGATTGACCTATACCGGTTTCTGTGGAACTACCGGGTCACCCCTCACAGCACGACGGGCGTCCCTCCAGCTGACCTCATGTTCGGCACAGTAAGAAAATCCTCGATTCCACATCACCCCAGCAGGACCCCGGATGAAGTCAATGAGGAGCGCACGGAGATAAGGAGAACGAGTGCCAACGCACACATGAGTGTCAAGTGGAGGGCGAGACCGTCCGACCACCAGGTGGGCGACCAAGTGGTCATGCTGCGAAATCCGACAAAGTCAAAACTGGACACCAGATACGACAAGCTCCCATGGACTGTCAGTGGCAGGCAAGGGACCATGGTGACGGTAACAAGAGGATGCCGCCGGGTGACAAGAAATGCGTCGTGGTTCAAGGCGGTGCCACGCAATCTGTGGACCGATGGAGAAGGCCACCAGGAAGATGAAGCATCTCAGTCCAACGAAGAAGATCCCGCGCCCCTCCAGGACGAGGCAGCAGCGGGTGACAGGACGTGGGAGCAGTGGAGCGAGCCGGACATGGGTGAGGCGGACAGAGAAGGTGAGCCACCCAATGTGACAGTGGGGATCAGCCCCAGAGGAGGGCGCTATAGTTTGAGAACTGCCACGAGACGGCCCGCCAGGCTCAAAGACTATGTATGGTAGTCGGCCCCCTGTGGACTGTGAGCAAAGAGGGTCCTTGTATATGAACAGTTTAAGATTGGTTTGATCTGAAGTCTATAGCATATTTGTTTTTAGCGTTAACCTTGTTTGAAATAAAGGAGGAATGTTGCATTCGCCCTGCGTCCTGCTACGCGGTGACGCAGGGCGCCCTAATAAAAGCCCCGTCCCCGAGCACGGGAGGCAGTTCCGGACCAACCTACGCACTGTGTGCTGCGTGGTTTCTTCGCTCCTGCTGGAGCTGCGACATAGCGGCCACGCGGCCTACCATCCTCACTGATCCAGTCTCCCCGCGTGCAGAGCCGCGGAGGCTGGATCTAACAGCTGGCTTTTTTGGAATAGTGTATGCACACTGCACACGCAATCTCGTTTTTAGACGCACACGTTTTTTTATCAGATTAAGCAGAGGGAGATAAGTGATCCGCGGCAAATCTTGTAATCTCAGATTACATGATTTGCCGATGATCACACCATGTCATTACGTGGTGGGGCTCGAATTTGAGCCCATTCCGCAATGTAAGCAGTACAAGGAAATGGAATCATGTTTTCTTGGCATGATTAAAACACACCTATTGCTAGAACAGAAAATAATTATATCAATCGTGTGCGTGTATATTGTTTATAAAAAGATGCATTTTGTCTAATTAATTGTATTTTCCCCACCCATAGTGTCTGCTCAGTTCCAGGCCCTCTCGATAGTTCATGGTCGGTCATTTTCTGTCTCGTGTTGCGGCACTTGTCCCTAGCCATTATGCCACTTGTTCATCCCTCTTCATCGTTCATTGTTGTAAGTTAATACCTCTTGCAGTTTATTACACTATACCAAACAGGACAAGAACAACATAACATTATAGGTTGTTTCTGCAAAGTGTTGGGGGCTGGCGAGCTTTGTATTTCCATGAATAAGTGAAAGGCTTACTTCAGGAGTGAACAGGGCACTTTTTTTCAGTCTCTGAAGAATACACAGATTGTGTGGCCATCACAAAACCAAGGAGGAGAGAGGTTACGTTCCGCTGCAGCTATCAACCTGTGCTTGCCAAAATGACCAAAGAGATTGCAGTGGGAAGCACACCACTGAGGGTTTGCACACCTTTAGGCGGCCTATCCACAGAACCACAGTGTTATGCCCCTTTAAGAGACTGCGTAAGCAGTCATCTGTGACGCCAATAAAGGCGGGTCCCCGGTGAGCATCAGACTGGTGTCCATGTCTCTAAGGCACCTGCGTGGGCCTGACCTGGACCA